>NC_056542.1:32824206-34077956 GCF_910596095.1 Thunnus maccoyii
TTCCAACACCTTACACTCTGTTGTATTTCTATGCGTAACCGATGGTTACATTTTCAGCCCATTAAAGTGAAGAACGTCATAATTTATCAGTCCAGTATCTTTAAGAAAGGTGTCCATATTGGCTGATTCTGCACCTCATGATTTACAGTTGGTGCAAATGTTCATTGCCAGTGAAGGAAGTGGTGCGCCCATTCTGTAGAAAGATGGAAAGTAAGAGTGTGGAGGGCGGGGTGGTGGAGGGGGGTTGTAAGACTTTCATGCCGGAGTTTAAAGTTTGTGTCCTGACACAGACCCACCAAAAACATTTTCTTTTTATTATTATTATTACCAGTAAAGATCGTTCACTAACTAAACCATAGCTACCATGCACAGATATTACAGAAAAATAAATAAATAAACAAAAACATTGATACTGAGCATTAAAAAAATGTCATTGAGTATAATTTAAGGTTTTACAAAATCATCCGATAAGGTTCTTACAGCAAAGATTTCTGTGCTT
This sequence comes from Thunnus maccoyii, assembly GCF_910596095.1. Lineage (NCBI taxonomy): Eukaryota > Metazoa > Chordata > Actinopteri > Scombriformes > Scombridae > Thunnus > Thunnus maccoyii. The sequence continues at coordinate 32,824,706 of NC_056542.1, forward strand.
GTGAGCTTCAGCATTGAAAAAGACAGTAAATCTAGACAACCAATATGAAGTGAGTCATTCCAGGAAAGATCTACCAGACACAGATGAAAGTTGATAACTAAAGACAGATTGAGGCGCAGTTGATTTATAGTGAGCAGAGTAATCAAGCTCAGCACTTCACACAGTGACCTGTCCTGTGTGCCGCTGAGCACATCAAAGTGAAGACTCCCACCTAGACTTGTCCTCTCTGACCATGTACATCCCAAACAGGATAGGACACATGTGATGTCAAAGGTCCAATCTCCCAACAGTCCACACTGGTGGAAAAAAACATGCTCTGCTTACAAATCAATCAATAGCACTGAGGCCCAGCTTCAGGCGAGGCCGGGTACCAGGGGGGTTTTAGGCTCAGAGCCAGGGGTCTGGAAGAGCCTCAGTATGCTGCTCTGTGTCATTTAGACAGGGGAAGCAAGGCCTCAAGGGAGATTTCCCTGTTGCTTTCTCTCTCTTAAACATTGCCAATTAAACTGAGCAGGGTTTTTTCTCCCCTAATAAGAGTGGATGATTAACAGAGTGCTGGCAGGAGGAAGCCTCCCCAGCCACAACAGGCAACCACAGCAGGTCAAACTGTCTGTAGAGGTGTTTTTTTTACCTCCCTGCAACACAGCTGACTGATGTGATACTGTACCATAAAGCATCTCTCTGAATCCTGAGATATGATGGGGAGAAAAAGTGAGCATTAAAAGGTTTGCAAAATATTGGCCCCACAGGGAAATAAAGAGACGCAAATGGTATTTAGAGTCTGCTGTATGCACAGGAAGATTGTTGTTCTCCAATGACTGAAACTGACTCTTTTTCAAAAAAAGAACTCCATCCTCTCACAGACACTTTTTGTGTTTATTGTATTCTGTGTTGGACACAAACTGCCACCATATTGGGCCATTCTTTTTAATATATTAGCTCATTTAAATTCAATTTAAGTCATCTGTTTTTATAAACCGCTTTCTTGGTTGGAGGCTGCAGAATTGAATTCCTTCAAGCCACTTTGTTTTTTTCTTTACATATAGACAACAGGTGGGTGCAGCTAGTGTAGAGATCTGAACTGAGAGGCCCCCATAGCAGCAAGAATCCATCCTGCTGATATGCCCCTGAGCAAGATGCTGAAGCTCCTCCTGCTGCTCTGCAGATAACCCTTTGTTCTGACCTCCCTGTGGAGATGCCAAGCAAGAGGAGAAGACTTCTTTACTGATGATAAAACACAGCTTTCCTGTTCCTATGTGTTTTGACCCAAGTTCTCTCTCCAGTATACACTCAATACAGCACACACTCACATTCCTTTTGACTTTTGACCCAGGTAAATGCTGCCAGCTACATCAGTCAATAACACTGAAGTGGTTGGTTTTGCATAATAACCTGTCTACAATTTTAATCAAAATAGAGATTCTTATATTTGGTTGCCAAACTTCCAGCAGTTTACTCCAATCAAATCTCAGCAGCATTTCAATTTAAGTATGGGTTCACATTTTTTCAAGTCTGTCTTAAAACAATAGTTAGGTGACCATATGTAACACTGAAACATTCCTCCCGTTCATAGTAGCTGACAAATGACTTCTTTATGTTTCCTTGTTAAGCTGCAGTGGAAGGACACAAATAGGGATACTGAAAAGGTTTTGGAAAATAACTATTTGATTTGACTGACTCAGACTGCTGAAGCCTTGTATTAGTTTCAGATAAACCTTGGAATGCTTTTCACACAGAATGAGGACTGTGGATTTTATCTCCCATCGCTTACATTGAAAACAAATTAGGAAGGGATCTCTTAGTGGCCAGTATGAACAGGAAGAACAATTACAGCAAGCTAAACCTGTTTCAATGTTCATATGTGGACCTGGCTTGAAAAATTTTCAACCTATCCTTTAATGTTAAAGGGGTAGTTCAGCAAATTAGTACTGAACTACACTAGAGCTGGGTGACACACAAGAGACAGATTCAAAACGAGACTGAAGAGTTAGACTGGACTTAGAAACATTGGTGCTTTGGTTGAAATGCTAACATGAACAATGAATACATTAACATGGTGATAGTTAGCAGGTAATGTTTAACATGGTCAACATCCTACTTTGGTGTGTTAGCATACTAACATTTGCTAATTACCACTAAACACAAGATAGAGCTGACGCTAAAGGGAATGTGATTTTGCAGGTATATAAATCATAATCAAAGAGTCCAGTATTGGCCTCACCAATGTTATCCTCCTCTTCTGTGGGGAACATGAATGTGTGGACCTAATTTCATGGTAAATCATCCAATAGTTTTTGGGATATTTCAGCTGGGACCAAGGTGTTGGATTGACTGACAGACAGTGCCATCCAGGGCAAAGTACAATACTTCCCTCTGTAGTGTAGTGGAGTAGAAATATACAGTAGCATTAAATGGAAATAGTCAAGTAAAGTACAAAAGCACAAGTACAAAATTCTGCCCTCTAATAATTGATTTAGAGTCCCTCAATTTAAATGCAGCAGGCTGAAGACATCAGTCTATCCTGTTGCTAAACCAAAATCAGTGTGCAGCTAACTGAGATCTGAATCCAGAGGATAAAATTTGATATGTATGACTGTCATGACTGTTTGATGTGTTTTGTATGTCTATGAAAAGTGTAATATGTGTAACTGTATGTTACTCTCTTGAATGGAACTGCCTAAGGATGCAAAATGAATTTCAGTGTAAACTGACAATAAAAATTGTAAAGTATTTTATCATATCTTATTGTAAGTACCTCAAAATTGTACTTAAGCACAGTACTTGAGTAAATGTGCTTAGTTATTTTCCACCACTGGCTGTTATACAATTATTTTGTAATCAATGTGTAATTAATGATTTGTACATTTAAGAAGGTTACCAAAAACTCTTTGATTGAAGGTATAAACACACCTGTCTGCTTGGTGAAAGGGATGTCAATCAACTTGCTGCAATCTGATTATCTGATAGATAGAAACATTCTGCTCATCACATCTGCTTCACTTAGGGCCTCCAACATCACTGTTCCTTCTAGTCAAGAATGAAGGAGTTGTTGGAGCAGCACTGAGCAGTGAAATCAGCCTGTTATTGGTCATGTCACCTCCTACAAGAAGCTGAAAGATGACATTTTTCACCACAAATAATGATTATACACAGCCATACAATATATCATGCTTAATGCAACTCCACTTGCCATGTTTGTTTGGGGTTTTTTTTGGCACTGCCTGCTCTGTAAAGCATGCACAAACAAGCAGGATGCAGACATCAATAATACTTTTAAGTACCAGGTGTTACTGAAAGGAAAGTGAATGAGCTGATCATTATCTGGATAACACATCTGGATATAGATAAAATGTCAACAGCAGGTGTAAATAGGTATGTGAGGCTTTAAGAGGAGTGAGGAGACTGAGGATTAGGGTGAGGACCACAGACAACAGCAACAGGTTTGACGGAGCACAGAGCTATTTTTTCCCAGCCAGTACAGAAAGCAGCCACAGCCAAAAAATAATCAAACTGTTCGCTGCGGGCAATACTTTGGTTGGGGCATGTGGACAGGAATGGTAGGTTGGCTGGTTCAGGACCTGTGTGGTTTGTCATCTGGGGCTCAGGCCAGTCTACAAGTGATCAGGGACCGGCTGCAGTAACAGAAATGTCCCCCACCACTTGGCCAAAAAAAGACAGCCTCCTCTTCTGCTGCTGCCTTTTATGCTTAGCGAGGTTCTCTAGCCAAGTCAGCTCAGTTGGGCTGATTGGTAACTGGTGCCAGATGTTTTAGGCAACTCCCTGGTGTCCTGTGAGCCAGGGCCAGGGTTGGCTCTTCAACAGAGTGACTGTCCTGGATTTTGGGTTCACATTTGGCGACAACCATCTGATGATTCTCCAGGGCTCCAAGCATGTAACACTGATAATGTTATACTAGTGTAAACCTCAGACTGCCTGATGCCTGGAGGACCTGTACTTAGTAGCAATGTCAGTCACAGCAGACTCTGAACTCCTCCAGCCCACTCACATGCACAGCTTTTTTAATCAACTTTTGTACTGAACTAAGAATTGCAGGCAGCATCTCCCTCATATTTGCCTATCAAGCACGGGCTCTGCTGTCCGATGGTTAAGGTTACACTTTCAGGGCCTGGATTGCTTGGCCCTGAGAGGAAGGTCTGCTTGAGAGGCCCAACCAGAGTGCAAAGGTCCTGAGGCTGGTTTTGATCAGTCATCTGTCAGCCTGTGACCTTCTGTCGCACCATCAGATCAGTAAACACTTCTATGGGTTGATCTGGAGTGCATGAAACAACAACGGGCTAAATGCCCACCAGAACTTTACTGTTCTTGAATTTCTCTGCTTATATAAAGGGTAAAGCAGAAGTTGAGTTCCTGAGCTGTCCTGCCTGCCAGCAGTCTCCTTCATGATCACCACTGACTGGTGCCTCACTGCTACTGCTCACCTCTATCACACTAATGGAGCAGCTGCAGCCCTAACCGCCCTTCAGCTGACAGGTGCACATTACAACATGCAAGGTGCTCCTCTCTTTTTCATTATTCCATGATAATGCATCCCACGCTGCACACACAAATACACGCCCCTATCATACCTACATGCACACGTACTGTATACACACAACACCGCATCTTTGTCATCAACATAACATTTGCCCTGTCCTTGGGGAATATGACCAGCAATGAAGCTCATCTGTGATGGAGCGAGAGCCACTTGCACCATCATGCGCACCACAGCCCGGCCTACTAATATGTAGATTTATCATCCCGTTCAGCAGCTTTCACATTAATCAGCTGTCAGGACGGCTGCCACTGAGCCTGCACTGAATGCATCTATTTGTCTGAGACCAGATGACATGTCAGTCTCTAAATGCACGGTAACTCTACTACAGACAAACGCAATATAATCAAACTCCTGAACATATTACTATCCATTTTGTTATCATGCGATTAAAGCTGCAATGTGCATCTGTTTCATGTTCATGTAAAATGTAACTAAATAAATGCTATAGATTATTTGTGTCCATGACCTTGAATATCCCTATTTGAAATATTTTGTTATGAAGTGCAGGGTGTTTGACCTTGTATTTCTCTATATGTTGGACTCCCACTCAAACATGAATGTTTATATGAATTGATATGCATTTGTGAAAATGTTAGGCTGTTGCTGTTGATGTAAAATGTTGAACTTTAACAAAACCTTGACCTTATATGTTTGAACACTGTGAACATTTGTGGGTGTGCTGTGCAGTGGCTAGCACTGTGATGCACACCAGGGAAGTAATTTTAACAACAACAGTGAAGGAAAGAACAACTAGTAAATAAAACAAAGGAGAAACTACAGTGTAGACATACAGCATCTGTGTTTGCATTTCCACACCAGCACTTCAAGGAGACAGAACAGTTGAGAAATGATATTGCCAGCCAGGTGTATGGATAAGAAAGGTAAATATGTTGTCTGATACTTAGCATGCTAGAGGTGCTACAGTCTGACAGATCTCAGAATCAGAATCAGCTTTATTACCTAGTAGGTAATTAGATTACATACAAGGAATTTGACTTAGTGTTGTTAGGTGCGTAGTGGTCAAAGGTATACAGTCAAAAATGTACACAAAATTAAGAGGTCCTAAATGAAAAGAAGAATTTACAGTAGAAAAAAAAATTTAAGATATAATATATACAATATATTCGGGTGAGAGGAGCAGCTACAGATTAAATATTAAATAGAAGAGAATGGAATGAATGTACAGGATATTGACCCAGAGTAAACAGTATATGCAGTAGGGATGTGCAGAGAGCACAGTATTTGTATTTGTATCTGTATTTGTTGAGGCAGCAAAATTATTTGTATTTGTATTTGTATTCAAATAAAAGTGGAAAGAGGCTTAAAAATCCTGTTTTTGATTTTATTACGCTTTTAATTTTAGAAAATTAAAGTGTTACAATAAGTGTTCATGAATAAACTACCTTATGAAGGAGGTCCCCACACCAGGTCTCAAACTGGAGTCTCCCAGATCATAGACGACTGTGCTGACTACTGAGCTGAAACTTTACTCATCAACTCATTGCAGGCAGACCTTTGAGTATTTACACACCCATAACACAGAGACAGCACACCATGTAACATGTAGAAGAACTTCAAAGGTGAGTCTTGCTTTGCACTTTTCATTTATTGCCTATTTTTTACAACCTAAGTTTATGGAAAGGAAAAGGCGAACAACAGGTTATGGAGAGTCCCTTGGGAACTGGTATTTGACGTTTTTTTTTTTTCTTCCCAAAAACAAATATTTTTAAAAATATTTTTTAAAAGGGCAGTCTGCCCTTGTCCCTGGCAGTTGCAGCAGCGTACCAGATGGTGATGGAGGTGAGGATGGACTCAATGATAGCGGTGTAGAAGTGCAGCTGAATTTCTTTAGCTGCTGCAGGAAGTAGATTCTCTGCTGAGCCTTCTTGGTGAGGCAGCTGATGTTGGGTTCCCACTTGAGTTCTCAAGTAGTAGTGGCTCTCAAGGTGACAGACAAATGTTAACATATGAGATGAGGGCGAGGCTGCAGGACTTGCTTCACTTCACTTTTGGCTATAGAAGTTGCATATTGTACAGACACAGTAGATGTAATGAGCAGCATGAACTGCTAGCAAGGACTATAGACTCTTAAGCCTTGAGTCAGTAGTGCCAGGTGTCCCTGGCAGTGCAAACTGTTTAAGACTGACAGCATTATGGGTAAAGTCAACAGTAAGTGACTAAGTAGTTAACAGTAATAACCAGCCATAGAAGCTCCTGATATCATTCATCTTTATCTCATTTCAACATAGATGTACCAGTTGTTTCCAGAGATCAAATATAGCAAAGTACATTTACTAATTTCAGGTTCTTGTATGTTAGTATTTCCAATTTATGCAACTCTTTACTTTTACACTACTACATTCATTTAACAGATGTAGTTATGAGTTACTTAGTCAGAGTGTGCATACAAAACATAATGTATGTTAAAATGAAATTATCTGGGTCCAGTATCATCTTCAGAATCTGCAGTATTTCTTAAATGACCTACTTAATTGATTCCATTCATGTAAGAAATAATAATCAGCCATTACATTTTTGATAGCTTATTGCTAACTGAATATTTCCATATCATGTAGCAGAGGATGCATTGTTTTTACAGGACTACATAACAATTCAATTTTATTAACCATCAGTAAGCTGTAGTCTTAATAGTCTACTTTCCATTATTTGGATAGCATCCATCCAGGATCTGAAGCCTGTTTTAAAACTGGAACAAAAGAGGCTGCACTTAATAAATGCATTATATAGTTCACTTGTTCAGTTCCATGAGTTAAGATGTGAGCAGAGTGATGTGAGAAACACATTTAAGTATTGCCTCCCAAATGTACTACTTCACTGAGTTTATTATGTCAAGCACTTTGCAATGTTGCTGTTTGTGGGGCCTTTCCAACTGTGGGGCTAAAACTGTAAAGCTCGTACTGAGGATGACACTAGAGGAAATCTCATGGAGTGTCCAAAACAGAAAGATTTTATTATCTGTATGAATATGTTGATTACTTCTTGGGGTCAAGTGGACACTTTGTGCTAATAGTGACCATAGATGGAGTCAGGAGGTGACTGAAATCATTAGAAATTATCCTATGGGGCAGGAATACTCATATCAAATTCATAATCAACTTTCACAGTAGTTGTCCAGATATCTTGCTATTTACCAAAGGTTAGATGGACAAATAGGCAAACAAGTGAAGTAGCTGATAGTAATGAAGGTCAAGGAGCAAGGCTCATCTGTGCTTTAAAGGTAATCACTGACATCTTTAAATCTTGATTCCAGCACTCATAGGTAAGAAGTGGAATGATGCAAGGATTGGCATGATATGTTTTCATTTTTTAATGCCAGTTAAAACTATAGCTGTTGCATTTTGGATAAGCTGAAGAGTGCAGAGAATTTTTAGTAACACCATAGTAGACAGCAGGGAAATAAACTAGAAAGTATGAAATAATTGTATGACTTAGTAGGAATAATTGCAAGAATGTGTTCTTTTCCTTTCTTAAATGGAGAGAAGCAAGATTTCACAACTTATTGACATGTTAATCCAATGTAATCATCTGTCATCGCAACTAAAAAGACACATTTTTTTTAAACTTCTCAGCAATGAATTAGCTAGTTGCGGTGTGATCCAGAGCTTCTGGATGCCAGTCATAGGCATTTCCAGCCCTGTCTTAAACAAGTAATGTTCATATGCATGTTATTTACAGCACAGCCACTGCCAACATTCAAAACCAATGCAGGAAGCTGTGTCAAGTGTCACTTTGGTAGATGGACATAAAAATCATTTTAAGTCAGGTCTTCAGTTCTTGCATCACATATAGATATCGTCAGAGTAAGAACATGTAAAACAGACAATGTACAATGTTTTGTTCTGTTTGATATGTTGAAGGTTAATCCTGGCTTTATCACTTTCCCTGCAATACTGTTATACTAATGAAAATACAGTAGTTGTATAAGTTTAACACATAGGTAATACAGTTGGAGGGTATATGGCTTTAATAAATGTGAGTATCATCTGCATTAAAACAGACACTGTGTTTCTACCAGTTTTAACTCTCCAGTCAATGGAACATATATATTTCCATTTCAACCAAAGTAGCTGTCTACACTAGACATAATACATCTTTTGCTTCAATAAATCTACCAGCTTCCTTGCATCTATGTGCATAAGAACCTCTTTGTTTATTAGGGAAGAACAGATCTAGTGTAAACACAAACTGAGACTGCAAGCTGCTGCTGTTGTGCTTCTAGCTGCGCTGATTTTGTTGCACAGCCAACTTAGACCAGGTGTAATTCAGCATATAAATGAAGAAAATGCAGGACCAAGCAGGACTTTACAGAGCAATCTTAAGCAGGAGGATCTGTGCTGTCAGTGGTCAGCAAAGAAAGGTGTGGTGCAACAAACAATGGCCACATTGGGCCTCCTAGAAATTATGTTTATATACTAATAAACATAATTTATATACTATAAATTATGTTTATATACTATGGGCAACTATATATTACACTGAAGTTGGAGGTTAACATCCCGCATTAGGTTTAAGCAACAAAAGCACTTTGGTTGAGGTTAGTGAAATCCTGGTTTTGCTTAAATTTTAATAAACATGTTGTACTTCACACAAGTCATTGAGACTTTATTTCTGTATTAAACCAAGACCATCATCTTTCCCTAAAATTAACAAAGCGTAATTCAACCAATGTTACGTGTCTAGCAAAACATATTTGCTGTTGCAATTTAGTATTATATGAATGTAATTTCTAGGAGACAGGGCTCTCACTTGACTAGGGGTGGAGCTGAATCCGAATACAGTATTTGGAAAAGCACAAATAGTGGGTCAAATGTCAAATAACAGCGCGCAGGTCGGTTACATCTGCTGTCTCTGTCTCTGTCCTCTGATCCACCATGCTGTCTGTCTCTGTGTCACGGATGTATGAATTGCTGCAGGTCTGTGTGTTTAGCAGAGCTGAGCTTTAGTTAAGTAGTCAGTGCAGTCATCCATGGTCTGGGAGACCTGGTGTGGAGACTTCTGTTGCAAATTAGTTTATTGAAGGATTTTATACCTACTTCCAATTTATTCGAATACAAATACAAATTCAAATAATTTTGCTGCCTCAACAAATACAGATACAAATACAAATACTGGGCTCTCTGCACATCCCTACATTTGATGCCTGTAGCAAACACTACAAAGGGAGTAGCAGCTGGAATGTGTCGATGCAGGGAGCAAATGTGACAAAATTGCAGCTTTTCTGGAAGCACTGACTTGTGTCAGTGCTGGGAAATGGACAGTGGCATATCCTGACGCGTCAATGCACATTAATCTGTAATTATGCACTTCAAGTTGTTGCCAGTATATGGGCTTACATAAAAAAAACAATTAGCATGGGGTTATTGGTGCATCATATGCTGCTGTGTGTTGTGGATCTCAACCTGTCCATTACCAGAAATTACCATCTACTCCTCAACTTGAATAGAAATATCCAAGATACAGTTTCTAATGTGGGGCTGAGATCTAAGAGGACAGGTAAGAATGGACTTCCAGGCTTTGCTGATAATACGAGATCATTCATCACTTGAAGGACTGGAGTCTCAGCACTGTGATGATGAGCTGGACTGAAACCTCTCAAACAGACAGTGCTCATTCATTAAAGATAAGAGTTCATTAGCATTTTTTTTTTCAAAAACCTTAGCTTGAGAAGGGGATTATTAAAGCACTGCCATCAAGTGGTGACATCATCTGAAGAGTTCCTGAAAGACAATGTGATAGTGCTAAATTTTTAAAAATAAAATCAAGTGACTACATTGAACACCTCTTTTAGGAACACAATATAAAGAATGTCTTTTTCTGTGTTCTTAAGGTTCTAGTCTTACAGTTTACAGTTTCTTGCTGTTTTGGATTCATTTTTTCATAGCAGTCTAAAACCTGTACCACAGTTATGAGCTGACACACTCTCTATCAGTAATTTATGTAAACAATGTGTGCATGGTATGACAGGGAGTGCGGCCATTTATTCTGGTTATATATTCACACAGTCATCATTCTTTTGTACCATAATACATTGCGGCTGAGTGCAGCATTTATCAAGCGCACAGTCTCAATCACAACACCTACCTCCAGCCTCCAAGTCTTTGATCACATTCTGTAACCAGTTCAGCTCAGTTCCAACACTTAGTGCTAACTGTCAAAGTCACTGTGTGGTCTTTTGTTTACTTGTAGAGCAAATCAGAATGATTTCTAATGACCACATGTTTACACATTGATTAACTGTAACTCTACAGTGCCATTCTTAATTTGGATGACTCAGCAGAGAGCTGAGTAAAGCAACACAGCGAATGATCTAAAGAAATGTGTCCATGTTGCTGAGGACAGAGCTGTCTTGTTAGCTGATGTTGCATTTCAGATTCAAAGGTAAATGTTTCCTTGTTATTAGACTTTTAGACCTAAGTCATCACACAGGATGACAAATGTGATGTCTGGTGGCAGTGAGATGATGTAGTGGTCCATCTACAGTGACAGTACAACATGCAACACTGCATACTGATGATACATTGTCATTGAAGTGAGGATGGATACTGACAGTTAAAGGAATATTGCTACAGTTTGGAGAAATATGCTAGTTTGTTTTCTTACTGGCCGTTAGATGAGAAGTTAAATATTAATTTCAGCTCAGCTCGGGGGAGATAGAAGGGTTCTCAGCATTTTAAGCAGGAGGCAGCAATCTACATTAACATGCCCAAACCAGCATTCATGTCCTAAAAACATCTGCATGAGCTAATACCTGAAAATGAAAAAGACATGTTTTGGTAGAATGTTTGGAGCAGAGAAGTGGACTATGAAGCAAGAGTGCACTAACATTTCTATGGATATCTGGAACCTTTCCTCACTATGAAACTGGGTCATCATTGAAATCCATTGTATCCACTGTGAACCTCAGCTGCCCACAGATGACAGCAGCTGTGGGAAGAGGTCCTCTGTGTCTCTCTCAAGCCTACAAGAGAGGGTTTGATACTGGTGTTTGATTTTAGGTTGGGTGTGGCCAGTTAGAAAGCCTGCACCACACACACCCCACCCGCAAAGCTCTACCTGCTCTCTCCATGTCTGCACTGTTTCCACGCTCGCATTCAGCAGAGTCCTGCAGAGCATGTCACATACAGACCAAGGTGACGAAGCACACATAGACACTGAAGACAGCTTTAATATCAGTGATCTGCATAAATAATCAGTATATATTTTTTCCTATGAAAACCAGATGATTTACTAGTAACCTGATAGGAAATTAGCAAACCAGCTTTATTTGCTTACAATCTTGTAGAATAAAAAGACTATACAATAAGAGTTATTAGTCTGGCAAATCAGCACAGGCTGTGTTCAATGTTCAACAAGGAGAACAGGGTGAAACTGGCCCAGTTTCATAATATTTGCAATAAAATTGTATCTGTAAGCCTGATAAACTGTTTTAACTGCTCTGATCCCCTTTCATAAGTACTCTGGGTATTGTTTAACATTTTTACCATCCTCCAAATTTAACAACTAGATATGTTGTTGGTCTACACACTTCAAAACTGCACATGCACAACACATACAAATGCTTTCAGACCCAACACCCTATCAGCAGTCATCAGAAGGACGACATGATGTGTCTGTGCCTCCCAAAGCTGTTACAAATCACTGTTAAAAAAATAAATATGTTTTATGGTGTGGCAACACACACGCACACACAAAAAGAAAGTCTCTTCCCTATTTAGCCTTATAGCTGTTATCACTTAATCCTTCAAGCAGCGGTTTTGTCACAGGCAGAAAGCATACTGCCTCTGCACCTTTAACAGCCTTGACACAGCTGTGTTTAATAAAAAAAGCAGGATTTATCAGAAGGAGGAGTGAAGTGCTGCCGGTGTGTGTGATCTTCATCCCTTCCTTTAGTTTCACTACAGCACTCTGGTTATAACGTCCATGTTGAAGGCTGACATCTTCTATTGTTCTCCAGATCACATTTCGCCGCACACCCACTGTGCTCTCCTTACTGTATCTGCACACACTTGCCAAACACCTGCACACCGCACACCTGCTCCGCACCTGTTCATTAGGCCGAGCAAGAGCGATGGTGCAGTCAGACTGAAATTCGCTACCCATTCATGTGTATGTGGGGCAAGACACATTTGCTTCTGGTTGTGAACTGACTTTGCACAAAGTTCAATCTGACCTAATTTTGACTTGTAAAATCACAAGTCTCTCCAATGTCCAGCCAGTTCGAGAGAGGGTGGGACTGACTTCTCATACAGGAAATTATGTGTTTATATTCTTGTTTTATAGCTGCGCAGCAAATAATACAAGAAGCAGAAAAGAAGAGATGCTGTTTGACTGTAGTGACAGATAATGACAGTGAAGTGTTTTATAAAATGCTGTATAATTCACAACTTTGTGGAGTGTTGTTGTTAGCATGCTAGCCATGCTAACTCCTGCAGTTTATGTTTACAATCCCAACCACGCTATTTCCTGCGCCCCTGCTCTTGGCCACACCACCTGAGTCATTTTCACCAGGCGGATTTCTCACTGCACCATAAGGGTAACAGCCCTCCAAACCCCAGTGCACCAATCAGAACCTGGCATGTAGAGGTTGCACATCCAGGTTAAACCCTGCGATACAGAGGGGAAAATCAGGGGATGTTCAGAATATAGCACCACCACCACATTACATGCACATGCACTATGGTTTAAAAAAACTATGTTGATTCTCAATTGTAAACAGGAGAAGAACAGTGATCTCCTGTATTAAAGTCAGATGTTGTGTTGACTCTTCCATCCACACAGACTTTGTTGCTCTACAGTAACGTCACCTGATTTCCTTATTTGCTCCCATCATAATTATTACAGTCGCTAGAAGGCTTCTGTCAGTGGAATGTAAATGTAGTTTTGAGGCACTTGCATTGATGACTGATCCAGTCATTTTTCTCTGGGGGACAGTTTCCATTTTTACCTTCTTTTACTGTTACTCACTATCAATTCTACAACTCAAGTGTTAGTACAGGTACCAAAACCTGGGGAACAGAAACAAGTATTAACTGCTCAATACATTGCATAACTTTGCCAAGTTAAAAAAAAAAAGGTCAATAGTTAAAGAATGATTTAGATCAGGAAATATCTGATCCAAGAATACTGTAGTCACACTCAGCTGCACTTTACCTTATCAGGGGCTATGCTTTATTTGCCTGCATGTTTCGTGTGGGTATTTATCTTCCATTTTCAAGGATGGCAGGTGTGTCTTTCCTGTATTTTTTTGTATATTTTATATTGTTTATTTTCTTCACTTTCCCCGTGTGAGATCAATACAGTTGATCTCATTGTTTTAATATTTTGGATGGATTGTTTTTCTTTGCTGTCATAAGTACTTCTGTAACATGTTGTGTTCAATGTCTGGACAAAACTGAAGTTGAGGAAGATGTCAAAACAGCTGAATGTGAGTTGCAGGAAAAGAAACATCTGATGTCAATGTGAACACTAGTGACATGCATTAGTACCAGGTGTAATCCAGCTAAATCAAATCCACCCACAAATCTGAATATGAGATGCATGTAAGTGCCATGTGTGAATGGGGTCTGTGTTATTAGGAGCGAAGTGAATTAGAAAATGTTTTCTTGTTGATTACCTTCAGCAGAACAGATGTGCCAGTTATGAAAATGTGACACTTGAGGCGCGTATGTCTTAATTGACAGCCATGCTGCTGTAACATGTCTGGTCTGCTCCCGCTTACAAGGAGAATTTGATAAATTGCTGTGTTTTTCGACAAGATTCATATGAGCCTCATGATTGAGCAGCCTGTGAAATCTTTGCATTTACATGTATTTGATTTTTAAATGTCTGTCATGTCTATGTGATTTTCCAAAGGTTTGACTGATGCCTCTGCATGGGTTCAACCCTCCATTGGGAATATTTGTAACATGGTTTGAGTTTTAACAGTCTGAATTCTATAATATGTTGCATTTCTGCATAGGTTTTGACAGTAATTAGGAAGTTTTAACCCTACTCACACTGCATCTGATGTTTTTAAAAAAAAAGAATCCCACTTCTCTGTGCAGGAGCTGGAGCCAGTCCTGGATAATCCTGAATTACTGGCTCAGGCGTCTCCAGATGTGAGTGATTCTCTTTCCCACTAGAGCAATTTTATTATGCTGATGAGTGTTTTATCCTAATGGAAAAACCATTTGGGTAAATATATGCAAATAAAGTGCTCCATTCTCTCAGCTCTGTTTGTGGCCCAAGGGCTAGATAAAGAGCTTTAATGTTTTCATAGAATGACAATTACTTCACAGAGTTGCAGGGTCCATTGTCCTCACAGAGGTGCTGCCAACAAACAGACTTACCGCACTTACCTGCACTTTCATCAGTATACAGGCACTTGATTGTTAATGAGGTCATTTGAAGTTGTCTTTTCAGTAAAATTAGTTAAATTGCACATTTCTCCTCTTTCGCTTTATGGCATACTGCAGGGTAGGCTTCCACATCAGCAGCTGCCAGATTGAATGCGCAGCAGTAGTTGTGTTGCAGTATTTTTTAGTTTTTATTTAGTTAATGCAGATGTTTACATAATCTAGCTGTGCAACAAAAAAATATCCCAAAAATACATTGTCAGTCACAAATGTACTCGCTACTATTTGTTCAATTTACAAGTTAATACAAATCAATATGAAAAAGTCCACCATAAGGAGATTCTGAATTAAATACTGCATTTCTATAAAGCCAGTATATTAAATTAACGGAGGATATTAAATGGACCCCAGCAAGGTCACAACCAATAATCATTAATTATGAGGTTTGTGTGTGTGAGAGAGAGTGTATTTTTTTCTCTCTTCTCTTCTTTATGAATTTGTGAGTAAATCAATATTATACCTGAGTGTTCCAGACTGATCTGATATGTTTTTAACCAATTTATTCAAATGGAAGAGAAACATGGTAGATTTTTAATTAAAAGTAAGAGAAGCCACGACTCAAAACTTAACCTAACCCAAACCAAATTAACATCTAAACTAACCTCCCAAAACTGAAGCAAAACTGAAAGAAAATAAGGTGGTGGTGTCGACTTTTTCGCACAACGTTATTATTGTAACATTAACACAAAGTCATGTTAATGTTAGAGTTATAATAGGGTTGTCCCTTTCCATAGAGTTTAGTGGTTTAACCCTAACTCCTAACCCTAAAATTCACAAATTTCCATGAGAACACACTGGGTGTTTTTTTTTAACATTATTTTTATTGGATTTTGAACTAAACCTTGAGCTGAATAATGCAACAATGTACAAAAATATAATAACATAGAGGTCATATCAGCCTGTCCCTCCCTCCATTCCATTCCCACCCACCCCTTCAGGTCCGACCCCTAATTACTTCAGGAAATGTAGCTATACAAAGAGAGAAGGATAAGTTACAACAGTAAAGACTAAGATAAGAAGACTATGAAGATGAAAATAAACAAGATAAGATAAATAAAAATAAATAAATGAATAAAAGAAACTGACTCACATTTGACAGTCGGATTCAATACTTACTTAATATAAGAAGAGTGCTATGTTGAGGAATCTGTCTCCAGGAATGTTAGAACACCGCCCCAAATCTTTTTGAACTCTCCAGGCTTTCCCTTCAAGTTATACATTATCTTTTCATTTTGTTGACACGATGCTGATTCATCAGTCCATCTAGCAGATGTAGGTGGATGTTCATCTTTCCATTGCATAGTTATGCATTTTTTTGTTATGATGAGGGCAATTCTAATAAATTTGATTTTGTTTTTATTGACTTTTATCATGGAGGTATTGCCCAATAGAATTATTCTTGGTTCTGTGGGGATGGTTGTTCCTATGATGTCACTTAGCACATTGAGTATAGAGGTCCAGTATGTATTTAGACATGGGCAGGACCAGAACATGTGTATCAGTGTTCCTGTTCCAGTTTTACATCTTGGGCAGAACTCGGAATACTGAGGTTTTATTCTGTGCAACCTGTCAGGGGTGTAGTATATTCTATGAATGAGATTGTATTGTATAATTTTATGTCTAGTGCTAAAAGAGAAATACTGACTACCAATACACAGTGCTTCCCATTCCACTTCTTCAAAATTACACTCAAGGTCTTCTCCCCATTTGTGTTTCACTCATAACACTTCCCACTCTATGATTTGAGAAATTCCTGAGTAGGCATATGATATAATCCCTCTTACTCCCTGTTTGTCTCACACGAGTTTATCTAGAGGCAACTCATCTAATGATTGTAGATGGCCATCAGAACTCACTGGATGTTGATACTTGATCAATTTGTGCTCATTCCACTGGAGAGCTTCTCCCATGTGTGTAGCCTTTAAAGATGAACCTGATGTATTTCCAATAAATGTGGCCATTGTGGCTCTATGTGCATACCTGCCAACACAAGAAGCAGGAGTCTCCCTATTTTTAACCCCTTTTCTCGCTGTGCTCCCAATTGGTAATTACTCCCGTTAATCTCCCGATTTCATAGCTTTTCCTTTTCGTTATCACAGCCTGTTTCTGGCACTGTACAGCGTATGTGCATAGCTGCAGCATCCTGGCCTCTGTCCTCTGCTGCTGATGTGATTCACTGCCTGCAGGTACCACTGGTAGAGAGGAGGCACTGGTTTGTCTCAGCCAGAAACTAAGTTTACAAGAATTTGCCAAACATTAAGATATGTGGCAAACTCAGATAAACAGTTAGGCTACATACAGACAGCTTTTGTTGTGATGTTCTGTGGTTGTGTAAAACTTACCAGCGGTGGATGGGACGCTGCGGGCAAAGCAGGTGAAAATATCACTTTTCTACATGTTTATGCTTGTTAAACAGGTGGTTTGATAAAGTACTTATTGACTTTCTACTCACAAAGGTTTTTTTGCACTCACAGTAATGAGCGTAGTAAAAAGATGTTTATCGCACAAAATGACGATCATCAGGGCAAGTTGCTGAGACTCATCTTTGCAAATAAACAGAATTTCTACACGAGTTGCTTTAAAAGTTTGTATCTGAGTGTGAATTAAAGTAAACACAGGAACTAGCTGTCTGTGGCAGTCATTATAGCTAACTGCATAGAGATCTATACCCAGGACATCTTGCACGTTGGTGAGTGTATGTGAGAGGCTGAGGATCATCATCTGTTCCTGCTAGAGAAGTAGTAACTTAATGTTCATGCCTGCAAGTTACTATGATAAAATGACAAGATACAAACTGTACAGTTTTCATGGACTACTGCTGGACTATAGAGACTTACATCCTGTAATTCCTCACACAGTTACGTACTGAAATCACATTTTTCTTACCATGTGGAGCTGAGCATTTGGTCCAGCCGGCGTCACGTCCAGTTGATTTTGTGGAGGTGAAACACTCTCCAGGACAACAATGTTGATAAATGCTGTAAATCCATGTGGGATTACCCTCATCCATGGACACTTCTAGATTATGCAAGTCTGGCAGAAACAGGTCCCACTCTACAGAAAAAGTTTTCCTCTTTACTTGTCAGAAGAGGAGAGCAGTGAGTGCAGGAACACCAGCAGTTTCTCTGAGGCAACTGTTACTGTACGTTGACTTTCCTGACGGTCCTGCTGCCTTTCAGCCTGAATTCTTCATTTTTCTTCTTTCATTTGTTTTAGCCCTTCTTTGTGTACTCTGGCTCAAATAAGTATAGTTGGCCATTTAACGCTGCACCTCAAAATGGTCCATGGGATACTCTGTCATTGCACTTAGTTTCTTTAGTTTCCATACAGTCCAACCATGGTGAAAGTCAGCCTCATACATGTAAATAAACTGGTGTGCGTGGATGAATATGTGGGTGGTTCACTTAGCAGGCAAGCTGCCCCAGATGTAGTACCCTATGCAGTCAGCTGCTACAGGTCCTTAGTTTCTGTGTTTACTTTTGTTTAGACTCAGAAACAAACAGAAGCAATTCATGTAAAAATCGTGTATTCAGGAAGATGTAGGAGGCTGAGCAGATTGCCCTGATGACAGTCGTTTTGTGTGTCATGGAAACTGAAAAATTAGCTTTTGTCTAGTGCAGATCTCAGTCGATCTTTATTGCTTGCAAGCATGAGCCATCATCAGCACTACACAGATATGACTGAGGAGAAGCTGTCGCTCCTCACTTCTTATAGCACTTTGAGATAACACACATTAACTGAAGCCAACAGGATGCACATGATTTTACTCGAGGTGTTATTCGACCTTTCTTTATGACATTTTCTTGGCTTATGACATTGTTCATAATGCTTATGACATTATGTTCATTGTTTTCTTATCCTTCATGCGTCACATCTCAAACATCCACCACATACAGCTACTCCTTAAACTCCTACACACACATATCCAGACATATAATTAACATTTTCAGAACACATGTACACAGGAAGAGGTTTCAACTCCCCTCCAGGCTCAACTCTTTTATAATGAGTTTTCTTGTATTAGTTTCCCAACAAATCAGACATTGTAATATCATGGTGGATATATGAGACAAATTCATACTAGCAAAAGCATGGTCATACAGGGAAAAACACGACTGTAGCCAACAAACAGGAATTTCCCTAACGTGCAATAAATGTCTTGCAAATCGCTGAAATCTCAGAGAGCAAACTTAGCATGAAACAGATTTATGGGAAATACATACTGGAACTTTCCTTTAAGGCCTTTCACTCTTGAACTCTATATATGCAATACTTTTTATGGTGTTCTAGTGTCCAAGTGGTTACCATACCTAGACATATACCAAATAAACACAATGCTCCTTTCCCCCCTCTCCCACGTTAAGAAGGGGAAAATTCCCCATCTCCTTATGGCGTACAGCCGGCTGACACGCTGTATTAATAAATAGGTCAGTTGCCTAACCACCATCACTGTTTATCTAGTGATCTTTGTCCAGTAGCCACTGATTAGCAACCCCTGTGGTATGAGAAACTATTCATGAATCATGTCCCTTCACCTGTCTTGTTGAGTTGGACCCACAACACCCAGAAGACTCAACAGTGTGCTCCAGCACCCCAGAACCACCTCCTCATTACCTGCACCCACACAGTCGACACAGCCCTCCAAAGCAAGTTATATTCACTTATGTCTATAAAATCACCAGGTAATGTCATGCTAAGACAGCTAGCATGTTAAACTAACTAGCATGTTGCCTGAGCCACCAAATAAACCAATCTTCAGCTACCTTGTCTTAGCAATCAAACTAAACCTACTCTTCTGTCTATGTATCACAATTAAACACGATAAGTTCTGCACTTACCTATCTTTGCCCTGGTCACTCACCTTTCTTCTAAAACACCACGATATTCACTGGAACTGGCTGCAGTGTCGGCCATGTTTTTCACTGCCTGTTTTAGGCTCTGCCCTCTCTTATACTCAGTTCAATTAACAGGATCAAAACTGTTTAACCAACAAACCCTCTACAGCCAACCTCCACTAGGTGGCCTTTGCTGACAACTCTGGGCCCTATTTTAATTGCTCAAGTGCAATGACCAGCACAACGTGGTATCCTGGGCACATGGACTGTGTGGGCATACCTGTTATTTTGCTTTATATATGTACAGCAGCACAAAGTGCAAATGTGCTGGGAGAAGGTGAATACAGATCAGAGGGTGTGCTGATTACCAAATAAACTCTCAGCCAGTCACAACACTGCTCTCATTGCTCTGAAACAGCTGTGCCAATCACAGTGAAGTATGACAACATTAGCTCATCAAATCGAAAGACGCTTCTTCAGGGAATAATATTGTCATCTGGAGGTGCAGAGCAGCATGATGCAACACAAATCTGCAGCCAGAGGCAGATAGAGTGCGTTTTTTAACAGTGGATAAATAAGAAAATCTTGAGTCCAGGTTCTGGACATCGAGGGGCATGGCTGCTGGGATGGAGGCGTGGTCCTGTGGGTGTCCTGCCTTGACACCTTCTCATGCTCTTATTGCTATTATTATTACTAGTCATATCGCTATTATTATCATTGTTATTGTTATTATTGTTGTTATTATGCTTCTCTGTGTCTCGCGGAATGACCAGGGCCCACATTCACTATGGACCCTGCTAGGGACGAAGCACGCAACCCAACTGGGCAAGCACAGCAGGAATATCACCTAACTTTTTCTATTCATTCTCTAGAGTAGTTCTTATCAGTACAGACCTTCCGACCACGGTGTGGTTTGCAATGGCAGCGTGGTCCTGTTCATATTTCCGTATTTGACTCCTTAGGAAGTGAAGACTGCAGAAGCAACTATTCCAAGTTTATGACTAACTTGGCTGAAAACTTTAGCCAAATGACGAGATATTTGATATTCTTTATGTTTGTGGTGAAGGAAAATTGCAAGATGAAGTTTCAGCTGTCTGAGGCTCATTAAGAGCTATTTATGTTTGTGCATGGATGAGGCCAGACTATCCAACCTCACTTTGCTTTGTGTTGAGCCGAACATAAACATTGACAAAGACAAAGTGGTGGGCAGGTTTGCCACCATGAAAAGAGAGGAGGGAGAGGGAGGTGACAGGGAGCAGAGGATGAAGTTTTAAAAAGAGACTGTGATATGTACAAAGTTCGTTAACCTGTTTGGATTATTTTGTTCTACGGAGGATGATGGAATAAACAAACAGACTACACTAAACTGCAGCAGGCTGAACAGGGACAACGATTTGTGAGTGAAACATCCATAATTAGTCTTTATTAACTTAAATTTTGGTTGTGAGTCAGAATGTTAGATGTATCTGTTATTGTTCATCCCAGCCTATCTATCTCAGCCCGTCTATCAGCAGTGGGGCTGAATGTTCATCAATCAATGCACATAGAGTGCGGCGCGCTGTCCACAGTGCTGAAACATTTGAACGCGGCTGACAACCTGTTTTCTTTTTTTTGTTCTTCAGAACAAGCTTGTGTCACTGTATGTTTTCTTAGACATACAGTAGGCTTGCTTGGCTCAATAAGTGACAATTTGTGTTTCTGGATAGGATAGGACCTATCAGCTATTTTATAGTTGTGAATTTTGAAATGACTTTGTCAGAAGGGCCACCTCCTGCTCCACCCCCTCTGTGCTGAGAGTCTAGCTCCACCCCTGCCCACATTCATTTAGAAATCAATGCAGACTGATTTACTGATGCTCCTGCTTGAACCACTTTCATGGTCTTTCAGTAAGCTTACATTGATTTTTGAGTGTGCTGTGAGAGGACACTATTGTCCCACAATGCAATGCGCAACGGAAATGGATGAGGGGAAAAACTGCACATGTAGCAGGCAGCATTACATGCCTCATAGCGTACAGCCTGCTGGAATCTCATAAAAAAAGAAGAAGAAAAACAGACAAGGGAACAGCAGGAAAAATGGCAGCGAGACAGAGAACACAGACCAACTAAAAGAATGCCTTTAGAATTTAGTAGGATAGTTCCAGGTGTAAAAATGGTCCCTGCTGCAGGGATAGTTTCTGATGGTTCAGAAACTATTGGGGCCGAGCTTGCAAGGCCAACTGTAGGTGACTGGTTAAACACAGACAACATGGCTGCTTCAACTTGTGTACAACATCAATCACAAAACAAAGGTGCCACTAGTATCAATGTCAGGGTGATATTATTAGCTCACTGACAGTAAGAACATGGAAACATAAACAGTGAAACATGGCTGAGGAGCTACTGCATGGACATGTTTTCTTTTTTGTTTTTTTTACCAGTGTTGTCATTTTCAGTAATGTTAGATGTTCCAGTATCCATTACAGTGAGTGAGACACAGAGATTTATTCTTGTGCTTAGACCCACTATAAATGCTGCTCTGCTAATTGGATTATAAGCCAGTGTAAAATGTAGGTTGCTGTTGAACGTGTCAGAGATGTTTCCTTTTTCCTGTGGGGCGAAATGAGTTTTCCTGACATCAATCAGCACCGCAAATTAATTGTTATTCCCTCAAAACATTAAGCCATGATTCAAAGCTGCCTCAGAAATCAATGCCAAGAATTATTAAAAGCTCTCCAACATCGGAATCATTTAAGTGTGATGGCAACTGTGAAATCCCATATAAATCCTCTCACAGTGTGTGGTTTTGTAAAATGAGTTGGGGACAATGCACTAATTTCCCTCAGCAGTATTTATGAAAACTTAAAAGCAGTATTTATAATACTTATTTCCATAATATCCTCCTGTCTGTATATCTTATTAGGATTTCAAGATTTATGGTTAGTGTCCAGTAAAATCCAAAATCCAGAATTCTGCCTGAAAACTACTGTTCTGTTGTTTTATCACTGAGAGAGGAACTGATTTGATCAGTTTTGAGGACATACATGTATATGGACAAAATATTGCTTTGTAGTATTTGACATACCAAATGTTCTCAAAGTTGTTTTGTTTAAATCAACTGCAGATTTATTTAGACTTTTATTTCTAATTTCTGCTGTAATATAATACATATAATGCTCTGGCTTGCTGCTGATGGAAACTCAACTCCTCCATGTTTACCTGCTGTCATGATCTATTCCGTTCATGTACATTTGCATGGTGTTAATTCCATCAGTACATCAGATGACTCACCACTCTGCTGCTCACACTTCCTCTTTTCAACTTAAAATATTATTCTCACTTACTAATCAATTACTGTAGGTTCCACTTGGCTGTTTTTTTGATTGCTGTAAAGCTGTCAGTCACTGTCAGAGAAACTCAACAGGTCTACACAGACATTTCACATGAAAAGCCTTCCAGTGGTGCTGAAGTGGCAACACTGAATGAAAGAATGGTGAAGCAGAAGCAACTGGAATAAATTATTTATTTAAAAAGAGACAGCTCTAGAGGATAAGCAGTAAAGAAAATGGATGGATGGATGGATGGATGGATGGATGGATGGATGGATGACATTCAGAGTAGCAGAGTGGTGAGAATTATATGAATTTGTTGTTGTATTGATAGAATTTATGCTATGGAAATTATTATGAAACATTATACTGAATTTACCATGTTATGTCATTGATGCCCCCAGGTTGCTATGTAAGGTTAGCTGTTCCACTCCATTTGTTGTTGTTGTTTGGAGTTTCATAATTATGAGGCAATAAGGCAATAATTCCATGATTGGTCATGTAAATGACCAGACATGAAAATATAACTATTCATCCATTACTTTTTACTTATAGCATCACAACTATTACTATTGACATTTAGTTCAAAATATTCTGTTTTTGTCCAGCTTTTCTGTACATAATTTTCATTGCTGAATGTAATGTGTCATATTTAATTTAAGAAACATTAAAATAAGGCTTTGTAAAACTGCAGGTAGGTCCTGAGGTGCTATAACATAAGCTCTACACTTACTGAGATGTGTGTGTGTGTGTGGGTGTGTGTGGGTGTGTGTGTGTGTGTGTGTTTGAGGCGGTGGACTACTCAGCTGAGTTAGCTGGGAGTAGGGTGAGACCACTACAGTGCCTTAATGCCCAAGTAGCTTTGCTCTAAGTGACAGCTGGAGAGCACTTTAAGGTGGCCACATGGGCCCATACAACATTAATGTCGTCCTAGTAAGCAAGAGAACACATGAAAAATACAGCTGTCACAGCCTCTACAGCCCTGTGGGTTTTACATACAGGTCAGTGAGGAGGCGGCCGCTGCTTAAAAATGAAATATGAAGGACTCAAGGACTTGAAAGTTGGGATTTTAGTATGCTTTTTTAGGCACTAAAATTATTACTGAGTGGTACAGGTATTTAAATGATGTGATGTGTGCCGCTGCTGCACTGCTGTATGTACATTAACATACATACATAAAGTAAAATGTGTGGAAATACGATACACTTCTCTCACTACCGAGATGACTGTTAAACATCACCTGATAACCTGGCATCACAACTTATTCAGTTTTGGAGGGTTGATATTGCAGTTTGTCGGGGGGAGGGGGGGGGGGGGGGGGGGGGTTCAATTGCTTTTAAGCTACTGTCAATGAACCCATCTCTTCCTGCTCAGGTGTTCCTCATTGAAAACCTTCCAGCAGCTTAAAGGGCGAAATCTGCCCCATTCCTGGAAGACATTTCATTTGGAAAATATACAGGAAGTGTTCAGTTTCACTGATGGTAGCTTAACAACAATCACAAAACAAAGCAAAAACAAAAGTAAAGAGAGAAGACAGATATAATTAGTGCTGAGGGAATTACATTATTTTAATTTACTTTGTGAGATATTATATGACAGTAATTACACCCCATTTCAATGATTTTTACCCAAACAAATGGCCTTTATTTATTCTGCTAGTATTTGAGATTCAGCCATTATTTGAATACCGGCTCCTATTTGAGAATTTATAACATATTCTATTGTAAGAATATGTTGTTTTATTTGGTTGGCATGAGCTTAAAACTGTAATACCACTGCATTATTATTAAATCTAATAACATCCCTGTGGCCAGATAGACTGCAGTCTGTTTGATGAACTTGAACTACATCCCCTCTAAAGTCAGAGACCACAGAACCACAACTGTAATGAACAGTGTGATTTACTTGTAAAGCCTGAAGCTGCTCCTCTGACAGCAACACAGTTTATAAGACCATGGTATCATCAATTGTCTGATTAACCCAAATAAGAAGCATTTCAACCAGAAAATACCCTTATATCCCACATAGTTATTCATTCAACTGAGCATCACCCTTAAAGTTTTAGTGCTGCACCTCAGTGGGTGGAAGATCGATGGAATACTGTGTTGTTTTATTCTTCTACAAGTACATTTTGTAGACAGTGTATTCTTATTAGCCATTGTATTTCATTTGACTTTGTGCTTAGGATGCTGCAAGAACTTCAAATTGTAATTTTCCAGTATAAGCTATCTATATACAGAGCAGAGAATGAATCAGAAAAACAATTGTAGATCGTTTATTGGTTTCATTCAGCAGGTCTCCACTGCAGCTCTGATCAAGCACTTCTTCCATTTCCTTGGTTACCAATTTCCCCTAACCTCTTCTGTCAGCAGTTCTATCAGACTAATGTGCAAATCCTGCCAGTGAAATTCAAACACCACCGCTAAATTAACCAATAAAAACATTGATAGTTGCATTCATTGGAGATGGATGAAGGATGCAATAAATTATCTTAGAAACTGCCCTAAGGCGGGAGCAGCCCTTAACCTTAAGGAAGTAGAAATTCCCTACCCAAACCACAATGTTTCCTTGCCCTGTCTGTGACACTCAGCCCCAAGCCTATTGGTTCCTCCTGAAGGTGTAAATCTTTCTCTAAAAGCACCTCACAAATATATAGTTTCATTTAAAAAAATACTCAGTAATTTCCTAAAACAGCAGGTCACTTTAGTTTTTATCAATTATTACTCAAACAGGAAGAAATTGTGCATTTGTTGGGGACTATTTTCAGCAGCGGTACACACACAATACTTATTTTGATCAGTTTATTGCTGGTTTGGGTCTGTGTATTGGATATGTTCTCTGACCTGCAAATTGGCTGAAGACGGAACCAAAACAGGAAATGCACACTTGAAATCGTCTGTCGGATGGGCTTCAGTAGAAGTGAATGGCAAACGGAGTGAATATTCATAGAGCAAAAGTGTGATGGGATCATTCGTTTATTGTAAACAGCTATCAAAAACTGAGCAATTATGTTGGAACTTGTTTGCTTGACTGATATGTTTCTCATCCTATCACAGTCAACCACGATGATTACTACTTGCTCTTCTCACTTCAGTTCAACTGAGTCTTCAGTCCTCTTTGCACAAATTTGGATTTTCTAGTTCCAGTTACTGCTAAAATGGTGGGAGTCATCAACCCCAACTCCAACCTTCAACATATGGTCACACTGGATTTCACTCCCCATACATTTCAGTGAAAACAGGGTGAGGTATATTCACT
Source organism: Thunnus maccoyii (assembly GCF_910596095.1). Classification (NCBI taxonomy): domain Eukaryota; kingdom Metazoa; phylum Chordata; class Actinopteri; order Scombriformes; family Scombridae; genus Thunnus; species Thunnus maccoyii. Next base: position 32,851,076 of record NC_056542.1, read on the forward strand.
TCCAGTTGCAAATTGATCCCGCTTCCTTCTCCTCATTGAGTTGTCAATCAGATTTGTGTGTCGATGCTTTAAACTCTACCCACACTGTTTTGTTTTCCATCTACTTTGGGCCAATACTAGGGCCATTGGTAAGTCCATCATTTTGGTTTAGACTGAAATATCTCAACACCTAACAGATGGATTGTCATGAAATTTGGTACACACATTCATGTTCCCCTGAAACTGTAATAATTTTGATGATTCCCTGACTTTTCATCAGTGCCATCATTGTTTATGATCAAATACCAAAAACTAATTTCCACCAACCTAAGTTGTACTTTGTGTCTAGTGCTTAGCAAATGATGTAAACATTCTAAACAAAGATGGAGAAGATAAAGATAACCTGCAAACCATCAGAATGTTATCATTGTCATTGTGAGCTTGTTAGCACTTATCAAAGTACAGCTGTAACAGGGAAGACCTGCATCATCACCAACACTAATTGATACTGATTGTGGATGGTTTTGTGTGTGTGGGTGTGTGTGGTGGAGGGAATTCACATTTGCTTTGAACCAAAGGCTACTCATTGTCTATGCCACCTGCAGCAACCACTGCTGGCACTCAAATTCAAATTCAAATTTGCTTTATTGGCAAGAATGTCACAACAATACTGCCAAAGCATCACGAGTCAATGAAACAAAATAGCATTAAAATAGCATTAAGATTGACATATATGAATTATATATAGCATATCTATGTGTGTGTATATATATATATATATATATATATATATATATATATTGTATACATGTATTTCTGTGTGTGTGTGTGTGTGTGTGTGTCTAGATTATTCACTGTCCCTCAGGTTGTGGTATTTTGATACATATTGGGCAGCAAGATGCCCCCTGTCTCCTTCTCCTAGGATCTCCAGGGACCTCCTAGGAGGTCATTATGCTCTTTGAAACCTGAAATTACAGTTTGACTTGTCAGAGTAAATGTTCCTCGTTTCATTGAATGTTTTACATTGTAGGAGGAAGTGTATCTCTGTCTCAATCTCACCTGTCAAACAGAGACCACATATTCTGTTTTTGTTTGTTTATTTGTTTGTGTGTTTTTTTGGCAACCATGATTTCTGTGTCATCCTTTTTTGACTGCCGAATTCTCATTCTTTTGGTTTCTCTGCGTGCAGACCAGAGTCCACTCCAGGCACCGTGTCCAAAGACAAGTTGGCTTCCTGAGGGCTGAAGTTTGTTGCCAGCCCAGTCCATGTTGGTGGCTCAGAGAGCACTGCTGCAGGTGATGAGTAAAGTGTAAACTGACTGAAGGAAGCAAGCAACCTGTGGTGCAGCAGACAAGAAGAGACAGTGAGCCTTGGACTGTTTTCCCTCCTTTTCTGCTCATTTGATATTGACAACTACCCCTCTTTTAAATAGTTTAGAATAGGCCCCAGATATTCCACTATGGTTTTAATATATTTTATATAAAACAAACTAAGCTTTTAAACCTTCTGTTGTGGTCCTTTGCCCTTTATTGAGTCTGGTTGATCAATTGTGAACCTGCGGGGCCACTGCAAACAACAGCAGTGGGTGTTATACAGCCTCAAGGGCTAACTTAGGCACAGTAGCGTGGCTGTGAACTCTCACTCTTGTTAGATTTTGTGGCTGTTGGAGCAAATCAAAATTGAACCAGTTCTCAGTGGGTTTTTCCTAAGAAAGCTATAACTATGAATGCTAAACAATTAAATATATTACAATCAAATTACCAAACATTAATGAGGCTAAACTACAGCAGGAAACCTGGGGAGGAAACCCTGTAATGTCCTTAAAGGGCCCTTTCTCACTCAGAAAATGTCTTCCAGCTTCATCCTTAAAACCCCTTCACAGTATCTGCTCTGTTTATCTTCACCCCACAGACTCCTTATTGTTTTAGACAATGCAACCATGAAGATGATAATGATTGTTTTTTAGCTTTCCTCTGCTTGTCATTCATTGCTGATGACCATGTAATTCTGACTTCTTTGTATCATCAGTCCTATGTAGCATTGTTTCTTCCTTTGCTGGGTTATTTTGCGGGTGTGTCTGTTCGCTACACACCATGCCATTAGACAGCCTGCATCACAGAGGTGACTACTGTAATTTTCCCCCTACCTCTCTCTGTTTGCTCTCTCTAACACTCAGCAGCTGAAAATTGCAGTTGGAACACAATGATGTGATATGACTACTGATGCCTCACAGTTTCCCTGAACCAGGACTCCTGCTGTTTGAGATGGTCTGAGATGGCTACCATTTCCCCCTCTGATCGCCTACAGGCTGCTGAAACCTGTACTCGTTCAGTAGAGCTACTGCATGTGTATCAGTCTCATATCAATAAATCCATACTACTTACATTTTTTGAGCTATCAGTTTGATTACCACACACAAACAATAAATTGCTGAGAAGATTCACAGAAGATTAATTCAGTGCCATTTGATCGCTTTACAGACTGAAAAAGTTAGATGGTGCTGTTCTTCAAGAGCTAAAGCTTTCTGAGGTTACTGTAATGACAGATGTGACTGATGGGAAAAAAAGGAATCAACATGCCCATCCTCTTCAGTACAGATAAAGAAACCAAGGATGGGGACATGGTATTTCAGGACAATGACATATTGACAACATAGGACTTTTAAAGCTAAGGTCCCCCATAGAATCCCTCTACCTTCACAGTCAGACTCCCTGATTTTGTCATAACGCCCCAAATCCCCACATTTCTGAGCTCATAGATTTTTTTTTTTTTTTAACTAAACACAGTTGACACTTTCATGGTAAAAAGTTTGAAAGAATATTTAACTTCATGTAGATGATGAGCTTGTGACTGTGGCAGGAATTCTCAGAAAACCTATCACATTATTTTTTACATATTATGATTATTTCTGACTTATTTTTTCCTGCTGAGTTGCAACAGTAATAAGCGATGACAGGTTGAGCGTCAACAACGTCATGAGCAGAAATACTGATGGTACAGTGGCAGAGAGAAATGGGGTAACCAATGTGGTGCCAGTAATCTTTGCAAACAAGTCCTCTAAATTAAACAACAAAATACATTGTTGGTCCAGGGAATCCAGAAGTGGAAAGTGTTTTCTGATCAGGCGCCTCTATCAGCAGCAGATCATTTGTCTGCGCTTTCCAAAACTAATCACAAGTCACTGTTGAAAATAAATACATTTCATGATGAGACTGTCATCCCAGGAAAAACAACAGAATTATACAAGTGCCTCAAAATGACATATTTACGTTCAAGTGACAGTGCCCTCTAGTGGCTGTAGAAATCTTGATGGGAGCAAAGGAAAAAATCAGATGACTTAAAGAGTACTGTGCAGTAAAACGTGTTTAGCTGTAAACTAATTTATATGACTTTACTGCGATGAAACCCATAAATGCTGTTGTTAATTTTGACATTGATACCAACTTTATAAAAATCTGCATTTCATGGGTTGGAAATGGCTCAACCTGTTATCTGCTGTTTAAAATCTGCCCTCAAAAGGTGGAGCCAATGCTGACATAGAGCCGACCATTTGGGAGTTCCCTATGTCATGAAATTTAAATGGTATAATGATAACAGCCACCTCCACCAGCCCTGTGCTCATTTTCAAATGTATGCTGATTGAGAGAGACAGTTTTAGCTTCAGCAGCTAACGGAAGCTACAGTGGTGCTATCCTGCTGGAGGGGGTCCCTCCATCTGTGACTGTCTGCGGGAGGAAGAGCTGCTGGCAGCCACAGAAACAACAGAAATCCTCCTCACCTCTCATCCTGCAGCTCTTCAACTCTCTGGCTGTCTGTTCCTGCAATTTTGTTTTGAAATGCTGAATTGCAGTGTAAAAGGAGCTCCACCGAAACTGTCTGTCCTGTCTGTCCACTGAACCTGTCCGCTGTGGAGCAGAGCTGCAATCGGACAGGTTCAGTAACAACCCCACTATCACCGTGATTTAACATTTTAAAAACAAGATTGTACCAGCTGATAACAGGAACAGACAGCCAGAGAGTTGAATAACTGCAGCGCAAGATGTAAGGAGGATTTCAATTGTTTCTGTGGCTGCCAGCTCTGACTTCTGGCTAGTTTAAATGTCGTTGCACTGTTTGTCTTCCTCTCATTATTATTATATGTCACTGAGCAACTCCTGCCCTCCTGCCTCACACAGCCACACTCCCTATATCCCAACACCCCCCACTCTCTCCTCTCTTCTGTCCCTCTCGCCTCCCTCTCAGCCTCTTACCCACAATTATGCAGTGGGTGGAGTTAGGCTCAGACCTAGGGGTGCAGTTACACTTTAAAGGGACACTGTGTAGAATTTAGTGGCATCATCATCATCATGAGTATGTTTTAATTAGTGTATAATCACCTGAAAATAAGAATCGTATCTTCGTTACTTTGAATCTTTTATATCTAGCAGGGAGCGGGTCCTCTTTCACAGAGCCCACAGTTGCACCACCATGTTTCTACAGTAGCCCAGAACAGACAAACCAAACAATGGCTCTAGAGACGGCCTTTCGCATTTTTTGCAGCCACCATTGGTTCTCCTACATGCTTGGAAGGGTAGGAGGAGGGGAGTATTCACTTGGTTGAAATCTGCAACCTAACGACCAGATGTTGCTAAATCTTACACACTTGACCTTTAAATATATAGTGAAAAGGTCCATGTAAGGAGGAGATTGGGGGGATGATCAGTCAACAAAATATCAGGCTTTGTCATGGTAGATCAGTGTTCATTTCCTGTTTCCAACTGTGAGTCAATACTGTAACCATAACCACATGATTACAGTATTGACTCACAGTCTGTGACAACAAAAGTCTCCCTAACCTTGAGGAAGTAGTAATTTTGACCCAAATCACAATGTTTCCTTAATCTCAACAAAGTGCTTTTTTTAACCCAACAAATATAAGTGGGCACACACACATCCATACATTATTGCAGGTGCTGGGTTCCATATGGACCTGACAACATTTTGAGCACTTCTTAAGATGTGTAAATGGTAAATGGACTGTACTTGTATAGCGCCTTTCTAGTCTTCCGATCACTCAAAGCGCTTTTTACACTACGAATCACATTCACCCATTCACACACATTCATACACTGAATGGGTACAGGGGCTACCATGCAAGGAGAGGAAGCTAACCATTCACACACATTCATACGCTGAATGGGTACAGGGGCTACCATGCAAGGAGAGGAAGCTAACCATTTACACACATTCATACGCTGAATGGGTACAGGGGCTACCATGCAAGGAGAGGAAGCTAACCATTCACACACATTCATACACCGATTGCACAGCCATCAGGGGCAATTTGGGGTTAAGTGTCTTGCCAAAGGACACATCATCATGTGGTCCACACATCATGTGGACTGGAGGAGCCGGGAATCAAACCGCCGATCTTCCGATTAGTGGACGACCCACTCTACCTCCTGAGCCACAGCCGCTTCATGGTTTTGGTGTTATAACCAAAACTTTGTCATTTAATCTGGAGGACTTGTTGAGCAACACTGTTACGGCTGTCAAATTGGCCAAAAATGACTTTCAATTATTCCTTCTACAAAAAACAGGTTCGAACCATTAGTTTTTGCGCATTATGTCTATAAGAAGGCAAATCAATACAATGAGAGACATAACTACTTGTAAAGGTATACTTATTTCAACATAAACATGTCCTTTAAAAAATCTACATACCTACACATTACAAAATAAACATAAAATAATGTCCTATGCCATAAAACTTCATTTAAAGGCCATAGACTCTCTCTCTCTCCCTCTCTCTGCAGTTGATGAGAATGTACTGTCTCTCGGAGCAAGATCAAATGAATGATTCATAATTTATATGTTATTCGATAGACTAATTTTTATATAGGTCAGGTAATATTCATACTGGTTACCAAAATCTGAACTATTTCCAAACAGGGCTTTTTAGATTGCTGAAATTGCAAATCACTCTCTCTGCGACCAAATTGGGTCGTGAACTCTCTGCCATCGTTACCACGCGGTTGTTGTTGAATTATTCACTTGTTTCAGCTTGATCTACATTTCATTTTCAACCAATGAAAGTAAAGTTGTGTGACTCCTGTCCATAATGCAGGGTATTCAGTTCAGTGGCCCAGACTTATAGCTGTAGTTACACTGATAACCTGGAATAATCACACCATCAGGATCTGTCTTAATCTGTTCTGATCATTGTTATTGCAAAAATGTGATCATGAACGAAATTTCAAATTCAGATCAACTTCCCCATCAGTGCTGGTCACTAGTTGACATACAAGAGCTGTCTACATCCAACTGAGATGTATTTTCTTTATCCTTTCTGTTGTTGTTGCACTGTTGTGGGCTGGGAGGAACAGCATTTCAGGGTTTTTTTGTTTGGGTTTTTTTTGCGTATGCATATACACAAGAAAATGACAACAAACTAAACCTTGAATCTTGAATTTTATCTAGCTTAACTTTCAACCAGCTTTATTCTTGCCAATGAGCATGTGAAAATGTCCAAGCTATGAGAGCAACGGGCTGAACTGAACTCTGCATATGGCTGAAATGTACCAAGAACAGTGACATTTTACATTAATTAAAGTTACATGACAGCAAACAATACCAGTCCAAAATGCAATGTTGTTATCAACGTAAATCTCAACTCTTATGTAAGCATTAAGACAATACATCAGCCAAACTTTCAGGTATACCTTGCCAATGAAAAATTCCCGTGTTATGAGAGCATCTTGTTTAACCAGTCTCTGAACCTTGGTTGAGAGGTTTCCAGGATCCAGCTCCAGCAGTACTTTTTGGAATACCTCAAAACTCTATTTGAGATTCTTGAGGTATCGCAGATGCAAGGCATAGGTTAGTCCCAACAGATAGCAGCAGGCTCTGCTAAGATTCCAAAGCCTGCTGTGGACAGTGATGCTCTAAGTCACAATCCCTACATCAGTAGGTTAATTGACTAACACATCTTGATTCTGCAGCAGGTAAATCTTCATCATCTCCTCAGCAGCATTCTGCAGACATTACTTAATAACTGATTGAATTCCTATTACTGGATTACACGCCATTAGACAAAAATGTCTTCACTAGATGCCTATCTGATAGTGCTGTTGCTAAATTTAAGGAAGCAATTCCATCAGTACTGAATTCAATGCCATGTCTCAATACTACAGAGGACTCTTATGCTAATTTTAGTCCCTCCTAAATTGATAATCTTGTTGACAGTGCCACAGGCTCATTGTGAATAACACTCAACTCCATCGCCCCTTTAAAAAGGAAGATAATAAAACATAAGAGGTTAGCTCCATGGTATAACTCCCAAACCCGCAAATTAAAGCAAACATCATGAAAATTTGGAAGGATTTGGCGTTCCACCAAAGTGGAAGAATCTCACTTAGTCTGGCAAGAGTCTTAAAACATATAGGAAGGCCCTCTGTAATGCCAGAGCTATCTATTACTCAGCATCAATGGAGGAGAATAAAAACAGCCCTAGGTTCCTTTTCAGCACTTTGGCCAGGCTGACAGAGTCATAACTCTATTGATCCATGTATTCCTATAGCTCTCAGAAGTAACGACTTTATGAGCTTCGTTAATGATAAAATTCTAACTATTAGAGACACAATTTACCACCTCCTGCCCTCAACAGGCACCGATTTATCCCCAAACACAGGAACGTTAGAAACAAAAACCTGACATATATTTGGACTGTTTTTCTCCAGTCGGCTTTCCTGAACTAACTTCAATGATTTGTTCAGCTAAACCATCAACCTGTCTCTTAGACCCCATCCCAACTAGGTTGCTTAAGGAAGCCTTGCCCTTAGTTAGCACTTCTTTACTAGATATGATCAATCTGTCTTTAGTAACAGGCTTTGTACCACAGTCTTTTAAAGTAGCTGAAATGAAACCTCCTCTTAAGAAGCCTTCTCTTGATTCAGACATTTTAGTCAACTATAGACCCATATTTAATCTTCCCTTTCTCTCTAAGATCCTTGAGAAAGTAGTCTCTAGTCAGTTATGTGACTTTCTACATAACAATAGTTTATTTGAGGATTTTCAGTTGGGATTTAGAGTGCATCAGAGCACAGAGACAGCACTGATGAAAGTCACAAACAACCTCCTAACTGCATCAGACAAGGGGTTTGTCTCTATACTTGTCCTGTTAGATCGTAGTGCCGCATTCGACACAATTGACCATCACATCCTATTACAGAGACTGGAACATTTAATTAAAGGAACTGCATTAAGCTGGTTTAACTCCTATTTATCAGACCGATTTCAGTTTGTACATGTTAATGATGAATCCTCCATGAAGGCAAAAGATATTCATGGAGTTCCACAAGGTTCTGCGCTTGGACCAATTCTATTCACCTTGTATATGCTTCCTTTAGGTAATATTATTAGGAAACACTCCATAAATTTTCATTGTTATGCAGATGATACCCAATTATATTTATCAATGAAGCCTGATGAAACCAATCAGTTCCATAAACTCCAAGCATGCCTTAAAGAAATAAAGACCTGGATGACCTGCAATTTTCTACTACTAAACTCAGATAAAACTGAAGTTATTGTGCTTGGCCCTAAAGACCTTAGAAACACATTATCTAACGATATAACTACTCTGGATGGCATTACCCTGGCCTCCAGCACCACCGTAAGGAATCTGGGAGTTATCTTTGATCAGGATATGTCCTTTAACTCCAACATAAATCAAATTTCAAGAACTGCCTTTTTTCACTTATGTAATATTGCAAAAATCAGGCACATCCTGTCCCAAAAAGATGCAGAAAAACTAGTCCACGCATTTGTTACTTCTAGGCTGGATTATTGCAATTCCTTATTATCAGGCTGCCCTAACAAGTCTCTAAAGACTCTCCAGCTGGTCCAGAATGCAGCTGCACATGTACTAACAAAAACTAGAAAAAGAGATCATATTTCTCCCATTTTAGCTTCTCTACATTGGCTTCCTGTAAAGTCTACAATAGAATTTAAAATCCTTCTCCTAACTTACAAAGCCCTTAATGGTCAGGCACCATCATATCTTGAAGAGCTCATAGTACCGTATTACCCCACTAGAACACTGCGCTCCCAGAATGCAGGCTTACTTGTGGTTCCTACAGTCTTTAAAAGTAGAATGGGAGGCAGAGCCTTCAGCTATCAGGCTCCTCTCCTGTGGAACCATCTTCCAGATTTGGTCTGGGGGGCAGACACTCTCTCTACGTTTAAGAGTAGGCCTAAAACTTTCCTTTTTGATAAAGCTTATAGTTAGGGCCGACCAGGCTCGCCTTGGATCAGCCCTTAGTTATGCTGCTATAGGCCTAGACTGCCGGGGAACTTCCCATGATGTACTGAGCTCCTCTCTCCTCCTCCTCCTCTCCATCTGTATGCATTCATATACCATCAGTGCATGTTACTAACTTGGCTTCTTCCTCAGAGTTTTTTGTGCTTTCTCATCTCGCAGGAAATCCTGGGCTGCAGGCCAAGCCTTCGCGGTCCTTCACAGTCCTGTTGGTGTCCTTACCCGGCTATTGCTGCTGTTATTGTTATTGTTATGATTGTTGTTATTCTGACCCCCCCTTCTTTCTCTCTCTCAACCCAAGTGGTCAAGGCAGATGGCCACCCACCAAGAGCCGGGTTCTGCTTGAGGTTTCTACCCGTTAAAGGGGAGTTTTTCCTTACCGCTGTAAGTGCTTGCTCATGGGGGAATTGTTGGGTCTCTGTAAATTAAAGAGTACGGTCTAGACCTGCTCTATGTGAAAAGTGCCCTGAGATGACTTTTTTGTGATTTGGCGCTATATAAATAAAAATTGATTGATTGATTGATTGATTGATTGATTGATTGTAAAGACAACTGGTTAGAGCTCACTTTCAGCCTGCATGTTACAAGACAGGGACACAGACACACAAAGAGCAATACTGCTCACTCGTTGTGCTTTTCCTTTGCATATTTGTGATTTTGTCTCACAGTCATCTGTGATTACATTAGTTAAGAATTCAAAACTAACACTGTTAAAAATCCTTAAAACTATTTATTGTACCAATCTCAAAGTCCTTGATCAAGGCACTTGCATCTTCTCCCAGATGGTCGATGAGACATCAGATGATGACCTCTTATGTTCGCTGAATGGGGATCTCACTAGAGAACAGAAAGTCTTTCAACAACTAATAAAATGTATTACTCTGCACATTCAGGCTTTACTGTACCAACTTTGATGTCAAAACGGTTTCAATTGAATTAACAGATAACAGATAAATAAAACACTGGCAGTATAGAATGCTAGTATTTGTGGAGGGATGCACAGCAGATGCAAGAATAAAAATAAAAAAAACATGGAAAATCTGGCATATGGTGCAGAAGAACAGGAGGAGACCAATGCAGATGGATGAATATAAATGTATGTAGTGGTGGGGTGTCTAGAAGATGTGAGAGATTGAAGGACAGAAAACTAAGTAAGAAAAATCAAGAACTGTTCAGGAGGACAGGAGGCTAGGAGGAGGAATAATAAGAGAAGTTTGCAAGTAAGCAAGGAATGAACTGGAGAGCCAGAGAGGTTACAGAGGAGTTTTCTGATTAAGATAAATGAATAGCTAAAGTAATTAGTGATGGTGATTAACTTACACAAAGGAGAGAAAGGTGGAATTATGATTAAGGCAGTTAAGGAAGTAACTGAATAGGTGGGGGATATGATTTTAATACCTGAAGTAGAATACACATGTGCCCGATGTCACTTACCTACAGCACCCCTCTTCATTGGACAGAAATTTGGGGAAATATAAATCCAACATTGACATGAATTTTGGCTTTGACTGAAGTCCATATAGAGATGAACAGGATGTAAGACTGTTCCATATAGCTTTGATTAGGATGTAAAACTGTGAGACATGCAGGTTTTCTGTCTGTTCTGTCTGTGTTGACTACTCTGCTACAAATAATAACAATAGCAACAATAGTAATAATAGAATTATGACTAATAATAATAGCTATAGCAGTGGGCAAAAATGGCTAATAATAATGATAGCAGCAGCAATGAGGCGTCACGCTGGACAGCAGTCGGTCCACAGCTGAAGGTCTCTTGCAAGACAAGAAAGCACAAAACCACAGGGAAGATACCAAGTTAGTGACATGCATTAATGGGACATGAATGCAAGTTAGTAACATGCATTAACATTAACATGCATTGCCATCCCCTAAACTTCCACCTAAGAAAGGGATGATAAATAGTGTTATCATAGGGAACTAACAGACTGGTTTAATGTTACTTCCATTCACGTACATACTTTTTGGACTAATATGTTTTATCATACAGATAAAACACCTGATTTTTATTCATTGATGACTATGATGAATAATTATATCTATTCCCAACCATAGTTAATAGGAAATCTACCCTAAAAAAAAAAAATCAATTATGCAAAATTTCAATCCTCCTCTAGGGTCATATACATAGCCAAATTCAAAATATCTCAATAAGAAATATTAGGAGTTGCTGTATTCACAAATTGAACATTTGGCCTGATGATGGCACTGGAGGAAAGGTCATGTAGTCAACAATATCAATAGAGTTCTTCCTGTTACAGCCATAGGTGTGCGCAGCAAATTGGAAAATAGTAAAAATGATTGGAGCTGCCGCGTTCATAGCCAGGATCTGCAATGGCAGCAAACAATGCAGAGGTAAAAATGCATAATATCCACAACCCAATGTTTCAGGGATATAATTAGTAACAGTTTGTATTATTATGTCCTAGATATTTATAGCTAGTCACTGTTTATATTTCCAATAAATGCTCCCTGGCCAATGCAGTCAACTTGCTTATTCACTGCTTTCCTGAACTTGTATAAACCAAACTAATAGGTTGGGATGTTTACACATTTAATGCTCCTGGACCACTATTATAAATGGATGACATTTACCTTCTCTGTTTTGTTATCTTCATTCAACTTCTCTCCCATATTGGTGCTGTGAAACACATATTGAAAATTTTTAACATGCTTGACAAAAAATTCAACTTTACTTGCTCTAACCATCAAGTGTTCCCCAAAAACATAACAAAACAAACAGTTGGACAAGGACACTGCTCTTAAGAAAATTCATAAAATGCCTTATTAGAATAATGATGAAACAGTTTCCCAAGAATAGGCAAGTCTACAGCTTATAGCTGCTGGACTGCGGATAGAGTAGGCAGACATTAGTATCTGAAGTCACCCTCACTTTTTATTTGTCCACACACACAGCCGCCACTCAAGTAAACGAACAGCCGCTTTACACAAATGCAGTGCATAATCCAACCCAACCCCCTCCCACCCCCCCATGCACACACATGTTGCGTAGTGTTAAAACAAGGATGAATTACTCCTTCTACACCCAATTTTAATTAACTGTATCAACCGTGCGTTAGCTGAGCAGTTTGGTGGCTGGAATAAATAGACAAAGTCACAATAATTCTGACATAAGGACTTGCCCACTGCAGAAAGTAGTTAACTAGCTAACATATGACGGTGTGGCTGCGACAATATTCAGAAAATGAAACCCTATAATTGTGTATGCACTAAGACAGGGTCAATATTTCATTAACTTTTGCTGGCTGGCTACTTCACAGGATTTGCAAGGAGTCTATGTTTCCTGTCCCAGTGTTTCCTTGCTTGTTGCCACATTGCGCAGATAAAAAAAACAGACTTCATGAGAGGATGCTCTCTTTGCACGTGATTGTTCATGGCGTCCATGTAAATTTAACACAAAATTAACTGTTTAGACATTTATATTGTTTTTTTTAATTCACTGAGGTGATATTCAGAGGTTTTATTAAGGTAGTGTAGCTTTTTATTGTAGTGATATTTACAAAGCCACTGAATTACGTCTTTGAGTGTAAGATGCTGCTCACACTAAACCTCCTGTGTAGACAGCATTGAGTTCTACTTTGGGAAATGTGTACAATTTCAAGAGTGTTTGTAGAAACACTCTTAGAAAACACTCTACTTCTAAGATCCATCGTTATAAGGAAACAAGGCTTGGCTCGGCATCCTGATATATTTGGATTTTATATTGCTGCTACCTCATCACTCATCTCCTCCACAGCTTTGATCTGACTATATACATCAATACAAGGACAACATGTAATGGAATGCATTCCTCCTTGCTTGTTATGATCGTTCTTTCCAGTGTAATTATTTCATCCAGTTATCACAGCAGTGAAGAACAACTCCTATTATGAGCCTCATTGATCTGCAGAGGAGACAATATGCAATGGATTGCAGATGGCACATACAGTCTATTCAGATAAAGTCACTGCTACTCTGTGGCAAACACAACAGTCAGCACAATCACATAGCATTTGTGAGACAGCAGCTGTATTATCTTTTGACACAAGTTTATTTTCCCACACTTTTTGTACAAAAATAATCTGCACTCATTTCTGGTGCTAAAGACGGTCTCTATTTGAATTGAACACTTTAGTTTTCCTTTGCTTTTTAGTTTAATAAAAACAGTTTGTCATTGATTAAAAAAGCACATTTTGTCCAGTTAAATTCAAGTATCAGTTGCAAGTATTTTATCTACATTTTTTGTATCACATCATACTAATACATGCAATAACACTGAACATTATCATAAATTGTAGGCCTACTACATTATAAATTTCTCAAAGAAATTAAGTACAAAGTCAAGAGGTTGTGGTATGTAGCACAGAAAGCTAGTGAACCTCTGTAAATGGAACTGTGTGGTGGGGTACTATCTTAGCGCTATTTTATACTCTTTAGAGCTGTTTCCAAACAAGTTACGGTAACCGCTGTCTTCATGGACGAAGGAATATGTCATCCAGAGTAGTGTTGTGACTCACTGATGTGTTTTTAATAGTTTTTGGACAACAACAAGCATAGGGGAATAAGATATATCAGGCTTTGGATACAAGCACAGTACTGGTAAGTAGGATGAGTTCATTTTTGGTTTGGCTCTGAACATGAGATTTGTTGACAATAAGAAAAATATAGAGAATTGCCAGCCTTATCTTTTACGATGAGCAGAGAGAAACTTACCCCCTTCAGCAGATGAATGTGACAACTCTGCACATGCATCATTCTGCAGAGTGAAGAGCAAGGAAATTAAAGTACAATTACCTTTAAAATTTAACAGAAGTAAAGCACTTGAGAAAAGTACATAATAACTTACTTGCTAATAGTAAATTCCAACAGCTCACTGTTGTCCAGCTTTCTGTGAACTGTGTCAGCAGTTAGCTGGGAGGAAATTTTACAGATCTGGGTATTATCAGGCATTAGGTTTGGGCAGGTTAGAGTTAGTGGTTAAAGTTGTGTGTCTCTTTCATTCTCAGAGCTGGTGTCTGCTCTCAGTCAGACCAGCCGAGGACTTCTGGGCTTTTATTCCTCCTTACACAATCATCCATTTACTGCCACTCATTCTTCCCTGTTATTAAAAAACATCTTCACAGAGCTTGATAATCCATCTCATGAACATGAAGCCTTCATTTGGTTTTGTCAAACCTTGTGTTTTGTCATTCATTCACTGCCTGCGAGTCGAGTGTTTTAATATCAGAGCAGCATTACGTTCCACTCTCAGCTCACTGTCAATCACCTGACATTAGCTTGAGGAAATGAAAGACTCCACCAGGAAATAATCCCTTAAAATCATGTCATTTTTACAAACAATATTGTCACATCTGTGATTTCTTTCTACTTTTTGCATCTTTTTTAACTGACTTTAATGTGAAAATTCTTCAGTAATGACGGAAACATTTTATTATACTAGCAATCAGTTGGACAGTTATAATCTTCTAAAATAATTCCACATTATTATGTACAGACCAGTAACATCATCGGCACCCTCAGCAGCATATTTGACCTGTTGTATTTTAAAGTCCAGATGAAACAGCAGTATCTAACCTCCGTATCGTGACGTATTTCTGAGTGCAACAGGGTAGACAGGTGGGACATAATGTTGGGAGAAATTTGATTTGAACTTTGAAAAGTGGGTATGTCATAATGAACCTTAGCTCTGTGCTACTAAAAGTTCAAGATTGATTGATGGGTGGATATCATAATATTATTGATTGAAATTGGTTGGTTCAAGTCTATGTAAGCACACGTCATATTTTGTTTTACAGGCAGAAAACATGATTGGATTTTGATATCAGAATACAAAGAATTGTATTTTTTGGCATATACTGTTAAATAGGTGCACAATATGACCAGGGATGTGAAGTTAAAGGGTTAAACGTTTAATCTCGACTTTAATATTTATGGCGCCAAGCTCCACCTATTGATCATTGTACTCCAGCTTCTTCTCCAGTTTCACATTAAAAGTCTTCCTCAAAGGACATAAACATCCCTAGTTGCTTGAAGGCTTTTATGTGAAACATCTGCAGGAAACATTGACTTTCATTAACAGTAACTTAACAGCAATCGAAAAAGCAGCAAAGCAGAGGGTATTGGAATTAACAGCATTTCTTTTAAAAAGAGAAACTGATAGCAGCACGGTGATGAGTAGGACATGACTCTGTTGTTGTACTGATGGAATTAGTACTGTGGAAATATACAGTACATAATAATGAATTTACCATGTGAATTTTTGATTTTCGCCACTCTTCAATGTTTGTTATTGCACCTTTATTTGGGATCCAGACACTGAATACTGTAATATCAACAAGTCCTCCAAATCAAACCGAGACAGCATCTTTTACCTATAGCATTATTACAATGTTTTATGATGTGACAACATTATGGTTAAGGTCTGGTTAGGTTTAAGCACACAAACACCACTTGAGTAGGTTTAGTGAAAGATCAGGGTTTGGGTTAAAATTAAAGGTTATTTGTTGAGGTTACAGAGACATCGTGTTTTGGGTAAAAATGACTGCTTCATCAAGAACAGGAGACCTTCATCATCATGGTTACAATAATCATGTGTTTAAGGTTAGGTTAAATACTTTTAACAAATGGTTGGAAACAGGAAGTGAACAGGTGAACATCTCTCATGTTAATGTGCAATGTCTTATTGACCCATCCATCCACCCTGACTTCCTCCCTAAATGGACTTTATCACTCTCTAATAACGTCATCTGGTATCCTCCTTGGCTCCCATCATAATTACAATTACAGTCCTGGAAATCTTCATTTAATGACTGATCCTGTAGATTTTCTTAGATGTACAGTCTCTGTAATAAATGCATTATACTAAGGTAGTTGATGCTCATCAATGCTAAAATCTTGCTAAAATTTACTGATATCAGACCTAGTTCCAGAACATAGAAAAATAAATGCAGTAATATATATGTTGAAGTCATTTTAACTGTTTTAATGCACAAAATGATTGAAGCAATGCAATCCAGTCAAACAACATTTCTCAGTACTTAACTGGCCAGTTTTGACATCATGATGGACGGGTATGTTCACAGTCTCTTAGATTTCCAATCTCAACTCATGTAGCCTGAATTATTCTTGCCCTTCAAATGCCAAGCACCTTCCTGTGATGCAAGACTCTAGCCAAGGCTTCATTCACACCCACTACCTCCAAATCACCATGCTGTCAGTCCTGAAACCATGGCAACAGGCATTACATTCTACCTTTACACTAAAGCAGCCGTGTGTGTGACTTATTAAAATTTGCATGCACATTAATCCTATAGAATTATTCAGTGTTCCCTTCATGAGTTAGCAGTGAGAAATATTGTAGCAAAGATAAGCTTCTGTATTATTTATGGGGTTTCTGACAGTTCAGATGTACCAACAAAGTTGTGTTTATAGTTATGGCAACTTATTTTAGGCTTTCATGCAAAACTTATTTATCAATGGTTTATTTCTTTATTCATTTATTTTGAATATGTGATAACATTAATTGATGAATACTAAGAAGATAGCCAATATCAATTAACTACTTTTTTTTTTAGAAAAATAAGTTATAATTTTGAGGGGGAAAAAGTAATATTTCAAGAACAAAGTCATAATTTAGTTTAAAGTTGTAATTTTACTCACTTTTTTCTCTTACAATTAGACTTTTTTCTTTAATGATAGTACAAAGTTTTAAAGTAAAATTACAACCTTTTTCTTATACTTTTTCTGTTTAAATTACAATATATATATTGTAATTTATATTCTGATACTATTATAACCTTTCCTCATAAAATTATAACTTCATTTTCATAATATGACTGTCTTTTAAAATTTCAACTTTATTTTTGTGATTTATTGAACATTTCTTGTAAAATAATAACATATTTTTTTCTCATAATTTTGACTTTATCTTTAACCATCAAATATTACAACCTTTTCTTACGAAATTACATTTACTGTAGACTGCAAAAATGATTGTGAAGATCAACTTGGAGAGAACAGTGAACATCATGTCTGCTTTTCTTGTCAAAGCTGTGTATTGTTTTGGAGCTAAAAGTAAAAGATGAAATTGTGAATTCTCCACTGCATCACCACACAAATATGTAATAATATAACTATGAAATTAGAACAGACATGTACTGATCTGCAATCAGTACAAGTTTCAGGTTGAAGTGGATTGATCTTCATAATGAACAGAATGAGGATCAAAAAGTAATGGCTGGTGGGTAGGTAGAAAAAAAATGTTTGTAAATATCAATATAAATATGTAGATATAAAGATATAAACTTAGTCTGACTTGGCTTCCTTCCGCATGTTGTATGAAAGTATGTGGGTAAAGCTTGGTGTGTGAATGACAGTATCATGTTTAATATCAGCAAGTCTCAGTGATCATATTTAGATTTCTCTAAATTATAAATCATTGACTACATCTGACTGAGGACAGTTCTCTGTAACACCAGGTATATCAAACTGGGATTCAGAACTGCAGTGACAAAGTTTATTAATATTACTGCCAGGAATATTTTTACCATAGGAAATGCAGGACTTTGCTTACTGGTTAAAGTTAACGACAGGCATCCTTCTTTAAAGCTAACTGCAAAAACTAATAATGATTATTCAGAGAAATTGCAACATGTGATGTCATATGATGATGACTTGATAAGATGATTTTTGCATTGTTAGGAGGAGGCTGGTTGGGTGGATGGCTAGGTAGCTGGCAAAAAGTGGACTTTGCTGCTTGAGACCACCATTTGTTTACTGCCTCCAACCACGAGTGACATGTTTCCAATCACTGGCATCATGGCAACTTACTGTTGCATGATGACAAAGGTTGCATAACTTTCAGGAAGTATAAACCACGTTTCAAGTAATCATTTTAACCCAAACCATGATCTCTCCCTTGCCCTAACCAAGTGCTTTTGTGCCTAAACTAACTTACTAAATAACTAACTAACTAACTAACTAACTAACTAGACCTTAATCACACCATAAAACATCATTATTTTTTAACAGTGGCATATATGTGGTCTGGTCCCCATCCGTCCCATAGAGGGTGCTGAAAACACAGATATGTTGTTTTGGGAGTCATTGGTCATTGGAAGTACACCTATTCTGTTGTTTCAGTATGAGGATGTGTTGGAGACACATATAGTAACAATGTGCTCTTTACTGGATATACAATCCCCCCCCCGGTCATCTTTAAAGTTAATCAGTTTTAGGCATCTCAAACATAGACATAAAAAATAAAAAAAATCACTGTTATTAAGAAGCTCTATGGGTCCATACTGTAGAAACTGTTGTTAAAGTATCATCAGTTATTTGACTGTGATGCTTCACATGAGTGTTTGGTTTCTGTATGAGATGAATGAAACATCACAGGTAATACTATTTATGTGCTATGGGTGTATTTGCGTCCCCTCTATTTCTGTCCTCTCTCTAACTCCCTTTTGTCCTTGCTGACAACACTTCCTCACAGAGGAGATGGAGACTTACATTAAACAGGATTAAATGCCTTCAGAGTACATTATACAAAGCCAGATCCATCCATTGGTGTCTCACAAGATTAATTTGGGTTCAATAATAATTCCAAACGCCACTAAATGACTCGCACAATGGGAGCGCAGGACAGTATCGACAAGGGGGATGTTTAATTATGATAAGCAAGGAAAATCTAATTCATCATTTTAGAATTTTAATTGATTAATTCAAATCATTTCTCCCCCTTTTACTGTCAGAGATACAGAGTGGGCGCTGAAAGGAATATTAGGAGACTTATGAAATGAACCGCTTGCATTTGAAATGAATGATGTATTAGTTTAGAGGAGATTGGAAAGACTCCTTTGTCCTCACTTAGGAGTTACGAGCACTGATTACATAACCATTTTCTTGGTTCTCCTTCTGTCCAAGTGCATTGATTATTACTTGTATTTACTGTATATACAGTCATTATGAAATAGTCATGATTAAAATTCTAAGGCAACATAATCCACTGATTCCATAAACTTCCTCCGGCTCAGCAATCACAGAAGAATAAAATATTTTTAATCTGAACAAATCTTAAACTACCAATAACTCTATTTTCTTCACATTATCATTAGGCTAATCACACTCTGATTTAATGGTATTCATATCTACTGTAAACTGTCATTCCTGGAGGATTAGCCCATTATTATGGATATTAATCCGTTTCCCAGGAGTATCTTCAAGGGAAACACTGACGTAGTTGGGAACTTATCATTGCACCACAACGCTGCTCACTTGACACCTACTTTGCTTCATTCTGCTCATTTGGCAATGGCAAACAAGCTGAAAAGTTTTAAACCCTGCCAGCAGCCCCATGAGGCTGCAGTGTGATTTATAATAGCTCACAACATACATATCTGTTGGATGGAGCAAACAGTATACTAATGATTTTCCTGTTCATGTATACTCACCAGTTGCGGAGCTAAAATATAATGTTTGTCCTGTTTACATGTAAGATAATGAGATTGTGTCATTCTTGACAGCTGGGTGTCCAGATAGAATGGAGGCATCCTCTGGAGAGCCTACATATGCTCCGTAAATGTACTGCATCTGCATGTAGCAGTTTTGGCCTGATAGTTGCACACGAGGAAAGGTCAGGAGGGTCACCAAAACACTGTTGGACAAAATAGTGGTTTGGTGTAAATGTCCCAAATAAACTACTATTTTATCTTTCTAAGTTTCATAAAAAAACTTTTTTCTCCATTCTTGTATAATGTGGAACATTCAACATACTAAAAATAAAGCCATGGAGTTAAATAATTGGAGTAGCATTGGCATCAACCTTGTCATAGACCTTATGGATGAACATGATAATATTTATTCAGAGAAACCTTTTTCAGGTAATAGATTATGTCATCAATATCATAAAAGCTCCCTTGCAGTATGATCAACTGAGTGGACAAATCCCAAGACTCAGTGTCGAAGGAATACAAATCTGTGACCGAAGCTGTAACTATCCTCATATAATAAAATCCATCACAATGTACAATAACTATCACCCAATGACTATTCACAGGTCAAAAGAGTTTCCTTAAAAATGTTTGGAAAGATCCTTTCAGATTCTTCAAGGGGACCTATTATTCTTTCCCTTATTTTCAGCCATATATATAATGTCACAATGTTGGATGTTCATGTTAAAAGTGGCCAAAGTGTCAAATAATGAGGTAACCGTATGTAGAAGTAATCTGTGTGCACAAAAAGTTCTGGCTTCACACAGCTCTGAATGCTTGGTTTCCAATGTTTTTTTCTACTTTCAGCCCGAGCTGACGTCAGCTTGTGGTGGATTTCTTTGTATGGACATCTGCACATCTGAGTTTACTGCTCCATTTCGGGAGTAGTCACACTGAGCCATGACTCCATTACACAGCAGGGCAAAGTAAAATAAGTAGTTTACCTGTTGGAGGTGTGCTGGTCGTCTGCAGCTCATCATAAAAAATTACCACTGTGGCTAATCCTCCATGTGTTATTTCTGAATGATCTGTTGAACAAATAGTTCCAAATATAGTCCAATATAGTCCATCCAATATAGTCCCTGATATAGTCCATATAGTCCCTGACATATAATTTGATTATGGAGCTGCTATGTGTGCTATGTGCAGAAGTGTGTCTGTCATTACCTTATTCTTAAATTAAGTTGTAATATATATATATATATATATATATATATATATATATGTGTGTGTGTATATGTGTGTTTTTAGTGTATATGCTAAAAATAGTATATGGTTTTTTATCAACATACAGAGGAAACAGTATGCTGAACAAACTGTTCATACAGACCATATCTGTGAAAGGTTCACTGTATGATACATTTCATTTGTCTTTCTACAGCAGACCATGCCTGGCAACAGAATAAAAAGTGTTTAGAATTCTGTTCAGGCAACTCAAAGAATTTGATTTAAGTTAGGGAACATGCACATATTGTGTACACATTCCAAAAAACAGGTGCCTACCCCTACCTGTACTTACCAGATAATAAACTACTGTACATTCCCTACTTTTTGCTATAAACATATACCAGCTTAAATCAAGTCCATTTTTTCTTGTTTTTGTGTTGTCACCAATGTATGTATATTAATATGTTAAAGGCTAACAACCTAACAACATGTGGGATATAGATGACCTACATGTATGACATTCTAGGGCAAAAAAAAAAAATCATTGTCACACGGCACCTCCATTCTCTCCGAACATCCAGAATTTTGTGAAGGAAATTTTATAAAAGAAACTTTAAGGAGACAGGTTTGATCTGATGGTGGCACTAGAATGAAGATCAGGTAGTCAGAATAATTGAGATGAATCTATTTTGACTGTTGTTACCAACTAGACAAGCAAGTGACATCACCTCTAGCATGGAGAGAATTTGAAAAATCACAAAAAAAAAGTTCAAGACTGCATGAAATGGGTACTACAATTTCCTGGGAGACTGTTACTACCTGAAGAGCAGTGCAAGTTCAGTGGTGACCTCATGATAACATAAGTCCTATGCATTACTACAGTAGCCTAAGTCTAAATGATACGTACATGTAGGAGCCTTTAGACAAGTTGCAGAATAAAACCTTGTGGTACTCCAGAGCTGCACTGAATTGATGATGTAGAAATATCTCAAGCTACAGAGGAAAACATATCTGAGAGACACGATCAGCAGATAAAACAGATTCATCGTCAAGTTAACAAAGAGAAAAAAAGACATGGAGGCCTTTTATAGAAACCCAGTCCAGAATGTTGATTAAATTATCTTTCTTACCAGTCCTCCAAATCCAACATTTTGGCACCATCACTGGACACATACTGAAATTTCTCTCAAGTCCAAATGAAAATTTCAAACTATGCCAGCTGGACTCCCTGGAACATTGAAATGAGAGAGGGAGAGAGAGATGTTTGTGTTTTAAAGGCTCCAAATTTAAGTTCATGTGCAGTTCTGTTGGTTTTAGACAGCAGGCCATTGGCCAGATTCAGTTTGTATAAAAATTCAAATCCTTTTTGACTCGACTCTGCTTCTTCCCTTTTCTTTTTCTCTCTGTCTGAGGCAGCACTCATGCCATCTGTCTTGCTTGGCTGTCTAGTTTTATGACATGTTACTGTGCAGACCCTACACAGAGCTGGACCCTTGTTGTTGGTTCTCAAAGTCATAAGGACTTACATACAGCAGTATATTAGGGAACTCGAGTGTTAATAGCCACAGCCTCTTAAAGTTGATTTATTTCTATCCTCTACAGAAAAGACAGTTGCAGTAAACTGCCAAAGCTAACAATGGAGGTTGCTGAGAATTTTCTCTGGTTTCACAAAACATATTTGAGCAAGACATTGGAGTGTATTATTATTATTATTATTATTATTATTATTATTATTATTATTATTATTATTATTATTATTATTATATCCATCCATCTGTTATATATACCAGCTTATCCATCGAAGGTTTGAAGGGTCGCTACATTAAATTTATGATCATTTTCATTATATCAGACCTCAGTTTTGATACAATTTATTGTCAGTGTAATCACATTCAATAATTACTTCTATAGTTTTCATTGTTACTGGCAGAACCCAAATTACCAACACGCTAACACTGCCTCCTAAAAATTACATTTACATACAACTAATTTACTACAGCAAATATGTTTTGTAAGAAATGTCATGCTGCCAGTATTATGTTGTTTTTTTCAGCATACTGAGGAAATGTTTTCAATTAACATATTTAATAAATGTATCTGCAAATCAAAATGATCAAAAAGTATGGTTAATGTTTATGTTTGTATGGTTTACATGGTTTAGGCAACTTAAATATTAATGAAGTTAATTAGTTTCATGGTTCAAGTCACTGTTTGCTTTTTCAATATTCAACCAGGAACACGATCTTTCCCTAACATTTAGTGTTCTAGTAGCCTAGCCCCACCACCACATTGGACTCAGGATGCAAACCACAGGTCTTCTGTGTGTGGTAAAAGTACATAGCACTTCCTTGACTGAAAAAAAAAAAAAACCGTTACCAGTGAACATAATCCGACAATTACAGTTCCCTCAAAACGCATATGGCTAAAGGAATTAGTAGCAAATACATGTCATTTCCAGGAAAGAAGTATGCACATAGCCCAACAATACCTTTCATAATGTGATTTGATTGATAGAGGCCTCTGTTTACTAACCCTCCTTCAGCTGTAAAAGTGCTGCATTATGTTACTGCTAATCCAGACTGAACATGCTGCAACTGTTGTTGGTTCATATTAAAAACATTCAACTAGTGAATCCGGTGGTGGCTGTCATTGTGAAGCAGCCACAGGAAATGCATATGTTTGACACCAACGTCAGCTCTGATGAACCTACAAAACGACCACAATGGACTTGTAATCAGATTGCAGTTGCTCACATCATTATGGAAACAGACCCGTCACTGACTTACTTCCATATTGAAATCTAAATTTGAAATTTCTTTGGCTGCGCTGTTACTACCTTCACCAGTGGTTGTTCTTCTGCTGTATTTCAGAGAGAGTAGCTGCTTAAGGTGTGTTTGCTGCCCCCAGTGGTTGATACATGTGTGATTTCAAGAGATGATCAACCAGGACTGACAACCACAATTATTATCATTTTAAAGCACATAAACTACATTTACAAAGGTACTGTACTGCATACAGCTTTCTAATTTTGATTTATTGTATAGTTTCTATTCTTATTTAATTTTCCATTTATTTTTACCTGCTTATTTACTCACATGCTGCTTAAACACCTAATTTTCCCTCCTGGAGATGAATAAATAATGTGCAAATACTTAAGATAATAAGTTAAAATATTGATGGTGTATAAATTTAGATATGTCTATATATGCCTCCACATAAGCAGAGTCATAATGATGAATGAACTTAGAAACTAAGCAACATGAGCAACTCTGAATATTTGAATCTGCACTGTTTACCTTTCCCAGTCTAGAAATGAAGCAGACTTTATTTGCCAGCAGAGAGCTGAACAACATTCAAGCAATCAGCCCCTCGCAGGGAGACAGACACCATAGCAACAGCAGAAAGTTTGAGAAGTTGCGAGCAGGGAGCGGCGGCGACGGCGGCAGCAGCAGTGCTTCTGTTGAGTCGTTGGACTGGAACAGATATACGTTAATTGGAAGTAAATCTGACAGCTCTGGGGGAGAAATGAGGTACGGAAAAGAGAGGGGGGAAGCAACACCATCAGCAGACACCTAGACCCAGGAATGTATTAAGCAGTAAGCTCCCAGATCTGAAGAGGGTACTTCAAACATCTTGTCCTCATTATGTATTTATTGTTTGTATTATAGCCTGTATTTCTCCCCACTTTGTACATCAAGTCTGAGGAGAAAGCAGGGGGTGCACCCAAGGTCTGCATTTGCAATTATTTCAAGAGAGGTTTTGTCTCTTTAAAAAAAAAATAGTAGTGAAGTTATTTTGTTTGCCTTAACTTTGAACTTCACAGACAGCTGGTGATTCTAATCAAGAACAAAAGGAATGGAAGAGTGATGCTTTCAGACAGGAGAGGGACAGGATCAGGGGGCGTGGTGCTGTTGGTGGTGATGGGTGGGGCAGTAGGGCTGGAGGGGGAGGGCAGGGATGCTGCTGAATGAAAGGGATGCTTTAGAATTTTCAGGTCGGACTAGGTGTTTTTGAAGCTGACAGCTTCCCCTGCCATCTGAAAGAGCACGGTGGGAAGTCAGGGGAAAAATATGGGCTATGAAAGAGGGAGAGGGGCCTGCATTGAAGCCTGCTGCCGGGGAGGCTGAGATAAAAGCACAAGGAGATAATACGGAAATATTAGAGGTGTGTGGATCCTATTTAAGATGCAGGACTATTTATCAGAGAGCACTTTCTAATAAATAAATAGTTAAAAAATAAAAACAGCAGTGATTATGTATCAGTAACTGAAGAGGGAAACAGATACAACTTTCAGTCTAGTTTTTGTGATTGTAGATTATGTTGTATAAACGGATTGGTTAGCATGCTAAGAACTTCAATACCAAGACGACTGTGCTGATGTAATGTTCATTTTAGCCCACAGATTGGATGGACACAGAATGTGTTGGGCAGTTAGTGGCAATTCTGTACAGTAATTAGATTAGTTTTTTCTTCCATTGTAAGAAACTGAGGTTAATATCCACAGTCCTGGTTTTATGCAAAAATCCATACCAAAGGTCATGTCAATCCAATATGAGACTCCAGCACTCAGTTTAACCAAATGAAGCGGGTGTTTTCTAAATCTTTTAAGCATGAAATTCCCTCTTTGTGTAATTATGTCTTCTCTGCAGAAACACAAAGTAATTTCTTATTTAAAAAAGTGTAACTTTGGAAGACTCTTAATTTTTCTACAGTGTCTCTTCATGGCCAATATGGATAGGAGGAAATATTAAAGTGTCCAATAACGCTTTTAATCTACATATGGGCATGTGAGTATTGTACTGAAATAGATATAAAATCTATACATTTCGATCAACATTATATATTTTACATAATATTAAAATAGGCCTGTCTGAGCTGATCATTTCATAGAATGGGAAGCAATGATGCATCATTAAAGAAAGTCTTCATCAAAAGTCAGGAGTTCAACCAACCAATGTGTTCAGGCTTAGCATATTAAGCAGAATGGATTTTAAATATGAAAAATGGGACTATAATCATTTAATTGTACTATTGTAGGTTAATTGTGTTCAATCAATCAATCAATCAAGTTTATCTGTCACATGTAATCATATAAGGAGGTACAATCACAGTGAAATGTAACCCCGCCATTTCCTTCAATTTGTGCATTAAAAAGAGTTCAAGTAGGAATAGTAATAACTATGTGTGTATGACTGGAGGGCAGGGGGCAGTCTTAGGCAGTGACCTCATTTAGGATCCTAGTGGCCTGATGGTAGAAGCTCTTCCTGAGCCTCTCAGTGCTGGCCTGGTGTATCCGGTACCTTCTTCACGACCATAGCAAGTCTGTTATTTGGGTGCTTGGGATCCTAATGATTCTCCTGGCCTTATTCTTGCAGCGACTGGTGTAAATATCCTTTAGGCAGGGTAGAATCCCGCCTATTGTATGTTCAGCCGAACAAACCACTCTTCGCAGGGCCTTACAGTCCTGTTTGGTGCTGTTTCGGTACCAGGCCATGACGTTCCCCATCAGGATGCTCTCGATGGTGCAGAAGTACAAATTCCTCAGTATTTGAGAGGATACCCAGAATTTCCTCAAGTGTCTGAGGTGAAACAATCTCTGCCTTGTCTTTCTCACCACTGAGTCATTATGGAGCACCCAGGTCAGGCCCTTGGTGATGTCCACCCTCTCCACCAAGGACCCGCTGATATCAAGGGGGGGCAATGTTCCTTCCCAGCTCCTTAGTCTTGCTGACATTCAGTAATTGGTCAGAGTTCTTGGACCTTGCCACATGCTTCAGGGATTGCCCTCCTGGAATTGTAGTTTCACTTTCTTCCCATAATCCCTTTTTGCCTACTTTACTGCTATTCTTACATTGTAGGCTGCTGCTGTTTCCAGTTTGCAGCTCTAAATTGTATGCTGCAGCACCTGTGTTTATGGGATCCCAGATGGTTCTGGTAATCCATGGTTTCTGCTTGTGGAATGATTTAACTGTAGTTCACTTGTAAAGCTTAGCTCTGGTGCCATTGCAGACCTTTAAAAACCACACGAGAAAACGCAGCCCAAGATACTCCTTCCAAAAAGTCTCCAAGCTCACAGACGCCAATTTCACTCATTCAAATAAGTTATCATTACCAGTCATGGGGATTAAATGAGGATGATGTCATAGTGATGTCATCAGAGATATTTTAGTGATGTCATCAGAGATCTTTATTATAGATTTTTAACAGAAATCTATTTTTGAAAAACGTTTGAAAGACCTGGACTTTTACCAGAGAGGGTTGCACCATGGAAAATGTAGGATATAGTGTTTTTGGAGTTTGACCAAGTGGCAACTACCACAACTTGAGGCTGGAGCCAATGTGGAAGTACTTTAAAGTGCAATGCCACTGGTGGCCGTTAGATGCTCCAACTGATTCCCATTCACGAAGCTGCAACTTCTCTCTAGAAACACTAAGTCAATCAATTTTTTTCAATGAGTCATTATAGTCTCAATCTCTAAATTCAGGCCCTCTAATAAGTGTGCTAGTTGACATTTTGGAAATTATACCTCCATTAAGATTTTAAGAGTTATAGTAGCTTCAATGTCTGCCGTGTGGGTGTTGATTGACATCTGACCCACCTGCTGCTCTCCCCGGCTCTGGGACTTGCACTGAGTCGCACTACTGTCCCAATATATCAGCAAGTTTAATGTTACTTGATAACTATACCCACCAGGTCAGCATAATTTAGCGAAAGTAGCTAACATTAGCCCAACTGTGCATCACTCAGTGTTTCCAGAGCATGAAAGGCAACACCCCACACTCCTTATTTGGAAGGTCCTAGCTCCAAATGGAAAAGCTGGTGGTGACCATAAGATGCAACTCTGGGCTTCAAATCAGCTCCAATGAAACTAACAGGTGACGTCACACCTCGCCATGTCCCTCTTTATATACAGTCTATGAGCTTGACCCATACAAGAGACTAAAAGTATGAATATTTCAGCCTCTGCTGCTTTTGACCATTGTTATTTTAATGTATCTCTTGACTGACTTACTAAAAAAAAAGTCAGTTGTAATGCTTGTGCTTGATCTAATGATCATCTAATAAATCCCAGTTGTCTTTCTTTTTATCGTGGCATCTTTAAAATGCATCGTGTTAACTTCGAAGCTAACTTTGTTATGTTGTTAGTTTGCACTTAATATTATGATTTTAAAATAATGGTAGTGTTGTTGATGATGGTGTTTGTACTAGCGAGACATGTAAATTCATAATGAAGATGAATATTTTGTTCTCAGTGTTTCATTAAATGCAGAATGATTCAATCACACACAAACCTGGCAATCAGAATACAGCAGTCAGTATGTGCAGGGAAATATGTTTGTTTTCCTCTGTCATCAACACTGAGTATCACTCCCTGCCCACCACCTCCCCCCTTTATCTCACCTCCTGATGAACAGCACTGAGATGTAAACGGGTGTCACAGGAAATGTGTTCCAGTGCAGGTACTCCCCTCATTTAGTTCATGTGAATATTTGATAGGAGATATGTGGCGCACCAGTTTGCCCCCAGTGTTTGTGTTTGTTTAGATGCCATGTGGTTACACACAGACAAACGCGCCACACATCCAGACAGCATTTGGCAGGTTTGATGATACAAGCAGGGAAAAAATTAGCACTGTGCCCTGTGTCAGGATAGATCTGCCAATTTGCTTCTTGTGCTCATGAAAATATTTTGTTTGACCTACTTGGAATATTTATAGTAACACTTTCAGGGTATAATTTAATTTTAAAAAATCCCATTTCCAATAATAACAGAGAGGAAGGACGCACACATATATATACAGTTGTATGCAAAAGTGCCCAACGTTTCGCACATGCTACAGTGTTTTATTTTTTTCATATTTGTTAAATTCATGACATAAA
The DNA here is from genome assembly GCF_910596095.1 of Thunnus maccoyii. Classification (NCBI taxonomy): domain Eukaryota; kingdom Metazoa; phylum Chordata; class Actinopteri; order Scombriformes; family Scombridae; genus Thunnus; species Thunnus maccoyii. The sequence continues at coordinate 32,879,910 of NC_056542.1, forward strand.
AAGGATCTATGCATTAATGTTTGCAGAAAATAATGTGTTTTTTCCATATTCTAGAGAGGCTGTTTACATCTTTTCAATTAAAATAAATCACCAAAATATAATGTCAAGGGGTGCCCAAACTTTTGCATAAAAGAGTATATAGAGAATACAGAGTATACATATATATATATAGGATTTACAGCAGGATCTTGTAAGTCACTGATGACTGAGACCTCAAAATATCATTAGATTTTATCATATATTATACTCCATCCTTTTCCAAAGAGAAGAGACTGAGATCAAAGTACATAGTTAAATGACCAAAAGTGCTTTTGAAAGGACTTTGATGTAACTGTTTTGGAGACTTATTACCGCATAGATGGAGAATGCAGCGGATATGTGTGTATGTGAGTCAGGGAGGGGAGGAGGAGAGAGAGAAAGTGTGAGGACAGGACATCTCCATGTTACAGATAAAAAGAAAAAGATGATTTGTTTGGGTGTGTGCCGGACTGAAAGGTCAATCTCTCAGCCTCCATTGGCAAGAGTGGCTCTTTAGAGGAAAAAGGCAAAGGTTGTTAATCAATAGCACTTGAGATTGGTCCCAAAAGTCTGCTGTGAGCCTGGAATATCGCTGCCATTTTGATTACCCCAATGATTAATTAAAACTTATGTATCTTGCAATCAAACTGAGCTTAATCAATACAGAGTTCCCTGGCTGCGCCAAGCTCATCTTTCACTTTCACTAACAAATATCACATCAAAAATTTCTGCTGTGCACTGCACTCCCACCTACACTGCCGCAGGTAAACACAGAGCTGCAGACGGTTTTCTGGCCTCTGCTGTTCCATACTTCAAGCAAGCAAGCTCCAGTATACCCTCATTTACAAATCAACAAATTATCTTAAAGTAGTAAAAACCAATATAGAAGAAGTCTGAATTTCCAGAACACTGGTACAGCCTGTGGTTGATGCATTTTGTGCCATGTTCAGAGGAACTTTAGCCCTGTGTCTAAACTGCAGCCCTTCCGTGTCTTGTAGGTTTGCCTGCCTGTTCAACGTTTCTGGCAGAACATCGACAAGCATTCATCTCAAAGATTTGGCTGTTCCATCCTATCATCTCCAAATCTGTGACTGTTGTATGCGATGTCACACATCTCAAAATCACCTCCAAGTAAAAAGAATCCAACTCATGGCACTAACTATTGCCAAGAAAACCATTGTGAGGAATTGGAAGTCAGGCTGCTGTTAATCTAGCTCAATGGGATTCAATACAATTCAATTCAAATTTGTATAGCACCATCTCATACAAAAGCAGTTCAAAGTGCTTTACATAAAAACAAAAATAAAACAGCAAAAAATGTGCTTATAGACAAAAACATCCAACTATACATGCCCATATAAACACACATACAAACATACATACTGTAAAAATAGAGTATGTTCATTTAAGAAAATGCTTGACTGAAAATGAAGGTCTTAAATTTGCTTTTAAAAGAACAAAGTGTTGCAGCAAGTCTAAGATCTGCAGGCAAACTGTCCCATTCTTTGGGTGCTTAAATACTGAATGCCATCTCACCAGACTTTGAAAATGCCCCTTGTGACCTGAGAGATCTGCAGGGATGGCATACTGACAGCATGTCTTATATGTACTGTGGAGCCAGACCATTAAGTGCTTTGTGAACCAAGAGGAGGATTCTGAATTGTATTGTGAGAACAACAGGTAGCCAGTGAAGGTTTCAGAGAACTGGAATTATGTGGTCTGATTTTTTTAGGGATGTCAGTGTCAAATGATTTATGGTCTCCACTCATTACCTCTTGATTTTTAAAAAAATTATTTTACTATATAACTGTCTTTATAATTGTCTTCTCTGTTACTTCATGCCATGTCAGTTTTTATATTATGTGTTTTTTGGCACTAATTAATAAAAAATCAATAACAAAAAGAACGCGGAATGCCCACTCCTTCATTTGAATGGCAGGGGTGCCAACACCAGCTTATGAAACTGTTACTGGACTTCTGTTATTATTGTTATTCATGTCCCAGCGTTACCTGAAGAAACACACTGCCACCAGCGTTTCCCCTTGCATTGTTTTAACGCAGGGCTGTTTTCAGTCTCAGCACTCGCTAAATCAAAGGCTTGCACACAGTTTCAAAGCAGCAAATGATAATGATATGAGATTAACAACACATTTAAGCCCCTTTCAGACATGCAACTTGTTACATAAATGTGACAGCAAGTTTACGTCTCAGTCTCATGTCTGGATAAGCCACTACGTCAGTTTTAAGTAAAAGTTACTCAGACCAGTAAGAAGCAGAAGTGAGTCCCTCATTATCACGGTAATTAATCTACAGAGATAAACAATCATCAAAACTACAACATAAGCCTTCAAATCCATCACTGATGCAGACTGTGAGAGATCCAAGAACACTCTTCTTCTGTGATATCAACCAACTCATCTCTCCTCCCCAGCAGCACCACTGCAGCTAGGTGCCAAATATTGTATCATCATGTTTGTAAAGGTGGTAAAAATTATACCTGCTAGGCATCAACATGCTGATGTTAAGCTTAAATTTAGGTGAAAGTACAGCTGTAAGTACAACCCCAAAGAGCTGCTAACATGGCTTTAATAGTACAAATAGTAATAACTAATAATAATAACAAATACTTTTTAAGCATTTTGATACAGTATGAAATTAGACAAAAAATTGAATCTATTTTCTATTCTCTTTTCTTCATGGGCCATCTCAGTAATACATACATACAGTAATTCAAAACCAGCCCTCCGTCTAATACACGCAGATAGGCATAACACAGCACCCTAAAACCAATAAGAGACTGGAATTCATGAGTGAATGGCTGAGTTGCCAACCAGGAGCCCACACAAGGGAGACTGCCCCATTATGCTATCAATAACTGTAGCTTAGCTGACTACACAACTGAAAATACCCACAGTTTACCATGCTGTGGAAAAGGACAGTGATTAGACAGAAATTAGAAAAGTCAAAGCTAAATATTTGATAGATGAAATGAGTGAAGCAAGGGGCAATTCTAAACTCAACTGGAAGCAACTAAAAGGTATTGATAGAGAGGTATAGTTAAAAGTTAATAATGAATGGAACCTAATACAACACTGTAGTCAAAACTAAAACCACATCACTCTGTGACCACCAGCATTACACTCCCTTCATCAGTGGACAACACAAATTAAAGGGGACCTATTATGCTAATTTCCAGCTCTATATTTTTACTTTTGGACTCCACTAGAGTAGCTTTGCATGATTCACAGTTCAAAAAACTCCTTATTTATCTTATACTGGCCCTTTATGCAGCCCCTCATTTCAGCCTCTGTCTGAAAAAGGCAGTTTTAGCTTCTGTCTCTTTAAGGACCCCCTCCCAATCTGTTCTGATTGGCCAGCTCTCCAGAAGCCTGCCGAGGGGCAGCCATATCATAGTTATGTTAAGTTACTGCTAATGAAAACCCAACATTTCCTGCTTTTGCCGCTTCATATTAAAAGATTTTAAATAAATAATAAATAAGACTTTTATTGTGAAGAATTTACAGGAAATGAAAAGTGCTCTTCATCAAATTAGCAGAGCTTCGTTAGCGGCGCTATTCCTCAATAAAACAGGTTGAGACAACAACATCTGGAGATATTTGGAACCCTTTGTTGAGCGGATCAGTTAGAAATAATGCAGGGAGGCATAGTACAAGCAGAAACAGCCACAGTGATGATGATGTTTGATGAAGAGCTGAAGATGACCAGCACACCTCCAACAGGTAAACTACTGATATACTTTGTCCTGCTGTGCAATGGAAAAACACTCACAGCATGCCAGCTCTACTCCAGTCATGGCTCAGCATGACTACCCCCAAAACAATGAAAAAATGCCATAATATTAGTGGAATGAAGGAATGAACTGGCACATTGTGCGTGGAGCAGAAGACCATATAAAGAAATCCGTCACAAGCTGACATCATCTCGGGCTGAAAGTAGAAAAAAACGTAACCCGAGCATTCAGAGCAGTCTGAAGCTGGTGCTTTTTGCAACACATTACTTCTTCATACATTTACCTCATTATTTGACACTCTGGCCACATTTAATATGAAAATCTGACATTATAACATTATATATATGACTGAAAATAAGGAAAAGCATAATCGGTACCCTTTAACAAAGGTCTCTGCAAGAGTTGTGTAGAAAAGAAACAGAACAGAAAAGTTTCAGGATAATTAATGTACTGTATATTTTGGATCAGAGATCAAAATTTGACCTCTTAAATGCGACTACTCAGCACATTTTACATGATCATATATTACTATATTGTGAAAAGAAAGTTGAGATCCAAATACTAGACATTCTTTAATCAAGTCTACAGCAATATATCAATCCCTGCCTTGCTCAATGGCACCCTGACAGTATATGCTGAGTGAAATGAGAATGTGAAATGATGAACCCCTTTTTATCTGTGACCAGAAACACAAATCTCTAACTACAAGGCTGCCACAACAGCAGCTGTTTTGTCAGTTCAAACAATATTGTTGATGACCATATGAATAATACAAATGTACATGCTTTGATTTCAGTTAACAGTTAATGAAACCAACAAATAATGATTTAAACAGACATAGCTGACTCAGAGAATGAATAATTCAAAGATGCAGATTTTGTCAGTGTCAGGAAAAGCTTGCCTGGGGATACACACACATTGGGATGTAAGATGAGCAATTTGCTTTTTAAAATCCAATTTGCATGATAGTTGATATTGTTTACTATAATAATTAATTTCTGCATAATCAGCTGTTTCTTTTTTCTATTATTATGTAATAAAAATACACGTCATAAACATCACTAAATGTATAGATATTGATTTTTATATATTTTCTTCTCATATTTTCTTTTTTTCATGTGTATTTTAACCCTATGAGCCCTACACTACTTTCAAGGTAATTTCACTACCATTACTTTTAAGCTCTTATCGTGGTCACTATAAGAGCTGAATTATTTTGGAGGTCTATGTCTTGTTCACTGATATGCAAGCTCCAACTGATTGCCTGGAATCTGTCCCTGGTCATAATCCTTCCTATAAAAGAATTTGCCAGACATGATCCACTTTCCAGTAATCTTTGACCCAAGGGCAATGGATGATGCCCATGATGATCAGAATATCGCAAAATCTCAAAAATTCTGCAAACCCTAAAGGTTCCCATTTATATTTTGCTCCCATTTGCCTTTTCCTTACGCCATGTTTGTTTGTGTTACTGCACAAACTGGCAATGATCTCTCCCTTGGTTCTGGGCGGGGAAGGAATTTGTGCGTGAATGGCACCATATCTTCCTCATCTTCATTTCTCCACCTCTCTGGCTCTTCTGTGGTACCTGGGCCTGCAGTGCTGGCACATCTAGGAGGGGAGTTGGGTGGCTCTTGTCCGGATGACAGTATGGGGGCTGAAAACTTTATTGCTCTCCAAGGAGGTGGGGGAAGCGTTGCTTTCGTCTTAGGTTTACTTGTCTTGGAAGCTGCTTCACAGCTGCATTTCTTCTTTTTGGCCTAACCTCCTCGTCATCCTCCTCTTCATCAATCGTAAATAAACTATCAATAGTAAATAAACTCCAATGAACAGAGAGAGTTTTCCATTGGGAGCACCTGAGTGGAAGCACTGGCAAAATGGATGGTCTTATGTTGACCTTCTTTCCTCAGTGATCTCCTAGGGGTGGAGGGAGAGACTGCAGCAGTTGGAGCAGAGGGAGCAGGTCTGGCAGGAAGGACAGCCGATTAAGTTGATGGTTGTTCACCAATGAAAAAATAAACAGTTTCATCTGTATTCATGAAATATCCAGCAAGTCTACAGAAATACAACAATCACACTTATTCATCAGGCTGGCTGGTGTCTGTGCCTGGAGACTGAACTGTAGTTTGAGATGACTTACTGAAAAGAAAAAAAAGAATGACAATATGTTTTGTATAGACAATTACTAAAATATCCACACCTCTCAAAAAACAGCCTGCCAGGGGGATGGTAAGCTCAAACACTCACACACACACACACACACACACACACACACACACACACACACACACACACACACATACAGACACCCAACCCCCCTCCTTTACCATCATCACCAGAGTGAAAAACTTATTTAAATTTGAGGTCATCCTGAGCTTGTGTCCATATCATGGAAAAACATCTCTTCATCATCAGTTCACTTTCAAATCCACTTATTTCAGTATCACTAGGACTAAAGTCACTGGTGAGGAAATCACTAGTGAAAAGTTCAGCCACTTCTTCAGCAGTATATTTTTTTTTGGTGGCATATCTCAAAATGATCCAGGTTTACTTCTCTTGTCTGTCTGTCTCTCAAATTCACTCCTATGCATTTGTGACCCGAACTGACCAGAAGGGACCTAAGGTGACCTGTGTTTGCACATTTGCACATTAGCCTACTTGCACACAGGTAACCTGCGCAGGTTTTTTGACTTTTGAATCATTGCAATGAAAAGCAAATACATTCTGTGTTTATTTTTCATACAAAGTGGGAAATAATGTCAGACCTACATTGGAGACGATGCAGAAATTTGTGGTAACTTCAAAACCAGATTGCTCGACCACACTTTGTCACACAGAGAATTATTTTGATATGTGGTATGTTGTGAAGTGATAGAGATTTTGTGACTTATTCAACTGAGAAGCAGGAGTGTTAATGTAACTTACTGTTTGTTGTAAATTTAAATTATGTGACATTCAATAAAGATCTTTTTTTTTTTTAAAAAGTAAGAAAATTGGGGAAGAAATCAGTAAAGATAGTTTGCAGAACTTTGATCGGTCTCTATAACATGATTATTTCGGTATGTACAAATATGTGACTAGCATCATTACAAAGCTCTGGTTCCGCTCTTACTTGTGATATGTGTTCCATATCTATGCAATGACAAAGTCATGAACAATTCAAACAAGAGTAATGGGTGTGGAGATGGACGCAGAGCTGTATGCAGATTGTAACTATGATTAAATTTGATGTATATTCAAAATTATTTTTCCCACCAACACTTAGTTGCATAGACAAGCAACAACAGACAAGACTAGCATTGTTGGAAAGCTTAAGTCATGTGTCATTTGATATCTGCTCCACCTCACTGTGATGAATCCTTAGTGAGCCATTCAACTGAGAAGAGGAGATGTGAATTTGTTGTAAATGGCATCTGTCTGGCTCTAAGGGTTAACAGAATAAAAACTGTCATTCATGTTTTCTTTATCTATTCATATTGCTGTTCCTGACATTGTTATGTGGTTTGTTGTAACGCAAACATTTAAGGACAACACACACTGGTGTCTAATGTGTATCAAAACACACGCACTCGTTGTTTTCCATATGAGCACACTGGCACCATCTTGATGTGCATCAGCTTTCCAGAAAAGCACCAACTGTATCATGATAGCTCCACAGATCAGCACATCCTGACTACTGTGCATCAGTTAGTTCCTCTGGCTGTGTGACATGTTCAGCATATGCTCATAGCATCAATTGACACAGTGCCCGATGATTCAGCCCATATATGTTGCACTTAACTCTGTTCTCTTTCTGTATTCTTCTTCCGTAATACTCAGTCAACACTGTAAATCAAATGTTCAATAAATAATTCTAATTGATTACTTCTGTCATTATAATTAACTGCAATTCCAAAAACAAAAAGTGTGACAATATTGGTTAAATTGATTGGCAGGATGTTTTTGGGGACATAAAGCAGAAAAAGACCACAGTGAGCACCAAGCACTGAAGAGAAGAGAAAATAAAACACTGGCACAAGCAGCCATTAGTAGCACCCAAGCACTTGTAGGCTTGTACCATTAGAAATGATTTTCATATTGGATGATTCCACACCTTACAGCTTATCTACATACATGTATTTTAGCCTTGTTGTTTATGGTAAAGCTAAAATTAGACAAGTAATCACCTCTCGGCCAAATAGCATAACACACATTATAAATATAACTGCTCCAACAAGGTTTACACCTTATATGTACTGAATTCAGGAACAATATAAGGTACGGCTGTGCGACGACGATATATGTCGTGTGATGAGAGAAAAATGTTTCATATCATGCTCTATCATTCATTTCATTGTGACGCAAATCACACTCTTTACGGCAATATTTTTTGGAGTCTGTCCATCTTTTTTCTCTTCTTGGCTTTTTACTCCAGAAGCTTTTTATTGCATTTACAGTAACGTAACATGTTTAGTTGTTGTCAACTGTCTCCTCTGCTGCGCTGCACACATGCGGAGGACTCAGCCCCGCAGTGGTGAGAAAGAGCAAAGAAGAGAGAAGCAACAAGACAGTAACCATAAATGACGGCAAAACACAGTAGAGACTGTATTTATTTCCACGGACCAACTATTTATTCATTGAATTAGAATGTGCTATATCGGGATAGATATCGTTATCAAGATATGAAATGACCTATATCGGGATATGAGATTTTGGTCATATCGCCCAGCCCTAATATAAGGTATACAACATCAGATGAACGTCCTTGAGGTGTCTGTGAATGTGTGCATGCATGTGTGCATTTATATGAGTCTGTCTGTTGTCAGGCCTGACCCCTCTTCCAGACTCCATCTTTACCCCTATGATGGTATTCAAGGAGTGGTTGGCCTGTCAGACTGGCTATGGTTGGATGACTGCTGCTTAGCAACAGCAGAAAAGGATGAAATATCATCCAATCTTTTCTCTCTTTCTTTGTCTCCCTCCTTGTCTCAGGATAATTAATATCGGATGGGTTTGATTAGGGGGGGGGGGGGCGCAGATGAACTCACAATACGATACTATCACGAAATTCTTCCACAATAACAAGAAATAATCTAAGCTATATCACGATATCTGTAACTGAATATGTCAAAGAGCAGGAAATAGTCAAATGATGTACAATGTTTTTTAACAGTAAATTTGTTCGTAGTATAAATATCACAACACTGATAACTGTAGCCTCAGTTTGTGCCTCTAACACAGAGCTGCTGGTACAGTTAGCAAGTCTGATAAGAGAAAACATGCTAATAACACAAAGATTTATTCCTTTTCTGTGGCAGTAAACAGAACACATGACCCGCTGATAACTAACTTTGCTATATTTAGAGCTTTACAAGATATTTAAGGCTGACGAGTGACAACAGTAGGCTAAACGTTAACATGATACACAGCAGGGCTACAGCTACATACTGAAACTCCCCCCCCCCACACACACACAAATTTAACAGACCACTTTAGAACACTGGACACAAATTATGGAGTTAATTGTATTGAGTAAATTTTATACTGTTGCAGCGTTTCAACATTACAAATGAAAAAGTGTCACAATCGCTGTCCAAGGTGCTGATCCTGCGACAGCCATGATGGCGGGAGCTGTCCAGGGCACTCTGTATTTGACGACATCTCGTTACTCATTGTTTCAGAATGTAGGATTTCATTATCAAAGTTATTGTAAAAAGCCCAGTCAACTCAGATTGTTACACAACTGTACTGTAAGGATAGATAGAACAAGCTTTTCCTTTAAGACCAAATTATTTTTTATTGTAAATCAGTTTCTCAGACAGATCCACAAAAATTACATCAATTGTGAATACACATTCATCTTAGCAATAGGACTACAGTATCTGTTTTCTTACAGGCTTGAAGACATATACACTGTACATACACGCATCTTTTAGGTCGCAGATGCTGAAGTGTGCCCCTGACGCTGAAGCTCCGGGGCACACTCTGGGCTCTCCCTCGTTTAACTCATGTATTCTTGCTGTCAATCACTGTCTTCGTAATCAGGTACACCTGTTACATCCTCATCAGCCATGTAGTTTCCTTCTAAATCTTCCTGACTGGCTCTGTGTGGCTGTGTGGCTATAAAATTTCAGAAAAAGTTATGTCAACATGCTGTTTAACAAATCATTTTTATTGCGGCCTGCAATTGTATTCATAAAATATGACTTTTATGGCAGCCTATTTTTCTGTCTGTATATTTTAACTAACCTATTTGTACCATAAAGACAAATTGCATATGAAAACCTAATTAAGCAACCTAAAATATTCTGACTCTGGAAAAATACTCAGTATATATGGGCTTATATAAAATGCTATCTTGACAACGCTGTCAGTAACTGTCTAAAGTTATAGCATTAGCAAACGCCTAATTGTTAATTATGACAGACTGCATCTTTCACGGCTGACAGGATTTAACGTTCCAAATATAGATATCATTTTCAGAAGTTTGGCAGTAAATTCAGGTTTTTGTTTATTGTGCCGTTTTTGGGCACCACTTTGGTATTTTCATTTAATTTTCAATGTGGCTGTTTCAGACTGTGGTGATGTAACTGAGTTGCGACTAATGTATCAATTGGATCGAAACGTCTCTGACATATATAACAAAGAAAACTATGGACCAGTAAAAAATTTTTTTGAAGGTTTTAATTTTTAGAATCAGAAATTCCTTCTCATTAGTGACACTGGTGGCAGAGGGGGGCAACAGGCTGTGGTCTGAGAAGCAACATGTTGTGGCCGGGGAGCAACACACTGTGGTTTTCTTGTGAAATGTGTGCTTTTGGACCTTTGGACTACCAACAGAAAAAACAAAAGGTGCAAGCTATGTTCTGCTATCTCTCTTAGCTGTGTGTGGGCTCCAGAGTAGGAGACTTGTTATTGCGGGGGTGTTTTGTTGTGAAATGTGTTGGTTGATGGAGGCAGCTAGCTGTCTCATTAGCTGGAGAGCTAATATCTGCAGGGTGTTTCTACTTGTATAGCACTGTTTTTGTTCACTCATTGGCAATAAAAAATGATTAATACATGTAAAATGCTTCACAATTCTATATCAAGAACCTTTAAATATTTGGTTTATTTTTATGCCAATAATGGCACTGAAAATACAGACAATATCATGATGTGCACCCTGTGTAATTGTAATTTTTAAAAAATGATATAAACATTTTTTCTTTTAAATTCTTATCAGGCAGGGACAGGGCCCTTTTGGCCTTGTGGGGGCTGCGGGGGTATACTTTACAGCCCAGGCAGGTACCACACAGAAACATTTACAAAGGGCCAGGAATATGCTTCTAGTGACTGTGTTTCCAGCATGGACACGGAAAGTCTGATAGCAGCGGCTCATGGCTGGTAATTTTGCTTGCTGTCCATCTGACCATCACCACTCTGTTCAGCACTTCCGTAAGGAGGCTGAGGGTAGTGGCACGCTGTGGTAAGTCAAAGTAGCTGAATGGATTCTGAGCGGTCCTATGTTAAGGACAGTTTTGGGTCTATGCAGGTTTTTTCTCTTTTTGGTTTGGTATGAATAACAGTCGATAAGATAAATATCCTCCTGGTTTTGCTGTGTTTGGTGCAAAATAGATATTTGTACTCTATTATGTTTTGGATACTAGATATATTGTATTTCCCAGAGTTCACTCAGAATATTGTTCAAAACTGCAACATCTATGGGGGGCACATTATCTCTTATAGCTCACCTTATCGAAGACAAGAAAGCTGAGATGACGAGAGAAAGATACATGAGCCAAATTATTTTTTCTGAAGCTAAAACATAGTCCTCTGTTGTTATGTGCAGATATATAAGTAATGTTTGTAGCAGTGCTATATAAAGCAATTCTTTGCATATTTTGGCAGCAGTAAACAAACATAGAACAATATTTTAGTTGCTTTCACTTAAACTTTAACCATAGTCTATATGCTGTAGTTGCCATGTGAAGATATTGTAAAAATCAAAGATCTGAAAAACCCTCTCATTGAAAAAGTGTCCAATATCAGTCTCTGGTAATAGGTTGTTTTTCCACATCTTAAACACAACCTATCACCAGAGACCATAAGCTTTCCCTAAGCTTGACCAAACTTTAAAGGTACCTGTGGAGTTTCTCACCACTGTTACTGTTGCACTATGGAGCAATGCTTTGCATTTAGTTCCCCATTTTGTTTGTTCTCATGCATGTGGTGATGTGATACACATTCTTCACAATGACTTCACATTATTCCATTGATGTACAAGTGGTGGAGATGCAGAAAGAAACACAGAAATGAGCCAGGTTTGATGATGAAGGAAGGTTTGTTAGACCTAGAGGATACACACAATGATTTTTGGGAAAAAAAACAAAAACAAAATAAAAAACCATTTAAAGCAAGACTATGTAACTCGCTGAGCAGCAGCAACAGCCCGGCACATTTAATTCTGTTGATATCTGAGTGGTGAGGGTACTGCATTATTGTACCAAGAAGGAAACAGGAAACGCTATTTGAAGTGGAAAAGACTTTGACACCAGACTGGGACAGAGAGGGAAGGAATCACATCTTCAGATGAGTCAAAATGACTTTACTTTTGGTTTTAGTGTAGTGCCATTTGTGTGGTAACATGTTAACAGCTAGCATTACACTGACTGAGTTACGTTATGATGTATGTCATCTTCACACACCGCGGCGAACAGTCTGATGGCTGGTAGTGAAGCTCTGTTAATAACATTGTAAGCGATCATAATTCAACAGAAGGGTTGATAAATAACAACAGTTAAAATGTGTCTGGCAATAAATGCTGATATTATTAGCGGTAATGGTGACAAAAATAAATCCGGTTATGAGAGATAGTTTGTGTAACTTAGTAATAATTAGCATAGGTGACATTAACCCATGTTAGCTTACTTTGTAGCATCCTGTTGATATTGAATCCCAGCAACAAACAGTGATATCAGAAAAATGTAATCACACATCAATCTGCCTCTTCAACATAGTAACCGATGCAGAGCAGAAGCCAAAGTTCGACATCTCAGGGCCAGCTGTAGTTGGCAAAAATGGACGTTAGAGTGGGTGTGGTGCATTATTTTTATTCGTCAGAAGTCTATATTTTGTTTTTTATGTGATAGAATGTAATTTTTACATTTCCTGCATCTCTTAAAAGTTACATAGTTAAGCTTTAACCATAGCAGTGGGCTGATCAGGAATCCCTTATATGAGTCCTTTTGGAAGACACTGACAATCACCTATTTTGCTGTTAAGTTCAAAAATGTTTGTTTAGTGCTATTTTATATTGTTGCCACTGTGAGAAGCTTTTCAGGAATTACAATTAGTTTTTGTGAACATTGCATTCTTGTTTTTATCCAATAAAGTAAAAGATATCAGAGTCTTCTGAAACTATAGAATCTCCATTTGCATACACATTACATGGTTAGTTCAGTAGACCATATCTTATGAGATCATATTTTATCCTTCCTATTTGATATATGTGGCTAGAAGAGGAATGTTGCATAATCTTTTTCTGATGTTCCATTTTTCCATTGTTCTTTTTGGGCATTTTGAAGAAATTCCTAGAAAGCTCAATTTTGTGATTTCAGTCATAAAACACTGGAAGGTGTTCTGACATGATTTGACTGCACTGCTTGTTAAACTGTGTGAGGATGATGAAAGACAAGTGGGTTTTTCTGTTACTGGGCTGATGGCTTGGTTTTGTTATATGTGGGAGTATTTCACAAATTCTCCAGTTTTGAGAAAATTCTCCTCCTGTATTATGTTTCCTACTCGCGTTCAACTTCTTATAGATGACCTGCTCCCAGACAGACGGAGACTCGCCCACACACTCAGTCAGAGCATTATAAATAAAGCCAAATGACAGTAAGCACATAAGCAGGAGCCTCACATTCTCCCAGAAACAACACCCTCCTGTTTGTGTTGAGGTATCAGACGCCATCCATCAAAGGGTGATCTGTGTTTCTATCAATAAAAAAAGCTCATGCATTTTTCAACATTCAAATACCTTGCAGCTCCAGGGACTGATGCTGCGTTCCTGTCTGTCTACCAGCTCTGCCACAACAAAAGAACAATTCATAAATATTAGAGCAGAGCACTCCCAGCCTCCTTTTTCACTCATTGCTCTCTCTTGATTTACTATAGAACTATAGAGTTCGACCATTTCTCTCACAGGGACTTTGTTGGATTTTATAAACTCCCTGCTTGCCTGCTGTCTTGACACTTCTCCTGGGGATCAGCCTGCATATATTTACCATTAGTTTACAAGCAGGTTGTCCATTCAAGAATGTGAAGAGATTTACAGAGATGTGGCAGACACATGGACATGTAAGTAAATGAGTGAATAAAGATGAATCAATACAGCACTTTTCAAAACAAGAGTTACAAAGCGTTTCCCAATTAAACAATTGAGCACAAAACGATGAACAAAAGAGAATAAATCAGGAATAATAGTAGATAAAATAACAAAAGCATCAGTTCAAAACAGTGAGGGAGCACATGATTTGTGATATTCTTGCTTTTTACCAATTTGTATGCTGAAACAAGCTGCTGCAACACATCATTGTTGCATTCTTTGTGTATACCTGGAAAATAAAAAAAGCATATTCACCAGGGGGCAGATCAGGCTGAACCTTTTTTTAGCCAATGCTGGATTACCTTCCTTGAGAACTTCCGGTTTTGCATAACGTGAACATTAATAAACACGATGACTCTTGAAGAGGACACTCTTAACTCCTAGGAACAGTGTTGAGCTGTGAGCTGATGTTGTCATAGTGGCCACAGTCAGAATTGCACGTTACATGATGCACACTGGCCCAAAAACTATTTTTTCCCATACACAGTCATTACAAACTGAACAACTGAAAATGAACCTTTTTTCTGAATGTCACAAGCACTCAAACAATCAAAGTCTGACCCATTAGGTTGAGTCAAATTTGAAAGGCCCCAGACAACTATATCAGTAAATTATTACTGTGGCCTTCATGTGAAGCTGGAGGAAGTGAGCACCTTTCATCAAAATGAATGGGAACACATTATCCAGTTTTATTAAAGGTAACCACTGCCAATTTCACATATCAGAGTCTGTTTGGATAGTACTACTGCATGTGAGTAAAAACATTGAATAAAGCCTTTTGTTTCTCTAGAGGGAGCTGTGTGAAATCTGATAAACTGCCTCAATTGATGTCACTTGAGTCAGCGTTGGTTGGGGCTTGAAAATCAAAATCTGAGGGTGTGGAGTTAGAAAGAAGTGAGGTTATCAGAACTCTGTAGCCTGCTCCTCATCTCTCAACACATGCAAATATCCAACAGAACTGTTGGTGGTCAAGTTGCATTGTGACTAATGTAGGCAGCAGGTTTTGTGTCATAATTCAATTTAACTAAAATTTGGCTGCAAAAACTGCATGAAAATCAGACCACATGCAAAGCTTTAATTACCTGGGAGAGTGCACACACACACACACACACACACACACACACACACACACACACACACACACACACACACACACACACACAGACTTTGCTCTGCACACACACCTAATGTTGCACTTGCTTGCTTGGTGTGAAAGCAAGGTAAGGCTTTGACATTAGCAAAATTGGTCCTTTAAACCATAAAAAATGATTGTGCCTTCCAAACCAGCCCATATGAGCTCATATTTTCTGATCAAACAGAACATGATTGGTCATAGCTTTTCAAAACTGCTACAAATCAATGCTACAAAAAGATTTACATTAGCATCTTTTCACCACTACCACTATGACTTGGTAAGAGTTAGGGAAAGATCTAGGTGTGGGTTAAAAGAACTACTTCATCAAGGTTGGGGAACCTTTGCCGTCATGGTTAAAAGACAAAGTACTCGGTTAAGTTCATGGAAGATTCATGAAGAACTATCTCCATTATGTTCCAATGAACAGCATCAATGAACAAAAGTCAGGCATAAATTGTTAAATTAGCTCTATAGTTCATGTGGTTAAGAGGTAATCCTTTCACAACAACCACCACAGGGCCTCGACCACCACATTACAACCCTACAAAGAAAATAGGATTCACTGGATTCATGGATGTAGAAGGGGATGTAGAAGAGCTCTAACTGTCACATTCCTTCCTGGGTAATAATCCTTAAAAAAAAAAAAAAACTTTAAAAGATCGCCACCTGAATACATCAGAGAGTTCACTTGTGCTCCACTCTGTCCATCCGCTACTCTGACCCGCTCCAGCAGACTGATCTTCTGACCGGAAAGGGGCCCATTCAGCACCCTTCATCATCATCTGACTCCACCCAGCATCACTGCAACCTCATGAGTTTACAAGTAAGCTTCCACAAACTGCTAACCTGGCGCTTAATCTGAACTATCTCTTCCCAGTTTCTAAATACTGTGCTACTCCAAATTGGTTTTCAAATGATTAGGCCTTTCCAAATTAGCCCAGAATATCAGCTGCTTTCAGGTGACAGTCTTTATTATCTGCATTTTGCATATTAATCATTGTAATTATCTGGTCATCATTCTTATTATTCATCAATTACTGCATTGTTTGTGTCTACGTGTAGGTCTTTGTTTCTGTGTTTTATTGTTTGTGTTGTGGTTTAGTTATATTAGTTGTATTGTACTTGTAGTTTGTAGAAATAAATGCATGCACATATAAAATCAATTGTTTTGTGTTTTCTTGCTCACTTATCGGTCCCTAAATCGTATATATCATCTGCTACCTAGCTATTCACAGTTAATTTGACCTCAGAAAGTTATCTATTGAGTTCAGAAACTCTCCTTGACAGGCCATCAACGAGAGCTTCACTTTTAGAATTATTAAAACTATATTGGTGGACGAGTGGTTAAACTAGGTTAAGTGTAATAATTCTTCACTATTTCCCCTTTATACAAACATGAGCTTATTTCCCTCCAGCAGTTTATTGAAATTCCTGCCGTTTTGCAGAACTAGACTTGCAGATATTTTTCAACAATGCACTGATTGTGAGACTGACAGTAAAATTACTGCAGGAACAACATGAAAACCAGTGATGCTTACCAAATAATTAAATGATATGCTGAATTTAGCCAGAAGTTTGCTGTGCTATATCAAGCTTAATTATGACTGACAACTGCCAAGCACCTCACTGGAAATCATTATAATATTATTGATATCTATTGATCATTTTATTGAGCCTGTTCTAAACTAAACTAGCTTTAAACATGAACAGTGAGAAATTCCACATAATCAAAATCCAGAGCTTATTCTTTTTCCATATGGTAGATTGGACATTTTCTTGGTTATTTTGGTGATGGAGTGCTCTCCCTCACAGCTTTGGTGGCCAGTTACTATTATGAAACCTGCTGGATGCTAGTGTGCACTAGCTAACTGCTCATTCAACATCTGCTGTAAGCTGGTCACATAAAAAAGTTTGTATGACTTAGTGTACACAAGGGATGCGTTTCATTAGTAATTCTACTTCCCCTTATTCCCTTCCTCTCAGCCCTTGGTATTACGTAACAGCATACGTCGCACGGAGGCCACGTATGCTGCCACAAGTGCAGAGGGAAAGTAGGTGGGGGAGCAGCTGGGGATTTAAATGGAATGCACTTGCCCTTGTAGTCAGTAGTCACAATGGATTGTCAGCCAGTTTTGTGTGCAGTGCTTTATTGTGCCTTCCTACCTGCACAATAACTACCAATGCCTTTCAATGATTTCAGAAATGCCTCTTGTGAGCTTAGAGAAGCAGCATAAAATTTGTAGTCTACAATACAATATTGGGAAAAACTACATAGCCTACAGCCTAACTGCCTTACAGTAATTCAAGTATATAGTAATTGCAATGAGTTTGATTATGATTAATTCCAGGTGTAATCAATGAGATCATGCAGTAACATGAAGCTATTATACATACATGCATACATACATACATACATACATACATTGTAAATCACTTATTAAAAATTAACGTAATGTAAGGTGATACAGTTTACTTATTATTCAAAAGAATGTCAGATGGTGACATTTATTTTTCCCACTGAAACAAGGCTACAGTATCTTGTTTTCTAATTTCAAAAAATGAAAGGAAAGCAGGTACTAATGACCACTGTTCTTGTGTAACAGTTTCAAACTATGTCCGTGTCATCATATTGATTTTATTCAGTCTTTCCAGACATCACCTATTTGTTATGCTGTGGTGAACACTTCAGTGCCATTGCTGAAGGTGTATCTTGATGTGGATGACCTGAGGATTTTCAGCTCACACGTGGTGCTGTGAATATGTTGATGGCACTATTAAGCACCATCAAGAACCATGGCTGGGAACCTGAGCTGGAGATTCTCATCTTCCTTTATTGGCTGGCTCATTCGGCATCCTACAGTGCAGTTTGCTGTGCCTTTGCTGTCCCAAAGACCAGCATCTTCTGTGCTGTCCATAAAGTGGCACAGCAGGTAGTGGACAAGAGGAAGGGCTGCATGCAATTCCCCAAGCCCCATGAGCTGGATGAAGTTAGACAAGACTTTGCTCCACTAGCACAGCAAGATGCCTTTTAAACCTTTGTGGGTGCAATTGATGGATGCCACCTGCAGGTCCTGCCTCCATAGACTATCCAAACAGAAAGCTGTTTCATTCCATCCAGCTCCTGGCAGTTTGTGAATGTAGTGACAAGTTTTTAGATACTTTCGCAGCCTAGCTGGGATCAGTCCATGACAAAAGAATGCTCAAAAACAGCCCCCTCCTCACAGATCTGTTGTACCCTCCTACAGGTTACTTCCTTGTAGGAGGTGGATGGGTACAGGGGGTCCAGGAACACTATAATTTTCACCATGCCATAGCCCACTGTATCATAGATCAGGCCTTTAGCATGATGAAAACAAGGTGGCGCAGCATTTTCTTCAAGGCCTTAAAGGTGGGCCCTACATTTGTACTTGCAATAATAACCTGCTGTGCAGTCCTCCATAACATCTGTTTGGGAGTTGGGGACATTGAAGAAGCTGTGCAGGACACATGGAGGGACAATGTTCAAGATGATCAAGCTCAAGCCCCTTGTGCTGTTGAGGTCAGTGGTGCAAGGTCTTGGGATCAAAATATTACCCTCTTTTTTAACCACTGATAGTACAACTTTTTCAGATCTCTAATCGAAAGTAACCCTGTCTCTTATAGGTCAGGTGGTGCAGTAAAGAGAAACACACTAGCAGGCTTGCAATGTTTCTTTTCTTACTTTCATGTCTTATTTTTTGGGATTTGTCTCAAAATACAGACAGGTGACAAATTAGAGGAAAAACCAACATCAAGTGTCTTAGTAAGGTGTTGGGCCACCACGTGCCCCCAGAACATCTTCAATGCACCTTGGCATTGATTCTACAAGTCTCTGAACTCTTCTAGAGGGATGAACACCATTCTTCAAAAAGATATTCCCTCATTTGGTGTTTTGATGATGGTGGTGGAGAGCGCTGTCTAACACGTCAGCCCAAAATTTCCCATGGGTGTTCAACTAGGTTGAGATCTGGTGGCTGTGAAGGCCAGAGAATATGATTCACATCATTTTCATATGTATCAAACTATTCAGTGACCCCTCGTGCCCTGTGAATGGGGGCATTGAGAGAGACCACTTCCATCAGGATAGAAATGTTTCATCATAGGATAAAGGTGATGACTCAGAACAACTTTGTATTGATTTGCAGTGACCCTTCTCTCTAAGGGGACAAGTGGACCCAAACCATGCCAACAAAATACCCCTATAGTCTGTCTGTAGACATATAATTTGATCACTAATAACAAAAACCCCCCCCTTCAAAATAAATTCATCTCCATTGGCGGGTGCCCCATCACACAGGACTTTAGGGGTCCTGGCTGACAGTTGGCTGTGTTGAGTTGGTTTTCCCCTGTCCATGAGGCAGTGAGCACTGGAGCTATGGATGGTCTTGAGCCAATTGCCTCATACATCAGGGGAAACCACTGCCAGCTGCCTGCTGTGGCCTCCCCCTGATCAGTCCCTGTTCTTGTAAGGGGGGGTTCAGGTCTTGTAGGGGTAGAGGAGGGCAAACATACTTGACTGACGGGAGTAGCACGCCAATATTTTCAGTCATTCTCAATATGAAAACATTTGTTTTCAAAATACTGTTGCTTATCGCTACTGAAACAGAACACATATAGATAGAATGTATACCACAGGACCTTGTTGTTTCTTTTGTTTTGTTTTGGGGTTTTTTTTTAGGTTTTCCCATTTTTTTGCTGCCTGTGCCCTGAGCAGTTTCCCCTCCAAACCCATCACCCGCACTAGTTTCCTGTTGGCACAGAAGCACGGAACAAGATGACAACATACAACATGCTAGCAAACTTGTATGCTACAAATGAAATTAGGTTTAATAGCAATAGTGATTCTATTTGGAATCATTTAGAAAAATGACAGTATTATGTAATATAAAGTGATGCCTCTATTTTAAAATAAAACAAAACTCACTCCCAGGCCACTTTAGAGGTATTGTGTTTCCCTGTGAAGAGGGTCTCATTGGAGATTCTCAACCTAATGAGGAGCTTCATCTCTTCCTCTGACCCTTTAATACCATAATAACATAAACAACCACTATTATGTAGATACATTACAGTGAAAACATGTAGCTTCTGTCTTAGTACTTTCGTTTGGATGGGTCCAGCACTCTGGGGCCCTGGGGGACCTTCCATAACAATGTGTCTATACAGCTGTGTAACAACATCATGTTACTTGCCCCCTTTGCTAGCAGAGTAGTACACTTACTGTTGTTGCTGTGTTGCACTTTTTCATCAGGTCTATGTGTCATGAAGAGTGGAAGGAAGACGATCATTTAGGAGTAGATTTGTTTCACAATAAACAAACCTTCACACTTGTGTTAGAGTGTGGACAAAAAGCACTTGAGGAAAAAAACAGAACTGGGCGAGACTTTGAAGCACACCGGTGATAGATCACACAACATTTGCTCTTTGGCTGTTTACCTACTGTGTTTTAAAATGATTCATCTCTGCATCTCTGAAAGCTGAGTCGATTTTTTTCTTTGTTTGTGTGAATTTAATCACTGCACAGACACAATCCTTGTCTCAGCATGACACCTCACTTCAATCCCTGGGTCTGAATTTGCAGATGCGGCCAACATTGTTATGGATCTCCTGTATTTTTTTGATTATGATAAACGGATGTTTCTCTCGCCTGCCCATTTCCAACCTATTCATCACAGATCCAATAAAATATAAAAGATCACAACAGAGGCTTTTAAACTGCCTCACAATGGAGGAAGCTGCACAGAACTCGTACATTGGGCTGGTGAGAAGGATAACACAAGGGCCAGATATGTCTATTCCAACACTCCAACACACACATACACAACTTATCTAACAAGATATCACACAATGTCATAGAATATGTCTTCTACCATACAGCTCTGTCCTTTTCGTTTTGCTGATGATGACTTCTGGCAAACTGAGTAAATTCCTGTCACATATAGTGAGGACAGGAGAGAGACATATTGTTTTGCTGCTTGAGATGGTGACAGATGTGCTGGCAAAATGCTGACTGGCCGTACATGCACATAGAACTCCACACACACACACACACACACACACACACACACACACACACACACACACACACACACACATACACAACACAAAAGCAACATTCTGGGTGAAATGCACACATGCTGTAAAATCAGTCCTGTATGAAAGGGGAACAGACAATGACATGAACATGTCTTCCCTGAAGGCAGCCTGCAGGGTTACATGCTGCATATTATATGAATCTTACTCTTGTATGTTGTTTTATGTGAGCAAAAAGGCACAAGGAGGTGTCCTGATGCAAGAGAATATGGATAGTATGGATGTGAACAACATCCCATATATGGCCAATAGTACCGATTATATGTGGATGAATTTTTTTTGTTTTGGTACCACTGTCTAACAAGGCATCCTTTGAGCCTTCATAAAGGGTTTATAATTGTTACTAATGACTTTTGAATTAATAGTTAAAAATAACCTCCAGACATATTTTAAGACATTTAAAATTCTCTGCTATGAATAATATTTGTCTGATATAGTTTTTCCACAAAAAAGTTAAATTATCTCATTTAAATCCTGAAAATGCCAGCTCCTCCTCCTCCCTCACTGAAAAATCCTGAATGAATATGCAATTATATTTCATTTAAAATGTTGTGCATTATGCGCACTGGAAGTTTCCACATCGCATTTGTATAAGTTGTATACTGGACCATGACTGGCTCCAAACTAGCTGTGATGTCACAAATCCCGCTCATAGGTCACACCTTTAACTCAGATTCAAAGCCCCACTCCCACCAGTGTTACTTCCTGTTTAATGGTTAACGTTCTTTCTCAAAGAGAGAATGGGGTTGTGGTTAATAGTCGGACGTAATCTATTACCATCAATCAATCAATCAATCAATTTTTATTTATATAGCGCCATATCACAACAGAAGTCATCTCAAGGCACTTTTCACATAGAGCAGGTCAAGACCGTACTCTTTCATTTACAGAGACCCAACAATTCCCCCATGAGCAGCACTTGGCGACAGCGGTAAGGAAAAACTCCCCTTTAACGGGTAGAAACTTCAAGCAGACCCCGGCTCTTGGTGGGCGGCCATCTGCTTTGACCGGTTGGGTTGAAACAAGAAACAAGATTGCCATGCTAGTGCACTGGTCATGTATGGTAGTGCTGTTATGACCTAACCCGTCCACTTACTACAGCATTAGCTATATAGACAGGATTACATGTCAGTAACAGAGATATATGAAATCCATAGCTGAAATCAGATGATGGCTTCTTTATTGATGGATCATCTTGCCTGAGCAATGACATCTGGCTTTATTTTATAGTAAATGTCTGTAAATTTTCCTCCTCAGTAGCCAGGCCCAGTTCTATGAGGGTGCAAAAGCATGGTATTGCACCCTCAGTTCAAATGTGAATAATAAATGCCAAGTGCAGAGGAGCACAGACTGTGTGAGTGTCTCCATGAACACCTGCTATTTTGGTTCATGTATGTGCAGCAGTGCAACATGCTAAAGGGCTGAGTGAAGGTGAATATAGATCAGCGGGTGTGGTGATTAATAAATACTCTCTCAGCCAGTCACATCACTGCTCTCATAGCTCTGAAACAGTTAAACGTGATAACGACAGTTCAGCAAACGGGAAGCTTTTCTTCAGGAAATGTCAGGACAGTTCAGAGCATCATGACATGAACACACGTCACCACAAATCTGCAGCCAAACACAGATGGAGTAGTTTTTTTCATCAGTTAGTTACCATAATAATGACAGAAATAAAAAATAAAGAAATTGATTTGGTGAATATTATTAAATTATATCGGACCAACGCTGTTTCAGCAATAACTCTAATGTATCTCACCTCGTACATGGTCACATAGTTTAGTAATTAGTGTTACACAACAGCATTTGCACCACAATGTGTTTCAAGTATAAAACATGAGATTCTACTTTGCTAAAAAGAAAGTTGTTAAAGAGGCTGATGAGCTGCTAACCAACACCTCCTTCATAAAAAGCTGAATATTGAGTCTGATTTGTGTAGAGGTGTGTGTGGTTATACTGTAGCAGCCTGGTGTCATCAGATGATTTATCAACATATCAGTCCTGCTGCCTTCAGATGCTGCAGAGATTGAATGAAGTGAAGGAGAAGCTTTTCATACAGTATAAAGCAGCTGTGGACAGCAGATACTGTAAGAATCACCCACATTTAATTGAAATAACTTATTTATATTTTAAGCATTAATGCGTTGTTGCAGCATGTCTGCAGCAAGTATTTAGTTTGAAACACAGGCACCTGACACTGTATCAGTGGCCTACTCCACACTCACAGAAACAAAGGGATTTTATGAGGATGATGTATGACTGCAGTATTATATCATAGTCATGAGTTATTGTTCCATTTTTTAACTTAACTTTTAACTTAAATTTTTAACTTTGAGTGCAAAATTATTTGTCAAAAAATATTTGGCGAACAGTCAATCAACACTATCAAGAAATGATTCAGAAAAATATTAAATATCTTAAAAATTCCAAAATACACTGGAGGGGGGCTTTAAGGTGAGCTCAGAGAAACTTTCCCCCTTCAGCAGTTGAATGTGAAAACAAACTTTGCACATACATCATTCTGCACAGTGAGGAGAACAACATCCAACTGGAAGAACAAGAAGAAAAACATGTTTTTGAGTAAAAGGGGACCTTAATAAATAACTTACGCTTAAATGCAGTTAGGAACCATTAAAAATGATGTTTAGGTTACCAGGTTTTGAAAGGTCTCTGGCTGGTGTTTACTGTCCTCTAGAAAAAATGTGATTAATTCTTTTGAACCTATATAAACTGAATATGATTTAGCAAAATCAAACTTCTGTAAATATTTACAACTTTGACACTTTGATCAGAGGTTCTACAGAAGGGAAATCAGTTCTGATAGAACCTTGATTTCAAAATTGAAAGTTATTAATAACCAGAATTTTAGAAATGAAGAGAATAACTTACAGAATTAGAAATGGAAGGTGGTCAGTTTATGAATGACCTTACTCATCTAACTAAAGATGTTCTTTCAAATGTATTCTCTGTTTTAATGAGATGTTTCAGTAATAACATGGCTTTGTGTTTTTATTTGGCAATAATGCAGTTGTAAATATTGGTAATCCTGTAATTAATACTCACAGATTCATGTTATGCCTGGATTCTTCACTTTCTAAAAAGCCATAAGGTCTACAGTTATAAATATTAATGAGTCATTATTACATGGCTTTGTTGAATACTTGATTATGATTGGTCAATTATGGCATTCTATGGTCTGTTATTTCTGAATGGCAGACCGCTGCTATGAATAATGAATGAATGAATGCTAAGGACGCAGTTCTGTTCATAGACTCTGGATGACCATGTCCAATCAGATCAATACACAATATTTTGTGTCAGATTATTGATTTCTTTAGTAAATAGCTGTGTAATAAGCCGTGTAATAACCCCTTGTGCCCTGTGAATTGGGGCATTGTCATCCTGGAAGAGACCACTCCCATCAGGATAGAAATGTTTCATCATAGGATAAAGGTGATGACTCACAACAACTTGGTAGTGATTTGCAGTGACCCTGTACCAGGCTGTACCTTTAATTTGTCACCCATCTATATCATGTTATAATATTACAGTAGCACCCCTGTGGGTAGAATTGTATAAAATGTTGTATGTACCACACCATGTTTTAATATGTTAAGCGTGTCCACATGGGACAGCTGTCCATAAAGTATGAATACTTTAGCACTTTACTTTAGATATCAACTTTAAAACATTCCTCTCATAGACTTGTTATTATACATTTTAATACTTTAAAAAATATATAAAATCACTGAAACATGCTACAATAAAGAAAAGTAATAGCATACATCTCCTTTGATGATTAAATGAAGTTATATAATTAATTGTACAGAAATAGTTTGACACCAAAAAACAGTGAAATAATAAATAAAGAATGAATGTAGGAGTATGAGTATGTTTTTGCATCACTAATTTGCCAACAACATTACAAGTTTTCAGCCAAATGAGAGAGAGAAATATCAATGGTTAAAATCAAGTTAAATGGTATCCTTGGAAAAAGATCAGAGTTTTTAATTCATAGAGCAAGGCACTCATTTCGTTGATGGGAGTAAACTCAGTTTTCTACTGGCCAATAAATTGCGTAATAATGACCGCTTGGCAGATATAGCTTCAATTCAGGCAGAGGATGCTTCCCTCCTTCATGACTCCTTATTAATGAATCAACAATTTGAAAGATTTTATCAAATATTGTAAAACAAATGATACTTTAGAAATGATTAGTTCTTTCTTTAAGGAATTAGCCCTGCCAGGTCTTTCACTCTAGATACTAAAATAACATTAGACAAATCACTAAAACAAATTAAAAAAGGCAAATCGCCTAGAATGGATGGCATTCCACCAGAATTTTACCTTACATTCTGGTGAGACTTTGGTCCTCTAATACTTCACATGTCGCATTCAGCTCTTCAGGAAGGCTCCTTTAATAGAGATATTAATACAGCTATCATATCACTTCTATGTAAATCTGGCAAAGATCCCACACTCTGCACAAGCCATAGACCAATATCATTGTTAAATCCCAGGGACATTGCAGTTATATGTACTTATACACTGTAACTATTTGGCTTCAAGGCTGCTCTGCTCTTCTGATTTCTAACAAAACTGATCAACAGTGTAGGGCTGCAACTATAAATCTGACAATTGTTCTTTTGATTAATCGAATAATCATTTAGTAAAAGTGTCAAGACAAAGCAAGTGATGGAAAATTCAAGTTCCCAGAGGCCAAGGTGACATCAGATGTTTTTATGTATTGATATTGTATATTCTCTACAAATTTTGATGAAATAGTGAAAAGCAACACATCTCACACAAAAAAAAGAAAAAAGAGAAAAAACTCAGTCGTTTCAGTAAATGCCTATAAAGTAAATGTCAAAGTAACAACAACCTCTTGTGGACGTAGAAATTCTAGGACTCTTGTCTGTCAGGAGCAAGAAGGAGGAAGAAAAAAATACTCAGGTCAGGTTGGATGGATGGGTCGACAAAAAAGCTTTTTAACACAATTTTAACACAGGAGACTGCTGTTTGTTTCCCACCAGAAGTCAACATTAATTTATTTTAACCATAACGTAAACACCTGGTTATTATTGTAACCATGGAGATGAAATTTCCCAAACTTTAACAGAAGATTCTATCCGAGCCCAAACCAACCCAACCTTAACCAACCACTTATACTGTATGTGTCACTCTGGAGGGGAGTTGCAAACAATGTATTTTGTTTTTTTAATTTGGGGGACTTGTTCTCACAACCTTATATTTCTAATACAATGTATTTGAACATAATGTTTGTGAGACGAGGTTGCTAATTAAGGGATAATGTACAGCGAGCGGGTCATTATTGACCCATAAGGTCCTGCATCACCCTGTCAGAGTTCATTTCACAATAATGACCCACTCGCTGTACATTATCTTGCTTATTACACAGCTATTTACTAAATAAATCAATAATCTGGCACAAAATATTGATTTAAAAATGATTTTATTGATTTCGCTAAAAAACAGTCTGTTAGATTTTATGGTTGGAACTGCGTGCATGCATATTCTAGTGTGTAATCCGTGAATCTAGGAAGGTGCAGTCCATCTATGGCTTTAAAACTATAATAGAGGTATATTAGGAAGGGCACAGGATCCAATTATAGCTGTGTATTAGCATATAGCATGTGTATTTTTAACAAACATAAATATTTGACATATTTGGATGTAGGGAAAATATTTTACTCTCAGTGCTTTAC
Source organism: Thunnus maccoyii (assembly GCF_910596095.1). Lineage (NCBI taxonomy): Eukaryota > Metazoa > Chordata > Actinopteri > Scombriformes > Scombridae > Thunnus > Thunnus maccoyii. The sequence continues at coordinate 32,906,990 of NC_056542.1, forward strand.
AACAGATCGTCTCAGTTTGAACTAAGTTTTACTGAAGTGTAAGAAATGCAAAAGATCTATTTCAAGGCAAATGCTTCGTGACACTTTTCACTTTTAGATGAGAAATGCTGCAGACAAGGTTGTTTTATTCTTTGACTAAAACCCAGAGCTGCTCTGAAACACAGACCCATAAAGGAGAAGCATCCATTTGGTGTGTGTTCATAATCACTGTCAGACGGCTGTGACCAGATGGCAGAGATGCTACTTTGGACAAACTCCAGAGCCACTTCTGTTCTCTGAGGAGATTTCTCTGTGAAATCTAACCTTGAATCTGCCAAAGAATTTTCCCAATATCTGCATATGCCCACAAAAAGTTGTTGCTGGCTTTGTTGTTGTGCTTTCAGGATCAGATTCTCTGAAGTGAAAGTCATTCACCTTCAGTGATCAGCTTGAATACCTGCCATCAACTCACCGCAGGGCTTCTGTGGACCTGGAGAGGAGTCCAGAGAGCATGCGCTTCACACTGCACATGAAGCAGAAAATGCACTTCTGAAAGAAATACATTCAGCTGGAGATGCTGACTTTCAGGGAGCATCATTTTTGAACATTTTCTACCCAAACTTCTTCCATTTGTCATCTCACAAATGGTATATCCTAAAATTGCTCCATCCTCACCGCCAGTTTTACACTCCAACAGAATTTCATCTGCTCTGAATGGAGCTAAAAAAAAAATTCTTTAAATCAAAAAGGCTTTCCTCAAAGGCGAATAAAGTCAAGGTTGTTTTGGATGACTTATTATTTTGATGACGCCAAGCACTCTAAGTGACGCTGTGACGGGGCTTCATGCCTGTCCTACAGAGTCCTTGATTAAAGGTGCCGGGAGAAAGCAATAACAGCAAAGCTGTGCTCCAGCATTAACCCCTGTGAATTAGAGAGGCGCAGACACAGACAGAAGGCTTATTGTCACATGCAGCCATGTTTAGCATTCAAACGGCCTTCTTGTGACAACTGTTCAACTCTCTGCCTTCCCAAATGTTTTGGCTCTGTTAACCATTCATTTGGATTGCAAAAATATTGAAATGAAAGAATGTGACATATTTCCAGCAGCACTCTGGGAGGTTCACTTCCTCCCTCCTCAAGCCCATCTTAATACATGCACTTAAACCCTCTCTCCTAAAAAAGAGATTTATATACTAGTAAATATTTTGACTTTTATGTTTTGGAGGAACGGTGCTCTGTCCCACCACATACAACACATGCAGTGTGGATGAGGTTGGATGGATGCAGGGTGTACAAATTACAAACTTTGAGGTCCTGCATGTGGTTTGGTTTTGGCTATAAGAAGGCCTCAGTTAAAGTTAGCGAAAGATGCTGGTTTTAATTAAACTAGCGCAGTGCCCATTAAAATATACCTGTTCAGAACGGTTCGATTACTTGGCCTCTGGCTGCTACTTCAACACATAGAAAAATGAATACAGTTGATGTGAGGTTTGTATGAGTATACACACCAACAACATGAAATAAACTAACATTCTATTACACACAGATGTTATAAATAGTAAGTACTCAAATAGTAAATAAATGTTCTTTTCTCATTTCAAGTAGCCTAAAATAAGGGATTCATTCAAAAATAAAATAATATGCATCCTAAAATAAAGTGGATCGATCATTTTGGATCATACTGGATCATATTGGGTTCTTAGATCATTCCTATTTTCTGTGCCTTCATTTCGGATTTGAGTGGGTATATATGCAGATGACCTATGCTCAACCATGTACTTGAACGTCTCCTGTGTAGAAACAACGGTTCATTTGCTGCTGCTGCTGATCTGCTAAACGTGCTGCTAATGCTAGGCTTTCTGTCTAGACATGGGGTCAGAGTGTCCATCTCTCTATATAAAGCAAGGAATCTCTGTCTGTCTGTCTGTCTGTCTGTCTGTCTGTCTGAATGTATGTATGTAAATTTGACCTTCACATATCTTTAGAAATATTCATCTGATCTGCTTCATACCTGGCAGGTGGATTGCTGTGGAAATGAGGAAGTGCAATGCTGATGTGTGAATTTGTTTGGATGAGCGGCTCTTGAGAAATATATAAAAATATCTCATAAATAACATTGATTTGCTTTTTCTTCTGCCCATCGAGTCGACGAGCAGAAATACAGACAGCGCCGTTCTGCCATTGCAAACCACATTGTGGTCAGAGGTAGGATTATAGCCGTAGTGATAAGACCTACCATAGAGAATGAATTGAAAAAGTTTAGGGAGTTAAGCTCTATTCCTGTTCCTCACATGTAGGAACTTTGTATGTATGTTCAAGACATAGTGCATCAACTTCAGCTCAACTAAAAGTTGTAGTCTCCAGATATTCTGCATTTGAGGTGTTTAGGGAGCATTGGTAAATTGTAGTGTCTACCATTAGCCTGCATCAAGGCATTTAGGGGATGGACACAACTCTCTCTAGGTAGTGAGAAATCGGCCCGTTCTGAACAGGCACGTTTTGAACGGGCACTGTACTAGTTCTTGATTAAAAGCTCTGTTTTCGCTGTCTACTTTTCTCTTTTTAGAGCACTTTTCTCTGACTCTTGTCACACCTTGTCTCTGGTCTCTCCCTGACATGCTGGAGTCATTCAGCAAAGCCTTAAAACTCCCCTGCACAGAGCAGAGTGGCTCGCTGATTTATTGGTTTATTGAAAGTTTATTAATATTAAACGTATCGCGTGTCCAAATTGAACAGTTCAAGCGATACGCGAACATACAGACACACAGACAGAGATTCCTTCCTTTAGTAGGTAGATATTAAAAAGATAACACATCCTGTCTCACCAAGACAATCACCAAGACTTTTGTAATATTTAGCCACCATCTTCCCCTAACCTTAGCCAAGTGCTTTGAGTGCCTCAACAAAACCATAAAAACATCAATCATATCTCAGTTGCCAGGAGCTAGCTTGTTGTGCTATATATCACAACTCCTGACTTGGTACTGAGTTTCTTTGAGAAACCTATAATGTAGTACAAAGTCAAGAGGCAAATGTTGTAACTTTCAACCAGAGGGCAGTGAAACACTGCTGTTCAGCATCCAGAACATCCCTAGAACAGCTACTTAATGGAGATGATTATGTACTAAAAATAAAACCAGTTAAATACTGATATATGAATAAGGGATATACTTTCAATGAGCCAATAGTAAGAAGTCATCTATAGTCTATAAAAATAAGTTATTTTTTCCCTTCGCTGTGTCAGACAAAAAAGGGGAAAAACCTTTCAGAAAACCACATTTATCAGCAGATTATCAGTCTAAATATTCCATTAATGCCAACAGCAAATAGGGATTTGTTTTGTTTGGACTATTGAAAAGTGGTGGCGGGTGTCCCTCGAGCTCATGGTGGTCATTAATTAATCCACAGAGATACACTGTCATTCTTCTGCAAAATAAAATAAATCCATCAGTGATGCAGCCTGTGAGAGAACAGAGAACATTTCTTTGATATCATTATTTTCCAACTTGCCACTGTTCTGTAGCAGCACCGCTGCTACTTCTTATCATGCAGACATTATAGCTCTCTCCATAATTGTCTTGTTTTGTCTCAATAAAGCAATGGGAAATATGTATGTCACCAAAAATGCTATATTTTCCATGTCTGAGAGGGGCTACATAGACCCAGCCCACATTGATACATTAGCATTTTCCAAAGCAACACTGACCATTTGGTCCATCAAATAGTTGCATGTCTTGTCTCTGCTTGCGCTGCAATGTGGAGGGTAAAATGGAGGCTGAAACAGCTCTTTCCCTTTGTCTTTGCTATGATCAAACACCCATCCATGCAAGAGGCAGCTAATGATTAGCATAATCACTCAGTTCCCAGAGCACTCAATCACCTCCAGTGGCAGTTTATGATGCAGAAGGGCAGACATGATGGAGAGGAGCTTTTTCTTGCCCATAATTGGCTGTAAATATCATATGCAGTATATTTTTTTCCATTTTTTTGGTGGGGGATACAGCTGTACGTATGCAGCCTGTGAAGTGTAAATATGTGTGAGTAGAAGGAATGGAGGAGGATTCTCCTTTCTGTTGTTTCTTCTCCAAACAGGTGTTGAGGTAGATAGCTCATCCCAGAGGTAACCAGACACACATTTGGATTTAACAGCAATCAGATACTAACCAAGAATGCAAATGTTTAGAGAGCTCTGAGGTGTGTGTGTGTGTGTGTGCGCGTGTGTGTGTAGGGGGGCAGCGTGTGTGGTGGCTGCTATTGCAAATACAGGCCTGCATATTCACCAAGAGACAGTATTAAAAGGAAAAATAATAAAATGTTTGAGCCATTTCTGCTTTTGGAAACAACAGCAGCACGATGAGGCATTTGGGAAGAGTGCTAGATGTCAGCTTGTATCCACATTCCAACATCATTAGTGTTAATGTCAAGCTAATGTCCCCAAAGTATCCTGCATTGCCTTATTTGGCATTTTCCGAGCCGCATTTGAAGTCAGAGAATACACGCCCGAGGACGCCTCAGAGAACAATTCCTCACAGAAATGAGCAAAGTGAAGGTTTTTTTTTTTTCAGTCCCTGTGGAGAGATTTATTTATACAACTGTCATCCAACTCTGTCGCTAACACACACACATACACAAGCCGGTCTGTGTTTGTGATGACCCCCCCCCAGGAGAGCTGCCCTCTGCTCTGAGTATCCCTAGAGAAAGAGGTCATGATCCTCTAGGGAATTGCCACGTAAGACGGCGCCGGTGCTACTTGTCTTACATCTCCAGGTTCTTGCACACACACTTGAGCTGCAAATTAAATTTAGCCAAGAAAAAAAACAAACCTCAAACAGCATCTCTGAGAGCCCTCAGTCCTTCTGGGAGGAGAAGGAGCTTGTCTCTCGCATTACCAGCACCTCAGTTATGACAGAACACCAGGCCGTCGGTCACCTGCCATCCGCTTGTCAACACTGTCTCAAAGACAGTCTCACACCTCCTGCGAGCGCTCAGACCTGCTGATAAGAACTCATCTTCACTTCAGACATAAAAGCTTGTGGCTGCTGCATTGTGTGAAACAGTCACCTTGTGCATATATCAATCACACATCTGACTTAAGACCACATTCCAAATAAGTAGTGACTTGTCAAATCTCCAGTATGGGAGACGAAAGGGAGGATTTGTCAAGCACAGCTTTTTCATCACTGTGAGAGGGACTTCATCTTATTTGTTAGAAATATACTGTTACAAGTGGGATTGTTGTTTTGTATTTTTTTGTAATGAACAATATGTGTGCCGGTATCCTTACATGAAGTCACTGCACTGTAAAATCTCACTGTCAGTTTCATTAAATCATCTCAGTCTTGTTAACTCTGGTGAGGGACTGCTACGATGTGCAAGATGAGGATCACATGACTGCAAGCACTAGTGCTTATAAGCTTCACCACTGGCTCAGATTACTTTATTAAAGTATTAGTAATGTTATCAAGGCTACCAAATAGGTGATGTTTCTGTCTGTCAGTTTATATGATAAGATGGAGATAGAAAAATAAGGTGAGAGACAGAGTTTATTATTAGTATTTATCAGGGACCATGTGCAAAAATATGAACCTCATACAAAGAGAAGAGATGTATTGTACTAGATTTAGCTACTAGTTCATTCACATCAGCAGTCCCTGGGGGATCTGAAAAATGTCAATCAAAGGCACGTTTATAGACTTAATATTGACAAATTACATTTGGTGTGATCTGTTTTATCATTCTTTCCATTTACATACAACATTTTATATTTCTGTTACTGTTCTTTATATTTTATCTTTAATTGTGACACAGCCTGTAAAGTGGGTTTGCACTACAAACTCATCATTGATTACATTTCTGACATTTAATAATGATGACTGACATATCACTGCTGATTATGGTTTACAGGTCCATGTGATATATTACTGTTGGAGAACCTCACCATAGCAACTCATTTGGTGAAATTACACTACATCTTCCCCGTTTGTTTCACTGACAGTCTAAAGACTGGAGCAGGCAGCACAGGCCTGTGATCAGGTGTCCAGATACACATCACATGGTGGAAATAGGGTCCAAGTCATGCAACTCAAGTTGACTAAAGGTGTCTAGAAACTGTGTTACCTTTTATAATACTTCCCAGCATTTATTGTATTTGAGTTTAAATACAGTACCGTCATTTTCTAATGAAAGTAGCTCAGGTGTTGTTGTTTTAGGTGTTTTGAAAAATATTTCCATGTCCTGATCACTTTTAAAGAGGTGTTGATTCATCTTTATGGTCATTTTGGAGGCTGAATTCTCACATTTATCACACTGAGAGGTTTTTCTAATATTTCTTCTACTCTCGTTGATATAGATGCAGTGGACACAAACACACACATTTCACTTATGTTAGTCAGTGTAAATGGGCACGATGTCTGTGTACTGAGAGCTGCTTTGTTTTGGTCTTCTTCTGTGATTTCTCCAGTCTCTTGTAAAGCATCCGTTTTTACTGTAAGTGCATTTACTCATGTGCAAGGCCACTTGGTTCTTCTTTCTCTCTTTTAACATTTTCTTTGCCTTTATCTCAGAGTCAATTAAAAACATTGCTGCCACACACGTACTGATCAATGCTATCTGCCAGCTGATGAGACAGGAGTGTGATTGTTCATGGAAACACTGTGTTTAGTTCCTTATTAGCATGTGAGCTAGCACTCCCAGCGGGGGGTCAGCTTCATCAGCTCTGACTCAAACTCTCAGCAGTAACCATGGGGTGGTGGAGCCTGTCAATAGGTGCCTTTGACCTACCTGCACAGCTTTTAAAGATCTCTCTGAAGAACATATTGATGCTCGTGATCGTAACAACAGAAGGAGTCACAATCCTGTGCTAATACATCACATACACATACCTTGTGGTTATCATTATTAATCTCGAGCTCAGTAAATGCATCGTCTGCTTCCACCGCTGTTTGTGAGCTCTGTTCCTCGTTAAACAATGACCTCCAGCCCCGTCTGACCAGAGTCAATCTACCGGGGAACAATGGTCATTAGCAACATGCAATCAGCAGCACACACACATGTATAGACTATGCACCACATAGATGAATGCAGTAGGCAAATGGCCTCTGTACCTGACAATGAGATAGTAATACTATTCTGCATCACAGCACAATATGTTGCCTCCTAAGACGAAGACAAAACACATAGTAGTTTTATGTGTTACTGAAGTTTAACACATTCTGGCAACCATGTTGCTTTAATAACTGCCGCTGTAGAGTGGCAGGAAGCAAGAAACACTCCATGAGCTTGTTTCATAAAGCAGGTTCAGCAGAAACTTGAGTTTGTTAACCCAAAGAAACCACAGAAACTAGAAGCAAAGTATCACTATCTAACCATGAGGTGTCCTCTTAAATTGGGGTTAACCCTGTTGCTATTGATGACATTGTGTTTTCATAATGAGCATACTCACCATGTCTGCAGTGACTGGTTCAAAGACAATATGAAATAAAATATTATTCAGCAGCATGGATGTATTACTTACGCTGAGTATAACTCAAACTGTGTATAATGTGACTCCGAAGGGAGCTTTCTAAGCTTGAAAAAATAATCCTAATGATGTCATGGTGGTGTGTACAAGTGAGCATTGAGTAGTCAGGGTGGATCTGGTGAAATATGCTTTTGAGTTTCATTATGGGAGATGCAGGATCAAGCGTCAGCACATCTCAGACTCTGTTACTTTGCTTTTGATTTTTTTTTTTCTTTTAATCTTTCCATTGTGTCCCCCAACTTTATGGGAGTGCAATTCTTAATCACTGGAGTATTGCTTTAAGAGAGCCCGACACAGCACAGTGAGTCTGTCTTGCCGCCAATTTGTCACAGTGGTGTACTGAGGTACTGCAACAAGAAAATTCCCTGCAGCACCAAAAAGCTTTTTACCTGTACACCATCATTAAGAAGGGACACCTCCTGCTGCAAACAATTATTCTTTGTATTATGAAACTGTAAATCATGAAGTGTTAATATTTGTAACACTTTTCCCAAGCCTGGAAAAGATATTTTAATGTGTGTGATGCCATCTGGTTATAAAGTTATAAAGTTAAGCTGTGTAACTGTATTTCTCCAGTGGCACAGTGGCAGAATCATGTCTAATCCTGTTGCACCGCTTCAATTTTTTGGGGAGTTGATTGGATCCCTGTTAACTCCCCCACCATTAGAATCCCCTCAATATTTAGACAATATTCATTTAAATTTGCTTTTAGCATGGAAGTTCCTTCTTGAACTTAGAATCAGTATGTGTTACAAAAACTCAACTCAAGGTCCACTTACTAGCTTTTTCAAAGATGGTCTCTAGCTTTGGATGTGAATGTCCTCTTTGATCTCTCTCCAGACGTGTATTGACTCCTAATCAATGACATTTGACTCTTTCCCAGTCTATGGTGTGACTGGTTTTGTCTCTGAACACCAAACACTGGAAAGGAGAAAAGACAGAATGGTTTGTTGACACCTATTGATTAATTTTTGTGATCTACATCAAATACATGTGTCAGATACATACAGTATATCTAATGAAGGCTGCAAGATGGAAATGTCATACATTTGTTTATGTTTTTTTTAATAAATCTTACATTTTTGGCTTTGAGACAGTGTAGTGCCTTACTTATAATACACACTATGGGTAACTTTGCATAACTTGAATAACACATGGGAATTAAGCTGATTGAAAATAATATTAGCTGATTCCTTGTTATGCAGAGGAGAAGAACAGGAAGCTTAAAATGCACTGATACAGGTGTTTTACTGAAAAACGAATCTACTTTTGATATGGATATAATGGCTGTTAGGTAGTTTGTGTAATCCTGGCTATTGACTGCTTTACTGCAACTAGGTGTAGCAGTTCAGGCCTTATATAACCCACCTTATTGAAACTACAAAACATGGAGCCCAGATAAAGCTCATGACCTTTTGGAAATAACATCCCTGCTTGCTCCCTCTCTATGTCTCTGCATGATAGAATCAGATTGTCTTTTCTGAGAGTTTAATGAGGGTTTAGGGTGAGCTGAGGAGCATCTTCTTCCTACAGTAGGCAGCTCTGAAGATGCAGAAGCCTATAATTAAAAGTTTAAATATGGCCATCATTTACTCTGTCTCTGTTGTCTCTGTCTTCCGACTACTTTAAAATGCTTTCTCACCGAGACACTGGGGAGGAGATGAGACAGAGAGTCATTTTAACTTTCAAAACTGTCTATCAGTATGTATAGTATTTTCAGATGGGGAAGTCAGTAATACATTAGCATATTACAGATTATTCAACTTGCAAGACCCTCACTGGGAAGGATGTCACAATCTGTGACAATCTGCGTGCCACCAAGTTTGATTTCAAGAGAAGTCTGTAGGATGACTTTGCAGCACAAAACAGAAAGAGGGCGCTATTCTGAGAGCTTTACCTTAAGTGGCAGGTGATGGAAGGAAAGGAAGGTTGATAAAAACATCACTCTTTACAGTGACAGCTTAGAAAGAGGCAAAGGGTTTTTCACAGAGAATTGGGGAACCATTAGAAAAATCAGGAAGGCAAGAGTCTGGCGGTTTGCAGAAAAGAAACATGAATAAAGATGCAAAGACCTTTCCGATCACACCAACGCTACGACATTATAATTGGGGGCGCTGCATCCAGCAGTTCACACACGCTGTCCTTAATACACCCATGGCACACACAGTCCAAAATGATGGAGGCGAAATGAAAAATAAGTTGTATGGCTTTGCAGCAGATGGATGATGGAGCTGATGACATGCCTCTGCTTCTATATACTTTATTCTATTTACATCATAGAGATACGATTGACAACGCATTCATCGCACAATCTGACAGCCTTAAACCTGCAGTGCAGAACTTTACATTTAAATGAGTGTCCGGTACGTTCAAGCTCTTGCTGAACAAGTTCACACAATGCTGATTAAGCCTCTCATCGCCAGATAAATCTCTCTGTATTTCACAGTATACAGAGTTTTCAAATGTCGGTCACAACATTCCCGCGCTCTTCTAGACTTTCCAAATGTTATCGGACCAAATGGATCAAATTTTGATAATGTGACAAATCTTTTCGTGGAGGTTGTGTGACGCTCAAAACAATTTGTCCACTGTTTTACAGCCGCAAGAGTAGGTTACGGTGAGTATGTTCTTGGCCGGTGGGCCACTGGGCTGTCAAAAATACTTTTTTGGCTGGTGGACAGTCAAAACATATCCATGTTTACTGGCCCTCTCTATGTGCCTGTCATTCGGGGTGCGCATGAGAGTGTGCTACATGCCTATCTCAGGCTGTATTCTGACCAAATCAGGTGTTGCAGCACACCACTGCAAGGTTGAGCAGAGATGTGTGGGTGTGTGGGTGTTTGGGCGTGTTTGTGCTCTAGAACGCAACCACTATGAAACAATCAGAAAATAATGTTTCATTGACCTGATCCACTGGCTTTCTCACTACCACCACTCCTTCTATTCATTCACTCTCTAGCTCACTCAAACACAGTTGCTTTCTTTCTCGCTGATGCTCTCAGCTCTCTCTTTTTCTCTCGTCTTTTTAAAAATGAGTCAGAAAGCCGACAGAACAGTCTCACTTTATTTTTAACATTATCAAATGAAGAGAAATGTCTTCCCCTCATCCTAATAAATGTCTTTGTACGTGTCCCCATTTATTCTCGCTGCCAGAAGGGGGAGACAACTGATAAACTGATATCATGCAGTCTTATGTTGATTGCGACCAAGATTTTATTAGAGCCATCTCGCACAGTGTGACATGCAATAAAGCAAAATGTCACTTCTCACCCCTCTCTGTAATGGCAGGCTTTTCACCATGCCTTCCAGTAGCCATTCAGAACAGGTATAAACGTTAAATTCAGATGTGTTTGGACAACACTTCGTATGCACTAGTTCATCTAAAGCATACGGAACCGTTATATAACCGAGTATAGAGACTGTAGTGTGTTATACATATTGTAAAGCCCTTGTTGTTGTTGTGGAGACAGAGATAAGTGTTGGATGTAAAAGCATGCTGACTAATACTGCCAATTCACAAACCCCATTATTAATCACCTACAGATATTTAATTGTGTGAAACATGTGAAAACATGTTACAAGTTACGCTTAGGATTAAACGTCTTCACAGGTCCACTCAGTTACTAGTTAATGTCTAATCGGGTTGGGTGTTGGCGGGGTATGTGTTTACTGGACTGTTACTGTTATAAGGTAATGTTATATTGAATTTGTTTTAGAAAGCAGAGGGAGTCTCACCCTGAATGTCCCAATACATGTTTTTCTTCTTTCTTTTTTACCTTTATTTAACCAAGAAGTCTATTCTATTGTATCATATCTTTCACAACCTGGCTGAAATAGCAGCGTACCGTTAGTGTCACAAAGTTACATAAAAAACACATTAATTTACAACAATTACATCCAACACAACAAAACAGGACTTGAGGAATATGAGCGAGATAAAAACTATGAACTATCAACCCAGATGAGGTTTAACTTGTAAATGTTTCTACACCTATGGATGCATAATATGAAAATGCAATTTTACCAAGCTCTGAGCAGACTCTAGGGACACTGAAGATTATCCATCTAGATGATGTGGTTGGATAGCCATTAGAGACAGTGAGAGAGAATTCCACAAGGGTAACCAGGATGTTAACCAGAAAAGACACATATGAACCTTTCTCAATATTTTTACTGAGGTCCATATTTTTCCCAGACTTTGTGTTTCCAGAATCTTGATAACGAAGGTGCATGCATGCATCAAGTCTACTACCTACTTTTACTACTTATTTACTTACTTACTACTAATACTACTGATTTTTTTTACAGTGTAATAATAAATCTATTCTCAGTTAGTATATTCACAATCCTTCTCCTTAATAGAACCTGCACTCCTTTAAAGTGCAGCACAACCTGCCAATGTTTCCCAGATAAGGGGGGTGGAGGTGCATTCTGTTCATTACCAAAACCCCCTGGACGCTGTCCCACCGCCGATGCTGTGTTGCAGGTACTTCCTCATGTGCCATTTGATTAATAGATTAATTCCAAAGTAACATGCTCTTATTCATTGTTTTCTCTGGTGGGACTCAATGGTGGAAGCGTTGATTAATGGGATTGAGTGTGGAAATGGTAATCTGCACTTTTGAAATTCATGACCTACTTTATGCACTACTTAAAAAAAAGCCAGCTGTCTTTGACTGGGTCTTTCTCATATCATATCTGCAGTAACAGACTATGCATAGAAGCTGCAGCATAATTCCCCTGGGCCAATTTGTTTATATCTGCAATAAAGTGCAACTGTCACATTAAATATGGTAGACTAGAGACAGGGGAGAATATATTTAGTGCAGAGTCTTCAGTGAGTGAGTGTTCCCAGGCTTTGCTGTGGTTGCTCTCCACGCATTCTAAACTAATTAATTGGTCCAATTACTGAACCAATTAACATACACCAAGAGCTGTGCTATCAATTCTCTAGCTTTGTGAAAATTCACTATACTGTACATACTGACACAAGTTGTTAGTTCTTAGGTGTTGACTTTTGGTTAATAAAAGATTTCATCGTAGCATCGACGAACAACCTCAAATCTGCTCTGGGCAACTTTTCATGTTAGTAGTTCAAACGTCAGTGAAAAGCAAATGTTGGAGAATTTAAATACCCAGAAATCCTGTATGATGACATCAGTAAACTGTACACAGCATGCTTATGTTTGCCAACCGGGCCTGTTTGTTCAGACACAACCCAAGGTAAGTGGAAAGAGAATAATATAGCTTTTCCTGGAGTTCCTTCACTGCTTTTGAGGAGATATGTCACTTTTAAAACCACTGCATGGAGAATCTTTATAACATTATAACATCTTTCAAATTATTGTGACGGTATACATTTCTGTTTGTAGTAAAATGAGACAATCCTGGAGAAAATTGGTAGTCTTTTTTGATACTACCACAGGGGGGTGTCAAAGCCAATAATTTTTCAAATTACACAAATACAGTATTTACAGTGAATCAAATGACTGTGTGTAATGTTAAAGATGCCGCTTGTAGTGACAAACCCACAGAAAATTACAACTCCCCTCAGCTCTATTGAGTGTTTTTGCGTTTTATTTAGCGTTTTATGTTTTTCTCCAAACCAGAGCTAAGGACAGTGAGTATGGGACTTATATTCATCTGGTGGATACAAACACAAAGCCAATAGGATGATGTATCTGACCAAGTTATCTTAAATATGCAATTGTTTGCATATACAGTACCAGTCAAAGGTTTGGACACGGGTTTTCATTCAAGTGAATGTGAAGGTGTGTCCAAACTTTTGACTGGTACTGTAAATGTGTTTGAAGGTCTACATGAGGAAGGGCATTATGGGTTATGTCCCATGCAGCTTTAAACAGCTTTTCAGTTCTCTTCTTTGTTATGCTTCAGACAAATATGATAGCTATGGATATAATTTTTAGGCATGCTAGCTGCTCGGCTACAGGAATGACAGTGTCAGTCAGCCCACCACTTTGGTCCAGACTGAAATATCTCAACAACTATTTCAATGGATTGTGTTGTTATTTTATACAGAAATCCATGGCATGCAGAGTATGAATCCCACAGCCTTTGCTAATCCCCTGACTTTTCCTCTAGTGCCACCAGCAGGTCAAAAGTTCAGCTTATCCTGTGACATATCCCATTGTTTACTGGAGGGATTGGCACAACATTTTGTAAAGACATTCATGGTTCCCAGAGAAAGAATGCTACTGACTTTGGTGATCCCCCTCTTTGATGTGATCCCCACTTTTCCTCTAAAAATTTTGATCATCCGGCTTTTCATCCAGCGTCATCTGTCTAATACTTTATTTATGCCCAAATACCTGCCAACTAGTGACATTCCCATCAGCCTCAGTTGTAATTAGCTAATTAGCAAATGTTAGCATGCTAATATGCTACACTATGGTGAACATAGTAAACATTATGCCTGCTAAACATCAGCATGTCAACATTGTCATTGAAGGAAGCTCCAAGGATCACTGTGCTTACAGAGTGAGCGATTGCCATAGCATCTGCCACCCGGCAAAATCAAAGTTCTGTATTTTGAATTGGGAGCAGCAGGGCACAATTTTGTTTCCACTGGCTCTTGATACTCTGTACCATACAACACAAGCTGTTGCTATCCACTCCACGTACTATAGTGTCACTATGAAGCTGAACAGGGTGTTTTGTAGCTTCAAATAGAAGAAATGGTTACCTATATGACATGAATAATATAGCAAGTTTTGCTAAATGATATCATAATCGTTGTTTATTGCCCCTAAAGCTGATGTAGCTCCAGTACCTTTTATCTTCATTATGTCTGTCTGTCTGGTCTCTGTTGGTGAAGAGGTGTATCACTCAAGAAACTCAGATACCAGTAAAATTATTGCCTACATTAATTCCCTGCTGTGACTTCTATGGTTGCCATGGTCACATGGCGAGTGGCAGTGGCAAGTTAGTGGCAACTGCTCGTTTGCTCGTCTGTAAGCATCTTTAGTCTTTTTTTTCTGTATTATGTTTTTTAGCCTTTGTTGACAGCAGATACTGTAGTAGAGACAGACAGGAAACAAGGCAAGAATGGGTGTACAACAAAGATCCCTGTCTGGAATTGAACCAGAGATGTTGCAAGTATTTGTCATAAATACAATGTTACCAGGATGCACCATGATGGCTATATATATATATATATATATATATATATATATATATATATCTTGAAAAATGTTTTATTAATTCAAAAATCACTACCACAGATTTTACACATTTCAGTGTGAGCAACGCAGGTTCATCTCCAGTTTGTCTGAATCAGACACCTATCTGACGCTCACCCCTGAGGGAAGAAAAGAAATCTTCAAACAAGAATTTCTTGTGGAGAAAAGCAAGGACGTCCAGCGACTAAATCCTCTCTCATTACCATATCAATTAAATCTGCAGCTCGAGATGGCACAGGCTTTAAAGAATCTATGTGTTTGCTGCAGTCGATGAATATTCCTAAAGCCTGATCAGCTTCAAGAAGGGAAAAAAAAGAAAGACTAGGAGTGGTGAGCTGAGGCTGACCTTGGATATCGCAATTGCCGACCCTTGGCTACACCAGCCAATCAGAAAGTGTTGTTCCCCACGGGTGGATGAACCAATCACAGTGTCCAGTGCTGTGATCATTGAAGTAACAATTAAATGCTTGGGAAAATGATGCTCTAACGTATTTAATTAAGATATATATAAGGAGATTCATGTTATATCAGTGATTATTTGCAAATATATAAAGTGATCTGATTTACAGAGTATCTTGAATGCCTCTGAGATTTTAATCCTTGTGTCAGTTTTATGATGAGAGCTATTTGTCCTGTAGTTTTATGTTCATTTTTTATAATCCTCCGTGACCACATTTCACACTTTCAAATATAGCCAGCATGTGTGATGTAAAGCCTTTCTTTTTTCTTTCTTCTTTTTTTCTGTCTGCCTTGTCCTTTCAGTGATGAAACCTTCCCCTCAGCGGACACCCTCTTCTAGTCACTGGGAACAGAACAAAAGCTGTCATTCACTGATCTTCCCATTACACACAGTCAGCATGTCCCCGCCATCGCCTGCTTTAAATCCAGCTCTGCCTTTAACTGGGCTTTTCACTGCCACAGAAAGCAGAGGACAGAAACAGAGAGAGGAGGAAAAACAAACTGAGATTTTCAACTTTTTTTTAGATTGAGCTTTGAGACAGATCAATATTTCTCCTCCTTCCCAGCCTGCATGTTTTGGAGGATAGGGAGCTAATTATGATTCCCTTAACTCCTTCCTTTGTCATCTACAATATTATTTTAAAGCAGGCCAACCTGAATACTGCACCCTTCTTTGTGCAAGTGGAAAAGCTGCCTGAAATTGTGTTCTCATGTATTTTTCTCTGGGGCAAAGTGCTGCATTATGAAAACAGACAAAAGAACAATATCTGACATTTAATGCTGGCTTTGGATTGACACACACACACACACACACACAAACACACATATATATATATATATATTTATGTGTGTGTGTGTGTATATATATATATATATATATATATATATATATATATATAAATGTACAATAACGTTAGTTGCTGTAACATTGTTTGTTAAGATTATCATTATTATACCACAGAATAGGTATGCATATACAGTGCCATGAGGTAATTAATCACTTATTTAATGAACCACCCCATAGCATGCTAATTGAACCAAATCAAACACATCCATCCGTCAGCAGCCTACAGGTGCAATCACAAGTGTAAAACTGAATGAAAAAGCACCCAATGCATTCGTCCAAAATGTCACAGCCTTACAAACACAAGAATGGTGCTCAAAAGAATTCCAAAAATTGAAGAAATTGGATTTTTTTTTTTTGCTTGTTGTGCTCCGTGGTCAACCTGTAGAAAGGTCTACTCTGACTTTCTACTGTTTATGACAATTCCTATCACAGTGTTGTGACTGTCAGGTGCTCATTTTCCAGCTAAAATGTATTCAGACTATTTGAGGATCGCAATGGACAGGTTGACCATCCACTGAAAACAAAAGAGCTAAGAAGTTGGACCTATCAGTCAGAATGTGGAGGAGTTGAAGGAGTGAAAGGCTGGCAGAATGACATTTAGATAGGTGTGGAGGCTACAGTAGAGAATTGTTTCCTGCTCAATGATGGGTTGCAATGATATGGTCGTTTTGTGTGTGTTTACGTTGCACATTTACAAAACGGTGCAGACTCTGAAATATAGTGTGTTGGGCTGCACCAGCTGTGGTGTTCATATTGCTCTCCATGTATGTATGAGTATTCTGTCTTGGTGATGCTCTATTCCGCTGTTGGTTGTTGACATGTTGAGGCTATTTCTATATTTATGCATGTTGCACCTGCCACAGTGTCCAAAGCCTCATTATTTCATTCATTGTTGGTCATTTTTGTTTAGTTGCGTTAGTATTGTGCTCTTTTCTGAGTAATTCTAGAAAGGTTACACTGAGGAAGGCGTTTGTAAAGCCAATTCGTAACTGGGAGTCTATTGTATTCACAGGCTACAAAGTGCACCTTTAGCAATGGAATTATTGTTTGGTGTGGTCACAGGGCCCAGTGAGGTCTGCACCCAGGCCCAGAGTTATATTGTTCCACTACCAGCAGAACTCCACTGGTTACTGAGTAGTCGTTCAGTGTGTTGACTAGTATAATTACTCAGTTGTAAGGTTTATACTCCTTTCTGACTGTCAAAGACTAAAAAAGGTGCAAGTTGGTGGAAACAATCTTTATGTGTGGTTTGTTCAGTCTTTGTAGGTTTTAGCTAGTGTTCAGGTTTGTCCCAAGCCCTAGGAACTGGCCAAATGTTATCCAGTGCATCAGTGCCTGTGTCTACTGTTGTCTGTATGCCAGGAGACATCATTTTCTTGGGCAGTATTTGAAATGATGATTTTGATACAAAAATGTAGTTAAACTTTTTAAACTTTTCAGATCTGATCATGGCTGAATCTGATATCAGATATCGGCTTTGAATCGCAGTTTGTCTTATCATTATAAATGTAGCCATCACTTTTATATGGGATTGTAGACTGTGTATCTAAACACATAGCACATCATCTGAGGGAGAGAGACACAATCCTAACACAGCAATGTCTGGACTATGTTTAGTTATTCATACTGAAACACTACCAAAATGTCTCTCTTGTATACTAAAAAGGCCTCTTGTATATTGAGATAATACATATGAGAACACATAAGATGATGCAGTATCGTGTCCCTGAATCTCAAAGATTTGATCTCCCATTTCATATAATTTAGTAAATCTTGTGTTCAAGATCCAGCTAACAATAAACTGTAGCGCCCCTGTCTCTTTGTCATTCTGTTGGTGTTTGAATGCTGTGTTCCCTTACTACACATTCGGGATGTAACTGCGAAACCATTTTGTATCAATTACTCCCTTTTTTTCGTTGTCATGTCAGTATAAAATTGTTTTTAATGGAATGACAAAGCAGTGATATGCTACATTTACATTTTCTCCAGATGGATGCCCACATGCCTTTAAAGTTTTATTCGAATTCATAACTTAGACAAGCTGTCAATGCGTGTCACCAATGCAAGCAGTGTGAAACATGTTTAATGAGAGAAACTCATTTAAAAAGAGTGGCTGAATGTGCTGATGAAAGCAGGTAGTGCTTACACAATCATTAAGCAGAACAGAAACATAAAGCCTCAGTTTACTGTACTAAGCCTTAGGCGCAGAATTAAAACAAACACAAGCATTAAAGTTGCACTCACACAGCCCGGGCAACTTCACTACAAGTATCCAACTACTGCAGCAGAGAGAGAGAGCTGGAGGTCTGTAAAAGACATTTAGTTTGAACTACACCACAATCCCTACCTGCTCAGATGGACAAAACTCATGTACAAGCATACAACTGTGAGCAATCTACTAGTAACTGTTTCACTGTCACTATGACCAGAATATTTCTTCAATATATTTAGCTGTGACTAACAGTGAATGCATTCCTAACTTTAAGTTTTACCATCTTAAAGCTATAATATATAACTATTCTGCATTAAAATGTCTAAAAACAACTAGACCTATGTTATATATATGTTGTTGAGTTGTGTATTTACATTATCCCAAATGAAATCTGTAATTTTAATCAAGGTAACGGTCCGTTTCATTTGGTTGCCTGTCAGTGGCGAGTATACATACACAAAATGCATGCATTGGTGTTGTGTTTGTCCGCTTCAATTGCGTCTACCAAAGAGTATACACCTATAAGATAATACATTGGCGTCGTTCGACTGAAATTGTTATAAATTGACTTTTATTCAGTTTTAAGTCACATTTTTATGATAAACTTTTTGATCTTGGTCGTTTTTAACTATATCTTTTAACCAGATGAATGATTTTAGTCATCGGACATCTGGATCTTAATTTATCAGAGAAACAAGCTGGGCAAATGTTAGCAGCAGCTCAGCTAGCAGCCCCTCCCGCAAGTCTGGTGCTCGCCGGACATCGTCGGAGAAACATTGATTTTTTTTTATGTGAAACAGCTTTATTCGGTATTTTTTATAGTTTTAATCCCCATGTTCCCCAATATTTTTTATCATATAAGAACAATTAATTCCATTAGTGAACTGCACAACTTTTTTTTACATCAAGTTCAACTTTGGTGAGCCTTGACAAGGAATTTTTGCTGTTGACCGATCACAAGCTGTCTTGACGGTGCTGACCTTTGAAAGAGAGTCCAAAATGGAGGAGGAACATCAAAGCTTATTAGCTGTGTTGCACCATTTACGTTTATGTCAGTCAGAGAATAAAGTACCACAACAGAAGCATAATTTGCTTAAAATTATGAGACAGGAGTCAATTACAAATACCTCTTTTGAATAAAGTGTGTAAACCTATTGAGTCATTAGCAACCATATGAATGTACATACTGATTCTGATACTGAATGTTTGCATGTCATCTGTCAGCCATCCAATAGGAATGACCATGACAACTTCAGTGGGCTGTGACAACACACATTTACCCTCAACTCTGTACTAAACGCTGTGTGAACAGGCATGAAACTGAGACCCAAATCCAGCCTGTAACCACTTCTTTAAAAGAACATTCAGGTGTATCACAAGATGGGGCTTATTTTCATAGTATCGGCCAACATTGCAATCAGATATGAAAACATTGCATTCACTAAATTAATTAATGAGATTAAGAAGAAGAAATCTGGAAACAACCATAACATGTAACAGGCCTAAACAGAATAAGGCATAACAATCCACCAGCATAAACCTCAAGTGTTTATAATAGCAATAAGCCACTCTATAGGTTACATTAGTGGCAGTAACATTACACAAGTTGCATGCTATTCACTACTGTAGCATCTCATAATAATTAACCATCTGTAACCACTGTAAGTCCATATGAAGCTCCGCCTCTCCTTTCCCTGACGTTGGCCAGATGAATGTAAACTCAAGTCTTTCTCTAATGAAGTTGACAGTTTACAAAGTTATAATCCAGAACAGAACTACCCTGCAAAAAATCTTACCTTTCTTCAAACAATCTAAATATTGCATAATCTAAAGATATTTTCTAGAAAACAAAAAAAGATCTGCTAATGGGGTAACATATAAATCAGGCCATTATAAAACACTATAAAACTACTAAAAAGGCTCTTCATTCTTAAAACTAGATTATTTGTCTTCATTCAGTTCAATTGTAATTCCAACATGTATCATTCTGCATCTTTACACCTGATGGCGAGGAACAACCTCTAAAAAAAAAAATCATTCAACTTTTCTCATAAATTTCTGGAATCTGGATTTTAAATGTCAATAGAATAGAAGCTGTGTAGTTGTGTAGACTGTTTTTCTTTTTTTAGATGCTCAAAAATAGATGTATTTTATAACAATTAACTCAAAAATAAATAAATCTATTAAATCTATCTATCTATAAATCTATTTTTGAGCAATAATAAATGCTGAAAAATAGATTATTTATAACAATAAACACCAGATGCCTGTAACTAAAACTCTGTATACACAAAGCCATTAATATGCAGATGCATTATTTTCATCAGATTCATAAAGTTGTGCAGCATATGCATGATTCTACTTTGTAAATCTCAGTCACTGAGATTGGGGTTGCTGGTGCACAAGACTCATTTCCACACTCTTAAAGGTTCTATATGTAACATTGTGAAGCAATTTACATGAATTATTTTTTTTATTATTATTGCCAGTGAGTGAACAGGTAGCAATGTAATGTATAAAATGAGACCTTCCCGACTTTCTCGGGTTGTCCGTATTTCTATGTGCAGGACCTGGGCTGGATTCTCCACAAAAATCCAACAGAAATGAGGTTTTTGCGTGCTCTTGAGTGCCTTGCCTCACTCCTGCTAACATCAACAAACAACCAACATAACAACCTAACAACATAACAAAAACAGTGCTATCTGACTAGAAACACCTTGCAGATATTAGCTCTCCAGCTAATGAGACAGCTAGCTGCCTCCATCAACCGCTACACATTTCACAACAAAAAAACCCCGCAATGACTGAAGTCGCCCGCTCCCAAGCACACAGCTAAAACAACATTATTTCATCAACAAAAGGAGCAGAAAACAAGCTCCAGAGCAATAGCAGAACATAGCTTACCCCTTTTGTTTGTCCTGTTGGTAGTCCAAAGGTCGTAATAAGCACACATTATACAACACGTAGTTCCAACCAAGCAATCTGTGCTTACTGAACTCGGCAAGCGCAAGCATCTCGTTCCTGACCGCATCACTGTTGTGCCAACAATGACGGTAAAGCAAAGGCTCAGGTTTGGGTGGTTAATTAACATATTTTTGCAGGTTGGACGTTGCAGATTGGTTCTCACCGGCCAGTGGCCACAGTGCAGCAGGAGCCTTTGTGTGTGTGTTTGTGTGTGAGCAAGCACGTGTAAATACAGCAGGGTAAAGGGCTGACTGACTGGGAGCAAGAGATGTTTTGCTGAAACAGGTTGCAAAACACAATGTTAGAGATCTTTACTGTAATTTTAACAAGTGTAAGCAAGGAAAAAAGCATCACCTGCAATAGTGTCACGCCGTGAGCATGTGCGTGAGCACACGAGCGTAAGCACCAGCACCTCATTTAACAGCCACAGGTGTCACTAATGAGAGGGAATTTTTGATTCCTGCATACAGAACCTTTAATCATCCGTTTGGATATCAGTGAATTTCACTGAAAGAATATCAATATTTCATCAATTGTGTCGCACTGGCAAGGTTTTCCAACAATGCCATCATCACACACAACCATTACACACGGCTGTGGCTAGTTATTGGAATGTAGTATCATTAAAAGTCAGAACGGTAATCAATGATTATGGTTACAATGCTCATATCAAAGCAAACTTTACAAAGTGCTCCACAATAAAGCACAAAATGAATTTAAAAAATAGTATTACACGGATGTAGTAATCAAAATAAATGACTGCAAAAAGTCAAAACTGGCTTACAACCTCACATGACTTCACACCTTATTTTTCCACCTTATCATATTAACCTTGAGTTGTTCTATAGAAAAACACATGTACGCCTGATCTGATGTGTGAGGTTTGCACATCTCACCACACATTCTGTTTTATATATGAAGCAAAGCTTGCAGCTAGTTCAGTTTCTGAACATAATTCTTTAACTGCAACATATATCCAACGCACCTTTATAATGATGGTGCTGTACTTAAGCCATCAGTGGTGCTGCACTTGGGCGGTCAGAGCTTTGCTCACACTTTTGCTGCATGCCTGCTGCCATATCACTCGCACAAGTCATGCTGTCACGTGTTGCTACTCACTTGCTCCACCTCCAGACATCTGGTCTCTGGTATCTAGAAACAAGTTTAATAAAAAATAATACTAATACAAAAAAGTGTTTCTACAATTAAACTAATTTAATTTTCTACATTTATTCTCAGTTGAGTGAATGATGGAAGTTACAAAATTATCCCTGGGATGCAAGAGGCATAGACATATCCTGAAATGCTAGGCCCATCTCTCAAACCTAACTAACATTAATCAAGGAATGAGGATCAATGAAATGTCTAAACTCAAGATAGATGTCACAGACAAGTACAAGAACACACACAAAGGCATGAACGTGTGTGTTAGAACCAAAGTCTACTGGGTTGTCTGTCCTGCCTCCATTATTGATGACACTGGACATTTTACAGTCAGCTGTGTAGTGTGGCTCCTCTGCGATCAAGTGGGGAGTCCTTCCTCTCCTGCTTGCCAGTCAGAGCAGGATGCCAGCCGGTTCTCCTGGGGGAAGCTGGAGTGAGACTAGCCACAGTCTGTCTGTCACCAGGCTCTTTTTCCCAACTCAGTCCACAAAACAAACTCATGCATGGCCAAATCAACACGACAGCCTGTCAACTCATCAACAAGACAAACTCCTCAGCTTAGTGCAGTCACTCAACTTTCCATCAAACCCTGTGACATCCAACTACGACATGAGCAAAGAGAGGAAGAAAGATATCCTGACAGGAGTGCTTCTTTTCTGTTTTTCTTCTTTCTTTAAAAAAATAAAAAACATTCGAGGACAATTTAAGCCTGTGCCAAGCAGATAACGTGGAGATTGCCCAATCAATCGTGTAGATGCAGTTAAATGCAAGCAGAGTTGGTCAATAAGGAGATTAGGTCCTGGGGGAAGAATTAGCTTCTCCTCAGTCATGACTGTTGCAGGGGCAGACCTGTATATCTCCAACATACACCATTATAACACAGAGCTTCAGGCTCAACACAGAGCTGTGTGTAGCTACAGGTCCTGATGTTCTTGAAGGACAAAAACCAACAATGAATTGATCCACTTAAAGTATTGTGTGTGTATCACAGCCTGATATATCTTATTCCTCTGTGCCATAAAGGTATGTTATTGTCAAAAAATAATAATTATTATAATATTAATAATAATAATACATTATACTTATATATAGCGCTTTTGAAGAACTCAAAGTCTCTTTACACTGTACACTAACACTGAGGGGCAGTGTTAGTGAGAGAAACAGCATAACACAGACACACAAGGATGGATGGGGTGGGGGGGGTGCTATTTGGCAAATGTTAGCATGCTAACTCACTAAAATAAGATGGTGAACATCTGCTGCTAAACAACAGCATGTTAGCATGCTAATAGCCTCACAGAGCCGCTAGCAGGGCTGCAGTGTTGTAGCAAAAAAAACAAAACAACCTTCTATTACTATATAAATTGTAATACATTTATAAAGTACCTATATTAAAACAATAATAATTAAAAAAAAAAAGTTTGCTTATGAGATATTGTGCTCCATACCATAACTCTGGGGATGAAGTCAAGTCAGTCATGTATGTGACTATGATTACAAACAACTACAGATTGAAACTGTAAAGACCATTTTTTATAAAGACCATTTTTTGTGATATATTTGAAATTGGTTTTTGAGATAGATACATAGACACTGATAGCTCCATCTATTCATCTATCATGGCCCTTGAGGACCACCACAGGGTAGCTGAGATGAGGAGGGTTTCCCCAGCCCTTTAGTGCCACTGTAGTCCTGCTTTTGATGTGCTATGCTGTTATGCTGAGTAACCTTTTCTATGGCAGTATATGAATAAAAACACAGAAACAGCATGCACCCCAATGAGCCAATCCTTCACAGCGTAACATCTCAAATTTCACAGTAGACTAGTAAATGATGGCAAAGATAAGGCGAGGAATGAGCTGGGGTTAGATCAGTCTGACAGTGGCTCCACGCCAGCAGTTCCTAAAAATTCTCATTAAATTTGCAACTTGTCAGCGGTTTTGCAAATCAAATTGTTCCCTTGATGGTAGCAGATCATCAGACTAAAACCAATATTCATTTTGCCATAGTATCAGCAGAGTGCTTTACCAACTCATGTCCCACTTGATGGAAGTTGAGTACGGCACAATGAGGGAAATGAGAGCACCAGACTATTTTGGGAATAACAGTCATTTTGTATTTTAGAGCCCTTTGCACTCAAAGAGGAAACTGCCTCCATTGTTCAGCACACATCTGCACTGTGCATTATTTGTATGAAAAGATATTAACTTTTGAAAAGTGTTTAGCCATAACTGAAAATGCAGAAATCACAGCAGTGGGTCTGCAAACCTTAAAACAAACAAGCATCATGTCTAGTGAGAGAGAAAAAAATAAAAGAGGCAGAACAAAAACAAATCCAGCACAATCTTACTCATCAAACCGCTAAAAGGCGTCAAAAGAACATCTTGGATTATTACCGCCTTACAGAACAGAGATGCATTTTGAAAATGATCCCCCATAATCTGTAAACATGCTGGAATCCTTGTTGTCAAAGGAGAAATCCTCAAATCATCTTAGTGCATAACAGCCTTTTTAGCAAAACTGGGTCGTTAATTTACCTATTGCACAAGACTTCCAGAGGCAGATGCTCAAACGGCATTTCTAAAATAGGAAATGAAATCTGGACTAGCAGCTTAACAGACATGCAAAAGGCACATAAACCGAAGCGCTACAGGGAAGAAATGTAGGGTGTTCAAACATTTGTCTGATACATTTGTATAGGTGACAGCAAAGACTGACATCAAAGACATGGAATGTAACGCAAAAACATGTAAAATCTAATGTTAAAAAAAAAACCCAGATTTGATATGGAGTATAAGAGGATTCTCATCATCTGATAAAGAAAGGAATCAGTGCACAGCAGCTTCTGTAATTATCTGAGATCATTCAGTACAGAGAGGACTGTACACTTAAACTCCTACATTCAAAATGAATTGCATCTGCAAATCTGCCATTGAGCAGCAGCAGCACACTGAGAGCAGAGCTGCAGAGTGTTCTGTATGCCACGGCTCAGTAAAGTACCACCCTCGCCATGCTTTCACCAGGAGAGAAGAGGACAACATAATGCCCATAAGCATATAACACAGTTAGGAAAAAGCTTGTGTTTAATGTTTAATTGAGCTGCAATCACGTTTTTTTAAATAATGCAAGACTAAATCTCTGAAATATTCCCATGTTTTTAAACGCACCTCCAAACAGCTGCAGCAAAAAGCATTTCAGATAACCTTTGTGAGAAGCAAAGCCGTGACCCTACTTCAGTTTGCTGACAAACTCTCTTGTATATTTGCTTTAAATTTTAATTGCGTGGTAAATTATTAAGGGTGTTAGAGCTTGGCTCAGACTCCCCAGGCCGCGAGCTAGCCATGCAATAGCACAGCAACAGTCCATTCATATGCACAGGACCCCTCCCTGTCACTATCTCTGCTGCTTCAAACCACGTTTGGATAAAACATGATAAAATACTTTGAAGATTAATCTGATAAGGTCTGGTGCCTTACTGAATACATGAAAAATGTCAAATGTTTTGTGTGAAAGACTTGGACATAATACAGGGAACCTCCTAAGTGTCGCTGCTATCTTCTTCAGAGGAGCTGCCTGTTGAAGAGCTGAGACACATGGGAGGATCATGGGCCTCTAATCTTACTGGGGGGATGTAATTTACATGCTGTATTTCATTTCACTTTTTAAGCTTTTCAGGCTTTCAAAGTGAGCAGGATATGTAAGAATAGTCCAGCATTTTGGGAAATATACTGTATACCATCTTCCCAAGAAAAATAACTGCATTAGTCATTTGTGTAAACATCTGAAAATGAATTTCAAAGGAATTGTTCAGGACTTGAGGGAATATGCTTATTTGTTCTTTTTCTCAAGAGTGAGATGGATATATCTTGTGTGAGTGTTAAGCATAGAGCTGGAGTCAGGATGTAGTTAACCTGGCTTAGCAAAAAGACTGGAAGCGGAGGAGACACTAAGCTTAACAGTCAGAAAGAAAATGAGTTGTGGCTTAACCTTTTTGTATCAAAATTTGTACCCTTTAAAACCATCATATGCACACTGTCAAACCCTACCCTTTACAACAATGGCAGTGTTGATGCCTTGCTGGCTGAAACAATTAGCAATTCAATCAGAGTGATCAAATCAATTGGGTTTCTGTATTTTGTTTGTTTGGGTTTATCAATACATGTTTTGACATTACTAAGGCTCAGAATTACCCATCAACATGGTTCTTACATCCAAGACAATCTCCTCCATCCATGTGCTGTATTGAAAACTTCTGGACATTAAGTCTCCTAGAGCATGAATAGTGCTACTCACATGCAAAATTATGACATTTCTGAATAGGCTTAACAATATGTCATGCCTGGATGACAGATAGTGACTATGCCATGAGCCTATAAATGAGAAATTGAAAATGAGCAAAAACACTCTAGGGTTAATGGGTTAAGGGGAAGTTACATGCTAGAACTATTTCTTGATGAACAACAGTGTATCCATCTTGCTCAGTATTCACACTGTGTCTCTGGCTATAGTGCAGGTTCTCATATGCAGTCAGTGAGCAAAACTTAAGGTTTTATTTCCTGCAAATGGTACCAAGTCACTGCACCTGGCTGTTGTTTGCCAAGAAAGAGTTACAGCACATAACCCCCTTCTTTACATTTCTGGGCATTATCAAGTTTACATTTGTACTCCTTTGTTGAGTTTTACCACCAGAAGTGCTATGGGCAAACAGGGAGATGTACATGCCTCTCTGTTGCAGTCTGTTAGGCGGGCAATATACTTTTATTTCTGTGCTAACGATTGCCTGGTTCCGTTTTAAATCTGAATGGCCTCAGTCACAGGTGGACAGCTTGTCAGTGCTGCCTGATTGGTAAATGATCCAGTGGCTGTTGGACATTTTGTGTGTCTGCAACATGTCATTTGTGCATCATATACACACTCCTAAAAGCCCCACATGGCAGACAGACATAATCACTGGTGTTATTACCTTAGATATATGTGTATTTGGTAAGAAAAAAAATCACTGTAGCAGGTCTGTGAAAGCAAAAGTTTTGTCAAAGTGGATGTTTTCATTTCTGCTTCACTTGACATAGAGTGGAAAAGGACAGCAAAGATGTGATGTCTAGAGAAAGTGACATTTTCACTTTGCTCAGATGAGGTGGATATTCAGGTTAGACAGAGCTATTGGTTTACTGATATAGGAAGCTTATATAGTCCTGTTATTAGACCTAAGGCCCACCTCCCTGAAGGACTACTGGCTGCTGCGCTATGAATTTATTTTATAAATGATAACTTAGTAATAAAAACTCCAACCTGGAAGGGTTTCCTCCCTTCGGGTTGGTAGTGAGTTGCTTCCCCAGGAGAAGGAGTAGTTTTAAGATTGTGAGTGAGGAAAAGATGCACTGCAAGATTGAGTAATTGGATTGGTAATGCAGATGCTGGATCAGGCTGTCATGGTGAAAAGGCAGCTGAGCCTGAAGGTGAACTAGGGAACTAGAAAGGGCTTGGAGTGGAGCTGTTGCTCCTTTGCACTGAAAGGACTCAGTTGGGGTGGTTTGGGCATCTGATTAATCCCTGCAGGTCACCTCCCTGTGGAGGTATTCTGACATGTTCATTCTAGACCTCCTTCATCCCAGCCACATCTGACTCCTTGCAGATGTAGCTGGGAAGAAGGATGTCTAGGTTACCTTACTTGACTTGCTGCCTGCTGATCCATATTTATACCTAAACTACTACCATTTTAATCATTTTGGATTCATTGTATGTCACACAATTTGCCTGGACACCCTGGACATCATGCAGCTATTATTAGTATATTTAAAATTTTGTGGAAGATAACCACCATATTATTAAAGATTTTTTAAAGGTTTGCATGCTGCTGTTGGGGAATTTTTCACCTGCAGTTATCTCCCATTGTTTGAATCTGAGAAGATTGCCTTTACTAAAGCCCCGACTTCTAGTGTTAAGGATTCATCAACTGATAACACAAATGACTAGCCATGTGCCTTCTCATACACTCAGCTGAGCAGTGTCCACATTCAGGGTCCAGCTCTGTCCAAACCACCTCCCTGCTCCTGCCTGTAGTGCTGGACTAGCACAGAGATAGTACACAAGACGACAAAAAACCCTAGCCTGTCTTTGGGCAGAGATGTGTCTGAAATACCAGCCTCCCCTACAGAACACAGTGGAGAGAACTAACCAGAAGGCGGCTTGTTTATTCTCAACAAAACAATGCTGCCTTTTGTTGTGTCTGCAAAGTCCTCACCACAAAGGAAATAAACCTGACAAAAGAAGGCATGAATAACTGGTCTAATCTTAGAAGGCTATGAAAACAGACCCAGACCGCACCAAATCCATGCTGACGTAGAAAAACTTGATCACCTACACCTGTTCAGTGATTTCCAATTAACCAATCCCTGCAGAGCTTGGCGAGCAGGGACCAACGAGGCAGCGGGGGAGGCGGAACTGTACCTCTAGGAGTAAGTATCTGGGTTACCTGACAGAGGTCATGCAAGAAGGCGGAGGGAAGGGCACAGAAGACAGGACGCAAAGTGGGGAGCATGTGACAAGAGGAGGCGCCAGCAGAGTAGAGAGCTCCGGAGAGGAGCGACAGAGATAGGAAGCAGCTTTTAGCCCTGCCTGTGGTTCAGGTAAGGACCACGTGGGGCAATTCTTGTCATGTACAGCTTGACACCTCTCTCTCCCTCAGCGCACATATGGGTGTACCGTGGAGGAACCATGTAAAGGAGAGAGAGAGAGAGAGGAAAGGCTCAGAGATTGCCCAACCATGGCGACCAGGTGCCACAGGTTGGGTGATGCTTCCCAGCCTCACCAAAGCATCGTTCCCCTCCAGGTGTCCAAGAAGTAGCAACTATGGTGACTAGGCTGCCTAGCTTAGCTGGCCAGCCACCAACAGAAACAAGCACCCAGAGTATTGTGGCCCATCACGAAAGTCAGGCATAGTTCAGAGCTCTGCCCGAGTGTGTATTGGGATCAGCAGTAGTCTGGGGCACAAGTGGAGGTTGTGTGTGGAACAAATTACTGCTGGCTCTTTTCTCTGTCAATAGAGTACTGCGGGGGCCAGCAGCCCACGAGGAGACTGTGGCCCGGGGGCACGAGCAGCTGACATCGTCACTGTGGGACTTTATTTTAAGCTTTGTAATAAACTATCATTTTACTTATTTTTTTAGTGTTCGGCTCCTTGTTTACCCAGTGTTGCTCTCTACCTGATCAAAAGAACCCTAAATCCTTAAAAATTAAATTCCTTGACGAAGGCAGCCAGAAGCACTACCTAGGGCAAAGTATCCAGAGTGAAGTGATACATGTAATCCATAAGAAGTTGTAATGTCCAATTTCAAGGAATCAAACTCCATAATAGTTGACTCACTGGTAGAAGCCACAAGGAACACATACATTGTCATTTGTGCTGTTGCTTTGGAGCCAAAGAGGGAAATGAAAGATCAATTTCTTGACGGCTGCTAAGGACAATCTTGCAATAACAGATCATACATGAAAGAGAAATAACAAGAAATCCAAGCATGGATACTCTAAAAGATTCCAAGCTTAAGGGAAAACATTTTGTAATTCAGTCATTTCAGATGCAGTCAAATCCATTAGGCTGCTTTGTTTACTGAAGGTTTTCACCTTTTTTTCCTGAAGCCACACAGAAATACAGACATGGCTGAAAATATTGGTACCCTTCCACCTTTTTTTAAAAAAAAACCTCAATTTTTTCTGTATTAACTTGAAACTGACAGAAGTAGTATAAGTATAGTATTCATCATTCTTTATTTCACATTGAATATAACTGAAACTTCACTTTTGATTTACAACTTAACATATTATTTAATACAATAAAAAAATGAAAATGGCATGGCCAAAAATATTGGTACCCTTAACTTAATATTTTGTAGCACAGCCTTTGGAGGCAATAACTGCAATCAATCACTTTCTGTAACTCTGAGTAAGGTTTCTGCACTTCTCCACTGGTAGTTCAGCCTACTCTTCTTGAGGAAACTGCCCCAGTTCTCTCAGGTTTTATGGGTGCCATCTCCCAACTGAAAGTTTCAGCTCTTTCCACAGATGTTCAATGGGATTCAGATCAGGACTCATAGCAGTCTACTGCGGAACAGTCCAACATTTTGTTCTCATCCACTATCGGGTGCTTTTTGATGTATGTTTGGGGTCATTATCCTGCTGAAAGACCCATGACCTGTGACTAAGACACAGCTTTCTGACATTAGGCTGTATATTTCACTCCAAAATGCCTTGATAGTCTTCTGATTTCATTGTGCCCTGCACAGATTCAAGGCACCCAATGCCTGAGGCTGCAAAGCAACTGCAAACCATCACTGAGCCTCCTCCATGTTTCACGGTAGGCACAGTGTTCTTTTCTTTGAAGGATTCACTTTTTCTTCTGTAAATATAGGGTTGGTGTGATTTACCAAAAAGCTCTAATTTTGTTTCATCTGTTCAAAGCACACTTTCCTAGATGGACTGTGGCTTGTCAACATGCATTTTGGCAAATCGGAAGTCCAGTCTGGCTTTTTTGTGTCTCCTTGTTAGTAGTGGGGTCTTCCTGGGTCTTCTACCATGGAGACCATTTTCATTCAGACAGCGACGGATGGTGTGACCTCAAACTATTGTACCTTGAACTTGTAGATCAGCTTGGATCTGTATTGAAGTTTTCCTTGGTTCTTTCTTGACCATTTGAGCAATCCTTCTGTTAAATCTTGCGACCAGGTCCAGAGATGTTGGCTACAGTTCCACGGGCCTTAAACTTCTTAATAATATTGGCAACAGTGGTCACAGGAACATAAAGCTCTTTGGAGATTTTCTTGTAACCCTCATGTTGACCATGCATGGCTATTACCTTTTTTCTAATGTCTTCAGACCACTCTCTAGTTTTCTTTCTGTTTTCATGTTCAATGTGATGCACACAGTGAGAGTGAGTAATTTTATCCCTTTAAACTGGCTGCATGAGTGATTATAAAACACCAGGTGAAAACACCAAGTGAAAACAACTGTGACAGGGTACCAATAATTTTGTCAAGGCTATTTTAGAATGTCTTTGCAGAATAAACATGAATTCAGTTATTTAACTTTTTTGTTTTGTTCCACTGCAAACCAAACATAGACATTCATTGATAATAAAAAATCTTTTAATTTCAACACTGTTCTGGGGCGAATGGTGCATTATTTTAATAAAATGTAAGGGTACCAATAATTTTGGCCACATCTGGAGATTATATTGACAAAACATGTCAACCTCACTTAGAAGCCATGTGGGTAGGTAGGATAGTTTGGAGGATCAAACCAGGGGTGCTTTTCTGGAGATGTGGCAGACTATCACTGCCAAAGTGGAAGGTCAAGCCTTAAGGCAACAGATGGGGTCCTATTATATGCTCTATAATATGATGTGACACAATGACCATCACAAACCGAGTGAAGAAGCTTCTCCAGTCTGCATATGTACAGGTAAACATTGCAAACATATGAATGAGAAACGCCCCTAAAACACAGGAAAACTGATGAATCTAACATTGACGCTCATTAATGTTGTTTTTGACCAGTTGAAGAAGTACAGCGCTGATTTAGAGAAGACACAGTGCAATTCAAGACATTGATGGACAAGAATTGGCTCAGGGAATAAATGTGCTACAGGTGCAGAACTTAAATCACTGGTCTTGAGATACTGTCATTTGTCAGTGGAAATCAGTTGCAAGCATTGTACCCAGGCCTCGAGATCACATTAATTATTGAACTTACTCTGGAGCTGATCTATGTTATTCCAGACTTCTTTTCCAAGCTTTCCAAGACCTACTCAACCTCTGTTCATCAACGACACAGCAGCACTTAAGTGGACCAGCTGTTGAAGAGTGCACTTCTAACAGCCAGGTTGATATGTTTAACAAACTGCATGTCACCAAGTCTCCATAGTCATATTTAAATCATGAGAGAATAAGGTGTTATTTATGGAGACTGTAGTGCATTTTGTGTTAACATGTACATATTTTATGTATGCCCTTTTTATTTCAGGGTTGAGTAAGACTGATGGAGCTGACTACTTCATTCATTCATTCATTACTGGTAAATGAAATGCACTAGTACTTGTATTAGCACAGCACTCTGCTTCACTTATGACTTTTTCAACAAAGCTGTGCATTATGTTTATTTTTGGCTGTTAGAGAAATATCTGCTTCATAATTGCTTGGTTGCAACATGGTCAGGGTTAGCTTTCATAAAGATACTGATTGTCAACAGCTTCAATCAAAAAACAAATATTCAAAGACCCACCAGACCTTAATATAGAGTGATGTGTGCTCAGTGAAATATTCAGTGCTAACGACATACATCATTTTGTGTTTCATCTGAGCTACTATTTGGGCCTAAAGTGATGTTTGTCACCTGGCCCATTCATTTCTCAATTGAAAAAAAATATAAAATTACAAAATAAAATCAAAATACCAGCCAAGTCATCCTCTGAAGACCTCATATTTTGGATCATTCCTTTGTGTTAAGTTATAAGTCTGGTACATTTTATAGATCATGATAAATTTAAATGGGCTTCTCAAACAGGGGCTATTTACCTTAACAGCAGAGAGAACCAGGTACTTATTTGGAAAGAAAAGCGTTATATTTGCGATAGACTTTTATTCTATCAAATAGCCTAAATCATATTTTAGTAAGATGCCTCACTGTTT
Organism: Thunnus maccoyii; assembly: GCF_910596095.1. Lineage (NCBI taxonomy): Eukaryota > Metazoa > Chordata > Actinopteri > Scombriformes > Scombridae > Thunnus > Thunnus maccoyii. Next base: position 32,940,012 of record NC_056542.1, read on the forward strand.
TTTGTTTTGCTCCTGTTTTAATTTGCTGTTAATGCAAGCTCAACACTTTCTCCATGTTGACGTGTTGTCTTGATAAATTCAACATAATGTACATTTCAGTAGTCAGCACTTATTCCATCAGTACAACAGAGTCACGTCATTCGACCACTCTGCTGTTTCCAGTTTCCCTTCTGAACAAAAATACCATTTTCACGCACAAATTAACAGCAGAAAATTCTACTTTGCCATTCTTAAAATGAGTGTTAAGGTCAATGAAACTCAACTCCTGCATATTAAAAAACTTTTAGCAGCTCAAATGGCAAAATCTCTCCCTTTTCTTTAAGGCAATATGAAATATCTGCAGTAAGTGTTGAGTTTCTGACTGATTTGTATCAAAAGCAAACTCTGGAATTATTGCTGTGGAAATGAACATTATGGTGAATTTACCATCTCAGCTATCATAGTAGCAGTTATTGCAATCCCCTGAATGTTGTTGCTTTAATTTGTTCATGCTGGTCACAGCAATTAATTGAGACCTGGTCATTATCTGCATCGGATTTCCCTGGAGAATTTTCTCAGTAATGATGGAAACACATTTCATTGTACAACAAGTTTGTTGTAGCCTGGACATCATATTCTTAAATAACATCACATCATTTTGTATAAATATGATTGTCAGTGTTTCCGGAAATGTCAATCCCATGCCAAAAACACAGTTTTTGTACCATTTCCATGTATTTACTGCATGTGTATCTGTGCTGAGGGACCTCTCCTCTGTTGCTCTGTGAGGATTTTTTCATTTTTTTCCCATATTTTCTGTTTTCCTTATTTGAATTGGGGGTCTAAGGATAGAGGATATTGTATGCTGTACAAATTGTAAAGACCCCTGATGCAAATTTGTGACATTGGGCTTATATATATATATAAATTGACTTGATCTACTTCTGTTATTAGTTTAAACTTTTGATGTAATGCACATTTTCTTTTTCAAAATAACTATAAGGCTATTTGAATATGAAGAAACATTTGATGTGAATGCCTGCTTTCAAAATTTACTTTATGATACAATTTAAGTTCACTCTTAGACTTCTAAAGGTGTCAAAAATGATATTACAGATCAATACTCCAACTGATCTGGGAAATCTGTGAGGTTTTTGGTGAACACTATGTACTTTCAACATTCTCATAATTAATAAACACACACAACTTACACAACTGATTTGATCAATTCAAACCACTAAGTTTTCTGACTCAATACAGGTCAAAGGTCAACACCTAGAATGTCAAGGGTTTAAAAAAGTATGAAAGTATGAAGTAAGAAAAACACAGCGAGGTGCAGACCAGTGTAAGCATCAATTCAAATCCATCAAAATTAAAACATGTCACACTTTATAAAAGCACAAAATGATAAGAGAAATGTTGATATTTCTCTCATAGGTTTTGTATCAGTTAAGAGTAATAACATTTTTTATATAGAAATTTTGAAGAAGGGGTTGATTATGATGTTTGATTGTGAAGGCAAGAGAGACGAATAAATCATGGTGCACTGAGGAAGAGTTTTGCATCTTTTCAGTTTGATGGACTTATAAATGCATCAGAACCAATAAATAATATCAGGGACAATTTAATGAACTCTTTGGAGCCTCTTCACCCACTACTTTACTTCACTGTATGTTGACTGAAAGTGAGATACACCAGTCAGTTTATGTGCAAGCCTTGCTTAAAGTCTCAGGTAAAAGGTTGTTGTTTGTACTGTTTGTTTAATTTGAACATAAAAATTAAATAGAGTACGTCATCCAGTGACCCCACACACAGCGTCTCCACAAAAACAGTAACATCAGTGTTTACATAGACCATATCAATGTAGATTGTTTTGAATATGAACATCTGTGCACTCTCAATCAACTTGTGTTACTGGTGCCACACTTTACTCTTGGTATCTTTTTTTTTTTCAGTTTTATTGCTGTTTTTATGTGTGCCCCTTTTCAATTCAATCTGTTCGGCTCATTCCCTCCACATTGGCCACATAGTTTCTCTACCTTCGATTTGCTCAGCTCAATCACTTCAGCACTGATGGCAATCATCAGGGTGCTCATTTTAACAAGCGAGGAGCTACACTAGCTGCAAATGGCTTTGGATGAGAAGCAGCTTTTAAAGGTACAGGCTTCAGCTTAGTCACAGTCACTGAGGGGAACTCAGCGCTCATGTTTGCCATGTGAGGTAAAAAGCTCTTCCTGATACCCTCATTAATATGGAAATTTAAGCCCGTAAGTGCATCCTTTCATCATTACAGAGTCATCAAGCTCCTTTTTTACACATTTTGTTAACGGAGCGTGAAAATGACAAGATAAAGAGAAACACATTTAAAAAAAAAAAAAAAAATCCATGTTTCTTTACTGTTTACATAGACAGACTGGAGTTGGGTATCCTAAAATGAACTTGACCCACAGTAAACAGTTAGATCAGAAAGTACCTTTAAAGTCTGCTGCTCTCAGACTGACTCGAGGGAGAAAGACAAAAGAAAACTGCTGATGAGATTTCTAAATGTTTAGTCACAAATGCTTCGAATCAGGGATGTGGCTAAATTAATTTCTGTGTTTCAACAATGTGGTACCCCACACTTATAAAAATAATAAAAAAAAGTAACTAGCCAGAGAGATGTGCACTGTGCTTCACCTCATGTTTATTTCTTCTTCTCCTCTCCACATTGCAACATAGTTGTACAAAACACTGCCATGTCCTATAGTGCCCTCAGGCTGTTTCTCACTGCAACAACATGACACAACATTCCCTCACCCCCGCCCCCCCAAACCACCACCAGCACCGCTTTTTTTTTTTTTTTTTTTGAAGGAATTGCTTCTTATGTAAGTAGAATGAAGCATTTTTGTTTGAAACAACATCCTGTAGTAGTAACAAGTGTCAAATAACTGGGTATCAGAAAGAAACAACGCCTGTATGTAAAACTAGCATTCACATTCACATTTGGAATACATGAGATGATTGAATGAGCTTCTGTTATTGTTTCCTAACTCAGTCCTCAGAACAGCATGATTTATTTATTTAACTTTTATTTAGCTTTTGTTTTTTTCAGATAACAGTATTAGTACATTTAGTTTCAGTTAGACAGTCCGTAGGTCCTGTTTGTAATCTCTTTTCCTTACAAAACCTGTCGACCACTGAGGTGGGTTTCTGTCTCTCAGGCTCCATCTTGGGCCTAGTTCATGAAGGCTCTGCCTTGGGCCTGGTTCATGTGCATTATTAAGCATATTCACAGACAAAGTGAACCTGTCAATCAAAGTCTCATTGCCCTTACTGGTGCATTCTAGAGCCTGCTTTGGGACATCCGCAAATTTTGATGCATTCAACTTCCACTTCTGACCGTCGCTGATCAGGTACTTGGTTCCCCTTTCTTAACGACTGTCAGAGGTTCTGTGAATATGGATGATCCCTTATGGACATGCTCAGGTCTCCGACACGTATACAGTCATTCACCTGGGACATGGGCACTCCTACCCCATTCTTTCTGTCTGTGTATTCCTTGCTCCTCTGTTGCTTGTGTCTCACTATCTCTTTCACTTGCTTGTGTGATTTAGTATTGTGTGAGACAGGAAGGAAATTCAGTTTTGTGCGCATCCTCCTATTTCTCAGCAACTCGAATGGAGTAGCTCCTGTTATAGAATGTGTTGTTGCACGATAGTTCTGTAAGAACTCTATTATTGCTTGTTTCCATGGTCTGTGCATTCTCTCAGCAGTCTGTAGGCACTCTTTTAGCACCCTGTTGAATCTCTCGATGGCTCCATTTGCTCTAATAGTAGACACTGGAGCGCAAGTGCTTCATATCTCTCTCTCTCTCTCTCTCTCTCTCTCTCTCTCTCAGAAAGTTGGCAAATGCGTGGCAGGTAAACTGACATTCATTGTCAGAGACCAGGTAGGAAGGGTTTCCTTAACAAATGAACACTGAAGCTTAAAAGCGAATAATCACCTCTGTAGTGACAGTCCCATGTAGCATACTCAAAGGGCCCTGTTATGTCAATGGCCACCTTTTCCTATGGTCCATCTGGCAGTTCCACTGGCATAAGTGGTGCAGGTGCAGTCTTTGCTGTCTTATTATTGTATTGACATGATACACATGAGGCTATCATAGTCTGTACATGTTTATCTATTTGTGGCCACCAATATAGCTCACGCAATCTCTACTTAGTACACACCGCACAATTCCCTGGTGCCCCTCATGTGCTAAGTCTACCAGTGGAATCTTGGACAGGCACTCGGCTGTCACTTTTTTTCCCCCAGGACAGTAACATCATACGTAAAGCAAAGTAGTTGTGCTGACCATCTTGCAATGCACAGTCCTGTACGACCAGTACCCTTGGATGTGAGGAGGGTTGTAAGTGCTTAATGGTCTGTACATAGCACAAAGTCCCCACAGATAGGTTCTCCACCTTCCTACTGCTCAAACACATGCAAGTGCTTCACATTCAACAGTCGAATACTTTCTTCCAGCAGGAGAAAGTGTCCTGGATGCAAAAGCTATGATCCTCTCTGTGTTGTCTGCGTGAAGTTGGGCAAGTACACCCCCCAATCCGTAGTCAGAGGTTTCAATAGTCACATAAGTAGGCAACTCAGGGTCACACAGTGCTAGAGCAGGGCTCTCAGTTATTAGTCACTTAATCTCAGTAAAACTGGACTCAGCCTCAGTAGTCTATTTGAACTTCTGTTCTGCAGGGAGGATGTGTCATGTGCAGGTGCATTGACGACTGCACTGACCCACTCTTGGTCAGGGTGAAGTCCATCTTTGTATATGGTATGGCCTGGGAAAAGCAGAGAGGTCTGACTGAACTTATACTTGTGCATGTTCAGTTTGAGTCCCACTTCCTTCAGCATCCTCCATAGGTTGGCATCATGATCCTGCTGGGTGACACCATATTATATCCCATCATCAAAGTAGGGCTGTGCCCCTGGTAGGTCTGCCAGTATGGTCATCATCATTTTTTGAAAGGCTGATGGTGCCGAGGCGATGCCAAATGGAAATCGGCAGAAACGGAAAAGACCATCCTTAGTGATAAATGCAGTTAAGTCACGGCTGTCTGGATGTAGTAGCATCTGGTGATAGGCAGAGGCTTGGTCAATGGTAGAAAAGACTGTAGCTCCTTGCAGTTCAATGAACAGCTCTTCCACGTGTGGTAAAGGATGGCAATCACTGACAATTGACTTAACTTTTATTCAATGTAAAATATAGAATGATGGATACCATATACTTCTGTCAGTCTCAACTTAATATTGAGAAAATTTTGTTTTTTTTAAAAAAGGCGGAAGGATACCAATATTTTCGGCCATGTCTTTATATACTTATGACTACACTGCAATGTGTTATAAACCATTAAATATTTACATGCTGCTTATGAATGCTAAATTGGGGGAATTAACATAAAATGTTACTGTTTTTCCTTTGTTTTACCTGTGTGTGAGATGTCTGCTGGTGTTAAATGGAATTTAGTTTGTGCAACTAAAAACCTCAAAACAATTACATTTGGAAAAAAAACCCTCAATATCAGTGTGTCTCATCAGTAACAACCTTTACTTTGGATAAGAACTCACAGATTTAGTTTTAAAAGGGACCATTTCTTTGGTGGAAAGTATTACCATATTTTGCAACAATGATAGCCCATTTATTTTGCACTGTTATCATCAGTGGAAAGGTGTTAAATATAAAGTGAGGTCAAATGTAACAGCTAATTTCAAACCATCACTGATGTGGTTTAGTGTAAAACTTTGCAGTCACTTGAAGTTTCATTCCAACTGCAGCAGAGCTACATGTAAACTCACATATGGAAAACAGAGCATTCTCCCTCCTGACTTTGTCACTTCCAGCTTTTCTCCTGTCCCTCCCATGTCTCACTACGCCTCCTGTGGGGAAGATAAGAGATTAGATTATCTGTAGATTGCACCATAATTACCTGTGGATTTGGAGATTACAAAGTGGACATCTCTTGATCGGCAGACACTTTATCAGAGGATTATCAAGAGGCAATCAAACAAAGGCCCGTCTCTCAGGGGAGAGATCAAATTGAAATGAAAAATGCAAAACCGAGAAAGAGACAATTTACCTTGGCTTCTCTTTTTCAGGGCAAATAGTGAGATAAGTTTGAGCTCTCAAAACTTGATCAAAACTTAAATATTTCTGAAAAGAATATATATTGTTTTTTCTTTTGAATGTAATTTTCATAAAGAAAAAAGTTATCAAGGCACAAGCTCAAATATCAAACTCAGTCAATGACCAAATGAATCAAATGCTCACCCAATTCTATAAGAAGCACAATCGACTCATCATCCTTCTACAATTCAGTACATCATTGTTCTCCAGAAACTGTAGAAAGTGTCCCAATTTTTACAATATGTATCATGTTTATATTTTGAATATCTTTAGTTTCCTCAAATAACATGAATCCAGTCACAATATATACAACAGTTCCTAGGCTGGATCCAGGGCAGCTGCCCTTGATCCCCAGAGGCCCCAAAAGTCTTCGATTCACTACATGTCAGGGGGATTTTGGATCTGCAAATGTGATATTTTTTGTTGCTGTTGTTTTTTGTTTATTGTTTTTTACTAAAGTAACTACCCAACCTGATCTTGTGGTCCTGTATTGTACAGTAGAGGGACCCTGGGGTCAAAATATAGTTTTAAGATCTTTATTATTTTAGTATGTATCATCATTTTAGTATGCCAGCAAAATGCTCCCCACAGCATAACAGAGCCACTGGATCCCCTCACTGTAGGGATCAAGCATTCAGACCTGTACCAGTTTTTCCTTTAATTTGTCACCCGTCTCTATCTATGTATACGTTTGTATATATCTACATATATATGTAAATATTAGGGGTGTGCCCAAATACAAATAGTTATTCTGCGAAGCACAAATAGTGGTTTTTACAAACCTTTTTGTACAAATATTTTAAAAATGATTTGCTTTCGGGAAGAAAAAAAAAAGTCAAATACCAGCGTGCAGGTTGGTTACATCACCATCTCAGTCTCTCTCCTCTGCTCCGTTGTTACGTCTATCAACAGGTCTCAACGAGGGGAGTCACATCCACCTGCTACATGACGCACATTTCCTAATTCGCACATCACTCCTGGAGTTGGGGGTGTTCACCAGAGATAAAGCTGAGCTACTGACACACGCAAAGTCTTACAAGGGACTCTCCATAACCTGTTGTTCCCCCTCTCCTTTCCACAAAGTTAGGTTGTAAAAAATAGTCAATAAATGAAAAGTGCAAAGCAAGAACCTCTTTTTAAGTTCTTCTACATGTTACACGCTCTGCTGACTCTGTGTTATGGGTGTATAAATAAGTAGAGGTCTGTCTGCATGGTTGCAATGCTCTTGGTTGAGTTCAGTAGTCAGCGCAGTTGTCTGTGATCTGGGAGACTAGAGTTTAAGACCTGGTGTGGGGACCTCCTTTGTAAGACTTAGTGTAACACTTTAATATCCTAAAATTAAAAGTGTAATAAAAATAAAAACTGGGTTTTTACACCTATTTCCATTTTTATTCAAATACAAATACAAATATAAATAATTTTGCTGCCTCAACAAATATAGATACAAATACAAAGACTGGGTCCTCTGCACATCCCTAGTAAATACATTTTTATTTAGTTTCCTCTCCCCACGTCTTAATATGTATATTTTGTTTGCAGTCTAAGGTATTGTGACTCCTGTGTAAATGAGGAAAAATACAAAATATTTTTTCACAAAAATATGGCAGGAAAAAAAACTGTCTGGGGCATTTATTATTGCAAACAAAGTATTAAAAAGATCTCTTTAAAAAATGAAAGATGATCATGAGGAGAGAGAAATAGATTGGAAAAAATAATATAATTTAATTTCATTTAAAATAATTTCACAACATTAACTTGTTCAATAAAAGAGATGGGCCATTTTGTTAATTAAAGGCTCATTAATTAGCATTGTTATTTATGTTATTATATCCCCATTTGCCCAGATGTAGTGTGCTCTATATACAATCATATTCTCTCTCTTGTTGAACATTATAGTAGGATGACAGACGGCGGATTGGTGTGAAATAATAACACTATGATAACTGTTTAATTCAACTTAAATTTGCATGAGAAGGGTGGAAGGAGAGCAGAGCTGCTGTCAGAGCGATTGTACTTAAATAACTTTCTCCCCATTAGAAAGGTGTGATGGGATCTCCCCATTATGAGCTATAAAGCCATGTCCCTTTAGGTTCTCTTATCCATTTATATGCAGATGATGTCCATCCTGTATCTCTGCCTGTCATAATTGGGCCTACAATCTGTAAAGAAGTGGAGTACACAGCCCTATTCTTATCACTCAGAGAGGAAGTGTGTTAGGAAGTGTGTGCACTGATGTGTAGCTACAGTATATATCCATGTGTGTGTGTCTGCATTTGAATACATTTGTGTGTGATTGTACCTCGCAAGGCTCTGCAGAGAGATACCGAGCGGCAAAGGAGAGCCTTCATCTCATAGGCTGGAATCACAAAGCAGGCACGTCTCAGATGTTAATTTGAAAATGAAGGATATCTCTCATGCTTTTTCTTCCCCACTCTTAGCCCACTCTTCAGATCTGGAGAGGGCTCTCCATATATCTGAGGAACGCTGGGGTTGGATTTATCTGTTAGTCCCCTGGAGGTTACCCTGTTTCACTTCTGTCCCTATTCTGCCACTATTGATCCATTATCACAAGTATCCATTTCATTTCCAGGATAGACGACTTGTTAATATGTGACCTTGTTTGCATCAAGGTTGTTGTGTCTTATCAGAGGCGAGAGAAAGAGACAGAGAATGCCAGCAGAGGACTCCTGCAATCTAGATTTTAATTTGCTTGAAATTGTTATCAAATTTCCTCCTTCCAGATTCAATATCACTTAAGCAAGTGCTTTCACAGGCCACTGTTGAAAATCAATAGGAGTTAGTCATCCCTACCAAAGGACATGCACAACACCTTGATACAGTCACACTGGCGCATGGTTAGAAAAGACACCTTTATTTACCGGGCTGAGGCTTTAAACAACATTTTTATGAAAAAAAGCTAGTCCAATCAGCCCCTGAGTTTGTTGCATTAAGAAGTAAGTGATGGCCTATGGGACAACAGTTATTCACACACATTTTCTACATGCTTGGTGTTCTGTATTATCATCATTTCTCATCACAAGCTTTCAACTATAACTCCCCCAGTTGGCATCTATAATGAATGGCAGTACAGAGTTAATAATATAAAATATGTCTTATAAGAGAAGTTAGAAATATTGACAGATACTGCACATTAATAAACACTTTAAATGTCCTTATATCTGCTTATAACTATATTAATGTGTACGTATCATTATAGATGATGCTTGAAAGGGGGGCTTAAAGTGTAGTGGACACTGTGTCTCCTCCAATACACATAAAGTAAGCAGCTGCTTCTTTTTACCAGACAGCAATGCAGGTGTCCCAACCATAGCCCATATATAAAGGTGGACATAACTAGGTGTGATGTCACCTGTTGGTTTCATTGGAGCTGGTTTGAAGCCCAGAGTTACAGCTCATAGTCAGCACCATCTTGTCCATTTGGAGCCAGGATCTTCCAAATAAGGAATGTAGGGTGTTGCCAACACTAGCTTACTGGGAACACCGTGTGGTGGACACTTGGGCTAACATTAGCAGGTGTGTTGCAGTTGCAGGTGTTATGGGTGTTGCGACACCCGCACTTTCACAGAAACATGATTCCATCCCCCTCACTTTTTCCTGAGGTAGTCATTGATGAAATGAAACTGAGTTCCCCATACATGAAAACTTGTTAGTCATGTTAAATTGATTTAACGGAAATCCAGCCAATCACAACCATTTGAGCAAGTCACTAGGCCAAGGAAGTATAAACAGTTGTAGTTCGGTAAAGTTCCATTTGTGCATTCAGAAACGGTGCTTCTTTCACTCACCACTCGCTGTGATAACAGATTAGGGAATAAAAGATCAGAGGTATGAAACAGCTATTTCACTAGTTAGTAATGTAGAATTTTCTTTTGTATCTTTGTCTTGTTATGTGATGTGTCAGCTCAGCTAACATTAGTCATTGAATATAAATTAAATAGGCTATCCTAAATGTAAGCCAGGTGGCAAATTTGGTTTGTAAAGTCACCTCTATTATGGTTTTAAAATAGTCATAGACAAAGGTGAGCATTCATATTTAAGATGTGTAACATCTATCTGTCTTATGGCAATGTGTTCCTGCCTAATGGTAGTTTTAACAACCAAATGGTAGTTTAATGTTTATTAGCATGCTAATCGCTAATTGTCAGCTAATCTCTAATTAGCCACTATGCTAGGCGGACTTTGGCAAGAACTTTGAAGTTCCCTCTGTGTCCAGAACGTGAACTCACATGGTTCATGCTGTTTAAATCTAAATGGCAAAGGAATATGTTGCTTTAGATGTCATAGTTTCACTTCTTGTTTTAAGGAGTAACTTATGTTTTGCATTTAATATAAGTTAGAATCAGCGATAGTTTGTATTGTGTATTAAACCTAGAGCACAGTAATGTTACAGTTTATTATTGAGCTTAAAATGGGCTCAGATGGTTGTAGCTGTGGCCTGTGAGAGCCAGTTGCTCACTCTCTGTGCTCATTAGTCTCAAATTGCAGTTTAAGGTACTTTTCACATTGGCTTCAGCCTCAAGACATGGTAGTTGCCACTTGGTCCCAAACAACAAATCGTCCCTCACTGGCTTCCCACCAGCCCAGACTTCTGATCACAGTTGATAGACCTTTTAACCCTGCACCAGCTGCATATCCTGCACTTATTAGATCCTGTTTAAAAAGTCTATACAAATCTGACCTTAACTTAGTAGACATACTAGACATAGTTAAACGGACATTTTAAGTGTTAATTAATGTGCAGTGTTAGAAAATAACTAACTTTTTCCATCACTAACTTCTTCCTAAATGTCCTGAATCCAAGTGGCTAACAGTAAAGAACTGTTGAGCATTAGGTCATGACATCATAGGATGCACTTTTGAATGTGGCTACACCGGCTTATTTTGGTCATGGCAGGGGTGCATCTCCTCCAACTCATGAACCTGCATCACCATAAATTCACAAAGAAATGCCTTATGTTGCCTTGTCCCCCTGTGTCTTAATAGTTGTATTTACCTGTGTTTTGAAAGGTTTTTTGGGGTGCCTCATGCACACTTACAGATGAATTTGTCCCCAAAACATGTGATGTTAGCATCACAAAGAGAGAGGAATTGCTACACCTTTTGGGCTTTGTTTTTCCACAGCATTGTCTAATTTCTGTCACAGTTGGCAGATGTATAGCATGTGCACAGTACATACAGCAGTGCCCTGTACACCTCCATCTTATACTTTCTCCTACCAGGAATGAATTATGCTGTGCCACATTACCTGTAATAAGAAAAAGTGCAAATCAAATAACAGTACTTATAAATGTAAATACAGTAGTTAATGTTTTTGGTTACTCTATACCTGTGGAAGACTGCGGTTGCGGTGGGAAGCTTCAGTGTCAGTGTGTTGAAATGAATGTGAAACAGGATGTCACTGGAAAAGCACAAGGATCCTTGCTAAACTTGCGCTGGATAAAGGTTAAGAATAATACAAATATGTTAACCCCTGTCCCCCATTAAAGCAGTCAGCTCTACACTTGACAAGATCTGAGATAATCTTATTGGAGAGCGGGACTTGTTACCCCTGGGCTAAAATCAAGCTTATTCCACCAGAATGTGACAGAGTGAAGCATGAGTTAGCCTGGAGCCAAGAGCCTGTTTCTAAGGATGTGTGAGTGTGTGTGTCTATCCCTCTGTCTGTTGCAAACGACAGTAATTAATTAAGACAAGCACAAAGACAAAAGCACTGACTTGTTCAAGATGCCACCCACACAAACAGGCTAATTACTATTACAGAGCACCAGTGTTGCCCCTAGCAATGTTTGGAAAGAGAAAAGAGAGGAAATGATGTTGCAGCGCTAAGGAGAAAAGAATGCTGAAGTCCAACCAGGAAGCAGAATGCTCAACCGGTCATGATATCATTACTACCTCCTGCCTTTTGCTTTTCAGTCCTCCTTGGTGGGCCTTATCTGTATTGAATGAAGCTATAGTTTCGTGGCATTTGACAACTATCCTTTTAAAGGTGGATCCATATTGGTAGAGGCAGTCGCCCACCATAAAAGAATTCAATCTCTGGCAGGAGCACTTCAGGATCACCATTAAACATTACTATTAAAGGATGGGAAGCTGGTGAGGGATCATGTTGTCTTTGTTGTATTAAACCAGATTTTAGCCCTTGACTTATTTCAGAATTGTGTTGAATTTCTGTCAATTGGTTGTCATTTTGGTGTGCAGTGTGAGAGGGGTCACAATGCTTGATTAACCGCCTGAATCATCAACAATCTGGTTCAGTCCTAACAATCAGTTGGATTTCTGCCAGGTCCAAAATATTGTTTGTCTGTCTGCATTTTAGCAGTTCCATGGTCCAGTTTCCTCCATGCCTGCCGTCAAAAGATCTGTTATAAACTGCAGTGAGCTTGTTTTAATATTACTGGTGTATATTTTACATATTGTGGCTAAAACGGTAGTCTGACTGGGATTGCTGTGATGTAAAATATCGCCTGCATCATATAGCCTCATTTTTTTTTTCCTCTTACTCTCCATTCATGGTAGAATGGACCCTTCACGGCAGACAAAGCAGGAAAAGCACAGTTGTAAATAATAACATTAATAATGGTTTCATTCCATTAACTGTCCCAGTAAGTCATGTCACTGAGTGAGCATGCACATCACCAGGGCACTGGAACTGGCTCACCTGAATGGAATGCAGTCATCATTAAGGTTATTAATTCCACCAGAATGTACTGAATGTATTAACAGAGTCCTAAAAAGAGCAATCTCCAGCCCACTGGCAACTGATTTTCAAGCATGGAGTCTGGATGTTTGTATTGCACATTTAGGCCTATGAGCAGGAAACATTTCACATGTAAGGTCCCAGCTGTAGTCGGTTTTATTTGAATGTATGTTTAGCCATGTTAGCTGTGTGGCTCCAGGGATGGAAGTGTAATTCGGGACACCACTTTGGTCCAGACTGAAATATTTTGATGAATATTGGCTGGATTGCTATGAAACTTTGGGCAGACAGTCATGGTTTTCAGAGGAATAATTTTAACGGTGTTGGCCATCCTCTGACTTTTATCTAGTGCCACCAGCAGATCAAAATTTTTCAATTATCCAGTGAAATATCTCAACATTGACTTGATGGATTGGCACAGAATTTTTTACAGACATGCATGGTTCCCAGTGGATCCTAAAAGACTTTGGTAATCCCCTTGCCAATGCCAAGTTTTACTACATTTTTATTTTTTTATTTTTTTTTTAGTTCAGATTAAAATGTCTAAGAAACTATAAAATTGCCACAGAATTTGGTACAGACATTCATGGTCTCCACAGGATGAATTCTAATAACTTAAGTGATCCTTGTGACTTGTGACTATGTGAACACAGTAAACCAAGTTTGTGACCCTGTTAAACATTTACCTGCTAAACATCAGCATGTGAGTATTGCTATTATAAGCACGTTAACATAGTGACATTAGCATTTAGTTTAAAGCACCGTTATGCCTCAGTACAGCTTCAATGAGCCTCTAGCATGGCTGTAGAATCTCAGTCTTTATATTTCTAAAAACACAGAAAAGCTCCAAATGTATCATATGTGTATCAGTGATGTAAATGTGTATATGCATAAAAACAAATTAAATCACATAAACTCTGAAATTTGTTATGTGCTTTCAAGTTCTTCAAGATCCAGTTCGTCTTCATGATAGCTTAGAATAGTGCATGTCATTTTTTGCTTTGACTAAAGCTATTTTTTTTCTTATTTACTTTTGATGGTGATAGATTACCAGAGATGCCTAATACTTTGACCTAATCAAGATGATTTTCCTTTTTGTTTGGGCTTCAAGTCTCTTTCTTCTAAAGAGCTTCTTTTGTTCTAATATTAATATATTTTTTCAGTGCTTCCTTTGTTTGAGTGACTTTGAATTAAATTCTACACTCTTTACTTTTCTGTAGGTTACCTCATGTTAGTTTGTGAAATGATTTGAACACACTGCTAATTAACATTCGACTTCACGTGATTCACCAGTGTAACCTTCTTGATAGGATGATTTCATTTCTTTAAATTTAATTTGTGGTTTTCATGTGGGGGTTCTCTCCTCATGTCCATCCCAATACTCACACAGTCATCATACACGCAGTCGGAAATACATCCTGCTGCAACTGTGTCACCATGTTGCCTCAGATTCTATTTTCCACCTCATCCGTCCCAGAAACTCGATGCCCCCCCACCCTCACCCCCCATCTACCTCCCTTTCCCAATTTCATAAATTGATGTTGTTGTGAGCCATGTCGGCAGGGTGGTGGACTGAGATTATGGCCCCTTCTCACCCCCTGCCTCCACTGTGACTGAGACCTGCTGCCACCACACTGAGCCACTCAACGGAATAGCTGCTAGAGCGCACACAGAAACTCCATGGTTATCCATATGGAAAAGTGGCCCTCAGCGAAAAAACAGGAACAGTACAGGGAATCATGTAGGGGTGTGTGTGTGTGTGTGCGTGCGTGCATCTGTATATGTGTCTGTATGAGTTTGCAAGAGATTGTTTGCAAGTGCAGATGTTCAGGGAACAGGTGTGTTTATAATGAAAGTGTGTCTACAGAAGTGTGTGAAGATCAGCATCACAGAACTTACAATTGCTTACAAATTACCTTCAGACTACAGTTTGACTTTTCCTCAAATTATTCAGTTCTCTTTCATTAGTAAGTTATAAACAATGATCATTTCCATTGATGCACTGTTTAAAAAGAGCAAACTGGGGGTTCCAGAATGCTGTCACTCTGTCCACCTATCCACACAACCTTGGTCCAGATTAGCTGTAGATATTCCAGCAAATACTCCACATCTACATCAAAGTGTGTGGTTGGAGCATGCACTCCAGAATGGCACATAGAAGTGTTCTCTGATCTGATGCAGCTATCGGTAGGATGACGTTATTTGTCTGTGCCTACCTAAAATACATTTTATGGTGCGACAACACTATGGTTAGAGTTTGGTTAGGTTTAGGCACAAAAATGGCTGGCTTAGGTTTAGGGAAAGATAATGTAGGTTAAAATACTTCCTCCTTTGCTCAACTTTTATATCATTTTAGGGCATAAACAACTTATCCTGTCGTTTTTCGCAGTAGGTAATCAAAAGAGTCCTTGAAAAAGTCTTTCAAAAAGTTTAACTACACAATAAAAATAGATTGTTCAAATGTCAAACGGCATGGTTCAGCTTGTGGCTTAGACATGTCTGTAGTCTTCTGCTTCTTAGTTGAGTCTCTTTCTGGAGCTCTCAGTTGTCAATCATAAAAAAGGACAACACCCAAAATGCAAGGCCATCCAGGCTGCAGGGCCAAAAGGAACACAGAGGAGGCAGCAGCGGTCAGTGAGGCAGTAAGGTAGAAGAAGAGCAACAGCCGCCTGATGAAAAGTTTTTATAGTCTAGGAGGCATGTTTTGAAAGAAAAAGGATCCTCAGCACTCTTTTTAGGGACCACATTAGTTACTAATTCATTCCTTTATGTGGAGGGAAAAACCTCAAATAAAAGGGAATAATTCTGTTCTTATAGAATATTTGAAGACTATATGCACTTAAAAATTGAATACTCAATAGTCATTCTGTCATCAATGTTGACATATCATGAGAACTAGTGAGAAACATTTGATTAACCAAATAAAATACAGAATAAAACAGAATGTAATTAAAGCTATTAAGAAAGTGTTATCCTAGCAGTCAAACCGTAGCTAAATGATACACTAACACATGACACACTTATATCAAATGAATCATATGCCCAACCGGTCAAGGCAGATGACCTAGAGCTGGGTTCTGCTTGAGAATTTTTACTTACCGCTGTCACCAAGTGCTGCTCATGTGGGAATTGTTGGGTCTCTATAAATTAAAGAGTACGGTCTAGACCTGCTCTATGTGAAAAGTGCCCTGAGATGACTTTTGTTGTGATTTGGCGCTATATAAATACAAATTGATTGAAATGGATTGATTGATATGTAATAATATGTGTGACTTATAATTAATACATTTTGAAGCCGTTTGAATTTCCATAATGTCAATCCAGTTAATAGTTCTAAAACACAGTAAAAGTGAACATTGGTTAGATAAGTCCAGATACATATTCTTACACGTTTTTAATGGCATTTCTGACCAATTCAGACACTTATTGTATATAAAAGAAAAAGAGAGGAGGAGAAGGACACTCTGAGGGAGGAATATGGACTTCCCTCAAATTTACGACTTGAAGAGATAGTTGGCTAGCAGAAGAAGGGAGGATAGTCCATCCAGGTTGGGTAGTGTGTTTGTATCTGAAAAGAAAAACAAAGTCATTCATTTCCAAAACTGTTCATTTTCTCTCTGTGACTGGTGATGAGAGGGCTGGGTCTTTTAGCCTTGTCCAGTGTTTCCTTGACATCTTTATGCCTTTAGGTCAGAGGTCATTGGGTGTGTGTGCGTGCGCGCACTCCTGCACTTACACGGACAGACTGTTAGGCCAAAAGGAATCATAATGCTTTTGAAAGAATTAAACTTTTCTTCTATTCCTGGGTTTGGTATCCTACAATGGTTTATATACTGTTATACAGCTTCATTCACATCAATTGAAACTTGGCTAGAATAGGAGCTATACAGATGAGAAGTTAACTATGGAGTGCACTTCAGATTTACGACAGTCTTTGGAGATAAGTGGAACCCCAATAGAGGAGTCTCTGTCCATGTTCTCTGGTTCAAATGACCCAAAGGTAATTTAAATGCTTTTAGTCCATATGTTAATTTAGTCATTTTGTCAGCCATGGACTCTAAGGTGGTCTGGTTAACTTCCATTCCGTCACCCTCACTGGGGAGTTGGAAAGGTCAGTTCATCTCTTGGGTGAGACACTCATCTCCATGTCTGTGTGGGATTCAAGAAAGGTTTGTCCAATGGAATAAGAAAACAAGTCTGTCTTCCTTTCTCAGGAATAAAATTATTAGTTCAGAAAAGTTCAAAACAAACAAGCTTTCTTCCTACATAAACCATAACCAAATGTAGGACACAGGATGCAAACCCTGGGGTCTGGTGTCGTAGTCCGGTGCTTTGTATAAATCTGCCTAACTTTAAAACGGTGGAGGAAAAAGTGTGGTTTATTACAACGTGAATTTTATTTTTGTAGCTCTGGCCATCAGTTCTATAGGTATAATAACATTCTACTCGCCACGTCAACCTGTCTGATCATCTGACTGCTTGTGCTACTTGCCCTCTAAGACCCATTTTTAGTAATGTTACATTCCCAGATCTCAGCAATAACTTTGGTGAGTACATTGATAGTACTTCCTTTGGGTAACATAGCCTTATTGCTAAGCAACAGAGTTTCATTCAGATCTTACGGTTTTTGTCTGGGTTGTTTTTGATTGTTGTATTTTGTTGGTAAAGCTTCCTAGTGTAGCATCACCATGTCACTTGGATGTCACACTGGGATGAATTTATCTTATCCAACAAATGTCCATGTGACCTTGCTCTTGTATTTATACTTTAACCTTTCTGTCTAAAAGCCTCAGCTGAAAAGCTCTCAAGTGGGTTGCTCCTTTCACTGTGGTCCTTTTAGCTGGGTCCTGAGCTGGTATTCAGCTATAGATAGCCACAGGGGAGTTGCTGTAATGTGTCACTCCATTAGCATGTACTCACAATAACTTTGACTCAATTACTCTGCCAGTTATCACCGCTCTGTGCTCGCTTACTCCATTTCACACAGAAGATATTAACACCCAGGGAGAGAAAAGGAGAGAAACACTTAGTCCCTCAAAGGCTCTGTCAATTTGTTTTCTTTACTCTGTTAATGATGGTAGACCTCAGTGTGAACTGTAAAGTGTAGATTGCAAAGATCAGGTTGCATCTGTAGTCACTGCCATTTATTATACAGTGGCACAGTTAAGTGCTCTCAATGACAAGTCTGGCTTCAAAATGGATCTCAACCACCTGAACAATGTATAGTCTACACCAACACAGGAAAATCAAGTGTCTCAGTAAGTTGATCCAATACAAGCCAACAACATCAGTGCCTCGTCATAGATTCTCCAAGTCTTTAAACTAATTAAGGAATGAACACAAGTCTTCCAAAAGATAATGGGCCTAATGCAAGAACCACTCATACAAACAGATTTGTTCTTAATGTAACCATGAGGCTACGTAAGGTTCCCCAAATAACTATCCAAGACTCAAATTAAGTATAATAGTGTGTTTTTTGTTGAGTCTTGAGCAACTACCCCAATATCTCAATTCTCTCCCTCCTTCACTTGTTACCCTGAACTCTACCCTTCAACAATGTATCACAGCTTCAACCTTGGTATGTGATGACACCATGGCAGAAATAACACCCTATATTGGAACAATTCTTAAATATGTCTACTCAGGAATAAAACTAGAGTTTCTACTTTCACCAGAAATTACCCTTACCACTCCTCAATGAACAATACTCTTGTGTTTAACCAGACAAAACATAAAAGACATGTCCTAAATAAACATAAAACACCTTTTCCTCAAGAGACATAAAATATTCCCAAATAAATTAAATGTTCACCCCTATTAAACACAAGTAATTACCACTCGAAAACTGGAAATATTCTCTGTAAATAACACAGTTTCAGTATTTTCTCTTAAGAACACAGTCCCAGAATCAGGTCTAATCAATACAGAAACAAATATTCTTCTATGTAATCGCAGTTGTTCCCTTTAACCATGAATTCAATGTCCCTTTTCCTCCACTTGCAGTTTCAAGTGTTTCTTATTGTCCTTTTTGACTCGGATAGAGGAGTTTACACCTGTCAGCCAGACGTGAAGCATCAATAGGGACCCAACGCTGCTTAACCACTGGTGGCAGGGAACACTCCTACCGTGTTGGCTCCATGGTGCCTCAGTGCTGACTTTGTGTGCCCTTACTCTCGTTTTCAAAATGCAGCATCTCTGCTTCCATAAGTGCTGTGCTTGAAACGACGTGGGCTTCACTATCAAGCACCTAGCTTAGCTGGGTGAGCCCTTAGCCTCTCATTACACTGAACTCTGTGCTGAGTCAGACAGGACTGGAAGACGGGCATGTAGCTTTCTGTGCCTAAACTACCACCTAGGGGAATTCTACAAAGGACCAAGTTTCACTAAGACAGCTAGCATGCACTGAAAATGGTGAATTTTGCTTTTCTTTACAACTTAACGCACTCCCGTCCCTCCTGTTGATAGTGTCTTCTTTTTTTGTTTATGTCTTTCTCTGCCTCTGCAGTAGAGGGCGCAAGAATCCAAACAAAACACCTTGCTGACCCATGACCCATGACTTTAACTTTTAAGAATAATATACTTCCCTCCGTGTGAAATCCTATGAGTGATTTTAAAAAATTTGCGATATTCATCAGTTTTCTTGAACTTAGAATTTTCTCTGTGGTACAAACGGAAATTACAAGTGGTCCAGACCTGTTGTTCTTCACAGGGGGAGAAACACTTATTTGATTTAGAATTATAATGTCTTTATATATAAACCAGTAAGGAAATAAGGGAGGCTGAGTCAGTGGCTTCTTTTAAATCCTCAAAAAGTACTTTTATTGCGCCACCTTCCCTGATTTCACCTGATTCTAGTTTTTATTCTGCTCTCTTTTAGTACTTTAATTCTGTTATTGCTGTGTGCTATATAAATAAAGATATCATTAATCTGAATGAATTTGGAGTTTAAATATGATACCAAAATCAAACAAAATACATAAACCAAATTCATTCAAAATTATTATTCGATTCACCATCATGGCTGCCAATTTACAGAAAGGGTTTTTAGATTTTAGCATATTTTGGCGTAGCAACTTCTACATTTAAGTAGATGCTATGAAACTTCTTCCACTCCAACAGCTGCCTTAGTGTCTCTGCAGGTCACTGTCCAGCATCATCTGGTGTTCCAGCTGACAGTGTATTACACCTACTGTAATATTCTCTCCTCTAATATCTCTGTGACTGTCACATGACCGCCTCTCATCACAAGCACATTCCTTTAGATGGATGGTTTTAAGTATCTAACTTCACATCAAAGCATTGCCTTTTTATTTCTGTCACTCCTAAACAGGGTTGTACTGGGACAAAAAAACAGCCCTGGACTTTTTTACACAGACCGGCCCGGCTGACGGGTGGAGGGGGGTTGGTGCTGCTGCTCCTGCTGCTCTTGTTGTGTATAACAGGCTGCTCAAGCGGCACACTCACTTTTGTTAGAATTCTGAAATTCTTGTTTTTTCTCTTTGTAACATTTTTGTGAATGAAACTTGCCCACCAACCTAGCGGAACATGTAGCCTTATATGGACATTTAAGGGCCGCTGATTACGCTAATGATCAGATCTCACATACACGCACATACTCATGAATCCCAAATGTTGCCTGATTATATTTTGGGCTCTGTCTGAGAGAGCCACGTCGTCATCCGAGGGAGCCGCGTCATCATCCGAGGGAGCTGGGAGAGCTGCGCAGTCATCAGAGGCAGCCATGCACAAAGTGGGTGAGGACACACAACACATATTAAAAAGAGAAAAAAAGGAAATTAATTCTTCCATGGACATAAGAAAAGCTGCGTCGTCATTTGGGAGAGCCGTTGTGTCGTCACCTGAGGCAGCTGGGATGTTAAGAGCTGCGTCCAGGACAGACTAATGAAGACACACGAAATACAAGCATAACAGGTTGGACTTTGTTTAACTTAGAGGAAAAATGGACCAAATCATCATTAATCAGTTAGGCTAGGGAATGTCAGATGAAATCAAAACAGCTATAGATAAACATACTGAATGAGTGAATGGAAAACAATTAGCAGAAACATGAAGTATATACATTTTGTAGGTAATAGGCTAACTAGGTACAACTACTGGTATTAAAAAAAGGAAATGAATTCATCCATGGACATAAGAAAAGAACAGCTAAGCACAACTTACCTGAATTTCCAAATGTTGCCTGCTGATACTTTGTTTAACTTAGAGGAAAAAACATAATGAGAATACTGAACCTGAACTACCAACTGCTGTTGCCGTTGCAGGGTTGATCGCTTAAGCCCTCGCAAAAGCCCTGAAGTGCTCTGTGGCTCCAAGTACAGCATATACTTTTTTCGCCCTATCTGCAACAAGTAAAGAGAAACTATGTTGAACAATACATTTAAAAAAAACAAAACTGCTATTCTAAGGAGACTGGGGGATGGATTCACATACAGAATTGTCTTGAGCCTTGATGCAGTCATCAGATGGGGCATCATCCTAATGTTAAACACAACATGAAAACAAATATTATACACAGGTTTGCAAGCCTAGCTCAAATACAACAACAAAATGTTCTCATTTTAAATGACTACTGCAATCTAAAGCTATGAAAAACAATGTTTCAATACTATCATGGAGGATATGACATACCGTATTTGAACCTTCAACATCACTTTGTGGTTCTGCATGCTTCCCCTCAGGCATTTTCTGTAACATTAACCATGAACCAAATCATCATTTACCACTTAGGCCAGTAAATATCAGATACACACAAAACAGCTATAGCTAAATAAAATGAATGAGTGAATGGAAAAAGATTAAGCAGAAACATTAAGTATATACATTTGTAGATGAGAGGCTAACTATGTAACATCACTAAAAGTTTTTGATCCAGATAGTCCACTGGTAACCGCGAGGGTAGAATGCTGTATTAGGTGCAAGAGGCACGAGCTATGGGCACAATAATAACGATGGCTCGTGGTGAGCGGGAAAGCAAATTCTAGCTAACTTTAAGTCAGCTATGTTCGCGTACATAAAATACATAAATGGCGGCTGTAAAGAGATAGTTCTGTTAGAAGAAGCTACTACCTCTCTAACGGCTAGTACCTAGCCGTTAGCAGCAAGGTACTAGCTCTCTAACAGATTTTCAAACTGGTTTGGTATACCAGGTATGTTGGCACCAGGACTTTTTCAAGGCCCAAATTCTTTTGTTGAAAGGTAGGGAACCGTTAGCAGCTAGCTACCGATAACCGTTAGCAGCTAGTTAACGATCACCGTTAGCAGCTAGCTAACATAACTAATTTGATAACTGACAAGTAGATAACGTTACTTTGAAAATAACAAAACTAACAATTATTATTCTAACTTACAAACAAGTAATGTCCCTGTAATGTTATCCTTGTTTTTCGTTGAAGTTAGCTTTCCTGTTAAATTTGCTTACTCATCTTCTATTTCAGAAACCCAAGAAGACCTGCAGATGGAGTTGTCTGCCGGGAGCAAAAGAATCCGGGTCGCTAAAGTCATAGATCCACCCTTGCTGGAAGAGGTCCCTTATCATGTTAGGGAGTAAAACGAATTGAAAAAGAAAGCTGTAAGTTTACAAGGACTGATGCTCAGCTGTCTAATGTTTAACTATCTGCAATTTTAACGTTATACCATATTTCGCACTTGAGAAGTGAGGACCTTACGGAATGATATTTGCGAGAAAATTTGCTTTTGCTATATAGAATAAACATTCCTTTTAGTCAATCCAGTGGAAAAATTAGGTGTCAAAATGATTATTAACCGAACTACATATCCATAAAACTCACTGCAGTGACCATTCTTGCTTAAAGAAATTGGTGTTTGGTTACTTTCCCAGGCTAGTGTTCCGTCTCTGACCTGGTATTGCAGCTCTTTTTAATGGCGGTTTGAATCTACAGTCTATGGTTTTAATGACGGTTGGCAAACCAGCTTATAGATGCATTGCCATCACCTACTGGACTGGAGTGTGGAACAGTTCATTGGTATAATATAAAATAAAATGAAATAAAACTAATTTTCCAAACTAAATGCTCATTATTTTTCATGTTACTCTTAAGTAATTAAAAGAAGAATGCCTACCTTCCATGATGTCTTTCCTAGCAGATTGATGTAATATTGCGTTTTCCATCATTTAGTACTGATATTAATTCCATTTCTTTCACCATCATACCTGTTGCAATCAGTACATGTTTGATAGTTTCCAGTTTATTGTGTACATGTATGTGGAAATAAATATGCTGTAACTTATGCAGCTAATTATTTTATTATGTAATTATTCTTTTTAGTATTTATAACTTTATTTTTTTATGTGCTGTCAGGTGAAGAGTTTTCAATGACATAAATCTGTCAGTTGTAGTAGGATAGCCCAATGAAAAGAGTGAAGTGCAGTATTGTTCTATTAAGTGCAGAATGATTTAGGGCGATACAGAAAAAGAAATGGGGATGGTGTGTGTGTGTGTGTTATTACACAATTTTAATTCTGCTTTGTAGAACAGTCAGAAGTCATTGGCCGCAGTGGCCAAAAAAAAAAAAAAAAGGCCTAGCAGAACTACTTAAAGAAAAAAGGCTGCAAAGAAAAGGGCACCATTATGCACATCTCCTGCCCCAACACCAAAGAGAATCAGGAGGGAAGACGTAACTGATTTTGAAGATGAGGATGATGGTGGTGTAGTGCCTCAAATTTATGAGGAACTACAAAAAAATACAGCTGTTCCCAGAGAAAGACAAGGGAAATGGAGGATGAGCTACAGCACCTCAAAACGAAGTAAGCAATGACACATTTTAATGAAACCTTTTTCCTGAGTTTGCTCTTCTCTGAGTACGGGTGGAAATGGTCTACAAACCATTGTGCAATCAAAAACGAGTACAATTTACAGTTGCCTCAGTAGTTTACATGAAGATTTGTAATTTTTAACACCAGCAACCCAGGTTACAATGTTGCAGTTGCATTTTTTTAAGGGGCCAAAAAACACTGAATATGTGTCAGCATCCTACCCTACAAAGAACCAATTGGCCTTTTTTTTTTTTGAACACTCCAATGTTCAAAAGTAAAAATATCGGTTCACACATTTATTAATTCCAGACTGGTTATGACACTTGAATCATGGGAATTTCTCTATTTCCAGATCTCACAATTTTATCTTCACAAAAATTGATTTATTTGATAAATAATAAAATATAGTTATTGGATTAATTTCTTAAATCTATCTCTAGTCTTTTCACTGTTTGAACCATCTCTTGAAGAGTGGAGGCTTGTGTCTTAAAATGGGATTAATGCAATATGTAATGTCAGAATGAATCACAGGAACTCAATTTGATCTGACAAAAGTCCTTAGTGTACGTGTATGTGCTTGATGATACTATGAGCTTTGACCACAGAAATGCTGCCATAATCCTAACTCTAACTTTAACATCCTTTCCTGACCAAAAGGTAGGGATGTCCAGAGAGCCCGGTATTTCTGTTTGTTGAGGAAGCAAAATTATTTGTGTTTGTATTCAAATAAAAGTGGAAATAGGCGTAAAAGGCCTGTTTTTATTTTTATTACACTTTTAAAATACGTGTTCATCAATAACATCTCACAAAGAAGATCCCCACTCCACCTTTCAAACTCGAGTTTTCTAAATCATGAACTACTGTGCTGACGATTGAGCCAAAGCGCTGTTGTGTGCAATAGCATACACAGACCTATAACTACTTATAGATCCATTACACAGGGACATCACAGGGTGTGAGGTGTAGGAGGAACTTCAGAGGCCATAATTTGCACTTTTCATTTATTTCCTATTTTTTACAACCTAACTTTGTGGAAAGGAACAACAGGTCCCTTGAGAGCACTTTACGCATGTCAGTAGGTCAGTTTTATCTCTTGGGAACACCCCCAACTCCAGGAGTGATGTCCAAATAAGGAAATTTGCATGATGCAGCAGATGGATGAGATGGAGAGACTAAGACAGCAATGTAACTGACCTGCGCGCTGGTATTTGACATGTTTTTCTCTCTTCCCGAAAACAAATAATTTTTAAAATATTTGTATGAAATAAATATTCGTAAAAACCCAATATTTGTGCTTGAATCCTGTATTCAGCCCCACCCCTATCAAAAGGTTTGTTGGCTGATTTTAAGAGAGCAGAGCCTCTTCAATCAAATAATCTGTGTAATCTTTTCATAGTAAATTGCTCATTTATAGACACATGTCTCCAACAGAAATGAACAGTAAAGCTGTAGATAAGTCAACAAATGAAAACATGAATATTAGATCATGAAGAGGTTATCACAGAGAAGAAAGTGCAATAGCAAGATTTGAACATGGGTAGCCACTTTCTAGGAGCTCAACTCTATCTTTTAGCCAGATTGGAGTGATATGCTGCCTCTGTTGAAACTGTCTGTCTGTAGCACACGGTGCTACTAACGCCGTTATAATACAATCAATGTGATCGCCATCTAACACCACTTGAAACAAAACTTTGTGATGTTTATGTTCTTATGTAGCCTTGTAATAATTTGGATATTTTACAGCATTGAAGTCATTATCACAAAATTAACCTAGACGGCATGATCAGAACCTCAACTTCGATGACTGTCTAGCTGTAAATTACTCATTTATTTATTTATTTAGGAATTTTATCAATAATTTATTCGCTCATTCATTTTTAATTTTATATTTTTTATTTATATATTTATTCCCTTTCAATTTTATTTTTGGCCTGACACATATAACTGCTGTAAAATCTATTTCTTAAAAGGTGCATATTCTTTTTGTCTGGATGATCATGTGTCAATTCATCAAAACAGATTTGTTGAAGGCTAATTTTTTTCTCCCTTTTCCTTTTTTTTGTACGCTAATTTATCTTTTAAGATGCAATGAATTGGAGATGTCTCAAGAGAAACTTGAAGAAGAACTCAACAGCTACAGGAGTCTGAATGTCTCCCTGCAGCAGAGTTTGACATCCCTGCCAAAAACAGGATAATGGTGACTACACTGGTATGTTTAGGCAGGGATGTCTTGAATCTTTTGTACTATGTGTGGATGCTACAAGCACTGTGGTTATGCCAAAATTAGCTAAAATTGTGTTATCTAAATTTTCAGCTCCTCCCTCTGAGACAAATGGATCTGGACCATCTCCTGGACTATATGAACTTGAAAATGACAAGGTAACACATTTCAGGCTGTAGGTTGTGCAGGATACCTTTTGGCATTGGACCACCACCCAGATCCTTATTCTAACCTTAACCACATGCCATACATGTCTAACCTTTACAAATACTTGGACTCAGACTTGTATCTTGCACAGCATATATTGATATTTTATCAAACACATTCCCTTTGATGAGAATGTGCTCTTTTGTAGACTGATAAGTAGGGATGCGCCAATACCATTTTTTTCAATTATTGGCCAATACCAAGTACTGATCAGATACTGAACCCTTTTTTAATGCAATGTACTGGGAGACCTAACTCCTCAGCTTTACACAGGAAGAAGGTCTGATGAGACCTGAAGAAGATCCTTTCAAGTTGGTTCAGCTTGAAGGTTGCAAAGGTTTAGGATTGAGCTCTGCTGGGAGAGGAGCTACACCCGCACTTTCCTTATATAGACATGGTTTGTACCAACCACATGTGGGTAGGTTCATCAAAAGTGTCAGAGTGCTGAGGTATTAGCCAAAAGTAAGTGATTAGTACACCTATACTCATAGAACAGGAGTTCTATGAGTATTTTATGTGTCAATTGTAATTTTATGAACACACATACTGTACATGCACACACAATGCATGTCTGCATGTGAGAGTGAATGGGTGGCAGGGGTAGCAGGTGGGGGGGGGGGGGGGGGGGGGGGTATCATGAGGAGGGCAAGGTGTTGGCCATAGTAGCTACCTTAATGCCTGCCCACCGCCTACTTTTTCACCAGGTTCAAATGCATCAAATGCATTTTTTTTCAATCTCTGAAGGAAGCAGGTCCTGAAACAGGGTCTTAAGTCACTCTTCAAACTTCACAATTCATTCTGGTCTGTGCTGGTCACCAGAAAAACCAGCTTTGCTGGTCTATGCTGGTTTTTTCAGCAGGGAACCACCACTTTGTCCTCACGATTCTTTCGTTCTTTGGTGTTTTCACCCTCTCCTCTCTATTAACCCCACTTGCATGTATACACGTTTAGACGCTCCATGCTATCCTAGTGAAACACGTGTTGCTAAGCAACAGAGATGCTCAGCTTTGTGGTGATCAGAGGCATGTATAAACTCGCAATCGCCATTTAATCACAGCCTCTGTTTAAATTTTGCACTCAGCCCCATTGACCGGAACTCTTGCGTGATGTAACCCCACATGCTTTACATCTGCCATCTTGTTCCTTCTCCTTCCTCTCTCACACCCCCCCTGCACACACACACTCACATATACACTAGGGAGGTGCAGAAGCCCCAGTATTTGTATCTGTATCTGTATTTGTATTTGTTGAGACAGTGAAATTATTTGTATTTGTATTTGAATAAAAGTGGAGAGAGGCTTAAAAATCCTGTTTTTGTTTTTATTACACTTGTAATTTTAGAAAAGTGTTACAATAAGTGTTCATGAATAAACTATCTTACGAAGGAGGTCCCCACACTGGGTCTCTAACTGGAGTCTTCCAGATCACAGTCAACTGCGCTGACTACTGAGCTAAAACTTTACTCATCACCTTATTACAGACAGACCTCTACTTATTTATACACCCATAACACAGAGACAGCATAGTGTGTAACATGTAGGGAAGAACTTGAAAGGTGATTTTTGCTTTGCACTTTTCATTTACTGCCTGTTTTTTACAACCTAACTTTGTGGAAGGGAGAAGGGGAACAACAGGTTATGGAGAGTCCCTTGGGAGCACTTCACGCGTGTCAGTAGCTCAGCTTTATCTGTGGGGAACACTCCCAACTCCGGGAGTGATGTCCAAATAAGGAAATATGCATCACGTAGCAGGTGGATGTGACTCCCCTCATTGAGACCTGCTGATAGACGTAACAACGGAGCAGAGGAGAGACTGAGATAGCGATTTCACTGACCTGCGCACTGGTAGTTGACATGCTTTTTTTTCTTCCCAAAAACAAATAATTTTTAAAATATTTGTGTGAAACAAATATTCGTAAAAAAAAAAAACCAAACGACTATTTGTGCTATGCCAAATAATGTATTTGTATTTGGGCACACCCCTAATATACACACACACACTCATATATATATCTGTTAGTGCTGTATGTTGTTTTGCTGTTTATAACTGCTGTTGTTTATGATTGCTTGCTTTAGTGGAGTTGTATGACAGATGTTTGTTAATTGAAGCATTATTGATTTATAATTGATATTGCTAAAGTCAATAAACTCTGTTGTGTATTTAAAGAGAAGTTTCCTGTGATTGTATACATACAGTGATAACAGTTTGGTGACGGGGTCAGTGCTCGAATTCAAACCTTCACTGTTCATCCTGTAACGTTAATATCTCTCAGATTGGATGAACACCCCTTGTTGAGACTGTTTTCACTGTTTGGTTATTGACCCAAGACCTCCAGGTGGTGCCCTGTTATCATTAATTCATATTAATAATTTGTATTGATTTCTAATAATTAACAATTATCTTTGCTATATAATTAATTATTGCTAATAACGAAATGTGGTCCTGACTCAGTCCCAACATGGTGAATGAAATATTTCATGTGCTCCTCAGTGATGAACATGGACATTCAGCAGGATTTAGCCAAAAGACAAAGACAAAAATCCCACCAGGGGGCGCCACAGAGTTGAAGTTGAGGCAAAGATACTGCATGAGGTGAATTTTAGTCAAAAATCGTTCTCCTTTTCTGAGTCATACCTCAATAAAATCCTAAAACACAAACATGAAAGACATATTGATCATTCAGTGTGATTTATAACTTCAGAGGATATCATTTTTTCCGATACCCATCGCCAATATACTTTCAAAAATCCACTTAGAAATTCTACAAAAAAGATGCAGACAAAAGCCTATATATTGTTGTTATTAAGTTATTATTGTTATGTTGATATTAGCAAAAACATTTTTGTAGCAGAAGAACAAGCAGCTCTTCACACAGAAGCAACTGAGAGATTCACTTTACAAGGACGTCGCTCCAGACAGGATTTAAATTTCAGGGGGAGCAGCAAGTTCACTGAAAAACGGCAGATCACATCTGTCTACTCTTACTACTGGGGAAGGAGTGAAAAATTACGTACTACAGACTGAATTAAAATCACTGACCAGGGCAGATAATGTTAAAGTCACCTCAAATCCCCTAGACAAAAAATCCTGTCTGGGATGGGGCTTCAGTATATTTGTCATTGAGGGGCATGCATTATAGAATTTTGTGATGCGTCTTATTTCCTTGGATTTTGTAGTAAAGCCCTCTACAGTGCTCACCTTTTTACTTAAAAAGCCTGGGCTTGGGTTTGGACCATTGCTGGATATCTCTTCTTCAACGTTCCTTGTCTTCCTGTAAAATGCCCCACAAATAATCTACAAAAATCTGCCAATTCAGCATTTTAAAATTAAATTACTTCAATATGCAGAGTAGCCGGCTGGTAAAAATATAAGTAGTTAAGGGGATTCGCAGCTAAAATGAAGCAGCTTCTGGTGAGTTTATAATGCACAGTAGTGCATACTCTGAATACCAGTGCACTGGTAAAAACAGAGATGAATAGAGCTTCCAACAGTTATGTTTTCCATTTCCTCTTATGGTTATTCAGCACTATTGTTTCAGCAAAAAAATCTAAAACACCATTTTGACCCAAAAATGAGACAGTGTTTGAGCTGACAAACTGAAAAGTGGAAGTAAATGTGAAGGAAGTGAATATGCAAAGGACAATTAAACTCCGATCTCCATGCTTCCACCAATATGGCTGCAATCTGCTGTGAATTAACATAGCCATGGGTGATCATTACCCAGGCCCCCCCTGTGCAGGAGGCTGGCACTAACTCACTAACAGATCCTTGGTAAGGGAGTGTTGAAATTTAAGTTGAACTCTCTCTCTTGCTCCCTCCCTTTCACTGCTCTGCACCCCGGTTGAACCATGAAATAGTAATTATTTGTCACATTTCATTGCCCTCATCCAGACACAAAAACACATGTAGCATTTTACTCATTTCAGGCTCAAAGATAATTCTGAATTAAACTCTGTGTTTTAAAGAGTGGTTCAATTATGAAAGTTGAAAGTTAGGGACAAAGTGGCACAACATGCATTAGCACATCACTGACTCCATTCTGGAGGAGACTGGCTGATACTGCTGTGAAGTAATGATCCTTTAGGACACAACAGCCTGTGTGTGCGTCTGATACATAATGTCCCAATGTGTTTGTGACCTGCCAGACTGGTGGATAAGGCACTATGGGTACTAAGCCACACCTTAACCCAGGTCCACCCAAGACTAGCTGCTATGTACAGGTCAGCACAAAAATAAGTGTAAAGGAAATTAGACAGGGACATAGCTTTGAGTGCAATTGTACAGAATTGATTAAAATGGTAAAATTATACAGGGTAAGAATGCTACAATAAAAACTAGATGACCACTTTATTGTTATAATTGACACACAGTAAGCTCGTCTCATAAAACACACACACAGAAACAAAAAACAAACAAACAAAAAAACAAATGGACAATACCACAAAATAAGTTAAATATATGCTAAACCATGGAAGATCAAATTTAGGCAATAGATGTAACTAGGCAAACCATAAAAAAGTCAAAAACACACTGTAGGCAAAACAGTAGCAAACTATTCTGTATTACAGACACACCTGCCAAATACGGTGCAGCTATATCACCACCTCACTGGACACCTCTGCAGGTGGGATCTACTCCGTCTCCCATAATGTCTAATGCTCAATGCTGAGGTTATCTGTACCTGGCACCAGTGGCGATATTAATACAAAGATAAAAAAGGTAGTAAATGTAAAGGTAAAACAAAATAGGATAGTGCACTGCACAAACCTCAAATAGGAATTCAAGTTTCCTATCTGCCAGTTGAAAGGCGTTATGGAGACTCTGTAGCAGTTTCAGCAAACAACACACACTACTGTAGGACAGCTCAAGTTGTGTATGTGCCACGGTGTATTTAAAGTGTGCCCTGGATATGACAACTGAATATACTGTGATGTTGCGGTGTTTGGGTGGAAGCTAAGCAGAGGGGAGGGAGTGAGGTAGGTAAAAGTGGCTAGGCAGGTAAAAGAAGGTAAAAGGCAGGTAAAAGCAAGCGATATGGGAATAGCCCTGTTACATGTTCATTCTTTGAGTAACAGCAAGTCATCAGGGACCTCTATCACTGCTCACTGCTGTATTAGTTCATGTCAGGACAGTATAAAGTATTGTATAGTGTAGGCCATTTAGAATCTGTCCTCCCATCCCCATGGCCGCCACCTGACATAAATTTCACCATCTGCCCATGTCAGCGAGGTTCTGTAACCAGGGTCTGCGACTGTACACACTACAACTATTTCTTTTTTTGACTTTTTGCTGTTGTTCTGCAACATACAGGAGCTCAGCCCTGTGTAACAATAAAAGGGGCTGTGTTGGTGTGGGCACGTTGTTTAAAGCACTGGTGAAACTAAGAAACACAATCCAGCAGGTCCAGTTGGAGTGACAGATTATTTCGTTTAAAGGCTTATCGGAAAAACACAGCGGTTTGT
Organism: Thunnus maccoyii; assembly: GCF_910596095.1. Classification (NCBI taxonomy): domain Eukaryota; kingdom Metazoa; phylum Chordata; class Actinopteri; order Scombriformes; family Scombridae; genus Thunnus; species Thunnus maccoyii. The sequence continues at coordinate 32,971,548 of NC_056542.1, forward strand.
AATATTCATAGACTGGATTTTACATTTTTACAACTTATCACAGCTGCAACCTTGTTTACTAGTATGCACATGTGGAAAACATCTGTGTCTACAGACCCTTGATTGTAGTATGTATGGAACTGCGTGCAAGTCTGCAGCTGAACGCAGAAACCATGAATTGGCCTTAAAGCTTCTCACTATATTACAGTTCATTTTAAGGAAACTTAAAAAGTTGATACTCAATTGTATCTTCTGGAATTTATATTTCCTTTTCACACAGGAATTCAAGCAAACCAAAATACATCACTAAAAATCATGTGCCATGTGGGAATATTCACTCGGCTGTCACAGTCTGCTCCTCAGTCCCTCTCTGTAGCCACACTCTCATCCCCAGCTCTACTTTTCCCTGGCCATATTCTTTTTTCCAACTCCCCAGACCTGCCATTTTCAAGCTGTCCACCAGATGCCCTTGGACTTTCCCTCCTTTCCCCATCTACACACCTGTTTCCACTCAGTAATTGTCTGCACCTGCTGTCCTGTTTACCTTGCCTGCCTGCCTTGCCATTTTGAACTGGTTAACCGGTTTTGGACGGCCTCCCGTTGCTACATGTAAGCCTGTGTTTTTGATTTTTGTCATGAAATGACCCTCTCATTTCACCTCCCCGTCTCAAGAGTCTGCACTTTAGTTCACCTGCTCCATCCCACACGTAACAGTACGAATTGGCCAAAAACATGAACATAGTAGACATTCAGCCGCTCAGCCTGCTGAATACCTGGGAAGCTTTTGGTGTGCTGAGAGACATTCTCCTTGCTGAAGAGCGGGAATTTTTTTAGGCTCCTTACTGCTATATGGAAGAGGGATCCTGAGATGGCCCTGGGGATGGCTACCTCCAGGTGGAAAGTCACTTTTGGCCCTGTTCCTCCCAGGCCCACCATTCCAGCCTCCTGTGCCTGGACTCTCCCAACTCCTCCCTCGAACAGCCAAGCAATAGCAATCCAGTCTCCAAGCTTGTCAACCCCAGCAGCCAAGCAGTTCTATTTCTCCCAAGCCTGTCACTCTAGCCTCCTGTGCACTTTGGCCTGCACTTCATCCCACATCCCATCCTGCATCTCGGCCTGCGCTTTCGCCTTCTACCCTTCAGCATGCCCCACAGACTACTCGCAACCAGCCTGCACTCCAATCGATTAGGCTTGGGTTTGTGAGCTTGCAGCCTTCCTGTTCTGAGCTGGCTAGTCCGCTTCCTGTCTGTCCTGAGTCGGTTAGCCCGCTATCCACCCATCCTGATCCTGCCTTCCCTGAACCTCAGTAGCCTAATATGGATCAGCAGAGGAGCCATCCCAACGTCCAGTGGTTACCCTTTGAAGGGACTCACCTTGCCTTTTTCATGGGGTACCGTGGAGTCTCCAAAAAGAGGCATGGTCCCCATGGCCCCCAATGCCACTGGATCTCTCCACTGCCCAGTGCCTCTCCGCTGCTCAGTGCCACAGAGTATCCATTCCCCAGCACCACTACCAACGCCCAGCCTGTTCCTGAGCTGCAGCTGTCTCCTTTTCCAGACCTGCAGCAGCCCCCAGTCCCTGCTGAGCTGCAGTAATTCCCTGTTCCTGCTGAGCTGCAGCAGTCTCCTGTTCCTGCCGGATTGCAGCTGTCTCCTGTTCCAGCTGAGCTGCAGCAGTCCCCAGTTGCTGCTGAGCTGCAGCAGTCTCCTGTTCCTGCCGGATTGCAGCTGTTTCCTGTTCCAGCTGATCTGCAGCAATCACTTGTTCCTGCTGAGCTGCAGCAGTCCCCAGTTCCTGCTGAGCCACAGTAGTATCCTGTTCTTGCAACATCCATGGTTCAATTCCAGTTTTGGACCTTTTTTGCTGCTTGTTGTACCTCTCTCTCTCTCTCTCACCATATTTCCTTTTTATATTCACACTGTAAGCTGTCCAACAAAGACAAAATACCAAAAAAATTGATCTATTGTTTATTGTTTGATACTGAGAGCTACTGACACATTTTGATCTGTACCCAGCCCTACTCATATCATGTAGGGAACATGTTTTGTTAAGAGAAAATGTTGAGATATTAGGCAGCACAATACAAAAATACAAAACCATGACTGCAGTGATTTACTTCAGATACAACAGTTTCACAGAGTGGGAGTTCAGCAATGACTGACCAGACCGATACGAGCATCAAATTCAGTGTGCTGCAATACCATCATGTTTTTGGGCAGGTATTTGTTCAAGCATTATGTATATTAAAATATACAGAACATATATGTTTTCCACATCCCGAGTAGGGGGTCAAACCTTTGGAGAAGTTGTAAAGTTAGTTGTCTATAAAAAGACCATACATTTCATCTTGATGCCAATGAACTTGAAACAGCCACACTTGTGCCACTTGCAATAATTTAAAAGAACCGAAAAACAATTTACAAATAACCCTGAAGTGGACTTTGTGGGTGATAGGACAAAGTGAGGAATTGCTTGACAGAAAAAAATATTTTGCAACAATATAAATACATATCCTGCCTCAGTCAAACGCCCACAACATCAAGTCACCATTGATTGCTGTGTATGCAGGAACGCACAGAAGGTTTGTATATCTGTAGTATACATGCATGCAAAGTTTGTATTTATTTAGGGTTGTTTTTGCATATTTGTTCTTTAGGAACTGGCCACTTCAACTGATAAAAAATGAATGCAGTGCAATTTTCAATTCTAGCAATTTAAATTCAAACTACCCCATGCAACCAGTGCCCTGCCTCATCTGGTGAAAAATACCCCAGGAGGAAGCACTGATCAATCATCATGCCACAAAGAGACTGCAGGTGACATGCTTGCCAGGTGAACCTTAAAATATACATGCAGCCATATATCAAGAGCATGACAGGTACATTAGAGAGAGGCACAGGAGTACGGAAAAGTCAGTGTTGAGTCACTCCCACAGTCACACTGTCAGAAACGCACATTGTATTTCCTGCTGGCCATGAGTGCTCAGCTGACTGGGAAAATATGATAAATATGAGCTGCATTCATAGTCCCCTCAAGGAGAATATAATACTGCAGAAACTAGCAAATTTGGCTGCTAGCGCAGTAAATGATTTTCACAAAAATTAGTTTAAAAAAAGTCAAAATGTCCAGCTGTCATTATGCAACAAGAATTTTTAAACTAACTAACATTTCAATGCGTTCTTATTGGTGCAGTTAATTCAATTACAAGCCAAATATTTACTCAAAACTAGGGCATTAAATGATCTGAAATTTAAATTAGTGTTATTATTCCTAGATACAGTAGCTGAACTCCACACACACCATCTGGGCAAGCCAGGTTTCAAAGTTATGACTGCTTTTTAAGGGGAGGCGGAAGATATAAAGGGGAGGAAGAAAGGGGGGGAAGGAAGATATAAAGAAGATCCAGAAAAAGGAAAATAAGGAAAATGGAAATCTGTGTTCCTCACTCATGCCCCAAGTGTGTAAAAGAAATAATGATTAATCTAAATAAATGTAACTTCAATTAAAATCTGTGCTTAATTGTATTTTTGAGGCAGATCGGTGTGAATCTAAAGGCCGTTAGTTTTATCCTCACAGTAAGATCAAAATAAAAGCCTTGAGGTGGCGTTCAGATTGACGTCAGCTCCATGTGAAAAAGGCTGCCCTCTCACTCCTTTGAATGGTGGTCCAGTAAAAGAGTTGAACCGGGCTCAACTTTTGCTGCATCACATTCCTGGCTTTTACTTTGTAACGTGAACGCAGTATTCGACTGTTTACCTCATGACTGTCGCGACAAAAGATAAAACAGTTGCTGCCATGATAACTTCCTAGAGTTGTAAAATCCTGTCTGTAAGTGTGACAAAGCACTGTGCGATGTTTTGGCATCTCATAAGCCTTTAAACACATTAACCTGTAGCTCCAACTGGATCGTATTTCTTTGTCTCACTGGTACCTTAAACAACAGGCTTCCAGCAACACAGCCCCTTGCAGTGTTTTAACACAGGGCTGATTTTAGTCTGGATGCAGCCTTACACATTTAAATCAACATTCAAGGACTTTGTAACAAATCTATTGCATAGGCTACATTAACTGCCCCTTGAAGTCGAAGGAATCTTTCACATATATAATTGAATTCTGCAAGGTATATATAAAAGTACTATGTATTAGGTTTTACTATTAGAATAGATTTATTAGATTAATTTACTGTCATATATATATTGATTCTACAAGTCTCTGAACTCTACTGGAGGGATGAACACCATTCTTCATAAAGATATTCCCTCATTTAGTGATGATGGTGGTGGAGAGCGCTGTCTAACATGTTGGTCCAAAATCTCCCATAGAGAGAGAGAGATCTGGTGACTGTGAAGGCCACAGCATATGATTCACATCATTTTCATACTCATCAAATCATTCAGTGACCCCTCGTGCCCTGTGAATTGGGGCATTGTCATCCTGGAAGAGACCACTCCCATCAGGATAGAAATATTTCATCATAGGATAAAGGTGATGACTCAGAACAACATCCAGTCCATACTGAAAACAACACTAGATGTAATGTAAAATCTAAATATAAGATTATAATAAGAAATGGAGGTTTTACAGTGAAAATACTTGTTGCCAAGCTTTTTTAAAGGACCATTCCAGCACTCAGGGAACCAGTGTACTGTCCATCACCCAGTAGTTAGGGGCATGTCAATCAGAAGAGACCCATAGACAATTACACCATAAAAGAATTAGTTTTCCAATCTGCTTCATTAGCATAAGAATGAAATATTAAATGTGATTTAATTAAGGGGTTTTATAGAAAGAGGAAATGATTGGAGGCTTGGTCTTCATTCACTGCTCGCAGATGTGGAAGGATTGTAATGGCAGTGGAAGAGCAGCAGGAGGAGGAGGAGGAGGCCTCTGTCAACACATCACTTATCAGATATAAAGCACTGGGGAGGGACCCTCCAATTTCCATCCACTACTCACTGTGATTATGCTTTGAATTTGCTGGTGTGCTGTGTATACGCACATGGAGATTGCACTGTCCACTAACGTGAATGTGTGGAAGAGAATAGAAAAGCGCTACTACTAATACTACTAATACTAATAAGAATAATAACAATAATCTTGTCCCGTGGCTATAAACTAAATGATTGATTATACCATACCTTTCTAAAGTTTGATTGAGTGTGTAATGAAAGCTCCTCTGGTGCTATTGGAAAACCTCACAATGCGACTCAGTTGGTGAAATTATTTCTCAGTCGCTCTATTTACAGGTCTGAAGTACTGATACGCAAAAACATGATTACGGGGCTGAATATAGTCCAAAACAAACATGGTCACACATATGGATATATTCACATATGTTCCCTGACTTCAGCCTTTAAGGCCATTCCTCCTCCGAGGGAGCAGGTGTACAGCCCTGTAACAGCACCAAGCTTGCAGAGATCAAACGATGTCCTGGATTCAAGGAACAAAATCAATCAATCAAAAAGATGTCCAACAGCACTGACACTGACAACAATCACAAGCAAGAGAAGTCTGACTGTCTCCACATGGTGATCAGACTGATTTAAGGTTAGTTGATGATGTAACATCTTCTCATCAGTTACTGATCACTAATTTAGCCAAATTATACTGTTGAACTCAGGAAGACCGTTTTTATTCATGAAAGGGGAATTCCACTAATTTTACACATCAGTCTGTTTCCAGGTGGTGGGGAGTATTACTGCATACACTATTGTGCAAAAGTGTTAGGCACTATGAGGATGCTTTCAAAAATAACACCATGAATAGTTTTTATTTATCAGTTAACTTAATACAAAGTAAACGTAAGAAACTTATATGAGATCAATATATGTTGTGAGCAGCTTTGCCTTTAAAACAGCAGCAGTTCTCCTCGGTTCACCTGCACGCAGTTTTTCAGGTATTTGGCAGGTCGGTTGTTCCTGCATCTTGGAGAAGATGGCACAGTTCTTCTGTGGATTTCGGCGTCTCAGCTGCTTCTGTCTCTTCATGTAATCCCAGACTGACTCCATGATGTTGAGATCAGGGCTCTGTGGGGGTAAAACCATCTGTTACAGGAATCGCTGTTCTTCTTGTTGCTGAAGATAGTTCTTTATGACTCTGACTGTATTTTTGGGGTCATTGATGTCATGCTGCTAAAGACATTTGGGACCGATCAGACACCTCCCTGATGGTGTTGCATAATGGATAAGGATCTAAATATCTAAAGTGACTAAAACTTTTGCACAGTACTGAATATTTGGAAAAAGTAGTATAAAGCCTTTTGTGTCTCCAGTGGGAGCTGTGTGAAATCTGAAATATTGCCTCAAGTGATGTCACTTGAGTCATTGTCAGCTGAAGGTAAAGACAACAAGTTTGAAAATGAAAGAAATCTGGGGGTGTGGAGTTAGAAAGAAGTGAACTTACCAGACCTCTGTAGCCTGCTGCTCATCTACTGCTTGAGGCTAGCTGCTCCAGGCTACATGAGCTGCACTATGGGTAATGTAGGCGCCAGGTTTCAAGAAGGAAGAAGAATGAGTGGAACAAAAAAGACGATATCTCTAGTTATGCTGCATTGATTTTGATATTTTAAAAAACAAACAAAAAAAACCTGTTCATTGTGAGTCTGATAATGTTATTGGAGTGCAATGCCATATCTGTGGATTACTCATTTATGAAATCATGGTTGTATATAATTATGTGTTAAATATAGTTTTCAAATACCATGTTGGTGTTGGAACACTGTGATAATGATGTTACTGACTAGTTTCCCACTTAGACATTAGGCCTTTGTTTACCATTTTGGCTGAAAGTCATTCTGACAATAATGCTTCATTTGAGATGTCATTCATAATAAAACATTCACATACAGTTCACACAAGACTGGTTTGGCCTGATTATGAGACTGGGGATGGAACAGTATGTATTATCATGTATTGCCCTCTTCCTCTGGAGGATCACAGTAATGCCTTTTTAATCCAGAATAAACCATAAGGAGACAAATAAGAGCAGTATACAAATTAAGAGCATCAGTAAGAACATAAGATGGTAATGCAACCTGATAAACTGATACAACATTGCAAAAGGTACGTTCACAAAGATGAGTTTGAGAAGACAGGAAAAGGGTGGTTCTTTAGCAAAGTTGCTGCACATAAAGAAATAAGAAAGCTCACATGGGAAGGTGTAAACCTTTGGATAAGACATCTACAGTTAAAAAAACAATCAAACAAATTGGTTCAGAGCAAGAGATCTCCATACTAACCAGATTGTCTTGTAAGTTCATGTAAATATTCATGGTCACCAGTGGAGAATTCCTCATGTTTTAGAGAGCCCTCATGATCCTTCCTCTAGTGTAACTGCCCAGTCAAAATGTACCTTTAATCAACACTATGGTCTGTGACAAAGTCAAATACTAAAGGCAAGATTTCCATAAAAGTTGCTGTGAATAGTCACGTTTTCCCTACAGGTGTTAAAGTTGTTAGAAGAGTAGCTCTCTAAATGTAATCATAGAAATTAAAGATAGCAATCAAAAATATTAGTTGAAATAGCAGCAAGTAAAAGTTGTTCGTCAGAGGAATGAGGACCTGTAACTTAAGTTACAATCCATTCCCATATTAAAGTGCACAATACGGGAAACCAGTTTCCCTTAGTTTAATTAGTATGAGAACTTCAAATGCTATAACATATTGTGTGATTTGATGTCACAATTATTAACTTGCTTATTCTATTAAATTAAACTAGTGCAGTGTGTGCGCTGGTTCTTCTCTCTCGGGCAGTTTAACTGAGTGGGGCATGTGCCTTTGTCTCTGCTGCACTCAGACACAGAGAGGAGCAGCTCACTGTTGGCTTGTTTATTCAAAGTTTATTAATATTTAACGTCCAAATTGCACCAAATTACAACACAGGACATCCTTGGTTCCCCAGCAACACACCTGCCAAGTGAGTTGATCAGATGAACGGTTGTTGAGATATGCAGAGGGCACACATACATACAGACAGGGAGAGATTCCTTGCTTTTTAGTTAGATGAACTGCTGTGCGCGTTCAAAACATGTCTGAGACATCCTACAGTAAGTCTTGAATGTACATGTCAAATTTCATTCACGGTACATAGTTCAATAGCAAAGCTTAAGTCTCTTAAACTTTTTCATGCCATTATAGGATGTAATCCCACCTCCGACCACAATGGGGGTTGGCGCTGTCTGTATTTCCACTCACGGGCAGAAGAAGAAGCAAAGCAACGTTGTTTATGAGATATTTTTATATATTTCTCCAGAACCACTCATCTAAACATGTTTGCAATCAACACTGCACTTCCTTGGGTCCTCAGAAATACACTTGCCAATTGTGAAGTTGATCTGATGAATGGTTGTTGAAATACATGAAGGATACACATAAAGACATACAGACATTCCCTCTGTTATAGTTACTTATACCCATCTCTCCATAACTCATGGTGAAACTCTTATGAAATACAAAGATTTTGTCTTTTTTTGGACTTTGTAACAGGTGCATCTGCTGGATTCCTTTGTGTGAAATGTGGATGGAACAATTAAAAGCAAATACACAGAGACAGCTGTATGTTCAGCCAGTGTGAGATGTTCTCCAGTAATGCAGCTTTAAATGCTGTGCTGTTAAAATCTCATGATTCTTTCATGATGTTTTATAGTGACATTAATGATAAATTACAGCATTGTGCTGGCTGGAAGAACTTACACAGCAACTACAGTGTTATTACAATATTAATATCCTGGCAGCCATATGTTTGCTTTGATATAAATCCTCTGTCTGGGTTTTGTACATTGTACCTGTAATAAAGTGTTGCTAATGAATTTTAATGAATTATTATTCATTAATGTATTACATATAAATGTGCATATATATATATGTGTGTGTGTGTGTGTGTGTGTGTATATATATGCACACACACACACACACACACACACACACACACACACACACACATATGTATATGTATATGTATATATATAAGTTTGTCTGTGTGTGTGTGTATATATATACACATGCACACACAAAGTTTAAGTGCTTTACTGGATGACCTGGCTCAATATTAATTAAGATTGAGATGATTTCATATTTAATATTCTCAGCCACATATTCTTGGAAATATAAAATTAAATGAGCAACTTCACATTTTATAATTATGGGCGATAAAACACCTTTTCTCAACAGACAGTGGCATTTGGATTCAGGTTGTGGCAGACTGGCAGCAATTTGAAATGGAATGAAACCAACAACAACCAACAGTCAACCCAAACCAGGAGTCGAACCTGCCAAGTCTGCCCACAACACAATGCTCTTCCTTAGCCTACTGCTATCAAAAACTGACAAAAAATTTCTTAGAAAGATTTCTCAGAAGCGAAGGTGAAATAATTAAAAGCGATGGCCTTAACATTAACTTATTGTATTGTTGAATTATCAAGAACACATTTGTATTTTTGTGTTGAGAAATGTTAAAGATATCATTAAAAGAAAACTTAACACAGGAGGAAAATACTTCCGGGTGACAAGTCCTCTGGTCAGCCAATCGCAAAGCTTCATTCCTGGGTTGCTCTAAAATCTATGTTTTTATTGAAAGAACATCATCAAAAAGTTACATAAGATAACACAAACAACACAACAGCTCAGATAACTACACAACGCAAAGACAATGATTCAAACAACATACAACTACGTGGTTTCAGCAATAGCAGCATCCATAGCAACCACCATAGCAACAATAGAAAGCCTGCAAAAATCAACCTTATAACGGACTAAACATCATATACATTCACTGAACAAAGATTACAAAAATAAAATGCACATGTCTCGTTAGAAATGTTATCAAAACACATTTTAATGTTTATATCTTAAAATACTGTATTTTCCACTGAGAATAAAAGGAATGGCAGCCATTTTTTTTGTTTTGTTTTCACAGAAAAAAACTTGACAGTCACGTGACAGCATACTGTATGTCTGATATCAGGCCTTCTGCACCTACTGGGCTCCACCAGCATTGGCTCACTGAAATAAATGAGTGATAACAGCCTCCTGAACCTACCAGTAGGTTTAGTAGGCCCCTACTAGCCCATATATTTGGGACAGATGTGTGACGATAACACCTATTCAATAGGCTGATAACAGTCATATCAGGTGTTGAGCATCACACAGTTCTAAATCCTGCAGTAAAACAAGGCATCATGCCTGGCTTGACTCTCAGTGAAAGGTACTGTACTTAAACCATTTAGAGCTAATTATCAGCAAAACCTACCCATTATCTACTGACCTGTGCCTACAAGGCTGCAATTATTTATTTATTTCAGCCCCCATAGAGTGAGCACATTGTAATCAGTTTAATTAGAGCAAATAGACTTCCTCTATCCTCTCTCCGGGGCTCGGCACACAGGTCTGGACCCAGAAGGGCATTTGAGAAACTAACATAAGTCTATTATTCTTCCACTGTGATAAATGGTGTTTAAGATGATGTTGGATAAAGAATAGACTAATGTTCCATGTATGCGGCAGCCAGGGCAGATTTTACTGAATGCTAATATATGCAGTGCTTGGCATTTGGCCATTCATACTCGCTTTCTAGTGTAACATAAAGTTGCAGAAGGCTACGTTTTATGCAAAGGAACCATTTGTCTGGTGAGAGGCTCCCTGAGAGAGAGGCAGACATCATATCAGGCAGAAAAATAACCCATCACATTAGTTTTACACTCTAATCTCGCTGGTCTAAGAAAGCTCTATGACACTGAGTTGTTTTTCTGCTTTCCTCCGTTCCTCATGATTAGGCACAAACTTCAATAAGGAGGCTCAGTGAAACTGAGAGGACAAAGTTTTCATCCATTAATGTTGTCTACAGCTCGTCTGAATGTTGAACAAGAAGACAGGAACAAGAATATAACACAGGGTGAGAAAAGATGAAAGGATGTCATGCTCCATGTGATCACTGTATTTCATGTAAATGAGCCTCCAATAGCAGCAGAGGAGATGGATGCTTCAGTCTGCCTGAAATATGACCACTTGAACCATGAAAAAAGTTCTAGTCCAGACCTGAAAGTAGGACAAATGGTGGGAGTTAAAATCAGTAGAGATTCTTCATACAGATGCCCAGAGAACATTTTTTGGGCTAAAAGAGAACATGTATCATTATTATTATTATATTATATATTATTATCATAATAATGTGTTTTTATGAGTTAAAACCTAACTGATCAGAGTCCAGTAGCAACAAATTACCAACTTTACCGGAACTATATTTTCACTGTGGCCACTGTTTATAATATGTTTATGTTTAAGTGAAAAAGCCTTCTTGCAGACCTAATAATTATGACTCTTAAATTTCCTTTGGAATTAATAAAGTACTCTATCTATTTATCTTGTCTCTCAGCATATCATAAAACTGATGTATTGTTCAGCAGTGATTTTGGTTTTTGTTCTGCTGATAGGGGTTTCAGATCAGAAACCACTTCTAAAGGGAAATTACAAACAACTTGTTTTGTCCTTTAATTTAGAGAACTTGTTTGAATAAAAATAATCTTAATTTAACCCTCATAATTCTCTAGTTTGGAGTATTAATTGGCTTGTAATTCACTTCATTACTCCAACAAGAATTCTTTAAAATAAGCCTATATTTCTTTTATTTTACTTACTTCTGTTGGCATAATAACAGCTAGGAATCCTGACTTATTTAATCAACTGAAAATCATTCACTTAGACTCACAGTATTTCGGACATCATGATGTTGCTGACACTTGATCTTTTGACATAAATTATTCAAATACAGTAAATACTTCCAGGTCACTGATCAAATATATGTCTGTGTCATCATTTTCCCCTCCTTTTTATCTTCTGACAATCCAAGAAGCATCTACTCCATTCATTTGAGAGAAATCAGAGTGAGTTTCCTATGTGTGCCTGCGGCTACATGAACATGGCGTGTGGGGAGGATTTTGTGATAGGACACTCAGGGGTGGGGAGTGGCCTGTGTTGGCAAAATACTCATTTCGGGTGATTTTAATTACAAGAAGGCACATTAAATACAAATAAAGCTTTCTTAAATTGTCATTAAATATTTCAAGACTCACCTTTTATACGGTCATTCAACCTTAAGTTATAAACTTTATAAGTTTAACTGTTAGAAGTTACTCTGTCATACATGACAGATCGCTGTCTGTTTGGTGGCTTAAGGAGAACACCACTATCTCTTAACGGTGGTTAAATATACGATATACTGTCCCACTGCAACGTGTCTAGTAAGAAACAAAAGAGGATGCCACTGAAGTTCCGCACACTTTATTCCCCCCCCCCCCCCCCCCCCCCCCCCCCCCCCCCCCTTCTTCAAACTCCTGGAAAATATTGTTAATATGCACAGTCACCATGACAAGCCTCACCTTGTATGGAAATGTGATGAAACAGGGTTTGGTGATAAGCCAAAGTCCAAGGAGATGGTTCTTTGCTAGAGGGGAAAGAGGCAGCAGATGACCACCAGGGAGCACAAAACTGTGCATTGCTGTGTCAGTGCACAGTCTGCTCTGAATGGTCCAACAGACAGCCTGTATAGCTATTCACAGAAGGGATACATTAATACAGAGCTCTTTCTAAAATGGCTGGACCATTTTGTGAAATATGTCCCTAAAGACAGACCTCTCTTGTTAATCATGGACCAGCATGAAACCCACTGTCACTGTCAGGTCATTGATGTCTGCAGAACCAACAAAACTGAATTTTTGCTGCTTTCTCCACATACAACCCACATCCTCCAACCCCTGGACATTAGCATTGTTAACCCAATTAAAGCATGTTTACCCAGTTGGCCACTCGCATGGGACTGGTGAGAGGAGACATGGTGGTCTGTAAGAAACAGTTCTCTGTCCTGAAACACTGCAGACAATGTCATTTTTGGCCTCAGGGAAGCAGGAATTTACCTGCTCTCCAGAAAGGCTGTTGACATGACACAGGTAAGATTTTATTTATCATTATCATTATGATGTATTCTGTAAACCATATTCAATATTTGGATTGCAATAACGTTTTTTTTTGTACACAGATTGTGAAACTAGTGCCAAGTGCACATGCTCCAGCGCCTCCACCTGCTGTGCCTCCTCCCTCCACTCCCCAGGACAATGCATCCACATTTGCTGCAGTGCCCACCTCCTCCACTGCAGCTCCATCCCCAGAAACCTCATCAACTTCTCCTGTGACACCAAAAACTTGCCCTACATGTAAAAGGGACAACGGAAATTATCTAGTTGACAGTGGTCTCATCCCTCCTTCCCTTGCCACGATCCTCGTCACACCCACCTTTGACACCACAGGAAGGGGCGGACGATGGGTGCCCCTGCAAGCAAGGGATGTCACCAGTGACAAATATAATGCCATCCTGCAAAAATTGAATGCTGCAGAGAAGAAAAAACAAGAGATGAATAAAAAGAGGAAAGAAGAGCAAGAAATAAAGAGAGAAAAAAGGGCCAAGATAGAGAAAAAAAGAGAAGAGAAAGAGAGAGAAATTCTCTTGCTGAAAACAGTGAGCGACCACTGTGCAGTGTGCAGGAACATTACACCACCAGGGTCTGAGGCAGAGGTGGATGACTGGGTACAGTGTGAATTGTGTGAGCTGTGGTTTCAGCTCGTCTGTGTCGACCTCAGTGATGCTCCAGATGGGGAGCATACTTGTGTTTGTGCCACAAGTATGGCCTGACTGTGTGAGGGAGACGAGACACTGTCTGAAAAAGGAATAAACTGTATATAGATTATCAAAATAGTTTTGTTAAATATTTAATTTTCACACACACACACACACACACACACATACACATAAAACTGAGACACTTCATTTTTGTTTTACCTGTATCTGATGTTTCTTGTTCCATCTTCTGTTGTTAATTTAATGACTTATTATTCATTATTGTATTACACAATAATGAATAATAAGCTGTGGAGGAACGCAAATAATATTTGTATTTATGTATTATAATTAATGTTGATTAATTAATTACAATTGTGATTTGTGAATTAATATTTTAATTCATATTTCTATCATTCCAGTTAAGTTTGTTTACATTCACCCTAAACATTTAGATATTAAACTATAAGTTATGTGTTATGTGATGTGTTGTTATGTTGTGTGTTGTATTCTTATTGGTTTTACTTATGTCACTTAAGTTAGCTAATTAATGTCAAACATGCTTATTTGCCTGTAACAGCTACTAATTTAAATGAACCAGATGCCCGTATTGCGTAATGTAAGCTAATTATGGAGAATTACTTCATGTAAGTATTTCAAAATAACAATTATACCATATTCAACGACATTTGATTTAAAAAAGAAAATGCTTTTAGAGCATTAACAATGTCTCTGTCTTACCTGTCCGAGATACTGTGAGTTGACAACAGCACATGGTGGGATTACCGTGAGTGCTCACAGTGCTCTCTACACTGTGTCTCTTGGTAATATTTTCATGATTTCTCTCAAATGATTGGTCCAACAGGCGTCAATCCACCTTGTTTTGAATCGTAAGAACTTCTCCCAGAGATGAGGCAAGTAATCATCTTTGTTTGTGTGTGCAGGTATTAAGGCATCAAGGCAAATGTAGTGCAGTAAGTGTCCGAAATACTGTGAGTCTATAGCTGTGTTTCCATTAGATTCGCAAGATAACTTTAAGCGAACTTTTGAAATGTTGCAAAAAGAAAAATGCATCCATCAACTGGTTTGAATAAAGTAAGCTATGCAATGCATAGTTTCATCAGCAGATAATGGTATAGGCTTAAATAATGAGCCAGTACACAGAGTAGACGAAGTAGAGAATGCCAACCAGAAACAAAACAAATAGTTATATTGACTTGACGAGAGAAAAATGGAGAGAGGTCTTCAGGAATTTGTTTAAATTGGGCAAGTAGTCATTGTTCTTTCATGTTAGCTAGTATTGGCAATGCTTCATTCTATCTGTAGAGGCCAGAAGACACTGAGAGTGGAAACAGCTGATCAGTCATGTGAGTTAAATGTTTGCTACGTCATTATTTATTTGACAAATGGGTTTCCATTACCCATTTTGTGCATAAACTCTCTTTCAACATTTCAAAAATCCATCTCAAGAGAGCGTAAAAACTTTTTTGCGATACTGAGGAAGTTTTTTTTTTTTTTTTTCGAATTTTGGCGTTTCCATTAAGCTTTTTTAAAAAGATACTTCAAAATGCACATAAAAATAGGTTAATGGGGACACAGCTTATGTTACTGCCCTGGCAGCCAAATTTGTTTTAAGTTGATACGTGGTCACATCTAAAATATTTTCACTCTAATTGCATGTTTTGGAGTACAGTCAGGTAACGCACTTTTTGGCATATTGTGTGTGTATCAAAGCCTGATCTTATTCCTCCTCTGTGCCATAGAGCTCCATTGTTGTCCAAATACTATTAAAAACATGTCAGTGAGTCACTCTGTTGCACTGGGTGACAAGTTCCTTAATTACCATGAACACACACACTGTAGTTTATTTTGACTCAATCCCACACACACCTTCCTGCTGCCAGAAATACTCACTTGAGCACCAAACGTGGATTCATCCACTGCTGAAAATAGTCCCTAACAAATGCACTATTTCCTGCTGTTTAAGTAATGTTTGATAAAAACTTCAGTGACCAGTTGTTTTAGGAAATTACTGAGACTTTTTTTTTTTAAAATTAAAGTATATATTTGTGAGGCAGCTTTATCCTTTAAGGCCTTGCTCAGGGGAACTGTCCCCATCCAGATTTATCCTGCCAATCCAGGAATGAACCTGCAACCCTTCCTAAACTTTAGCCCACCACTGCCCCTATTTTTTTCCACCTCACCAGATGTTACATTCTGCCACTTTGATTAACTAATTTCTGTTATATATTTATTTTTATATTTTATAATATATTTCTGATCTGACAGTGTTGGATATGACTGGATATTAATAACAACAATAACAAGCTCTTTCACATTAATGCTGTCAGGGCTGTACTGGAAAATTTAAGGTTAAATGGGCCATTTGGTATCCATCGATCGCAAATATTCTATTTGACTTATGAGGAGTGTAGTACAAAAACACCAAAACGAAGGAGACTAAATTTAAAAGAAATTAAACAGCTAAAGAGATAGCTCCGGATAATGCACTGTACATCTGTATATAATCATGCGCGTGCCAGTGTAAGTATTCCATCTTCCCCTCAACACACAAGCCAAAGAGAAGTGGTTTCCCATGGGAGGTATTCTCCCTCATTGAAGAGCCAACATGCTGGTGAAACAAATGACAAATCAATAATGTCCCTAACATCTCTATAGACAGAGGGTAAACCCCTTCTAAACCCTGTGTTCACAGACAACATGCTGGAGCTGCACAGCATCACATGACAGCATCACCTCACCGCCACAGGTAATGGCTGGCTGCTCCCACTGACTGCAACATCTGCTGCTGTGGCACAGACCTCCAGGTGATTTAATTGGTTGTATTGGATGGTGTGTGTGTGAGTTATGTTTGTGAGTCTGTTCGTGTGCGGCCTGTGCTTTAGAATTTCTAAATGAGGACATAGTACTGGTTGCTTCTTCAAGGAACCACTTTGGGATTGGGTTTGGGGTTAGAGATACATTAAGGCAGGGTTTTACAGTTGGTTAAATGACCACAATAGATTTGTGTGGGCTGCATTGGATTGTACATCAATACCAGTGACTCAATAGTGATTACTTGGCCTGTTTTAGCTTCTTCTGGTCCATACTATTAACAAACACCCTCCACTCACTCACAGCAATGTCCAATACAGTTGCAAAGTGTGAGAAGTTATTTCGAAAGCAAAAGACACATTCATTGTCTGCAAAGACAATGTTAGTGTCAGTTGGAGCTCTTCAAGCCTTGGATAGACATGAAACTCTCCTTGATGAATCATCAGTACAAACGATTAACAGTTGTGTTTGGAAATATCTGGTTCTATGACAAAAAAGCCTGTGGACGTAAAAACATTGATTCAGCAATATGCTTACAGCTTTCAGATCTTTTTTGGATGATTTCAGTAACTATGGCGGGAGGTTTTGTTCGCAATGCTCTGAATTTGGTTTTTCAGCAACAAAGGCAGTTCAAGGTGCTTTTTACATAAAACATTAAAAGTATTGAGACAGAAGTGCAAAAAAACCAAAACAAAACAATAAAAGGACACTTAAATACAATTAAAAACAGTCATAAAAAATAAATAAATGAAAAGGTAAGAAAATAAAAAACAAAAGCAAACTAAAATAGAAACGAATACAAGAATAAAAGTTACAGTGCCGTGTCAGAAATTAATAATCATTTGCTTTAATAAAAGGCAGAGGCAGTGTCTTCAGCCTTGATTTAAAAGAACTGAGAGTTGCAGCAAACCTGCAGTTTTCTGGGAGTTTATTCCAGATATGTGGAGCATAAAAACTGAATGCTGCTTCTCCACAGTTAGTTTTTACTCTGGAAACACAAAGCAGACCTGTCCCAGACGACCTGAAAGGTCTGGATGGTTCATAACATAGCAGCAGATCAGAAACGTATATTTTTTAGTCCTTGATATATTGATAAGGTGATAGTGGGCTGACTTTGTAACTGTCTTAATGTGGTTGTTGAAATTAGGGTCGCAACGGTATGAGATTTTCACGGTATGATAACCATCTCGGAAAATATCACGGTATACGGTATTTATTATTATTATCAGTTACAATGACCCTTAAAGGAATGAAAATGAACAAACACTTTATTATTATAGTTGAAACTTGAAACAATTTTTTTAATGTTAGTATGTGTGAAATCTTGGTTCGCATGTTAGCACCAGTGATGGAGGAAGTATTCACATCCTTTACTTAAGTAAAAGTAATAATACCACTGTAAAAGTAAAAGTATGTAAATGTTATCACGGAAATGTACTTTAAGTATTAAAAGTAAAAGTACTCAATGCAGAAAAATGTCCCTTGTGACTGTTACACTGATATATATAATATCATTAGATTATTATTACTCATGCATTAATGTAAAAGCAGAATTTTACTGTTGTAGTTGGTTGAGGTTGGTCTTTTGAACTATTTTGTATCCAACTGCAACTAATGATAATTTTCATCATGGATTAATCTGCTCATTATTTTCTCCATTAATCGATTGTTTGGTTTGTTAAAATTCTCAAAATAGTGAGAAATGCTATCACAAGTGCTTGAAATGATTATCAAAATAGTTGCCAATTTACTGTAGGTGCACGACAGCACAGCCAGGATGATCCTGTCTGTACCTTTAACTCTCACTTCAGCCCCCCCAGCCAGAAAAGTTTGTGTGTGTTTTTGTATGGGTTCAGTGTGTGTCTGTTTGTAATTCAGAGGTTACTGAATGGACAGACAACACAGATTATTTCAATAGCGCATTTTATGATCTACGTTCAAACACTCTCGTTTTGTTGTTAGGGATTAAGGTTATAAATGGAGCACTTACTTTAATCTGCACAGATCCCTCCTTTGGCAGCTTCTTTGCACTCACGTTTTTTACAAATTGGATATCCGTTCCTGAGGACGACCTGATATTCGTTTCTGCAATATCCAAAATATTCCCACGCTACTGATTTCAACTTCTTTTGGGGGGGATTGAGATTGGTGGCATCTGTCTTGCTTCTCTCTGCCATTTTCTCTGCTGCGTTTGTGTGTGTGGCACCAGTTGCCAAGTCTGAGAGTCAGTCGAAGAAGAAGAAAGGAAGAAGGAAGAGAGGAGATATGCATATGTGGGTGAGATTCTCTGTTCTGTTGTTTTTTATTCGATCCAGTCCATGACTACACCAAGATTTCTGGCTTGGTTTGTGGTTTTTAACATTATTGATTGAAGCTGAGAGCTGACTTTTAATCATTCTTCCTTGGCTCCAAAAACAATTACTTCAGTTTTGTCTTTGTTTAATTGAAGAAAATTCTGTTACATCATTGATTTGTTCAATGCACTTACTCAGCACTTGTATTGGACCATAGTCCCCTGGTGATATGGTTATGTAAATTTGTGTGTCACTTGCATAATAATGGTAACATATTTTGTTGTTTCCCATAATCTGAGCCAGTGTGAGCATGTAGATGTAGAACAGAAGAGGCCCCAGAACAGAGCCTTGGGGAACTCCACATGTCATTTTTGTCTGCTCAGATGTGTAATTACCTGTAGACACAAAGTGGTCCCTGTCCTTTAAGTAGGATTCAAACCAGATCAGTACTGTGCCAGAAAGTCCCACCCAGTTTTCCAGTCTGTCTAGTAATATGTTGTGATTGACTGTGTCAAATGCAGATCCTGTAATAATAAGAATGAAATTCTGCCACTGTCAGTGTTTAAATTCAATGTTGAGGAAAATGAGAGGTTTCTTTTCAAACACATTATACATGTTAAAAAAAATTGCTGAAAACATGTGAAAAGACTGTGAACTATGTGCTGAATTGTGAAGTTGGAGAGTTAAACTGTTTTTCACCATCTCTGTGTTCAGGATTTTTTGGGTGGACCTGAAATGGTGGCTCGATGATGTAGAGGGGTTACTAGCATGCTTGTCTAATTTTCTGAATTTTGTTAGTGAAGAAGGAGGCAAATTCATTTCAGGCCCTGGTAGATAGAAGTTCCGAGGCTTCTGACACAAGAGGGTTTGTTAGCCTGTCAACACTTGCAAACAAGGCACAAGCATTATTATTGTTTTTGGCCATGATGTCAGAGAAGAAGGACTGTATTTCTCAGTTTCAAATTATAAATGCAAAGTCTCTCTTTATAGATGACATAATGAACCTGGAGATTTGTTTTTCACCACCTGCATTCAGCTTTCTGACACTCTCTTTTTTCTATTCTGACCAGCATGGCATTTCTCCATGGAGATCTTTTCTTTCCAGAGACAAACTTCACCTTGGTGGGTGCAATGGAATCAATAACATTTGTAATTTTAGAATTGAAATTATCTACAAGCTCATTGACTGTGACCTAAGAGAGGGCGGGTGTGGAAGAGAATATTTCACTGGTGTTTTCAGTGATATACTGTTTTGTGATTGCCTATGTTTGAGCATTTGCATGTACAGAGATAGCAGTCTCAAAGAAAACACAGGAATGACCAGAGAGAGCAAAATCAGTCACCACAATCTTGGAAATGTTCAGATCTTTGGAGATGTTTTAATCCAGAGTGTGCCTCTTGTTGCATGTGGGCTGTCACATGCTGAGTCAGTCCACAGTTATCAAGAACACAACACAGTTCTTTAGTCCCTCTGTCCTGGGGGTTGTCAACTTGGATGTTACAATCACTATCAATAACTACACAGTCAAAGTCAATACAGATATTAGACAGCAGAAGAATTTGTCTATAAAGATTATAGAAAAAGAAAGAAACACAGAACCTGCAAGTCAGGTACTGAATAGAATAAGAATTACTGCTCAAAACACTACAGATTAGAGAAACACATGCAAATAGACAAAATAAAAGCAAATTAAGACCACCAGTTTGACACATGCACAGTATTAGCATTTTTGACACAACCAGATACAGAAATACACAGCAAGACGCACAGAACACAGGAACCCAAATGAGCCACAGATCAACAGAGCTCATTTGTTTTATATCCATGTGTGTCCATCACTTCTTTTTTTTTTTTTTTTTCGAGTTTCTGTATTTGGATGTGCTTTCTCACGTTGTAATGTTTTTTGTTTTCTAAATTCTGCACACATGCTCTCATATTAAAGTGTTTGATCTGGCTAATTTATTTCCAGTTTGGCTGCATCATAATTGGGTTATGCAGCATTATAGATTACCACAACATCTATTATGACTCTGTGTTACACAGTCACACACAGAACATCCACAGATACTGTACACAGAATGTAGTGAGTGAGATGTGTATTTTCAAGGATGCATTACTTTATAGTTTGTTTTCTGAGCTGTAGCTGAGGTTTTTTACCACGTTTACCACCCAGCAGTCAGTAGTGTCCATCAACACCACACTACAAAACTGAGTGCTTTAACTCTGTTTGTTGGCAAGTATACTTGTCATTTTTACCACACAATTAAAACACACTCACTGTAGGATGTAAGCGGTACACAGCTCATGGTCTGGACGTTGACAAAGCAGCATCAGGTGTATTCATTTTCCCTGATATCTTCCTTCAGTTGTATTCAGTATATAAATGTAAAACAAATGAGCTTGTGGTCTTCTGCAAGGAAACAAGGATGGGGGTCAAATGAAGCTAAAATCAAACAGCACTCACTACCAATGAAAGAAAATGTTTCTATAACAAACTTTACTTAGTCTGAGCAGATGAAAACATGGACTCCTGATAAACTACACATAAATACAATGCTTTGAAAGGGTTGTTAGAGTTAAGTCACCAATGTCAGGAAAACTTTTGAAACAAACAGTTTAATTTTCCTCGAGAAACATATCATGATCTTTATGATAATTCATTAGGCCTGATGTTTCTTCATGTCTCTAATTGAAACAGTAAGAGTCTTTTTGTTCCTTGCTGGAAAGGGGAAAAAGTGAATCAGGCTGCTCTGGGTTCTCATAAACTGGGACCAAGTTAGGTTTGTTTTGCAGACATCTTTCTCACCTGAATAAAGGAGCGATGACAACCAGAGGCAAACATTTTTACATAGAAACAAATACTCCCCAGGACAGGCAAAGTATGAAGAGCTCTCCATGGAGCTGATATCCTGACTGAAAATCCCAAAAGCATGTCAGTTATGACATCATTATTAGCTCCACCCAGGATTCCCATAAAACATTTATAAATTTAATTTTGGCATTTTTTTGGAATCAACAAAGAAAGAACTGATAATAAAATCTTATGAACATTTTTTTGTTGAGGAATCAACAATCAAACTGGAATATGAACAGAAAGCACACAGTTAAAAGGAATCATTTATGTTGTGGAGCAAAACTCAAAATGGGAAATTTACTCAAACATCCAGAATCTTCACTTTTTTGGTATAAACACCATCACTTTGATGTGAGAACAAATACACTATACTGTAACCTAAAGGTTCTCAGCAATATGTTAAGACTACCAGAATTTGCTTCCAGTTCTTTCTGTTTTGAAACTCAACATATGCATTGTGTGCTGCTGTCAAAAGATCTGCATACTGTATTCAGTGACTATCTGCTACCCTTCAACAGCCACTGAGGGGTCTGCAGTTGTGAGATCTGTTGTGACACGTGCTTCCAATAAATGTCCAGATTTGTAGATGATCAAAGTTCAGATTTATTATACAGTTGGTTACCAATGCTCACCAGTGTCGTTCAGGATAGTCTGTAAAGTATAAACACAGAATAATCTGACAAAATAAAGACTGGGGCATGGCGAAACACGGTCAAAAACTGTATAGCTCTCACAAATTAGCAACACCTGAAACTGATTGACCTTGCCTTCCGTAAGTATGACTCTCAATTTACCCAAAACAAGGAAGCACCGCCTGGTGGTCAGAGGTGTAAACATAAATAACACAAACATATACATTCAACTGAAAAGGGCTCCTACACTGTATACAGTTAAAGAGTTACTGTAATTCTTGCTTTATTGCATTCATGCTCCTGGAGGGTTTTTTGTATTCCCCCATCTTGTAAACTAGCACTGTAATTTGTTTGGACTACTATGTAAGCACAAAGCAAAGAAGATCATTTGTCAAGTACTTTATTAAGTACTGGACAAAACCTGTAAATATATGAAATATTACAAGGAAAAGGGCATTTACAAAAAAAGTACAGATTCTTTCAATCCAACATTTGATTTGATGAGAAATGTGTCTGGGAGGGGGATTATTGTGAGTGACCTATTCACCCCACTGTTCTCAATTTACTCAACACAGACGCTGTAGCAGACGCTAGGAGCAGTTCATTTAATGTTTGTCATGTTGACCTTTGAAAAATGTAAGAGTTGTTATTTCTTTAAGACAGTTTACAAAAGCTTTAAACATCTCATCCACACGTTCTTTTTCCTGAGGTTTTTTCCATCTTTTCTGTTTTAAAGTTTTTTGGGAGATTTTTTCTTTATTTGAATCGAGGGTCTAAGGACAGAGGATGTTGTATGTTGGACATTTTGTAAAGCCCCTTCAGGTAAATTTGTGATTTGTAATACTGGGCTATATAAATAAAAAATAAAATATTTGATTCTTGGGCCATATTTCTATCATTTTTTTCTGTCTTTGTCACACAACAATAACATCCTCATTGTTAAGTCACATTCATGTCATATAAGAGTTACTGTAATTACGAGATTCCTAGGAGTAGATGGTGCGAATGGCAAGTCATAATTACGACTGTAAAATGCAGCTGCCGTCCACTAATCTCTGAGAGAATAGGAAGAGTGTGATTACCAACATGAATCTTGTGCTCTTCATTGTGATCAGGTCTCAGGAGAGCAGGCAGACTCTGACAGAGAGAAAGGGCCAGACTCAGGCTGGGCATCCAGAGGAAGCCTGCATAATGCCCTGAAGGCATGCTACTTGTGAGGACCACAAAAGAATAATTCATTAGTGAAGGATTGGATTAGTGATGTAAGGAGGTCTCTTGTCAGGTGGCATGGTAGGTCTCTCACTATAGATCTGTAATCAGCACATGTCATGCAGACTGTAATTACTGGGATAAGGGTGGTACGCGCGTCAAAGCCTGTCTCCAAGACTCCATCCCATCCCTGCACTAATACACAGCTGCCAAAATATCCCATTAAGACATCAAAATCACTAAGCAGGAAGCAGGCTGCTGGCTTTCAGCATGTGGCCCCCTAAAATAAACCAGTTTAAAAGTGCAGGATTATGAGTTCTCATCAAAGTTAAAGTTGAGTTTGTGTATTGAGGCTGTGCTTTATAGCAGGGGAGTATTGTCTGTGTCATGGGGCTATGGCTTATATGTGGCTTGCATACAGATATGAGCGCTGGTATGACAGGGCAGTGTGTGTGTGTGTGTGTTATTTATCCTTATCTGGACCAAATGTCCTTAACACAGGCATTAAAAGGAAATCCTCTAAAAAAGAGAAGCAGTGAGTGGTCATATTTTTTTAGGCTGTCACCTCGAGATGACCATCTAATTATGTTATCTCAAGATAATAAACTTTCTTTATGATGGTGGTGTAATTATGTCATTGTCTTAAAACAACTCATGTTTTTGTACTGTTCTTGTTCTGACCATCACCCCAAATAATGATTTGTTTACCTTGTAAACTCTGGATGTCAAATCATTAAG
Source organism: Thunnus maccoyii (assembly GCF_910596095.1). NCBI lineage: Eukaryota > Metazoa > Chordata > Actinopteri > Scombriformes > Scombridae > Thunnus > Thunnus maccoyii. The sequence goes on from NC_056542.1 coordinate 32,995,692, forward strand.
AGTGTTCTCAACACTGTTATTTATCTCATTAGATGAACTTAACAAATGGTGCTCTTAACAGCAACATCATATGTAGGTGGGGATATTTCCTTTACACTCTTGCATTTGTTCTGTTACTCTTGTCCTCTTCTTGTAGGAAGGTCAGGTTAGGAGGAATGACTCAGTTTAGATTTTGAGAACAGGCTTAAAAATAGACCCACTTTTGGATTTAGAAGATTTTCTTTGGTTGTAACTTCTTTATGCTCTAGTTCAGGGGTTCTCAACTGGTCTCACTCTGGGACCCACATTTTCCCATCGTCGTTAAGTTGCAACCCACTTTTATGTATCTGTATGTCATCTTTTTTTTAACATAAATACATATATTTACATGTACAAAGTGCATTTCAGAGCACATTATTAAGAAACTGAGGAGGACCATGACAACTGCATGTACACTAAAATAAATATCAGAACTGCACAAAATAAATAAGGCCACAAATGAGATATTATGGCAAAAATCATAATCACAATTATTTTGGTCAATATTGAGATTATTTAACAGGATTACATTTTGACTCTCATTTTTGCCAATTGCCAATGCTGATATATGCACAAATTTTTTTCCACCTGGCTGAGGAGACTATTACACCTGCGATCATAGATTGTACTAATGATCAAGAAAGACAATATATGAGGGAAAAACTTAGGAAGACTGGCGCTCAGCATTAAAACTTTAATGAACCTGCCAAGTGGGTGGAGCAGTAGTTTTCTTTGAGTTTATCAGACAGACAGGATTAATGTGTAGGATTTAATCTTTGGTCCACAGCCTGAAGCAGAAGGTGGCAGTAATGCACCTAATACGCTGGTTGCCAACCACTGATATAAACCAAAAAGAAGAAGAAGAAAAGGTTTTTTCAAACAGAGTGGTACATCGTGTAAGCCGAGGGGTTTCCTATCTGTGGAGCCGAACACCGCAGCACCTCCACGGACTATAACATCCTGACAGTCCTGGTGTTTCCTCTGCAGGCACCGAGCCCCGCTTTGTTATTTAGGTTAAAGTGGGAAGAAGCAGCAGGTCTGTCGGGCAGCTGAGTGAAGTGGAGTCCGCGGAGGGAAGCCAAAAGCATAATCGAAAATAAAATTCGATGAATCGCACAGCCTTATTTCATACTCTCAGTTGCAAGCACTTCACTACATATCACTCACTGGGGTTTCTGTCCCCTTTTATCCTCAGTGTACGAAAATCCACATTTTAAATACTCCGGGTCATACTTTGCTTCGCCATCTTGCCTCCCAACATCAACACAAACTTAAAGTGAATGTCAATGAAATGATGGTTACCATGGCAACGGCGGAGACTGCTGCACATCTCCTTTTTTTCAAAATAAAAGACAAGTCCAACATCAGATGCGCATTAAATATTATTTATTTATTTTTGACCAGCTGTCCGCGACCCACTCAGAACGGGTCTGTGACCGACTTTTGGGTCACGACCCACCAGTTGAGAATCACTGCTCTAGTTCAAGGTTAGCACTCATGTTTAGGGCAAAGATCAAACAGGATAACGGTGACATACATTACATTTAAGCCTTTAAAATTAAATAAAAAACAGTGTCTCTGCTTTCTTAAATAACAGGTTAAATTAAATTGTTTTAGAATTTTACAGCTGAAACTAAAATTTATAGCTAGATTAATGGTGAAGTACGTTTTAACCAGTAAATGTGTAGTAATATTGACAAATGAAGCTCAGCAAAAGTTCAATCAGGAGGATGATCTTCCACCTCAACCAATCACATTTTGCTGTCAAACCTTAACATTTCTTCCTTTCTCTGCTGCTGTTAGCTGTCATTTCAGGGTCCACCCCTCCTCCACCTCCACTTTTCATCAGAAGCAGCTGTCCATGAGTGAGCTCATTGGGAATCCAGTTCCAGATCATATCCATTCAGATTTTAAACCTGTTCTTCCCCCTTTCACTACCACGAGTGTCTAGATCCCACTGGGGGGGTGTTCCAGTACAGCTCATGGCATGACTACCAGTGCGAAATGATGTCACAATGGAATGTATATATATATGTTTTGGGTTTTTTTTCCTACCTGACCCCACCAGAATCCAGCGGGTCCTGACAAATTATTCAGTTCTTGATGTTTTATTGGGTAAAGCTCAGGACTGAGGCTATGGAGGACCACAAGGGTCATGGAAATAGTAATAAAGCATTTCATTAATTAATAACTGATTGTGCAGTTAAAAAGAGGAATTATAAAAAGAGTTTACAAATGAAATAATTATCCATCAATAAATTGTTCAAATTAAAAAGGGATTTACAAAAGCAACTTGGAAATATTCAATAAAAACATCATTTGAAAATACATTAATGAATTCCTAAATAAAAAATTTAATTTCAAAATCTATTTAAAAATGCAGTTTTAGAAAGAGAAATAAATGACTGAATTCGTAAATTGAATTAGGAATACAGCTTTTAATCAGGCATTCTATAGGCCTAGACTGCCGGGGAACTTCCCATGATGCACTGAGCTCCTCTGTCCTCTTCCTCCTCTCCATCTGTATGCATTCATGTACCATCAATGCATGTTACTAACTTGGCTTCTTCCTCAGAGTTTTTTGTGCTTTCTTATCTTGCAGGAAACCCTGGGTTGCAGGCTGAGCCTTCGCGGTCCTTCACAGTCCTGTTGGTGTCCTTCCCTGGCTGTTGCTGCTGTTATTGTTATTGTTATGATTGTTGTTATCCTGATTGATTGATTTAAAAGGGCAATTCCCTTTTCCCACTTGCATTTCCACTTCCTCGCTGCTTTTCCATTTTCTATCCGTTATTGGATGTGCTGAGTCATTTTGCCTCTCCTTTTCACCTTCACGTGACACTTTGGGCTGTGCGCTGTTAAAACAGTGCAAATTAGGCCCCCCCCCTCCTGTCAGCAGCTCCTGGTCTTCATAATAAAAGCTCTGTTGAGTCTTGTCAGTAAGGATGTCACGTTATGTTGGTTGTTTAATTGTTTGTAGTGATACTCAGGTTTTAATCTAACAAATGTGTGCTGGCTATGTTGTATGTATGTAAATAACATATGTCTAATTGATGATTAGCGCCAATTATGAACTCTTAATCTGAAATGGAGGAGTGGAGACGTTAGCTAGCTAATGCTAGCTATGTCACGGAGAGTTTGCCAAGAGCAAATCTACAAGCTGCGTCCGAGACAACACACAGCATTACCTCAGTAAAGGTGAGTTAGCCCAGCGGTTAGCATTGCCCCTGTCTAGCTTAACATTCCTCAGGCTAACTTTGATATAAATAAATATAATATAATAATATAAAGTCACGCTATCATGAGACGTCAACGGTTTAATAAGCATGAACTCATTTCAAGATCATACACTGAGGTATGAAACTGCAGCAGCTTATGTTTAATTTTTATTGTTGTCACTGTTTGTGTTTGAGTCACCAAACAGTGGTAGTCTATGGAGTTATATGATCAACTCAGAGGTAGTGTACCTTCATATGTATGCTTTCATTTGTTCTTTTATATCATGAACACTTTTTATTATTACACTTATACTTGTTTGTCTCTTGCCTCAAGTCAAGCATCCCTGGTTAGTCACTGCCTTGACAACAACAGACTTCAACATGCATGTTGCCGCCTTTCTGCACACCACCTGAGGTCCTGCTGAGGTTCACCTCCTGTGGCAGAGTGTCTGACGGAGACTGGGCTACACACATAGCACCATCCAAGAGGCTTATATGGACTGGGAGGGACAGCAACTTCTACTTTGAGCCCAAACCAGATCCAGCAGTGAACTCCTTTATGATAATACAGTCTTCATGCTACATATGTTTACAGTATGCATAGGTTTTGACATCTGTATGTGTTTATAATCAGAAGCGATCAGTCGGCCAGGAAGCATGGGGAGTTTTGGTGGAATGGTTTGCTCTAGAGCCAAATTGCATACAATGTAGACCAAAATTGCTTGTATTAAGAAATGTTGTAAGTTGTTTAATGACAACTTTCTCAGCAACCTTTGAGAGTACTGGCAGTATACTTATTGGTCTGTAGTTACTGGCTTCAAGGCGGTCTCCAGATTTAAAAATAGGCGTGACAATGGCACATTTCCAGTCATCAGGAAAGGAGCTGTGTTTAAAAGACAAGTTAATTAAATGAGCAATAGGGGGAGTTAAAATACCTTTGTGTGATTTGACAAACATAGTGTCAAATTAGAAAGCATCTCTACTTTTGGAGCTTTTTAAGGAGCTGATGATTTTGTTTACTTGTAACTCGTTAGTCTCTACCAGCTCAAAAACCTGACCTGTAGCATCTATAGGACCAATATCCAGTTTCTTTTTTGTAAATTTTTTTTCTAACTCATACACAGACTCAAGAAAAAAATGATTAAAGACAGAAGCAACAGTAAAATGATCTTCAATTAACTTTCCCTGTACTTTGAGTTTAAAATCTCCTAAAAATTTTGGGTCCCTCCTTGTGAGATTATCAATGTTTTTCCAGATCAATTTACTGTTGCCTTTTGCCTCATTCAAAATATTGAGATAAAACAAGATTTAGCTTCTTTTAGCTCTTGGATAACTTTGTTCTTTGAACTTTTATAAATCAGTATGTCAGAGTCTCTTCTAGTTTTAATTGCCTTCCTTAGTGCAGCATCTCTAGATTTCATTAGTTTCCACAGATTTTCATTAAACCATGGCAAATTGTTTTTATTTTTAGATTTTATCTGTTTCCTCACATTAAATCTTTCCTTCACAGAGTTGATTCTGCGAGTAAAAGTTTGGGCCCATCCTATCGGGCTTTATGGCACTTACTGGTGTTGTTGTCTCCTGACTAGATCCCTGCTTGTGTTGTATCAGTCTCATATGTTACGTATGTATGTAAGCGTCTGCTAAATGAAAAATGCAAATATAAATGTAAATGTAAAAGTATCACAGCCATAGTCCAGGTCATCAGAGGACAGTACATCATCCCAGTTCAAGCTTAAATTCTTCTTGCTTAACTCTGGGTATGTATTGAAGGATCATTGTCTTAGTTGCTGTGGTCTTAAATCTACTTTTAGTCAGTTTTCTTGCACATAGGGTTAGGTTATGATCTGATAAGCCAATGATTAAATTATAACTTTTAGTTATTCTTTCTGGTTTGTTAGTAAATATCAGATCCATTTGTGTACTGGAGCATTTTGCAATCCTAGTTGGGCCTTTTACAAGTTGTTCTAGTTGGAATTTCTCTGTGATCATTTTTAGTTTTTTCCTCTTAGTTTTATCCTCCCAGTTCACATTAAAATCACCCATAAGTAATAATTCTTTGTTGAGATTGCACAGACTTCTGTGAGTTGATCATAGAAAGTGTCATCTGCAGAAGGGGGCCTATAGATACCTATGATGTTAAAAGACATTTGTTGGGATGACATTATTTTTATCCCAACATATTCTAACGTGTTACCCGCATTATAAACCACACATTCACATTTGATGTGAATAAGGGTTTTGAATTAATTAAATAAGCAAAGTGTTTTTGTGCCATTGTAGGTAATTCACAGTCCTTTAAGTGTCCAGGGAGGGAGTGTGTGTGTGTGTGTGTGTGTGTGTGTGTGTGTGTGTGTGTGTGTGTGTGTGTTTGTGTGTTGAGGGGATATTTTGCAACAGTATGAATATCCTTAGCAACTAATCTATCAACTACCTTAATCTACCTTAATCAACTAATCTGGTTTGGGCTCAAAGTAGAAGTTGCTGTCCCTCACAGTCCACAAAAGCCTCCTGGATGGTGCTGTGTGTGAAGCAGTGGCGGCTGGTGACTCAAAAAATTGGGAGGACAGGAGAAAAACCAACATGGAATCTTACAACAAACCGCATCATACTATATCATTGTCCCCCACCAGGGGACAATAAAACCAAAACCGATAAAACAATTTGCTTTCAAAAACAAAAACCCCTGAGTGGTGAAAAGGCTGCTTCTTTAAAGACATTTATACATATTGTTTCTAAACAAAGAAGTGCTCATTTTAGCCGTGGAGTGGTTCAGAATGTGTCATTTTACCAACACAGTGAATTTCAAATTTAAAGTATTGTTCTATTGTGACAACAGATTTATGTTCCCATCAAAAAGAGACAATATATCACAGGATTTACACGTTTCCTATGTACTTTCTTAGTATACAGAAATATATAAAGTAGCACAAAGCTTATAATGTGATACAGGTTCAGATCACTGCTAAATACTAGTAAGATTGAACACTAAAAACATTCACAGATCTAAAAGTGTAGGTTCACATCAGAAAGTATTAACGCATTTATCAAATACATGACTTACACTCTCTTATCTATATACACAACATACAAAATATAGTCTACAAAGCTGACATGTTAACACTTGTTATTCTGGTTACATTAAGCGTATTACTCAATATATCAATCAGCCAAACCTCCTGCACACTCATTCACTAATCACACAACATCAACAGCTGACTGAACAACCACTCAATTAAAAACTGGATCAATTCCAAATGAATGAGTGAGATCAAACAGCTCACTATAACTTCAACAAGCACACTACCCACAACACATTATATGATCTCTGCTGCATTCTTGTTAAGGAGATGAATTCACACATTTAACCATCAGAGATGAAATTAGCGACCAAAGAGACAGAGAGAGAGAAGCTGTATCTGACTCACGTTATCTGACGTCTTCTTCTTTCTTTCATGGAGATGAAGTATTCATGTCATAACGTCCATTTGTGGCTGTTGGTCATCTGGTTTGTTAGTTAACAGAACTTTGTGGCTACTGGTTAACCAGTCTGATATCATTAGCAACGATGACAAACAAGCTAACTCTCCTGGTTAACATGGACTCACTGTATTCCGGTCATCACGGTATTCCGGACACTTGACCTTGTCCCGCATATTCTGTAAATACATACTTCCAGGTCATGGGCAATATATATTATATATATTATTTATATATATTATATATATTATATATATATAGATATTATGATGCTTTTTTCAAAGTTGTCACAACAAAATGTCATTACCACAAAAACAAACACTGATTTTAATACAAAATGATTTGACAAGCAAAGTTTTCACAATCATGCCAATAAGTACAAAACATGCTCTTTTAATTTTAACAACATGTTCTCACTAACTTTTTAATATATTGCCTTGTCTCAACAATGAAATATTGCGTAATAATCAGAATATTTGTATTGCAATGTATATTTTTTCAGAAAATGCAAATTTAGACTTTTAAACATTACCACAATGATTGAGGTAAAACCCAAGTAAACAAAAAAGTAACATTTTCTATAAAAAAATGTATTGTGATGGTAATGTATTCCGGTAATGACAACATGTTTTGGTAATGACATAAAAATTAACACTGATGTTTTTTGTTGTTTTTACAACTAACGAAAGATGAAGAAAATACTACTTTTTAAAAAGAACACCTTTTGAACACTTAACCTTCTATTAAAATGAATCACTTGGTAAACTAGCACAGCATTGCTTATGTAATATCTTCTTTGGGCTCATTTCTGACATAAAAAAGGATCAAACAAGAGAATTGGCATGCTCAACTCAAATGTCCCATATGATGGGTGCGAATCCAAAAATGATAAAATAGAAAATAAAAATTTCAGCACTCTCAAATAAGTGTGTAGCATTTTAATTCATGCACAGCAACAGTGGTGTGACCCATATTAAACAACAGTCAGGGACCTGCCGGTGATTATCAACCAGCTTATACAAATCATCGGAACAATGTCATAAAAAGACAAATGCTAGTAAGAAATACAGTATAGTAAGAAAAATAGTATTTAAGTCAATGAAAAATATATCACATTCTGTGACTGCAACAACCACATAAGTAACCAACTGATTTTACACACTAGCAATAAAAAAATGCACTTAACAATATAAAAACTCATCATGTGCAGAAACTCAATAGCAGAATTTAAGTGTCTGCTCTCACTTTTTTCCGTCCTCTCATATGACTTGGGGTTTTATGATGAGAACTGTCAGAAATATCAGGTGAAGCTTCAAGAATGGGCACTTCATTCTCATGTTCTTCCTGACCTATAGGAGATATGGGAGGTGTGTTTTCAGCTATATAACTTTGTATCTTCTCTCTGTTCTTATCACTGGCCCTTTTGTTTCTTTGGTTAACTTTCCACTGATGTCTCCTGCATCTTTTTTCCCGCTTTGATAATTGTGACATGGCTTTCAATTTTCCTGTCTCTTTTCTTTTTTTGTATCTCTCTTTTTCTCTTTCAAGATATTGCTGATATTTCTCAGGATCTTCCTTGATTTTGTCTCTGTATTTTTTTGACCGTTGAGCTGGTTTAGCTGGGGCCATGTTGACATCTTCAAACAAAAATGTAAATTACGGTTATCATAGTAAAGTAGTAAATAGTAAATTAAGCTAATATATTCTAGTTATAAGGTAATAAACAGATAAATTGTCATTACCATCACTGATTGTCATTACCATCACAGTCACTTGTGTGATGGTAATGACACATGATGGTAATGACAATTTTCACTCTTTGCAGAAAATGTTTGCTAAGTTTTAGACTTGCTAAGCTAACTGGTTAGCTAGCATACAATGTACACTGAATATATGTAAATAAAGTGGAATTTCCTATTAATGAATTAAAATACTCAAATAGTAACTTGTTTGGTAATGACACCTAATAAACATACTCTCAGATCAGGATGTATAAAACATCAAATTACTTACATATATGGGCATAAAAAATGTCTTAATTGCTCTCTAAAATGTTGAGTGTGATGGTAATGACAGATTGAAATAAATTGCAATTTGAACAAATATAAACTATATGAATTTGAAAAATGTCTTTTTAAGTTGTTATGAGGAAATGCAAAGTAAAGTTTTAATGAATTTAGCACTTTTTATTGCTTTATTATAGAGGGGATGTCAAAAAGTCTGGGCTGGGGACAAGCCCAAAGCAGTGAAATTCTTGCACATTTGAATTTTCAACACACTGAAAAAGTATTAAAATGTCATCATTGAAATACAGTTATTTTTGTCATAGCTACTACAACCTAACCTTAACAAATACAGTAATTGTTTTTTCTAAAAAACATTTTTTTCTTGAAAATCTACCCTGGGGACAGAAAATCTCCCTTAATTGAAGAATCACCCATATATCTGTCTCATCCTTGTTTACGCCTCTTTTGATTCTGACCAATCTTCATCATCCAGAGGCAGTCATTTAAGAGAGATCAACGTGAGTTTCCATTGTGCATATATGAACTTTCAGAAAATTGCGGGAGGGAGGGTCTTCCGGCATGACTCGACAGGGTGGGGAGAGGCATATGTATGGAAAGTACTGGTTTTAAAACATGATCACCCGTCAGCAAAATGACAGAAACGTTCTTAAGGTCTCATATAATATTAAGGAGTTAGTTAGTTTTAGTTTTTTGACTTTTTGAAGGGATAACTTACACACATTTACAGTCACTGTCCGACGTGAATATGAGCACCAACGGTGCCTCACCGCACCAAAACACACACTATTAAAATGGGTAATTTACACACATCTGTAACATTATTAAAGTTAACTTTTAAAGCCATAACATTAACTTAACATTCATGTGTACTAACAACACATATTTAATAGCTGTTCACTGTAGTTAACTGTAAACTTAAAGGAACTCATTTAAATATAACTAACAAACAACAGTTAAATGAACATGAACATTAAAATTAAAACTACTAATACAAGTTCATGTTAATTTTAAAAATAAAAAAGACTGCTGGTCATGTGGCTGTCCCGTCATTTCCTCTCTCTGCCCTGGTGTGTCCTGGCCCCTCTCTCTCCTGCTGTCAAAGGCAAAATAACAATACTTAAAATTTGTATGAAAATACTTCACACAACATGTAATACTGTGTTTAGTATTCCAAGTATCTTATAATGTTAACTACACAAAATCTACAAATATCAGTTTTAACAGTAAGTTACAGAAATGCTTAACGTTAACGTTACAAATTCAAAATTTGGATTCATGTTTTTTTTTGGTAGGGAGGAATGTCAGGGAAAAAGCAGAGATACAGCAGGGATACTTTAGAGATGCAGTAGAGGAAAGAAAAGCAGGGGAAGGTATTAGGAAAGTCTCCCAAAAGTGCAAAATCCCCAAATCTTCTCTTGTTGACCACAAACTGGGGAGGTTTGAGTGTGGTCCCCATCCAAACAGAGCCATCACACAGCAAGAGAAAGAAGCTCTTGTGAATTATATTGTATGGATGGCAAACCACGGTTTTCCATTAACAAGAACTGTAATCAAGGGCCTTGCCTTGGAAATTGTTAAAGACGGCAGCCAGAAGACTCTGGTCAACCTGGACAAGGGCCCCAATGACAACTGGTGGGCCCGCTTTAAAGCCCGCCACCCAGAGCTCACTACCAGGACAACGGACTCCCTTGATCGGGCCAGGGTCCTTGCTGCCACACCTGGGGCAATAGAAAAAAATTTCAGGTTGTATGAGAACATCATTGAGAGTAGTTCGGTGATAAGCCCAGGTCAAAGGAGAAGGTGATGTGCCAGAGAGGGAGGAGACATATGCACGGTCAGCAGACTACTACCAGAGAGCACATTACTGTGCATTTCGCCGTCAGTGCAGCAGATACACACATCCCTCCCTTCATAATCTATCCCCACTGCCTCCCCAGTGTAGCATATGCCTTGGATGGTCCAAACAGCAGCCTATATGGTTATTCTGAGAAGGGTTATATGACCACTGAGCTCTTCAGAAAATGGCTGGACCATTTTATTAAAGATGCCCTGAAAGAACGCCCCTTGGTCTTAATCATGGACCAGCATGAAACACACTGTGGCCGCCATCTTATTGACATTTGCAGAGATAACAAAATTGAAATTCTGCTGCTCCCACCACACACAACTCACATGCTTCAGCCACTGGGCATAAGCATATTCAACCCCATGAAGGCTGTCTTCAGCACCCTGGCACGTCGCATGGGCCTAGTGAGAGGAGACATGGTTACTGGAAAGAAGCATTTCTCCTCAGTGCTGAAGCACGCCTATGAGAAGGCTGTCACTCCTGGGAACATAATGGATGGCTTCAGGAAGGCAGGCATCCATCCTCTATCACGAGAGGCAGTGGATATGATACAGGTTAGGTTCTTAATTTGATTCCCAATAATTATTCCTATTAACTGTGTTATGCAACTTAAATCTAACTTAATGTGAAGAACGCTAGTTTTTAACCTGAGCAATCTCCATTTAGATTGTAAAGCTCTTGCCCAGTGAAGCTGCCATACCCATCTTCTCTTCCTGCAGTGGTGCTCCAACCAGCTCCGCTGCTCCAGAGGCCACTCTCTCCTTGACTGAAGCAGCTGCTGGTCCCTCCTCCATGCTGCCCACCTCCTCCACGCTGCCCACCTCCTCCACTGCCCCAGCTGCTGCTGCATCTATCACAAACCCAGAGAAAACAAATACAGCATGTTGTCCGACATGCAAAAGGAGCAGGAAAAATTACCTTGTTGAAAGTGGTCTCCAGTGATACCACTGTCACTTGCTCACATTTGGCAATAAAGTGAGTGGGGTATGCCGCCGGGTACCACTACAAGCCAGGGTAATCACTTCAGATGAGTATGTTGCACATCTTGACAGGCTTGAAGCAGAGGAGAAGAAAAAAGAAGAGCAGAGGAAAAAAAGGAAGGAAGAACGAGTGAAAAAGAGAGGAGAGAAGAAGGCCAGGCAAGAAATGGCAGAGAAGAAAGGCACCACTATCATGGTGGTCAGTGTGCCATCTGTAGAGGCATCACACCACCAGGGTTAGATGCAACTATTGATGAGTGGGTCCAGTGTGAGCTCTGTGAGCTGTGGTTTCACCTTGTTTGTGTTGACATAGATGATGTCCCTGATGGAGAGTGTCACAAATGTAGTGTCACTGTGTGAGAAAAAGGGCAAAGTTAAAGAGTTGTCTAGTCACACATACACACACACACACACAGATTAAATAGTTTACACAAATCTAAAATTAGTTTGATTAATTCATGTTCAATTTTGTTTTATTTCCTGTTCAATTAATTATTCAATTAATTAATTATTAGGCTTACATGTTCAAATCATGTTTATTTTCTTGTTGTTTCGTTGAATTATTTGCTCAACCAACCACACACATAATGTAAATAATTTATACACACACACACAATGTAAATAGTTTATACACACACACAATGTAAATAGTTTACACAATATAAAATCACAGTATGATCAACCAATTAACATTATTCTATAAATTATTAGGTTTAAGTTAAATGTTAAATGATGTTGTTTTAAGGCTTTTTGTTGTCTCGTTGAACTGGTAGCTGAATTTGTTGAATTTGTTTATGTTATGAAGGGAAATGTTTACAATGATTTACAATGTTTAAAATCAACTAAATTTATCTTTCTACAAATGTAACGTTAACGTTACCAGAGTTGTTTATTAATCCTCCACGTGTTTTAACATTTCATTTGGGCACAGCCATTTTGGACTCCCGCCATGTCGCTTCATATAAGCAATTATCAATTGAAAAAATGTAGAAATACTTAGAAATAATATTTGATAGTTATTCATCAATAATGTGTGTTTTTATAATATTAGAAAAGACTCTTTCATACCTGTCCGGAATACCGTGTGTAGAGAAATGCAGATCAATCCAGATCACCGTGAGTCCTCATTGTAATCCGGACATAGAACGTACCAAAATTCAAAATTTCTCCTAAACAACTGTCCCAAAATGTGCCAATCAAACTTTGGTATGTGTGTAAGACCTTTCCCCAGAGACAGATATGCCAATCATGCTTATCTATCTGCGCATTGATGTCTTATAGGCCTTTTTACTGATGTTAGTGTGTTAAGTGTCCGGAACACCATAAATCTATGTTATATCTCCAGTTGGTTCTTTCTCCAGCCGTGGTGTCCTGCCGGTGCTGCGCCACACAGTCCAAATCCATTCTCCCGTTAGCTTAACAACAGTCCTTAACAGTCCTTCAGGGCTGCTACAACAAGCTAACTGTTGCGTTGGCTAACGCAAGCAGCTATCTACTGCTCCATAAAAGAAGTCTTACCGGTTTGTCACACTCACCTACTTTACAGTTGTAGAGATTTGAAGATGAAATCTGGAAACTATCATTGGACCGACGCAATGTTAATATTGCATTCTGGTTGTTGATTGGTTAGGAAGGACGTCCTCCCTTGGAGCATCATGTTACGTGTCCAATCATAGATGAGCATGAAAAAAAGTGAAGTACATTAAATTGATGTAAAAGATCCCGCCTGAGAAGGACAGCAGGAGCCCATCCTCCTCTGTCCCCCACCACCACTTACACAGACTGCCCTTTCTCCTCCTTCTCTGCAGGTGTCACTGTTGAAGCATTTTAATCAGAATTTCAATAATGGATTTTTTCCAAAGAAGAGAGAAAAAATATTTTATAAATAATACTGAGATTTGGTAATGTATATTTCAACCAAATATTCTTTTTTAATATTTTGATCTGCCTCTTGCCTCTCAAAAAATAGAGGAGGAGCAACCTCCTCTGCCTCTATGGACCAGCCTCCACTGGTGTGAAGCCCACATTCTGTCAGACACTCTGCTGAGGAGGTGAACCTCAGCAGGACCTCAGGTGGTGTGCAGAAAGGCGGCAACATGCATGTTGAAGTCTGTTGTAGTCGAGGCAGTGACTAACCAGCGATGCTTGACTTGAGGCAAGAGACAAACAAGTATAAGTGTAATAATAAAAAGTGTTCATGATATAAAAGAACAAATGAAAGCATACATATGATGGTACACTATCTCTGAGTTGATCATATAACTCCATAGACTACCACTGTTCGGTGACTCAAACACACACAGTGACAACAATAAAAATTAAACATAAGCTGCTGCAGTTAGCTGAGGAACGTTAAGTTACACAGGTGCAATGCTAACAGCTGGGCTAACTCACCTTTACTGAGGTAATGCTGCGTGTTGTCTCGGACGCAGCTTGTAGATTTGCTCTTAGCAAACTCTCCGTGGCCTTCTAGAGAGTTATGATGTCAGTATTTGACATCACATTAGTGTTTGTTCTGTAAATTACTGGCAGACTCAGGAGAGCCAGCGTTAGCTAGGTGGCGTCTCCACTCCTCCATTTCAGATTACGAGTTCATAATTGGCGCTAATCATCAATTAGACGTTTGTTATTTACATACATACATACAACATAGCCAGCACACATTTGTTAGATTAAAACCTGAGTATCACTACAAACAATTAAACAACCAACATAACGTGACATCCTTACTGACAAGACTCAACAGAGCTTTTATTATGAAGACCAGGAGCTGCTGACAGGAGGGGGGGTTCTGGGGGAGAATGATTTGCACTGTTTTAACAGCGCAGGGACCAAAGTGTCACGTAAAGGCGAAAAGGAGTGACGAAATGACATTGCGAATGAAATCCAATGGCGAATAGGAAAAGGAAAAGTAGCAAGGAAATGGAAATGCAAATGGGAAAAGGGAATTGCCCTTTTAAATGCCTGATTAAAAGCTGTATTCTTAATCCAGTTTATGAATTCAGTCATTTATTTCTCTTTTTAAAACTGCATTTTGAAACAGATTTTGAAATTAAATTTTTTATTTAGGAATTCATTAATGTACTTTTAAATGATATTTTTATTGACTATTTCCAAGTTTCTTTTCTTAAATACTTTTTTAATTTGAACAAATTATTCATGGATAATTATTTTATTTGTAAATTCTTTTTTATAATTTCTCTTTTTAATTGTACAATTGGTTATTAATTAATGAAATGCTTTATTACTATTTCCATGACCCTTGTGGTCCTCCATATGAGGCAGAGCATGTTCAAATGTAGTTTTAAAAAATTGCCTTCCTTTTCTCTTTCTCTCTGACTGTGCCGTCATCTGTGTCCATGCATGTCATGTGCTGCCAGTAGATGCATAATTGAACTATTGATCACCAGACCTCAGGGAATGCTCACCAACATCTTCCTAATAATAATCATAATTATGTTGCAACTCATTAACTTTAATTATGCTGTCTATTGTTCAAGTTGATGGATGACAACTCTAAGTTGAACAGAAAAAACATGAGTATTGCCCTCATGCAGCCAGCCCTTTTTTTATCTGTTCAATTTCCTGTTTTGTCTTTTAACTTCCAGCTGCTATTTCTATAGTAAATACAAGACATGACCACAACCAGCACAGATATTAGATTAAAAAGACCCTCTTTGGCGCAAAGTTACATTCAGCATTAACTAGCTTTGAGTTGCAGCCGCAACTCCCGGTTTCAATGATGAAACATTTCAAGAGCCCTGATGTTTAACTTATCAGTATGATGTAGGTTACTAATTATTATATTTTTTACTATTATATCAAAGGTTTAGACACACCATCCCATTCCCTTAAATAAGAAAGTGTGTCCAAACTTTTGACTGCTACTGTATATTAACATTATTTACATTCTTTACTTCACTTAACCAGCTGATTTTTGCTTTGTTGGTCTGGAATCTGATTTATCAACATGAATTCAAACTTTTCACCTAAATATGTCATACATGATATATATTTAGTCACTAATATAATATTGAATAATCAGCCTCTTCCACAACAATAAGACCTGGTCATGGGAAACTGGACTGGGTCTAATAGTATATCTAACCTAATGACTCTCCACTGTTCACTCTGTGTTTTGCATGAAGTACTGTATTATCATGTTTTGAACGGCCACAATGAGACAACTCTGTTATGACATCATCTTCTGAGAAACACATAAAACACACACATTGTGAGCATTCACCATGACTATGATAATAGTAATATGTGCAGCTGATTCTGGTGCAGTGTGGGAGAACTGATTTAATTAGTGCCACTGTGTAAATAGCGCTTGATGCTCTTTAGAGTGTCTCATTTTCTTTAGCTCAGTCTTCTTGCTGTAAGTTCTGTTGTCTGACTGCTGACATATTTACTAAATTGCTGGCACAAGCTGATCACAAGCAGCAAAAGTTAAGCAACAAATTCAGACTTCCTGTGTAGACAGGAAGTGAAGAAAACCAATCGGACTATGAGCATTTACTGTGTTCTATAGTATTTATGTTCAAGGTAAAATTAGGATTAGGTTTGGTTTCAGGATAAAGACAGTAACAAATCTTTACAAGTAGCATAATTTAGAACTAGATGTACTATACGTGGCTGAAGCCATATTGTGCTGCTGTGTGGCCTGTCAGGCTTTTAAACATACCATCACAGAGACACAGTCATAGCACCGGTTGAGCTCCTCACTGCTCCACTGGTGCAGATCTGCTGTTTTATTGTGTTTACAGTGCAGATATAATGAGAGGAGACAGGAGCGTTTATTCAAGCGAGGATCACCCCAACTATGCCCGCTTCCCTCCTGAGAGTGCACTTACACACACAGACTCACACACACACACACACACACAGACACACACACTATGTGAATTCACCTGCTGTAGATGTTCAGCCAAATGTTAGCCAATAGTAGCATATTAAAAAGCAAAAGGAACATCTGCAGGTGATAAATAGTGACACATGTATCTGATAATCTCTCCAACTGTTAGATATCTTCAGCAGGTGCAGTAGGCCCACATGTTTTATGCATTGGAAGTAATTCTGTGATTAAATGGTTTCTTACAATGGTTTCAATTTTGCTTTTTCAAAGCCTCAGAAAATCAACTTAGCCTGAAGTTTGTGAATGCTGAAAGAGAAATTGGTTTCACTTCTGTGATGGGTTTCTCTCTTTATGATTGCACTGCATTAGTAGAAGATGTGCCTTAAAGCCAGACTGTGCAACTTCTGAGTGAGGAAATAATATTCTTTCTCTTGTAAAAGATGAGTTGAATTCTTAAGCAATAAAACATAACCTTCCTCAATTCAGTATGCTAAGGGGTTTTACCGCTACATCCTTACTTGGTTTGGCATGACCAGTAGCTAATAATAGCAAACTTAAAACAGATTGCTGTGTAACTGATATTACTGAGTCAATCTTCTTAATCTTCTATTTCTCTACTTCTGCTACTGGCAGGGGTGCACTGTCAGAAGAGGCAAACCAGGCAAATGATTGGGGGTCCCCCAAAAAATTTGGGGAAAGGGACCATCAGTGGCCACTCAAATTGGCACATTTTGCAATGACAATTACCCCTTAAAACTCCAATAAAGGCACTATATGGTGCACTGCCACTGCCCCAAAATCAAATGTTAAGTCCCGCCCCTCCTCGCTAGCAAGGTTGACACTATGCATATGAGAAAAAGTTGATGTGAGCAGATGTAGAGAAGAGTGTACAGTGAGTGAGAAACTCTGTGGATATTAAAAAGTTTAAAAGTTAATAAATTTGTATGTAAAACCAAGTCTTGAGACCAATACAGGGACCTTTGTGCTGTGGGTTAACTATTAAGCTTGTGAGAGAATATGAATTTAAAGTCTGTGTAAAGGAAAATCTGAGATTTCTTTTGAAACACATTATGCATGTCAGAAAATAATTGCTAAAAACGTGAAAAGAAAAAAAACGCCAGTTTCACATAATGATTGGTGATGGATCACTTGTTGACTTCTCATTTAAGTTATATTTTTACTGAAGTGAGTCCACATTTACCTACAAAGTAACTACATGTTATTAACCTGAGTGGTTAATAACATGTTTTTCTGTGGTGTGGAAAACTCAGAACACATAATTTATTATTGCTTTACACAGACTTTAAACTCGGGATCAGTTACCATGGTAACTGACTCTGTGAACTTAACCTGCTCTCTAGCAGGTTTTCTTCAACAAACCCTGAGTTTGTCTCTCTGTCTCCTCCCTCTTACAGATTGAACACATTGTTCATTTCTTCATTGATTCAGTCCATATCGAAATGCGTATTGAAACGCATTAATTAGCAGGTTTACTGTCTGTCAGAAACAAACAAAATTTTGTGCAGGGTGCCCCAAAAAACTACAAATGGCCCTGGCTACTGGCACAGTATGTTTAAAGACTAAATCAACACTAGTCTGAGTTTGAAATGTGTTTCACCTCTGACCACAGCCACTATCTCTGAAGGCTGGGGTTGGGTGTGGTCATACAGTAAGTGTGCTGTCACAAGGTCCTATAGTACAGCTGTACATCACTGCAGCAAGGTGAGAAGTTAAACTACTGGAGGCCAGCCAAGACAATATTTTTCAGGGGGTGTAAGTCTAATCTTTAAGCATTTACCTCTATCCTAGAATGACCATTTGTGACCAAAGCGATACTTTCTACTATGCTGTACCTTGCAAAATTGTTTTAAATCACAGCTGAAAAAACATTTATTTTTTATGATGTGACAACACTGTGGTTGAGGCACAAAAACCACTTGAATAGGCTTAGGGAAAGATCATGGTACTTGGGTACTTCCTTAAGGTTACAGGACCTTTGTCATCATGGTTACAATAATAAGCATGTGGTTAAACTCAGGGGACAATCATGGTCATAGTTTTTAAAAAAACAATGTCGATCACTCTCTAATAATTTCAGCTGATTTCCTCCTTTGCTCCACTAGAGGCTTTTGTCACTTGAATATAAATATATGTAGGTCATTGTGGGGCACTTGCATAAACAACTAATCCTGTAGAATTTTCCCCTCGGCATATTTGCACAAATATGACTGCTGGAGTAGGCTAATGGTTGTTAAGGTAATTATACTGGAAATCACATTTTAGAGTTGTTAGAGATTGTTGAAAATTATAAATTAAATAAAAACCTTGTTCGATTTTTATTTCTGACTTGGAAAAGGCAATGAATATGAACATGAATGAATAAAGTTCATTTAGATTTTATTATTATTTATTATTTTATTTTTTTAGTTTAGACTTTAGACTTAAATGTAATCAAATTCTTGGTTCATTGGTACAATATGATATCTCTAGCTACAGGATCACCAAGTTTGTACCCATTTGAAGAGGGGTAAAATGGGGATTCCCATTGTCACCAAATTAATTCATAAAGGTCATGGTACTTACTATTAAAGTCAGAGTGGGGGCACAGGAGGTGGAAGAAGTTATGTTAATGCATAACTGATGAAAGTGAAAAATCCCAAAATAAAATTCTAAATATTATAGTGACGTTAGAAATTAAATATAAGATATAAAGAATGTATGTTATTCTCAGAATAAAGTTACTAAACCTTCCAGATATTTTCTAAGATTTTGTACTTGTTGATAGTGTTTCTCACCTGTATATAGTACACATTTTTCATTTTTCATGCTGTCCTGCTAAATAATATGTAACATCTCTCTCTCCTTCCATGATAGAGAATATAATAGATCAATACATTTCCCATTAAGGAAAGATTTATTTTGGATGCACATGGAAATGGAACAAGATAAAGGAGCAAGTACTTCCCTTCAGATTTCTGTTCTGTTAAATTGTGATGAAGTACATATCTGTAGCTGATTTGGCTGGTCGAGAAACAACTCAACCAGCTCATTATTTTAATTTTCCCCAC
Organism: Thunnus maccoyii; assembly: GCF_910596095.1. NCBI lineage: Eukaryota > Metazoa > Chordata > Actinopteri > Scombriformes > Scombridae > Thunnus > Thunnus maccoyii. The sequence continues at coordinate 33,015,184 of NC_056542.1, forward strand.
CTTTTTAGTCTCTTACTGCTCGTTTTGCCCACATTGCCGTTGCTCTTTCCACTAGCCCATACCATCATACACCACACTGTTGTGAAACTAGAGGCCAGAGGGTGTCACACTGAAGATTGATGGTTACCCCAGGGACTAATCAAACCTTTTTCAGCATCATTTACTTTGGTGATTATGCCAAGTACCATATGTTAGTGGTCTGATATCTAGAGGCACAGTGTATTCTTATGTGTAACACATTAATCTAAGCTCAAAGGTCCACTTATTAGCTTTCAGATTTTCAACTGCCTCTCATGGTCTCCATTATAGGACTGTAAATAACATTTCAACATACCAACAACTATTGTCATTATTGATTAAACATTTGGTCTAAAATTAAGAGAAATTTCTTAAAGCCCAAAGCTCAGTTCACTTTCACATGAGACAGAAATACCTCAAATACTTACCACAGAGAATATTTTATTTTAGTTTATTTTTGATAGAAAAATAACTTAATCAATTCGTTATAAAAAAAGTCCCCGATTCATTTTTATGTCAATCAATCAATCAATTAATCAATAGACTTACTATATAATGTCAGCTTCATTTAGTGAGTGGTACTGGCTCAGGTGTTGTCACTTCACCCAGGTGTGGAAGTCCATTCACTTGGACACAAAAAGCAAATCACTCGTGATGTCAGTTCATGTCATGTGACGACACCTAAGGCAGCTCAGCTGGCTAAACGAAGACAAATGTGGATGAAAGCTCAGCTTGAGTCAAAAGTTTGGACACGCTTTCTCATTCAAGTGGACGGGAAGATGTGTCCAAACTTTTGACTGGTACTGTATTATACTGCTGTTACTTATTAACGTATGCACAGAGGGTTCAGAGTCAGTCTCTGGCTGTACTGTACGTTCTGCATCACTGCTAAATGAAGCCAAACTGAAATCAACAGCTCTAGTTGACCTGCCAGCTGGACCACTGTACAGTGCATGCTTCTGTCTCCAACCAGGAGAATTAATGTGGTCAGTCCTGTAGGTCATTTATTATAATCCCAGTCTAAGTCTTTTCAGAGGCAGTGTTTTAGAAGGTCTTTGGAGCCCATTTCTCTATTGTTCCCCAGCTCATTGTTAACAGGCTCTTTTGTAGCACCAGGCAATAGCCACAGTCTGCATTCTCCCACTTCATCCTTCATCATTAGGCTCAATTAGCCTGTATACATTAACTCTCCTTTATGATTGTCTCTTGCCTATTCCTTTACTGTTCAAGGCTACCATTTACTTGTTATTCCTTCAGCTACTGGGGTCAGCAGGTCACATTTTGTTTGTTGCTTCATCCCAGAACGTAGAATGCATTCCTGTGCATTGTCTGGCCATCTTCACATGGCCATTAGAATACAAGTTCTTCTCTATATAGTAAGGTTCCAAAAGTGAAAGAGTGGTGTGGTGGCTTTTTAAAACGAGTAAATCCATCTTACCTCAGATAATGAGATGGGGATTAATATTTGTTGCCAAGAAAGTTTTATACATGTCATCTGTACAATATGAAGCACAGGTTTGTGTGTGGACAGCATGACTTTTTCAAAATGGACCATGTTTGCAATAGATGCACTACCGACAGGTTTTAATATTGCTCATCTAAGTGGGGTATTTTCCGACCCAGGCCTCATTAAAATGTTGATCCAAAACATTCATAATTGTGCTTATCACACATTCAGTGTAGGATTTGATCCACTAGTATCACCACCGCAACACTAGACGGATATGTCATACAATAAATAGTGGGCCTTATTTGTGCTTTAATTATATTTAATTAGTAACTTAATTATTTTTCAGTGCAGATACCACCAACAGCAGAAGTGGCTCACTGAAACCAAATGGCAGCAAAGACAGTCAACTTTGTGGGCATGATGAGCAGATGTTGATGTTAATAATTTTTTTGGTAAATTCATTTTTTGGTGTGGGTAAGGAGAATGTCTCTTACTATGACCTTAGCATTGCATTTCTACTTTATGTGGATGATGTGGTTCTGTTGGCTTCTTCTTAGGGTTGGGAGTGAGTCACTAACCCTAAGGGAGTTTCCAGGTAACTTGGGTCTTATTCACTAGTGAGGGTAAGATGTGTGAGGTCGACAGGTGGACTGGTGTGATGTGAGCAGTTATGTGAACATTGTACCCATCTATTATGGTGAAGAGGGAGCAAAGCTTGATGGAGATGTGTTGGGAAGTGACCAAAAGAACAACATCATGGATGTTCATGGGTCATCTGGGCTCACCCTTAGATTCGGGGTGAGGAGCTCAGACATCTGGTGGGAGTTTGGAGTAGACTAACTATTCTTTCACTAGAGGAATCAGATTACTGTGGAATTGGACATCTAATAAGGATGCCTACTCCCTGTGGATGTATTCTGGACATGTCCAACTAGGAGAGGAGACCGTGGGCTAGACTCAGCATTCGCTGGAGGGATTAAATATCCCATATTACCTGTTATCACCTCGGAATCACTCAGGAACAACTGGTGAATGTGGCTAGGGTGTTGCCATCACAACCCAGACCTGAATAAGCACTGCAAAATGGATGAAGGGCATCTTGTAACCCCATCCTGTATCTTGCCACCACTAGGGGGGTCCAAACCACTGCTTCAGATAACTGGATGAAACTGGATTTGTTCACAACCTACCTGGTTGTTTGAAAGCTTGCATTGCTTACAGTACTCTCCTAGAGTCCAAAACTGTGTGATGCTGCAGCCCCATATCTCTGGCCCTGAGCTGGTGAGTAACATGTAAAGAAAACCTGAATGACGATCATGGCTATAGGGCTCCATTTTGTTTCCACCATATGGCAAAAGGCGCAGCTCTGCACTTGCAATCATTTTGAGGGGGTGCACTGAAGTTGTCTCTTTGCTTGCACCAGCTTGGTATCTTAGTGACTAGCCTTGCCCTGCAGTGATAGGAGGAGCAGTAGAGGGTGTGCTGTTGCCAGTTCAGTGGCACACTGCAATTTTGATGCCAAGGTTTACCACGTTTCGCGCAGTCCACTGCCCGCCTTCTCAGAGCAGGTCAACAGCATGGCTCACCTGTGTTCTGTGATATTTTCAGCTCAGTATTTGGTGAAGGCACACACATGTTAACTTCTCTAAAATTACAATGTTTTGTTTCACTTACATTCTACATTCTTCAACAGACTGACATGAAACAACACAGTTTTACTCTAATTCTTTGAATCCAATAGCAACCTAAGCTGAAGGCCCTTTCTTTCCCCTGGTGATGATCTATTCCATCTGCACTCTACAACTGGAGAGATAAGCACTGTCTAGCCGCAACTGCACATGCCACATCCACTTGTTAAATCTTGTGTATCCTGCACCAGACTGTTGCAAAATAACTACATAACCCTCTGAACTCTTGTGATTTCAGAGGCCAAATAAAATTGTACACTATCACACATGGAAGACATGGTGACTGCCAAATCTTGAAAATTTCCAGAAAGGATGTTATCTGCTCTTTTACAGTCTATTTTAGCTGCAGTAAAACACTGCTTGGATCACTGAATAAAAGTCTGCTTAAGAAGAAGGTAGCTCATGTGATTGGCCATGATTCACAGACTCTAACACGGCCACCTATAATGTATGATAATGTATTCTTTCTGATCCCCCCTGTATGCATGTGCGCCATGGGAATGGCAGTGGCCTTGCCATGAAGCACAGGTACTGTGCATTTGACTGTGACTCATAACATGTAACATAATAAAATAATAATAATAATTAAAAGTAAAATAAAAAAATAGAATACATATAATGTATAAAATCGAGTAAAATACAACATTTTAAAAGAAGCAGCAGTGCATAAGTGTGAAGCAAAGTGCAAAAAAGAATTTCTGGCTGTATCAGGAAAGTCATAGCTAGTTAAAGGCTAAAGTGAAGAGATAAGAAGGCTTCCCTGATATCTATTGATAGCATGTTCCATAGCTTTGGGGCATAATTGGCAAAGGCTGCATCCCCAATTTTCTTTCAGCTGTTGCTGGAAATCTCCAATGAACCAGCAGCAGATGATCGCAGTGTTCTTGAAGGCAGATAGTTAACATGGAAGTAGTAATGTTGCTCAGTCCAAGCCCATTAAGGCCTTTGTATATGAGGAGGAGGACTTTAAAGTCAATTCTAAATGTCACAGGAAGCCAGTGCAGAGCAGCTAAAACTGGACTAATGTGTTCTTTGTTCTGGTTAATAGCAAAGCTGCAGAGTTTTGAATGAGCTGAAGACTCTCAGTCCAGTAAAAAGTGCATTACAGTAATTGGCTTGAAATTAAGCATTGTTTTGATTTATAAATGGTTGTACCTTAGCTATGTTTCTAAGGTGGAAAAATTATGTTTTCATCACCTTGTTAATATGGTACCTGAAGTTTAGATCTGAATCTAAGATAACACCAAGACTTGCAACCTCAGATTTTATCCAGTTAACTTCCCCAGATTATTAAACAGTATTTCTCTTTTTGTTTTGGGGCCAACTAGTAAGGTTTAAGTTTTATCCTCATTTAACTTTAAGAAATGATTGCTCATCCATTTATTTATTACCAGAAGACAGGTAGTAATGGAGTTTATAGCTGCAGCATCATTTGGTTTTGCGGAGATGTATAGTTGTGTCTTATCCGCATAACTATGGAAACATACATTGTGTTCTCTGATGATGTCACCAAGTGGCAGCATGTATAGTGAGAATAATAATGGACCAAGGCAGCTCCCTTGTGGAACCCCATAGCAGTTGTCATGTTCCTCAGACACATGATCTCCAAGACTGATGTAAAACGTACTTCCTTTGATGTATGTTTTGTACCAGTTTAACTCTCAGAAAAGAAGTATAAAAAATTAGGTTTCAGAATTGTCAGAAAGATTAACCCATTTGTCAAGATGATTGATTAGGATATCATGGTCAATCGTTTCAAATGCTGTGCTTAGGTCTGAGAGGACAAGAACTGAGACCTTATTTTCATCAGAGTTTAGTCTGAGGTTGCTGATTATTTTAGTAAGAGCAGTTTCAGTGCTGTGGTTCTAAAGCCTGACTGAAATTCCCCCAGGATATTGTTTTCTTTAAGAAAGGAGTTTATTTGTACTGAAACCATCTTTTCTTTTCTTATTAATGAATGGATATCAGCCTATAGCTGGTCAGTGCATTACCATCTAGGTTGAGTTTCTTTAGTATGGGTTTGAAAACAGCTGTTTTGAAGGCATCTGGGAAGATGCCTGTTTACAATGTTCAGGACATGACTTGAAACACTGTCAAACACCCGCTTAAAAATGCTGTAGCTACAGGGTCAATACATGAAGTGGAGAAGTTACATTAAGTGACAGTCTTGTTAAGCTCAGTGTAATACAGGTAAATTTTCCCATGGTTACATCATTTTTACAGGATTTGCTGAGATTTTCTGTATTTACATCAGCAGCAATACTGGCTCTAATAGAGGTAATTTTGTTATTAAAGAATAATTCAAGTTCTTCGCATAATTAAACTTAATTTCTAAGAGAAACATCATTGTCCGGTAAACTATAAAAATAGTAGCCTCAGTTGTCTTATAATTGTATGACCTTTGCAGACTCTTCCGTGTTGAATACATCAGGACTGGTTCAGATGTCTGTATGGAAATCTGGGTGTTAATTCTGAGCTCTGATGGGCTTGATGTCATCCAGCATATTGACTGAGCGCTCCTCAAAGCCATGGAAAAGACTCAGTATTGGCATGCCAAGAAAGTGCCTCTGTCTTTTCTCTGTCTTCTCTTATCCACACTAGTACATCTTCCCATTTTATTTGTAGATCTGGCATCACTCTGCAGCAGATCCTGCAATTAAAATGTAACGAGCCTGTGTCGCTGTCAGCACAACTTGTCATTTCAACTTTAGCGTTGTTTGAATTAAAAGTGAAAGAGAATTAATCTGGGGAATGGCATATTGCAGCTTTCCTTTGTGCATACATATGAATCTGAGAGACAGCATCAGAACATGAGGGCACAGTGGATGATGTGCAGGTTGGGGCTTAACTACTGACAAAAACAAATTGCATACATTTTTGTTTGTTTTTATGCATTTGTGACAAACCGTTAACAATCAATTTGGCAACTTCAGTTTGAAAGGTGGAGTGAAGACGTGCCCACTTAAAGGGTAAGCCTGGAGATATTCTATATTTTTTACTTACTGTCAACAAATCCCATATACAGAGTTAAACCTACTAAAAAGTATTGTGTGTGTATTCAAAGCCTGATATATCTTATTCCCCTGCGCCATAGAGTTCCATTGTTTTCCAAAACACATAAATGAGCCACACTGTTTTACTGGGTGACTGGGTGACATGTTCGTTTATTACCATGGGTAGATGTCAATTTTCTTATTTTTATTCTTTGCTCCTCACATGACCTGGAGAACAATCTGATTTGCCACCATGTAGGCTGTTCCAATGCACTTATTTCTCAAATGTGGATTAATCAGTCGCTGAAAATAGTCCCCAACAAATGTACTATTTCCTTCCAGCAGGATAGTTTATGCTGAAGTTAAACGTCACAGCCACAGGGATTAATTTCACAGGTATTTGTATAAATTAAAGTGTTGGACAAATTGAAATTTTGATATAATGACTCGAAATTAAAATCCAGGGGGTCACCGTATTTGTTACAATTCATCCTGATGCAAGAAGAAAGGCCACAAGATCATTAAAATTAAAAGAGTTCATCTCAGGTCATGGAAAAATCCTAGAATGCTATGTGTCTTTGGCCTGATGGTGGTGCTGGAGAAAGGTCAGAGGATTACCAAACTCATTATGAGTCATCCCCTGGAGATCATGGATAGCCAAACTACATTTTCTGCCAGTTTGACAGACTAGAGGTCTTCACTGGACACAATCAAAAACTGATTTGTGTTAAACCTACTGGAACCTGAGACCCATTGCAGGAACCTGTGATTACTGCCCAAAGGTAATTAGACCAAATGCAAAATGTTGTCAACAAAAACAACATTTTGCATTTTGCAACAAAAAGCAACAAAAAAGAGAGAAAGCACATTAGCAGCAGCATGATGCTCTTCCAATGGAAAGAGAACCTTCTATTGTTATATTCCAATTAATATAATTTGGACCCAGCCCAGTCCTGGGTTGGATCTCTGTCATTCAATCAATCACTGTTAAAGTGTGTAGCTCAACGCAAGCACCTACTGCCCACCTCCACTGATACAGTTCTATGATTCAGAAGGCAAGCCATGCAGAGCAAGCTTGTTGTTCTGAAAGCTGCAGGCTTCAAGACCTTTGACACCTGCGTTTGGATGAATGCCCTCACCTAAAACAGAGAACATATGCAACTCCCCCCCATCCATAAACATTAATATAAGAATCATTTATAATAATAATAATAATAATAATAACAGAAACAGTTAAATCGTGTACTAGCCCATGGAGTTGATAGATGCATCTGTGCTGCTTCTGGAATAACAGATTAAACTGGCAAAATGTAGGCAGAAGTGCCTGGTAGAAGTGGAGATGAACCTTTCTCAACAGATCCTCAAAACAGACACAGAGCCACAGACACCTGGCTTGCTTTTCTCCTGAAAGACAAAAAGTTAAAAAATAGTAATATTAAGAAATAATTAGTAATTAGTAATAATAGTAATAGTAAATAGCAAAAATGTATTTATGTATTCTTCATTTTTTTACATAATGTAAATAATTAAAATGGGACTACAAACTAGTGGATCTGAAGTAGCTCATCAGGGCCTTGTAGAGGCTGAGTATGCAGTTGACAGCCAGATCCAAACTGAGCCACCTGATGCTCAAATGCTGAAGTACCTCCATGTATTCAGTGTCACAAAACATGCAGAATTCTGAGTAGCACAAAATATGTATTTTAGAGTGGCCCTTCAAACAATTTCTGAATCATTGAATACAATAAATGTGTTATGTAAGGATAACCTGCCATCAAGCATGTTTTTCCTCTAAGTGCTGGATTTAAACTAGTAGGCGAGATACAGAAATCTTCAACATCAAAACCTGATATCTGGAGGGTGAGCAAAAACATTGTTAGTTTTAACACTTTTACATAGTGTAAAATATAGCCAGCTCAGTGAAATATTGCAAATGCAGTTGTGACTGTCAAGCCATTACCTTGGAGTACACCAAGCCACCAGTGTTGTTGTGCACAATGTGGCTGGGACAGCCAAGAATGTAGATGGATGGATTTTGGTCCAGGATCCTGCTCTTAATGGAATTCTTGATTTCCAGATTGACACTAGCATTGTCAACTGCAAGGGCCACACAGTTGGCCCATGGGATATTGTGCCCTTCCAGCACCTCTTTCATTTTGCTGAATATGGTCCCACGGTGACTTGTTGCATTTATTGCCCATGACTTGACTTATGAGAATATTTTGGGGGTTTTTTATTGGCCGAGGAATACTTTTGTGCTATCTTGGAATCAGGGAAACACTCCTTGAACAGTGGGCTCAGGTGATCTGAAAATGCCAATGGGATGTTGTGCTGCATCACTGTCATAGTCACTTTCACCTAGGCTCTTCAGGTCTGTGGTTGTGTAATGATGAAAGTACATATAAAATAGTAAACCCAATCACATATCTACATAGGTGTAGAGTGTGCTGCAGTTAGGTAATTTATGTTATTTTATTAATTAATCAATGTATTAATTTAATAACAAGTTAGGCAAAGTTTTGTTGACATAACATCAATCATTGCATCTTAACCCCCACTAAATAACCACTATACTTAACCACTATTCATCGTCTCAGTGCTTTGCATTGTGAAAAAACCCATTTTGACAAGCTGTCAACCATTTTTTGTTTTTTTAAGTGTGATTTCCTGTTGAAGTGGAGAATCACATCGGCTCTGCCCTGGTGTTTGCATTCTAACTCATGCCGGCAGGTTGCACAACAAAAGTGAAAAGGTGTAGTCCCAGGTGTGATGCAAGACCATTCCTTGATCCACTGTGAATTAAATTCAGAGCCATATGAGGCTGTCCCTGCATTCTTCCTTTTTTTGATGGAGTACACTGTGACTCACACTCTTTCTCTACAGTCTATGGGGAAGAGAGATAGATTTTTTAATTAGCTAATTGAACAAAAAGTGTAGACACTGACTTAACATATTACAAACTGTAACAAATTACAAGCATAATAGAATCAAAGAGTGGATACAGCCTAAGTGTGATAAACAGCAAGCTACAGCGGTGGAAGGTATTGTGAGCGAAGCCCAGTTACCTTTGATGGATCGCACTTGTGTCTCATCATCTCCATTTTCCACATATCTCATTCTCTCTTCTGACGATGCTCCACTCCTGCTGTCCCTGTCTTCCTCTGTACTGTTTTCAAATCCCTCGTCTCCTCTCTTTTTCGCCTTATTAAAATATCTCAGTGATCTCATCTGGAATAACAGAGTTGATAAATCTTTCTTGCAGCTAACTGGTTGCATAGAAAAAGCCAAATGCCATTGTTTAGCGTTGCTTTCTTCTCTTCTCTTAACATTAGACAGCTAACGTTAGCTAACATAAGCTAGCTAGCTGTTTACATAGCTTAAGATAGCTTAAACTTACTCTGTAACTTTCAGAGCATTTATTCAATACAAATATTATATAGTTTGTGTATAACAAATACCCTGGGTTCGTTAATTAATTAATCCAAGATTGATAGCTGTCCTAGTCACTTACCTCGGCTCATGCCACGTTAGTTAGAGTGGGGCTGGCTTGCTTTTACCCCTTTTGGACTCCCAACTGTGAACTTGAGCAGCTGTCCAATCAACACGGAGATAAGCATTGTGCACCAATCAGAGAGTAATTTGAGATGCAGCTCCATGGAAACACCCATATGAAACACCTGGTTTTCCACTACTCAGCTATCTTCCAGAGTTAAAGTCATTTGCTTGGGTTAACCATCACGATACCAGAAGGACCTTGACCATAATTTCCTGTTCATCTTTGTTGCTGTCGAAATGTTTTGGCATGACAGTTGTTTGTCATTGTGTGAGAGCGTGAGACTGATGGTGAAAGTGTGAGAGTTGGCAACAAAAAAGTCACGTTATCACCAAAGTCCTTGTCATTCATCCTGGGGGGGCATGAATGTGTGTACCACATTTCATGGTAATCTACCCAATAATTGTTGCGATATCTTGTTCAAAACCACAAATGTGAACCTCATACAAAATTTCATGGCAATCCTTTCAAGTTGTTGAGTTGTTAAAGCTGGAGTGCAGGACTTTTGTCTCTTCTGACAGTGTGAGTAATTACAAAAACATTGTCAACACATGCTTACGTCATAGGCTCCACTGTAGCCTACTCTTTCGCTACTGCTGCAGCTGTAAAACGGTGGATAAGTTGTTTTGAGTGTCACACAACCCCCATGAAATGACTCATTTCACTATCAGAATTTGATCCATTCGGTCCAATAACATTTTGAAAGTCCAGAAGACCCGCACGATCATATTATTTTATCCCCATTCAAGTTAGCAGAGAGCTTACTGGAAGTTAGACGGCACGGCCAGCAGGAGTTTCTAGTGTGCCTGCTCTGCCCATAGCACATGCGCAGTATGTATTCATACATACTGGCCAGCGCAAGAATGTCAAACACCAAATTTAAAAACTCTGTATACTGTGAAATACAGAGAGACTTATCTGGCGCTGATAGGCTTAATCAGCATCGCCTGAACTCATTTGGCAAGGGCTTGAATGTAACAGTAAATGTAAAAAACTCTAGTACAGGAGCAGGAGCCAGAGCAGGTAAGTTAACGCTACTTCTTTTCTGTGAAAGACAGAATATGGACTTCAGAAACGCGAGTCAAATACACTCTCTTTGTGTCTCTCTGTATCTTTGTCTCTTCGCTCACTTTGGTCCCTTCCTGCTGGTTAAATGTCCTGCCGTGGCTCTCTGTACGTAACACTGTTTAACTCTTGCTGTGTCATTGTTGATTGTTTGTAGCTCTTATTTTGCACCGTTTGTTGTTTGTCTAGCTGTTTATCTAGCTGTTGTGTTCTTGTTGCTGTCTGTGGAGCTCAGTGAGGCTTTGAATAAGTTGTTTGCTGGTTGTTGAATCACCTGTTGCTGCTGCTTTTCTGTGGTTTGTGATTGGGGCCTGTGAAGAAGGTCTGCTGGCTGGTTCTGAAAATGTCTTCATTCATGACTTCTTTTCAAGCTGTGTTGTATAAATGTTAGTATTGTGAGCACTGAGGGATATTTTTTGCACGTCAAGCACATAAATGAGAGTGTGTAATTCGTGTATCTGATACATGCATTGATACTTTTTGATAACATAAGATAAGGTTAGATCTGTTAATGTAGAGTTTACACCTGTATCAGAGTATTTGTTGGACTGTAACCTATATATTTTTGTTGTAAATAAGAGAATTGTGGAATAATTGGTATGATATGTGGATTGCACACCCGGTTAGGGTGATTTCCCGGATGAGTCAGCTACTGTTTCCCTTCTAACCCATTCCACCAATTTATGTATATGTGTCTGTAAGCATATCAGATCTCTCAGAGACAGATTTCTAACAAGCAATGAGATGTTGATCCATCATGTCTTGCTATGGGATGAAACTTCAGCTCTGCAGAAAGCAGAAAAATAACAGATTCATTTCCATTCTAAGGTCAGTTAACTATAGTATCCACACTATCTGGGGACATTATTTTTGTGATAAATATGCACGTCTCTGGATTTAAAGCAATGTTGAACCTACAGTAAGCAGTTGGTCCTGTGTGTACTGTAATGTGTAAATATTACTGAGTTTATTTCACTAAAATCCTGCAGCTACATTTCTATGACTCCTCTCTGATTTTCATTCAATTCTGCCAAAGTCTGGAAGCAAATGGAAATGACACATCACAGCTCAGTGGATGTTTCTCATTGTTTTAAACCTTGAAGATGTGCTGACACATGTAAGTCATACTAATGTGCTTTTTGTATAAATTGTGCTTTTTGATGGTAGAAGTACTTTTTGAAATGGGACCTGCTGGTCGGGCCTATTGTGTTCTTGGCTGAGGGATTGTGAATGTAATGATGGCTTATAAATGAAGCTAAAGTTTGTTAATCTCACACTTTGCTATATTGTTGGATACATGATGCTTACTTAATTTATGTCAGTGGCAAACTGACATAAAGTGTGTTTTTTCCATGTAGTGGCATTGTGCAAATAGCTTATAGGCTTAGCCTTAAAAAAAACCTATGGTTGTGTGGTTACCCTTGCTATTAGAAAATCTGATGTGATGTAGTTGCATGTTCAGTGCTGCAGATGTTCAGTGAGTGAGACCATTGCAGTTGCCACAGGTCCAGGTTTGACATTGCTTTTATGCAACAGTTGTGCTATAATGTTATTGAGGAAATCACTGCAGCATTAAATGAAAAAATAATGTTGCTGCTCGCCTCCGCCACCTTATTTCTTGAGTCTATCATATGTTCAACAATAAACAAAACCAGTAGCCTGCTACTGATACACTGAATAGTAGGTAAATACTACTAATGTTAATGAGATCTTACAACAAATGTAAAAAAAAACTGTCATGGTTGATCCACAGATCACTTTGGTTCCTGCATGCCTTATATCCCACAGACACACCTAAATTAATATTTCTGGCCATGCTACTGGGATGTACAGTATTTTAGAAGTTTCCATTTCGAGTAATGAACAAGAAAAAGAACTGAAATCCTACTACTTATTCCCTAGCTGTCAGAAGTTGGCAGAGACGCAGCTTCCAGAAGCTAACCAGTCAGAACAGAGTGGGCTCATTGGGAGGGGGGCCTTAAAGAGACAGGAGCTAAAACAACTACACAGTGAGGGGCTGCATAAAGGACTAGTATAAGATTAAAAAAAGGAGTTTTCAAACTATAAATCATGCAAAGATATTCCAGAATATAAATACAGACCTGGAAATGTGCAGAATATGTCCCCTTTAGGGTCACACAACTCAAACACTTTGTTATGATTAAGGAAATATTGTGGTGTGGGTATAAAAAAAAGTAAATACAGTATTAATTGCAAGTCTGTGAATCCATCACCCTGACCTCTCCATTCTTACTCTCTGCATCGCTAACCTGGAAATATGCATGATACCTCCCCTTTAAAATATTTCAGTCTGGACCAAACTGGTGGACTGACCCACTGACCAACTGACACTGACATCCCTAGACACTAAAAGCCTATCAGCTTTTCACAAAGTATCAAACAAAATGTATAAAATGACTCTCCACTTTGTGGCCTTTTGCATCTGTGTAATTCACAATAAAATAATACATTTCATGATATTTTCAGCTCCTTTTACTCTAGTCACAGAAGAGTGAGGTGACACAGCAAAGAGGCTGAACTTGAGTAGTTCTCCTGTGAACATTTTGAGCACTGATTGGGTTTGCATTCAGAACATTATCTATCTCCAAAGATATTCTCTGCCTTGGCTCTATAAGACTTTTTCTACTAAATCTAAATGATCTTCTGTACATGTCTGTCTAAGTGTGTTGCAGCCTGATCCACACACACAGTGTTCACCCAGGCTGTGGAACATGCCATTACAGTGTAATTACTTTGGTATTACTATGTCAGACAATATTTTTTTACTGCCTGCCTTTGACATGGTTATAACCTTGTGAATGTCCCTTTAAAACCCTGATCATCAATGAGGAGCAGTCACTGTCGGCGTCCCATAATTCAAAACTATATCTGCACCATAATTCACGAGTTTCCATGCTGCTGTAGCCTTGAAGGGAGACGACCCACATCGTCAGGGTCTCAGACAGCACATGGTACACATAACTCTTCATATATGTACCACCGCACATTATCACATATTACTACCATGGATGGCTGTTCATGAATAATCCTTTGACTCTGACTGATGGGGGAAAAGCTGTGTTCACATTTACAGCTATAGTTTAAGCCTTAAATATGACTACCCAAGGATATATTTGCAGTCTTTATGGCAGTGGTCACCAAGTTTTTGACAGAAAAGATTCCAAGTACAAATACAAGCAAACATGTACCATTCATGTGTGGCTGGGAGTCTCATGCCATGTAATGCCATGAGAAACAGCAATCAAATTGTGTGATGCATGGATGACATGAGTTATTTTCCCATCCGACAAGATTGCATGGTAAAAGGCATTGATTGGCTGGTGCAGTTTTCTGGTTCTCACAAACCACCTGTCACATGCAGTTCACTTAACCATTATGTCTGTTTCTGCTTGTGCTGTTCCCCCCTGCAATATTCAAAACTAATCTACTGAAAAAAATCACTAAAATAGCACTTGTGTACACAAAGTTAGAGTGGACAATAGCAGTGACACACACACACTATAAAAGCCTCTGCAAAGCTGTCAATGTGAAACAAAGGCGGCAGGAAGTGAATTTTTTTTGAGTTAGCAGTAACCTAATGGTACATTCAAACTGGATTTTGCTTCCTACCCATTTCAATATGGAACAAGGTGAGCCACATTTGCTTCCTAATGCAAATGGACGCAGCTCCTTCCCTTTGTTCAATCTGAGTTCAATCTGGTCGTATTTTGACAGTTTATGTTTACAACAATACCCACACTATTTCCTTTTTGAGTCGATCTTAATGAAAGATTAATATGCACATCGGTAAATTGAAAGAGTTATGGGTAACTGTAATCATTCTTCCTCTCCATTCTTGCCATGAAGTGACACCTCTGTAGAGCAAATATACATATACTGTAAGAAATAGAAGTCAAAGTCCACAGTGCTTATTCTGTGCAAAAAATTAATTCAAAAGTTCAGTCAGTGGTCTGAAAATATATAAAACAAGTTGGTTTCTTCGCCTTGGCAGTCATGTGTAGTATTATTTGCCAGTGTTTTATCCTGGCAACAAACATACAAGGAAGTACTCTCATCTGCTGCTTAAAAAAGAAACGCTGTTCAGGGAATTTCATACTAAGAAGATAAGGCTGGTTTACCAACTGGGCAAAGTAGGAAACTTAACAAGGGCCCCACACCCTAAGGGGCACTCATAGCCCTTGGTCCACAGTGTAATAGTTTGACTGCAATAATTTAATTAATTGCTAATTTGTTTGGGAATATGCACCAACAGCGCATAGTGTTAGTTGAGGCAGAGCACTGAAGTCATGTTTGCATAAGATGACAATTTCACAATCACTGGTTATCAGCTGACTAGTGGCATCGAGTCATATCCCTGCGGTTGTACAGCATGGTTATTATAATCTGACATTATAACTGTGATGATGCACTCATGCCATCACCATTTGCTGCCGCAGCCTCCTTCTGTGTATATGCAAGTTTTTGGAATTGTTGACTTAAAGTCTGTGTCTGAGTTTTTCACACCACAGAAAAATGTGTTATAAACCACCCAGCCAAATTTGAAGAATACAAAAAAATCAAAGTATGTAAAATTAGGTTTCACAATCGTGGAAAACAAGCAGTATTCTGAGCCCTGAAACGCTGGGGGATGCTGAAGGTGCTGAAACCGCGCCCCAACTGAACAGCCTATGAACTTAATGCTCATGCTAAGACCAGAGGGGCGTGGGGACAATGCATTCATGTTGTTAAGTTTGGTGCACAGACAATGCCATTATCAAGAGGTACTGCTCTGTCTACTGTTTTGACTGCAGCATACATCAGGATGCTAATGCTAAGCTTGCAATGAAAGTATTGTATGCTGCCATTGGCAAACAACAGACTACACACCCAGCTGATGCCGAGGCGCTTTAGTTCTTATATAGCGTTTGGGGAGGGGTCATGTTAGTAACCCCTCTATGTCATGGATCTACCATTTCAGACCCGCCCAAAAAATCTGAACACAGAAAAGCAGCACAGTGAAAAGCAGTTTAATGGTCTAACTCAACAATTCAGTACTACATACTGTAGTTCACAGTCCTTTCATGTTTTCGGCAATTGTTTCAAAAGTTTTCCTTTACACAGACTTTAACTAAGATCTAATGTTATGTATGTGTTTGTTTGGAGGGGTGTAGCTTTCCAGCTGAATCCTTGTTGGTGCTCAGATTCTTTGAGAGCTCCATCAAAGAGGAAGAGCAAAGCCTTTTCTTCCAAATCTGACTGTAAACCATTTGCTGTAAATGGTCATTTGTTGATGCAGGTGTCTCTGACTGAACTAAAGCACCAAATATCACATGTATGGCCATAAAGGAGACTGTCCTCCCAATAGAAATGATAGAAATGTCATGGTGGATGGATGGGTCACCAAAATATTGCACACAAGATATCACTGTTCGTTTCCTGTTTCCAACCTTGAGTCAACATTGTTATTTACTTATATTATTTACTTATTATCATTATAACTTCCAACTATGACATCAAAAATCTCCTAACTTCAACAAAATAGTAATTTTAACCCAAACCACAATGTTTCCCTAACCTTAAAAAAGTACATATTTTGACTCAAACCATGATCTTTTCCTAAACCTAACCAAACCTTTTGGTTTGAAAGGTACAACTCAAATTGTACTGCCGATTACCATCTATAGTAAATCAAAAAAATCTTCTATGTGTTGTTCTGGAGTGCATGGACCAACAACCTGTTTTGTTGTATAGTTTGGAGAACTTGTTGCCATTAGGCCTGTCCTGCATTATCTTTGGCCTTTCTTATGGAGGGGCCAAAATATAGTCTTGTTAAAGTTTAGTTTTAAGACTCAGATTCAGCACGATGTTGTTCTCTTGTTGTTGTTCTCTCTGTGTAGGATGATGTATGTACAGAGTTCGTTTTCACATTCATCTGCTGAAGAGGAGTTTCTCTGTGCTCACCTTAAATCTCAGTTTAAGGTGTGTACTTACGAGCATGATTTGTGACATCATGGTCCAGTATGCAAATTACATAAGTGTAATTTGGAAGCCTTAAACTTCCAGTGCACATACACAGAGAATGGACTTTTCAGTCAATTATTACTTTTTACTGAAAACTAAACTTTTGAAATAAAAAACAAAACAGACACAAATTATTATTCCAAGCAGAGTATCTTTGGAAGTCTTAAAACATTAAAATTTGTGTTTAAAGCCTAGTTCAGATCAAGGATTCGCAACGAGATGAAACAGTTTCAGAGTGTTGCAGAGAAAATTGCAACAGTGTCAACTGGGGTCTCAAAAACCTATCTTGTCAAATCGCCAAGTGCAGTTTTAGAACCTAAAGACATAACTAGTGCTCTTCAGTCAGGCTTGATTGCAAGCCTGACTTGTTCTTTTTCATTTACATTAAGCTAATGTTGTGAGTTAAGTTAGCTAATGTTAACAAGCAAAACACCGGTCACCAGCCATTATCCTTATCATAGATAATTATGAATTATGAAATCAAGAGATTAGTAATTTTAATTTATAATTCGGGCACCAACTGTTAGAGAGCCTCACAGGGGGGACACAACTGTTAGATCTGTGAGGAGCATGGTTGGTTATTAGCAATAATTAATGATTATCAGAGATAATTATTAATATAAAAATTAATAGAATTATTAATATGAATTAATAATTACGGGGCACCACCCAGAAACCGGGACCAATAACCAAACAAGGTAGTCTCATAAGAGTTCACCTAGACTGTAATATCTGAATGATAAACATTCACAGGTGAACACAGAGGGTGAATCCAAGCTCTGACTCCCTCAATCAGCCACTTTTCACAATATATAAACACAATAATGACAAAAAAAACTTCTCTTTAAAGATATGACAGTGTTTATTAAACTTAGCAGAATTAATAAATGCTCTGATCAATAAACAACTATTCTAAAATCTAATTCTACCTAAGCAAACACATAAACAACAGCAAAGTACAGTTGTTGTGTGTGTGTGCGTGTGTGTGTGAGAGAGACACAAGATGGCGACATGATCCGGCGTGATGACATTGAGGGTTTAGACACGGACGTGACTATGGGAGGAAGTCATGTCACACGATAACCAAATGGCGGAAGTATGGCGGTGTCTTGGTTAGACAATAGCAAGATTGTCACCTGGTGGTCGATGTCTTGCACTCACCCAATTCCGTGTAAAACACACGTGTCTGATGGCGGATAGCGAGGGACGTGTCCCACATTATCTGACCATCAGATGTGTAAAAAGATGTGTGTGTATGTGCGTGTGTGTGGGTTAATCAAAAGAGAGGGAAGGAAGAAGAGAGAAAACGACCGTGAGGGAGAGAGAAGCGGTTGCTTTGTCCACAGAGAGCGCGTGTACGTACGGCAGTCTGAAACTCACGTTGTCTGGTTTCTGATCAACAAAACAACTTACTAACTCACTCACAGTGGCACAAACACAGCAGTAGTCCCAAACGGGACAAACTCAAAACAGTCAGCACTGAAGCTGAAAATAACACACTAACACTGTCTTTGCCCGGACTTAAGCCTCTTTCTTGGTCACTACAGAAAGCGAGCAGGGTGTGTGTTAAGTCTGTCTTTCGGTCCGGCTTGGTTCCTCAGCTCGGATGCTGACGGGGCCGTCCTAGTGCTCGGCAGGGCTTCATGGCAACTAATCCTCGACGGCGTGGCGGAGAAAACAGCAGTCGACTCAGTTGAAGAAGAGCGGGGCAGAGAAGTTGTCCGGATTTCTTCGTCTCTGCCAATGAGAGACTGTTTGTTGAGACCGTTTCCGGTTTAGCACCTAGGTGTGAACTGAACAGTGCATGTTGGGATATGGATTCCAAAATGGACTCTCTTGTACTCAACTGGGCGCTTTTTCCTGTTATCGGGCCTTGTGAGTTGCACGCAGGCCTGCCTTTATCTCATGGAGTATGAGGCCCAACAGGGGGCACCCAGCAGATTAAATAAGCCATGTAAAAAGACTAACTATTGAAGAGATCTCTTATTTTGGCTGACTCCAAAGCCTCATGTTAGCTTCATCTGAACTTTAGAATGTGTTTTTGTACAAAACAAGGACCATAGTTTTGTCCCTCATCACTTGAAAGTGTAGTAATGTGCCTATGAAGGAATCATTTTACAGCCATTATGGACAGGAGGAATGATTACAGCAACCAATAAATCTTTCAATGTATATATGAGCATGTGAATATTTCAAATTCACAATGAGAACAAACAATTTATTTCATCTCAGCTGGTAAATATGTATATCTTTGCTTAAGGTGACTTTGTTTATTTGGATGAAACAGTGATCGTTTACTGATGGCTTTTTCAATTTGTGGCTAAAATCCTTAAGGCCCTACAGCCTGCACAGAGACTATTCCCAAACATTCAGTCTGCTCGCTCAAACATATTTATCCCACATTGAAACACAAACCACCGACTTCTGATTTCACTGATCCATGTTATTAGCTTCCACTTGTACTGACAGGCTATTAATCTTGAATGTGTCTTTCCCTTTCCATTGTGTTTTTCTCCTTTGTCCAAACTGCGCTGCTCTATCAGCACCTAAATTAGCAGTCTGTCCAGCTTTGTGTCTGCACTTTAGTATGAAATTGAGCGTCACTGTTGGATTTATCATCTTTAAACTCCTTATCTGCTGCTCAGGACATGTCTTTCAGAAACAAATCAAGTCTGCCCCAAAGGTGATAAAGATTCTCTTACTAACAAAACAAATAACAAGGTCTGGAGGTTATTTTTTTCTTTCCCTTCTGATTTACATGCTGTAGCTTCAGTCCCCACAGAATTCTAACCAGCTCCCGAAGGCCTCTGTTTAATTTCTTTCAACTTCAAGGCTTTCACTGAAAATGCTTTAATTTTGCCTCTTTATGTCTGTCTTCTCATTTCTTCCATATATACTGACTGTATGCGTAACTCCTCCATACAGAACTGAGATACTGTAGGACTTTGGCCAAATGGGACAGTTTGAAGCAGTGAATTTAAAGGGGTCATATTATACCCCTTTTCCACAAGTTAACACAGTTCCTTGGAGTCTTAATAAAATGTATCTGACATGCTTTGGTCAAAATACCACAAGGATCAAGCACCACAGCAGCCTTCTCATCCTGTCTAAACAGCCCTGTTCAGAATGGCTGGTTTGAGTGTAAATAAACTTAGATTTTGCTGTGATTTAATTGCAATAAACGGATCAAAAGGATGCCGGAACTACATCACGATGTCAATTTGTAAAAAGCCTGAATTCATTCTTTGTCAGGTCTGACCGCAAGATGACAAGCAAACAACTGTTAAAATGCTTGTTTTTTGAATGGAGTTCAGATCGATCGGAGCTATGCTAACATTATAGCTACTCCGTCCACACTCAAAATAACGTCATCAGTATATCTACATACTGTGTAACTTTAAAATCACATAAACTCACTGGCATTTAAGATATTTATTATTGATGACAGCAGCTGAAGTGGGTTGTGACTCTGGTTTTAGCTCCGGCTAGGTTGAGAGGCGAGTTTGAAGATGAATCCAAAGTTTAAAAAACAAACTCCTCCTGCCGGTAAACTGCTCTGGATAAGAGCAGAATCGAGTGTTTATTCCTCCAGAAGACAAGGAAGCAGCTGCAGCAGCAGCGACGCAGGACACTTCAGCTCTGCTCCTTGGCCGGCTCTCTCCTGCAGAGCTCACCGGGGCTCAGCAGCCATCTGTCAGTGAGCAGTGGCTCTGCTCCGCAGCTGGCTCTCTTCTGCAGAGCTCACCGATGCTCAGCAGCAGCTCTGTCCCCTGTCCAGCCCTGCGATATGGGCAAATTTTTCACCCTTAGCTTAGCTTAACCTAGCGTCACCCCATGTGACATAAGAAGGGGCATCAAATCTGAATGGCTTGTTGAATCACATGAGCACGGAGAGTTTTAACTTATGCAGGTCCTTTATGGAGCCCCTCAATCCAGCCTCTTGAATGTTGTCTGTCTTCTGTTGGTGCCAAGCAGGTAGTCTACAGTTGGTATAGGGAGCTTTTTCGCTGAAAATTGCTGTCTCCTATTACCAAAAACAATTCTACGAAAGCAGTGAGAGTGAATAAAACCTGTAAAGTTATGTGCCACAAAACCAAAACAGTGAGCTGAAAGACACTTAAAAAGCTGTGTAGAGCTGAGGGGAACTGCAGGGTCAGCGATAATTCTCTGTGGGTCTGTTACTACAACCAAGCCCATTTACACATAGTCATGTGATCCACTGTTAATATAAACATATTGATTGTAGCTGATTTTAATAACTACATATGTGTACTGTCTCTGAACATTGTGTCTCTTTTCTCTATAATTTGTACCAAATTATGCTGTTGTTTCCAGAAAATGTCATAATAAGAATAAACAGTTATCTACTGGCTACTCAGACAAAAGATAAATTAATGACTGTCACCATGACAACAAAGTTGTAAAATCCTCTTTCATAGTAAATCACTTAGCAGTGTTTTGGTGTCTGATAAGCCTTCAGCCTTCTCTAACATGGTGTAATTTACAGTCTGAACTCCTAAAAACCCATATTCTGCTTGTGCAATATATTTTAAAATATTTCCTGTATATCTGGAAAAACCCTGAACATAGTTTTTTTTTTTCATTTCAATACCACAGGAGATATTTAGGGTGGTTCCAGGACCAACAATACAGATCACACCTGCACATGAAGGTGGACGTTATGCATGAGGATCTGAGCTTGAACAAAGCAGCCATAAATCTAAGCATGGGTGAAAGCAGTTAAACATGAATAAAGTCCCAGCTGATGACAGATAAGGCATCTCCAGACTATGACAGAGTGGCTCCTGGAGAATCACCTATATATAATGCTGCATTCAGCTCGTGATCATTGCAACAAAGATAAAACAGTTGCTGGCCGTGATAACTTTCCAGAGTTGTAAAATCCTGTCTGAGTTTTATAAACAGCTGCACAGTGGTTTGTATCTCCAACTCGATTTCCTGGATCATATTTCATTGTCTCACTGGTACCTCAAACAACACACCCCAACATCATCGTAGCCCCCTGCGACATAGTGCCGGATTGCTGGATTTGGTGTGAATGCAGCCTAAGAGACAAGTGATAGCAGATAACAATCTGTGTCAACACAAACTAAATTAAAAATGTAGAGACTTAAGACTTGATAGTATCTCAAAACATAATGCAATTTATTCTGCTAACATTAAATGTTTAACTTCGGAGGCAATGGGCAGGGCAAAAAATAATAGCTGCTGATTGATGGCTGTTGCTGAGGAAATGTATTTACAAGGAGAATGACCTCTGTTAGCTGGTGTACACATGAACTTTATTGGATTTACTGGTTATCTCAAAGCCAGAATTCACTATAACAAAGTGTCAAAAGTTGTGAAATGTCAGAGCAATCTACTGAACATAACTGGTAATTGTATAGTAATAAAGGCCAAGTTAAGAAATGTTTAATGGTGATGATTTAACACAGAAAGTAGCATTTTCAGCATTAGCTTTCATTTTTTAAATGTCATCTGACTAAACATTAAGGATGAAACAGACACCGATGAGTACGCTCGAAATATTTGAAACCACAATTTAAGGGCACAGCGAGACTCAGAATAACTTTGTATTGATTTGCAGTGACTCTTCCCTCTAAGGAGACCAGTGGACCCAAACCATGCCAGCAAAATGCCCCCCACAGCATAACAGAGCCACCAGATCCCCTCACTGTAGGAGTCAAACATTCAGACCTGTATCATTTTTTCCTTTAATTTGGCGCCCATCTGTACATATGAAGGGCTTTGTGCTTTATCATTACGTATACCAAGGAGATGTCATCAAATGTCTTTATTTACTGTCATGTTAAGACAAGGCTGAACATTCTCATATCTGTGTAACTAGAGACATCAGTTTTTCACATTTTTGCTTGAAAAATGACTGAAACGATTAACGGATAATCAAAAACAATAAGTCGAGTGATAGAATTTTATCAACTCACTGATGCAGCTCTATTTATAACCACTTATTTGGTGTTTGAGTTCTATTTGATGTAGTGATATAAATGTTAAAGGAATACATCCTTTACATAATTGCAAGACAGCAATAGGATATTTTTTGGAAAATACTACAAAAGGTTTCATCTAGGGGACTGGAAAAATCCTGTTTCGTAGTTAAGGTTTGTCATTTTCATTGTATCACGAGTACAAATGCTCCCCCTGACTATTCAGCTGCAAACAGCAGCATTTAGTTGTAATAAGCCTGCTGGAGGCTGCAGGGAGCTTCAGAGCCATTTGAAGTTGTGTTTTTCATACTGGCAGACCTGTAATTAGGTTGACCTTCACCCCTGTGCAGCAACATCAATTCTCAGCTTGTCTACACTACCTTTCTTGCTCTTGAAAACACCATTGTAAGCTTTCAAACACTGTTTCAGCAGTGTAAATTTAAGGCTCGCCTCCAGTTCAGCGGCTCCCAACACTCAGGCTGCAGCTACTGTATCTGAGCCTGGTAGTTTTAATGAGCCTGATGTGGTGGGCTGTTGGATTAGTGTCTTGTGAGGTGAGGTCCTTTGAGGCATGGAAACCAAGCATCACTAAGCAGATGCTGTGCCGCTGTATGGATCGATCTCAGGTGTGATCCTGTGCTCTGCTTCAGCATCGCTCTATATAACCCCCCACCCCCACCCCTACCTCCACCACCACCCGTTCTCTGAAGCCAGTGACCATTCTGAGTAATCAATACCTGTTTAGAGCCAGAGTTTTAGACCTGCTCTCCGCCAGCCTCTTTACTTTTATGAAAGGCTCTGGCCTCTGATTCCTATCTGTACACCTTCACACAGAGTTATTGATTACCATCGCGTTCTCTCACCAGACCTCGAGATTGCTTCTCCCCATTCAACACCATTGGAGTTGTGTGGAGATGCTGACACGTGTCCCTGAAGCCTCTCTGACTCTCCAGCAATTTGATTTGCTGTGGGCATGCCGGAGGATGAATAGATTATGGGACGCCTCTGATTGACTTGCCTGCACTGGCGCTGAGTAGTCTAACATAACAACAAACTCAAATGTGAGCTAATAAGTAGGAGAAGTGGAAAGAGTGTGTATGGGCTCGCAGAGCGGTGCTTGCATGCCTGGGTGTGTGTGTATGCATGTGTATGTGTGTGTGTGTGTGTGTGGTAAATCCTCCAATTTGGATGACAGAGAGGCAGGGCTGCTTTGCTCTAAATGAGCTCCCAAGAGTGAAGAGTCCTCCAGTTTTTATCCCTCCCTGTAGGTATGCAATGGTGAGGAGCTGCTGGACACACATGCACTCGTGTCCACGCAAACACACACACCTTGAGCAAACCTACAACATGTTCCAGCAAACAAGCAAGGTGTATTGCACGCCCCAAAAGTATGTGGACACTTCAACATTACAGCTATACGTGGATTGCTAAAAATATCATTCCAATCCATGCTCATGAATCTGCTGCTAAAACAGCTACCAGTGTTCTGGTGTCAGACTCTCCAGCAGATGTTGGAACCTGGCTGCAGGGATTGGCTCCCATTCAGCCACAAGAGAGTCAGAGAGGTGAACACTGATGTTGCCCAATAATGTCATATTCAGATTGATGCAGAGTGGGTCAGTCCAGTAAAACAACACATGGTGATCTGGCAGAAACACAATGTGATGACATCTGGCAATGCACCATGTTGGCAAATCAAGTAGGTGCAAGTGCACATTAGTGGTGGACTCCTTTGTGATGTTAATGCTTCAATTCTACTGTTTACCTTGCAGTTGTTAAGATGGAAAAATCACTGAGACGGAGGATACGGCCTTCTTGGGACTCCATAACACTAAATATGCAACATGCAAGTTTTGCATCATTAGATCATTTTTTCTTCCCATTTTGATATATTTCACTAATACTC
The DNA here is from genome assembly GCF_910596095.1 of Thunnus maccoyii. Taxonomy (NCBI): domain Eukaryota; kingdom Metazoa; phylum Chordata; class Actinopteri; order Scombriformes; family Scombridae; genus Thunnus; species Thunnus maccoyii. The sequence goes on from NC_056542.1 coordinate 33,039,847, forward strand.
TATAAAACTCCATAATTGACCCAATGCATTATCAGGCAAGAGCCCTGTAGGATTCTCAAATGTATCTGCAATTTGAAGCAACAATAATTTGTAAAACTGTGACACTATCTCAACTGCTCAACTGTGTTATTTTAATGCAGGGGCATTTTTTTGTCCAAATGCCCGGTAAGGCCTGTGTATCATTCTTATAAATACTTAGCCTTACTACTAATGTTTCTTTCTTCAATATAGCCTCCCAATGATTATGAGAAATGTTGTTCACAGCCTCTGCCTAGTTACAGTACAATCCAGCACACCTGCAACTAATGCACTGAATCATCGACATTTAGGGGGCAGCCCTACTAGTTACTTGTTACATTACCTTCATTACTCAGCTGTCAGAGGTGCCTTTAAACATCTTCAAAGCCACAGCCACATATCCATACTCTGTGTTTAACACATGTAGAAAAGGAGACATTGTGGTTTAACAAGCAGCCAGCTGACAGGTTGGAGGTATTTACTGACTATCAGCAGCTAGTTTAATGTAAGCCGTAGTGACTGCATTAAATCCTGTCCTCTCAATGAAGTGAACTAAACCAGCTGATCCTGAGTGTAGCCTTACTAGCAAGCCAGCTAAGAAGACACAACATCTAAATAAGACAACTGTGGAGTTACCTGGAGTCACATGTCTCCTCTTTTAATAGTGGTTAACCACATCCCCACAACCAAGCTAGCATGTACTGAACCAATCTGAGACCAAACTAATGTCAACCCACCATCAAACTATCAGTAAGACAGCAAAAAAACACCCAAACTGTTGAAGTAGTGTTACTGGAATCAATAACTATAATTAAATTAGTGAATTTCACATTGCAGTCCCTTACACTACCGTAATGTGTTAAAAGGACTGTGTATACTGCCCAACACTGCACACTATTGTCTAAAATATCATTGTATGCTGTAGCATTAAGATTCTCCTTAATTGGAAGTTAGCCCAAAGCAGAAAAAACAGACCCAGAACAAAAGTACACAAAGTTTATGGTGCCCACATTCTTTTGTTTAAGTAGTTCATGTTGTGACTGCCATTTTCTCTGAATAACTGTCTGTTTGTTATTTCACTGTGTGTGTGACAGCGGAAATGCTGCAAGCAGCTGCCACCAGACGATCTCTGAGGGATCATTAACATTCCAGGTAGACCACAGACCAGCCTGTTATTTCTTAAATGAGCTTGACAGAAGGTCTTTAAATTCTGTACAACCTTTGCTCAAACAAACCAATTGTTTACAGGAGTGCTAATTAATTCATCAATCTTAATTAGCAGAGATTTACAGCACTGGAAAAATAAATAAGTGGATCATGTGTACTTGGACCTAATGTGTGCAGATCAGCAGTCAGTGCATGCATTAATACACACATACACATACACAATCAAAATAGACAGACAGAAATTCACTCATGGGTTAATTATGTTAAAGATAATCCACAAAAACACCCACAGCTGAGGTTAGAGGGGATGCTGTGATGGAAATACATGCAAGAACAAACAGAGCGACGGGATAATAGCACCAAAAATGTATTATTCTGTACAGCCATCAGTTATCATACCTGTCTGTGACTTTACCTCCATCTCTCTCCATCACTGCAGACACACACTCACACACAAACACACTAACAAGCCAGCGCAGTTGTTTGCCAATTGTTATTCAACCGATGGCCGCATTGTGTGAATCCATTCGCTCAAATCAGAGCCGAAGGAGAGTGCTAGAGGTGCTCGTTTCCCACAAATGGGCTGCCTCATAAGTAGCTTAGCAGAGCGATGAAAGCAGTGATTTAAAGCTGAAAGAAGAAAGCCACATACACACCAATAACAAAGTCAATTGTATACCTGCCCTTAACAATGATAGGCGAAGGTCTAAAGGAGACACGAGATTGAAGACAGACTAATTTTACTCATTCCAGCACCAACTCTGTTTCACAAATGCGAAATCTGAATTCTTTGCAGTTGCATCAAGTGTCTGTTGTTAATCTGAATTTTGAATTTTGAAGGATACTAACTCTTAGTCAGCTAAAATCATCTGCAAAAACCTTTGTGCTACATGCAACTAATGCATTTTGATATTAGATGGACACCAAGTGCAATCTTGAGTCTGATGAGTGTATCAAATGAGGACAGCCATTATATCAACTAGAGCCCCAGTTGCTGCAGAGAGAAGCAGATAGTAGACCCGCTGAGGGTGTCTTCATTCCTTATGAGATGAGCTGTCTGCCATGGTAGCTATTACATGACAAATACCGCTGAGCTTAATGACAGAGGCTGCAGACAGAGATGACTGGAGGTGGGATTGGTCTTTGTGGAATGAAAGAAAAGAGAAGGATCCGGAAATGAAAGAGGCAAGCACACAAATGAAGATGAGGTTGTGGCGTAATAATGGTGGATTGGTGAATGAAAAGCACACTGATTCCTGTAGTTTAAATTCACTGTATAGTTGAAAAATAATGAGGAGTAAACACACACTGCTCTTTTCCTCACCAGGCCACCACTCATCATGTTTGCTCTGAGGACAATGTTGAAGATACAACCTGGCTCTGACTGAATACTGATACCTTCATCATTCCTTTCAGTTCCCCAAACAGTACAATAAAAACCTGACGTACCAATAGTTAGAAATGAAAGAGTATGACTCAGTAATTCTTGTGAGCAAAGTAGTCTTGCCAAATGTGTTATTGGATTGAGGTTAAATGTGCGATTCAATTCAGGATCTTAATGGTCAGCCAGGAATGAAAACTACTCCTGAAGAGTCAATGTCATACGTGATTTAATAAGAGCAAGAGCCCTTTCAGTGGAGGCATTACAAAACACAAAAAATTTAGCTACAGTCATAAAATGTAACCTTTTCAGAAACTAATCAAAGATGAAAAATTCTAATATAATTGGACAATAAAACTGGTTTTGGTCCAGGTCCATTTTCTTCTGATTTTGTTGTTTGTCAGTTTTCCTTCAGACTTTTAGGTTGCTTTACCACTTGTTCAGTTCGCGTAGTGAGGATCATGGTCACAATGACTTATTACAAACAAACCAGGAGGTGTAAACATGAAGTTATATAACAGGTAATTCACTCATCAGACCATTCTGTGGTCTGTTATCATGCATCAACATGGAGTCACAGGGAGAACTGAAAGTGACTGGGGAACTGCCAAAATACATGGATCCTGATGCAAGAAAACAACTGCTTTTGTTTTCTTTTCACTTTCCGATGTATCAGGGAAAATCACATCAACACTAATGTGCTGACTCACACGTGTTACCGTGGTTACAGTTCCTGTGATCGGTATTTAATGGCACTTCAGTTTCTGAATTCATGTTAACTATCACACTGTCAACAGCATCACAGAGAACAGTTTAATGTGCTTTGTTTACCTGTAGACTGCTTTAATGCAACTCCATACAATAGTTAGTAATTGCATCAAAGACTCAAACAAACTCAGTCATGTAGACAAACTCAGTAAAGTCATGTGCCCGCCTCAGTACAGAGTGCAGTTTGTTTGTATAGCATCAATGAGACAACTGAAGACCATACTTGAGTATTAGGATCTCAGGTGCGTCTGATGATAATATAAAGACAATATATTATCCTTTTATTTAATTTTGTGAGAACAAATTGCACAACAGAAGTGCATGATCTGTCATTTGATCCCTCTAACGTCCTGTGAAGAATGTCAACAGGACAATATGGAGCGCTGTCCTTCATTCATGAGTGTGGGGAGATTCACTAATTGTGTTGTAATTTACCATCCCAGAGATGATGTTCATATACTACTTAATTGTTTCTCCAATCATTTTGCACTGACAAACAGAATCGCTGGCAGGATTTTGTTAACAGTCAGCATTTTTTTTCGAAGAAAATGTAGCACTACATTTATGTACACACTGAAGTCAGAGAGTGCAGTTCATGTCCTGACTCCCATATGTGGTTGAGGCTACAAAAGCACTTTGGTTAACGTTAGTGAATAAAAAGGGCAACAAATTCTTGGTAAATATGGGTGATCTTTAAAGCTCACAAGGAATTGTCTTTTTAATATCTTATCTTTAGAAAGCTGGAAGTGTGGATCATAGGGGTGTTTTTATCTCGACAGTGAGTCTCTCCTTATCCATCGTAGGAGCTGTAAGACCACAGAAGCAGACATGCTATCACCTGTAAAGACATAAAGTCAACATTAGTGTCATCAGGATAAGCCAGACAAGTGTTCCTTGTTTCCTTTTTTGCATTTCCACAATGTCCATCTTCTTCCCCCCTTTGAACAAAAGCCACATCTAGTTTTATATGTGTGTTTGTGTCTGTGAGGGAGAATGATAGCAACCATTCAAGGTGAAAACGTCTGCCAGCATGAGATGATTTCAGCACTCTCCAGCAGACTCCATTCCACTGCAAAGTTCAGATGAGCTGCAATAAAAAACTCTGCAGTGCGTCATCAGGTGCAGCCGTGCCAACAGGAAGTAGTGGGCAGAGGAGCCTGTTGCATGGACAAAAACACTATTTTGAAACAATGATTCCTGCATCAACAGGAATGATTTTGTCAATGTTGGCCAGACTGCTTGCAGGGAGATGCCCTATTTTGACATCAGCCTCACAGTCAGGTGCAGTCAAGAGGTCAGAGGTCACAATACCTGCTGCAGTAAAGCACACAGCACCGAGCAGAGGAAATAAAATACCAAGGAAAGATGGGGAATGATGAAGAAAAGTGCATAAGCCCCACGATCATGCAACTTCAAGGTGTGAGGTCATGGTGTAAGAAGCTGTTTTATGGTCCACTCACTGACACTCTTTGCAGGATGTCAAAAAGTTCCTCTTTTCTCACCCTTGAGGGGGGTTTCATCAATACACCTCAGTCTCCTGTTAGCTTTTGTTAGGGCTGCCAGTGGGAATCAAAGGCAAAGTGAAATAATTATTTCAAAATCACATGAAAGGCGTTCTGTTCAGAATAATAAGCCACTCTATGAATAAATGATCAGGCTAGTGTGAAGGGCTTTCACTGGGTTTTAGGAGACATCATTTGGATCTGTGTCGTTTATCACAACCATCATTGGCAGGGCTTTGTACTTAATGTATTATTTGTTTCATACATGTTGAGAATGTATACCTGTTGTCATGAGGAAACAAGGAAATTCATTCTTGATCTGACACACCGGGTAAATAGCATTTCAGTGATTGAGACAAGATTGAGACCTGTGATAGTTCTTCATGTAATGATCATCAACCGTGTGTTAACCTGTGATTAGAAATACACCAGAGTAAATAAAGACAAAACATACTAGTTCTCATTAAAAGAGTATTCCACATTTATTTAGCATTGCACTCCTATAACATTGTTGGCCTCATGGTGCTCTTTTTTAAAAAACAAAAAAAAAGAATCAAATTTGATGCAGCAGACTTTTTTATTCCACACATTCTTCTTCCTTGTCAAAATCTGGAGCCTGCATTACCCACAATGCAACTCATGTTGGTGCATGGTAGTTTTTGTTGACGAAAACAATGGTGGCCTTCCTCAACTTCATCTCCTCCATCCAGCTTTCACAGTTAACACTCAGCAGTAAAACTAAGCACAGATCAATGGAGTCCGAGACTTTGAACGATTTAGAGAATCCCACAACATGGCAGGAATTATAGACACACATTTTTTTGTTTTAGAACAGTTGTTGAGCTGTTTCCAGAGGGACTTGAATGTCTGAGTGTGGTCATGGTGAAGGAATCTAGGAATCACTGCTGTCAACCCAGAACAACTTTTGACTGCCAGTCCTGTGTCACTTCAAGCTGTCCTGCAGAAGCCCTTGGTTGTGGTAAGTGGCAGCTAGATAAAGTATATAAAGTGTAGAAAGTATACTTGGAAACTGGTTTCAATTCTAAAAACTTCACACTTGTGTTTATATCCTGTGCATGCCTTATCATTTCCTGTTAGTGCAAAATGGTAAGGTACATTTATACTGACTGCCAAAATAATGCACTGTCAACATAAGTACATTGTGTATATGTTAAAGTATCAACACAGTATGTAGTATGGAATTGGTACATTGATTACTGTTATTCCAGGCTAGGCTTGACACCATAAGCAGAAGAAGAGAAACCTTTCACAAACTCTAACTACATATAGAATACTTGGCCAAATTACTAGGCCTATGTAAACTATAGGCACAGATTGAAAATAATGCTTTACAATTTCCATGACAACCTCTTGCCATCCCAAATTCACTAACTTTGATTTGCTAGGTATTTGCCAAAGAGACAACTGCGAATGCTCAACAAAGGCTGCCGCTATTTGAAATACATGTAGAAAGTGTTTAACTTATTACATCATTGTTATCATTTTAATTTATTTTGTTGTTGTCAAAAGCCGAGCCAGAATTCAGACACATCCAGAATTATTCATCAGGTGATGGAGTTGGCTGCTGTGTATAGGATACATTAAAACATTCAGATGTAAATTATCCACTAAGTATAATTAACCGAATCAGAGTGAAAACAATCACCTTCCTCTGTTTGTTCTCTGTCAGCAGTCGACTACATTAATCAGGCCAATCACTGCGACCCATTATGAATATCACCATCCTTGACATGAAGGAGGTATGCGTGATAGGTAGAGGCAGTCATAGCTGTGTGTTTGATGTTGTTTGTGAGGGAGTCTCTGCGGGGAGCGGAGGGGGGATGTGAGGCGATGTGTTGACACTGTGCTTCACCTACAGAGCCTATGAAAGAGCTGAAGCTGTCACAGTGGGAGATGCGGCCCATACATACATATGTAATCTTTACTGGGATCTGCTTCATCATGATGCAGTGTGATGGTGCTCGTGCTGGAACCAGGTACATCGTTAAATAATCCTAAAGCACAGAATAAGAAAACACAGTTTAGAAAATGGAAACATATACTATCAGGTTAGTTTGTATTTATTATCCTGGTGGATATAAACCCAACAGATATTACACAGTATGGGCTTGTTAGACACTGACCCTTTCAAAGCAGTGTAAACAAACCTGGCATAATAAAGCAGAATGTTCCTTGTTGTGACATATGTAGCTATCAACTGTATGCAAATAGATACAAAATATAGAGCATAATGTGAATGTCCTATTTTTGCTCTCTCTCTGCTCAGTCTATAGTGCTATGACAACCTTGTTCAGCAGCTTGTTCACCTGCTTCCAAAATTATTTTCAAGCAGTTTGCATTCTATTTCGCATTGAGCAGTGGAGTGACACTGATGAAGTACCTGAGTCAGAAATCACAGCTTACAAATCACAGGTATATGGTACATTAAAGGCTTCCTAAAAAGTGCAGCAGTTCTTTGTTTCTGTTTAAATTCTAAAAATATCCAGGGGTAAAAGCGTGAAATTGTATTTAGGCATAGTAGTGCATTGAGTTAAAAGCATGCTAACATATTCACATTGACAGTTGTTATCTTTCCAGCTTTGTGGCTCTGAACCGTAGTTGGGAGGCCTCTGGTGTTGCGCTAGCCTACTTAGCTTAGCCTGGCTTATAGCTGGTAACAAGCTGGGATGGGACAATTTTATTTCAGCACTGCAGCAAACATGATACACAGCCTCTCTGTGACATTTGAACTCCTTTCCTGGTAACTGTGGTAACTTCTCTCTCTTTCTCTCTCAGTATCCCGTTATTCACTGTGGCTGCAGCTAACAACACAAACAACTGAATACGTCTGTGTCCCTCATGCAGATTACCCACAAGGCCACCTTCTTCAAGGGCCAAGCGTGGCTTGTAACACAATGCTGACAGACCCAGGCTGGTGTTGTGAAGGTAATACATAGTTTAGTACCGCATTGATCCGACTATAAGACTTTTTTTTTTCTTGGAAATACATCTGAAAAAAGTGAAGTTGTCTTATCTTCGGGGTCTAGACTTTTAAATGTCAATATACATTCACACCAACTGATGGTGCTAAAAATCTGTAAAACATGCGCTCCCTTTCTGACTGAAGGGAGCTGCCGTCTCACATAACTAGCCTACAGTGCCAGGGGGCCTGAAAGATGGAGAGACACAGTGATCGTCTTGAACAAAGTGGCTCAAAAGTAGGCAAACAACTGAGTAACAGTAACTTAACGAGTGTTGTTGTCAGCTTGACTACTTCACCGTCTCTCCTCAGCCCCGCGGAGCTCAGTGTACGTGGAGCGGCAGCTCCACCTGCAGTGAAACAGAGGAGAGGAGAGAAACTCAGCGCGACCATAACTGACAGCAAAACGCAGTAGAGAGCCTCATACTGTGCTGAAATGAAAGGAGTACACAAAAATTAGGTAAATAACATGAATGAACATGGTCTCTACTGCGTTTTGCTGTCATTTATGGTCACACTGAGTCTCTCTCCTTTCCTCTGTTTCACTGCGGGTGGAGCTGAACGCTCCCCTCACACACGGAGCTTAGTGTGGCAGAGGAGAGTCAGTGATCCACGTGAAATACTCAAGTTGACAACTACACCCATTATGTTACTGTAAGTGCAAAAAAAGTTTTGCAAGTAAAATGCAAAGAGGAGTAATTTAATCCAAGTTGTAAGTCTTTGAAAAGACCTGATCTGATCTTATAATCAGGGTCTCATATTCAGACCAATACAGTATGTTAGCATGCTAACATTTGGCAATTAGACTAAACAGAAAGAACATCTGAGTTTTGTATATTTAGTCATAAGTACTGAACAGAAAGAAATTCTAACCTGATTATGGCGCTACATCAAAAGGCAGGAGATCTCCAAAGTGATGACAATTCATCATGAGGGGAACATGAATATCAATCCATCCAACAGTTGTTGAGTTATTTCACTATGAATCAGAAATGTCAACCTCATGATGGTGCTACATGAAAACATCAGTGATCACCAAATTCAGTAGGATTCATCCTCTGAGGGCCTTGGATAATTGCACCAAATTTCATGGCAATCCATGAAAACATTGTCAAGACATTTCACTCCAAACCAAAGAAATTACGTTCATATATGTACATATGTTTTTGTTGTCTAAACCTGATCACACAGATGCCTCAGGATGTGAACCCCGGTCTGTGGTGTCAGTGTCCTGCATCCATAGACTGTAAAAAATATGGATGTAGCCGTGATGTCACCTATTGGTTTCTGAAGAGCGGTTTTGAAGCTCAAAGTAGGTGGCTCCGGTGAACATAATTTCTAGGAGACAGGGCTGTTAGTGCCAAAACTTCATGGTAATCTATAAAATATTTCTTGAGATATTTCTGTCTGGACCAAAATGCTGGACCCACCGACTGACTCACATTGCCAACCCTTGAGCAACATTACTAGTGTGACTAAAAATTAGAAAAAGATTGAACTTGCTGATGCCTTATATTGAGACAGTGTGAGTGATGGATTCCTACTATCTTTCACTTAAGCCCAAATTTCACTTCCAATAGTTTGAGAAACACAGGGCACGTAATTGCTTCTACAAATGGATAGCTAATAATTTGTGCTAACATCCAATGTGGTGTGTAAAAAGCTTGGAGCCTATGAACCTTGCATCACCGAAATGGAAGTTTGGCAGTCGTGTCCAAGCGTCTCTGTCAAGACCAAACTGCATCAAAAGGACATCAAGTTCTCCCTCCGTTACTCCACTGTGCTTTGTGTCATTCTTCAACAAGTATTACGATATAAATTCAACAATTCGGAGGACACAGAGTGTTTCTTCAATCACCACCTGACCAGCGACCTTTAACTACAGTTGTCAAATCCCTGGATGGACATAAACAGTAATCTCACGCAGCACAGAGCTTGGCAATATTGGACGGATCATGTGCACAGATAATTGGACAGAACTGTACAACATTATTTGGCATCTTTTCCAGGACCTGCTGACAAAACTTTTTCATCTAGGCTACGTTGCCCAACGTTTGTGGTTTCACGTGTGGTTTCACGTTTGTGGTTTTCAACTGTCCTGTCAGACTATAGCCCCCTGTTCCTATGGAGGCATACAACTCATCTGTTTAACTGGCCTTTACACATGTTGGGACTTGATTTTTATTTGACATGAAAATGACAAGGACACTGTCTTGAAAGGACATGCAAATCTTTTGCTTTGACAGTAATGTACCATCAGAACATATTCCCACAGTCTCACGTGCGTACAAATGTGTGCTAGATTGACTAAGTCTTTTTTGACAGCCTATTAGGCCTCTGTATTCAATGGGGGAAAATGTCTTCAAATACAGCCTAGAATCTGAACAAACCAATTAAAGCAACTTAATTTTTTAAAACTTATAGCCAATGTTTAACTATTCTATTCTATTCTATTCTATTCTATTCTATTCTATTCTATTCTTTTAACTCTTCTCTCTTTTATTTTATTAGTACTCAATGTATCTATGTGCTGGTTCAGTGTGAATATCAAGCTAAGTATGCTGTTCATGTTCAAACAATATAAGGTAAATTCATGTATACACATATTTCTTTGCACTGTTTGAGAATACATTGCAACTGTTATGATCATAATTCAATTAAAATTGTTTAAGGTTAGAACTGGGCCTGTTGGTCATTCACTGACTGGCTGCTGTCAGCTGTGGGCTGCACCAGAGTAGATGGCGAGAAGAGTGCGCTCTGTCTGTCTGGCCTCTTTGAATACAGGCTACTGCCACCATTGCTATGGCAGGTTGTGGTTGGAGGCGTGTCTGGTGAAGACATCAAAACTATGAAATAACACATATGGAATTATGTGTTAAACCAAAATATCTTTCATATTTTCATATCTGTATGTCTAACAGGTTTGTATAGTGTATATGTACTCTTTAGTTTTTTGTTTTTCTTACTTGGTTTTTATTTTTTATTTATCTTTTATCTTATTCATTATACTTTTCTTCTAATTTTGAGCTGCTATAACATGTGAATTTCCCCTGTGGGGATCATTCATTCATTCATTCATACATAAGATTCTTCAAAGTAGCCACCCTTTACTTTGATGACAGCTTTGCACACTATTGGCAATATCTTAACCAGCTTCATGGTAGTAGGTAGTCACCTAGAAAGCTTTTCAATTAACAGGTGTGCTTTGTCAAAAGTTAATTAGTAGAATTCCTTCCCTTCTTAATACATCTGAGCAGTAGTAAAAATAAAGAAAAAACCTTGAATGAGTAGTTGTGTCCAAACCTTTGACTGATACTGTATGTGCTGCTCCACTGTGGTTGTGGTTTTGTTCATTTACAATATACTGTGATTTTTGTATTCTGCACACTGTAGTTTTAGCTCAGTTTTAGATAACATCAACTTACTGTGTCTGGCTATTTAGCTTTTGAAAAGCTGTCACTAGAAACCCTGTGTTTCACACTGAAAATACAACTTAAAGCATGAGGCTATATTTTTGTTATACTTTCTGACTTCCCTACCCTGTGTGTGGCACTCAACCCCAAGCTCATTGGTTCCTAAAGACATACATCTTTATAAATGTGTTGTAAATTCATACTTGAAAAAAACATAATTTCATAAAACAGCTGGATGATCATTTTTAGCAAACATCACTCAAACCAGCTGCTGATTTAATGCACTAGTGAGCACTCCAACAAAACCAAGGACACCTCTTCCTCATATACCTTAGGCAAATTAGATGCTTCAATCATATGACTGACAGTATATAGTATGTAAAGTGTGATCGATTCCATTGTTAGGGCGAATGTTTTTCATCTTGAATTTTGGTGTCTGAATTTAACCAGTCATTTATATATATATGACTATATGTCTAAATATATGTGTATATATATATACACACACACACACACACACACACACACACACACACACACACATATATATATATATATATATATATATATATATATATATATATATATATACACACACAGACGGGTGACAAATTAAAGGAAAAACTGGTACAGGTCTGTGCTTGACCCCTACAGTGAGGGGTTGACAATGCCCCAATTCACAGGGCAGCACGAGGGGTCACTAAATGGTTTGATGAATATGAAAATTATGTGAATCATATGCCATGACCTTCACAGTCACCAGGACAGATGTGTTAGACAGAGCTTCACCACCATCATCAAAACACCAAATGCGGGAATATCTTTTGAAAGAATGATGTTCATCACTCAAGAAGAGTTCAGAGACTGTAGAATCAACGCCAAAGCGCATTGAAGAGAGAGCGAGAGAGAGAGAGAGAGATGTTGAATGTATGTAATGTATGTGTGTATGTATGTATGTATATGTATATATGTATGTATATATATATATATATATATATATATATATATATATATATAGAAAGAGAGAGAGAGAGAGAGAGAGAGAGAGAGAGAGAGAGAGTTCAATTATATGGCTAAAACTAATTGTGAAAAATATTTTTCACGTTTTCATACTGGGCCACGATTGGCTTCCAAATTAGTAGTGATGTCACAAATCATGCTCAAACACTGAACTTGTGCAACAATAAGAAAAGTACATTTTTGAGTGCAGGGGGACTTTAATTGAATTTGAGCGATGTGTTTATTTTAAATTTCTAATACTGAACAGCTGGATTTCAGATCTTAGTCCCCACCAGAATTGCACCACTTGAAATCAACTGCTGGAAATTTCAAGGAGGGACATTCAAGTATTTAAATTTCGCAGTTCAATAGTGGTTAAATATCACATTATGGTATTCACTTACGTGTAAGATTCATATAATTATGGCTATTGTTTGCTTCTATGGATAATCTACTATACTGAATGCCTGATGTTTAGAATCACATACAGTGAAAGTTCGTTATGTGAATGTTTTGTAGCATTCCAACAGTAATCTGAATTGATGTGTTGACTTGCACACTGAAATGTTAAAAACCAGCTCATGTTTAGAGTCAGAGGACAGCAGTATGAAGGCATTGCTGAGTATTTCACTGAGTCCATTAACATTCTTGATTCAAAAGCAGTCCATTTACTCAGTCCTGCACAATAGGTGTGTGTGTGTGTGTTTGTGTGCGTGTCAGTGAGCTCTGTCTGTGCAGTTAAAGTGTATTTATTATTTAACTTGATATCTCCATTGAGACCACATTAATGTATGATTGAAAAAAAAAATAGTGATTTTCACTCCCACTGAATCAAACACTAACAACACATGTAGCCGGCTGATTGAACAGAATGAACTGCATATTCAGGAATCTGTTTCTGTCAGTTTATCTGCAGGCTAAAAACTAATAATGAGCTTATCTTACCCAAGGCAACCAAATGTGACACCTCATTCCATGGCCACAGAGCTGGGCAGGCGTGACAGGGAGTGTGTGTGTGTGTGTGTGTGTGTGTGTGTGTGTGTGTGTGTGTGTGACTAGTTGGAGGGTTACAGGGAGGCTGCTCTCTATCTACAGCTGACCTTGACTTTGTCCTCTACTCTCCAGCTCTCTGACTGCTTTCAAAAGAACCACCCTCTCCCTCTCTCTCTCACCGTATGCTAATATTCACACATCCGCTTTGGCAAAAAAAAAAAAGAAAATTTTGCCATCTTTTATTTTTTTCTTCCTGCCTCTACACTTGATCATTCTGGGATGACTGCGAAGCATCAAGAGGCATATATTCATTATCTGTCATCATATTCATTTCTATGCTAATGAGAAACCCGTTCCCAATGAAAATCTGTTTTCAGTCCCTCAAATAGAAGTAAGTGGCAATCACGTATTGTTTGTTTTCGAGGTTTGCCTTTAAATGAGAGAAGACATTTCCAACAGTGTGCCGTGCGCAGGCTATATTCCATAAATCATATTGTACCCCAAGCAGTACAATGCAAATACTAACCTGTTTCATCTGCAGCTCCCAGTGCAGCCCGAGCCTCTCAGCCCTGTGACGTTACATTGATTAAACAATATTTGAGCTGAGAGGGGGGAGAAAATGCTGGTTTGATAACCATTGATTGATGGGGACAGAAAAAGCAATATCATTCTAAAAATGTTGTTTCTTTTTTGAAAGTTTTTTTGAAAATGAATAATGAGCCTGCTGAGGAAGAAAAAGCACAGCCAGCCCCCTCCCCCTCAGTCCATTTGATGTGTTGTCTGCTGAGAGGAATCAGACGCAGCTTGGAGCGACATGTTTTGTTCATGGTGGACTGATTTAAATTTTGACAGCAGTAAGCACAAGCAGAAATTAACATATTGGGAAAACAAGTTTGGTAAGATCTGGCTAATCCAAGATCCCGAGGTTGAGGTCGATCAACCGAGGAAACGATCCGATGAGTGAGATACACTGACACACACACACTGATTAAAAATCATTTCTAATAATGAACTAAAAAATCAAACACACACATACAGTACATTACAGGCTACCTTGTGCTTCTGTTTAACTGCGTTAGATTTGGCAGGAGTGCGTTTAGTTATTAGTAATAATTAATAATTCTAAGAGATAATTATGAATTAGAAAAATCAAGAAATTATAAAACACATGGACACCAACTGTTGGATCTGGAGGAGCACAACTGGTTATTTGCAATAATTAATAATTATCAGAGATAATTATTATGTACAGTGAAAACATGCAAGCAGGAGAGTACATGTGTATGTATGTGTGTGTGTGGGCAGCAATATGGCGATGTGATCTGGTATGATGATGTTGCGCGAGAGTTTGTATGGCGGACGTGACTATGGGAGGAAGTCACGTCACGCGAGAACCAAATGGCGGAAGTGACGGCGCGGTGTCTTGGTGAGACAGTAGCAAGATGGCGTCGCCTAGACGTCAGCGTCTAAACTCACCCAACTCCGTGTAGAACACACGTGTCTGATGGTAGATGACGAGGGGCAGAGCGGCGCTGTGTCCCACACTATCTGACCGTTAGATATGTAAGAAAGGTGCGTGTGTTGTGTATATGTGTGTGCACACACGCGTATGGGTTAGTAACACGAGGGGGAAGAAAGAGGAAGGAAAGTGACCGTGAGGGGGAGAGAAGTGATTGCTTTGTCCACAGAGAGCACACGTATAGACCGCAGTCTGTAACACGTGTGATTTCTGACTGACAAAGATACTTACTTTCTCACTCATGATGGCACAAACACAGTAGTCCCGAGAGAGAGAAACACAAACAGTCTAGCGTGGTGAACACAACCAGGCAGCAAACTATTACTATATTATATTATATTACAAATACTAGTAAAGCATAACAAAGGGATTTGGTGGTCCGTCAATTCACACAACAAAACAACAGCATTGAAGCTGAAAATAACACACAATATAACCTTACTCTGCCCAGACTTAAGCCTCTTACTTGGTCGCTTCAGAAAGCCAGCAGGGTGTGTGTTTCAGTCCGTCTTTCGGTCCGGCTCGGTTCCTCGGCTCGGATGCTACAGGGCCGTCCTTGTGCTCTGTAGGTAGGTTTCACAGCGTGGCGGAGAAAACAGCAGAGTCGACTTAGTTGAAGAAGAGCGAGGCAGAGAAGTTATCCGCGTCTTCTTGAAGAAATCATTTTCATCCTCCTGCAGGCAGTGAGAGCACTGGGCTGCAGCAGATCTCTTTCGGATCCGGTGATTGTGTTTGGGTGATTACGGGTGAAGTCTCGTCTCATCCAGCGAGGGGAGAAACTTCCGGATGGGGGGAAAAAGCATGTACACGGTCCCTTGACCCCCCTACTTCTGGTACCAGTGTATATGAGTTATATTCCCTTAAGAAGTTCATGGGATAGGGTTGAAATCTCCAGAAAAAGCTAGTATGTGGACTTTAGAGCATTTTATCACAGATATAAGCTTACAAGGTCAAAAATAGATTTTTAGTCATTTGTGTCATGTCAACGAGGAATGAGGTTGTGAAAGAAGTTTTCTCATTTCTGGAACACAATGTCCGCTCTCATTTTGGCTGTCTATTAAAAGACTCAATCAATTTTGGCCCGAGGAGTCATATAAACAGAAATCTCCTATAAATGGTTTGTGTGCTGCCTCAGAACAGGTATGATCTGTCTGAAGACACACATAAGTAGTAACAGATAAGTAGTAACACACATAAGTAGATATTCAGCTCTGCTGGTGATTGGCTGAAGACATTTTCACAGCGCTGCCAAAGGCTCACTCCCTCCATGTAATTATTTCTATACCACTTGGCCCTAAATTGAAAGAATGAATATAGGCCTATATTTCCTCTGAATGCTGTCGTTTAAGAGGCTTTTTATGTGAGTAATAAAGCAGGGGCCGCCACCCTCTGTCACTAAGGAGCGAATCATTTCCCAGGGAGGGGAAAACATCTGTTCCCAATTGAAGAGTCTGCCTGACGAGGAATAGTGGCTTTTCACATGATAATCCAGGATAGAAAAGGTTGAAAATCGGGTCCGCAGTGTAGAGGAACTGGATAATGGTGCTTCAGATATGGAAAAAGAAGAGGAAGTGAGGACTCTACACACGCTCAGTAGAACTCTCCGCTGTGCTATTCAGCACATCTGAGTCATCAGTCTGGACCAGACGTGTGGAACCATTTTACACAAATTGCTTCAATTACCTGTGTGGCAATAACAATCATGCTAAGAGATGATTGTGTGCATATAGAGACTTATGTACTGACACTGTCTCTCTGTAGACATATGACACACACACACACACACACACACAGGTAGAATGGGTTCCCTCCAAGGGAACAGGTTTTTGTATATGTCATATAGAATAGATACATACTGTCACTGCTACGTATGTTACAATAGGGATTATACTGTACGTTAGATTAAATATTAGTTTGGAAGATGGGTTCTCTCCATGGCAGTTTTTCAGGATCTATATAAAAATCAACAAACTTAGAACTCGACTGACTTAGAATCTCCTGTATTTGTGTTGTCTATGAAGGTTCTCAGTCATCCAGGTCATACTAGATGTGTTGAGTCAAGAGCAACTGGACTTGTATATTCTTGAATACGTTTGGCCTCTCATCCAAAAAGCTTCTTCAGCTCTGATTGACTGGTGGAGAGTTCCAGATATTTAACCTCTGAAGGGTAATTTTCACCATCAGGGTCATTGCTGTGTTGTCTGTCATGTGGCAGTTGTTAGAGTCACATGAGTCCAGGTGTGAATGAGTGTTAAACTGCCTGGAAGGGATGAAAGCACAGTGTTGTAAGTGGCTGATAAGTGGTGTTGTAGACCACCTCTCCGGTTGTTTTTCCACTTTGACAAACTACTTGTTTTCTCTATGTAATATGTGTACGTTGCTGTCCTCAAAGGAGTGTCCCTTTTCCTTCAGATGTAGGTAGACCTTGACCTGAGGAGTTGGCCCTCCTGTGTTGGGCCATGTGCTTGTTAAGCGGTTGTTCTGTCAACATATAGGTCTGTACATTCCTCGCTGCATTGGACTGCATCCATGCAGTTGTGACCTCAGTAATCGTGAAGGTGTAAATTACAGAGGTTAAATGTGCGGGACTCCCCACCAGTCAATCAGAACTGAAGAAGCCTTTTGGATAAAAGGCCAAACGTCTTCAAGAATCTACAAGTCATGTTGTTCTTGACTCAATGCCTCTGGGATATGCTGTGTATATGTTTGTCTTTTGTCTGGATCTCAAACTTTTTTGTTTTTTACTGTTATTTTCTATGTATGTCTTCATTTGTCTTGTGACCCTGAAAGAAAGACATACATTATACATACATTACAGCCCTTTGTGTGTATAAAATGTACATTTAATTCTATTTTCATCTGCACAACTCAATCTGGTCCAGCACCTTGCTGTAGAGTATACAATATACACAATATTATGTACAGTGCACTACTGCGGCACAATCGTTGTGCAGTGTATTTACTACGTAACAGTATGGTCTTTGTTTTAAGTTCAGTTTCTATTGTCAGACTTTAGTTTTACTTTTATGTGATTCCATGTGATTTGGGATTTGGATTAATAATCCTATTTATCAATGACTTGGAATAATCTCCATCACAAATGGCTTTGTTAAGGTTCAGGTTAATGAGATAGTTGAGGCTAGGGTGAGGGCCATGGTTCAGACTTGGGAAAGATTACTATTTTCTGAAAGTAAACCAACGTCATTTATTCATATACCAATCACTTAGTCATCTGCATAAATAAATAAATTGGAAAAAGTATTGATTGTTTACACATATTCCATGACAATAGCTAAATTTAGCAGTTTCAGTCGCACATATACTTAGCTATGTTTTGGTTCAGTTTGGGAGGTTTTAAGTTTAAACTTGTTCTTATCCTTCTCTGTTGTACTGTATGTAATTGTGCAACTGAATATTTTTGGGTTTTATTCTATTGGCTGGACAAAACAGGACACTTGAAGACATCACCATTGACCTTGTTTGACATTTTGGTGACTAATTGATTCATCTACTAATGGAGTTATTTGAGATAATCAGATCGATCAATGAAAATCATTCAACCCTACATTTAAAATGACATACACCCAAAATAAATGTTTTTGTCTAGAAGGTTTTAGTGTGAGTACACAGTCAGTCAATGTAACCGTATAACCCCCAGGTAATATTGTGCTCTTGCTCCTCAGAAAATTAACAAAAATAAATGTTTTCATTACATGATACTGTATATAATGTATTGAATTTTTTCAGCTGGTGTGGCTTTTTATGCTAAAGTAAGGATAAAAAAACACAGACAAAACACTAAATATCTGCAGTGTGAGCCATTTTCATGTGAAAATTTTTGTGGGAGTTAATGACTGTGAGAATTCACTGCACACATGTACACTCACTTTACCAGTCATTGGTTTTGCAGCTTTTCTCCTCTCTGACAAATCTACATGTGCACAAGCTGATGATGCTGCACGCACAGCTGTAAAGAAACGGTTGGAAGAATACTGTTAACCTTCCACTGTATATATACACATCCACAGTAGCGAAAACACACAAAGTGTTGATGGTGCACAACCCCAGGTGTGTGATCACCTCAGGCCCTCTGGCAGTCAAAGCTTTTAGAGGTCTGCCTGACAGCTAGTTTTACCGTTTGATGAAGCGTTTCTCAACCATTTTGTGATTGCCCAGTGTGTGATTGCCTGCCTCTGTCTTTCCAGGGTGGTACTAGAGTGTGAATTATGTACCTCCACTCTTCCATTCCTGCCTCAACTCGTTGCTTTAAACTGTGGTATCACCCCAAAGCCCTGGTGCTCCAAGCTGGGACACTCTAATAACCGCACCCATAAATGGGACAGTAAATCTGAGGCAGTATAAAACACAACCTTATGAGAGGCAATCATTTGGAAGCGCTCACTGCCTCGCAGCCTCAACATCCCCTCTTTTTTTTTTCTATCTTTCCATTCCCTGTCTGTCTCCCTCTTTATCCTTATACTTCTTTGTTTTCTTTCCTCCTTCCGCTCTGTCTCACTTTCCCGCTGCATGAGTTCTCACCTAAATTACTGCAGGCACTGCTGCAGAATCTGAACTACACCTACGGGCTTGACTGGAAAGGTCAACAAGCTGCTTAAAATGAAGAATAGCACAGGAGAGAGCGCAGTAATCTCCTCTCTCCATCTCTTCTTTCTTCTCTTCTTCCCCTCTCTTTGGCTGCCGGCATTTTTGTTATCCTCCTTCCATTTTTACAGTCCGCACAGGTGCTGTGGTTTTTCTACAGCACACATGGTACACTGTGTTGATTTTGCAGACGGTTTATCATTCTATTTATCTCTTACGTCTGTTTTTCTAACTGTATCTCTTTCCACACCTCTTACATCCCCACACTTTTCCTTTTTTTTCTACCTTGGCTCTTCTTTGCCCTCTTCGACTTTTACCTCCCTGTCTTTCTCCTCTCTCCCTCTAGATATATAGGTGTGCTTACTACCTGAGACAAACTGAGTGTATTGACTCCATGAATCCCCCTCACAGTGGCCATCCTTCTTCTCGCCTCTTTTATTCTCTTCTTCCCCTTTGCTTTGTTTTTCTTTTCTTTTCTTTTTTTTTACTCTCATGTATTTTCCCTCTCTGCTTTGGCTTCCCCCTCCTGTGCCTCCACTCACACTCCGGCTCAGGCTGGATGTGGTTTCGAATATCAAACAGGTTATCTGCTTCTGTCTTCAGCCTCTCTGTGAATATAATGGAAGCAAAAGTTATAAATCACAATGATTCGCTTTCCGACATGGCATTCTGTCTCCCTCGCTCCTCGTCTCCTGTTACAGCAGGGTTTTACACATAAGCTTCCAGGTAGAAATCCACCGTGTGGCCAAAAATATGTGAACATTACATCCATATATCATAAATGAACATGTGATTCTAAAACCACAGGGATTAATCTGCCTCCACTCTTCTGGAAAGACTTTTCACAAGATTTTTGGAACCTGGCTGCAGGTATCTGCTCCCATTCAGCCCATGGCCAGATGTAAGTGTTTGAGGGCCCAGGACAAAACGGCTAAGTTCACGTTACATGCTGAAGTGGCCCGAATCCATTTTTTTCCTCTGAACTTTTTCACATAAATGTGAATAAACCAAATCAGATTTTTTCATATCAGATCTTGGCCACTTGTATATGTGGTCCCATTCATTTATGGAGCTGCTTTGTGCACGGGAGACTTTGTCATTTTGAAACAGGGAAAGAACAAACACAATCTGTTGACACAAAGCTAGAACATAGCTCCTTCTCTTTCTCCATCAAGGTGTATTGGTGTGTTGGAAGGATACATAGTAAGAGAGAGAGAAGTTGTGCCTGAACCGAAACTGACATAATTTGTGACCATGCATGCAAACCAACTGGAGGTTGCAATCAGGAGGAGGAGGAGCAATCACACAACCTCTCCGACCCCGTCGGCTGATCTGTAATAACATGATCAATGTAAAAATGGTCCACAGTGCAAAAATTTTTGGGAACTGCTGGTCAGAGATATGATTTTATGCTGTAGCACTAAAATCTTGAGTCAGTGGAACATAGTGAATCAGTTTAAACCGGGAAAAACAGACCCAAACCAAAAGTGCCAAGAGTACGTGTCTTTATACTTTTGGTCACATTGTGTACGTGTCATAGAGCAGCAGCTCACAGCAGTACACTGAAATCATATCTAAAGAGATGTGACATTTGAAAAACTGTAAATACCTCCAAATGAGTCGACAGAAGTCTCCAAACTCTTTTAATTAGTTCTCAAGGCCCTGGCACTCACTTTCTAGTGACTTAGAGGAGATATGAGCAGAAAGACGTTGCCCCCTAGTGTTTAGAATGTGCAATGGAGTGGTTGAATCTGTCCAAGGATACGCAACAAACACTGTGTGTGTGTGTGTGTGTGTGTGTGTGTGTGTGTGTGTGTGTGTGTGTGTGTGAGAGAGAGAGAGAGAGAGAGAGAGAGAGAGAGAGAGAGAGAGAAGGAGCCAATGAGTGAATACAGTACAGCCTGACAGTGTTGAATGGTCTGTCACTCTACATACAGCAGGTGAAACAGAGCTGGACTGTGTGAATAGGAAGGAGGGATTGTGCAGGGAAATGACATGCTTCAACAAAAGACTCACAGAATAAGAAACATGCACGATTCTGAGAATGCACTCAAAACAGTCCTTCAGAGAATCCGTGAAATCACATTTCTACATGTGTTTTGATCCTAATATGTGCAGAAGCAGAACCAGGTTTGGTGTTTTTGCTCCTACACTGTTTGAATCTGAATGTGTCACACAGCAGAAATAGCTGGTTTACAGTAACATAGCATCTCCACCATGTTCCCCAGCAGTCTAGAAGTATTTTGTGAATATAGGAGCATATGGTCGAGTCATTCAGCCATACAAACTCACTTCCAGCTGTGAGTGCGCTCTTATACGTCTTCACATGTTGCTATGCAGACATCATTTCTCAATTTCTAAGAGCAGGCTGTTGTTTTGGAAAGTTCCGTCATTAGATTTGACTCTGAACTTGTCTGAGACAGGTAATCCATCACACTGAAGAACTCACAACTTTACTTTAATGATTCATTATTATATAGCTGGTGGTGCAGTTTCTATCAGTCTGTTCTGTTCATAAAGATTTGGGAGTCGGCTGTATTTCAATCATGAATTTTATTAAAAAATCAAACCCAGAAGATCAACAGTAATAAAACATAATCATCCAGAAGATAACGTAACTTGGGTCATTTTCTGTAGGAAAATCTTTGCATTTCAGCACCGTATACTGGATTTGATCAACATATCTAATGAGTGCATTCCTTTTTTTAGATCTTAGATTTCACATGGTCACTAAACATATAATCAAGAAGAGTTGGGGTTATGATAACACAATTCTGAATGAAATAAAATAAAAAAGATGGAGTTGTTTACTGTCATGGGATACATGCAAACAGGCATTTTCAAGTCTTCATATGAAGAAAATGATTAATTAAAAGGGTAACTTAACAATAAATCTTTTTTGAGTTAGTAAATAAAACTGTATGTACAGTTAATTGACACTATTAACTGATCCTGGTCCCAGTCTATGGTGTTCAGTGCAGTGGATATTATCTGCCTTTTTCCAGAGAATATTTAGCATCATAAATCCTCAAAAAGTGCAAAATCAAGACCTTTTAAATGCACCTGTTGTCATCTGCATCTTTGTTGTACTGGTGAAATTAGTGCTATAGAGATGTACATTATGCTGAATTCACTATGTGATCTATTATAGTACAAGTTATTCCACCCTTCCTCTACTTACTGGGCTGATGGTGCACTGAAGGAGTGCTCAGCACAGCTAAGCCACAGCTACTTTACCCAAAAGTCAAGAGCAAACAGGACATTGGCTAACACAATAAAACACTTCCTAATATCAGCTGTGATTGACACAGCTCTAAAAACAAAGACAAATACAAATTGTAACAAACCCACCACAGTGATTCTTAACTTCAGCTATGACAAGTTGACAGTCTAAATAATCAGATCTGAATGAGTGTCATCACATCATCAGAAGTGTTTCCTTGTTTTCTTGCCAAGATGTTTTTATCCAAGAGTATCTTGTTCAGGTAGCCTATTGTGTAAAGCTGTCTAACTGAAGGGATCTTCCATCATTACTCTGTCTAGACAGAAAGTGTTTTTTAGTTGTCTATGTCACACGCGTCTGACCAAACAGTATGCTTCTATGTTATTCAAAACAGCTGTCTACACAGCCTGTATAACGCCATGTAACTGTAACCCAAAGCATATTTTTAGGCGTCAAGTCTACAGAACTACAGTCACTGTGTAATGGGCTCTAAGCACTTCCAAAAAGCAGGTGACCGACGTTCAACTCTGTACCTGAACACATCCAGTGTAGACACAATCGGAGCACTCAGTGCTGCTGCCACTCGTGCTAAACGTGCTGCTCAGGCTACAATTTCTGTGCAGACACGGTGTTAGCGTAAACAGCAATACATTAACACTGACATGGACGGCTGCAAAACATGGCTGAAACATAAGGTAAAGGGATGTTGCATTGACGTGCTGACTGAACTGTGAGAGAGGTTGGGATGTCAGTGGTCATCAGTGGTAACCACTGCAGGGTGGGGGGGGGGTGACATTGAGCGTGTTCAAACTTAAAATGGGGTGTTAATTGACTTGATCGTTCTGAGCGACATTAGCCTCGTGTCAAAATAAAAAACACAGCTCTTTTTTTCCTTTGTTGTTGGTGCAGTGGTGTTGTCAATACTGTGCAAAACAACACAGGTTCGTTCAGGGAAAAAGTTGAACCAGGCTGCATCATAACATCATCTGGCAAAGTGCTGGCAATGGACAATCACAAACATACAACTGCAGATTCAGGGTAGATTACTTTGTAATGTGAACACAGTATTTCTACTGTTTACTGGATGATCTTCATGACGAATGATAAAATGGTCATTGCTGTGATAACTTTCCAGATTTGTAAAATCATGTCTGTTAGTATTACAGCGCTACCTTAAACACCACAACCCCACCAACGCAGCCCCCTGCACTGTTTAACACAGGGCTCTTCTCAGTCACGTAGTCTTTAAAGCAAATATGTGCAGGATTTGAAAATGTCTCACTTTTGTGCTCTCTAGTAGTATCAAAAAAGACATTGTGGCAGTGATGCATGTCAATTTTTGATCAAACAAGAACTTATTCCATCAGTGTAATATGAAAGAAAGACTTTTCACTAATTGATATCCAGTTCATGAAAATCCAGTGTCCAATGTCTAATCTTTCTAGGCAGAAACTTTCTGTAACTGTCTGAAATTAAATTTAAAGTTCAGTTTTTGAACAAAAACAAGTAAAACTGAGAACTTGGCTCAAACTGCAGTAGCCAACATGGCCAAAGCAATGTGACAGCCATCACAGAACCACCCACACTGTGTGACTGACAAGTGATTTCCATCAAGTACAGAGCTAAACATGACCACAGAGATGAAGGTTCTGAAGGATGAAAATGTCAAGACATTGCAGCTGAGATACCGCTCACAGACATGTTTTCCTCATGGTAATATGACTAGTCAGTGTTTGTCTGCTGTAGATGAAGACTGATTAACTCTCAATATGAGAACTTCTCTCCAGTGTAGCTGACAGACAAACTGTCATAACAGTCATAGCTGGAGCTTCAAAGTTACTGTAGGAACTCCTGTTTCCTGTTAAGACACCACACCGCTGATATTTCACACCAGGCTCCCTGCGTTCCTCCCTCTTCCCCTCAGAGTAGAGAGAGGATTGGGGAGGGGGGGTATGCCATCTTCTCCAATCAGCTGTGCAATCAGACGCCTGCTCAGATCCTGACAGTGACAAATATGGCTTTTAATGTCCCACTGCTCCATGTTAATTGCATTTCTGTGCAATTTAGACGAGCGTCACACAGAGCGACCGTTGGCGTAACAATTAACACCGAACAGCACTTACGGTGTTCAGTTTAGGCAGCTCAGTTCACTGTACTGGAAGTCAGTGGAGGCACAGAGAGGACAAGGGTGAAAAATAACTGCTCAGTCACCCAGACAGAGAGGTAAGTCACCCGGAGACATGGCTCTGAGTCCAGGTGAAGCTCTGGCAGCCATTAGGTTGTCAGCACCTTGACAGATTGATGAGGATTTCTCTGCTGTTGGAGAGAATTAGTCTCATTTACAGACTGGCATCTCTCCATTATTGATCTACTGTTGTTTTTATGTTTCACCTTTAGGTGAAATACATATTTTAGATGTATTTTACATAATCATCCTAACTTTTTATAGCAGCATCAAAGTTGTGACCAAACAAGCCTGCTGATAGCAGCAAACTGTGGAGGGATCAAATAACCAACTGCACAGAAACTGTAACCACTCTCACAGCTGGGTTATATTTAGCAGATATAGCGATAGTGGCAAATGTGTGTGTGTGTGTGTGTGTGTCCTCATAACAAATGGAGAAGGTAAAACTTTATATGTATGTTTATTGGTGCCAATGTGTATGTTTTATTATTGCAAATTTCACTTCATGGTCAATTGATGGCTTTTTGCACATGCACCAAACAGGAACACACAAACCCTTGGCCAGAAAGGTTTGCAACAAAAAAACACTATAAACTAGTGCAGGAAGTGCTCAAATCTTCAAAAACACATCAACAGTGGGAGAAAAATATCAGGTCGTGAGGTAAAGTCAGCAACAACAACTACATAGAGAGAATCTGAGAGCTTTTTCAGCTGTCATCTCGACATCAACATAGTAACCTCCTCTCCGTGTTTACATTGTGCTGAGTCAAAGTTCTCAAGGAAAATGTTTCAGTGTGGACCAGGAATCATTTAGCTCTGAGTGGATATAGATTTTAATTCTCCAGGTACGCACTTGATAAAAAGCAGGTCTATCATGAACCTGCACCACAACTGTTTAACTTTCATCTATTTATGGTGAGGCAATCTTAACTTTCATTCATTCACCTTTTATTCAAAATGACCCATGTGTGATATCCAGTATGCTTTTATGCTATGCTTTTATTCTTATATACTAGACTTCTTACATATTTGCTTCATAAATGCCAGTGGATTTACTTTTTTAACATCTCTGAAGTCCTAACTCACATACACATTATTATTAATAAGAATGAGCATCTATAAGGTAGGAAATACCAGCCTTACTTAGCTGTGTAAAAATTGTAGGTAAACATCCAAAGAAACATTTGGACCATGTTCAGATGTAATATGAAAACACAGAACAACAGTCAGAGTCTTAGCAGAGGCAGTCTTGGCTGCCAGGTTATAACACTAACATTTTCATATGAAGTTCTGACTCCACCTACCCTAGAGCGTCAGTGAACATTAGCAGGAGCTGCAGCTGAAGCCTCTGAGCAGGAGATTGTTTCCTTTTCTAATCTTCCAACCAATTAGAGGAAATGTCTGCTCTGTCTTTGGCTCCAGTTAATACACTACACTTTTTTTCCCCTCTATCTGACACCCAGCTTAACCAGTCCATAAATGTTGCAAAGTAACATGTCATCTAACTAATTTGGACCAGGAGAGGACACATTATAGATAAACACCTCAAGAGATCAAGCCAAGACAACCTCAGGAACTTTAGTGGCAGTTCTACTTGACAGAAAAGTCTCATTTGCACATTTTTCAAAGATTAGTTCCCTGCTCTTTCATCTGACTCTGGTCCCTCAGATACCGGCAGTATAAGAACTGACAACTCTTCTCAGTCAAAAAGTAAAATGAGAAAATGGGAGAACTAAATACCAAATGGAGAGGCTGTTGGGTGCCGGTGAGTCTTAATAGGTTTGTTGACTACATGTTCTGCTGTGTAAAGCTGCTCCCTATGACACAGTTACATGGGGCAGTGTACTATATGGCATGCCTGATCAGCCCAATATCCCTAGGAATTATATTGCAGTTACTGCAGCAGCACACATGTTATATATACATTGTGCTGAAAGCCAGGATCAGTATTTGGGTGCAGTCAGAAATGTGCTCTGATGAAACTGTAACCACACCCATCAGCGATGTCACAGGTTCATGGAGTGCACCTGTAAATCACTACAGCAAGGTGAGAAGTTAAGTCACTGGGGGTCAGAAAAAAAGATGTTTAGTGGGTCTGAAGTTACTCTTGAAACATTTATATCACAAAACATAAAACATGGATTAAGCTACTGCACAACATTAGTGTCATTAAAGTTCTGGGGAATAAAAAAAACACATCTCACCCTCTTCAAGAAGTGGTGACAACTCTCTGCTCCAAACAGAGACATATTACATACAGTTGAGCCCTCTGGCTTTATGAAGAACTGAATATGTCATGTTTCCCCTAATTGAAGAAACCTGTTTCTGACAGTACTTTTCCAGGTACATTTTGTACTTGATTTATGTCATTTTAAGGTAAATCTGTGTTCTTTTGACTTTCGACTTTTGACTGTCATTATTACAGTGTATGGGTTGTGGACATTGGCTCCAATGACAAATGTACACCTTGTCTGTATGTCTTTGTCCATTTTGACTCTGATAAAGACAGTGGTGACACAGTTGTGTCAGATCATTGGTGTCATCCATTTCACCATTAAAGGTTTCAGATCAATCATTGTGCTCCAGTCCTCTTTTCCCTCTGAAGTCTTCAGAAATGGGTATGAGGTGCTGTCCTTGTTACTCTACATTCTTTACAGCTTGCTACTTGCCATATTGTGACATTGATGGGCAGAGGGTTTGTTTGGCCATAGAGGCTCCAGCCTGTAGTGAAGACATAATGTGTATGAGAGAGAGAGAGAGAGAAATGTCAGCCAAGCAGTCTCATGTTGTAAATTTTGGATTCAGAGAGAAGGACCGAGGGGTTTCTTAGTCATAAGCTGTCTTTGTTCTTTATGATGTAGTTAATGGTACACAAACTGCTACTTTTCTGTTTGTAAAGTATTTACCAGGTCCCTCATCTAGCTCTGTCCCTCAATCAGACAGGCAGGTGGCCTGCCCCCCCTCACTTTCCTCGCCCTGAGCCCGAGGCTAGCTCCGAGGCATTCATGCTGCCTTAACCCTGCTGTTTGCCACTGGGATGGAGGACTCTCTAACTGGGTCAGCGGATCCATCAATATTACACGACGTGGAGCCTATTAGAAAATGAATTCTTCATACCAACAAAAAAGGGAGTTTTACCTTTCCGACTGCTGTGGGGGGGTTAGGCCTTTCACACACAGACTGTTCACATTCTGACAGCAGAACCAGCATGGGGGACTGTCTTGTCCGTCTAATACCAAATACACAAAGACTAGCACAGTATGGAATGAGCCATGCTGTGATTTTCACACTTGGATTTGGCTGATGTGGGATTCTGAAGGCCAATATAATCGAAATATTTTTGGATGGTGTTTCTAGCTCAAACTTCTATGTCAATAATTAATGTTACAAACTACCTACTTTAAAGTAAAATTGCCCATACATCTGTAGATTAGAGAAAGACTGATCACTGTCAAAGCAGAGGTTGAGAGACACCTTTTCGAGAACCAGACATATAGTCCAACCTTGAAGACTCAGCCTGTTGTTAGTCCATATTTTTCTTATTGTTATCAAATCAGATGAAAAGACTAAAATAAACAATATCCATCTCTTAATGCTTTTCAATTTCCCTACCCTGTCTGACACTCCCAAACTCATCCATTCCTACTGAAAATGCAAAAGTTTAAAAACCTTAAAACTTAAATTTTTAAACTGGGTGATTTCCTAAAGCAGCTGGTCACTTTACTTGTTCACAAACTTTACACCAACAAGAAGAAATGGTGTAGTGTATTTGTTGGGGGCTATTTTCAGTGGTGGATTAATCCACAATTTTGTGTTCTAATAAGTGTTTCTGACAGCAGGACAGCAACTGCAGCAACTACAGTATGTGTGTTCATGGTAATGACAACATTATGGACAACAGTGGAGCTTGGTTCCTCGGCTCGGATGCTTACGGGGCCGTCTTCATGCTCTGTTGGCGGGTTCATGGCATCTGATCCTCTGTGGCGTGGTAGAGAAAACAGCGGAGTCGACTTAGTTGAAGAAGCGTGGGGCAGAGAAGTCATCCGCATCTTCGTGAAGAAATCATTTTATTCCTTCTGCAGGCAGTGAGAACGCTGGGCTGCAGCAGCGATGGTCTCTCTCGGATACGGTGATTGTCTTCAGTTGAACACGAGCAAAGTCTCGTCTCATCCAGTGAGGGGAGAATCTTCCAGTCGGTGGGGAAAAAGTACACGTGCACAGGGTTACCTCCTTTAGTAAGCTGGCTCACGGAGGGACAGAGCTTCCCCCCAGCACAGATACAATGGACAGGCGGGGATTTCTGGGTGCAGCCAATACTTGGGTGGTGATGTCATGGCTGTGTCGCCGTGACTTCCTCTGTGTTTGAGCGTCTCTGCCAATGAGAGACAAGAGTTTCCAGATTTAACACCTCGGTGTGAACTGAGCAAAGCATGTAGGGAGATGGAGTCTGTTTTGGACTCCCTTTGTTTGACTGGGCGCTCTTTCTTGTTATCAGGCTTTGTGACTTGCGTGCAGGCCCGCCTTTGTCTCATGCACATGGAGTATGAGGCCCAACAATATTTATTAGTATATTATTTATTAGCCTCAACAATGACATGGGGTAGTTCCATACCTACAGTGGGACTGGTTGAGACTTTCTGGCACAGGGCTGAACTATTTGAGTCCTACTTAAAGGACAGGGACTACTTTGTGTCTATAGATAATTACACATCTGAGCAGTCAAAAATGACATGCAGAGTTCCCCAAGGCTCCATTCTGGGGCCTCTTCTGTTCAACATCTACATGCTCCCACTGGCTCAGATTATGCAAAACAACAAAATATGTTACCACAGTTATGCAGATGACACAAATTTACATTTACATTTACGGTGTCTTTACAGGTCTCCCTAAAAAATCAATCAGACAGCTGCAGCTGATTCAGAACACTGCTGCTCGAGTCCTCACTAAGAAAGTGGATCACATCATTCCAGTTCTCAGATCTTTACACTGGCTTCCTGTCTGTCAAAGATCTGATTTTAAAATACTGCTGTTGGTTTAAAGAGCACTGAATGGTTTAGTCTCATCTGGGACAGGTCTGCTTTCTATCCCTAGAGTCAAAAATAAGCATGGAATAGCAGCATACAGTTTTTATGCTCCAGCACAAACTCCCAGAAAACTGCAGGTCTGCTGCTCTCACTTCTTTTAAGTCACAGCTCAAGACTTTTCTGTTTGCCTTTCATTAAACCAAATTTGAGGGTTAATATCTTACACTGCACTGTAATTTTTATTCTCCTGTTTTATCCATCTTATTCTATTTTAGCTTCGTTTTATTTCCAAATTTAACACTTTTTAATTGTATTTAAAAAGTTGCCTTGTACATTGCCTTGTGTTGCTTTTAATATTCTGT
The DNA here is from genome assembly GCF_910596095.1 of Thunnus maccoyii. Lineage (NCBI taxonomy): Eukaryota > Metazoa > Chordata > Actinopteri > Scombriformes > Scombridae > Thunnus > Thunnus maccoyii. The sequence goes on from NC_056542.1 coordinate 33,069,983, forward strand.
CTTGATGTCTTTTATGCTCTATGTGAAGTACTTTGAATCGCCTTGTTGTTGAAATGTGCTATACAAATAAACTTGCCTTGCCTTACAGTATGTTAGCCAAACCTCTACAATAAGACACATGTATAAAACAATACATCTTCAGTGTATTCATGTTTTTTCTCAGAATTATATTCTTGTCAGCTTCTGAGACACATGCATACTCAAATCTGAGAAATTTTTTATCAGAGCTGGAGATTTCACACCAAAGTACAGTATTGATTAAGTTTATAATAAATATATAATCACACATCAAACAGCATGTCATATTGTGTTATAAGTGGATGGCACAGACAGAGCCAGATCTCCTCTTCATCTATCACTCATGCACTTTGGTCGGCAGCTTCCTTTTCTCATGAGGTGATGATGATGATGAACGTGCTAGTTTATAGACAGATTTCACAGCTATTATTGAGGAGGATGCACCAGCTCCTATAGACTCAAAAATGCCTTTATACCTGACTCATAGCAATGACGTGGTGTCATTGTCTCTGACACTAGTCACTGTGTGTTACACTCATCCACCACCTAATTTAATGATGATAATAATAATAATAATAATGATAATAATAATAATAATAATAATAGACTTAATTTATATAGCACGTTTCTTAACAATGTTACAAAGTGCTTTACAAAAAGAAAAGAAAATCAGACAAGGCAGTAAAAAAAGTAGACAATAATATGAATAAGATCAGATAAATGAAGTATATATCAAACATTTCCAAAAGCTTTTACAAAAAGAAAAGTTTTAAGATGAGATTTAAAATAAGCTAGTGAATGAGTGTGTCTGAGTTCAACAGGCAGAGAGTTCCATAATGTGGGAACTCTAATAGCAAATGCCTGATTACCTGTAGTCACTATAACACCTTGAGGTGGACGGGCAGTCCTTGCCTTTACTTGAAGAGTTTACCAACTTTTATGAAAACAGTGTCACGGCTCTTGCCAATCAGATGTATTTGTCTTTTTTATATTTGTCTTTTTAATACCCCGAGCAACCGTGACCTTGGCGTAACCAGGAGGGCTCACCTGAGGATCTGGTATGTGCAAAAAGGGCACATACCAGGTCAATAAGTCAGAGATGTATGTAGGTGCAAAGTTTAAGGCCTAAAAGTGAGCAATAAGGTTTTAAGATCAATTCAAAATTTGACAGGGAGCCAATGTACAGAGGCAAGGATGGGGGTAATGTGGTAATGCCACGGTAGAGGGAGCCCCGACTGATACCTGAGTAAAATGTGTTGCAATAATCAAGCTGAGAATGGATAAAAGCATGTACACTTTACTTTTTGTAAATCAGCAACTGGTGATGACCTAATTTTAGATTATTCTGAGCTGGAAGAAACATGACTTGACAACATTTTTGACTTGATCATCAAAACAGAGGTTAGCATTAAATATTAACCCTAGATTCCTAGCAGCCTGCTTAATATTATTTAACAGATCACCAAGATTAGCACCAAAAGAGCTGATGATATATGGGGGACCAAACAGAATGATCTCAGATTTCTCATCATCAAATTTAAGAAAGTATTGAGACATCCAGGATTATATCAGAGAGGCAAGTTCTAAGATTTGCTGGACTGCTAGGATCTGTGGGTTTTAATGATTAGATATAACTGAGTGTCGTCAGCATAAAAATTGTTAAGCACATCATGCCTCTGAATAACATGGCTGAGAGGCAGCAGGTGTATAGAGAACGGACGGCGGCCAAGAACAGAACCTTGAGTGACACCACAACTAACTAAGCCATTGAGGATGTAGAGTTACCCAGAGCAACAGAAAAAATTCTGCTGAAGAGAAATGAATGTAATAAGCTGAGAGCTGGGGCATTGAGGCCTACCCAAGTTTCTAAGGGATGTGAGAGGATACCATAATTTCTATCAAATCTAAATCTAAAAGAACTAAAATCAAGCAGTTCCCTCTGTCAGCAGTCAGCAATAGGTCATTAGTAACCTTAACAACAGCTGTCTCACTACTATGCAGTGCTCTAAAACCAGACTGGAAAGTTAAAAAAACAAACAAAAAAAACCCACTATTATTATTCATAAAAGATATTAGTTGGGATGAAATTACTTTCTCGGAGGTTGGTCTGTAGTTACTTAAGGACAGGAGGCCCAAATTAGGTTTCTTTAGTAATGGGTGAATAATAGCATGCTTAAAACTTTTTGGAAATGAACCAGAAGCCGTAGAATTGTTAAAATTTTACAAAATAACAGGGTCAACAATGGAAACCTCCTTGAGTCAGTAAGAGGAGTTCATATGGGACACTGTATTCTCTAACATTGAGATTGTGATGGATTGAAACTGGGAAAAAGAGGCAAAACTAACATGGGAAATAGAGAGAATGCAAGGGTCAGGCTGGATTTGGGACCTGATACACCCACCTTAAATCTAACACTTGAGAGACCTGAGGCCTTCACAGCTGAGACTTGACCTTGCTGCTGACGTCAGCCCAGCTCTTCAACAGGATGGAAGGGAACCAGAACAAGTCAGCATTTCACAACAAATACATGTAAGCTGGCTAATGAGAGCAGGCGACCAACAGAAAACTCTAGTTTAGAAGTAAAATATCAGCATGCCAAACACTGGCATTATCATACAGCTTTGCCCTCTGCTTTTTCTGGCTTAATATCAAGACTTTTATCCTACAGAGCTGAAATGACAGATGGGAGCATCTTGAAACTCCAGTGAGCTGGGAGTTTGTATTTTTAAAAACAGCATGGGTTATAGACTACAAAGGCAGAAATTTCAGCTCTTGGCCAGGTATTGAGTAACAATCCTGTATACCCCCTACAGATACACTCTGCTCATTTTACACTGTGGGCAAGTAAAAGGCTGAAAAGTTGCACCTTCCAATCAAATTCCAAAATAATTTAAAAAAACTTTAATCTACTGTTAACTCTGTCAGTCTGACCAGAACACTGCTGATCTGCCCACTGGTTGAGTCATGCTTAATTGTAGCCCCTCCCAATATGTTGCTATAGTGATCCAAGCAACATGCACATCAAAGCTGGCTACAAGGAATCTCATGTGGACTTTCTGCAGACTTCTATAGTCTTTTTGGGGTGCACACATTGCCCCAAACATGCTCCATCCAACTACATGAACACACACGCTGTTGCTTTCAGAAGTCTGTCATCTGAAAATTCTTAACATGACAAGCTGCAGTCTGAGAGTTGCAGCTAGGGTTGCTATGGAGCTAATCTCTTTCATTTGTGTTTATTTCTGCTCAAAACATTCATGCTGAGCAGGTTGACAAAGCTCTGGCTTTGTCACTTCTTCGTTTTATATGGGAAGTGTTTGTCCTTCCTCTGTCAGTGCAGGAAGTACAACAGTACACAGACGCCATGTTTCTTTACTACTGTGGTCATGGAAACGCTCAGATGAGCCTTTTTTTTTTCTTTTTTTTAAATTATACAATCGTATATGTTCTTATATAGTCATTGGGAAAAAAAAGACAAATTTGGAAAATTTGACAAAGTAGAATGTTGATGTAAAACATTTTTTCATATAAACATGTTTTAATGTTTAATGATTTTTAAGTAAATCCTAAGTGTTATTTTAAGTTTAAAATGAGAAATGACAGGGATGCAGAAGAAGTACACCTGACTTTGTTTGATATTTAAATTAAGTTTGTGGGGGAAAATCTACTCTTGTTTCAAAAGGGTAAGATGTTGTCACATGACTTCCTGTCTAAAGATGACAATTGTGATTATCTTCCGCCATGTTGCTGCAGCCAGGTTCTCTTGCATATTTGGGGCCGGAGATCCAACCACTGATCTTCCGATTAGTGGGCGACCTGCTCTACCTCCTGAGCCACAGCCGCCCCATATTTCCCCAATATGTCTGAATCCAAACTTATGCCTTACCTATTAGACCCCTATTAGATTTTCATGACATGGTTTGACTCAGGTTACTCTGAGTGAAGGTTTTTTGTTATATTTCATTTATATTCAGCCATGTGTTTTATTGATCATGATGATGTTTTAAACCCATTGTTGGATTACTGTTCCGTAACGAGCATCACATCTGACACCTTCAGAGTTCTAATAAACTTTTGTAATAGGATTTTTCAAGGAAAATTAACATTCTACACTTATATAATTCATCCTAAGGCTATATATGCAGCTGTTCACATCAAATATGTTTCTTAATTTCCAAATAGCTAACATGGGAAAGAAAAGGTAAACCACATATGTGTTTGAAGCCAATAAAAGACTTTCAGAGGCAGAAAAACACCGACCTTTCTAGAGTGGACAAAATTAAAATTGATTTAGTAAAAATAGTGAAGAATATTTCACATGCATTTAGCCATTCATTTGAAATATGTTAAAAAAATGTTGACATATATTTCCTAATATTTCCTATTTACAGCATATAAGGTTTAAATTTCTGCATATAGGTTGTTTTTTCTAGGATACAGCCATCAGCTGACAGGCTGAGGGACTGAGTGTGTCATTGTTTAGCAGCAGATATGGCTTCAAACAGAGTCTGGCCTTTATAGTGTTAAAACACAAAATGACTGTGCTGCTGCTTTTTTTTTTTTTAGACATTTTGAGCAAGCTCCTCTGAGCTGATCTAAACTGAGCTGAGAGTGCTAGAGACACCCCCCAACACACACATACCACCCCCTCACACGCAACCCGGTCGGCCCATCAGCCTAATCTACTGTGACATCACATTACCGCCAGCACTCAGCATCAGCCTCTCCCTCCACAGACACTGTTAATTAGGTTTGGACCAGCTAACGCTACAACCGTAGAGATGGAATGCAAACAGCTGTTGGGGACGAAGGCTCTCTCACACACACACACACATACACACACGGAGCACCTGTGCACTCACAAATTCAGGTACTGTGCCATGCATACCTGTTCTAAATAGAACTCCATGTAGAAATTAACTAATATTTGTGTATAGCAACATTCAGTTCGGGTTTTATATCCGTTTCTTTCATATGCATGTTCATGCACACACACACAACACCTGCTCATTCATACAGTCACAATGTGAAATATGTATATGCTGTCCAAACATTCACCCTGACAGAAATATACTTAATGCAAAATGTCACAATCTTCTAAAATCACATACTTTTCTTCTGTGTTTCAGCCTTACAGACTCTTGTGTACGCACACACATGCATACACCCATCACACACACATGCATGCAGACATGTGATCCATACTGGCAGATTCAGCAGCTTGCCGTGGTTCAGGTGTGACTGCTTCTGAGGAAAATCAATAGTCTTCTCCATCACCAAATGGCCATGGGATCGATGGATCGGAGGCCGTCAGGGTGTAGCCGAGTTTCACTCATCAACTAGCAGCTGTTGATATATATGATGGAGGTGATGTTGAACGGCTACATGGTGTTTTTCTGTGTGAACGCACCGCTTCTGAGCCAGGTAAGTCATACTTTCTGTTCCTCAACATAAGCCTCTCTCCTGGCCTGGGCTGTTTGATCACGCCTCCTTAATTACATAGTGCCCACTGTCATTAGAGGGCTGGTCAGAGGTGGCAGACTTCAGCCATGGATTAGTTCAACAAAGTCAATTATTCAGTCACAGAGCTGCTGGAGATTCAACTGACATTACAAACCTGGGATCGTAAAATGCCATCCCTCTTTCTTTCCCTTACTCTGTCCCCCTCATTTCACTTTCTATCAAGATTACAGTGCTGCCCTGTAAAGCCAGAATAAAGCAAACGCAAAGTAGGCCAAAGGTATATGGACTCAAAGATTACAGCCATATGAGATAGATGAACATGTCATTCCAAAACCGCAAAACCACATTATCCTGCTGCTATAACAGCCTCCACTATTCTGGGAATGCATTCCACCAGATTTTGTAACCTGGCTGAAGGCAGGGCTGTATCTACTACTGAGGACCCCAGAGGTGGAATGTACTGTAATAACGACCCCCCTTTTCTAACACCTGTTTTTGTAAAAAGACTATTTAAAGACAGAACACTTTCACACTCATCCTGTTGGGAATGTTTCCCTGAGATAATGATAATCCAAGGAAAAGAAAGTCCTCATCCTTGAAGCCTTTTCACCTGTGAAGGTGAAATAATTCCATTAAAGCGGAACATAAATCTCACATATGGTGTGTGTATCTTGTCTATCAGTCACACACACACACTTTCTCTCCTGTCGTTCTCTTGGAAGTGATCAAAATTATTCTCTCCGGCAGTTTTCAGACTGTCCATTTGTCTGTTTGAGCTCTTCACCATCTCTGACAGCAGTTAGATGATTTGGACCTGGTCTGAGATGTTGGAAGATGCTTGTTCGACTTGTTTTTACTTGTCATGAATTTATTTTCTCTGCAGTAGAGAAGCACATTACACAAGCCTTCAGAAACTCTTGCAGGTTAAACTGAGTGAACCAAACACTTTTAGTGCTGACTGACTTTAACAGAGTCACTAAACGGACTTGAAGACAGTTGCTAGCCTAGCAACAGTAAGGCTACAAACAAACCATAATTGAATACTCTCTGTAGAAGCCTGTGTTACACCGATGCACTCCACATTCAAATATAAGATCTGACATTGTGAACACATAATTGTCTGTCATAAGACGGCCCACACTTCTTCAAGTGTAATTTTCAGAATAAAACATCATCTTATATTTGGGCTGCACTCCACTACATTTAATAGGGAAATATTGTACTTTTTACCATACTGTTATATTTATTTGACAGCTATAGTTACTAGTAACTTTATATATGAAGATTTTCCATACAAAACATGAGCTTATAAAATGTACATAATAGATTTAAAGTTACAATCCCTTTATATATATGTTTGACTTTTATGAAATCAAACATACAACATAACACAAAGCTGTAATAAGTTATTGCTAATGAAAACGGAACATACTACTTACACTGGCTTTTATTGTGAAGCAGTCATAGGAAACACAATGTATTTGTCAGTGAGGTTAGCTCTGACTGCGACCATTCATCGAAAAAGCATCTACAAAATAAGTAGATGTCCTTTTGGGTATTTTTGGTCAGCGGATCATTTTTATTTTGCAGTTACATTTATTATTGACTGACTTCTTTTTTAAAACAATGTGAGATTGTTTGGCTGCACTGTAAACAGAAACACCAGCTGCCGTTCTGTTGTCTTTCGGACAAAGAAGCTGTTCAGTGAGTGTTTGCTGTGGTAATAACCCATACAGCTGATACTATCAGAAACCACGGCTGCTGCCAAATCAACCACAACTGAAATCTGTCCCCCACAAGTTAATGATCTGAGTCTACTGATCATCAGTTGAGAAGCCCCCCTAGTTGACTCGCATTTTATCGGTCAAATCACAGCCTTGTTAGCTGTGTCATTCTACACAGAGTAATGCAGGATAACAGCATGACAGGCTGTAAACCTTTCCTGTTTGAAAATGACTGAAAGGGAAACATTGCCAATTTTCAACCAACATTGTATCATTACAGTGTGGGTAGTATATGCTAATGAATAATGTTTAACTTCCCTCCATTTTGCCTGCACCCAGAGCTCCCGCTCTTTTGCCAGCAAAAGTCTGCCAGGTGACGCAAAACTTGTCAGCCTGCGGTGTTCACATAGACAGCTGCTGCTGCAGCGCTGCTACTGCCAGCTTTATCTTTCTACATAGAGTTTGGCTTTGATAATGGCCATCAATAATAGAATGCTTCATATCATTTCAATATAAATTTCATTTCAGTTTAGAAAGAAAAAGATTAGGAAGCATGTGCTCAATTGTTAAAAAATAAATAATATGTGAGGTGAAAGCAGCTTTCTTTCTGACAGGCATGGTGTGGTCTGGTTGGAATACTTCTGTGTCAGACACATACACTCCTCACACAGGACGGGTTCTTTATCTGACCTGCAGTGGTGACACTTTATATTTTTTTCATGTCTGTAACATATTCTACAGATATAAACATTGAAACTATAGTGAAAGGTGTAATGTTGCTGGTATGACGTCAATATGACTGTCAACTGATCATTTTCTCTGTCTATTTTTGCTGAGAACTGCGCGTGACTGCGCCCTAGACTACAAACTAGGGTGCCTAGTTGTGCCTTCAAGGACAGTAAAATGTGGGTCTCCCAAAACACCCTGCCTACCATGTTATGCCAGTGACAGGGAAAGGCATACAGTAAAATATCATACTAAATACTTTAATGTATCAGTATATTTGGAAGAAAACTAGTTTCATGATACAAGGCCGAAGATTGCACTGTTGAATCAGACACAACAGAGTCTGGAAGAGGAAGCAATCACCGGACCATAGCAACATTACAGCCAGAGCTAAGCTAAGCCTCTAAATATCTCTGCACAATATAATGTCGGAGCAGAGATGTGGTGCTACTATTCAAATTTATGAGGCTGAATATAGTTCCGTGTAATCAGACAAAACAAAGTAAAGAAGAGGAAGAGACCACTGGACTGGAGCAACGTTACAGCTGCAACCTGACTTCAGCTGCTGAGCGTCTCTGTGATCCTAACACTAACACTAATAAACAACTAGCTTTACAATATAGAGCAGAGATGTGGTGTTACTATTACAATTTATGAGGCTGACTTAAGTGCTGTGTAATCAGACAAAACAGTTTGGAGGAGGAAACGACCAGGGGAGCTGTAACAATGTCAGCAGGAAGAGAGATGCTTCAGCCAGAGATGGTGCTGCAGTATGAGTGGTGCCTGCCTGGTGATGATCGTTAGGGAGAATGGAGACAGACTGACAAGTCTGCACTGCAACAAACTTTGCGGTGCTTTGGTAAACCTGACTTTGTATATCAGACTTTGCCCACTCCTAATACAGAACAGCACATCAGCAAATGTGTTACCTGTAACTTGTGGTTGCATCCAGCTTTGAGCACAATCCAGTCCAGCTCATCTTTGTCCAATATAGGTAAAAGAAACAGCAGTTACGATTAGAAACACCTGAGGTTACAATATATCGAGACTTGAGGAGGAAAAATATTTTGTAAATAAACCTCAGTAAAGATATATAATGCTACTCACTGTGTCTTGGCTAACCGGCTGGCCGTAAACACACGGGTACCTCACCGGAAGCTCATTGGAGGAGATGCACGCAATGCATTCTGGTTATAGTAGGATTCCCCCTTAAGAGCGGTATGGGGAATCTATCAGTTTTCTTTAGTTATGGGGCACCAATGTCAAAAAAAAATTACTTATTTCTACTACATAGGTGACTTAGTTTTAAGAAATCATCATATTCACAGTGGTGAATTTTTCCTTTAACGACATAACTGTGATGGAGATGTGATAGATGAATGTTAGTGAAGCTCGCTATATACGATCTCACAGTGCAGTTGTTGTCATGAACTCATATTTTTGTTTATTTTGAAAAGGTTGTGATCATAATTTTTCTTTTTCAATTTTATATGCAGCTCAGCAGGATGATAATGACTGCTGGTCAACATAGCCTTGTATTGCATGGTACAGCTCTATTTTAAATTACCTAAAAATAATTATTCAGCTTCCACCTTTTATAAGATGACTGCTAATGCAATATATGGCAACTGTGAGAACCTCCGGCTTATTTGGCAGAAGGATTTGAATTTGGACATTGGTAAGGACTCTTGAGCAAAGATAATTTCCAGTGCATGCTGGATTACAAGAGAAGATCAGGGAAAATATACTCACTATAAGATACTTTATCAATATTATTTTACACCTGTCCATCTTCATAAAATGGGTTTACTAGAAAATAATCTGTGCTGGAAATGTAAAAGGCATCAAGGCACTTTTATTCATGCAATGTGGGCCTGCCCTCTAGTACTGCCCTTCTGGACAGAGATAATCAAAACAATACAGGGGTGGCTTGATATACCTGTGCCTGAAATCAGTTCAACTTTTCAACTGGAAAAGCCAAGTTAGAGCTGAATATAAAGAGGGGGTTAAGTTAAAGACAGAGAACACATCATTTGAGATAATTATAACCAATCTGCATCATTGTAAAAAATCATATTTGCTTGTCTGGAATCAGTTTTTGTCCTTCACAAAAGGAGAAAACATGCCATAGTAGACAGACACTATACTTCTGAGGAATTTTAACATTATGAATATTTATTTTATTGATGAATTAACACACAGGTGGAGTGGGCTCTTGTTCTTGTTTTGGTTGTGCCACAGTGACTTTTCTTTATTTTCCAGGTTTGATCTGTAGACTGGGTCACTTGGTGACTCCCTCTAGGACTGATGCTGTGCTGATGGACTTTTGAATCATTAATGTTATGAATGATGCAGAGATGATGCTGTGAATTTTAGTCTGTGCTGTTTGAGCACTATAAATAGACCACAGGTAAATATTTGGTTTGGACAACAATGGAGGCTAATATTGGACAGAGAGTCATGCCAGGCCTGGATACGACACTCCAGGTGATACTCTCCATGCTCTCCTAGCTCCAGACAACATTGCATGAGATGTGGATGAAGTTGAATTTTTTTCTGTTCTTTTTTTCTAACACAAATGTTTTTGTTTTCTTACACTGCACTTTTGTTGTTTGAGGAGTGTTAGTACATGAGAAAAAATAAATTTCTTCCTTAATTGTATTGATAATGTGTTATGTTCAGAATACTCATCCATACTTTGCATATTTGGATAGGACAAAACTTTATTGCAAACTGCTAAAGCCCTGCACACAGAAAAAGCAAAAGCCACAGTGTTTTTCATTTATACTATCAGTACATAGTTGGTGCTTCATGTGCTTATTCAAATGATGGTTTGTGTGTAGTGGATTGATGCAAAAACACAATTTTTAAAACACTTGGAGAAGTCTTGTAAGAATTGTTTGCTTTTGCATGAGATGTATACTGTTTTGCTGGTTTGGTGTAAGGTTTTGTGGTTAGTATGTAATGTTTTGCAAAACTAGCCTATAGTTTCAAAGATAGTACCTAAGCAATCAGAAAAAAAAACTGTAATTCAATCAGGAAAGACAAGTGAATGAAGCAAAAAGAATTGTTTATTATACAGATGATATTGAAGATTAAGTGTTAACAAAAGTCTTTGGTGCTTAGACTCTACAGGGAGATTTTGAAAGGACATCAAGCAAGATAGATCCCCTAAAATAAGGGGCGCAAGCCCTAGAGAAAACACAGCCTAATATCTCCCCCAAAGAATGTTTACTTACCCAGCAGGGATGAAACAGGCCACAAGCAAGATCATACAAAGCTGCATAATGTGCCCAGAGATGAAACAGAATGATATGCAAAAATAGAAAGAACAACCACCCAGCAATGACAAGGTCAATACAGACCTGGACAGCTACATATTTTGGGGTTTAGCTAGCAATAGCTAGAGGTCAGCAGTGACAATATGTAGCAATATGTAGGCTTCAGCCAGCAATGTTAACCTCATAATGACTTATTTTCCTGCTTTTTTTCTTTTTTTTTTTTCTTTTTTTTTTTTAGTATTACCACTGCAGGTCACGTCAAGTATGAGATAGGTGTGTATAGAGTATATGATTCACACTCTTTTCTTCCAGTTTGCTGAAATGAGTAAATTTCCCTGAGGGCATTAATAAAGTTTCATTCATAATAAGACATTGAAGACCCGAAATGATTGACTTGACCAAAAGAGGTCAGCAATGACCTGAAAATTAGTAATTAGAGAGTTCCACTAAATATAGCTAACACCGCCTAATATTTCCCCCCAAGGATGCTTACTTACCGCGTAGGAATAAAATGGGTCTCAATTAATCATACAGAGAGCAGCATAATCTGCTAAGAGATGAAACATAAAAAAAGAGCATGACACTGTAAAATTTAGAGCTTGAGTGAATATATGTAAAAGTCAACAGAGTGCCATGAATGAATTGACAAAAACAAAACATAATCAGTAATGGCTAATGGTCAACACTGACCTGATTTTTTTTTTTGTTTGGCTTGCAATGTGAGCTTAGCCAGCAATGCTTGATGGTTAGCAATGACCTGACTGTTGCGATATGTGTTTAGCTTGCGATGGCTGATGGTAAGCAATGATCTGAGCAGCTACTTGCTTACCAAGTTTGAATAAAACAGGTCTCAGATGAATAAAGATGGAATATCTGCTAAGAGATGAAATGTGATATGAGCATGAGTTTTTTGGGTTTTTTTTTTTTTTAGCTTATATTATTCAAGAAAAGTAAACAATGAACCATAAATGAATTGACAGAGACAAAAAGCCAGCGATGGCTAATGGTCATTTACAATTATAGTCATGGCAATGCCCAACACAGAATGCTCTAGAACACTCCATGACCCTTAGAATAAACAGCCTTGCAGTTTAATAATATGACAGTTCTGCCAACAAATCCATCAGCCAGGAACTAAAAGTTGAAGGTTGGAGCACCAGTTTCTCTTCTGATAACACTCCTGCATACTCATACAGGGGTTATGCAAGTAAAGGGAAGTTTCAACTGCACATACACATACAAGTATAACATGTAAATCATGAAGCAGTAAATCCTAAAAGTTTGTTACAGCCAGCAAAGGCTAATGGTCACAATGACCTGAACAGCCAGCAATTTGAACTTAGCCAGCACAACCAGCGTGCAATGTACTGTATGGGCCTTAACTGACAATGCTAATGTTTAGGAATGACTTAATAGTAATTAGACTTAGGCATTGATGAATTGAATCCAGCAATGATTGGAGCCACTAAATATGTTCAGCAGTGACCAGAAATTAATAATTAAGAGATTGCAGCTAAATAATAGGACAAACATGAAACCACCAACCACCAGTTATATGCAATTGCTTACCATAGCTGTAAGGCTTTAGAGAACTTTGAGCTTTAATTATCGCAGAGCCATCAGGATGCACATAAGAAGCATGGTGGAGAATGGCCATCGTCCCAGACGTTTATGGGAAGCTGCTGATAGACCTTGCATGGCTGCTGAAGTTGCTTCACTTATTCTAATAAATGATCTGAATGAATCTTGTAAACAGATTTTAGCTTGAAAGATTAAACTCACACCATTGACACTGAACTGAGCGACTTTGTCAGCAGTATGTTATTTCAACATTAGAGCATATTACGGACTCCAAAAACCACAGAATAATCATACTCACGATTGTTGTAGATAATAGCTGATGGGCAATTATCTTATGAACAGTGCTTACATGCAAAATTACAATACAGCAAAATTAACTGAAATGTTTGCTATACAGAGGTGAATATCTGAGAGCATGATCATGGTCAGCTCTGTACCAAATCTTGTGAAATGATGAATAAAAAGCTCAAAATCAAATGATACTGGACAACTGCCTATCCACAGCGCTAGCGAAGATGAAGGCTAAATGCTAAATATCAATAGCTAAACACTGAGGAACCAACCTCCTTAGAAAAATGCTAGTATAGAAACAATACCGTCAAAAGTTACTTTTACAGTACACTTTGTGAAAGTTTCATTAATACATGTAAGTTTCGCTGATACATGTTGTTGCTGCTTATGACAGATTCTAACTTAAGGGCACTGTTTCCTATGGGACACCACGGGAAGGCAGCTGATTAACTTTCTGCATGAGGCCTGCATGAGCTTTCTTTTACTACATCCTGACTATGAAGAGTTGACCCAAAAGCGGTATAATAAAACAAATGTGGTGGAGGGCACCAAACACCGCACTACAAAATAAAAATGCCTGAAGTGCAGCATATATAGAGAAACACATATAACTGTGAAGTGATAGCTTACTGAATGCATTCACTTAATGATGTATGTACTGAAATGCCTTTGAATGATGATGCGTTTACTTGATTTACGTACTGAAATGTGTTTGCACAGTTATGCGTCCACTTATTGTTAAACAAACTGAAGTACATTTGACGGTGACAGAATGAGGTGGGAAGGCTACTTTATAGCCTACTTACTGGAGAGCCTCTGAATGGCGATGCATTCACCTACTGATGCCCGAACTGAAACACATTTGAACTTTTATGCACTAGGCTTACTGGCGTATGAACAGCAATACATTTAGTAGTGATGAGTTCACTTTCAGAAAATGACGTGGCATAATCAACTAGACTGTTTCATGAAAGCTGGAGTTGTTGAAATTACAAGAGCAAGAGTCTAATGCGACAGCAAAAAAAAGGAACAAAAAGCAAAAACCGAGCAAGGGAGCATCTTCTCTCCAGATGATCTTTGGCTGAACAAACATGCAGACTAATGGTGAGAGCTACAAACAAAAACAGAGCGAGGAGGCATCCCCTCACGCGAATGATCTTTGCTGAACACAGATGGCGATTCACACAGTGCACTTGAACCAGACGGATTCCTTTCACTGTCTGCATCTCACGCACGGAATAAGTGTTAATTAGCAACAGCTGATGTAATCTGCCATGGTGATTTTACCGCATTTACTGACAAAAGCACGGTTAGAATTAAAGTTTGATGACAGACAGCAAGGTTGAATATGAAATCCTGTTGATAAATCCAAGTACCACACACACAAATACTTAATATAATACACTCACGTTTTCCAAATGACAGTGAAACGCTCGCACTGAAGACCCTGCTGATCCCCACAGCAGCAGATAGCAGCAAGAACTGACTAAACAGAACTTTAACATACAGGCTACGTTTGTATAAACATGCATGTGAGCACAGTAGCAAATTTAGCTTGGCGGCAAAAGCAGTGATCCCTGCCACGTCTCCTCAGGAGCAAACACTCTAAAACCAATCCTGAACCCGCGTGATATGCAGCGAGTTGCTTTTGAAAGACTATAATATGAGCAGCAGGTGTGCAGGATGCGCGCAAAACAGCAGCATGAAGGCACTAAGGCAGAGAAGGAGAAAACATTTAAAAAGACAGCCGCATTATAATAGGCTGACGAATTAAGGTGTGTCGCCATGCTTTTGGTTAGATGTGATCAGCTGATGTGAACAGCTGATGTCTTACTTGACACCCGGTGGAATGACAGCTAGGAAATTATAACTGAACATACCGTATTTTCTCTAATAGTGGCCGATATTCAATTAAAAGCCAGGGGTGTGGTCGACATGAACAAATAAAGGCTGACCCCAAATACAGGCCAGGGAGGAAAAAAACAAGGATGGATTGAGGCCATATTCAGACCAAATCAGGTGTTACTGCGCACCGCTGCAGGATTGTATGGTGGTGTGCAGGGGTGAGGGGGTGTTTATTTGTGCTCTAGAAAGTAACTGCTGTGAAACAATTACATATTTTTTTTATTGATCTGATTCACTGCTTTCCTATCAGCTCCATCTCTTCATTCACTCTCTAGCCCCCTCTCTTTCTCTTTCTCTCGTCTTTTTTTAAAGTGAGTTGGGAAACCGACAGCAAAGCCTAACTTTACTTTTAACATTATCAAATGAAAAGAAATGTCCACCCCCCTCCTCTTGGTGCCTGTTATAATGTGACTGTGGTTTGCAGTAATGTACAAGCGCCACATATAAGTCTGCTTCCAATAAAGGCCTGGTACCCTCTGCAGTTGAGGTAAATAGTGGCCCTGGCCACTATTCAAGAAACTACGGTACGCACAAAAAACTGCTGCTGTCACCAGAATAAAATGTAGAAGACTCTAAATTCAAATGAGAGAACCCTTTCATTAAATTATCAATTATGCTACGAATCCATGAAAATATTCTGATCAATATCTATCTATCTGATTACAATATCTAACATCGTTGTTTCACCATTTCTGTAGGTACTACTTTGCCTTTGTAGGGCAAAATACATGCCCCCATTCCCCCTCACTGACCCTCTCCCTCCGCTCATGTTTACCACACTGATTAGCCTGTTGTGTGAGGCCAGGCAGTACCAGTATTAACATTAATTCAGCATAACTCAGTATTTGTGTTCATCAACAGTGAGGGCAGAGCAGCAGAGTGTTATCCCAACACCTACTCTGTCCCCACTGATCCACTCCAATGATTAATCATCTGTCCAGCTGCCATTACCACACCCTTCACCTCCACCCCTCCTCCCTCACTGCTACCTTTGTCCTCTTCCAGGGCCTGTTTCATAATGCCAAGGATCAGCGAATACAACATTTATTTCATTAGCAAAAAGTCATAGACGTAGGACTCTTTTTTGTGGAGGACAAGATGTACCTGCATGGAGCTCACATTTAATAAAACCTGAGACAAAAGCATTTACTTTCTCTATATCCTTTCTGCCTCTCTTTATCTCTCTCTCTCCATCTCTGAAAATCTCCCTCGCTTACTCTCGTACTCTCATAAGAGCAAGAGAGAAGCCTCATATGTTTATGTGGGGGAAGTCATCATTTGCTCTAATGTTTATTTGCTGAGGTGGAAGGGAGGCAAGGTGACAAATGTGCTGACTGGAGTAAGGAGCATTAGCAGGTGAGGCAATGCATTAAATCCCTCAGACTCAATCATTTAGGTAATGTCCCGTTTGTTTTAGATTCATGGCTTGTACCGCCTTTTTACAGATTGAGTGTGGCCAACCGTGAATCTCAGGCTACCATTATCCTGCACTGTTTCACACTGTTTATACATCGCTGTACATCATCTGCTGCAAACCAGGCAGGAGGCAGTGTGAGTTTACAGTGTGGAAAACTTGTGATTAGAGAGTGGCTGGTTCAAAACTGCAGAATGAACTCCGCTCACTCACCAGTTACTGCCAATTCGCCCTTGAGCAGGCACTGAACTATCAGCAGCTCCTGAGAAGCTGCTCTAAGTCCAAAAGTGAAGCCAAGTAGGAGTTCAGTCAGCTTCAAACAAACTTATAAAATCTTTACTGAATTGCCACCATTATTTTGTTCATTAACCTTTAGATAATATTCATTAGTGGTGATTTTGAGTCTTTTTCAGTGATATTTTGCAGCTTACAATAAAAGTGCTCACACTGTTCACACCTGAGAGAAAAAAAAACATGGATGAATGCAAAAAGGTTAATTTCTGACCATATAAATTATAGGTACAGAATGTTCACATGTAATTGGTGAGTTGAACTGACTTAAAAAACACACATAAAATCTTTTTATTTATGAGTATTCACATAGTGGAGTTATGTTCTTTATTCACTGTAGCTAACATTTGTCTAGCTGCAGGAAACAGCTGCTTAGCTGGGAGAGAAATCCCGGAGACACACAAATACTATTGTGCAAACTTTATCAGTCCAGGAAATCTTTTCACTGCCACCGCTAAAATGCATTTATACTCAAAGCAGGGGCTTGTCACTTACACAGTTCAACACTTTTCACTCATTTAGATTTTGTTGGAATCATGTGTAGAGTCCTGCTTGTCCTGAAGCTAGCTATCTCTAATTTGCAGGGCTGCCAACTGTCACACATTGACTGTGAGACTCACACTCTCACACACAATTGACACTTTGTTACTCTCTCACACCGCATGTCCATTTTTCACACAGTGAAAAACAAATTTATAACTGATAATGTTGTGGCGCAAAAAGAGGACACTGATAGCGCAAGGACAGACAAGACAGAGCAGCACAGCGCAACAGCAGCACGGTGCAACAGCAAGTTATTCAGACTATCAGGGGGAAAGCCAGAAATATACACAAATCTATATTGTGATGTATTCCCATTCTACTCAGAGTAATCTTAGACAGTGGCTTCTCTAGCAGCAGCACAGCGTCTCTCCCTCTCCTTTTTCACTGTGCGCAGGATAGAGGATAGAGAGTGAGTTACTATGGTTACAGGGACGCTCTTAGTACACAAGTTCTCCATTAGAATGTGCACAACATATTAGCACCAATAGCCCCATCTTGTGGCCATTACTAAAACAACACCATATTACTTATTAATTGCCATATTTCTTAAATGTAATATTTTATGGTAACCAAATTCAAGTTATACAGATTGGGATAATGAACAAGTCTGTAACATTTGATACAATTTTACCTGTAGGTGGCGCTAAAAGATTTACAAAA
The DNA here is from genome assembly GCF_910596095.1 of Thunnus maccoyii. NCBI lineage: Eukaryota > Metazoa > Chordata > Actinopteri > Scombriformes > Scombridae > Thunnus > Thunnus maccoyii. The sequence continues at coordinate 33,087,881 of NC_056542.1, forward strand.
TCTCTGCTGGAGTAACAGCTTGCAGTGGCAGCAGCAGTAGCAGCAGATGGCAAGCTGGCAGCAGTAGCGGCTAACAGCTTCCAGCTCTCACGCATTTTCTTCAGAAAATATTCTATTATATTATGTAGTTGCCTTTTGAATTTCATTTCAAAGTCATTATATACTGTAATTGTAAATGTGATTTTATGCGTTTCTAGCCTTTTTTCACTTTGTGGTGCTTTCATTTTTCATTTATAGTCATGAGATGTTTATTATGTGGTAGCTGCAGTCTCCTTGTTTCTTGTGTTGTGTACCTGATGTAAAACATAGGGGGCTTTCAAGCATTACATCCAGCCTCAAAACTGTCATGGCCACTTACAGAGGCCGCTACTGAAGGTGAGTTAAACCCGACTTTACCTTTGAAATGTGCTATCTTATGTTTAAAATGTTTGTTGTCAGTTGCAGTAGTTCGAGTACCATATACTGAAAAAAATGTGCAGTGAGATTTATTTTGAAAAACCTTGGTAACAATTTCCACACAGAAATTCATAGTAAATTTAACAGAGGATATTATAGGTAAAATCTACATACCAATAAACATTAAGTTTAACCAAGAAATACTTTTCTGTTTTCATGAGTAAACTGTAATCATTCTTCATCAGTAAATTTTACTCAGACTACCATTGCATTTACTTAAAAATTGCTTTAAAAGAACTTTGTTTTTCTAAGCTTTAAGTGGCTGGACCTAGATTTTATTTTTGCATTATTTGAGTAACATTTATTTAAAAAGAGCTTGGTAACAATTTCCACACAGAAATTCTTTGTAATTTTTACTCCTGAAATTCTCAAGTAAAGTTTGCTTACCAGTAAGAAGTACAAAAACAAAACAGCTGAGGCTGAGGCACCTTTATCATGTTTGCCAACAATGGTGCAAGAGGTAATTGCTTACAGTAGTTCCAAAATATACAAGACTTTTAAGAACAACTTGCACAGTAAACAGACAAACAGAGATAAAATGTCCAATGAAATGTCCAGAGGTATCACTTTAAAGTGCAATAACTGCAAGCAAAGGTAAGTACATATCACTTTCTTTTAGGTCCTTTGAAGAATTGTACATAGCAATTCACAATGTGTTGTATCACCCCAACCTGAAATGCTTCCACACGCCAGTTTGATAACCACTGCCATAACAAGATATACAAACTTGTAGCCGTACAAAGTGGGCTCAGGCTCAACATTTGAAACATGACACTTCTTCTCTAATTAGTTTTTACTTGCTAGCCACCAAGTATTTCCTCTGAACTGCAAGTTAAACACAATGAAGTTGGTTCAGAAACTTGCGTGAAAACACTCATGATAAAAGTTTGTTGTGCAAAGACTGGACTTTGGGAGACATCTTGAGGACACCAAGCACAAGAAAGAGCTTCTGAAATATTCTGAATATATATTTCAACTTTGGTGGGAAACACAAGTTCATTGCATAGATAAAGTCCATGAGCAGAAAGCAAGCATTTGCCACACTTTTACAGTCATCAAGAACCTCTTTTCTCTCAGTGATGATTGACACATGGGCAGGAGTATGGCCTTCCTGTGTCTGACAAAGATCTTCAAAACATGATGAGCATAGTCCTCTTTGATGGTTTCTTTGCTGACATCCTGTCAAAACATGTGAATCAGTGCTCAGAAGTCAATATACTACACATATTTTCTGTGAAGTTCCTGAATATGCAAGAAGTGATTCACTGGGTTGAAGTGGCCATTTAATACAGTCTACACGTACAATAATGCAACAGACATAAGATTTTCAGGGCAAGACATTGGTTAAATGATAGATGGACAGATAGACAGATAGATAGACTGTTTATGTTGGGTAAGTATTTAGGTAACTATTGATTTTAATGAATTTACTTTTACATAGATAAAGACTAAAAGTCAGTTATTATGTAGTGAATTTCTTTTTACATCTATTTCTCGGTCCAAGTTAACCCTAGTTTGTGCCTTTCATGTATTAGTGTACATTGGGGTCACAGAAGTGACATCATTTTTTCTCAGAGATAATAAACTGACATTGTTTGAAAAACACAGAAGATTGTTAAAAACACATTTTTTAGTATTTTCAGAATCCTCACAGGCTCATGAAGAAAAAAAAATCTTTTGCTGTACTTTGTTTTGTTTTGACTCAGAAACCGTGGTGCAACTTGAGAAATGGGTTAAAAATATTTTCACTAGACGTAATATTCTTTCAGTCAGGTGGTTAGGATGCTGGTTAATTATGTTGTACAGAAACTGATTATTACTTCTGTGATCCAAAGTTATGCCAATACATGGAGAGGCACAATTTGGGACCGGGACCGAGTATGACTGCAGAATATGAATTTATAGTCTTGTCTAGTGTTTGATTGTGATAAAATATCCTCCAAAGAGTTGGATGTTCATTTTCTTCAGTAAGTACATTTTGTTTTAATGGTTTTAAGCCTGTTTTACACCAGTGGAAATTAGCATTAGCATCAGTGTTATCACTGTTAACCACAGATTGTAAATGCCCTGTGCTAACCAAGCTAGCAGCTAGTGCTAAGGTGAGCTCCTCCCTCTCGCCCAAATATGGCTCCAAAAATCAAACATGGCGACAGTCAAATCCAAGATGGCGTTGATCAAATTGCTTAATTCAAGGCTTCAAAACGGCAGTTCACAAACCAATGGGTGACATCACAGTGACTACGCCCATATTTTTTACAGTCTATGGTTCACAGATGTGTTAGGTGAGTGTGTAAATGTTCTCAGGAAAGTATTGGTATTACGGTGTGTCCGTTTATTGTGAAATAACAAAGTTAATTACATGACAATGAATAAATGACTCCAACCCCAGCTAACCCCATGTAATGCTAACTGCTCTGTTGTCTATGGAGTAGTTTCTAGGGAAAACTATACGGCTGACACTGTACTCTATATACTATCCTGTATGTACGTCTGCCGAAATGTTATTGATTCAGTATACTGTTAGTGTTGTAGGTTATGAATTATGGGTTAGTGTTATCAGTACTATAGCAATCAGCTGAGTTATCACAGTTTATTTTGTTAATTGCTGTGGTATGTATTGACTGTATGTGGGTGTATTGAATGTTCAATCATTATAGACATGACCAGAGGAAAATCTGTGTCTGTGCCATCTTTCATACAAATACTCCTTTTTCAGGGCTTTTACACTAACCTTAGCATTAGGATATTGAATCGCAGTAACAATCAGTGATAACAGAAAAGTGCCACTTCAACATAGTAACCAATGCAGAGCGGAGGCCAATTTTAGAAGTTACATTGTCTGACTCTTTTTTGTCCTTCTGACCTGCTGATTTTACTTTTTTTTCTTACTTGTAATGTTCAACACTCCGGTTGCTGGTGGCTGCTGTGTTGCCCCCGGACATGTTTGTTGTGGTCACCTTCCTCATTTGTCTATTTATGTTTTATGGTGGCTGGTAAACTATGAAGTGACTAGCTACTTTCACTCACTGCTATGGAGTGTGTCTTTGGTGTCTTTGCTCTTATGGCAGAACCTTTGTTCACTTGGTTTCTTGGGGGCACAGATATGACAATACTCTCAGCTGGTACATCTGGAAAGTGGTGGTCCTTGACATGATAGGATTTAGTGACCAAAATTAAAGTATGGGTGGAATCTGGACATTATTTTTATTGCTTATAAATCTACCTTTGTGTTTGGTGAGAATTTACTTTCTGCACATTTAAAAGCTTTGTTTGCTGGTACATATACTGTACCACACTAGTTCCATGTCACAGTTCATTAGTATCATTCAGTACCTCTGTTACAAAGTGAAAATTAATCTCACAGCTGTGAATACTGCATCAGCTTGGGAGTTTTGAGGAGTAATTGCTGCACTTGTTTGGGATAATTGAAGAAATCTAACCTCATTTAGTTCAGGTTGAAATCCAAATCAAGTTTAAGAGAAAGTGAGGTGAAAAAAAGACCCATGTTCCAATACTGGTTTTGTTTTTTCTGCCTGTCTAATATACAAATGCTTCTGACCCTTCCTCATCCTCCCACACATCCGCCCACACTCACACATACCCACAATGCCATGTGGCCCTGTGGCAAAACTTTCAATTCCCACAACTTGATCTCAGAAGCACCTCTGGAAAAAAAACAAAAACAAAAACAAAAAAAAGCTATGTGAACTGAGTGTGAGCATGCATACACACAGGGCTGAGAGCAGTGTTCACTGACCCCCCCCCCCCCCCCCCCCCCCCCCCCCCCCTTCATTACAGGATAACAAGCTCTGATCAACTTCAAATGTGGAAGAAGTTTTTTTGGAAACTGTGATTTATAAAACCTTTCATGCTATGTTTGTAATATTTTAATACACCTCTGTGAATGTGATGAGTCCATCTTCCTCTCAATGATTTGTGACCTGATGAAGCAATAAGAGACTTTTTGCAAAGGAGTCCTGAAGGTAATTTGGTCAGATGATGGACTCCACAAACAAATAAAATGACAGTAGCTAGGGACCATCAGCATCGCCAGGTAATTGCCAGGGAACATTTTGAGTGTAGCTCTGAATATAATGGTACATGTCAGCCTATGTGAAGCTCGACAAAAAAACGTAATGTGTATGATGCCATTTAGCCACCTCTCAAATTCAGAAATAGTGTAACTTATGCAGACTTTCATCAGTTGACAGCTGTTAGTGGATCAGACCGGCTTCCTACTGCAGTTTCTCTTGTAGCTTCTAGGAGCACTCGTTTTGTTTTCCGTTTGAACACTGTATCCTTGTATGAGACACAGAGACAGCTGTTACTGTTAACATGGACCAACAAACCACCACCAGCTCCTGCTACGCGGGTGTTTAAAATAAAATCCTCCGTGCTGAAGTTAACAGGCAAACTGGAGCATCAAATAATAATGTCAGACAAAATACAACAAAGTAAGTCTAGAAAAGCTCTTCAGCGAAGCTAAAGTTTGTTAAATTTACATAAGTTTTGTTTTAACTGCCCTGTTTATCTGCTGCTGCTGCTTTACATTATAGTAATGTTAATGTAGCTGATAGTTTGGATAGCTGGACCACTGATGCACTCCCACTGTGTGTTGTCTGTCCACAATTACTGTAATTAACACCATACAAGTTAAAGTTCTGCTTCATGCTCTGTTAGACTTTTAAAAAGAAGGTTCCAGAGTGTTTTTTTCTGAAGTCTGGTACTGAAGCATGTCAATATATTTAATCATAACAGTTGTTAAGTATTCTGCTTCTACTTAACGCTAATACTAATTATCAGCAACTACTAATATTTTTAACATCACAATTCATAAGTAATCTGGAAAGTAAACAACAGTTTTACATTTCAATTTTTCAATGATTAAAACATGTACTTTGAATGTAAATAAGGTGCCAGAGTGTATAAAAATCATAAAATAGAGCTTGTTGATATTAAAAAAATCTAATATTTATTTGCTTTTTTTTAAAATATTCTCCTCTTGTCTTTGATACACTGAGCAGTGTCATGTGTGCAGGTTATGGCTCAAAATATTTACTGCAACCTTCAAGGTAATATAACTGTAGCAGTCACATGCAAATCATAGGCTATTTTGATTTGATCATTTGCAGCAATAGTTTCCTATTGCATGAGGAAACGTGCAGGTTAACATTCAGAAAAAGTGAAAAATGACCACAGAGTTGAATCTGAATTTCTCTGACACAATGTCAACAAAATTTAAAATCACAGGTTTTACATTGGCAGTGTTTGAGGTACTTGTACTTTACTTGACTATTTCCATTTGATGGTACTTGTACTTCCTCTCCACTACATTTCAGAGGGAAATACTGTACTCTCTACTACTCTCTACCACTACATTTATTTGACAGCTTTAATTACTTTTCAGATGAAGATTTGACACAATGAATAATATAACAAGCTTATAAAATACAACATATTGTTAAAGATGAAACCAGTGGTTTCCAACCTTTTTGGCTTCTTACAAAAAGCAGTGTGTAGTCGGGGTCACATTTCAGATGTCTATGAGTTGTTAACAGCTCCACCAAATAGTGATTTTTCCCTCTAAACTTCTCACATGCTTTCATGTCAATAAATGTTCAAATCATCCAATATTTCACCAAAAATCAAAGATTAGAGAAAAAGTCCAAAACTGAAAACAGATTTGTGTATCAGAACTTTGTTTTTCTTCTTTCCTCTCCCATTAATCATCTCACAACCTCTCAGATTTATCTGCTGACCCTTTGGAGGGGCCCGACCCCTAGGCTGGGAACCACTGGACTAAACTAGCTAACTGTATATAAAGTAGTTGAAACTAGCTCCACCTCCAGCAGCTACAACAGTAACATGCTGCTCTAACACTGATGCTACAGTATTAATAATCTAATGATGTCAATATATAATAATATATCAGTCAGAGGGACCAAACCACTACTTTTACTGCAATACTTAAACTACATCAAGCTCATAATAGTTATGTACTACTTTAGTAGTGCTTAAGTAGGATTTTTCATGCAGGACTTTTACTAGTACCAGCCAGACCCAGATGTGCTTTAAAACTTATCACTAAAATCTTTCAATCAATTCTAAATTGAACAGGGAGCCAATAGAGAGAAGCCAGGATTGGGGTTGTGTCATTAAAACCAGTAAGAAGCCGAGCTGCTGCATTATTTATTATTAGGGATGCACGGTATTGAATTTTTTGCCGATATCCGATATGCCGATATTTTCCAACTCGCGCAAGCATAGATTGTACCAAGTATGCTCAAGAAAGACAATATATGAAGGAAGAACTTAGGAAGACTGGAGTTCAGGAGCTCAGCATTAAAACTTTAATGAACTTGCAAAGTGGATCGAGCAGTAAAGTTTTCTTTGAGTTTATTATTAGACAGACAAGATTAATGTGTAGGATTTAATCTCTGGTCCACACTCTGGAGCAGAGGGTGGCAGTAATGCACCTATTACACTGTTTGGGGGGAAAAAAACTTTTTGGTTTATGGCAGTTGGCAAACATCATACATCCTGTCAGCCAAGGTGTTTCCTATTGGTGCAGCCAAACTTGGAGGCTCCTGTTTCACCCTGACGGTCCTGGTGCTTCCTCCGCAGGCTACACTTCACTCAGGCTGCTTCTTCCCACTTTAACCTGAATAAAAAAGAGGAGGTCCAACAAGGGCAGGAGGGGCAATTTACTGATGAGTTATTTTGAGAAAATTTCTATTGTGCTTCTGATTTGGCTGTGAGATTCGCCGATTTTGAGTACGTAAGATGTGATGAGTTCTGATCCGTATATAGAGTCTAACCATGTAGATGAGTGAATTTTTGCACATCTTCTTCTCACACACCACTGCCCTGCACTCACCCACAATCTCCATACTACTCATAAATAGCTTCCTTCCCAAGCCAACTGTGTGGATAACTGAGCTGATCTTTTTTCAGAAGTTAGACTCCAGGGCTATGATTAAATCCACCAGTGCCATGCTGGGCATTTTAAGGCCCTTCTCTCCTAAGCTAAGGTCAATGTACTGTTTGTCCTTGAGGAATGTGTGCTGTGAATCAGCAGGGGTATCTGTGGTCAAGATTTTACACTCCTTACAGTGACTATCTTTACTGTCTGCAAATTTCCCCACAGCCCTACTGCCCAGATACCCAGCCATGTAAACCAGTACACTTACATCATGGTCAAAGGCAGATGTTGCTGAAACGGGTGGCGACATCTCACTCAGCAGGTCCAGGACACATTTTGGTAGGACACCCTCAGCGGGGTTGACATCAGACTTTTTTCTGGAAAAACAAAATTCATACAAATATTAGCCATAAACTTGAATAATAATTATGTAACAAATAAAATTAGACTTATGATGATAAATACAATGTTAATTACCTGTCTCAGCTACTCTACAATCAGTGGTGGACTAACCATGTTCATCCATAATCTTCCCCGTATCAATGGTGATCCTGGGACTATCCTGGGAGGTATAGCAATGTTCAGCTGAGATTGGCTCTGTGTCAATGATGACGTGGGGACTCTCTTGGGAGGCGTATGTGCTGAACTGCAGCAAGAAAGTGTCAAGGTCTTGCTCACAGTTGGTCCTCTCTGAGTTGTTAAACATCAATCCAGTAGCCACAGCCTGGTATTCACACTCAAACTGGACAGAGTTAGAGCTGTCACGGTTACCACCACAAGCTGAAAACACACACACACACACACCACCATATTAAACAGCTACAATAAAATACCATGCAATTCAAGGTACTGAAGTACAATATTTATATTACATATCCCAAATAGTTGAGTAGTTATTCTCAAGGCAATCTTGATTCAAATGATTTGTCAAAAGGTAGGACACCTTGTGACGTTCATGGAGATCACACCAGATCATTTTCAAGCACACAATGTTGTGCTGTCACCCCTCTACACATGGGATCTGCTTGGTTCCATGGGGAGCACCTACAAGCTTCAGGCGGGGGAGCCACTCCATACGCTTTTCCAAGAATGGGAAATGCACGGATGCATCTGAGAGAGCAGACTTCAGCTTGTGGGAATCCTTGAGCTGCTTGGAGTTGAAGATGCCGTCAAAGTTTTCACAGAATTTTGCAGCTGCCATGTAGTTCCTCTGCGTTTGACCTGTGAGCTGCTTTACCTGTGCCAAGGTCTTTATCCCCATAGCAACTGAGTGAGTCTGGACCTGAATAGCAAATTTGACTCTCATGGAAGCAAACAGGGGGAGATACACATACTTCTTTGTAAGACAGCAGCACAATCAGATGTCCTGTTTGCTGTCATATGTATACAGATCCTCCAGAATGGCCCAGAAGATGTGATCGCTATCCAGTTTGAACCTGTGGTTGCGCCAGTTGTTGTGTATATACTTGATCAGATGTGGTGGATCCCACAGGCAGAACACTGACAGTATATACGTCAAAGTATGGCTTCCCCTTTGTTACACTAAGATGAGCAAGCATTGCAAGCATTGTTACCAGCACCCTGGTCACAGATGAAGACTAAGCACTCCATCCAAGCCTTCCTTAGCTCACAAATTGCCTCTAGAAGCAGTGACCGAAGCCAGGCATATGGTGTGGGCCCACTGGTGAAGCAGAATCCAAAGAGTTGCTTCCACTTTCAAAACAGCCCTCTTACCATGAATGCAGAGGCATAGTTGGCAACATATGGTGAACGCTGACCTCAAAACCTTCAATCCTGGCTGCAGACTCATCATAGTGGACTACCTGTTTGAGAGACATTTCATCAGTGATGATAACACAAATCGTATCCATGGGCTTAGTGGTCTCCATAGCCTTCTTCATGGTGGCTAAAGTTCTGTAAAATTCAGGTTAAAGCCAGGTTTTAAATCAATGAACTTCATAAGCTTCTGCAGTGTGCTGATAGATGGCACAGAAAACACTTTGAACAGTAGCCTGTAACACTTTGGACTGGCATGCAGCAGAGCATGAGAAGAAAGCTTTGTCCTGAGTAGTCCACCGGAAACCATGAGCCTTGCACTGAGACACATGCATCTGTGTACTCACAAAAGCATAGGCTTTGGCTGGTAAGTTTCTTCAGCTGCTTCATCACTGACTCTTTATTAACACCTGCCTTGCTGGTCTTCTTTAGCCGGTTCAGTTCTCTCACTTTCGCCTTCAGCTTGCACACCTGTGACTTCACACTCCTGATCTTTATCTTCAGGGCACGTTCCTTGGCAGCAGCTTCAAGGACTGTTGGTAATGACATGACTGGCAACAGTGGTGTCAGTGGCATTGAAGGTCCTGCTGCAGCAGCAGCAGGTGTGGTGATATCAATCTCTGAACCAGTGGATTGTTGAAGACTGTCTGCAGTGGATGAGCCTGCCTTTGACAGGTGAGTAACATGACTCTGTTTGCCTGTAAAACAAACACAAATTTGGAAAAATATCATAATATAATATAACTCAAATCAATTTGCAGCAAAACAAGGTATTACTATCACTTAAGAAACAACAAAGACTCCAAAAAAGGCAGTATTATATGCATTTATTTATTCATTCATTAATTCATTTATCTAGTAGGGTATGTGACAATTTCAATATTAAAATTAACAAGAACTGCTGAGAGGAAGAAGGGAAAAAAAATCAAAGGGTACATTAATTCTAAAACAGGAGGGGGAGGTTTACGCTAAAGGCAGACTATGTAATCTCAAACTTTTTTTAAGATTGATTTTGGACAAGTCATCTTTCATTATTCAAACAGACATTGCAGATAGGTATAAAGGTGAGTACAACATATTTGGTCCAGTGCAGAGGGCAGTTTTAGGTGGAAATAATTAGATGATCCTATTAACTGTTATTATAACAGTTTTCATTAGGTTAGATAGCAAGGTGCTTACTTACTCTTATAAATTTAACCAATATTTTTCCACAGAACTTGGGACAGGGAAGTTCAAGGATTTCATTAGATTTCTCTCTACAGGTATGACAGGTAAGAATACAGTGAGCTGGGTCCATCTATAATAGACAGTTTCACAGCAGGTAAATGTAGCAGGTAAGTAAAGACAGTAGTCTATTAGGGTCAGTAGTAGGCCTTGTACTTTTTAACATCACCGATGTTGACCCTACAAAACTTGAAGGGATAGGTTCTGTGGTTGACTCTGATGCAGAACTTGAGTACCATTACGTTTTAATGAAACAGAAACAATCTAATGATGTTTAAGGCCTAATGTTAATAAAATTCAATTTAAGATATCATGGGTAAGCATTTTCAACAAAAACTGATGCTTTGATGTTTGGATTGGATTATCATTCTTTACCACCTTATAATAAAGTAGTGTGTCCTCCAACCATAGCCTGTTTTACTGACAAAGTTATCACTGATATAACTGAATTCAGCCACTATATTTAATAAGCCCATTCTAACTTGGTGGCATTTCCATATATATCGAAATTAATATGATTAGCACCAGCAGTTTCTAAAAGGAATTAAGGAAATTAAGCTACTACTAGGCTAAACAACTTTATGTTAGCAGGTGCATAAGCTAACGCTAGCACTTGAAAAAACTTAAATAATTTCTAAGCTTTCATGAATAATTGCCTGTCAGGGTCTTTGGGGAAACGATGAAAGGCAACATGTTTGTTGTCACACTGATAGTTTTTGCAGTGGATTGCCAAACACTACTTTCTGTTGTTCCACTTTGTACCTTCTTTCACGGTCATATTGTCTCTGTGGGTTGAGTTTTGTGCTGTTAGATTGGCATTTTAAGTCCAAAATGGCGTCAGCGCTACAGAAGCACCATCTAGTGGCGGTTGTCAAAAAAGCACCAGAGTTTCGTCTCTCGTGCTTCTATACTCTTTGCTGTGAGAAGATATCACACCATACTTGCTGTTTAAGTTCAGATAGTTACTCATAAAAACCAATCAGGGTTATGAGAATGTTGTCCAATGTTTCCAACATACTTTGGTGCATATTGTATCATTGTATTAATGCACTACAAAGATCGCTAACACTAATCGCTAAGCTAATTGCTAGCTTTGGTTAGAAAGCAGCAGAAAGCATGGTGAAGCATTAGAGGTGCATTGCACTTATTTTGTGACATTAAAGCCATTCAGTTTTAGTGGGATTAACACACTTTAATGGTTTGTAGTACAACTACATTGTGATTGAATTTGTTAATTAATTTGTTATTGCTAAAATACCAACAATGTTGTTTGTCTTCTCTCCCTGTTGTTGTGATATATGGTAGTTCATCTCATTATAATCAAAGTACAGAAAGCGAACAGGATAACTTTTTACTCTACACTATTTGTGTAGGTTGGTTTTTTGAACTATCAGATGGAATCTGGAGGATTTTATGATGTGGAACCAGAAGGTGTCTGACAAGCTTGATTCGTCCATTCAGACACCAGATAATGTACACACTATTAGCTGTACCCAGGTAGAAGCAGTCGTAGTAGTAGTACATTCAACACACACAAAGACAAGGAACTGAACTCTTTGGATCTCAAACTCCTTAATTTAAAGGAGCATTAGCTAAAGGATTCAACTCAGAAGAGACTTATTCTTTTTTTATAATTTTAATTATTATTTTAAGAGCTCAATTTTTTATTTTTTATATAAAAAAATCAGTGCTGTATATGTTGTGTTATTGTTGTAGGGTAATAAAACTGCCAACTGTTCAGTGAGTTATTCAAGGCATACCACTCCTCGAACCTAGGTCAATGTTAGTGTCCCTATTACTATCATTGGATAGGACTTAGAGGCACTTCACATTTCATTCAATTTAATTAGACTGTTGCTTCTTACAGTGGCTGAAACACTGTGTAACGCTGTCATACTTTGCTTGGACTCTTCAGCTATGATCTCCATTAATCTTACTGTACATGTGCAAAACTTAAGGTTTAAGTGCAATAGAAACTGAGTTTAGGAGAGCTTTTGTGCCCTTACTCCTTGATGCTCCAATATACAGCCTCTCTTTGTAATTCTTTCAATTTAATGTGTTCAAGGAGAGAAATTTTTTGACCCAGATGTAACACCAATCCAGATTCAATAGAAAAAAGAGAGGTTAGCGTGCCCAAGGAAAGATAATTCAGCAGTACAATTTGGGAAGATGGATAGGATCATTATTATTTACTCGCAAGTCTGCTGCCCTCGTGGCTGAGCTTTGGAAAAGCCTTGGAAAAGGAGCAGCTTCCAGACCTTGCCCATACAAATGTAATATGTGATTCTCGGAGGGCGCTGTGAAAAGCTGCTCTCCCAGCCGGATGGCCATGTTTGACCTCCAGTCGTCCCACAGGGTCCCTGCAGAAAGTGCAATTTATCAAGCCTGTTCTCTGCATCACCTCAGCAACGCTGGATTGCATACCTGGATGATGACCAGTTTACCTGCTCTGTGCACAACAAAAACCTATACACAGTGGAGGGACCAGCAACCAAGTTCATATCACAACATTTGTTAAGTATTTAAAGTTGATCCAAATAAAATAAAGCATAAGAGAAAAACAATCACATATAAGTGATTCATGTATTCTGAAATGAAAGTGACACTGAGGAAAATTGTAATTACATTACCTCAAAAATACAGAAGGGGGAGACACTCATATTAATACCTTACATTCAGAAATGTATTCAAATTTGATAACATATTGTTGGACAAAACATTAATTTTGTGGCATATGATTCTTATTTTTTGTCTTTTTAGCTGAAAAGCACAGGAGGTGTGATGGAGAACAAAGTTGAATTGCCGAACAAAGCATTATAATTATATATGACAGACGTACATCATGTCTGACAAGTAGTCAAGTGCTCAAACCTTAAAATATTTGGTTAACCCTGTCATTCTCCATGCTGCCTCTCTCATGGTTTGCTCCTCACCTTGAACAGGCCACTGATTTTCAGAAAGGGGGAAGCCTGTAGCGATTCGCCTTGCCTATATACCCATTCAGCCCAATTTTTGGGGGGAATTGTAAGGGGGTCTAGCACCCACTCCAAGCCATTTCACACCATCCTGGATCAGCAGAGCACGACTAAACCCAGACGTGCGGCCAGCCTCACCACACCTGTATGCCCCAGTACCATATCTACATTAACACTAGCCAGGGGTCGCTATATACCTAAAACCGCCAACAAGTGAAATTAACCCTTGCACCTGGCTACCACAGGCACAAGGGGGGAAGCAGCTTGGATGCTGATGGGGCCATCCTCGTGCTCTGTGGGTAGGTTTCACGGCAAGCTGATCCTCAGCGGCTTGGCGGAGAGAACAGCGGAATCGACTTACCTGAGGGCAGGCAGTGAGAGTGCTGGGTTGCAACAGTGGTCTACTCTCAGATCCAGTGATTGTGTTCGGTTGAACACAATCAAATGAGGACCCAGCGACCAAAGCTGTTTTCTCTGCAGCCGAAAAAGAGAGAGATAGCGCAAGTCAGCTAAGCACGGGCGAGCGAGAGAGAGAGAGACAGCGCTGTGGTGGTCGAGTAAGGAGAGCGAGCGGTAGTGAGAACAAAGCCTCTGAATGAGAGAAATAAAACGTTATATTCTGATTTTTTCACGGCAGTCACATTTTAAAGCATAAATACATAACATCAGTCAATAGATGATTTACTGTGGACACAGACGCTCTTAATTTCAGTTTCATTTCCCTCCTCTGCTTTTCTCTTTTTCATTCATTCATTACATCCAACTAATGCAGCGGTTAATTGAAAGAACAAAATGTGTGTTGGTTCTGTGGTTGGAATTTCAAATCTGATGCCTGCAGTGCGCCATAAGAGTGTCAAATGACACATTTATCGCTTTCAGTGCATTTGAGACTTTAAAGCTGTGGTGATGTCACAGCTGTGTCGCTGTGACTTCGTCTGATGTTGGAGTGTCTCTGCCAATGAGAGACGAGAGTTTCAGGATTTAACACCAAAGCGCGAACTGAGCAAAGCATGTTGGGAGATGGAGTCCGTTTTGGACTCTCTTTGTTTGACTGGGCACCCTTTCTTTGTTATCAGGCTTTGTGACCGCATGCAGGCCTGCCTTTGTCTCATGCACATGAAGTATGAGGCCCAATATGACAAAGTCAGTTTCACCTAATCAATTATTAATTCAGGCATTTCAACAATGTGTGAATAAGAGAACATCACCAAGAAACTTGAGATAACCACTAAAGTTTTTTTCTATTTTTATTTACAGCATCATAACGCAAATATCTATTTCTAATGTAATGGGAGAATTAGGCTAAATAGCCTATAAACAATAAACAGCAACATGGCAAAACAAAAAGTAATGAATAATCAATTAACTAAAAATAAGTTTGACATACAATGAACGTTTGTGAGTAGGCTAAATCATCTTCGTTTGAACACATGTAATTAAACGTGTCCGTCAATCACACTTTGAGCAGACATTCAGCACCTTGACTGTGCATTTTCCATAGACAGCTTTCCTGTACTTCAGACACTTGGCCAAGGTTTTTTTTACACAACATTATTTTAGGAAAAATCAAAGACTGGGGGACATATTTTATTAAGACACGTTAAGCCGGCTGAATTTGTTCCCAGAGGACATATCCTACTGAGTTTGGTGATCCTCTGACTTTACATGTAGCACAGTTATCAGGTCAAAGTTCTACTTGAAATATCTGCAAAACAAATGACTTTGATCCCATCAGCTGTAGCTGTACTTTGTGCTAAGAGCTAATTAGATGGTTTAGAAAGGTTAACATGATATGAAATCTAATGGAAACATCATACATAACCCTGGTACAATATCTTTGTCTGAGTTATGTTAACTTCATTCATAACATCAGCTGACATAATACTAAATTTTGCATCTAACAATATCAAAACAGAGTATACACCAATTGTGCATTAATGTACAGTGCTATGTTGGTCCCCAAAACCTTAACTGACAAGACTCAGAATGCATGTATGCAGTCTGACAATTAGTTTGTTCTTTAGCGGACTGAGGAAGAGCTCTGGAATACCAAGTGAGGATTTATATGCGACGGAATGACTGGGTCATCTGTGTTCTAGTCCCACTTACAGACCTGCCTGTGTGTAATATCTACTCGGCTGCCGCAGAACAACATTTTCAATGGATAAACAGGAAACAAGCAAACAGGATTTTAAATATTGTTAGCTGAACATAAAGCTGATTTTCTTCCAGCTGTACACAGAAAGTGTGTTTCTTGTAAGCCTTGGCGTCACTTCATTCATCTCTCCCACTTCATGACAATCAACGGTGTGTTTTGGGAACTCTGTGTGCTGAGTAAACCCCAAAGCCACAAAGCTGGATGTTAGCGGGGATATAAAAGCAACCATGGGGTGGGTGTACAGTGTTAGTGTGTGTGTCTGTGTGTGTGGGGAGGATGTTTGTGATTGGATACAGGTGTGAATACTTTGGCTGAATTTTAATACATGTGAACTTGCAAATGGATGAATACAACTGTTAATATGGAAGTTGTCTCTTGGGAATTGCAGCATGTGTGTGTGTGTGTGGTGGGAGTGTGGATACTTTCTCGTGTCCTTTGTGAATCTGCATAAATGTTTCCAAAATATGTGTGTGTGTGTGTATGTGCGTGTTTGGGGATAGGGGCATTTGTCAATCTGCATATGTGTCCAAAATATGGCTGTGACAGAGGAAGGATGTGCAGTGTTGATAAGCAGAGCACCGTAGTTAACCTGCTTGCTTACGCACTGATGATGAACACAACTTAAGTGCAGCAATAAGAGATGATCCCCCCTCCCATTTGGCCAGCGGACCACTAACCTGGAGTAATTGCTTTTGTTGAGCTGTGAGCTTATTCCTTGACCTGAGATAAAACAGAGGATATGGCTACTGGGCTACGTTTCTCCAGTTATGGTACAAAGAGCCTTGTTAATTCTGGAACTTTAATCCTTTAATGCTAGAATGAGTGAGTTTGTCCCATACAGAAGCTGAAAATGACACTGAAGTTCCTTTGTGTTTACTGGCATGTTGAATCTTAAAATGGCAGCATCCAACTGTCCACAATTTCAGTCATAAGTACTGCAGCATGTTTAAACTGCTCACCATTTCATTTACTGTTTCTGAACACTATTCATATCATAATATCAAGCCTCATTGCATAACTAGTCTTCAACTGAATGGTATATTTGTGCTTTCCACTTAAATTGTTTCTCTCTCAAGAGGCATTCAGTGGACTTTATTGTAGGGATGTGCAGAGGGCCCAGTATTTGTATTTGTGTCTGTATTTGTTGAGGCAGCAAAATTATTTGTATCTGTATTTGTATTCAAATGAAAAAGTGGAAAGAGGCTTAAAAATCCAGTTTTTGTTTTTATTACGATTTTAATTTTAGAAAATGAAAGTGTTACAATAAGTGTTCATGAATAAACTACACTTTGTAAGCACTTTGTTTGTGTCAGTAGTTCAGCTTTATCTCTGGCAAACACCCCCAACTCCGAGAGTGATGTCCAATTAAGGAAATGTGCATCATGTAGCAGGTGGATGTGACTCCCTTCGTTGAGACCTGCTGATAGACGTAACAGTGGAGCAGAGGAGAGAGACTGAGATAGCGATGTAACAGACCTGCGCAGTGGTATTTGACATGTTTTGTTTTTTCTTCCCAAAAACAAATAATTTTTAAAATATTTGTACAAAATAAATGTTTGTAAAAACTCACCATTTGTGCTTTGCTGAATGAAGTATTTGTATTTGGGCACAACCCTAGCTTGTAATTAATGTACTTAGTCTCAAGTTATAAATTTTTGTCATTTTAATAATGTTGGTTATACAAGTGGCATAGGGACAAAATTCTCACCACAAAAGGCCAAGATTCAATTGCCCAACCAAGTACCTCCAGCTGGGTTGTGCATTCCAACCAACACAATGGGCCGTGTCTGTCTGTGGGAAGCCAGTCCTCACTGAACTACTGCTGCTTTGGTGGTGCTGGTTTTCATGGACCAGGACCAAATTAAAAAATTGAAATTGTATTGTTTTTTCAGCTCAGTCAGTTAAATATTCTTGCAAAGAACCTGCAATATGTAGACATTAATGTAGATGATTTGGATCCTTGATATGGGAACAATATATACCTGTCAGAGATTCCAAAGCTGACAATACATTTTCAGTGGCTGGTGTTGGTTGAAAGGACTTGGGGAAAAAAAAAAAAACTTTAAATATTATTTAGCATAATACATTCACAGAGGTGGAAGGGAGGCTGGGATTATAATTGAAAATGAGCTGAAACTGGCTGACAAAAGCTCTGCTGAAGTGATTATCTTTTATTCATTAGAATTTCAATCTTCTGAGGCCCCGCCACCAGGAAAATTGGAATTCACTGTCACTACTGCTCACTTGCTATTGTGATTCAGAGAATGTATGGTAGTGAATGTGCTCTATTCAGCCTGCACACAATACAGAGAACATGAAACCAGACCAAAGATGATAGAAATATGAATTCAGATATACAGTATGCAACCGATCCTTTGACATGAGAGAGATCTCAAGACCACAACGTTTTATTGGATGTACAGAAAACCGAATGTAGGTGATATGAGACTTGAAACCTAAATAGATATGTACAAGTTAGATTTTCTTGGTAAAATCCCCTTTGAATGACTCAAACACAAATCTCCACATAAAAGCCTTAATTTGTTCCAAAGCACACACAAAGTGCTGCTGCACTTGAATCTGTATTACCTTTTAGCACTCCATAGGCATATGCCAAATAAAAACTCTCTGATCCAATAAATAGAACTGCATACACTGATAACACAGGTCTGTCTTCTTTCATTAGAATTAAAAAAGATTTATCACTTTTGAGGTAAATGTTAATCAACACACTCAAGCAGCAAAAACTAAATTTTATAGGGAAATGGTCCAGTCTGGTTTTACATATTAGACCTAGAAAATATGAACAAACAAGGTAGTGTCTTATTTTTCAAAGAGGGAACCTGTATGGTGTGTTGTGAGTTTATATTACAGGGTTGGTTGCCAGACTGACAAAAACCCAGATATTTCAGGCCTCCAGACTAACCCAACCTCAAAATTTCTTCTCATGCAGAAATAAGGGAGAAATGACACATGATGTTTGTGTATTGTATGTTGTTATACAACTACTCCAAAGGAAAAAAACTTATTAACATTTGGTTTAAACTCTACATGTCCTATCTATACAGCATAGGGAACTGAGTCAACTCCTGTCTAGTAGCTTCACTCAAGATCAGGCCATGACTTGTAGTCCAGCCTCCTGGCCCTCTATCATTTCTGCATTGAAGTTCTTTGAAACACTGCATGATGGACAGAGTTGAGTATATATATTATATCATATTTGATTTTGGTGTGTCTCAAGCATGGGTCCTCTACGAGGCCTGAGAGTTTGAGGGTTCTTCGCAGTATCTTAGCTGTTCCTAGGACTGCACTCTTCTGGACAGAGACCTCCGATGTTGTACCTGGAATCTGGAACCAGTTTGTGGGTCACAGCCCCCAGTGCTCCAATTACCAATGTTGTGGTGCCACTGTTGCCTTTACTCCCCACATCTTTTCTAGCTCCTCTTTCAGCTCCTAGGTATTTTCCGAGCTTCTCATGTTCCTTCTTCCTGATGTTGCTGTTGCTTGGGATTGCTACATCTATCACCACTGCCTTCTTCTGTTGTTTGTCGATCAACACAATGTCCAGTTGGTTAGCCATCACCAGTTTGTAAGTCTGGATCTGGAAGTCCCACAGGGTCTTAGCTTGGTCATTCTCAACCACCTTAGGAGGTGTCTTCCATTGTGACCTTGGGACTCCCAGCCCATACTCAGTGCAGATGTTCCTGTACACTATGCCAGCCACTTGGTTATGGCATTCCATGTACGCTGTTCCTGCCAGCATCTTACACCGTGCTGTTATGTGCTGAACAGTCTCAGGAGCATCTTTGCACCTTGGGTTCTGTCTGGTGTGCCTGTTCTTGTGCTGCCATGATAAGTGCTTCTGTGCTGTCTTTCAGCCCAGCCTTTCCAGCTACTGGTAGGATTTCTTGATATCAGCCACTTCTTATATCTGTTGGTGGTAAATGCTGTGTGGGGGCTTGTCCCTTCATGATGGTTCCTCTTCCTCCTCTGCATGATTGGGTTTCTTCTGCCTGAGGTATTCGCTTAGCAGCTCATCTTTGGGGGCCATCTTCCTGATGTATTCCTGGATCTTAGTTGTTTTGTCCTAGACAGTGGCTCTGATGCTCACCAGTCCTCGGCCTCCCTTGTTCCGCTTAGTGTATAGTCTCAGGGTGCTGGACTTGGGATAAAACCCTCCATACATTGTGAGGAGCTTCCTTGTCTTGATATCAGTGGCCTCTATCTCCTCCTTTAGCCAGCTTATTATACCAGTGTGGTATCTGACGACTGGCAGGGCGTACATTCCGATGTTGTTGCTGTATATCCTGGTGATGTGGATCAGTGAGTCGATGTCTTGCTCATTCCTGGCATACAGCTTGATGTCATCCATGTAGAGGAGGTGACTGATGGTTGTTCCACTTTGGAACCAGTATCCGTGGCCACTTTTTGTGATGATCTATTGATATTTATCTATCATCATATCTGTAGAAATGTTATATATACAGTACTGTGCAAAAGTTTTAGGCACCCTAGATGTTTAGATTCTTATCCATTATGCAATACCATCAGGAAGGTGTCTGATCTGTCCCAAATTTATTCATGACATGACAATGACCCCAAGCATACAGCTAGAGTCATAAAGAACTATTTTCAGCAACAAGAAGAATGATGAGTCCTGCAACAGATGTTATGGTATGGCCCCCACAGAGCCCTGATCTCAACATCATGGAGTCAAACTGGGATTACATGAAGAAGCACCTGAGATGGCCTAAATAATAAATCCACAGAAGAACATTCTTTCTTCAGGATGGTTACAACAACCTACCTGCAAGTTACCATGAAAAATCGTGTTAAAGTAAACCGAGGAGAACTGCTGCTGTTTTAAAGGCGAAGCTGCTCACAGCAAATATTGATTTCATTTAGGTTTCTGCTGTTTACTCAACTTTGTAAGAAGTTAATGGATAAATTAAAACGATTTATAGCAATATTTTTGTAAGCATTCTCACTTTACTTTTAGTGCCTAAAACGTTTGCACAGTACTGTATATATATGTATGTGTGTGTGTGTGTGTGTATGTATATATACATATGTATATATACATATGTATGTATACACACACACACACACACACACACACACACACATATATATGTATATATGAGCGTCATCGACGAATATATATCTTGTATATATATATATATCAATCTATGATTCGGTTATCACCGCTGTAATTTTGCAGTCAGTTATGGGCCATTCATACATACCAAAAAACAAAAAAAGCACAAAAACAGTATTCCCTCTGCAATTTATTACTGTAATAAGGCTTATGTTAACAGAACCCCCCTTTACTGTTTGATTAATTTAATCTGCCCTTATGTTTTGTATTGAAGTTATTATTTTCCATTCTTTCATTCTCTCCTCTATCTCCCATATGTTTACATTTTCTGAATTGTAAGATTAATACGATAAGTCATCTTATTTCTTGTTTTACATGAAAACTGTTCTGTGATAGTTTGTGGATGGAACTCGAATTTTTGAAAGTAAAACCCCCCCCCAAAAAAACAGTTTGTTCAAGCTAGAGTCAACCAGCTCTCTGTGTCTCTCTCTCTGGATGGCAGGTGGGCAGCTGGCAGCAGCCTGAAGCCCGCCGTCACTAACTCTTAAGTACGGGGAAGATCTAAACTAAAGATCTAACGTCAAAGATCAAAGTAAGCGCTCTACAGATGAACGTCATCGACGAATATCTCATCTTGTTAAATGTCCAGTGTAACCGCTAACACCAGTATTGTCAAAAGTTTATTAATAGGTGTTTCCTCACTGTGACATCCTTACTGCCATATTTCACTGATGGGTTTTCTGCATAATTCCAGGGTGGTGATCTTTCCAGCTGTGGTTTCCTGCAAGCTTTAAGAGTACGTTAAGACAGACTTTATGTTGCTGTTAAACAAATGGACCTTTGCTTTTAGGCTCTTTTGCTTGGACTTCCAGATGTTTGGAAAACATACCCTGGGATTTCCCCAGTCTTAGCTGTGTCCCGCTGTCGTGGATGTGTTGTCTTAATCACCTGAATTTTGGGGGTGTTGAAGACCTGTTCAGGGTTTCCACCAGTGTATTGCGAGCCCGGCACCCTGCCGGGCCTAAGCATCAGGGATTTAAAAAAAAAAAAGTATAAGATGTCTACTAAACTAAAATGTGTTATGCAAGTAGCATAGCTCCTTTAAGGAATAGCTCAGTGCATAGCAAGTGTGCAGTGTGAGAAAGCGTGTGTGACGGTGAGGCTGCAGCAACCAGAGTGACTATAAACTTTACAAATTAGAGTTTTTTTATTTGATGAATGTGGGCGCTGATATGTGAAAATGAAGTAAATGGGTTTTATTTCTATTAAAAAAAAAAAGAAGCAAAATGAGGGTGGGGACAGTGGGCAAGGCAAGTAATCAGTGTATGCTCAAACATCACTGGTGACACTTTTACACACAGCAACACATTTTGTTCAGCTTTTGGGTGGTTGTTATTTTTCGTTTGGTTCTTAGTTTTTGTATGTTTTTTTTTTAACAATGTGTAAGTTTATGATTTATTATAACTGATCTCTTATCTTTGTAATATGCGTATCACTAGTGGACTACAGATGAAATTAGCTTTTAGCTATAACTAGTGCAATGTATGGGTGTGCCCGAATACAAACATATCAATATCAGATTAATCTGTAACTCTGAACAATATGAATATCAGATTCTGCCTCAAAAATCCTGTATCAGTCAGGCTACAAAAATCAGCAATAGTTGAAATCTAAGCTTAATTAATGTCTTACCCAAATAAATATCAAAACTGAAACTAGTGACAAAACAACAGTTATAGAAATGATGACAGTGACAGATGACAGTGTGAGTTAGGGAGATGACTTGCGCAAACTTGGGGTAGACAATTATCCCAACATGTATTTTGCTAAAGTACTCTCGCTGAAATGTCCAGAGCAAAAACACTTAGGCATTTGGAGTGTTATTGGCAAAATGTGGACTTTGAACTCAGAAGTACTTTGTGACAGATGACATCTCACAAGTCCACTAGAACACAGGTACAGACAAGAACACTGACTGCAAGCAAGGTTTCAAGGTTGTAACGACATACTTTTCCTTCCACTGCAGGGAATATCAGAAAGTCCAATGAAGTAGCATCAGTACAGGCCGTATCAGCCAATTCAAACAGCATCTGGTGTCAAATATCAACTGACAGTATTTGATTATAATCTTGATCAACTTTGGCCGTATTTTGCTACATCTTGCTAATAGCAGCATATCACTGAACCCTGCTGCTTGACCATTTCTAGCCAAACTTACCACATCACAATTTGGTTCTGATATTACCGGAGGGAAAAAGACACATAATCTTTTGCCTGTGCTGAAAGCCAGATGGTTTGGTCTTCTGCAAACACACACACGCAAACACACACACACACACACACACACACACACACGTCTGCCTCTTGCTCCCACCTCGACAAAAGAAAGAGTCAATCAATGAGGCAGCCTCTGACATTACAGCTTAATTCCTCAGTAAATACACTGTAGAGCAACACCTGCTGTCGTCCTCCACCACCAATCCTCTGACTTCCACCAGGATAATTTTAGTAAGGGTCTGTATGTAGCCAGGGCTCATTCACACGTCAGTGTTTATGAGTCCAATTCAATATTTGTAAGAGGTGCCTGTCACACATCACCTTGCAAACATGACTGCTGAAACAGAGAGAGGAAGAGAGCTGCGCTGTGGGTGACAGTAGTATTTTTGGAGGTGTTGTTGAATGTGTCAAGGTCAAGTGAGAGTCCTTGGTTTTTTTTTTTCTGTTTATGTAGCTCTTATTTGATTCAAAGAGAAGACGTTGACCTCTCAGGGAATTGTACTGCCGCCGCTTTTTAGAGCCCATGCAAGGTCATCAGAATGTATTGCATTCCTTAATTGGAGTCTTATTTGGCACACTAAACCTCCACTTCCTGAGCAACTGTATTTTCCTTCAGTTCTTTGTGTTTTCTGATGATTTGTGTGGGGCATCGGGGACTTGTTCCTCGCTGTGAAGTTGAGGGACCAGAAGAAAGCCTCAAGCTCTTCATTAACAAACACAATATTTAACTTTCTCTTGCTTCTACTATGATATACAAACTCTGTGCCTCTTGTTTGCCTTATTCTCACACTCACACTTTTATTGTCTGCTCTGTCCTGATAATTAGGTTTCCGTGTGTGTGTGTGTGTGTGTGTGTAGGTGTGAGAGAGAAAAACAAATTCAGCACAACTACAGAGCACATGCAGTTTTATCTCATATGAAAACCATTCAGCGAGGGCTTTGTAAACAGCAGTTACAATGTTTTGCCAGATTACATGGGCACCACAAATCTACAAAAAAATTGCACATACGGAGCCAAACGCTACATGTGAGCAAACCTTTAGATTGTGCTATTTTTCATTTCATTCCACATCGGAGAATGGACATATAGCAGAGAAAAACAGAGGGTAATATCTCCCCGTCCTTCAGTGATTAGATTAAGTTTCTCAGCGGCATGCTCCCACTGTGGCTTAGGAGGCGAAAGCTCCTAAAATGAGGTGTCATTGCAGATTAGGGGAGCAGCTGAGGCCCAGCGCCGCCCCATCGCCTAGGCTCACCCATCCAGGTGGCACCCACAGTAATCGCTCCTGATCTGGAGCGAGTTAAGTGACAGAAATTGGTGCTGATGTGGTGTTTGTGTCAGGGGCTGAGGTGGGGGTGGGAGTGGTTGAGGAGTCCAAGGCAGACGCATCCCTCCCCCACCAGCACCATAAGGTTCCTAATAAATTCTACCTGCATTGGAAAAAAAGAGGTTAGAAAAGCAGGCCTGTGCTCAGGATGTCACAGGATCGAACTCTCTGACACCCTCCATCAACAGCTATCACTAATGTAAGCTTGTTTTAAGGTTTGTAGATAAGAGTTTCCTCTTAACACCTATTCTCAGTGCTACTGAGAGAAACTTTTACCAAAGAACTGAGAGAGCTCAGATGAGCATGCATCGTTATCCCAACACATCTGGTCAATTTATGCCAAAATTTCTATCCTGATGGTCTCTTCCAGGATGACAATGCTACCATCCAAAGGGCACGAGGGGTCGCTGAATGGTTTGATGAGTACGAAAATGATCATATGCTATGGCCTTCACAGTCACTAGATCTCAACACTATTGAACACTTATGGGAGATTTTGGACTGATGTGTTAGACAGCACTCTCATCAAAACACTAAATGAGGAATATCTTTTGGTGTTCATCAGCCTTGGCATTGATTCTACAAATCTCTGGAACTCTTCTATCCATCAGGATAGAAATGTTTCATTATAGGATAAAGGTGATGACTCAGAACAACTTTGTATGGATTAGCAGTGACTCTTCCCTCTAAGGGGACAAGTGGATCCAAACCATGCCAGCAAAATGCCCCCAAAAGCATAACAGAGCCACCAGATCCCCTCACAGTAGGGGTCAAGCATTCAGACCTGTACCAGTTTTTCCTTTAATTTGTCACCTGTCTGTATGAAACAAGGCATTCTTCATTCACCCTACACAAAAGGTTCAGGTACCAAACACTCTGCAGCTGCAGGCAGTGAACTATGTTTTGTCTTACTGTTTTTACATAGCAAAAATCCTTTAAGAGAATGGGCAGGGTGGACTTTGTTGCTATTGATGACATGGTGTTTCATGCTTACTTACTATGAACACAGTCATATAATATATAAATAATCATCAATCATAAAAATACAATGAAATAAGGTACAAACACTGTGGAAATATGAATTACGTGTTTTCTAGTTAATAAGACCAAATGTCTAAAGCTCCAGTAGTGGCCTCTAATGGTTGCAATAATCATTACACACCAAAATACCAAGTGTTGGAGAAAATGAACCACATAGTAACAATTTGCCATTCTTGAAGCTTTACTATGTATGTTTGTTATGAGAATGGTATTAAAGAAGGCATGGAGTTGTCACAGGGTGATGGTGTGTGTGTGTAAGGGGATGTATGTGATGGCTGGTCCTGGTGGTGGCGCTGTTTTGGGTGGGAACTCTAGGCTTTCACAGGGTTTTACATTGACCTAGAGAGACACTTGGGTTCAGCGTGTTGTGATTGGTGCAGTGGGCTCTGTAGGGGTGTTTTCCGCCTGTCTCCTGACAGCTAATTAACAGGTGTGCAGGGCAGGTGCGCGGTGTGATCTTACGGAAGCCGTGACAGAGCAGGGTAGATGAGACTTGGTGTTCACAGAATGCAACCTAAGAATGAAGGGAAGACGCCAGTCTACAGCCTGGTTGTGAATAAGGAGAGTGTAAAAGCCGGGAGAAGAGCCAACATCCCACAGGAGCTGTGAGTGAGGCAGAGGGAAGGAGACAGAGCTCTGCACAAGTGGCATGCTGCACCCGTAGGCCACTGCAGGAACAAGGGAGACACTTCATGGGAAAGTGGAGGGGCGAATGTGTGCTTCACCCTTCCTTCAATTAAGTCCCCCTTTCATTTTTGCTTTTGAACTGCGGAACATGAGGAGGCAGTAACTCTAAAGGCATCAGATAAATTGATAGAAGCTATATACCATATTTTCTCTAATAGTGGTCAATTAAAAGCCTCCAATAATGGTCGGGATGTGGTTGACACAAACAAATAAAGGCCGGCCCCAAATACAGGCCGGGGAGGGAAAAAACAAGGGTGGATTGAGGCCGTATTCAGACGGGGTGTGGGTGTGTTTATTTGTGCTCTAGAAAGAAACCGCTGTGAAACAATTAGATATTTTTTTATTGATCTGATTCACTTTTTTCTTACCAGCTCCATCTCGTCATTCACTCTTTAGCCCCCTCTCCCTCTTCTTCTCTCGTCTTTTTTTAAAATGAGTTGGGAAACTGACAGCAAAGCCTAACTTTACTTTTAACGTTATCAAATGAAAAGAAATGTCTGCCCCCCTCCTCTTGGTGCCTGTTATAATGTGACTGTGGTTTGTAGTAATGTATAAGTGCCACAAGATGGCGGTAGCTATAATTGAAGTACCATATAGGACTTGTGCAAGTGTCAGTGACTAGATTTTCCATAACACCAATGCCACAACACTGTAGAGAGCAAACATGGCACCCACCAGACGGAAGTTTGACATCAAATTCAAAGAGAGAGTTTTGCAATATGCGGAAGAAAATTAAGGAGCGAAAGCTGCAAGACATTTTGACACTGACCCGACAAGAATCAGATACTGGAAAAAACAGAAGCGTGAGCTGTTGTTAGCTGACAAGAGGAGAGCACGGCTAGCTGGAGGTGGGAGGAATAAATTTAGCTTGGATCTAGAGAGACAGCTGATTGATATTTGATATTTGACTGTGCTGTTAACTGGCTATTAATGTTTATATCCAGCATAACGTTACCTCAGATTTGTTTAGTTTTTAACTGACACTGGCCATATTTCCCCTCTGGTACTTGACCGGTCATACCTCACACAAGTTATATTAAAATGTTTGTGTAATGTTCCACAATAAAAGTCAGGAAATTAAGGCTTTTATTTTATTAATAGCATAATGCAGTAACAAAAAATTTAACAGAGCAAACAGAAGCTGCTTTCAGCTGGATTGGACATTGAACTCTTTTAACACTGAGACATTTTATTTCCTTTAGTGATGTTTTATTTCTTCTAAGAGACTTAGACTTTTAACCTTTGTTTTTAAATATGTTCTTGTGTTTTAGCTTATAACTTAACCTCAATTTCTGTCTGCATGCTGTTAAAGTTAAAGTCACACTCCAAACCCACGACAGAGTCATACAACCCATCAGTGTCACACTGCTCCATGTTGCACTCTATTTATAGGCAACATGTCTCTATGTGATCACTCCCTTAACAATTCTCTCAACTACCCATAACCCTATAAAATATACTTATACTCATTTTCCTCTTGTAGTTTTAATGTTGTTAAATTAAGATAAGATAACTTTATTGCCTGGCCTATTCAATCATAAAATAGACAAAGTTGTCTACAACACTACAAGGCTTATTCAAATACAAAGTAGACAGTCTACAACACCACAGACAGGTGCCAAGATGAGGTAAGCATGGAGTTAAACAACAAGATTAATATGACATTCTGACTGATTTCTTCATAGCCAAAATTTAAGTTAATATAGACTAATTATGGATGTTTTACTTTCAGTTTTCAGTTTCAGTTGTTGTCCCTGCTCAGCCTGCTGTAGTTTAGTGTACTCCATTTGTGTATTCCACCATCGTCCATAGAACAAAATATGTGCTTTTCATGGTAAGGGGTTTGGAAGCTATGCTTTGATCGATGCTAGCCTCATCATTAGCCACTGTCAGGCTTGTAGTGCTAGCAGTAACATTAGCTTGATTTTCCGTTCAATCATTATCACGGTTGTGTTGAAACGATGAGCAAGATGCAATTAAACTTTTCTTACTCTCTCGCTCTTTGTGTTTTGAATCAGTCAGGGACATTTGCGGCTGGCCCCTCTGTTGCAGATGGTGGGGGCCCGATTAAGAGGGTACTGAGGGGATGGAATCAATGACAACACAAACAGGCCATAGTGCCCCCACTGTTTGCTGCGTAAGACGAGAACACCTTGGCAGTGGTGGGGGGGTCATCTCTGACACATCCAGACATGGTCTGAGTCTGTTTTTTTCACAATCAAGTACCAGCAGCTTGTGAGAAGTGCCAGTGTGCAAAAAAAAGTCACACTACACCAAAAGAGTAAAATGCAGAGGTGCCAGTACTGCGTACTGGTGAGCACTGGCCCACTTCGAGCACTGGTTCAGTGGATTTGTGAGGAGGGAGAACCTTTTGTTGATTAAATTTTCAACTCCATACAGCACACAAGTAGGTCCTGAACAGTGTTGTCCTTTTACACCACTGTACCACCATGAAACTAGACGAGATAGAGTAGAAGGAGCATAAGAGACTCAGGACCATGAAAATCCAGGGAATTATAGCCTCCCTATGCAGGATGCCCTGGCATCACCCATATGTTACCCCTTTGAAATTACCTGTTCACAACAGCTTCAATAGCCATTTAATAGGACTTAGCTGTAAATATCTCAACCTGCCTTTTTACCATATTCACAACAAATAGACATTGGTTCACTGATAAATTCACTTCTAACATCTTTCTTTGCAGAGAATTATTCATCAAGATCACCACATAATTGTTAATGGTAGACATAAATGACTGTCTTCAATAACCAATGCAGGTCATTTTAGTGAGGGACGGAGCGGGAGAGACAGTAGACTGTAGCTATTGATTATGACTTCCAGGGTTTCTGCCAGTGTATTGCAAGCCAGGCAGCCCGCTGGGCCTGAGTTGACCCCCTGCTGGGCCTAAGCATCTGGGAATTTTTAAAAAAACGTATTTTAAGATGTTTAGTACACTAAAATGTGTTATACAAGTAGTGTAACTACAGATGGTCACGGAGCAGACACTTTCAGGTTATAACTGCAGCGTCTGTTGTCTGACTAAGTATTGATAACACGCTTAGTATTTTACAAATACTTATTTGATGAACATGGGCACTAATACATGAAAATTAACTAAATGGGTTTTATTTCTATAAAAAAAAAGTAAAACGGCAGTGGGGGCAGTGGGCAAGTAATGTAATCAGTGCCTGAACACTGTGTATCACCGGTAACCCCCACCACTACCGCCGGGCCTGACAACTTTTCTGGTGGAAACTCTGACTTCTATTCTGTGTCATAAAAGCACCAGGAGATGTGTCATATTGTTGTGTGAAAAATCAAAGTAAAGAGCCTGGGTAACACAAGTAGAGCTACTCAATCATTAAAAAGACAAATCTAAATTAAATAAGATAAAATAAAAAATCCAGAGCACTAAAGCGCAATTACTTGTGGTACAGTTTAGTAACTTTACAGTGATCTTACTTTAATATAACTATAATGTTTAATATTTTCATATTTTTTTCTACAACTTATACACAACTTATATTTCTCTGATGAGGCTCTGATGGAGAAGATGTTTGTTTGTCAGTTGTCAATGCACTAAACACTAAGCTAGCAGCTTATTATTTTCTGACCGTCACTTTCGCTGGTTAAAATGACAACATCGCTGGCGGCAGATCATATCAACTGTCACTAAATAACATTAATTCTATTAGAAGAGTAACTTGACCAGCTTATTTTTTTAGTTGAAATAAACTAAAGGGAAATATCTTTAATGAAAGTGTATTTGTGTCAAGCTGTACTTGCGAGGCATTTCTACAAGCTTGTGTACAGATAGCAGTGTTGTCCAGAACATAAAGTGTTAAATTCCTATATCACCTACATGTTTTTCATTTCAATTCAATTCAATTCAATTTAAATTTCATTAAGGACACCACTCATGGAGGGTCCATAGCACAATAAAATACAAAGTGTAAAGTATAAAAACAAAAACAAACAAAACAAAATAAATTAATAAACAATCTCAAAAAACAAAAGGCATTCCACAATAATCAGGCAACTGCATTTAGGCTATAACGCCAATGGTTCCACAGTCTAGATGAGAACCTGACGGAACTCAGTACAGGTTTGGTCAAAGCTGAAACAATACCGTTAGCAGAATCAGATAACCTGCACATACATCTATATATAAGATTTCATATTACAGCAGAGCAGGTAGGTACTCCAACATTAACAAACATTTGGCTTGCGCTGCAGCTTCTTGGAGCTTTAAGCAGCAGCCTCATACTGTCATTATAAGCCACTGTGAGTCTCTGCATGCTGCCTTTTCTGTAGCAACACCACAGGTGGGCCGCATGTAGTAGAGTACAAAAAGCTTTAAAAAGAGAGATCTTCACATTCACCGAACACATAATATTACTCTTAGTTGCATTATATTTGATGTCAAAATCTATACCATATTGTGAACATACCCTCAATAACTGTTGAAGACTAGCACTACATGGACAGAAAATCACCAAATCATCCACGTACATGAGGTGGTTAATGATAGAATTGCCAACTATACACCCTGTTCCACAGCTTTTCAACTGCAGTGACAGATCATCCATATAGATGTTAAAAAGGAAAGGAGACATAATACTGCCTTTTCGAACTCCATTATTCACATGGAACGGAGCAGATACGGAATTTCCCCATCTAATTTGCATCATCTGATGAGCGTACCAAAAAACCAGGATTCTAACTAGAAATCTAGGAACACCTCTTTCATGTAATTTATTAAATAGTTTTTCATGATTTTATGGTCAAAGGCTTTAGAAGCATCAATAAAACACATAAAAATTGTGGAATTTTGCCTATTGTATTTATCTAAAACCTCCTTTACAGCAAAAATGCACATATCAGTGCCATGTTTACGTTTAAAGCCAAACTGGTTGTCAGAAGTCAGGATGTACTGTTCCAGCCTATTTAGTAGCGTTCTCGTCATCACTTTGGATAAAATGCTGGCCAAGGCTATAGGCCTGTAATTCTCCCAGCTGTTTAGTTTACCAGCTTTATCTTTAATGACAGACACTAGTATAACAGATAAAATAGAGTCAGGTAGAATACCATGGACTAATAACCCAGTAAAACAAATAGCAAGCAAAGGGTAGAGTTTTTTACCAGCATGTTTTAAATGTTCAGCAGTTATATTATCCATACCAGATGCCTTATTATCTCCTAGCTTCATGACAGTGTCTTGGACGTCTTGTGGGGTGACAATCACCTCCTCATTATTGTCTGTGTTGCCCACACTAAACGAGTTGCTTTTAACACAGTTGAACAGATCATAGTAATGTTTCTGTCACAACTGAGAATTTTTTTCTGAGCCACTTACTCCATCAATATTTAATGGTAGCGACGTTTTACAATTGTTCATTCATTCTGACTTCTTTCCAGAAATCATTAGGACTATTATTTTGCAACTTCCTCGCAAGTGAATCAGATCTCATTGTATTCTCATACCTTTTAATAAATCAAAGGGCATATTTAAAATGAGCATCTGCACGTTTCTTATGTTCAAATATGGGACCATGTTCATTTCTACCTGATTCTACCCATGCTTTAAAAGCCGTTCTAGCCTCAGCATGGAGCTCTTTTACATAGTCATTCCAACCCGGTTTAGCATGGTACACATTAGACTTATGTTTATAAAAAGGCCTGCTGGATATAAGGAGAGACTCCACAATGGAATCATGCATAAAACATAACACATTACTATGTCGGTTGTATGTTTGCTACTTTATGTCAATGCATGTAG
The DNA here is from genome assembly GCF_910596095.1 of Thunnus maccoyii. Classification (NCBI taxonomy): domain Eukaryota; kingdom Metazoa; phylum Chordata; class Actinopteri; order Scombriformes; family Scombridae; genus Thunnus; species Thunnus maccoyii. The sequence goes on from NC_056542.1 coordinate 33,119,603, forward strand.
CAAACATAATCTTGGGCAAAGTCTTGGGCCCCCGAACTAAACACTTTCTCTTCCAAAAAACACTAAGAAGCAGATAACCGACATGCAGACACTGTAAAAGTTTTAATTAAGAACCGTCACGCTCAGCTTTTCCTGCTTTCCTCTCCTACAGCAGCCTTCTTGATCGCATGCCGGGTACTGCACAGTCCACGCTTAGAGTTTACATTTTCACAAAATGAGCTGTTTCAGTGCTATTCTGTAAAATAGTCTGACACCACAAATGTAAATGTCTATCTGTATATTTACAAGTCTGTCCTTAATCAGGTAGTTAGGAACCTGTCTTAGCCTTATGTGACTGGGCTGTAATGCAACAGAGCAGAGCAGAGAAAAAAACAAGGCAGGAGGAAGAAAGTTATGGTGTGAGACAGCGACAGCAAGCTGCTTGTCTCGGTGACGTGTGTGCATTTGTTTGGTCCCTGCTGCACGGCGGGATCATCTCGCCTCACTGCGATGTTTCTCCAAATGGAAGAAATCAGCAGAATGACTGACCCCTAGGGGCTCGTCCCTTCAGCTAAGGTCAAGCATCGCCTCTTTCACCCTCCCCCTCCTCCCCCATGCTCACTCTCCCCCACTATGTCAGGGCCCTTGAGTCATGCACGCTTCTCCTTCGCTACACAGTAAACCTTCCAGGTCTGGATGTGAATTATCTCTGCTCACGCTCCCTTGCTCTACTGGCACAGCCTGGATGGTGATAAAAATCCATTCACATCCATATCTCGCCCATCTCTATATCCAAAACATGTGCTTGGGTTCCTTCCCACTTCACAGACATTTATTCCAGTCTGATGGTACTCCATCTACTCAGAAAGAGAGAGAGAGAGAAAAAAAAAAGGTCTGATCACTTTCGGATGTTTTCTTCAGCAGATTAATCAAACGCCTCGCATTACACAGATGATTGAGATCCAATTATTTGCTGAATGATATACAATTTTAATTAATTCGAATTTACATTGCATGAGCTTGGAATTAATATTTCTATTTTTAATCTAAGGAAATCTGGCGGGTGAATTAATCGCTCACACTTCCCATGCTCTGACTGTGTAAACCTCCACAGTGTGACTGTGGCCCCGGGTCCTCCATATCCGGCGGGGGCGCTGTCTTCAGCCAGCTGGCAAGGTCAATCTTCTGGCAGGGCTGTGATCTCCAGCCACTGGAGACACAATTAGAGTGGACAGAGGAGACAGATTACACAGCAGGGTGATATATTACAGCTCTGTCAAAATGAGACACACAAAATGGCCTCAGTGACACCCAAAATGGCCTCCGGCGTATTGCTCTGGTAGACTTGGGCTGTCTGCTGAACTGCTCTGACAGCCTGGCTGGCCAAGACGGTTTTAGGCCATTAACCCTCACAGGAAAATTCCACGAAACTCAGCTTTAATTTATCTGTACAATGCCTCCTCTCAAGAAAACCCACTTTTAGTATTTCTCAAAGATCAAAGTAGTGACACAGGAGTGTCACTACTAACTCTTAACATGGGTCTGAGTGTTCACATTTTACTGACACGAGGTCTGGACACACCAGGAGTATTTGCTGTGTTACACCATTCATTTTTATTTATCCTCCTCTGTTGGAGTAAAAACTGTTCCACAGAAGAACAATGGTTTGCAGACAATTATGAGACAGGAGTTGATATGTCTTTTGAATAAACTGTGTGAAGTTATTGTCCCATGGTGTTGTGTAGTGGAAGCCTCATTTGATGATCAGAACGAGTGTTGTTCACACTGAATATTTTATTCTCTAAGATTCTGCAGTTTTATAGAAATGGGAGACCTTGCAACTGACATCTTGAATATACATATTTTTCATCACTAAAACTAGCAACAAAACATAGGGCAGGTTATTTCCTTGAAACTTCTCTGTATGTAGCAACAAACAAGATATTTGCTGTATATTCTCTACGGTAACATTGAATAATTACCATTACCAGGTTTCCTGTAATTTGATACATTTACTGTAAATACTGTAAATAGTATTTTGTTTAACATTTCTTGATATATTGTTTAAACTGACATGAATTGCCTTATTTAATTATTTAATTAAAACAAGTCACAACACATAGGAACTGATCTTAACTCTATAGAGCTCTATGTTCCCTTTTCAATAACTTTTTATTGAACAAAGTGGTATCCAATGGTGAACAAATGCCAGAAGAATGTAAACAGAGGAGTAGAGGGGAAATAGTGAGATTGTGACTGACCAGCGCTTCAGCAGTTCATAAACTAGCCCTGAGAGTAGTCACTACGTCACCAACCTTCCAGATCTATTTCACATGGATGAACGAATGTCACTTTGTGGTGACCACGGCTTTAAGACTGTAAATGAAAAGCTGAATGCTATCTGTATGTCTTTTGTTTCCTTGTCACTTGTGCTCAATTCATCCTGCAAGCCTTCATGCTTTTTATCCAGAGATGTAATTGAACCAGTGAAAGAAGGTAAATATGATAATATGTAGATGGTGGTTTGAATCCTATCATTGCCGAAACATATGTATGATATCTTGATGATTAACAACAAATAATAAAGACATTACATGTGCACTAGTGCTGTAATTAATGATTATTTTCATTAATCTGCTGCTTAATCATTTTGTAATAATGAAAGATATCCATTATAATTTCATGGTGACATCTTCAATTGTCCTGTTTTGTCCAATCAACAGTCCAAAATCCAAAGATTTTCTATCATGTATGACACAGCAAGTCCTCGAATCATCACATTTGAGAAGCTGCAACTAGAAAAATGTTTGGAATTTTTACTTAAATGACTAAAACAACTATACAATTATCAATCAGTTACAGATTAATTTATTGTCTGATCAATTAATCGTAGCAGCTCTAATGTGCACTGATGCAAATATTTATAGTCTGTAAGATTTGGTTTTTAAACCCTGGCTCTTCTTCTCTCCCATAAAGCTGCAACTTCACCAACTGTGCAAAGTCTCCTTAGTCTCAGTCTCTGAAGCTTGGAACTCCTTCAGAGTTGTCAGAGGTCTCTTGTTGTCCTCCCTCACTATTCTCCTTCTTGCATGCTCACATAGTTTTCAATGATGGCCTGTTTTAGGCAGATATACAGCCATGTTACAAGGTATTGAAAAAATTATTCTAAATTAAGGAAAACAAGGGTTGTTGTTGCAAATCCTGTACTTGAAGTAACTGCATCAGACCTGTCCACCAGCACCTTTGTCCATCCCCAACCTGACTCAAGAATTTGTTCTTGTCCATATCAGATGCTTTGGCTGGCTGTACTAGGATAGCGTATGTATTATGGACTGACAGTTATGTAGAAAATATACATAACAAGGTAAAAAGAAATGTATCCTGGGTACAGCAAGTTCCTTATTTTGACCAAATTGAGTCATTTCTCTAGTCGACTTGGCTGTTTGGTTTTCTTTTGATTGTTGTCTTCTGTGCTGATGTTGGCTCACACTATCTGCTGTGACTGCCAAAAATATGACTAGCATCTCAGATGGAAGATCTGCATATTGTCATGGCAACACTAACAAATTCTCATTTGAGTATTCAGATACAAGTCACCTGTAGGTTGCATGCTGCAGGATCTGATTTTATAGCACATACCTATGTGGTCCAGATTGAAATTGAACAGATTGGACCCTGTGCTGCCTTTTTCTCTTCTGACTGATTAGAACAGATCAGATCTGGGTCTGACAGAAAAACAAATCAGACGTCTTTTTTTCCCCCACTGTGTCATCATTGACGTGGTTTCGTCCGTTGGCCCATTGTCAAGTGTTGATGTTTCCTAATGAAATGACAACAACACACTTGTGCACTCTGCCATTTCTTACAGTGATGAGTGATGCTGAGAGCACAGTAAGAGTCTCTCAGATTCTCTCTGTCATTTCAGTTGTAGCCAAAACCAAAAGGCATTTTTGGAAAGCTGGCGTGAGTTTTGTCGCCCCCTTCTGGCAGTGAGAGTAATTACAAAAACACTGTCGATGTGCTTATGTCATAGGCTATGCCATAGCCATTTCATTTGGTTATTTGGTCCATTGGTCTGCATGACGCACATGTCAGATCTGTGGCTGCCTGCAGTTACACTTCCCCTGTTTTCACGACTGCAACTTCTATTTCACTTTAAAAAAGAAATTCAGAACAGGATTACAAGTCATATATATTTCAAAAATAACTACATATTGTTTCGAGAGCAGCAATAGTAATGTTTACCTCAGAAAGTCACCATATAAGCTCAATAATACCTCACTGCAAACAAATCTAGTATTCCATAGTTCAGATGATTCACAATGTTTATATCTAGTACTGTTAAATTTTATGGCATTTTCATGTTGAAACAACTGAACCAATGACTCAAACGGGTGGCTTCATTTTTAACATCAGAAAGATTAAGATGCATTGAATAATATACAGTAACATATTATTCAATAATTTGTTACTAATAGATCAGTTTGTACAGATGGATAAAATAGAGAGATAGATGGGTTGGCACTGAGGATGATATGAAGCACAGTGTCCTGGCTATGTTTACAAGATGCATGAACCATTACACACAGATGACAGGTATGTTACAGTCATTTTAAACGTCTCTTCGGCTGCTGTGATTGTCATTAACCTGTAGGAGCTTACAAACACATTTTTTTAGATATTTTTCATCACGAATTCCCCCTGCAGTGGTGGCTGTACTCTCCATCATCTGCTTTAAAATAGTTCAAATGACAAAATCCATTTTTTATGAAAGCCTAATCAGTGCAATAGACAAGTAAAAACAAATTACAAACTACAAAAACAAACAGGACATTTTTAAATAACTAAAAGCAGAGATTATAGCCTATAGCCTAAGTGATTTGATCAGAATATTTTCACGGATTCAGAGTAAAAAAACTATTGAGCTACTAATTCATGTAGACTAGCCTAAGTGATAATTTAATGAAAGGCCTCTCTCATTTGAATTTAGTCTTCTATATTTTATTCGGGTATTCAGTTATGTTATTAATTATTCATGACGATTTGGCAGTGCTCTGAAAGACACAATAGGTTCAGTGCAGCATTTTTCAATATTACTGTGTCACCAAGTCAAGTCTTCTCAACATTTTTGCCTTCAAGTCTCAAGTCAAGTCATGTCAAGTCTCACAGCATACAGGCAGCTCTCATTTTTAGCTTGTTCATATTATCTATTATTATGATCTTAATGGTTAATTTTTGGGACAAACAGGACAGGATTCGGGATTCGAGACAACTGCTTGTAATTTTTCAGGACATCTGCTCACCGTAGTTGTGGCTGTAAAATGTTGTTTTGCGTGTCACACAACCCCCGCGAAATGATTTGTTTCACTATCAGAATTTGACCTATTCTGTTGGATAACATTTGGAAAGTCTAGTGAGGCCACACAATTAAATGATATCCCCATTCAAGTTGGAGTTAGCCGCTCGGCTGGCGGAAGTCTCTGGGTGCATATTCAAACAGCCAGTGTGGGAATGTCCCACCCAATGTGAGATTTAAAACTCTGTATACTGTGAAATACAGAGAGAGTTATCTGGCAGAGATAGGCTTGATCAGCATTGTGTGAACTTGTTTGGCAAGGGCTCAAATGTAACTGATGTTAATTTATATAAGTTCTGCACTGCAGGTTTAAGTCAAAAGGAAAAAAACTGACCATATTTATCCGTATCTATAGATAGATGTCCCAGGAGGGAAATTAGTTTGCATACTGTGCACTTTTTTAAATCAACTTTAATAGGGCTGCAATTAATAAATTCAATTAATCTGCCAATTATTTTCTCAATTAATGACTTAGTCTATAAAATGTCAGATGAGGTGGGAGACTGACCATCTGGTGACTCAGTGCAGCCAAAACAACTCGGAGCTTAACGCTCTAAAGACAGTGGAGATGGTTGTTGACTTCAGAATGAATCCAGTCCCACCTGCCCCTATCACCCTGTGTGACTCCCCAGTCGACAATGTGGAGTCCTTCCACTTCCTGGGAACCATCATCACCCAGGACCTCAAGTGGGAGCAGAACATCAGCAGCCTCACCAAGAAGGCTCAGTAGAGGATACGGTAGCTGAACAAGTTCAACCTGCCAGTGTCAGTGATGGTGTACTTCTACACCGCCATCACTGAGTCCATCCTCACCTCCCTCATCACCATCTGGTATGCTGCTGCCACTGCCAAGGACAAAGGCAGACCCTGAGAGGGCTGCAAATCTTCAAGGTGACGTCTTCAGATGTCTTATTTTGTCTGACCAACAATCCAAACAAAAAGGATGTTCAGTTTACAATGATATGAAACAGAAAAGTATACAATGCTGGCATTCCAGAAGCTGCAGAGAATCTTTGACATTTTTGTTTAAAAAAAAAAAGACTAAATGATCAACCAACTAATCGAGTCATTGACTAAAATTACCAAACAACCGGGCTGCATCTGACACACACACACAAAACCATCACAGACTACCTGCCCTTAAAGAGCCAACATAGGCGCCGATTCAAGAATTTTGAGCACCCACAGGGAAATCGGATGACCATATCTGGAGAATGGACATAGCAGAGAACAGGCAAAGCAGTGTTTTGACTGTAAGCTAAACCTTACTCATTCCTATATTGAACTTTCTTGGTGTCTTTACTCTTAATGCTTTCTTACAGTACATTGATATAAAAGTGGTGTGCCAATTTGTATCACCTTGCATCTGACCTGATTGGCTCTAACATGTGCACACTATACCTTTCAAACTAAGGCCGTGGGCAGCCAGTGTAACACATATAGTTACCTCGTAGCACCAAAACATCGAGGACGACTAAGCACCCCCCACAGGTGGCTGAGAAAGGTAATACTTACACTTCAGTCATGTTAAACCCCATTTGTCAATATTTATAGTTATAACTATTGAAAGTTTTTTTTTCCATTAAAATTTTTTTTTTTCTTATTGCAAGCAGCACAAGGTGTATTAATAGTTATGAACCCTGTGCGTCCCTTCATGATTTGTCTAGGCCCATGCTGATCTGTTGTGCCAGCAATGTTTGATTCAGACATATTTCCAGCTAAATAACTAAACAAGGACAGGATCAGCATGCATGGTGAAGAAACAGACAGGACAGTGCAAAAATCAGGATGGGTTGAAATCTGCCTCTTATTTGAGATGTCTATGATAAAATTGCTCTGACTTGTATTTTATTTCAGTCAGAGACATTTCAAGAAATCGACCTTTTATAGCAAATGGTTATACAGTTAGATTTGGTGGAAAAGGCTCTGCTTTGCTCTCAAAGAATGCAAGCAGTGACGGGGATTCTACTGAGAGAGCTAATCCCCCGAAACAAAATGATTGCTTCCGCCATCCTGAATCAATGCAACAGCATGTTGCAATTGTCCTTGAATTCTAGCAAAGCCTTTCTCATCTTAGATCTAACTCAATACTCATGACTTTCAGATGAACATACAGCAAGACACAAATAGTAGGTTGATGCAAAGGAAAATGTAACTAGAGACACATGTTGCTCTTATGCAAACCAGGCCTGCTCTGTTCTCAAAGCTAACCACATTAGCTCAGTTCAGCTGTAATTCTATTATGATATGAACACCCATAAACCTAGTCTGAGTAAGTATCTCTGGTGACCTCTCCGGCTAAATAGCATGAAAGAGCTAATAGAAAACCCCAAAACAACTCCAAACCACCAGTGGAAAATATTCCCAGAACCAATTCAGCTCATACAGGAACACTCAAAGGTATTACTCGGATGAAAGAGATTCAGCAACATTTAGCAGACTAAGCTGGCAGCAGCACAACACCTGCAAGTATGCAAAAGCCATAAATGCCAATAATTCATCTCATCACAGATGAATGTGAACAGCACAGCAGTGAAGCTAAACCCAGAACACTGCAGCCTCATATCTTACTGGCATTACCAAATAAACAGGCTGTACTTAACCAAAACACATCTCTCATACATACATAAGGTTGAAGATGATGAATGGATAAAATTTAAATCGTTTTCTCATGTTCTATATCTTGTCTATGGAAAACAAAACATTTGTTGTGTGTGGATCTTGTTTATCACTTGATAATTTCGTTCCTGAATGGCAGTAGCTACATTTTGTAAAACTGTCAGCAGCTCATCTGTCAGTCAGTGTACAGCAACACTGCATAGAGCAGAGGAGCAGGAGCTACCATGCTTTTAGGGTGCCATGCCATTGGTCTGACAGCCCATTATTCCAAAACCCCAAATAATTAGAAAAATGTCCCATTGGATGAAAGCCCATAGTCCGACAGTCCGTTATCCCGAAAACAAACATCCACTGCTCCAAAGGCCTGTTGCTGAGAAAATACAGACTCTCCCTTGCAACCCTAACCCATGATCTTTCCCTAAACCTAACCAAGTGTTTTTTGTGCCTAAGCCTAATCAGACCTTAGCCATAGCTTTGTCACACCATAAAACATCATTACTTTTTATCCTGACCATAAATAATGGTAGTGCATCATTGGTTATCAGACATGGATAATGTTTATTACCTGACAAATCAGACTGTTATATATTACTGAGGTCTTCTGCTATATTTGGCGTCATGTTTCACTCAGTAGAACATGTTTACCAGTAAGCTTGGCTCTGCATTTACATTTAAAATGTAAATTAAATGATCAAACAGACTTTTCACAATTCACTTAGTTCTTCTAATGAATTTGGCATCATGTTTCATGTTTAACTTAGTTCACACAAGACAAGTTAAAGTTTAATATTAGCTGAAATGAAAAGACTTCTTTAGGAGTCATACAAAGCCATATGTTATGATTTACAGTATGTTATGACTTATAAGTTATTTATAAGTTATGTTAAATTAAGTAATATGTTAACAGAGTCTAGAAAGTAGTAAGGCCAGCAGTCACTGAACTCCAACTCCAGAGTGTGTATTTTCGGAGCAATGGGCCTTTGGAGCAGTGGTCATTTGTTTTCAGGATAACAGGCCATTGGACTACAGGCCTTTGGTCCAAAGGGTAGTCCCCACTTTTAGTTACCCTCACGTTTGTAGAATGGCCGAACAAAGCAATTGTTACTTTAGGATGCTGCCAGGAAGAGAAAAAGTTTGAATCAAGCCGTCATTCATAAAGATAGTTTTTTCTGTGACCTGCACCAGTGAGTAGACAAATGTGGATGCTAATTCAGTGCCTAAACAACCTGTCAGCACCCATTTTTCACTGGCGGGGATCCGTCATTTGATGAAGTACTGCATGTAAAGTTAAGCCCCACATATTTCCCAAGATGAATGGTGTCCTACAGGTGGCCTTCAGCAGTGACACACTGACTGAACTTTCTCATGAGTTTCAGAACTAAATCACCGGACTTATTGGATAGCGAAATTATTTGAAGAGGTCATATTATGCCCCTTTCCCAGTATTATATTTTCATTTTTGTGGTCCATTTGCAAACATTTGCATGTTTTTATGGTCAAAAGGCACCTAGTTACAGCTGTTCAAACCATGGATGCAGCTCCTCTGTTTCACTCAGCTTGGGCTGTTTTGTGTCTGCTCAATGCCCCTCTCTTCTAATTGATTGATTTGATTTGATTTATTGATTGGGACAGTGTGCAGTTTTAAACATTAAAAATGCACTGCACCGGAGTTGGCTCGAAGCTAATTTGCATCCGTAGTCCCCCACAATCAAAACATACAACACCATAACAACAAACAGTACAAAGCCAAAAAAAAACAAACAAACAAAACAAAACAAAAAACAAAATAATCCCCCCCCCAAAAAAAACAAACAAAAAAAAACACACACAGAACACACCATACTAAACACAAAATACAAAGCTACACACAACAGCACAACACATACACCCACAATGTCAATCAGAAACTAACAATGCAAACTAGACTCAGTGGTCACACAGCTGATTGGTCTTTAGTAATGTTTTTAGTTTGGCCTTGAATGTATTTATAGAACTACAGTTCTTCATATCATCAGGTAGGGCATTCCACTGAGTTGTGGCTTTCACAGCTGACTGCCCAAATGCAGTGTGATGAAATGGTATGGTACAATCTTGTATAGAGGATATTCTGGAGGATCTAACAGAACTTACTGAGCGAGTGTACACAAAGACACATAGTGGAGGAGGGGTCAAACCATTTAAAATTTTATAAACTAGGCACAAATTTGAGAATAATCTAAAATTGTCAAAGCTCAGTAAACTGTATTTCTCCAGTACCCTACAGTAATGGAAATGCTTTGGCTTTTTTCTAGAATTTTTAGAGTTTATTTGTATAAGGACTCAAGAGGTTTTATGGCTGTTTCTCCGGCCTGCCCCCAACATGTGATGCAATAAGACATATGGGAAAGAATCATAGCATGCATAAATATCTTGGCTGCGTCCAAAGAGAGACAGTTTCTAATATGTTTAAAATTTGCTAAGTTGTACTTTATGGTTTTAACCGTTTTTAAAACTTGTTTCTTAAAAATTTGGATCCAGTGTCACACCAAGATATTTAAAATCAGTAACTATTTCAATTTTTTCACCTTTGATGAAAATATCAGCATTAGGAGGTTGTACCATAGTTTTAGAGAAAAACATACCTTTTGTCTCAGACTCAGACATGGATGATCAAGCCAATGTGTGATCCTTTCCGATGCAATTGTTAGCTTAGCAGCAGTTAACTCAGCTGTTTTTGCATGTGTGTACACAACAGTGTCATCTGCATACATTTGTAGTTCTACATCATGGCACTGTTGAGGGAGATCATTAATATATAAGCTAAATAATAGGGGACCTAACACTGACCCTTGTGGAACACCGATTGTGCACTTCATGTTATTGGACAGTGTGTCACCACCTTTAACACATTGTATCCTATTGGATAAATATGAAGACATCCATGCCAGTGCTCTAGATGAGAAGTTAAATTTAGAGAGTTTCGATATTAAAACATCATGATTGACTGTATCAAATGCTTTATGCAGATCTAAAAATACAGCACCAACTACTCCTTTGTCAAGTCTTGATTAAATTTGCTCTATTAGGTGCAAGGTAGCAGTTTCGGTGGAATGATTTGCTCTAAAGCAAAATTGCATACAATGTAGACCAAAATTGCTTGTATTAAGAAATGTTGTAAGTTGTTTAATGACAACTTTCTCAGCAACCTTTAAGAGTACTGGCAGTATACTTATTGGTCTGTAGTTACTGGCTTCAAGGCGGTCTCCAGATTTAAAAATAGGCGTGACAATGGCACATTTCCAGTCATCAGGAAAGGAGCTGTGTTTAAAAGACAAGTTAATTAAATGAGCAATAGGGGGAGTTAAAATACCTTTGTGTGATTTGACAAACACAGTGTCAAATTAGAAAGCATCTCTACTTTTGGAGCTTTTTAAGGAGCTGATGATTTTGTTTACTTGTAACTCATTAGTCTCTACCAGCTCGAAAACCTGACCTGTAGCATCTATAGGACCAATATCCAGTTTCTTTTCTGTAATTTTTTCCCCTATCTCATATACAGACTCAAGAAAAAAATGATTAAAGACAAAAGCAACAGTAAAATGATCTTCAATTAACTTTCCCTGTACTTTTAAAATCTCCTAAAAATTTTGGGTCCCTCCTTGTGAGATTATCAATGTTTTTTGAGATCAATTTACTGTTGCCTTTCGCCTCATCCAATATACTGAGATAAAAACGAGATTTAGCTTCTCTTAGCTCTTGGATAACTTTGTTCCTTAAACCTTTATGTAGCATATTCAAATGATCAGCCAAAGATAGCCATAGATCTACCTCAGTGCACAACCCACTTCACTAGAAATAATGTGAGGGAAATGATGTCCTGTCCTGCCAGAAACAGAAGTCCACATTTTAAACATATTTTGAACAGCAACATGTTTACTGCCATTGTCATTTATTTTGCCTACAATATCTGCTCCTGGGAATTAATGCGTGATCAATTTTCTGATTTCTGATCCACTGTGTAGATGACAATGTATAAATGTTTGCCTACACTGGAATAGAGCTAATACAGAGATTCTTATTATTGAAAACAATCAAAGAGATATTACTTTATACCTTGGCATTTTACCATGGAAGCTAAAGAACACTCATGAGTCAGGGCTGTGGATAATAAAAACACAGCATCTGCCCACTGTATCAGTGAACCAAACTATCTGTCTCACCCCACACAACTAGGTGTATCCATGTTCAGTGAGTGCAGACTGTAGGATTTGTCTGCCTGGATTCCCAAGACATATTGTGACAGTGGCACCATCATTCCAGCAGTAATGGATTAGCCTCTTTCTTCAGTGTGGAGTTGGTGATAAGCCTGGGATTCTCCTTTTCATTCCTCTGCCTCCACCCACTCCCCATCCCTTCTACTCTGTAGGTCCGGGGCTATCTACTGCAGGGCTGAGGGAGCTGTAACTGAGGTGCTGCCTGGTGTCAGGGTGTCACTGATAGCTTCTTTAATGCAGATACGCTTGTGGACTGAGGAGAAGAAATGCTGGCAGAAACTGACAGGGGGACCCCTCTGTCTCCACCTCCTCCTTCCTCCTTCAGTCAAGCACAGAGGGAAGGCCCAGCCTGATGGACGCCTTCTTACTCAACCTACAACACCAGTTTTAAAGCCAAGAAAAGGGAGGAATTTTTTTAAAGTAACAAGGAAATCGGGAAGGACATTTTGTGTCTGTAAATTGACACATTAAGAGCTGAAACACAAACTTGGTTTATTTATTTCGTCTCACTCTGGTCTCATTTCCACAGAACTGAAACTCAAAATTCTCACGAGCAGAACACAATAAATAACATACCAATGATCTCACTCTTTTTACATCCATACTCTTAGTGACACTGAAAGTGTCAGCTTTGTCTAGAGGATGGGACTAGAGGAAATCATTATCCAAAAAATTATCCCAAATCTCTCTGAGCATAAATATACTCACATTTTCCTGACAAGTTTCCCTTTTAAATAATTCTTGTGTACAAGTGAAATAATCAAGTCCGTGTAAAGGAAAACCAGAGATTTCTTTTGAAACACATTATACATGTTATAAATTAATTGCTGAAAATATGTGAAAAGAAAATGAACTATGTAGCACTCAATTGTGGCTAAACCGTGTAACGACAATGTCACATGATGCACACTGGCCCAAAAAGACTTTTTTCCATAGACTTACATTGTGAAAGAGATGTCTGTAAATCAGCGGATAAATTTTTTTGAGCGTCACAACCCCCGTGAAATGACTTGTCTCACTATCAGAATTAAATCCATTCGGTCCGATCACATTTCAAAAGCCTAGAAGAGCCACATGATTGAATTGTTTTATCCCCATTCAAGTTAGCTGGAGGGCTAAACCGGAAGTAGCTGACTTGGCCGGCGAAAGTCACTAGTGTGTATGCTCTATGGGCCGCACAGATGCAGATGATATAAGAACTAGAGTGCCATGGCTTCAGCTGGGTGTGCAGTCTGTTGTTTGCTAATGGCAGCATTAGCATTAGCATCCCTATGTATGCTGCAGTCACAACAGTAGATGTAATCTCTCTGGGCAGATAGGAAGGTCTACATTTAACTATGAGGTATTCAAGGTTAGCAGAGCAGTGCCTCTCGATAATGGCATTGTCCGTGCACCAAGCTTGTTAACATAAATGCAGAGTCCCCCATGCACCTCTGGAGTCAGTAGCTGTTGTATCTGCCCTGAGGATGTAGCAGACCAGTAGCTCAATGGCACTATCAGGGATGCTGCTGTTAAGCCATGTTTCCATAAAAATCATGAAATTGCAGTTCATAATCCTTTTGAGTGGTGATCTGCAGTCGCAGTTCATCCATGTTCACCAGAGACTGTACATTGGCAAGGAAAATGCTGGGTAGAGATAGCCAATGAGGAGTTAGTCCTGAGTTAGTTAGTTAGCGTCATGGTATTAGCTGTTACTGGTGAATGGGGCCATTTTCTGTCAATGGTAGTGTGGCAAGACTACGAGGGTTAGATTTTACTTTTGTTAGTTAAGTGTCCGACAACACCATCTATGGGCATTTCACCCCTAGGAAATTTATTAAAAAGGACCGCCACTCTAAAATTGGTCACACAGGTAAGAGTAATACCAGAGACTGACGTGATTCCAAAAATAAAGTATACAAAAAGAAGTTCATTAACAACACTTTAAAATTCACAGCTTACAGAAAAATCTCTTGATGGTGATACAAGTGACTGATAGGAAAATTAGTGGCAAGATATTGCACGATCCCTAAGGGCCTTTTTAATTTTTAAGTTTGCTGGTAAAGTGTATAGACTAGGCACAGGGCTGAGGGCTCACCAGGCGGAGGTAGCTAACTGAGGGGAAGAGGGAAGGATCCGGATACTGCACACATCACATGTGAAAGCCCACACATCATTGATTGACACCCCAAAGTGCACTACTGTACAGGACGTGAAGGGACCACCACGCAGGGATCAGTCAGCCACTCGCCACTGACCCATAGCTCCTGTCCTAGTAAAAGAAAAAAAAGAAGCAAACATTCAGTTAAGGCAACGGGGCAAAAATAAATAAATAGCAAAACTGCCCCGACACCACACAACACTGGTCCCAAAAGGTCACCACCAAGATTGATCGTGCTCTAAATATCACTTGCACACACACACAGTGAACCCAATAACCCAAACCAAAACAAGAGAAAAAAAATAATAATCAAAGATTAATAGGTTAGCTGATGAGTCAGTTTTTTCCTGGTGCAGCTTTAAATCCTTCACTCAACTCTTGTCCAGGAAGTTACTCCATGCATGCGCAGCAGCGGGCACGCACACACACACACACATACACACACGGGAGAACCCCCAGACAGAACAGCGACAGAACATCAACAGAACAGCAGTAGCGCAGCGGCCCGCTTCAGAAGTGGAGCCACCTGCGGTAAACTATAGACTGAAATTATTACTCCGAATTACAATTGGATGAATTAAAACAGTGAGTTCACACATACCAGTAAGTGAAGGCGCAGCTTCCCAGGTGACGCCGCCAAGAGAGGCAGCTCGATGACTGCTAACAGCAATCAGAAACCAAAGTCACATTTTCTGTGCAGCCAAACAAAAAGCGCGTAAGCGCCAGACAGAAATGAGCCAGCCTACCTCAGGAGTCCAACGCAACGTGTGTAGTACGCACGGCTCTGAGGCCACACACTCCTAGCTGCCAACCTCCGGCCGAAGTACAGGCCAACTCTGCTGGAGCAGAAAGCACATAAGACACACCACTAATGCGACCCAAAGATGCAGCGATGCCGTCGGAACATATCTGACAAAGTGAACGGAGGAAGCTCGACAACCATCGAGAACCCTCGCCCTTTCAAAGAAGTGAGTAACGATGACACCAAACCTAATTGAAAATAACAAGTTAACATAACGATGATTGGTGATGGATCGCTTGTTAACTAGTCATTTAAGTTACATTTTTACTGAAGTAAGTCCACATTTACCTAGAAAATAGGTGCTGAATTAAACAGTGGCTCCTAGTGTTAACAAACATTATGATGAGTTTATAAATTATACTACATTATTAAAGATTAAACCAGTAGTTACAACCACCTACAACAAAAAAAGCTGCTTATGCATGGAAGCATCAGTTTTAACAATGTACTTTTAAAAATATATTTAATATATCAGTCACAGCCCAATTTTCTGTAAAATGAGTACTTTTACTTAAGTACTTTAAGTAAATGTAGCTGATAATACTTCTACACCTTTACTTCATTTTAAATGCAGAACTTTTACTTGTAATGGATTATTTTTACATTGTGGTACTGATTTTTTTGTTTTGTTTTTGTTTTAACTTAAGTAAAGGATTTTAATACTTCCACCACTTTTGAGGTATTTGTACTTTACTTGAGTATTTCCACTTAAGTATGCTACTTTATTCTTCCACTCCACTACAATTCAGAGGAACATATTGAACTTTTTACTCCACTACATTTATCTGACAGCCTTACTTATTACTGTTCAGATTAAAATGTAAAAAAAAAAAACATGATAAATAAATAAATGAATAAATAAATAAATCAATGTCTATGTGGGACTCCTTGCCATGTGTCAGATGTTGTTAGCAGTTCTGCCAAAAAATATTTTCCCTCTAAACTTTTCATATGGTTTCAAGTAAATAACTGTTCAAGACCCAAGGAAAAACTCCCCAATGTTTCCCTATAAAGCATACAGTGTGTTTAAGGCACATCTTAAACACTCAGTTGCTTGTGGGACAATAAACAGAGGGTTAAAGAGTCCTGAGCCCTCTGGCAGTAGGTGGAGTTGGGGTGGCAGTGGGTGCCTGCAAGCCGAGCAAGACAGACAATGAGGAAGAGTACCATTTATTAATGAGAAGAGGCACAATAGAAGGTCTGAACGCATACAGTGATTGAATGAATGGGATGAAGTGGGAGGTAGGAGGAGAAAGGAGAGGCTTCACCAGAGAGAAAGGCATGAATGATCCTGGCTCAGTCTCATCATTGAACCACAGTAAACTTACAATTGAAAGGAATTCACACACCAGGTCAGCTCTACATGCCTTGGACTGACAATTTTGGCCTGATGGCAGCATTAGAGGAAAGGTCAGAGGTTTAATTCATCCTCTGGGGACCATGAATATCCACAGCAGACTTCACAACAATCTGGCCAGAAGTTATTAGGATAATCTTGTAGCTGATTAAAGTTTAAACAGACAGACTGGCATACTCTAACAGTGCCATTCCTAGGCCCTGCTTCTCGCAAAGCAATAATTCAGAGTGAGATGACAAGCACCGTGGGCTATTCTACTTTATTGGTGGACGGTGATGGCTGTCTCCTTTTTTCTGTACATTCTGGGAGAGGAGAATGGAGCCCAAAGCAGTTGAGAGTATTGGCTTCATGAGTCAGTGGTTCAAAAAAAAATAAAAAAAATCAACCAACATAAACCACTACACCAACAATGAACAACGACAATGAAAACGTGTTGCAGGTTGAGGACACCAAGGGATGAAGAACACATCATCAAACTCACAGATATGCTGTCAGGGAAAACAAAGAGTAGTATTAAATGAATGTTTCTCTTCCAGCATACAATTGAGGGCATGTTCAGTTCAAGGGTGGAGTGGGACCCATGAGAGGTGGAAGAGCTGGGGACAAAAAACAAACCTGTGAACAGCTAAATGTGATCTGACCCAAACCAGCAAAAACACATGGAGACTGTCAAATCAGCTAAAGGACATTCTATTTCTATTAAAACAGGGTTTGACAAAAAGAAACTTTCCTATTTAAAATGCAAAGTGTTATCTCTCAAATAACCAAAAAATTATATTTTATATTATATTTTTTATCATCTTCACTGCAACTGATGTCCATCTTTAGTCTTAAAATAAAAAAGGTACAATCTTTTTTCACACTGTGAAAATAATCTGCCAGAGGGTAAAATAATTCTCTCTTCTTTTTGCTTCCAATCTTTTTTTTAAATGTGTTTGAGACAATGATTGGATTTTTTATTTTTTAAGGAAGAATTTCATGCATTTATTCTGATATGGATAAAACTGAAAACTTGAATATAGGATTAAATGGCATGGACTTCAGCTCTATTCTTGCACACTTGATCCAACTAAGGGCCACACACTTTGATGCCTGCCCTGTTCAGGTAGATCTGTTTCTGCTGCTCAACCTGTCAGCATTAAGACCATAATTAGATCAGATGTGCTAGAATAGAGCTGGAACAAAAACATTCAAATTTGGATGTTTTCAAAACACAGTAACAAAATGTTAATGAAAATATTATTGAAAAAACTAATTTTAAAAATGTTTTTTAAAGTTTAAATGTATTTTTTATTTCATAACAAGTACATTACTATCCATGACTCCAGCTTTTCACTTATATGGATATTGACTAATGACTGGAATTGATTCAATTCCAGTTGTTAGTTAATATCCAGCCTAAAACTTTAGTGCTTGGTAGGACTTTGATTGTAGTGTCTCAACATACGTTTTATTTGCAACTTTGAGTCACTGATCAAATGATTTCATCAAGACAACACAGCAGAAAGCTAGCAAACGACGACACCCGGGAAACGTTAACAGCTAACATCCTGAGTGTGGAACAGCCTGTCTCTCAGCATCATAATCCCTGGCTGTGGAGTCAAAATGGAGCACAAACATATATGTTTATTACAATCCAGAGAGAAAAAATATTAGAATTACAGATTTAAAAATGTTGAAAACAGCAGGGGGGTTAATGTGAGAGCAGGGGGGATGAGCTCAGACAGAAATGTTATTCAGCAAGTAAAAAAGGTACTGATAAAATGGAAGTAAGGCAAGTCGCAGCATGATCAATGTGCTACTTCACTTGTGAGCAGCTTACTGCATAGACGGGCAAAAGTCTTCAGGGTGAGTATAAGTAAGCAGAGCAGCGAGAGCCTCCTTCCAATTGTCTAGCTCACAGCTTTGCACAATGTCCCTCCAGTTCTGGGTCACCACTAATGATATAAGCTGGAGTTGTAGATTAATTAATTTCATTCATTCATTCATTAAACATAAACAAATATCAATCAATCAATCAATCAATTTTTATTTATATAGCGCCAAATCACAACAGAAGTCATCTCAAGGCACTTTTCACATAGAGCAGGTCAAGACCGTACTCTTTAATATACAGAGACCCAACAGTTCCCCCATGAGCAAGCACTTGGCGACAGCAGTAAGGAAAAACTCCCCTTTAACGGGTAGAAACCTCAAGCAGAACCCGGCTCTTGGTGGGCAGCCATCTGCTTTGACCGGTTGGGTTGAGAGAGAGAAAGAAAGAGGGAAAGGGGGAGGGGGACAGAAGAACAACAATCATAACAATAACAATAAGTATAAGTAGCTATAGCCAGGGAAGGATGCCAACAGGACTGTGAAGGACCGCGAAGGCTCGGCCTGCATCCCAGGGTTTCCTGCGGGATGAGAAAGCACAAAAAACTCCAGGGAAGAAGCCAAGTTAGTGACATGCACTGATGGTACATGAATGCATACAGATGGAGAGGAGGAGGAGGAGAGAGGAGCTCAGTACATCATGGGAAGTTCCCCAGCAGTCTAGGCCTATAGCAGCATAACTAAGGGCTGATCCAAGGCGAGCCTGGTCGGCCCTAACTATAAGCTTTATCAAAAAGGAAAGTTTTAAGCCTACTCTTAAACATAGGGAGGGTGTCTGCACCCCGGACCGAATCTGGAAGATGGTTCCACAGGAGAGGAGCCTGATAGCTGAAGGCTCTGCCTCCCATTCTACTTTTAAAGACTGTAGGAACCACCAGTAAGCCTGCATACTGGGAGCGCAGTGTTCTAGTGGGATAATACGGTATTATGAGCTCTTCAAGATATGATGGTGCCTGACTATTAAGGGCTTTGTAAGTTAGGAGAAGGATTTTAAATTCTATCCTAGATGTTACAGGAAGCCAATGTAGTGAAGCTAAAATGGGAGAAATATGATCTCTTTTTCTAGTTTTTGTTAGTACATGTGCAGCTGCATTCTGGACCAGCTGGAGAGTCTTTAGAGACTTGTTAGGGCAGCCTGATAATAAGGAATTGCAATAATCCAGCCTAGAAGTAACAAATGCGTGGACTAGTTTTTCTGCATCTTTTAGGGACAGGATGTGCCTGATTTTTGCAATATTACGTAAGTGAAAAAAGGCAGTCCTTGAAATTTGATTTATGTGGGAGTTAAAGGACATATCCTGATCAAAGATAACTCCCAGATTCCTTTCCGTGGTGCTGGAGGCCAGGGTAATGCCATCCAGAGTAGCTATATCATTAGTAACATCCATTTTCTCACCATTGAAATGCTGTTCTTTTGCTTGCTTAAGTATTTTTGCTGAGTTTCTTGAGCAGCTCCTCTACTCCACTGATAGAAAGCAGGATGACCTCAGCGTAGCGACCATCGTTCAGACACAGCTCCCTCAAAGTTACCGACCAGCAGCACCATCAGTATCTTCAGAAGAACATGGATTAGCCATGAACCCAGAAACACACACTACAGTTACATTTGCGATCATGACAAACAATGACAAGGTGTAAAATATGTTAACAGAGCTAATGTGTTGTAATCACATAATTAAGTGTGTTTACAGATGAAAGATTTTACCACATGACTGAAGAGGCCTGCTGGAGGAAAAGAACCCGATGTTCTAGCATCAGCAACCGAAGCTGCTACATCAGAGTTCTGGAAAGACAAAAAAAGAGAGTATTTAACATTAAATATTCTATTGAACATTAAAGGAGCAGCAAAAACAATGACCATAAAGATTTAAAAATTGCTCGCATCAGTTTCTGGTATCCAGGTATTATGATCATTCCTGCATAGAAGAAGGGAGATTTTGAAAAATTTTTTTTAGAATAATGACATGAAATTGAACACAGGAAAATGTGTTTTTGTAGACATATTTCAGACCTGTGAATAACATGTGTGACTGAATTTTACAGTCAACCTACCTCTTGCAGTTTCTGCATGGTTGACTGTCTTCTTTGGTCCAGCAGACTCTCCTACTTCCCATCTGCATACACACAAACACACATGCTCCAAACATTAATGCAAAATGTATAATATAAGGAATGGTAGCTGCCATGAGTGCAAATGACTCTTTTCGCTCTCACAAATAACACACATGGTACCTTGATAGTCGAGTTTGGCTAGCTCAGCCTCTCAGCTTGATTATGCACCACCCCACATAAAACAGCCTGGGGCCATTTTTTAGTCCCAGGCCATCCCTGGTTGTATGTAGCATAAAATGTAATTTTATGTCTCTGCTGTGCACTCTCTTGCTGTCTTTCTAATGTACCGATCCATAAAATGGTGGGATGGTGCTACGCATGTGTAGAGCTGTTACACTATATGACACTACATCAATTTTACGTTGTTGCAACATATAGGTTTTCATCACACAGTAATATGTTCAGACAATCAATAGACGACGATTCAAAATGCCCGTGATCAACTGTAGATGTCGCGACCTTGTGCAGACATCACTGCGACATATATGTGCTTACTGGGATAGAGGCATCAGTATTACATTGAGACTGTTTCATAACTAAAAAAGTTAAAAGTTCCGTGTAGTAATTTTAATAAGAAGTGCAGTGTAGTTTACTACTGCCTCATGTAACCTTACACATAATTCCAACAACAATAATAATAATAATACAATAATAATATTAACGAAAAAAGAGCTCTGGTATAGGTATTGGCAGAAACCCAAGTTCAGGTATCAGAATTGGATCAGAACTGAAAACAGTGGATCGGTGCATCTCTAGATCATTCCAGTGACTCACAGCAAACCGAGCTGCACCTTACTGTGCTGGTAATTTTTATTAATCTTCTAAAACTAATAAAATGGCCAATGCATTAAAAAAAAAATCTACACCAGAAAGTGTAGTGATGGTAAGAGTGAAGTGTTATCATTTTACCTAACAAGGTGAAAAAGTCATTTTTTTTGTTTTAAACTCATCACCTTCATGGTTCAAACTCTGCTGACATTCATTTCCCCACAATGCTTATAACACTGTAATGAGGATACCCCTATCAGCAGTCCTGCGCCTTCTGTGTTTGATTGTGTTTAATTTCTGGGTGGTAGCTTTGTTTGCTGTGCATTAAATCATCCTCTGTCACAGGGCCTTCCAGGGGAGATTAGGTTGTAATATAATATGGTATTCAGGGGAGCTCCAAGAGAAAAATCCATTTACTCCAAAGTGAGCTGCAGCTTCTGTTGTGGCTGCTATGCATGTACATCACGATATGCCCGTGGCGCCTTTTGAGTACTTTAATATTCGCCAGAATTACATAACAATGCTGCCTTTGTAATCTCTCCTGATTGGCAGAAACTTCCATTAGGACTTTTCATTATACAGTACATCTCAATGTTTTCAATCTTCTAGTTAATAAATGAGAGGAAGTGCCATAACTCATCACTGTGTTCAAGGAGGTTCAAACAAGAATGTCATGGTGTTTTCCCCAGTTTTAAGGCAGCCAGATTCCCCAAGTTCCTTGCCACCTTTACTAAATTCTGACCATGATGGCAATAATAAAACTTATTCTGAGAGCACTGCAGTTTGCAGTTAGGCATGTAAAGGGTAAGTGTACTGTGAAATATTATGCAGCAGATGTAGACAGGTGCATTGGTTAAAATGGAAGTGACATATATGAAAAATGTGGCTTTTAGTAATTCCACAAGCCTAACCAATAGTAGGGCTAAAGAAATTTTGTGTGAGGGTTTTGCAAGAGAAAGGCTCATTAAGTACTTAAAATGGAAATGCTACATCCTCTGTGGAGCATGAATCTATCCATTACATTTTGACGTTTCCTGTATACAACTGGAGACAGAAACAGCACTCAATGAAACCTTTGGCCCCCCCTCAGGCCACTGTCACTGAGGTGTCTTCAAGCAAGTCCTGTCGAAGTTTCTTGTTACCTATTTTTATATCTTGCTTGCTTCTTTACATTGCCTGGTCGCTGCGGAGGGGGGCAGTGGTGGCTAACTAGCTCTGGTACCAATACAAAGAGGAAGATTACTGGCTTCCAGCTTCGATGAAATACTGCTACTCGATGATCTCTCCAGACTGTTTCAGTCGGCTGGTGCTGGTTGATGGTCATGGCTGGTTTTGTTGCGTCACTATTGCAATGGCCTCCGGAGCAGAGCCCATGTGATGCCAGTCAGGACTGTGGAGGACCATGTGTGTAGCCCACATTGGCTCCAGAGTCTTCTGTTGGGCTGATGGTCTCTTTTTGTTCCATTAGAGGCTGGCACATGCCCGGGTCTCCCAGGGAAAGCAGGATTCCTGGGGAAGAGCTCTTAAGTTGGGTGGGCAGATGTTGTGTCAGTCGAGCATTCTGGGGTTGGTTAGATGGCAGCTTGTTCACAAACAGATAAAAATGCACAGTGACCTGCCCTCTCTGTCATCACGCCTCACTCAGCTGGGGGGTGCTTGTGGCAGTGATCACAGCCAGGAATAGTGGCATTGCACAGATTTTTAGGCTGCCTCAGTCTCTCATCTGTACTTTTGTGTTGTCATTTTGTATCTCAGGGATATGACGTCAGGTTGTATGTTTCAGTCGGTTCTTGTTGTAACGTCTCTGCAGGTACTGTCTGGTTTGGATTTAGCAGTTAGGTCTGAGTGGTTGTATGCAGAAATTTGGGCCCAGCTGGAAGCACATCACGTTATTAATGGCTTTCACCTCCAATAATGAAGACTGGTAGCGGGCGAAGCATGTACAAAATAGAAACAGTAGTAACCAGGGTGTAAACAGTTCTATGTGTATGTAGTGTGTGTGACCCTCTAACTGCATGCCCAGCTGACACCTGTTGTCAGTTGCTGGGCTCAGAAGAGAGCAGAGTGGTGGGTGAACCGCCTTTAAGTAGGGCATACATGCTACTACCTGTTTGGGTAGTGAGTGCAAAGATCTCTCTAAGCATGTTGAGGTAAACCAAAAGTGAAGCCTGATAGCAAAGCCCATTAGAGAGCTATGCGCATACTCATAGAACGAGTTACATTCAATTAACTACTATTTCTGGCTCCAGCTACACTGAATGCTGTAAACACAAAAGGCTAGACCTCATGTTTTTGAAATCAATTGCAAAATATTCTTTGCATCTTGGAACATAAGTACCAGAGAGCACACACAGAGCAAATGTACCAAAACAATCCAAGCTGTTCGAGAAGCTGCACCAACTCCCACAAGTTTTCACCCCTTTTCTCTCTATTTCCTGTTTTCCCTCTCTCCACATTCCCCTCTCTATGCATGCTTTTCACCCTTTCTTGTGTAGCTACTTATTTTCTCCTTCATCCTTCTCTCCCTCCTCTTTCTCTTATTTGAACTCATCTCTTCCCTTCATTCACACTCTGTCTGTGACCCCACTGCCCCTTTTCCCTTTTCATTTTCCAATTTCTCTTTCATTCTCTCTCTCTCTACCTCACACACACACACACACACACACACACACACACACACACACAGATCTTCATCTCTCTCCTTCACTCCCCCTCATCTTCCTCTCCCTCTCTTCTCTTTTCTCTATGCTTGTGCACAAATGGGGGATTTACCTAATGCATATCACATCCTATTGCAGGAACTAGGGGAAATTGAGGGTAAGGCTATAGATTTCTTTCTTCTTGGCATCCTGGCCTGTCCCATGCTGGACTGGTTAATGAAGGGTTATATCCACTCTCACAGCATAACACCACAGCAAGAATCATTCAATGTCTACTCAAGTGCTACCGGGACAGAAATTGCCTTTGGAAGGCTGGAGTCACTTTGGAGCATTCTTACTGGAGCAAAGTGACTTTCACTGCATAATTTTGCGTGCATATAACATTGTGGCAACTTGACCGGATTAAAGAACCAGCAACTTTTGAAAGGGTACTATCCCAAATAAGCACACAAGACATGACAACCAGAGTGTTTCACCCTCACTAACCACAGTACATGACAACAGAGAAAGACTGACCTGTGTCCCATTTCACTTCTAATACTGTGAGATACACAGGTCATCCTGGCCATCTGGACGCATCCCATGTAACTGCAACTTCCCTGGTTCTATTTAAGAGATACCTCTTTCACATGTCATCCCCCTCTCCTTATCTTCCCATGTTTCCTATCACTCTCTGCTGCCAATGATCAACAAAGGCCAAAATAGCAATAAAATATGCTCGGAGTATTTCTTAAACCAAATTAAGAAAACTCATACTCTCCTCCTCCCTCTCTGCTGTCTGTCCATGAGACGCTTCCTCTACCTCAATACAACGAAGATTAATAAAACTTTGTGGAGCTCACCAAATTGAAAGCGCCTGTCCAGATAGTGTCCCCACACATATATAAAGTACCGTCAAAGGTACACACACCTTCCCGTTTACTTAAATGAGAAGGTGTGTCCAAACTTTTGACCCAATGCTGTACATATTCTACATTTAATAATCCTTTCCATGTGACTTGGCTGACTGTTACTGTAAATAAAATCTTGGAAATGGAGAGACATACAATAACTTACAATTTCATGAGTTGACTGCCTGTACTGTCAAGTACAGACTAAGGTATCTGCCCCAGCTATATTACTTTTAGATAGTTGGACAACATTGCTTTGGTGATTGTCACATGCCACTTTGTCTTTGAAGCATATGTCCTATAAGTCCTATTGTGTCTTTGCACAGCAAGAAACATGTTTCAAACAACATGTAAAACTAAACTTAAAATATGCAACTGTTTGAATCCTAACAGTTCTTTATAAAAAATAGATGTCTTAACATGTTGACTAAGGTGTTAGAGAGCCTCACATGGGGGCACCAACTGTTGGATCTAGAGGAGCACGGCTGGTTATTAGTGATAAGAATGAATTATTCATAAAAATGAATACAATTATTAATATGTATTAATAATAACGGGGCATCATCCTGAAACTGGGACCAATAACCAGACAATAAAGTAGTCTCATAAAAAATTTACCTGGAATGCTAATATCTGAGGGATATTAACATTCATGGGTGAATGAAGAATGTTTGAATTCAAGCTCTCAATCAGCCACTTTTCACAATATATAAACAATAATGACAAAAGACTTCTCTTTAAAGATATAACAGTGTTTATTAAACAATAATAAAGTAAACAAGGTTAGCCGATGCTTTGATCAATAAATTAATATCCTAAAATCTAATTCTACCAAAACAAAATATAATAATATATATATAATATATATTATATAATAATAATAATAATAATATTAATAATAATAATAATAATAATGATAATACAATTATATATAATAACATAATAATAATAATATATATAATAAACATACATCTATGTGCAGTGAAAACACATGCAAGCGGGAGCGCGTGTGTGTGCGTGTGTGCACTTGTATTTATTACTTCGTGGGGCCAAGTCACAGGGAACACACCAATGCCCTCGTGAGGCCCAAAATGGTGGGCCCAATACCTGAGGCACATCAGGGGAGCTCTAGAGCCTCCCCTGATGTGCCTCTTCCTTTTTTTCCACTTGCCCCACAAGGTGATAAAGTATGGAAACGTGTGAAAAGTGTGGGTGAAATTTTTGCTCTCTATTGCCCCCTATGCCTGGGTCTGCTGTATTGCCACAGATACACACTACAGGAAGTGTGTAACATTTTAGCCAATGAGACATTGCCTTAAACCTCAAGTGCCAGGTGGATTTATGATGGTAGATGGTAGATCATTTTAATACATTTATATTTATTGAAATATGGTGATATCTGTACATATAGAGCCCCAAAGGCAGCCCTGTTGTTTTGTCCAATGAAATCATGCTAATGTCGTGTGTATATATATATATATATATATATATATATATATATACATACATACACACATTTATCATGTATCAATATATATATCAAAATGCTGCGGAGACATCAGAGCCAGCAGTAAATCCCCTTGCCTGAAAAAATATTAAAACTGAAAAACTTGACATATTAATAGCTTTTAGCCTGTCTCAAAATCTCCACAGTAGGAAGACTAACATGCTGCTTTGTGTCAAACCTCCCACTTCTCCTACACAAATGATTAGTCAGTGATTGACAACTGGTTCATGCAGCGAAAAATCCCCCTGCGGCCCAAAAAGGATTTTCTCCATAGACCACCATTGTAAAAGAGATGCCTGTAAAACTGTTGACAGAACCCCTCGAACTGCAAACAACATCAATTATGACTCTTTCTATTATGAACTTTTGATCCATGGAGGTTTTGTGTTTGTCAAACTTTCCTTGAGCCGAGAAAAGTGATTTAAATATCTGTGACGTCATCACAATGTAAAATCTATGGGCTGAGCGGGAGCTTGTGGGCAACACAGAAGCAAACCCGGAAGCTAGAAACTTTTTTTGGCGTATGCGCCAGGCGAGCAATTCCTATCGGACTGAATGGGCGCCGTTTTTAGTCCGGTATCCAGCTCTTATAATACATCCATGGCATTGACACACACTCGGAGTGCTTCCTCTGTGTACTAACGCTGGAACATGTTCATGTGAGCAACAGGTGGGTTAATTTTATTTGAATATGACTTTGTTCATTTAATATTGTTTCTTCTTTGGTACCCAGTTTCTTGCAATTGTAGCACATCGCTAGCTGCTAATGTTAGCACAGATTGCTAGCTGCTAAACATCAGCTATAGATTGAGGGAGCTGCAGTTTTTCTGGATAAAAAGCACTATAATGTTCTCATTTCCTTTCTTACTTTATGAACATAGTTTTTGTATTACTACATCAAGTTTACACACATGCTTTTGCACAGCTGATGCACGCAAGTGCACATGTTACACTCTAAGACCGTGTTTACACCTGGCGTCTCGGGTGATCCGATCACAAGTGGACAGCTCTAATTATGTCTGTTCACAACTGGGGTCCGTTTCACAAAGCAGGTTTAGTGAAAACTAAACCTGCTTTGTCTGTTAACCCTGAAATGAGGGAAACTCTGCGTTTCTTTTCAAATGGAAGTTTTTTGTACAATGTCGGAGATGCTGACCACTTGAGTAAGGCAACTGTATGCAGGGCGGTCAGAAAAGCGTGCCTCGCCCTGAAACCGCTTTTACCCATCTTTGTCGTTTTCCCTGGACATAAACCTGTCAGAGCCATCAAGGAGGAGTTCCACAGGATTGCAGGTGAATGATGTAGAGATCTGTTAAATTAATTTTAAATTATATTCTGTTAATGACACTGTGCTGCAACTTCAGACTGGGATTGGTAATTTTAATTTCTTTTAGGATTTCCCAGTGTGATTGGCTGCATAGATGGTGTACACATTCCGATCACGGCTCCCTCACAAATTAAGCTGATTATGTGAATAGGAAGTCCATTCACAGCATAAATGTGCAGGTACATGTAGATTGACTACTGTTTCAAAAAAGACTGCATCATAGTTCAACCAACATCTGTAATTCTCTGTACTGTCAGGATCATATGTGATGCTGCATACATCATTTCCAATGTGGAGGCCATGTGGCCTGGGTCTGTTCATGACTCGGGGATATATCGCAAGTCTAACCTGAGCAACAGACTGCAACGTGGTAAGCCTAAAGATTTGCACAATATAATTCACTTGTCTCCCTCCTTTAATACACTCTAATGTATCCACTATACATTACAGTTTGATGGCCTTCTGCCGGGTGACAGGGGTTACCCATGCCAACCTAGGCTGCTGACCCCTTACCCTGACCCTGGACCCAGGACGGCAGAGCAGTCAGAGACACCATATGCCATAATCACTTTAGAGTTTAAGTCACCATCATCACCACCATCACAGCAGTTATGACATAATACACGTTTCATTTGGTCTTCTTTATTTCCTACAAATACAAAAGCTAGTTTAGTTAACGTTCCAATAGTTAACATAATTCACATAATTCACCTGTGACCATGCACCCACCTCTAACTTGTGCTCCAGTATTTCAATTATTTCATCTGCCCTCCTAATCTTGCGGTCCAAGTATAGCATTTCTTTATCGGCTTTCTGTATTTTTTTCAGCAGGTATATTTTGTAAACTTCTTTTACTGGTAACTGGGAATACATAAGGAGGACATTAAATTATACAGTTGCACATGAATTCCACAGAATGGTGTTTACTGAACATCTATTTCACTGTGTCAATCTGTGCAGTGGAAGTTGAGGGACCCTACTGGTGCTGCCCAGCCATGCTCTGTTAAAAAGGATGAGAATGTGTTAATACTTCAGTGTAGGCTAAATGTCACTCTATATTCCACCAGAATGGTAAGAAATGTGAATGGGAAGAGAACTATCAGTAACATATCAAGATGTTACCCCTATACGCCTTTCTGGATCCCCCTCTGCAAAGGCAGCAGACATATTCATTCTAGATGAGTGGTATGTTTCAGTATACTTAAACTACCATTTGGCAAAATCTTTGGAGTATTGCCTACTTACAGTTACAAGGTCTGTTGTGGCGTGAGGGGGCTCCACCAGGCAGATAGCACCATCAGAATCTGTTGGGACAAAAGAAAAAAGGACATGAAAGGCAAATAAATGTGTATGAATAGGCTCAAAAAAAAAAAAAAAAAAAGGCCTAGGCATATTACATTTTATAAAGGCACTTGTGTCTTGGGGGGTGGGCTCAGAGGATGAGCTCTCTCCAGGGATTCCCTCAGCCACTGGCCTTCCTAAATTCTGGCTTAGGGCCAGCTCCTCTGCCCCCGTTAGAGGTGGCGGTGCTGGGCCACAGCCTGTTTTACAGGCATCTGCCTTCTTTCTGTTGGCTGAGAAGAAGTCTGTGTTAGTTTAAATAGGCTTAATTATTTAACAGGACATAGATGAGAAGACATTTATGTGTGTGAAAACAGCATTATGTTGGGGATAAAACAACTGCTCAGTCAAACAGCCACTTAATATTTACTTTACAATGTAAAACATGATCAAAATGAGGTACCCCCATGAGATTATGCCGAGGTCTCACCTGTTTGAACAATGTTTTTATATTTCATCCTAAGCTTCTGCCAAGTGCACTTCTCCCTGGCGGGATTGCACCTAAATGAAATAAATTAATAGGCGACCATTCAAGCAGTTTTCCCCTGTAATATTATTGTGATTGCAAAGGACTACATTTAAACTTACGCATTGACCCAGGTAGCAATGTTCTCCCACGCCGACTCCCTCTCTTTTGCAGCTGCAGCAGTGTTGCACTTCTTTTCGAAAACGTGTTCAAACTCGCTGTATGAGCGCATTAAGATTTCTAATTCTAGTGGGGTGAAAAACGCAGCCCTCCTCTTCCCTGTTGCCATGGCGACTCGTCGAATTTGGGTTCCATTGATGCTGGCTTTTTATAGTTGTGGTGCACGCGCTTGAGGTGAAATTACTCTGAGTTGATTAAACTGACTCAAATCAGCTGTTCTGAAACAGGAAACTCAGAGTTTCCTATCTCAGAGTAGATCAACTCAGAGTTCAGGATTAGACTCAGAGTTTGTTGAACCTGCTTTGTGAAACGGACCCCTGATGTTAACATGCGTCTCCACATGCATCTTGAGTGACCACTTGCGATTGGATCTCACTTCCCTGCTCTATATGCAACTAAACACCTACATCATTTCTGTTTGCAAAGACCAAATTCTTTTGATTTTAACCAGTGGGAGGACTGGGGGTCTGTGTATCCTCCGTCCAAAGCTGTGTTAAACTTGTTTGATAACAGGATAAACAAATATACAATCCCCTCACAAAAATCAGCCCGTTCTATTGATTTGCTCTAGCACTGCATCGGAATGTACATATATATATATATATATATATATACACACACACACATACCCGATGAAATCGGAGAGGTGGGGGGCAATTTTATATGCCAATAAAACAATTTGCTATCAAAAACAAAAGCCCCTGAATGGTGAAAAGGCTGCTTCTTTAAAGACATTTATACATATTGTTTCTAAACAAAGAAGTGCTCATTTTAGCCATGGAGTGGTTCAGAATGTGTCATTTTACTAACAAAGTGAAATTCTAATTTATAGTATTGTTCTATTGTGACAACAGATTTATGTTCTCATCAAAAACAGACAATATATCACAGGATTTACACGTGTTTCCTATGTATTTTACAGAAATATATGAAGTAGCACAAAGCTTATAATGTGATACAGGTTCAGATCACTGCTAAATACTAGTAAGATTGAACACTAAAAACATTCACAGATCTAAAAGTGTAGGTTCACATCAGAGAGTATTAACGCATTTATCAAATACATGACTTACACTCTCTTATCTATATACACAACATACAAGATATAGTCTACAAAGCTGACATGTTAACACTTGTTATTCTGGTTACTTTAAGCTTATTACTCAATATACAGCTGAAGAAAATGTCACAACAACCAGCCAAACCTCCTGCACACTCATTCACTAATCATACAACATCAACAAGTGACTGAACAGTCACTCAATTAAAAACTGGATCAATTCCAAATGAATGAGTGAGACCAGACAGCTCACTGTAACTTCAACAAGCAAACTACCCACAACACACTATATGATCTCTGCTGCATTTGTGTTAAAGAGATGAATTCACACAACAGCCACACAGAGAGACATTTAACCATCAGAGATGAAATTAACGATGAAAGAGACAGAGAGAGAGAAGCTGTTTCTGATTCACATTATCTGATGTCTTCTTTCTTTCATGGAGATGAAGTATCCATGTCATAACGTCCATTTATGGCTGTTGGTCATCTAGTTTGTTTGTTTGTGGATGCTGGTTAACAAGTCTATTATTAGCAACAATGACACAAGCTAACTCTCCTGGTTGTTTCTTCAGTTGGTTCTCTCTCCAGCCGCTCCCTGAAGGCGTCCTGCTGCTGCTGCTGCGCCGCACAGTCCAAATCCATTCTCCCATTAGTTTAACAACAGTCCTTAACAGTCCTTCAGGGCTGCTACATCAAGCTAACTGTTGCATTGGCTAATGGAAGCAGCTATCTACTGCTCCATAAAAGAAGTGAAACCTAATTTATCGTTATCTTACGGTCTTCTTCTCTTACCAGTCTGTCACACTCACCTATGTTACAGTGGTAGAGAACTGAAGATGAAATATAGAAACTATCACTGGACCGATGCAATGTCAATATTGCATTCTGGTTGTTGATTGGTTAGGGAGGGCGTCCTCCCTTGGAGCATCATTTTATGTGTCTTGGCCAATCATAGATTAGCATGAAAAAAAGTGAAGTTCATTAAATTGAGGTAAGAAATCCCATCCTGAGGACAGCAGGAGCTTGTCCTCCTCTGTCCCCCACACCCCCCCACTGCCTCCCACCACCACTTCACACAGACTGCCCTTTCTCCTCCCGCCCTGCAGGTGATGCTGTTGAAGCATTTTAATCAGAATTTCAATAATGGATTCTTACCAAAGAAGAGAAAAAATATTTTATAAATAATACTGAAATTTGATAGTGGTTTATTTCAACCAAATATTCTTCTTTAATATTTTGATCTCCCTCTTGCCTCTCAAAAAATAGAGGAGCAACCTCCTCTGCCTCTATGGACCAGCCTCCACTGATATATATATGTAACAAATACTAATGTTATATGCAGCGATCTCCCCGCAGCTGTGTCTCCCCATTGAGAGACGCTGTGCGCATTTACGCACAAGATACAGTCAGCGTAAGTTAATTGATTATTTAAATCTCCAACACGCCAACAGGATCGGTCAGGATCTAATGTTAATTTATGTTCTGTTTTCTTCTACACATCCAATAAGTCAGCTGTTACACACACAGTCCAGGTTTTCTACTGTTTGGAGTAAAGCAGTTGCCTGAGCACATTATGTTGAGCAGCAAAACTAAAAACTGTAGTTATCAACTTGACAGGACAGAGAAAACTATTCAGCAACATTTAGCTTTTGAAATATTTTTTTTAGACAGACAAGCAAAAAACAAGTTATTTTCTGGTTTTGGTTTAATTTCTACTCCCATTACTTATTTGAAGAGGAAAACGGGAAGTTGGATTATGTTTTTTTAATTCACATGAAAAACGGAAAAACAAAATAATGCCTATCTTTATCTTGTTATCAAACTAGTCAACACAGCTTTGGACTAGGAGGCAGCAATGCAATTCTTGTGCCTAGTCTGCAGGAAAGTAGAGGACATCAGTTGAGTAGGTGGTCCTTCAGTGTGGCCCAGGACACATTGCATTTACACTGCTAAATGAATATGGTCACATGTGGCCCAGACCACCTCCGAATGTGGTCTGAGTGATCGGATCTCTTGGGTGCGGTCACACCTGTATTTAGAGATGTCCACCTGTGATCGGATCACCTGAGACGCATGTTAATGCCAGGTGTAAACAGGGCCCAAAATTTAGACGATTTGTCTACAATCTTGCGTGAGGTGAAAGGCCTAATAAGCAGCCCTTTGTGTGTTATTTTTAGTTTGGGTCAGTTACCATGGTAACTGACTGTGAAGCTAACCTGCTCACTGGCAGGTTTTCTTCAACAAACCCTGAGTTTTTCTCTTTTTCCTTCCTCTTACAGAACCACTGCTTCATTTCCTCATTCATTCAGTCCATATCAAAGCACGTTAATTAGTGGAGGTTTACTGTCTGTCAGAATCTAAATCCTGGTTGGATATTAGTTTGTTACTCAGGACTTTCTAAAGTTACCACTTTTATGTGCATCAATTATTTCTTTGAACAGTGGTTTTTGCTCCCACATTCAAATATTACACAGCATGAATTCGGCCTCAGCTCAGAATCAAACCTCTGTATGTCCTTCTGTTATAACACTGTGACTCTCTGCACACAAGACAGCTGTCAGTTTGTTAGAGCACCTCCTGACCTGAAATGTTTATTGCATTGCTCAGTGTAACACTGAGATTACAATGATTACACTGAGATGTGTAATCTCAGTTTAAATTTAAACAATCTGTATGAAGCTTTAGACACTTGGGATCAATGAATAATTATCTCTATCTCTATCTGATGGAACATAAATGTTGGAGATTATATGTTAATATTTCTGAGTGAGCAGGATCACTGAATGCTGTTGAGCCAAGATCCAAATAGATGTCTGAACATTTAAAATCTACTGTATTTTAACCTCGACGCCTTTTCAAGTACAAATCATCAAACACATTATTACTGATCAGACTGTGAGCTACAGTCATGTCTCTATGTCTTTAAACTACATATATTTTAAATCTTTAACTATATTTTTCATCTTCAGTTGCTGCTTGCTGTGTTTTGTCCCCATCAGATTAAAGCTGAACAAATATATTTAAAATGTAATGTAGCTGCAGCCTGATACACAGTCTGATTCCACTTTATCATCATTAAGGAAATGTAAGTCTAGTAAATGATGAATTAATCAACTACACTGAATAAAACTTTATTGTGTTAACTCACTGACACTTTTCCCGCTCTGACTCAGGCTCTTTTTTTTAAGGCTCTGCCTTTTATTTACCTGTTGCCGTGGTGAATCTTAGTATCGGAGCTCCATTGATGATGGCTGTTTTCATTTATCACCTATGCACTTAACCTAGCCTGGCATAAACCCTGAATTTGGAGTTGATTAAACCTGTGGCGGCTTATCCCAGCTTTTTGATTCCAGAACAACTGATCTAAGTTCAATCAATCCTGCATCTGTTCACTCTGGGTTAAGCTGTAAGTGGTAAATAAAAAAAGCCATCATCAATGGAGCTCCAATACTATGATTCATCATGTCAACAGGTAGGCTAATTAAAAAGCAGAGCCTCCATTTAAATCCAGTGGATGTAGAGATATTAATCCATGTGTATGTGGACGGTTACAGTTATCTTTAAAAAAAGAGCCTGAGTCAGAGTGGGGGAAAGAAACGACTGTGCATGACTGTGCATTTAGATAGTCCTGGAGTAACAAACTAATATCCAATCAGGACTTTGATTCTGACAGTAAACCTAATTAATATTCTTCAATACAAGTTTTGATATGGACTGAATGAATAAGGAAATGAAACAGCGTGCCTGGCTCTGTAAGAGGGAGGAGACAGAGAGAAACTCTGGATTTTTTGAAGAAAACCTGCCAGTGAGGAGGTAAAGTTCACAGTCACCATGGTAACTGACCCAGAGTTTAAATTACCTCTCTTTCTGGAACTTGAAAAACAGAATTTCTCTCATCTCAGGGTTAACAAGCTCAGTTTTCACTAAACCCACTTTCTGGAATAACCCTCCAGCAGGTCAGTCAGTCCACCCCATAGATATATTTAGTGTTTTATATCTATGATCTGCGCCATCTTGGATATACCTGGGGTTCTGGTGACTACTCCACAAAGATCATAAACCACTGAATATAAAAACGACTCACTGAAATCATTTGATAAGTTATCAATGAGTTTGTTTTCTCATGTTGAATACCTGTGTAATGATTTAAAAGTTATTTTCACAGAGAGATGTTCAAAAGGCAGAGAGGGATACGGCCTGCTGATGATGCAACATCACACATTCTGTCTTTGATGGACAAGCCGGGGTTTATGGAAAGATTTAATGACAGTAACAAAGGTACGGGGCAGCAGGTCCTTTGGGGGGCAGCATATTACACAAGTGCAAAATTGTGCAAATACACAAATATTTAGCCTACTTGTCAGAATCAGAGATCTGTTGGCAAAAAAACAACTCTACATAAGCCTGGCTTCAATCATGAATGTTGCAGTAAACGTAAGAGAAATAAACTAAAGTGCTCTACATTTCTTTCAATGGCATATTGCCTGTGTTATATCCTGTCTATATGAATTATAAATGTCTATATTTGTAGTTGGAAAATGATAAAAGGCTGTATTGGCATTTCCAGAAGGGCTATGAAAGTGTCCACGTTGTGTTACTACACTGCAGTGTTTCCACTGGTAACATTTTGCAGTGGTGGGCTGCCACGCCAAAATCTTTGCCACCATTGCAACACTGCAGAAACACGAGATAACTGCTAAAGTATGATAAGGCTGTCTGACGTTAGTGGTTTGATTTATTGTTGATAGGGATGCTTGTTTTGATTTTTTTTTTTTCCTGACCAATAGCTGACGCTCGCTAACTGACAAGATTAAAATGTAGTATTTAGAATGAATGAGTGTCTGTGACACATTTAAAAAATATATCAATACAACAAACGTTTACTGTATAACAGACGGAATAAAAGAGACCAATAGGCCTACATGAAAAATATTTAACATAAATAAATGTTTAAGTAAATAGCAAATAGTAGCCAGACTTCCTAATGATCAGAAACAGATTAACAAACGAAAACACACATTGAATCCTCCGGTGAAGAGAGCGTTGAAACGAAAACCACCTCCGCCTCCTCCTCCGCTCCTGGCTTATTAATGATTGAAAACAGCCAACAGGTTAACAAAACTGAAACTTGCAGTCACAATTTTCAGACCTCAACCTCTAAGTTTGTGTGACGCTCAAAACAATTTATCCACTGTTTTACAGCCACAACAGTAGGTTACGGCCAGAGGTGTACTGGCCATCAGGCATACTGGGACGAATTCCATGTTTTTGGGCCAGTGGACTGTCAAAACACAGGATGATTATCAGCTAACTGTACTCAGTTTCTAATGGCAGTATGCTGTAAATGGTCAGCAGCTGAAAGCGCTGTGTCCAGTTAATGGTTGAATGTGGTTTCTGTATAAACTGTGTAGCTGTTTTAATGTTAAATAACTAGTTTTCCCTGCAAATTTAAGGCATTTTTCGAGTACAGGACAGCACCTTTGAAATGTGATTGTCTTAGCTGATATGATTTGAGAAACATTAACCCCCAAAAACTTAATTTGTAAAAAAAAAACAAAAAAAAAAAAAG
Organism: Thunnus maccoyii; assembly: GCF_910596095.1. Taxonomy (NCBI): domain Eukaryota; kingdom Metazoa; phylum Chordata; class Actinopteri; order Scombriformes; family Scombridae; genus Thunnus; species Thunnus maccoyii. The sequence continues at coordinate 33,155,864 of NC_056542.1, forward strand.
AGGAAAAAGTTGTTATATGAAAATGAGTAAATAACAGGAACAATCAGCGTGTAGTGTCTGTTTGCAAAATCTTACTCGGTAACTAAACTCAGTGACTTTGAGAGGGTGTCAGACTTAAGTCTTTTAAAAGTCTTTTCAAAATCTTCTAGTGTATAAATCCAATGCCTTCGTGACTCGGCTGGGAACCCCCGCCCCCACCCCACCCCAGTACACACTGCCCCCACGGTAAATCTCTTGTTCCACAGAAAACACTGCACTGAATCTTTAGCTCCAACATATGTTGGTTTTAAAGGCAGTAGGCTATAACATCATTTTGTTATGATTATACCACATTTAATTTACAAGCGGTGGATCATGCTGTATGTGACAGGTTAAGACAACTCAATGTTTCTTCTAATTAAAATGTATATTTAATTATATGTCCTCATAGGAAGAGAAGTGTTCGCTACCCAGCCCGTCGAACTAGGTTCTTTTGTCTTGGAGTACAGGGTGAACTCAAATCACTGGAAGAATGCCGGTCCAGACACTACTCAGAGAGAGAGAGTACATTTCTGTTTGAATTTGAATGGCGGGAACGTCACTGGTGGTGAGCATGTAAAGATACATGTTTCGTAGAGATCAGAGAAATTCTAATTAAGACCTTTTGAATAGTTGATGAATGAGTGAAAGCAGGAACAACTGCAAAAGTTAATTCAGTGAATCAGATTTGGTTTGTAACTTTAGCCATCACTGAAAAGTCTTGACATTTTAGGCTAATGGAAAGAGTTTTATCTTTATCAGGATGTTCTCCTATCACACATCATACAGATAGAGTTGATGTGCTATGTATTTTAAATGACTCTTACAGTAAAACTGTTAAGATGTATACACTTTATGAAATTACATATTTAAGTAGTACAGTTTAAGTTGAATGCGTAGTTTTCTTATACTTTTCAGTATTGATGCATCCAAAGAAGATGGATCCCTTGGAAGATTAGTGAATGACAACCACAAATCTCCAAACTGCATCATGAAAAAAGTCACTACATTTGTGCCTGTTTGCTGTGAAGAAAATAGAAATAGGAGTTGAAATCGATTACAACTATGGTGATTCAAAATGGCCATGGTGTAAAAAGGGGAGTTGTAGGGCTGTGCGATATGACCAAGATCTCATATCCCAAAGATGATATGTGTCCTGATAAATTTTCTGTAAATCCAATGAATAAATAGTTTCTGGTCCATGCCCCCCCCCACCCCCACCTCCCAGTCTGTCCATCCTTTGCGTGGATTAAATTAAATTACTCTTCTTGACTTTTTACTCGTGAAGCTTTTATTGCACTTACAATAACGTAAAGAGTGTTGTTGTCATCAACTCAAGTACTTCACTTGGTTCACCATCTCTCCAATTCTGTGCTGCACACACGGAGGACTTGGCCCCGCGTGCAGTGAACCACGGAGAGCCGAGGAGACTAGCACAACCATAAGTAACAGCAAGACGCAGAGACTATCAACTGAGCTGAAATGAAACGTGTGCACATAAATTAGGTAAATAACATAAATAAAGTCTCTACTGCATTTTGCTGTCATTTATAGTCGCCTCTTTCTCAGTGCAGGCGGAGCTGAGCCCTTCATGTGTGTAGCACAGTGGTGGAGAGTTGATGACGACTACACTCATTATGTTACTGTAAGTGCAATGAAAGATTTGCAAGTAAAAAGCCAAAAAGAGTAATTTATCAATGTAATCCACACAAAAGATGGACAGACTCCAAATGATGAAAAATATCACCGTAAAGAGAGTGATTTACGACATTTTTCCTTGTCATGTGATATATATCATCATAATGCAGAGCCCTACTGAGTTGGTTAGATTAGGGATACAAGTTTTTTTGAGAATTTAAAGTGTGTAAAAATGTGCCGATTAGTACAGTTACTTTTGTATTTCTCCAGTATTTATATTAATTTGATTATCTGTGTATCTGTGGATTTCATTTTATCTCAGAGATATATGATCTGATCAATATAAGTTCTTGTTTTTTATCTGAATTACAGTTGAAAAGCAAGCAGGCTCCTGCTGTGGCAGTAGAGACCGAGACGTTCCCTATAGATCATAGTTCCCATGAGGATTCAAAGAGAGATGATTCTAGCACACAGGTAATGGAGTAATGTAGACACTGTTGTCACTAACTATTTATGTTGACCTGTTCACCATGTAGTTCTATTACCAAGATATGAAGTTGTTTACATTGCTCTTCTGATACAGCTTTTCAGTCAGGATTACTCATTAGGTGATGTGGTAGGAGCCAGTTAACATCACACACTCATGTTTCGAGTCTTGCCTCATGGGGCCTTTCTGTATGGATTTCACTCTAAGTGATATCATTAAGGCAACACCTGTCAGTATCTAAATTTAATTGTTACAGGTATACCTTTACACTTCCCCAGCTGTTGCATGTTTAAAAAGGGTATTTTGAACATGATCCATTGCAGCCCATTATATGTTAAAGTTGTTGAGACATCTAGAAAAGAACGTGCCATGCATTTCACTTGAAGTTATATGCTAATTCAGAAACAGTTTTCACATGAGCTAACTTTTATAACTAGCTAATACCTCCACATACATGATTACTATCAGCGTACTGATTATTTTGTGTTTAATTATATCTAGGTGTTTACTGTCCGAGGGTCTTCCCTGGTGGATTATTCCGAAAGTTATGAAACCAATGAGGACTGTACTAAAGACCAACCTCTGACTCCACACTGTGATGAAGTTGGAAGAAAAAAGAGGAGGACAGAAAACATTCTGGTATGCCTCAGATACTTTGAACGCCAGTAACATGTTGATAGGCAACTGATTCAAAAATCCTTCCTCTGTGATTGATTTTTATAGAATGTAAACAAAAATGGATAACCATTCCTTGATATGATTCCCTTTTTGCAGATGAATAGAGCATCAGATTTTTCTGATCCTCTGCACAATTCACATGCAAGTATAGTGGACCAAACCGATGATGAGGATTCTGTAAAAGACCATTCCAGTGTGCAATCAGATGATGAAGTAGTTCCAAGGCTGAGAAGGACAAAAAGCATTCTGGTATGCTTAAGACACTCTTAATACCAATATCTAGTTGATGGGCAATTTCACTCCAAATCTTTCCCCTGTAATTGGTTTTAATAGACTGTGAACAAAAATGGATAATCATAACCTCGACAGTTTTCTGATGCTCTCTGCGATTCAAGTGATGACAGCACAAAGGGCCCTTCCACTTCTATGTCTGAAATGGCTTCACAAAGGCTGAGGAGAAGCTGTAGCCATCCTGTAAGCCTCTTTTTACCTCCTTCATGTCATCACTTAAAGGATAGCACCAGCCAAACTCAACACCATGTTCACTAACTAGAGTGCCAGACATGCATATAGACGATGCATTAAGGCTGAAATTTTCATACCATCAATATTGTACCGCTATAGGTACATTTGCACTATTCAAACGTTATTTGCACTTTTAAAGAAAAAAATACTTTTACAAAATTTCCATTTGTTTATCCTGGGGTTAGATTATGAATCCTACGAGTGTAGGCATTTGCATTTTCACTGGAATTTTGATTTGTGAATAAAATTCTTATTCTAATTTTTTAGTCAACTTGATTGGTATAGTTTAGTATTTGATGATGATCAGGAAGTGTTACTTTTTTTTTCAATGTTTGTGTTTGTCTGGTGCTCTTGTTAGTGAGTCTGGTATTGATTTTTGGAGGTAGGACTTTGAACATAACACTGAAGTTTTGCAGAGCGAGAGGCAAACTCATCCCATGGAAGTGGAACCGAAGAAAAAAACGGATGGACAAGAATTTATGCATTGTTTTTACTGCTATGGATTGTTCACAAAAAGAGTTATGTGGCGACATTTTCAGGTCTGCAAATTCAAGCCTCAGAGTAATACATCTAAAGCAGGTGAAAAAAAAAAGAGTCCAAGCATTGTGTGCTTTTGCTGAACCTGCTCCAGTTGGATTAGCGAAGCATACTGGAAGTTCTTAAGTGTTATGAATCAAGACAAGGTTACAGTTGCTATTAAGGAAAACCGCTGCATTCTAGAGTTTGGTTGAATGAGAAGCTAATCAGCCAACACCAATGCAGGGCTCCACTGTGTGAGTATTTCATTCACATTTGCCCCTAAAAATAGATATGTGCCAACTGGAAAAATAATTTACTCACACACTGTGCGAGTACAAATTACAACCATAAGACTATATGAAACGCTAGAGGACTTTTAAGTTGAAACAACGGATAGAGGAGGTGGAGACGCTTGGCCGACAAGGCAGTAACCACAGTAACTCAGTCAGTCAGGGACAGACTTGTGCTCGTGCTGAAGAAGTATTTGGTACAATAATTAACATCATCACTAAAGATGAAGCCCCTTAATTTTTATTTTGGGCGAAAAAGAGAAGAGGTGAAAGAGGAATCCGGCGAAGTTGATTTGCAAGGTTCAACTGAGGTGGCTCACGCTAGCACAGCGGCTAATGCTAGTGATGCTAACAACGCTAACGACGACCAAACTATAAAAGCAGCTGGACGACCGATATCCTTTGCGTGTAGTAGGCATGGGCCTACTTTTGTAAGCTCATTGTCCTGCTAAAAATGATGAATGATGTATCTTGAAGAATAAGACAACATAAATTTTGATTTACACACACACACACACAGAGCTTAAATATGTATGTAATGAATTGTTTTCTTTAATAAACTGTTACTTGGATATTTTTCAGTGTGCTCTTAAATTTCTTTGTGTGCTCCTAAATTTTTTCATTTAGGAAAAAAGTAAGCATTGAGCACTGCAATACATTCGAAAAAAACTGAGAGAGCTTGGCAGACTGGTACTGGAAGCAACAAGAGTTAAACCTGTGAAGACTATCAAAGAACTCATAAAACCTGAAAAGTACAGTCATGTTGTCACTGCTGCAAGATGCCTAGCTGGATTCAGTGATGAAACTGGCAAATATCAACATCCATCTCTTGCTCGTAAAGTGGGACACAGTTTGCATTCTTTGGCCATGTTCATTAAGTCCGAAGGATTGAAGATTAAAGATGCCAGCTGCCCAAGATGCTGAGGAATTTACAGAGCTATATCAAGAAAGTTGGAAATTTGACATTGCAAGCCAAGCGCTAACTCAACTTGACCAGACCAAATGGAATTCTCCTCAACTCCTTCCATTCACGCACGATGTCCAAAATCTTCACTGCTATTTGTCTGAGGAACAGCAGCAACACTTGAATGTCCTGAAAGAAAAGCCTTTGCCCTTAAGTGGAAAAGCCTTGCTAAAGTGAACCTGATGCAAGTAATTCTCTTTAACCGCGGGAGAGCAGGAGAGGTATCCAGAACGGATCTTGTTTGCGTACTTATCAAAGGACACGTCAGAAATGCATGAAGATGTCAACTCGGCCCTTACAGCACTTGAGCAGATGCTTTGCAAACATTTTGTATGGATAGCCATAGTAGGAAAGAGAGGAAGGAAAGTTACTGTTCTCCTCACCCCTCTCATGAGGGAATCGCTTGATACTCTGACTGAGAAGTGAGAAGAATGTGGGTTGCTGAATGAAAATGGATACTTGTTTGCATTGCCGCATTCTGTCCATTACCTCAGGGGTTCCAACTGCATAAAGCAGTTTGTGAATGAATGTCATGACATCAAAAATCCCAAAGTGCTAACCTCAACGAAACTCAGGAAACACATCGCTACCCTCTCAACCGTTCTGAATCTCAAGACTACAGAACTTGACCAGTTGGCAGATTTCTTTGGGCATAACATCAGCGACCACAAAAAGCAGTACCGCCTTCTAGAGGGCACCCTCCAGCTAGCTAAAATAAGCAAAGTTCTCCTGGCGTTGGGACAGGGATGGCTAGGAGAATACAAAGGGAAGAGCCTGGATGAAATATGTAAGGGGTATTAAGTCTTATTATATTGGTGCAATATATGACATGTCAGCAAACAACTATTTGTCATATAAAGATATAGGAGAGTAAAGGCCTTTACACACCGGGGGCAGTTTTTTTGTGCAATGTTTTTTTAAACTTGTTTTTGATGTGTACTTTCATACAGAATGTGAATATTACAAGGTGAAAAAAGTATAATTTTGAGTTTTCACCCGGTGAATAAAGCATCAACCAATCACGAAGCGTAATTTACACAGACAGCTGTTTCTTGTGAAGGCCCACATGGGGTGTTGAATATCCCGCTGTATGTGTTTTGAACATATTTACTGTATCTACATTGATTCATCACCTCCCAGTCTGTCTGTGAGCTTGCCTGTTTCACTGCAGGCAGGCAGGTATGCTCACTCGCTATAGTGGGAATCAATACATTGATTCATGTATCATATGCATCATCATCATGTATTTATACATATACACTGTGGATTTCTTCCCGTGGAGCCGACATGCAAACTATTTTGTTTCAGTAACTTTCTGCTGTGAGTCAGCCTGGTGAAGGCAGTTTGTCCGGCCGCTGTGCTCTCAGCTCCCCAGAACACAGGTCAGAGATCATCATCTTCATCACTGAATGATGTCAACATCATCTTGTCCTTGTCCTCCTTCTCGTCACTCGACAAAAGAAGAGGAGAGCATTATATCCATTCAATCCACTCTGACTCCGACCTGCGTTCAGTGACTCTGTCCACAGAAGCAGCTGTCTGTCAGCTGCAGCTCCTGGTGAGCTTAGAGCACAGCGACCAGACAAACTGTCTTCACCGGGCTGACTGACAGCAGAATGAGCTGTCACAAATTCTCTCACAAATTTGTGTTTCTGTCGCAAATTCATATCGCTGCCAGTGTGAATAGTTTTGATGTGAACTATTCACAGGTGAGCATCTCACATTTTCGTGTTGTTTATTTGTCACACCCCCAGTGTGTAAAAGGCCTTAATGGCGACCAGAGCAGAGAATTACATCACACTCCCTCTATGTTATCTGAGCCTCTCTGTTCTCTGTTTTGATAGCTGGTCTGGTTGCGCGTTCATGTGAGTTCATGTGAGTTCACGTGTTCAAATTTTAAGCCTTTTAAATTTAACTTAACCATATGGACACACAAAAAAATTAGCATCACATCATTGACCCATTTGACCTTAATTAAAATACAGATGAAGACGGCAAGTTGTGTAGTGGTAATAGTTTTACCAATTGGTTGAGAGGATAATTCTGCTATTTTTCAAGCCAGCCTCTATTTTGTATTCAATGTCAATCAGTATAGATGAGAATTCTGTTAACTCGAGTGTCCTCATCAGGTTTTCAACAATGGAAAACTGTCAGGTACTCCCTGTCAACTGAAATAAATGTCAATCCACTGTTCAAAAATTAAAGGGGAAAAACGGGTAGTTACATATTGTTTCCATAATTCTACAATAAAGGGGTAGACAGACAGCGCAGGTTTAAATCCAACCCCTCCATGCAGAACCAGACCAGCACTCACAACGGTAGTACATCACCTGGAGACAATCTCGCACACTTCTCCACTGCAATATACAGCAAGTCTAAAATACAGCAACTATAATTTCAAACTAAAAGATTCTGCTAAAGCAACCAAATCTGTGAAAGCCCTGATGGAGAAACCCCATGTGTTTGTGTATAGTGCAAAATGGAGAAAAGGGACATTGCCAAATGTTCATGCTACTCACACACTCTGTTTACATGTTACAGACAACTGATATAGGACTATAGGATATATTCCTCTGTGTGGTTCAATCATGTGCTGTAAGCACACATACCACAGCGTTAGACACAGCACACACAAAGTTTAGCAACTGAAAAAACAAGACATGTCAAATGTTGATGTCTTATCACACAACCTTTAGGGCTTTTCAAATATTTGGTTGTTGCTTTAATAGAATCTTTTAGTTTCAAATCATAGTTTCCATATTTAAGATTTGCTGTCTATTGCAATGGAGGAGTGTGCAACATTGTCTCCAGGTGATTTGCTACTCATGTGAATGCAAATCTTGTTCTGTATGAAGGGGGGGGGGGGGATTTAAACCTGTGCTATCGCTATATTGTAGAACTATGGAAACAATATGAAATTACTCTAAACTGTTGTTGCTCATCTTTGAGAGACACACATGCCATATACTATATTATATTATTTTATATAATCTATACTCTTGATCACTGCAAATTGATTGCTGTCACAATGACAAGAAAAATTATGCATGATAAAGATCCTAATCCAGCCAGCTTTACTGACAGCTACATCATATTTTAATTAGATATATCTGTCTTCTATATTTGAAGAAACTTTTTTTCAGTACCCAGATGATGCCAGTATGCCAGAAGCACAGGTGTCAGGCTGACATCCCTGCAAGAATGTACCTCCACATCATATGCCCAAAGCCAGAGAGAGTCAGCAAAAACAAGGTGAGCTTAGAACAGTGGTTCTCAGTCTTTTTTGGGCCAGCGCCGCCCCTTTCTTCTGTTTTGGCTTTCTGCCTTGTGTGAGGTTCTTTGGCCAAAGTCATTAGATATAAATTATCCTAGCAGGCCTACATCATATAATATGATGGTAACTCTGTCTAATTCTCAGTTTATCAGTGAAGTGTAGATTGGAGTCTCTATACAGTGACAGCTGCCTCATATGAACCTCTGCGTACATAGGTAAAGCCACGCTGCTCTCCTGTATGAAATGGCTGTATCCTCATTCTCTCTGTATTAATGTAAACTATAATAACCTGGTTGTGGACCATATCTCTCACCTGCATCTTCCTCACTCCCTCTCCTTCTCCTTGCAGTTCTCATGCATTACGCCTGGGACACACAGGCTGCGTGAGCAGCGCGTGTGCATCGCGGAACCTTTTGCTTTTCATTTCGGTGCCCATGTTAATGTAGGAGCGAAAATATGATGAGCTTGTGGAATTGTACTAAGTAATATATAAAACAATAAGGGTTGCACAACACCAATGGATAGGTGAAAACAACTCCTTTAAAGGAGATTGTTTTCGAAAGTTCTGGTTGCAATCCCTGGGAAAAGAAAATTCTTACCAGATCGACTTGACCTACGCCGGTCACTGACCCACCCAAAAAGCGTTAGGCTACCAGACAAACAGGAGACATCTGGAAATATTAGGTAAGGGGGGAGCAAAGTACACCACACACACACACACACACACACACAGCAGAAATTAGGAAATGTCTAAATGGTCCAGAGACATCTACTCCCATTGGTCAAGGTCCAAGTGATCATTTGGCTCACGAAAATGCCAAAAGTCACGTCCATTTTGGTATAAATAGGGGTTGGGTGTGAGCTGAAAGGGGCTGCTGCATTTATGACTTTCTGAGTTCTGTATGTTCGTGTGTAATGAAATAAACTCCTGTTGGTTGTCTGCTCATCTCTCTGGTCTCAGTGTTTGGTGTGAACATCTTAATATAACCTGATTTGCAACCCCTATATGAACAGGTTAGAGCAGCCACACAGGCTGCTGCGTCACGAGATGACGTCACGTCATCTAGAGATTCAAGGTCTCACCTATTTTCTCCGCGTGACGTGCGCGGTTCTCAGCAGAAATAAACAGGGAAAACCATCCGTTGACAGTCATATGATATCATACTAGCAACATTACACCCTTCACTGTAGTTTCAATGTCTATATCTGTAGAATATGTCACAGACATGAAGTGTCACCACTGCGGGTCAGCCTGCGTGGTGCACGCCAGGGCAGGGAGCCTCTCTGACGGGGAACTCCAGTATGGAGAGTCAGTGACACACGGAGCTTCAGCACTATAATCAATAAAAAATTTTTTTTAAAAACATCCTTTTTGAGGAGTGTATGTGGTTGACACAGAAGTATCCCCAACCAAACCCCACCATAAATGAAATTTATCATTAAATGATATGAAATATTCTATAATTGATGGCCATTATCAAAGTCAAACTCTATGTAGAAAGATAAAACTGGCAGCAGAAGCGCCGCAGCAGCAACGCTGCAAGCGTGCATGACGCAGCAGTTCAGCGACGCAAACGCACTGCTGAGGTTCATGCAGGCTGTGTGTCTCAGGCGTTGGGGGGAGAAACGGTTGCTTTGTCCACAGAGAGCATGTGTACGGATGGCGTTCTGTAATGTGCGTTGTCTGATTTCTGATCGATAAAGCAACTTACTTTCTCACTCCCGGTGACACAAACACAGCAGTCCCAAGTGGGCCAAACACAACTAAACAGGCAGGAAACTTCAAATACTCCTCGGAATATAGCAGAGCAAAGGGACTCAGTGGTCCGTCAATTCACAACAACACAAGAGCAATAAAGCTTATAAAGCTAAAACTAACAACACACAATCTAACACTGTCTCTGCCCAGACTTAAAGAGTTTTTACTGGATTTACAGTATATTTATCATGAAAATTATCCAGTGAAAGGTTAATGTGTGATTTGATTAGTTTAACGAAACATAAAGGTAGAAATTCAGACTGAAAAGTTAGCATTTTGAGCAGCACCCTTAAAACAAGCCTTTTTTCAACAATGCGTCATATTACGTCACTAGAGGGAGTCCCTCTCCCTGTCCCAGCTGCAGTACACTGTGCTGTACTAAGTACGAATGAGTCTGAGCAGTCGTCATTAAGTGAATTTGTATTTCTTTTTTTTTGTTTGTTTCTAGTTTTGTTTTGCATTTTATCATTTTTCATCACTGTGAATAATTGTGGTTGTTCAGGATGCACAAATTCCAGCCTTTCAGGACCTGATGTCCACTTTCCTAGCAGGAAAAGCAGCAGCTAGTTTTTGTGCCCGGCTGAGTTTTGTGCAGGTGAAGTCTTCATTGCTGCCTCTGTAACGGAAGAACACAGTTGTGTGCAGGCCCATTTTAGACAGGAGGGTTATGTTATTTGTGATATGATGAAGTTCAGGATGGGACGTCAAACTAGGACTGTGTGAGGCTGATAGCTAGTACGGTTCCTCCGGTAAACACAGCTGCCTCATCAGCTCCGCCTTAAGCAGCAGCTCAGTGCCGACCGGAGAGACTCAGCTCAAGAAGACATGAACTGTTCTGGTAAGTTCTTGTTTCTAATATTTTTAACTTACAAATCAGTCAGGACACTGGCTTGAATTAAGAAGTTATGTCTGACGAGTTTTTATTGTTAAAAAAGCAGAACCCAGGAAGTTTTTCAGGTCATCAGACCCTGATGAAGATGTAGAGTCGGTAACGCATTGGTCTGTTTGATTGCCTATGCTCAAAGAATAAATGCATTATTTCACTTGAAGATGGAGTTTCGTTTTTTTTTCCATGGCTGTCTGCGCAACTTAAGGCCTAATATTCAGCAAGACTTCCTGGATTCTGCTTTTTTGTGTGTTTTCACCTGCCCTACTAAAGAGCACCTGTCACATGAGCCATCAGAACCATGCAGAGCTTCCTCCTGTTTTGATATGTGGAGTTTTGATTGTTGTTAGGCAGCACACCTAACCTGCTAGCTGACGAGGGATAATGCTAACGTTAGTTAACAGCTGGCTAACATTGTTAGCATCCTATTTTGTAAAGGCGGTTACCATTTGACACAGCATGATGTTAATTAAGTTCTGTTATCTAACGCAGGATCCTGGTATCTAGTTACATAACTTTGTGACTTTCTGTTTGCTCAGCTGAAACATTTGTGTTATGTAGCTGTGATATAAGGTTTTGGGAGATGTTGTAGTAATGAGTGGTGGTGTCTCTGAGGGCCTCTCATATCTAACGTTAGCTGCATTTGTTCCATATCACACAGTTATTAATGATTGACCTTCACCATGTTCTCCAGCATAATAGTGTATGTATGACGTTGCACTGTTATTTAAAGTAAGAGTTACTCTCAAAAAGGACAGACACGGGTAGTTTCAAGCTTTCTGTGTAACTTTGAGACCATCCTCAGGAGCAGCTAGAGGTGTCAGGAAACAGCTAATAAATACCAGGTGTGCCAGCTGATTGCTCAGCAGCATCTGATGACGGCTCAACATCATGTAAACACCTTCAGTTCCTTTGATATCCCACATCTTTTGTCATAGTGTGTCAAGAAGGAACACACCATTTCTTAAATGTCTGGCATATTGGTAAAAGTTTGTATCCTGATGTTTGTAGTTTAGTTGGCTGTTTTTTATGTCTAACATTTTATTTCAACATATTGTTTCTGTTCTGAAACAGATCCAGGGAGGCTTTGGATGCAGGCATGAAGGAGCAGGACTGGAGGACCTGAAGCAGCCAGCCATCATCAACCACCTGTACTGGACTGCAGCTTCCAATGCTAAAGGAGATTCTGATGTGATGGAGGCCGAGTGGTGAACCATGTTCAGGACACCCATGAACTCGACACACCTTCATTTCCCTACTGGGCACATCCACCTCAAAACGACATTTTTCACATGATGGAAAAACTTATGACTTGCATCATCTGCTTATTCTACAGGCTTCTACTGTCAGAGCTGCATGACAACCATAATGGTAGCTGAGAGGTAACTAGCACCAGTGAAGGTGAGGTATGTTCTGCAGTTTGCCACACAAGGTTCTGCAAAGGTTTGCCCCATCAAGGAGAAGTTATCATACAGTTAGCAATTTAAAAAAAGAATAGTACACCTAGGATACTACCCTGTGGTACCCCAAACCCCATGATTCTTGACTCTGAAAGGGTCCCATTAACATCAACCATTTGATTTTATAGTATTGATATAAATCTGAGACCAAAATTAGGATTTAAAATTGACATTTCATAGACTCACAATAAAGGTTACCAAAATAAATATATAAGAGCATGTACGTAACGTTTTATTCTGTTTAAACCAATTATCTGTTGTAAGACCTTAAAACCTTACCTGAGATTCTGCAGCTCTGTGCTTCTTTCAGTATGTTGATTTGGGTAACAACTGAAGAATTTCTTGACAGAGCCACAGTGATGTTCAAACCTATCTTTAAATAATCTCAAAAACTTCTATTTGTATTTCTTTTCCTGAACTTCTGGTTAGATCTTTCACTATGACATCAGAGCTGACCTGAGAGGCTGCAGCTCACCTGTCTGTGTGTCTCTTTGACATCAGAGCTCTGTGCAGGGCTGGCTAAAGGCATAGGCCATATAGGCAGTTGCCTAGGGCGCTACCTTAGTTACCACCATAAAAGGAAAGAAAAAAATGAAATAAATAAAAATTCGCCACTGGGCATCCTTCCTCATTTTCTGCCTTGAGTTAAAAAAGAAGGAAACAAATACACTTTGCCCCCCTGTTCTTCACAATCTTTAATCTGCACTTGTACTGTGCACACTGAAAAAGAGGAATGATGTATGTCACAGACAGGCTAAGTCTGTGAGAAGATGTTAAGAGGCAAATATTCACATTTTATTTCATAATAAAAAGGTCCAAGCCTTCAGGTGTGTAAGGAAGAAAACAGAGAAAAGAGAAGTAAAAGTAAACCCAATATAGAGGTATGTTGTTTAATGTTAGCAATAAAATGACGTTTTGTGTGTAGACATTTCATTTGTAGTGGCTTGCTAGCTAAGTAGCAATAAAGCTAATGTAAGATAATGATGTATCTGCTGGACTCGGATAACGTTACAGAATGAAGGATATGAATCTGTATGGTAAGCAGGTGGCTAGCTATCTGGATAACTGCTCTTTCCTAGAACGTAAGGCGTTTTTTTAATTTCACTGACCAATATCAGCGCCACTTAGCACTGTAGCACATCATAGTAAGCTAACTGTCCAGATGCACTCAGGAAACATTTGCAGCTGTTGGAGAAGTAACATCTGATCTCCTATCTACTCCACTTTCTGAAGCAGGTAAGTTGAGCCAATTATTTGTGGTCTCTGTGTAATTGATAATACATCGCTATGTTGTCATTATCATTATTCTTATTCTTATTATTGTTGTCGAGTGTTACAGTTACACACTGGTATCAAATTAAATAAAGTTTATTTGTACAGTGCTACTTTATATGCAGTAGAATGACACAAAGGACTTAATAGAATGGTGTAACAGTATGGATGCACTTTATGATGCTAGAGAATCTATTTTTATATGCCAGTACTTCGGCCAAACCTTTAACCATTTTATAACCCTTCACAATGACAGAAAGCCATGGGAAGTGCTCAAATGAGGTAGACCTACACTGAACTATGGGTCCATTTAAGAAAGTTTCAAGTCAAATACCAATATTATTTATTATTAAATGGTTTCTTACATACTTTACGCATTATGATGGTAACACTAGCGCAATAAAATACATTGAATCATAAATATCATTTCTATATTAAGAAAGAGAACATAGCTTACTTAAATACTAATCAATATTAGACTGCAACCATCTATATTTATTCAAGTTGTCTACAGGACACATTAAAACTAGAATAACTTATTCCCATGAAAAATAATTTAAAACTAGATTCTTGACCTTTTTTCACTCATGTAATTGAACAGTACTGTCAACCGTTATCTGCAATTTATGTTTCAGATGTGTTTATTGCCTGATGCGTTGTAATTTATGAATCATTGTGTGTCTTTACTAAAGGATTAATAACTATATTTGCATGTATGTTTAGATTTGCCTGCAGATGAAGGAACAACAGACACAACATACACTGCCACTACTCTACAACCTGCAGACACCATCAACTGGAACATATCCTGAAGTATGTGAGTCTATCAAGGCAGCACCTGTAGATCCTGCTGACTGGCAGCCCTGTCTGATATGGTGAGGACAGACACAGTCAGCAGAGGGCCATGTCAGGTAAAATAAGACTACATTTACAAAATGAGAGGATGGGAGTAGTTCCCATCACCACCACTTTTACAGAAAATTAGTGAATGGAGAGAAAGTCAAGAGAAGCTGGGTGGTATATTCTAAGAAAAAAAATAGGCTTGACTGCTTCTGCTGCAGGCTGTTCTCACAAAAAAACTACAAACTAATCAGTAATGGACTCAGAGACTGGAAAAATTGCAGTTAAATACTCAAAACCCATGAGAACAGTCCAGAACATTCTAGGCACATAACATCATGGAAGGAGTCATCTACTGAGTTTAATGTGTGAATAACCGAGTGCCAGTGTCTTGGATATTACAGGTAAAGGTAGTTGGTAATATTTAACAATTTATTCATTCTTTGATACATGATTCATTTGTTTGACAAGTAATTTTAATTTATAAAAATAAAAATATATATTTTTCTTGAAACCATTGTGGTGTGTGATGTTTGTTGTCCATATTTTAACGTAGAATGAGCAGGTGGGGATGAGGCAATACTGGTGGGGTAATATGTTGGGGGGGAGGCACCAAATCCTGATATTGCCTAGGGCACCAAATGGCTAGAGCCGGTCCTGTCTGTCCCCTCTTCTCATTTCTCAGTTTGTACATCCTTGATTCCTTTCCTTGCCTCCTCTCCCCACGTCTTAGTCCCTCCCACCCCAGATGCGAGCGGAGGAGGTGAGGGAGAGACATGAGGATAGAGGAGTTGAGGCAAGGTATACCTCCCATTTCCGTCACAACAACAATTAATGTTTATGGCTACAACAGAGAGAGAGAAAGAAAGACGCTATTCACAGCAATGGAAGGCAAAACCGCATTATGCCACCCTGCTCCAACATGATGCATTTATGACTGCTTCTTTTTAATGTAGCCTAGTTGTAAAAGAGGGAGCTTATTTGGTTTGTATTAAAGATAACCAACCACAGGTAGGAAGGTGATGCACATATGGACACATACTTTTATTTAGGTCTCAGCCATACAACATGTTTGCCTTAAAGGATAGAAAATTGTATTTTAAATCTTGACAACACATTTTATTATGCAAAGTTTGCTGGCTTGAGGATATAACCTATGTATGCTTTAATGTTTTTTCTTTCTGTAGGCTGAAAATCAATCAGCACCCATTTACAAATGCCTAAACAGCACTGTTCCCGTGCTCCAAATACACTTTGACAGGGAACAAGACCTCCTACATGATTACCGTCTCAGCTGTGAATCACTGGAGGCCTTGACATGGCGTCTGCCACCTGGGAGGAGACAGGCCTGGGGACACCATATAACTATACTGATAACCGTGTACTGGCTCACACACGGTTTATCATACAGTGTGGTGTCCTGGGCCTTTCAAGTTCCTAAAGTGACTGTCTGCAGGCAGGTGCACAAGGGGGCTGGGAAGATTGCTGCTCTCTGCCATGAGTTGTTTGTACTGCCTGCTGCTTCAGAGCTGGAGGAGATCAGGCAGTGCTTCCAGCACTTGGCAAACAGCCCTGTCTTTCTGAAGTATGTGGATGCCATTGACGGGTGCCACATACGTGTGAAGACCCCCTTCTGGACCCAGTGTCCAGGATTACATCAACTGCAAGCTCTTCCCATCCATTCAATGGTAGGTGGTGTGTGATAGGAAGGGCCGGTTCCTCAATACCTTTGTGGGATATCCTGGGTCGGTGCGTGACACCCGTGTCCTGAAGAACAGTGGACTATTCAAAGAGGCTCTGTACCCTCCCTCAGGGTATTTCATTGTGGGGGATGGTGGCTACTGACCAGCCTATAGCCATCATCACCAAGTATCGGGAGCAAGTGCATGGGAAGGTACAGAGCCGCTTCAGTCAACACCATGCCAAAGCCCACAACATAATAGAGCGGGCCTTTGGCATAATGATGGTGCGATGGAGGTGCCTACTATTTAAGGCCTTGGAGGTGAACCATACATTTGCTCCTGTGGTCATCACTGCTTGCTGTCCCCTCCACAACATTTGTCTCACTACAGGAGATATCCTTGAGCCCACTGAAGAGGTTGAGGAGATTGATGTGCCTCAACCCCATCCAGTGAGGGGCAAACGAAGTAGACATGGCCGGCGAGATAGACTGGCAAACCAACTCTCTGGTCCTGACCATAACCCTGTAGAGTTGAATGAACATGATTTGTGAGATTTTGTTAATTTATGGCCAGTTATTTTCTTTTGGATGTTATGTTTCTTTTGACAGAAAAGAACTTCTGAGCACTGGCCACATGCATAACTTTTTTTCATTAATGTAATTTCCCATTAAACCATGTGCAAGTTTATTTAGAGCCCTTTTTTACTGTTACAATATCAAAGGCCTTTATAGACCCACAGGTTATTATTAAAAATTGTATGGGATGTTAAAATAGGCTATCACATCGTCTCGTGATGAGCAGTTTTACGTTCAGTGTTGATATTGAGTCATGTTGCATTACTGTGCGCAGGGTAAAGGTTTTTCTTATGGGCAGAACTATTTGAGATTAGACTCAAGAATCCGAAAATGTGTCAATGTGCTGATGTTCAGTTTTAATATGACCATGATCACCTCTGATGTCAGTGTGAATTTAGGTATTAAACGTATTTTTTTTGTCTGGACTTGAATTCCAAAAAAAGCTTCTTGATTTGTTTGCAACATGCTTGATTTTAATCACAAGAAAAGTGAACATAAACCAAAGTAAGTCATCGAGCTTTAAAAAAAAAAAAAAAAAAAGCACAAAGAACAAAACACTAGCTTTTTCTCACTATCTTTTCAAAAAGGTCTATGAACCTCTGTATTTTCTTGCATGGCCTGGTGATTTCGGTTGAAGCGCTCCTCCTCCTTTGCTGCCTCCTCCTCTAAAAACTGCAGGACCTGGAAGCGCCTTTTTTTGCGGGGAGGGCGACTGGCAGAGGTGGATGGCTCAATATCCTCTAAACGGCTGTCTGAGTCAGACTCAAGGGCCTCCTCATCCTCCACTGTCTCCTGGCTCTGGGCAGCCTCACTGGATGTTGAGCCACTGCCAGAGGCCACAGCATCCATACTTGACAAAGTGTCTGCTGGGTCCATGACAATGGGAGGATCAATAGATGGCCTCCCACCGATGGCCTCATGCATAGCGGAAAAATATGGCCATGTAGCTGCTGTGGCCTCTCCCCTGTCAGTCCCCGTCCCCGCTGCGGGGCATCTCAACTCCTACAGGAACACAAGCAAGGTTAAAGTTATCCAACAGTTCAATGAGCAGACATAAAAAATACTGCACAGACAAACATGAATCCAAGGGGAAACATCACATATCAGTGAGCATTTACCAATAACATTTTAACCATACCTTATATTTATGTTTTAGGTTGTCCCACTTTTTGCCACTTGTGTGGGGGTGACGTGCAAGGGCCATCTTCTGAAGAATTTCCCTGTGTGATACAAGAGATGTGTCAGCAAGTAGTTTAGGTTAGTAATAGGTTTACAGCCACAACAGGTGTCAACTCACATGTAAATAGCAATTGCTATTGAATTTACGAGTTTCAGTAGACATCATTAAGATACCAATTGTCGGCACCAATACATAAAGGCTATAGATCATATTTTTACAGTCCAGAAAAATGTCTGTGTCAACACTGACATGTAGAAACAGTTCAAGGTTGCAATGAACATTAATAGCATATGCTGAAAGCACAACAGTTACAAATTACAGTATCGTGCACTACATAGAAATTCAGTAACTCACTCCTAGGCTTTTTTTGGCTGTGTGCCTTCTGCCTGTAAACAGGTGATCATTTTCTGCCCTTAGCCTGATAAGGTTCAGCGTTTCATCATCAGTCCCTGTAAGAAATGAGAAAGTAAAATCTGGTCACAAGACTATACTTTTGGAATAATGGGCAATTGACTATATGACAACATGAACGTTTAAAAGTAGGCTTAAAACTTTCCTTTTTGATAAAACTTATAGTTAGGACCGACCAAGCTCGCCTTGGACCAGCCCTTAGTTATGCTGCTATAGGCTTAGACTGCCGAGGGACTTCCAGTGATGCACTGAGCTCCTCTCTCGTCTTCTCCATCTGTATGTATTCTTTTACCATTAATGCATGTTACTAACTTGACTTCTTCCCCGTAGTTCTTTGTGTTTTCTCATCCGCAGGAAACCCCATGAACCATGCTCACGTGTTGACGTCCTTCTTCTGTCCTTCACCAGCTGTTCCTGCTATTGTTGCTGCTAGTCATGTATCATGTATGCTACAAACAAAGGCAGGCACGAATCTTTCTTAAAGGGGCGCCATCTAACAGCATCTGTGGCTCTACCTGTCCACACTTTCATTCAATAAGAAATGCAATGATTATATTTACATATTTACAAAATCACAATAACAAAAATCTATTTCAGCTCTACCAACTAATACAACTTATAAACACAAAAGGAACACTTACATTTGTAGAGTCCTGCTCCTGCCATGGTTTGTATATTCCAGCTGTGTGTCACGCCTCTTTTATACCCCACTGGTGTTGAAAACCCTCCGCAAAGGATACACTTGTGCGTCATCGCCCATAGCTTCACCAGCAAGCCTCCTCTCTCCTTGAGATGCATTTTAGGAATTGAGACATCCTTAAAAATGATGCGCTGAGATCGATTTCTGGGTCTTGGGAGGAAGGCAGGAGGACGGAGGAGAGAGGAGACGAGGAGGCACAAAATAGAGAAACAAGAAGAGCCCAGTGTGTCTCTGTGCTGCTCAGGCGGCTGCTGACAGGATTTCCATAACAAAATGATGCCTGACATTCACTAACAGATCAGTTGGACAAGCTATGACTAATTTAGCTTATAAATAATGTTCATGTCTTATTGACACACACAGGAGCAGCAGGAACCGAAGAATAATTCTTTATTTAGGATATGCAGGCACGGCAAAACTGAACAAACAAAACAATGCAGAGCAGAACAAAAAAAGATCCAACAAGACTGAACTGAAACACAAGACTGAAATACTAACTAAACTAACGAGTTTAGGTGAACTGTGGGAGAAAAGGGTGAAAGCGGTGGAGAAACTCAAGGGGAATGAGGAGATGAAACAGGAGAATGAGAAAGAAGCTGATAGGCTGGGGAAAACAATGGGAAAAGTGCAGTGATAACGAGGCCCATGCAGGGCAGGTGTGGAGGGAAAGACAGAACAGACACGGGAAGAAAAACCCAGAGCAGCAGAAAACCAAGAAACCCTCTTCATGATTAACCAACATACATAAACCATCTAAGAATATACATGAATATAACCTAAATACACAGGTACACTATAACCTGCAAACCCTCTTATTTACAATTTAATGATGTAGTTCAAAAGTGGTACACAGAGGCTGTAAATGCAGATTACTCAAATCTACAGAAACAAAAGTTAAACTCCCAGTCACATTTCACCTGTAGTGTGAAAGTAAACTTCAATGTCCTGCACAAGGACCGTCTCCCACTCAGTCCAGTATAACAAACAGGGAAAAAGTCTGAGGGTATTTGGTGGACTGGTGGACAATGGCAACAAAGGAATATAGAGCCAGAATGGGACAGAACCATAAAATTAAATAATAAATATTTTTCACACTAATTTCAAATGTAAATATTTGCATTGATTACAGAACATTCTTATTAACTAGAAGCTGTTTTCAATTCTTTGACATTTGAAACATTTAAACTGGAAATACTAATTGCTTCAGATTCACCACAGTTCATTCATCACCAGCTCCACTACTGCTACTGCCCAGCTGCAGCTAGTCGTCAGAGGATTAAACAGCTTGATTTTGAGAGTTACCAGATCATCAGGTCAGCTATCCTACATATCCTGCTCTGTAACTCTTTATCATAATTACCCATGTTTTGCAGAAAACACACACACCTGGCAACTGGACATTAATCTTACTGTTAATATGTGGAGTTAAAATAGAGAAATCATTTGAGATTGGTAAAAAAAAAAAAAAAAAAGTAAGGACAATTCAGCAACACCTGTGTCCTTCCTGTCCATACCAAAATCTACGCCTATGGTAAGATCATAAAAGATTTAAAAAACCAAGGAGGTAGCTGCAAGAGCTGCCTTTTTTGCTCAGAGGATGCAGTTGCTGTTTCAGCTGGGGATTCAACTCTGACACTGAAACACGCTCTCCCCTTCACAAAATCTTCAAGGTTTCTGAGAGCATTAATAGCGAGACCGAACATGGGTATTCATCAGCGTTCAGGCACATTCAGGTCCCTCCTAGAACACAGAAGACAGTGGTTGCAGCTCCTCTCTGTTCAGAGAGTCCCTCAAACATGTAAAACATAGTTCCACCTTGTCTCAGCTTCTTGGATTACTTTCTGCTATCTTTAGCTGCTTTTCCATTTTCTCTCTTGTGACAGAATGCTCCAGCAGCATTCCATTTCCACTGGTTGTCAGGTAAATCAGTCACATTTTTAAAGGAAATCTTTCACAACCAAATCCAAGGTGAGCGCAAAACATGGATAATGAGTCCAGCCTTCTTTTTGTGCAGCAGAGACAATGGAAGTCAGCAGCAATTATGTTTTCCAGCCTTTCTGTTATGGACAGAGCTCTTTGTGAGTCATCTTTCAAAATAGCTGCCTATATCATCCTGAGCTGAGCTTTCCTGCCTTTTACTGTTTGTTTACTGGTTGTAACAGCAGCAACTGATGAGTGATTGCAATATTTCCTCATGTACGCTCATAAGGTAGCCATGATGTGCCTTTCGAACTCTTGTATTAAGCTGTTTTTCTTTTCTTGTAATCAACCCTAATATATTTGAACAAACAGCAAAAGTGTACCACCTCTCACAGTTAATTATATTATCACCACCGAGTGAGTAAAAAGGTTAAATTATGCTACATTTTAACAGAGCAAAGGGTGTTGAGAGTTAGGCATGGCAATGTGTGTTGCTGAGGGGAAGACAAATGGTAAGACAGGACAGAATGGGAAGATATAAAACCCACTATGACAGCCAGTTTCTTCCTTGACAGTTGGTAGCTATAATGATCTGATTTTGTAGCAGTTGACCATTAAAAAGGAAAAAGAATCTCCTCTATTGTGTTAAACCCTAATGCATACTGATACTTATTCTGTATTTTGAGCAATGTATCAATGTTCTTTGCCAAATATGTTCTGGAGAAAATGCCATCCTGCCTAGATTGTAAGATATCTTTGAATAACAAACAAATAACAAAATAATGAACACATTTAAATAATTTAATTATTATAGAAGAACATAAAGTAAAAGTTAAAAAATTTTGGATAATGTGTTCCAGTTATGCTGCTGGGAATAAAGAAGGAGGAGCGCTCACTATTTACAATTACTTTATTTCAAGATCGAAAAGTCCAAATACATGTTCACAATTCACAAAGTCATCAATAAACTGTATGCTATGACAAGCAAATAACAACAACAAAAATAATTAACACGTTTAAATACTTGAATTATTGCAGAAGAAGAGGACACATTTTGAACGAATAACACGTTGCTTGCTTGGAACAAAGAAACGGACCGCTCTCTCTCTCTCTCTCTATCTCTCTGTCTCTCTCTCACGCACACACGAATTTTAATATGAAGCTCGTGACATGCAAATTTAATATTAATTCAAATGACAAAAATACGATATTTTGAAAAATACTATACCACACAAAAAATGTGTGGTATCAAAGCACAATAATAAGAATAAAGAATAAAAATATTAGTAATAAATAAAGATAAAATAAAATATACACACTGGATCTCTGAATGAGTGAATATGTGTACAGTCTATCAAAAAATATAAATATTTCACACCTTCATCCTGTTGTCGTAGTGAACTGTCTCTGGCTTCTGTTTTGCATCACCAAGTATCTCTACTGATTGGTGCATGGTGCTAAGGATGCAGACATTCTTTTCTTTTTCTTGATAAATAGTGAGCGTTGCCCTGTCGCTCTGCATCACTTTGGTCTCGTATAGTCCAGCTTTCTGGTGCGCAGATGGAGACAGTGACCTTTTTATTTTTGTTGATGGTGCCAACCAGGCTGGTGTTTTTTGCCAGGAGTTTGTGGGCAAGGGGGAGTGAGGTAAAAGTTATCTGTGGTTATATTTCTCCACTTCCCTAAAAAAAGGCTCCATCAGTTTTGGAAGCACACTCTTCCCCGAGGCTCTGGGTTGTGGGGCGACTCGGATCCCTCCCCAGATAGAGATATCCATTCAACATGTATTTAGTTTCCACATCAGCAGCGAGCCAGAACTTTATGCTGAATTTGTCAGGTTTATAGGGCATATTGAGTGAATAGTAATTTCTGCCCCTGGTTCATATGAAGCGATGCTGTTTTCAATTTGCCTATCCCACACCTCACTGACCAGAGCAAAGTTGTCACTTGACAGTCAGATGTGCCTTGTGTCCTTTCTGTCAAACCGTAGGGAGCGCATGATTTCTCTGTACCTGTTCCTTGGCATGGAGGTGTTAAAGAAGGGAAGACCCAACTCTTTTGACCACAAGTGCTCCACGTCCATGCTCCCCCCGTGATGCACTCCCCTGGCTAAGAGGAGTGCAATGAAAGCCTTCAACTGCAGCATTACACGATCCATCAGGCACATGAATGCACTCAGAGGGTTGTCAATATTACGGTGTAAGTGTGCAGTTGGGCCAGGTCCTCCTTTCACAATATTTTGTGGTGCGGTTCTGGCTGTACAAGTGTCCAGACAGTCCTGTCCTTGCCAGTCTCATGCACGGATCCGGTGATGGTTGCGCCAACCAGTGGCGGATCTACCGGGGTGGCATGGGGTGGCAGCTGCCACCCTAAAATAATGCCTTGCCTCCCCTGCTGCCACCCCACTTGGCAGCAACGAATTCAAAGAAAAGTTATGGCCAACTTGACTTTTACGAGCGCGAATCTCTGATGTCCTACTGCACCGAATGCAGCACGAGAGCGTCAGAGCGGCACTACTGGACCTTTTCTTTGTTTATTTTATTTTTAAACTGTGTGGCGCGAAGCAGAGGAGCAAGGAGAGAAGACACGGGAGTAAAGAGGTAAATACCGATTAATTATCGAATGATGAAAGTACAGTCCTAGTATAACGTTAGTTGTAAGTTAGTTAGTTAGTGTAACTTGTACAGTTGCTATGTTGCTTTTAAGATGAAAAAATCTAGTTGAAGAAGGTTATTTTGTACATGTAACCGTTACATTAATATTGGCTATCGTCTAATTTAAGCTAACATTGATTAACGTTAAACGTCTGTGAATCCAGCAGAAATGAAGAGGAAAGGTAACATACACAGTTTTTTCGGACCGAAGAGAAAAGCCAAAGAGATTGAAAATGAACAATTGAGCAAGGTAGACGGAGGACATGAGGTGAAAGGAGAGAGAAAAGATGAGGAAGGAGAGAGAGGAGAGGACGAGGTGGAGAGAGAGGGAAAGGAGATGGAAGGAAAGAAAGAAGACAGAGACGAGTTGAAAGGAGAGAGAGAAGGGCAACAGAAACGCGACAGAGTTCAAGGCCAAGGTGACCAGGGACAGGAGGAGGTGACAGAACACAGCGGAGATTATATGGAGGGAGTGCACCACCAAGATGAGGACGGAGAAAATAAGAGAGAAGATGAAGTACAGGGCTCAGAAAGAGAAAGGGAAAGGAGCGAACCATCACCAGCTATCTCCAGTCGAGCTGGTCCACATGGTATGAAATAAGATAATGCATAAGATAAGTTACAGCAGCAAGTGGACAGTAAATAGAGTAAAAAAAACTCAGTAATAGAAAATACTGTATTAAAATAATAACCATGACACAATTTACATTATTTACAAGAGAAAATGTTGGTATTGATTAGTAATATACCGCAAGTTAAACTCCATAACTAAGTATTAGCTATTATATGCTAATTAATGCCTTATAAAATTTTGCTACAAGAGACATTGCTTAGACTTCTTCAAATAAATATAAATATTCTTGTTAGTCTAAATATGAATAATTGGGGAACTTGTAAATGTGAAAGTGTAATTAGATGGGGACAGAATTTTAATATTTTGTTTGAAATGTATTTTAGATTGCCAAAATTAAACACATGAATCAAAAAATACTCTAAATGTTACTGTGTGTTTACACAATCTGAAAGTTATAACTAATCAATGACAGTTCCAAATTTATTTTGTATTTTCTAGTTCTTATATTTTAAGACTAGTTCATATGTAGTGCAGTTTTAATCTTTTCTCCCCTCCATCTTCTAGACATATCTAAGTCCAGGTGTGAGGTGCCTATGCAACCACAGCGAGGCAGCTTCCCCAAGACCCTCCAAGGAGGAGCCAGAAGAAGCTTTCAAAGTGACTGGTACAAAACTTACCCCTGGCTAGAATATTCGCAATCAAACAATTCAGCTTACTGCTTTGCATGTAGGCATTTTTCCCTACCTGATGCTCCAAGGACAGTTTTCACCTCATTTGAAGGCTACTGCAACTGGAAAAAGGCAACCATGAAAGACAGTGGTTTCCATTCTCATGCCAGATCTGAAGGTCACATAAATGCCATGTTTGCTTGGAGAGAGAACAAAAAAAATTTGGATAAAAATAGCTCAATGTTTGGGTTAATGGATGAGCAAAACAAAAAGCAAGTTGCTGAAAATCAGTACTATGTCAAAACACTTGCTGAAATCTTGATTCTGACAGCAACTGAAAACATAGCTCAGCGGGGTCACAGGGAGTCTGTTGACTCAGAAAAAAGAGGTGTTTTTCTGTCTATGTTAGACTTGGTGGGTAACCATAACCCCATTATTAAAAAAAGACTTGAACAACAAGCTAAGAATGCAAAATACACCAGTAAAACAATACAGAACGAAATACTGGAATGCTTGGCTTCTATGGTTAAAGAAGAAATCATCCAGGAAGTTAAAATGAGCAAGCAGTTTTCGGTTATTGTTGATGAAACTAAAGATGCTCAGAAAAAAGAGCAAATGTCATTTGTTCTGCGATATTTTTACAATGGTGTGGTTCATGAGAGCTTTCTGGAATTTGAAGTGGCAGAACACCTGCATGCTGCTGCCTTAAGTGAAAAAATTATATGCTTTCTTGAAAAGCATGGGCTAGAGTACAAGAATAACCTTGTAGGCCAGGGCTACGATGGTGCGGCAGTAATGCGTGGGACACATGCAGGTGTCCAGGCAAAAATAAAAGAAGTGGCCAAACATGCCTTCTACATTCACTGCAGTGCACACTGCTTGAACCTAGTCATAGTTGACGCTGTAAAAAGTGTGGCAGATGCAGGAAACTTCTTTTCATTATTAGAGCAAATGTATGTGTTTATGTCTGGGTCTTATGTGCATAACAAATGGCTGGAAGTGCGACGAGAGATGTTTGATGGCCCACCAAGAGAACTCCAACAGCTGAGTGATACACGCTGGGCCTGTAGACACATAGCATGTCGCAATGTTATGGACAGGTTGCCAGCAATAGTACAAGTGCTTGAAGAGATTGCATCTGAGAACCATCCACAAAGAGCTGTTGAAGCAAGAGGGATATTGGCCCAGATTGATCTGAATTTTGCTGGCTCTCTTGTTCTGTTCAGAAAGGTCCTGAGTGACTCCAAATTTTTATCAGACATGCTCCAGTCTAAAACAGTAGACTATGCTAAGGCTGTTGAACTTATTGAAGCACTCAAAGAGACACTGGTCCAGTACCGTAGTGAAGCCTCTTTTGATGAAATGTGGAGTGAAACACTTGATTTATGTCAACGAAGTAACATTGATACGACTCAGCGAAAATCAAAGAGGCCAAGACAGACAACAAAGGTGCTTCAAGATACTGTCATCCACTCCACCTTGGGACAGCATGTAGTTCCAGATAGCAAACACACTTTTTGTGTCTCTGTGTACTATCCAGTTCTGGATAACATGATTGGAGAAATAGGAAGACGATTTTCCAACACAAATTGTGATATTATGCAGGGTGTTCAGGCACTAAATCCATCAAGTCCAACTTTTCTGAGAGAGGATGCTGTACTGTTATTGGCTGAAGCTTATGACTCCAATATTGAGGATCTCAAACACGAGTTACATCAGACGAGGAGAGTACTTGATAGAAAAAAGGGGGAAAATGAGAGTCCTACCACTCTAATGGAGTTCACTCGGTTTTTGGACCCATACCAGGATGTTTTTTATGAGTTGTTCAGATTGTGTAAAATAGCAGTTGTTTTACCTGTGAGCAGTGCATCCTGTACTCAGCATTGAATCAAAACGCACAAAAGCATTAGATCTAGATAAATTTGTAAAACGTTTTGCTGAGCAGCATGGAAATCGCCGCATTCAACTGTTATAGACATGACATTGGATAGTGACTATTAAATGTCTCTTTCTTTGTTTTACAGTGGTGGGAAAAAAGTGTTCAGACACCCTTAAATATGTCCCCAGTCTCAACTTTTATGGAACCTACTTTATGTTTTTAATGTCTTTAAAATTTATTTAGAGTTTAGCTATGACTGTACTAAAATAAATTGTACTTAAAGACTTAAGAATGATTCTTAATGCAATGTTCAAAATGCATGGGCCCAAAAACTTTTTCACTGTATGTATAAAACTGTCCAGGAACAGTCTACTCACAAAAGTTCTTTGTACATTTTATGACTGGGAGCAAGGTTTATTTTCATGTGACTCCTTTCCAGGTTTGTGGAGATTTTAATTTAACATACTCTTTTGTAATGTTCTGTATTTGATATGATTTTATTGGTAAAAACCTCATTTGTCAAAAGTATGCTCTGAGTAACCATTAAAAGTCATGTCCATTCCTTGTTTGAATACTGTTTATTTCCATAGTTGACCCAGGGCCATCAGTGACCTGAGGTAATCAGATGTAGCAATACTAATTTTAGTACAGCGTACTGCATAGATCGTCATGGGTAAGTTTTACTTTGGATAGTTACTTATACAAATGCATTCTGCAATGCTACCACTCTGACACAGTTTTATTCTTCCTTTCACACATATGTCATTCATCACCAGTGTCCTACCTTAATGCTTTTCATGTGATAATGACCCACATACAGCAGTGTCATCAAAGTTCTTTCTCTCATTCAGTTGACTGTTTCATATGAAACACTGATTGCATGAGATTAAGTTTGTATGAGTTTGTAAATAGTAGCCCATGCCATTATATCCACATATGAGACATGTTTTTGAGTTATGTATAAAGTCCTGCAAGCAGAAGTGTTTGTGTAAATTATGTCTACTATTGTCTTATCAAACTGTGATTTAATTCATTGCCACCCCTCGAAAATTCCTGCCCCCCTTTTGCCACCCCATAAATATTTTTCTAGATCCGCCCCTGGCGCCAACGCTAAATAATATAAATATTTATAATTAGTTTAGCTAACATAGGTAAACTAATTATAGGATAGAATAGGTCTGACTAGAAGAATGTGTTTCGCTAGACTGTAAGCTTACCTGTTATAGGCCCATGTGGCCCACAGCGTCCGAAGGGCAGCTGTGATGACAGACAAGGTGGATGGTCCCTCTCCTGTCACCAGCCTGGGCCTTTTTCGGGATGGCTCTTCATTTTCAGATGAAGATTCCTCTTCAGAGGAAAATGACGGGACATTGATTTCTCTCCCCTCCTCCCCGTCAGTCATGTCCTGGAGCATTTCCAGAACTTCATGGACAGTCATCTATCTTCTGCTCCGGTCCATTTGTCCAAATCCAAATAAATGGCCTAAATAAATAAATTTATCTATCTGTCTATTTATATCTATTTATCTATCTATTTATCTATTTCTATCTCACTATCTCTCTCTCTGTTTATCAAATCTAGCTAGCTTTAGCTTGTGATATGGCAGCTTACTTATCAAAAGACGCACAGTGGCGCGTTGAGCACAGCGTTATACAGCGGTTTCTATGAGGGGTAAAAATGACTCCTCAGCGGTTCTAGGTATAAATGATCTTTTTTTTTTTTTCTTTTTATCCCACACCCCCCGAAATTCTCTAGATGATTAATAAACCATGAACTGAGAGGTGTAGGGGTTTTATTTTAACAGAGTTACATAAATTTGAAAATACATTTACATTAAAAAATCAGTGTTTCTCTGACAATGTACAGCGACCACCAGACGTCCAGCACGGGCTGTTAGCCAAGCTGCTGCTAACACTTGTTCAGTTTATTTCTCTTACAACGTACGATCCAGACGTTCGGTCGGTTTTTCCCAGGAGCCGAATTATCTGCAGAGGTCTCCTCCTCTCCAAAAATAAACGTACACGCGGATTAAAATCGTTAAAAATACTAATTAAAGCTGTTTCACCTAAAAAATCAATATTTCTCCAACAATGTTTGGTGACCACCGGATTTCCTGGAGGGGCTGTTAGCCGAGCTGCTGCTAACGTTTGCCCAGTTTATTTCTCTGATAATTTAAGATCCAGACGTCCAATGACTAAAATCCTTCTTCCGGCTAAAAGATATAGTTAAAAACCACCTAAATTTATCATGAAAATGCGGCTTAAAACTGAATAAAAGTCAATTTATCATGTTTCTGTGGAACAACCACAACGCCGGTGTATTATCTTGTATGTGTGTAAGTTATTCTTTGGTAGACGTCAGATTTCAGATTACAGATTTCTCTGGGTTTGAAAATTGTTGGAAACATTTGGGATAATGTGAGTACACAACTCAACAAAATATATAACTTAGGTCTAGTTGTTTTTTGACAGTTGACATTTTAATGGGGAATAATAACATATTATAGCTTTAAATAATATAGACTCATTCTAAATGACTCAAAATAAAAGCCAACAGCTGCTGTGCACATTTATAGATAAATAATTCTACTTTGTGAATAAATAATGAATACAATTAAATACGTGAATATGTTAAATGCATTTCATTTAACTGAAGAATGTATGATATTTAATTGAATAAATTATATTTTCATTTTCTTCAATTACTTAAAATTATGATGCAGCCTAGGAAAAACAAACAAAACCTCAAAAAGTCTGCAGGCATTTTAATGTGACGTGTGAGCTGCTGTTGATGTGGAGAGAGAACAACCTGCAGGTCTGACTCCACTGACAGGACGTCTTGTCTTGTTTTCATGTATACCAGCGGATCAGAGAGCCACATAACACAAATATGAATTTGGGGACATGATGTCTAGGACACAACTTTTCTAACATTCTGCAGGGCTACAGCATATTTCATATTATCTTCTGCATCTTGTATATCACCCTTTTGGTTACAGTCCCACCACAGACATGTCATCAGTGTATTTCAAAAGGCTGTAGCTGAGGTTAAGGATCCTAAATTCATTAAAGCACAGAGGAATTAAAACTAGTGAAGAAGTTCTCTTTTTAAGAGCTTCTAGATGTACAGGCCATTGACTATAAAACTGTTGAAAACTTTGCAGAACTAAAAGAGGTACTTATATACTATGGATAATAATCATCATAAGTGACTGAACAATGGGCTGAATTCTAAAAGTAAGGGATTTAATCAGACACAGTAGTGTTACATGTGGATGTGAACAACCTTCCATCAAATGTATTTCTTCTGTCAGTGATTTCTATCCTACGGTGCTACAGTAATCAACAGGGTGTTGTATGTATGTGTAGTGAAAAGTGGAGTCCAGCAGTCTCTGTGTCCTCCTCCTCTGGGATGCTTTGTGCAAACCTGCCTCTCTTTCATAATGTGTTGCTGTGCAGCAAGTGGCCCTGCTAGATTGTGTTTAATAGTTTCCATGGAGGGTGAAAATAGCCTCTGGGCTCCCGTAGCATAGGGCTGTCAGAAACCTAACCCCTGTGTTGTCATGGTTACTTCCCAGCGAGTGTTTGATCCATCCAATTATTACTATTATTAGTGGGTATTTTATTGGGAATATTAGTCATGGCAACATGCAGTCACTGACCTTTGAGGAAAACACCAACATGAGTTCTTGTCAGGTGGTGGAGTCATGCATACATATCATGGAGGTTTTGTTTTGCCAAGTCGATCACTATGCAGTTACCTGAACCATTGTTTTAATCCTAATAATCTCGGCAGACTAATGATTCTTCGTGGCTATAGTCATGATATCAATAGATGCAGTTGAATGTCTGTGAATGACAAAACTGAGATATTAATCAGTGTTCCTACTCCTATTGCTAAAATAGTTGGTTCCTTATCTAGCCATGTAATGCTGGTGTGCAAGAATTTAATATTCAATTTTGACTCATGTCTGTGTTTTAACAGCCATATCACAAAACTGGCCCAGTCATGCTTTCTTCAGCTCAGACATATTGCAAGAATTAGATCCATCCTTTCATCTCAACACACTGAGAAAGTCACATTTTCCCAGTTAGAGTACTAAAACACATTTTTCTCTGGCTTATCTCAGTCTGTAATTAATCAACACTAGCTCTTTTCAAAATTCTGCTGCCAGACTTCAAACAAACACTAAACCGCCCCCTAACATTACTCCAATTGTAGCTTTGTTACATTGGCTCCAATTCATTTTAGTATTGATTTTAAAATTATATAAGGCATCATATAGAAAAGCCCCCAGAGTACACTGAACTGTTAAAACCACACTATCCGCCATGATGTCTGCGGTCACCAGAACAGTGCCTATCCCTCAAACTAAACCCAAATCTAAGGTTTGTAAGCATTGCCCCTATACTCTGGAACATATCCAACCCTGTCCCCTAGAAATTATGTTTTAGTATATACTTCTATTTAGCAACAGCAAATAGATTTTCATATCAACATGAGGAAATGATGTTAGTGAATGTACGTATCTGGCAAGTTGCAAAATTTGTGCTGTTCTCCTCACTTGGCTGGAGGCCCTACTGAGGACAGGTGAGTCTATGCGAGTGCTCCCATCAGTGTGTCTGTTGAAAGGCTGTAAAAATGCTAAACAGAGGTGCAAATCTCTTCATTAAAGTCATAGACTTTGTCTTATGTTATAGAATTTTCTTGTTATATGTTGCCATTTTTTATCGAGTACAGCACTTTTTGAAGGCTACCGGAGCATGCAGTGTGTTTTTGCAGATCGCTTGAGAGAATAAACCCCTCCAGCTGGCGAGACAGCAGTTATCCTCGTCTCATTTTACTCCATCCATGAAGTGTTAGGCCAGACCGGCTACATATGGACACTTAGTTTTGTTAATCTCTATTAACATCTAATGGATCAGCATCAGATTATATTTCTAATATGCTGGTTAGGTATACCCCTCTAACGCCTATGCTGAAAGCATCTCAGCCACGTTTTTCAGTCATCTGTGTCACATGTGCCTGTGAACAGCTTCTATGTTAATTAATACAGCTGTCTACACATTTCACGTAACAGCTCATGCATAACCACGACCCAAAGTGTGTTTTTAGGCTTTGGGTCCATTTTCCTCTGTTTTAAGTACATTCTTTTTCATGTCCAAGCATTTCATGATATTTCATGATATCTAATATCTGATAGATAACGGTTAACACTAGAAGTACCGGAATTCCATAGCTACTAGAACTGCCGTAAGCGGTCAAAATGGCCGCTTCATTCCAAACCCTATACTCTCTCATGACAAATACCCCATTGAAACGTAAATGCATTTAATGTGTTATGATATCTTTTAAAAAACAAAATAACACCAAGATGTATATTTTAACAAGTTTAATTACTCATTTATCAATTTTCATAACATCGTAAATCGTAATTATTGCATATATTCACACCAGTATTTTTCCGTAGAGAATTCATTGAACATAACTCAGAACATGAACAATTAAAAGTATCGTATTTTTAATTGTTCAATTACAATTAAAAGTATATATATATCTGTGTAAAAATGCGAGAATATAACAAAAACAAGAGAGACTAAGGTTAGCGTTAATGTTACTTACCATAAGAGAATCGATGACGTTTGCTGGCTTGGTGCCGAGCTAACTTCACTGCAGGTGCAGCAGGAGTGCAACGCCTGTCAGGTATCGTAGTGTGAACAACAGCGCTGTTTGTGTTTGTGCATTGAAATTGAAACAGAAATTTAAATTAAACTAATTGAATGAAAATAAATGAATAAATAAATGATGGCTTCATGTAGAATTAGGATATTGACCTAAACTGGTAAATATAAAATTATTTTTTTTCAAAATATTGGGGGCAATTTTTGCCCCTCGATCATTATTTTGGGGGCATTCTGAGATTTCTTTGGGGATTTTTGCCCTTGCCCCCCATTAATTTCCGACACTGGTGGAGCATGATGCAGCACATAACGGTGGAGAGGAATGCAGCACAGGACACAACAGTGGAGAATTACGCAGCACAGCAGGAGAGCAGGACAGCGGAGCTCACCTGGTACGTCAGTGAACGGAACATCTGGATCCATAGTCTCCGATGAAAGCTGACTCCTTTCCCTCGGTATTGACTCTGACTCACTCTCTGAGGATGAAGTATTTTCATTCACCTAGGAAAGGTCGCTGTCACTTTCCACCTCTGACAGATCCCCTCCATCAGAATCGTTGCTGTCCAAGTTGTGAAGCATCTCCAAGGCCATGGCAGTTGTCATCTTTCTTTTCTTTCGTTCATTCATTTCAGACATTGTCTAAAGTCTCCTTATAACTCCAATGTAGATAAATACAATCGTACAAATACAGTTGTTTGTATTTGTTAGCAAATTAGTGTTTGCAAGTATCACTAGAGACCGCTAGTGACGTGACAGTGACAGTTGCTAAGCAACCAAAATTGCAACATTAACCGTGGGAAAGATGAACTTGAATGACCGCATATAGCCGAAATAGGTAGAAATGATCATATCTTCTTTGCCTTTTGTGTGATTTATATAAAAAACATTTAGAATGAAAATACAGACTCTTTTAGGAAAAGTCATACACCAGCAGAATTGTATTTTTTTTATTCAACAAAGTTATTGCACATATAAATTTTAAAATGGTCAAAATGACCGCCGTGGCCGTTCTAGTGTTAAGCAGTTTACATATGCTTCATAATAAGTCCGTTCTCTTAATAACAAACATTAACACTTCATGTCTAAGCATACAACCTTCATTGATTCAACTTTCTCAAACTATTTACACATCTTAAAGCATCTACTGAAATAAAGTTTAATACTATAGTGAAAGGAAATAAAGTGAGGCAACACTTATTAGATTACTGATTGGATTACTTTCAGAAACATATTTAAATATAAGTTGAACATAACCCTTACTTCATAATATAAAACCATTCAATGTGACTATTGTTTAACAATAAAAGAAAACTCTAAACTCAAATCCTTCAAATATTATATATTTATATTCCTATTACCTCAGAAACTTCATTCTTTCAACACAATTACTTATTTAATTTAACTACTAAAACATGATTGTCTATGAGGTTAAACACTTGGTTGATTTTAAAATACAAATACATGATTATCAAACATTCATTAACTCTTCAAATAAGGGAGTTTAACTCTTGTCAATAGAGAGCAGTACTGTTACCTGTAGTATAAAAGGTTAATAAAGTCTTATATCTCTTTAGTAGATAGTCATACACCTATGAAAGTTATATCATTTTTCTTGTATTTACATGACAAATAACATGATATAAGTTGCATAATGATTAGACATTTAATTTACATTAATTTCGGGTTTGCCTCAGATTTGCAGGGAGGCTTCACAAAGTCCTCAGGGTGTGGGTTAGCTTATGGCTTTGGTGATAAGAGCCTGTCTTCCATCTATAAGGTGGGAGTCGTTTTCCTCCGGTCCAAGTGGCTTTTAGGGTCATTTCATGCTTTTAGTTCGTATCATACTTCAACTTACCGAAATAGTTTCTTAGGAGGTTTTCTGAGTCTGTTGAGCATCACTGATCAAACCCCCACTTAGAGGGTTACAAAGGTCAGTTCTGCAGGCTGGGGGTATGCTCTTATAAACTTAGGAATCCAGGGAGTCTGTCTCTTATTTTCCTTAAGAATCAAAGATAAGTTAACACAATCAAAGTTATGTAGAAAGTCTAGCAACTGCTTTCTCAAGGATCTTAGAAAGAAATGGAAGATTAGATATGGGTCTATAATTGGCTAAAATGCCTGAATCAAGAGTAGGCTTCTTAAGAAGAGGTTTAATTACAGCAACATTAAAGGACTGAGGTACATAGCCTGTTAGTAAAGACAGATTGATCATATCTAATACATAAGTTAATACAGAATACAGAAGCTAGCTAAGGGTAAGACTTCCTTAAGCAGCCTAGTAGTAGCAACCTGTCTCTAAGAGACAGGTTGATGGTTTAGATGAAGAAATCATTGAAGTTAATTCAAGAAGGTCGATAGGAGAAAAACAGTCTAAATATATATCAGGTTTTACAGCTGTTTCTAAGGTTCCTGTGTTTGTGGATAAATCGGTGCCTGTTGAGGGCAGGACGTGATGAATTTTGTCTCTAATAGTTAGAATTTCAGCATTAAAGAAGCTCAAGAAGTCTTTACCACTGAGAGCTATAGGAATACGTGGATCTTTCCTCTGCACTCTGGGTGCGACAATGCTGATGAAATGTTGAGCGGACTCTGATTTAAGATCTGAGTTGGCTCATATCTTTTCAAATAGAAAGGTGCTTATAGAATAGTTCTGGCTCACTACAAGGGCGAGTACAGATAACACCTCTAGTTTGAATGTTTAAGATAAAGTGGATCTATAACATGTGATATCAAGTGAAATTAAATGTGTGAGAGGATTATTGTACAATCTGGCTTCAAATCACCACCTCACCATCTGCATCACTAATTTCCCCTGTCTTCAAAATGTTTGTACGCATGGGTCAGAGTTTATATAGAGATGCGGTCATTCTCCCAAGTGGTGTAGGCCTATTTCAAGCCCCATTCTGTGCATACACGACAGTTATGAATGAGACCCCAGAACTACGACCGACAGTAATGCTGAATTTTGTATCATAAGCCCTCGCGCCTCTGGAATAGCTTCCCAGAGGAGGTCAGGGCATCAGACATAGAGGATAGCTTCAAATGAAACCTTAAAACGTATTGTTTAGGCTTGCTTTTATATAGTTTAGTGGTCTCATGACTACTTATAACCATTTATGGGCTCTTTGTGTTTCGCTATATTTTATTTTCTGTTTTTAATTGATTTTACTTGATCTCATTTCTTTTATGGGTTTGCCTTTGTTCTGTCTCATGTTTAAATCTTTGGATTTTATTGATGTAAAGCACTTTGAGTTGCACTTGTATGAACTGTGCTATACAAATGAAATTTATTATTACATTATTATTATTTATAATTTATATCTCGGTCTTTTTATTGTGATCTGGATGTTTTGCTGTTT
Source organism: Thunnus maccoyii (assembly GCF_910596095.1). Classification (NCBI taxonomy): domain Eukaryota; kingdom Metazoa; phylum Chordata; class Actinopteri; order Scombriformes; family Scombridae; genus Thunnus; species Thunnus maccoyii. The sequence continues at coordinate 33,191,757 of NC_056542.1, forward strand.
TGCATATGTATCTTATATTTTTGTCTACTAGCCCATGGTTCTATTCCAATGTTTATTTTGTTACCTTTCATTATTTCTTAATATTTTAGTCTATGTATCATTCCTTTTACTCTGTTAAGCATTTCGCAAACGTGTTTTTGAAAAGTAATATACAAATAGAGATTATTATTAATAAAAATATGAAAACACATGAGTGATCAGGAGATCAACACTCTTGGCCTACATAATGCACAATATGTTCAATCTTTAAAAAAGGTATTCAGTCAAAGGCTAGACTGTAGACTAATAGTTTGAGCAGAATTCTACAAGGAGTCATGGGAAGATGGCCCTCATGTTGGTGATGGAGACAGTACGGGAGAGGTAGAGAAAGAGAAGGCAGACAAAGAAGTATCCAGCATACAGAAGTAGGTCTACTCCTCTTGTTAACAAGCTGTCAGATCAAAGGTAAGAAGGACAAAGGCTCTTTCTATCCAAGCCTCCTCCTCACCTCCACTCACCTCTGCTCTTCCCTCTCTTTGACTTCACCCCACTCACTCCCTGCACTTCATCACACTGCACGCTCAAGACTTGTGCTGAATAAAGAAACTGAGAAGAATGGTCCCAGAATTCAACAGAAAGATGAAGGCTAAAGTAATACTTCATGTTTTTTTTCAGAAAAGTAAATGTCTTCTTGTTATTCTCTCTGGCCTATTAGTATAATACTGATACAACCTACAAGCACTTCATAAAGAAAGCTTTTATGTTAGCTGTTGTAAACACCTGGGAGGTCTTTCCTTGGAAAATGTTCACAAAGTGAGGTATTACACAAAAGCACAGGGCACTAGTACAAAAGTAGTGAAAAGACACCAAAGCTGAAGAAATTGACTTGTGAACTCAGGGAAATGCAACGCACAAAAGATTGCAGTGAGGGTTTGAAGTGCTCACCATCATGATGTTACATCTGCAAGGGTGCTGGACCACGAGGGGATAAAATACACTGAGACACAATGTCAAACCATTGCCATGGATATAACCAGTGCCAAGATCTTGACCCCTAGTATTCTTCTGAAGGCTTCTAACCAGAATTAGCATCGGAAACTTAACTGCAATATGGAGCACGACTAAATTATACATAAAAAAATCTGAAATAAATATTGTACATTTGTGCTATGTATCTAAATTGTATCTAAATTACTGATGGTTTGTCAGGCTTTATAGTACCAGTCAAAAGTTTGGACATTCAAGCGAATGGGATGGTGTGTCCAAACACTGAGACATTTTGATTCAGCCATACTAGATTTTTATTCATCCTCTGGGGAGCAGAAATGTGCTCAGAAATATTCAGTAAACATACTAAAAGTGGTACCAGAGGAAAGCTGAGGGAGTCACCAGAATCATTAGCAGCCATCCTCTGGAGGCCATGAATGTCCACTAATGAGTTTTTCAAGATAGTGTTTGGTAACAATGAATTTTGTTATTAGTGCAAAACAACCTAATATTACATAGATAGATTCTTATCCCATGTCTAAACAGCAAGCATGTTAGACGCTTTTTTCATGCACATGTCACACACAACATTTATGCTCCCATTTTTTGCATTAATGCTTCATGTCTCTTCCTCTGTTTTACGCGTGTTGGGTTCTGAGCACTTCCACCTGCGCTCTACACTGCACCTCAACACCTCCAGTGTGGACACACAGAGGGAGCACTCGCTGCTGCTGTTCCTCTCCTGTTGTGCTATCAAGACACGGGTTAGACAAAACTAGACACAAACACCGGAGCAGGGATTAGCAATTAGGTTCAATCATGGGCCAATTTTTTCAGCACTGCTCATTGGAGGGCCTACATATAGGTGCAGTGAAAACAAAGACTAACATGTTTTTAATATATTCTGTTACTTTTTTAATTCATTCAAGAATAAGTTGATTTTAACAGTTTTAGGCTTGTACCTGGGAGCAGATTTCATAATTCCCATAAGTAAGTAGGGCTCGTAGAGTGACAGCAGATTCTTTAATGTCCTTCAAGAAAATTTGTTGCCACAGTCTGTACAGCACCTTACATGAATACATAGAGACATAAATACAGTACACATCCACAACATAACTACATGAAAGACACCTATATATCTACATTCATACACACATATACAAGTTACAGTCATCTGGGTATTTTGTTTAGCAATGCTATGGCAGAGGGGACAAAACTACAGCCATAAAGTGCCCATTTCCAGGCCAGGGATCTGTATCTGCCACCAGGTGGAAGCAGTGTGAAGAATGGGTTTAGGGGGGTACATGGAGTCATGTACAATGTCGTGTGCTCTGCGTGATAGCTTTGCTGTTGAGGTCTGAGAGATTGGGGATGGAAAGGCCAATAATTTTGGAGGCATTTTGTGTGATGCTCATGAGATTGTTCCTATTGGAGGCAGTTAACATGGTGAAGAAACAGGGGGAACAGTAGAGGATAATGGGTTCAATTATACTTTTATAGAGCAGCAGCAGGAGGTGGGGAGCGACCGTAAGTGCTTTGAGTTTGCAGATGGCAGAGAATCTTTGTTGGCAGCGTTTGTGGATGTTAGTGATGTGTTGTTCAAAGCTCAGTTTATTGTCCAGAGTGAGTCTGAGATATTTGAAGTTTTCCACTTTCGGGTGGCCAGCCTTTGACCCAGAGTCAAAATTAGAGGTCATGTTGGCTCTGGCCCTTGACAGTGTTGGTATGTTTAAACACAAAGAATATGGCTATTATTGATTCATTAAAGTCCCATATTTTAACACCTATAGTTATATCTGTACTGTTTATGTGTCTAAGCTCCATCTAAGCTGCTGATTTGTAAGGACATATTGGGTAAGAATAAACTACTTAACAATCAACTCCCACCCGCAACTAACACGTCATCCATCTTGCATCTCTCACCCATTTACTGCATGTCTCATGCTTTACATAGAAGTATGTATCCATCTTCTCACCACTGTCCCTGTATCCTAAATAGCTAATACAAAACACAACTGATTTTGCTTAAAACTGGTAAAATTCAACATATATTTTTGTATTAGAGTTGCCATTATATTGTCAGCCCAACACTCTATAAAACATAAGCCAGTGGGATCTCATCTGTGTGTAGATGTTATTCGTTTGCAAGTTTTCTCAATGTGAAGTCAAAAAGCATAGTTTGAGCTTGTGCGCATACACTTAAAACTAGTAAACTAAATTACTTTTGAGGTTTTAATTATTGAAGCAGCCAGAAAATTCTTGCTGGTGCTGGGGGTTTCTTGGCCGAAGGGTCAGGGTGGTTACCCCCTCATGTCATCCTTTTAATAAGGACTGAGTATCCAGACAGTACCTACCTGGATTGAAGCGTGACACATATCAGCACATATGTGTGTGTGTATATATGTATATATATATTTAGTGTTTACCTTGAGAGTTATGGCAGTAATCTTCATCCTTTACCCACACAACTACTATAGGAGGTAAAGGTAAGTAGAAGCCGGAGATCATCGACCTGCGATTATGGAGTGCCATTAAACTGTGGACTCCTCAAGCACTCCTTGCACTCCAGCACTGCCTTTTTAAGATGGCAACTGCCACAACGCACACTTGGAATGGCCTCTGATGCCAGGGCATTCAGGAGGAGCTGAGGTTTTACCTCCTTCCAGCTTTCTGCTGTCATTATGTTTCTTGTGGCCCAGTCATTTGACGCAGTCAGAGGCTCAGGGTCCTGCACCTCAGCTCCTTGGCGCTCCTGACGCAGTGCATCTATTTAGGAAACAATTAAATTACTGTGGTAACAAAGATATTATGTTCATCCCTGCGTCCCAAACCATATTTTGCATTTCTCACCAACAATCATCACTTCATCACATTCATTGATCAGACACTATCTAAAGGGACGTGGATGTGCAAAGTTTAGTAGTACAAAGTACAGACCCTATTTTAAAATCTGCTTATTGCATAAGCAAATATACTCAGTTCAAATGTCTAAAATGTGTTAAGCACTGGTAGAACACTGGATATTGTCTGACCTGCAACTGAACTCCTGGTGTTGTCCTCCGTCACTGGTGGAATTAATATTTCAGCTGCAACACATTAAAAAGAGTCAAATCTTACGTGACTATAAATATAACCTCATAGCTATTTATTTGTAAAATATAAATTCACTGACAATTAGTATGAGGTAGGAGCTGTCACTGGTAATACAACAACGCACTAACAAGATAATTAACTCTCCATCTCAAAATATTGGAACCAACCTTCTTAAAGGACGTTGGGGTCTCCCCTCACTGTCTCCCTCCGAGCAGCAGGAGCTGGGGTACACTCAATAAAGATGTCCCCAAGTAGCAGTGCAGCTTCCAATATATTTTTATTGGTAAAACCTGCCATTGAAAACACACACACATACATACACACACACACACACACACACACACACACAGACAGGCAGACAGAGAGAGAGAGCACGAGAGAGAGAAGAGCTAGATAGATGTAAACAGATAAGTAGAAAGACAAAGTTGTGAAATGAATAGAAAATAATAGAGAAAGATGGCTCTTAAAAGAGCCTTTGGGTTGGATTTTAAAGAGGATCTACTCTGTAGTCTATGTTTTGATGAGGTGGCTGGGAGAAGATGCTGCAAAGTAAAAGAATTATATATCATTAAAGAAAATTTCATAACTAGGTTATATTTAAACTCAAAACTACAAACTGCATACAATTGGCCTATGTGTGTGGAGGTGACATTTTTAATTGTTACATTTTCAATTTAATTGTGGATTTAAGAATATTTGGCTTATTTCAATAAATAAAGCAAACCAGACATTTTCAACTTTACTTTGGGTATGCAAATCTCTCTTCAAACTGATTAGTCTAGCATTACAGCATTACCGTTAGTATAATGAATGAATGAAAGTAGCCTACAAGGAGGAGCCGAATGTAAGCTATAACATTCAGTAACACTCATATTTACAATGTAGGCCTGCATTTATAACACTGTATAAGTTTGACACCTGTTATTTAGCATGCACAGAAATAGGGAAAGCACAAGTATGGAGAAAGCGCAGAGGCAGCTTACCAGGATGAGGGATGGATCGCAATGAAGATTGACGCCTGGGCATAAGTAGGTCTAGGTACGTCTAGGTAGGTCCAGCCGATCACATTCTGACTAAGATGGCAAACTTTTTATTGCTTACAACATTTTCAAAGGCTGCGCTTTACAGATCCACTTCTTCCGTTCTCACCTTTCACAATTAAAGCACTGGCCATATACAGTGCGTAACTGCTTAAAGGAGGGAACTGAAATTCACTCAGAGCATCTGGCTACAAGGAAACTCAATAAAATAGCTTACATCAGTCTTATTTTAAAAGATTGGGAAGCAGTTTGCTGTTGCTTCATCTTCATTATAACTGACAAACTAAACATAAACATTCACTGAACGAAGATTATGAAAATAGATTATGAAAATAGAATGCACATTTCTCTAGTAACAAAACGCATTTTGATGCCGGATCTGTCGTGAAATATTGCACTTTCCACTGAGAATAAAAGGGATGTCGGCCCTTTTTTTTGTTTTCACACTTGTCTGAGAAGCTATTTGGAACATATGCCTTTGTTAAAAAATGTAGTGCATAGGACAAGATATCTGTAAACAGTCTAAGATTAGTGTTAAATGTCTGCTCTCACTATGTACTGTCTCACAGAGAAGGTTCTCATAATTTATGTGAACTGGGCTTCAAAAGTGTTACACTGAGACTTTGGGTCTGACATAATTTGGGGTAAATACCCTTTTCAACTGCAATGTGAATATATGGTCCATAAACATATGATTTGGGAATAACTATTTCCAGTACTCAGTCAAACCATTACTTCATATCTATGTACCGTTACAATACCAAATAGTAAAAGTATCAAGAGAATTTGAAGCAATATTTAACATTTGGATACCTACAAAGTTTATATTTTACCTGTAACATTACATATAGCAAAACCATACGTGACAAACTGTGTGCAAAGTTGAATTATCACCCATTATAAACAAAAATGTAAAGGAAATTTTAAAAAACCCCTCTGCTTCTGACGTGATTCTTGAGTGTCCTTGGAAAGTTGGGTGCCAACAGATCTTTTTGGAAGGGGATCAGTCTGGCAGCCACTGCTCTGGGAAGATCTGGCCTGGGAATAAGGTCTAATGGATCCCTAAAGCTGAAATTATAGTTGTCGCATTCACGCGTCCGTGAGGGTCTGCTGGGGTCCGCGTGACGTAAATTCCGTCAACAGAGGGTGTGCGCGTAGGCTCTGTGCGGACATCCGTGTACCTGCAATTTGTTGTGTCCGCATGGACACAACGCTGTGTTCCTGTATACGGCGATCTACTGCACATGTGTGGAACTCGTCCTCCACGCGGACCCCAGAAGGAAGTATAAACACATCAACTATCCATCCGTGGTGTCCGCAGCTATCCGTGTGCACGTCTGCTTGGGGGTATAAATGAAGCTTAAGAATAAATTAAGATATGTTAGAAAATAGGTCGGGTTGGAGATGGGGTGTTAATACTACTAGTCAGGGTTCCAGACTAACTTTTGACATTGGTCCTGATCCATCCTCCACAGCTAGCTGAAGAGCTCTGAGTCACCTTTACTGCTTCTTGGAATAAACTGTAGCTTTTTTGAGTCACTACAATCAGCAAAATGTATCTGTTGGACTGCACAATTTATTTATATTGCAAAATGTGGATCATAATATAGTATACATGTACTGCCACATTCAGAGTTTATTCTGCTCACCCAGCTCTGCACATTTCTATCTGCCCTGACAGCAGCCACACCGCCACCCTCTTACTCTAGCTCGCCCACTCACTTACTCTGCTAGCTTACCATTAGCAGTTAGCCTGCATGCTGCAGTTAAAACATGAGTGGTCCCTCAAATTGTCAAGACTGCAGTTCAACACAACAGCTAACAACACTTTCTGTCCTTAACTTGCAAGCTAACACAAGTTTGTTTACACTGTCTTACTCTCACACCGGTGTGTCGATTTAACTGGTGGTTGAATTAACTGGTGATATTCCCCTGCATTAGGCTGTGGTAGGTGACTGTGTCGATGTCTGTTCAAAATACTGCAAACATCAGTAGCATTAAGTCATTCACAAAATGATGTTGCTGATAGTCTGATATTCCGTCATGAATCTGACGTCAACTTGACTTTAGAACTGTTTCCACTTTCATACAGCCTGTAAGTGAAACATACAGTCTGAGGTATGTCTGTGTTCAACTCGAACATAGCGTGGAGTTAGCTGCTAGCTGGGTTAGCTGTGTCAAGTTGTGATAGCATAACGTTCAGTTTAACTTGTGACAACATCTGTAATGTTATGTACCATCGATCATGTTTTATATTGAAGGCTACAGGAATATCTCTCTCATCACATCGGTATACTAACACGATTCAGCACGCTCATTCATCCATATTAGACATGACTGTTAACTCTCATTTAGCAGTGGGGATAGTGCATCACCTTGGTGTATACCGCACTTGATGGTAACTTGTGCAATTGGCTTTGAGTTGGCTTCCAGAGTTGTTTTCCACAGCCCCATTGAGTTATTGATGAAGGCTCTTAATGTCCTGTTGATGTTGTACATTTCCAAGCATTCCAGTATCCATGTGTGTGGCACTGAGTCATAGGCCGCCTTGTAGTCAATCCAGGCGGTGCACAGGTTGGTCTGCCTGGTCTTGCAGTCTTTGTGGCTTATGGTGTTCATCTTGTAGCCAAGCATCTCTAGGATCACTGTTGCAGTGGTGTATACCAGCTGATTGGTCTCAGTTACGGTTCTAGTAGGGATAGCACGTAACGCTGCATTCACATCCTCCTGCAGACTTTCAGAGGGTACTTTGTCACTTAGCCTTGGTAATCGGCTACGGGGGTGCTGGGTGTCCAGCTTAGTCATGATAGTCATTCTTAGGTCAGTTGCCCTTGTGTTAAGGTCATAAGGGCTTGTTGGGGCTTGGTACCCAATCTCGGAGTGTGGGGAGGATGATGATATCTCCCCTCTGACCTGTCATCCTGGCTCCCCCTTGCCGTAGCATGTTTGTTGTACCTCATCAATCTCTAGTTGTGATAGCAGTTGCTTGTTTGCGGATGTTGGAACACTGAGCTAGTAGTTGTTTCTTTGTCAGCTTAGATGTTGGGTTTTGAAGCATCCATATGTCCCACAACCTCTGCATGTAGCCCCTCTCATCGGGGTTACTTGTATAGTAGCATTCCAACAGATCCCTATTTTCTGTCCTGCTCCATCTATGTCTTGTTCCAGTAGCCCATTTCTCATCAGGGTGTCCTGGTTCCCCAACACCTGACGCAGACCTTGTTGACAGCTATCCAGCTGTGTGTATATATATATGTATATATATATATATATATATATATATATAGCTGTATATATAGCTAAAATTTAGTTTGTTCTAGTAATTTCATGTTGTTCTAGTCCTCTTAATCTTTCTGCTGTTTTGGTGCAATTCCCCTAATAACTGGAATTCTGTGGTCAATCCATTCATAGAAAACATTCTTCTGACATGCATTCACTAGCACAATAACTAACTAGTCAAGTCATGTCAAGTTTATTTATATAGCACATTTCATTTCATATGACAGGCGTAAACTCAGTGTGCTTAAAAAATAAATAAATAGGTAAAGATTATACATGACAAAAACATATAACATTACATATATAAAACATAAGATAAAAACATGAAATAAGGAGATGTTATATACATATAGACAAGTTGGTTTAAACTACTTTTTCCAAGTAACTTTATTTAACCAAACTATTTTTCACCTGAAGGGAGCTTTGCTGTCGTTCAACTTCTTTCAGTGTGAAGTAATTGGTAGCTTGTACAATTATGCTTTCAGAGTATCTTCCCCAACACTGGTTAACAATATTCAATTCAATTTTATTTATATAGCACCAAATCACAACAAAAGTCATCTCAGGGCACTTTTCACATAGAGCAGGTCTAGACTGTACTCTTTAATTTACAGAGACCCAACAATTCCCCCGTGAGCAAGCACTTGGCGACAGCGGTAGGGAAAAACTCCCCTTTCACAGGAAGAAACATCAAGCAGAACCGGGCTCTAGGTGTGCGGCCATCTGCCTTGACTGGTTGGATATAGTGGCACTATAGGTCTGACATTACATTAAATGGTATGATGAATTAACATCAGGCAGATATGGCTGAATATGACCATGGAAGGGTGGAGGGGTGCAGTTACATCCCTCTTTACATGGGCCTACTTGTGTTTTCCTCTTTGAAATCGTCATGGAGTTACTTATAGACTACACAGTGCAAGGATAATTCTGAGAGCATTTCTAAAGAGTTAGGTGCAATTATCCTGTGTAATGGTACTGAATCACAACTGTTTATGGTTAGAACAGCTGTTTAGTCAATCATTTCTATAAAATCATGGAGTTCTATACCTCGTTTTCTTCTTTCCGGTGAATTTAATCTTACAAGTAAGCAGAAATATCTGAAAGCATGACAGCTAAAATAAAAAAAAATACTTGGTTTCGCTGAATAGAAGCTTCCCTATTCAGTCAGAGGAACTAATCTCAGGGACTAACTTGGAACTCTAAAGTCCCTGTAGTGCAGTCCTGTTTATATTTCTACCAGGGGCAACTCTAGGATCAGACCTTCGGGGGGGCTCAGCCCCTAATGAGAATGTGACATGCATACAGTGCATGTCCTCCCAGCCACTAAGTCACTCATTTGACTAATTAATACATTGTTTTTCTATACATGATAGCCCCTTACTTTGGCAAACCTCAATTCAGTTAGGTACACAATGTTACCTTTAGAAGCAACCTAATTAGTTGGGTGGTCTGTTGTAGTGTATGATAATAATGTTTCAGAATGAACAATCACAGATATCGATATAGTACACCTGTTTTAGAAAGGAGCTCAGTCGGTTTATGAAACCTGAGGCAAAGACTCAATCATAATGACCCAAAAGTAAAAGTTATAGCAAAGCAGATATGAATGAGAGGCAGATAAATGTACAAAACATTGTTTCAGTCAATGAAACACATGGGGACACCACCATATCATCAAGCAATGAAAGAAGCAAGATATTGCCCTATTGCTATTATTATTAATCATATTTCTATTATTATCATTACTGTTGTTGTTGTCATTATTTGTCTCTCTCCTCTCTCCCCCTCCCTCTTTCTTTCTCTCTCAACCCAACCAGTCAATGCAGATGGCCGCCCACCTAGAACCCAGCTCTGCTCAAGGTGTCTTCATGTTAAAGGGGAGTTTTTCCTTGCCGCTGTTGCCAAGTGCTGCTCATGGAGGAATTTCTCTGTAAATTAAAGACTATGGTCTAGACCTGCTCTATATGAAAAGTGCTCCAAGATAACCTCTGTTGTGATTTGGCACTATATAAACAAAACTGACTTGACTTGAAATCAGGCTGTCCCTCCAATCTGTGCACCTGGTCAAGAAGCAAACAAAGCAAACAAAAAGAGATAACAATATGAGACCAAAACCAACTTTGAAAATGTTCAGTGGCTGCAATAAGAGAAAAAGAGTGCATGAGTCACATTTTCCATTCCAATGTTTCAATTCACTGTCCATAAATGCTTTGTAAATATACCATAAGGCCCAATTCTATCAGAATAAGAAACATTGTGACTACTTTAACTGCAATAATAAAATGTATCAGTTAGCTCGTTAGCTGGCAAGTTTGCTCAGGAGGTAGAGCAGGTCGTCCACTAATCGGAAGATCAGTGGTTTGGTCCCCAGCTCCTCCAGTCCACATGTCAAAGTGTCCCTGGACAAGATACTGAACTCCAAATTGCTCCCGAAGGCTGTGCCATCAGAGTGTGAGTGTGTGTGTGAATGATTAGATCCTACTGATGAGCAGGTCGGCACCTTGCATGACAGCCTGCCATCAGTGTATGAATGTGTGTGTGAATGTGACATGTAGTATAAAAAGTACTTTGAGTTGTCGGAAGACAAGAGAGGTTCTATATAAATGCAGTCCATTTACCATTTATTGGAATTCTCTGAATTTTTATTAATCATTGTCAATTGTTTTAAAATATGATCATATGATTCTGGTTGGTGATTTTGAGCTACACATAGATGACACCTCAAATTCTACTGCAGCTGAGTTTTCAAATATTACTGAGTCCTTCAATCTGGTTCAACATATCTCTGGCCCAACTCATAGCCACAGCCATACTTAAGACTTGATGTTTACACTTGGTTTGGACTTAAATAATGTGTCTTTGATGGACCTCTCCATCTCTGACTTCCAATGTATTTTATTTGAGACTCTGTTACAGGCTGCACCAAAGACATGTAAATGCACCACTCAGTTGCAGGCAGTTATTGAACATACAGCTGATGAATTCTGTTTCCCATTTAACAAGGTAAAACACAATCTATCTTTTAATTCAGATATAAACAAAATGCTAGAAAAATTCTATCAAATTTGTGAGACTACACTGGACACTGTCGCCCCACTTACAACTAAAAACAAAAAATGTTTTCAGTTCCTTCCCATGAATCAATGAGGACATGTGAAACCTTAAAAAAGCATTCAGGAAAACAGAACGCATATGGAGGACAAATGAAAGATCAACTGCTCATCTACAATCATAAAGTAAAAGAGGCAATAAACCAATATTTCTCTAAATTAATAACTACCAATCAGCACAATCCCAGAATTTTATTTATAGCCATTAATCAGCTTGTCAAACCTTCCACCATTAGTCCCTCTGCTTCATCTGCTGCTGACTGTGAGAAATTTCTCTCCTTTTTTCCCTGAAGAAATTCACCAAATTCGAGCAAACATTGCACTTCCAACTTCTCCCATGATGCTTCCTTCTCCGTGTCTTCACTTGCTGGATAGCTCCCAGCCAGTAGATATGGAAACTCCCACTGACACTGTGTCCCCCATGAAACCCTCATCCAGTCATTTGGATATCATTCCAGCTAAATTGTTCAGAAAAGTGATGGAGGAAATAGGCCCTAGTCTGCTACATATTTTAAACAGCTCCCTTTGCTCTGGATGTCTCCCAGATTATTTAAGCCTGTATTTAGCCACTGCTAAAAAGAACCTGGCCTTGATCCATCAATTATTCTTTATTCTTACACTTTAACTAAACTTGTTTAGTTAAAATGTAATTTAACTAAATTTCGATTTTAGTCGAACAAATCTCCTGCAGATTTAGTTGACTAAAGTCTTAAGATATTTAGTCAACCAAAGCTAGACTAAAACTAAAACAATTCAGATGACTAAATTATGACTAAAACTAAATTTACTAAACAAAATTTGCTGTCAAAATTAACACTGATTATTTGCAGAGTAAAAGTAAAATTGCAGATTTGCCACCCCTTCAGGATGCTGCCATGTTTTCTTTCCCCAGGAAGTGCGCAGTGAAAAGAGGCAAGGTGCTGGCTGCAAGACGCCCTAAATACAAAATAACAGCTTCTCGTTTTCGTTTTTATTGCTTGTCAATTTTCTCTCCAGTGTAATTCCTTGAATAGAAACTCTTAACAGGCACTTGCCACCTTGAAGGATGTAATTAAATGGAGTCAGATCTGAATGCACAGCTTTTTAGACTAAATATATCCTGTTTGGATGTGTTGGTGGTGGTGGAGGGAGCGTTGGGGGGGAGGGGGGGTGCTGTCAGACCTCCAGAGGACTGACAGTGACAGACATTCAGGTAGAGGGAGCTGCCAGCTCCACTCTCAACTCAAAACAGATGTGAGAGGCAGCTTGTTCGTCTTGATTAATGTCCTCTAGCACTTCACTACTAAGGACTTCAAATAGAGGTTTGATGCATATAATAAGCTGCCATTCTCCCTCTGGGAGAGGAAGCAAAGCTGCCTATGAGGCTATCAGCTCTGATTGTCTGTGGTGCGTATATGTTGCCCCCCAAAGAAAACGGGGCTTTTTTTAATGCATTGATTCAATGGCATGAACTGAAAGATCACCTGAATGTGTGGCTCACCTCCGACGGATTCTTGGGGGGTACCAAGACCAATCTTGTCAAGAGTCTTAAAGTTTTACCAAAAGTCTCCCACTGATATTTCATAACTCATTCAATCCCTGATCTCTTGTTGAGCACGTAACAGCAGGCTATTAAATATTTCCTCACATATAGCGTTCCAGTTGCAGATCCAAAAGTGTCTTCTGTTCAACCAATATTCACAGATCAGCAGCAGAAGACTATTTTGCACTTGATTCAATAGATATGCTCAACACATGTTAAAACAGTCTGGCATTAAAATCCTATTTAGCAGCACTTTATGCAAATCAGATAAACTGAGCTAAGCTGTGCTCATTTACATCTGTAGTGTATATATCCTGCTAAATTCAAAAATAAATGCAATGACATGTAATTTTACACCCCTGACAGAAATTTGCGACAGGATGCTCCATGAGGCTCCAATGCTCATTGTGAAGAAAACCAAATTTTAAGTTGGATAGAAGTTGAGGTCCAAAGTTTTGTGTTTGTTTTTGATGTTTAGCATTAAATGTTTTTGATTCTTAGCAGTCGTGATGACAAATATAAAGTGGTCATGGACCTATATATTTTTGTATGGACAGTAGGCACATGTCCCTTCCAATGTCAAGGTGTTGCTGAATTGTCCCCACCCATATTTTTAGATATCTCAAACATCTGGCTGCTACTCATAATGTTACCGGTAAGATCTGTGCAAAGTTTTTGTTTTTTCTGTGACAAGTGCGTTATTATGATGAAAAGCGAAAGAGTGGCGTATACTTGACTTGATGAAAAAGGATAAATTCATTCATGTAATACCTCATGAACTATTAGGAATAAGTATTAACGTATCTCGTGCATACCTTAATGCAAGCCCAATACTTTACTTAATCATCATGATATCTAAGTTAGTAATAATGATCATGTCACCACTTTATTTGAAGGGCCACAAACAGGATGAAATCATGAAAAACTCATACTTAATCATGATTACAATGATTGGAATTCAACAGAATACGTTTGCACAACGTGACTGCTCAGCTTTTTAGCCTGTCCCTTGAAACTGCAGATTTTACTATGAAGAAGACATGAACATCATTAATAACTCAGATGTCATGACTAAAATACTTTAGTTGTGGCATATTGTCCTTGCATTAAGGAATGCAAGAGAGATTCCTGTATATCAGCAGATACATATTCAATAAAGTCAACTTTTTGGCTCTTTATGTGTGAAAGTGTGTGCGCACATGTGTGGATATGAAGAAGCAAGTGCACATACACAACTTTTTTATTTTGAGTGTCCAACAAAAAATGTCCCAACCAAATCTACGCCCTTGAAAGTGGTAGTGGTAGGTATGGTAGTGGTTGCTTTAAATGACTATTAGGCTTTACTCAATACATGTTCTCTGTTCTTAACATCATCAAGGCCCAAGCATACAATTCCTCATTCAGCCAAGAAAGCCTTAAATACCTAAATAATACATAAACAGAAGAGTTCTTACTCTTCCTATTTTATTGAGAATGCTTTGGGAGCTGACTTGTGTGAACTTGGGGTGGGCAAGTATCCTAGAATGCATCTCACATCAACCAGCGGATGCTAGCAGGCAAGCTCCAGAGAAAACTCGCCGGTCAATGTCCATAGTGAAACAATCTTATCTCTACAGGCTGTTTGGTAATGTACTAGTGCAAATTATGTTTCTCAAGTGTTTTGAACATAAGATTCCTTCATAAGATCAACTTTCATCTCAGAGTTTTGTCACAAACTGGCTTGAGAAATGTGAAGTTAACACAAACAAAATAACGTGTGTGAGTCTGCAACATTAGCAATGAAAGCAATACATGGATGTGTGGGTTATGTGCTGGGTAAGATGCGAAAAGAAACAGAGAAGATGCAGGGTGGAGTCACGTGAAGGAAGAGAAAGCAAGTGTGAGCACATGGGCCAGCTTTATAGCCTGGAAGTCCCAGGTGAACCAGATCAACTGACGATCGTCAACTGTCAGCTAGGTGTCTCAGGTTTGCCAGGACAGCCCACTATACAAAGTGGGAGGGGCGTCATGGTTTAAGTCAATGTGTTTGTTTCAAGCTTGGTGCCCACTTGTGGCAAGTCTGTCCAACAGGGCTTTGAAAGGTTTTCCTTATGCTGTGTTCAGACCAAATGTAAAGCAAATTTTCACCTCGCATTACTTGTGCTAGTTTGACCAATGAGCCATTTGTGTTTATTCACCCCAAACAACCAAATACATCACGGTACATTAGCTGTAAGCTAGCTAGTAACAGAAGGCACCAACTGTGTCTGAGGGAGTGTGACTGTGCGTTTGTGTTCAATGCAGCTTCTGACTGAACTCAGAACTCATCAAGAACTCTGATTCATGCTGTCATTTCCCTCCAGTCTCTCTCCTCCCCCCCTCTCGTCTCTGTACATTCGTAAATTGCCGCGATATGCACAAATATTTTGCTCAAGTTGAAACATTTTCTTGCATTACAAATCACTGTTGAAAAATAAATATGTGTCATGATGTGACAACACTATGGTTAAAGTTTGGTTAGGTTTAGGCACAAAAAACACTTGGTTAGGTTTAGGTAAAGATTGTAATTTGAATTAAACTTACTACTTCTTTAAGGTAGAGGAAATGAACAGCAATCTCTTGTGTTAAAGTCTTATGTTTTTTTGTCCTTCCTACGCAGACTTTGTTGTTCTATAATAACATCGATTGATTTCCTCCTTTTGCTTTTGTCATAATTACTACAGTTCCTGTTACTGAAAAATAAATCTGTTGTTTGTGGCACTTATCCTGTCATTAGTCCTGGAAGGACAGCATCCTACCATATCTTAACTACTTCTTATGTGTGTACTGCGTGAACAACAGAGGTCAAATTTCAAATGACCGTATACAACAGGAGTTGCAACGCAGGCGGTGTGAGTTCACCTTAAATATCCCCTGGCTTCAGAAAAGTGTTGGAGCAGAGGAAGAACTCCTATGGAATATTGTCACAGAGCATGAAAATGTGTAATAAGTTGAACAGGGGAAATTCAAAAGGAAGTGCTCAAGAGGTTAAAGAATTCTTGGTAACTCAGGTCAGGAAGGCCGGAAGGTACATGCTGCAGAGAGTGTCTATCAGTATGTTTGCTGGGCTCGCTCCATCCATTCTGATGTACAAGACAACCTGAATGCACATGCAGCATCTCATCAGGCATAGCTGCTGAGATCCCGTACATATGCACCACCTCATCACACTCCACAGGGAGGCAGATTGATTACAATGTCTGAGGAAATCAGGACGTGTTGAGGAGAGGCAGGAGGTAGGAGGATGATCCTGCACCACACAGAGAAACCACACACATCCAGGTGACATTGGGATAGCAGCTATACAGTATCACCCGCACCATCCCCCCCCCACTACTGACCAACCACATCCTTCCCCCCAGGACAGTGATCCAGATCAGGCAGTGCCATCAGTGGGGGTGGAGGTGTCTTAGGGGGGAAAAGCAGCAGTTCATTTATCACCCTGATGTTGCTCTAATGAAGTGATAATGCATTAACACATTCACTGAGGGTGGCATGGGGACAAAAGGATGTGATGAGAATAAGAGGCGGGTAAATAAGAAGGAGGACTCGTTCCCAGAATAAAGGTGAGGGTATACTCATAGTCCAACTCACCCAAGTAGAAACACAAGCATGTTCTTGCATATAAATGTGTGCCTATAGCTACTATAGTTTTATTGGACTTTCCAGAGTGCATTAGGACTACAGAGTTCACATTTACCTAGGGACCGGAAATAGTAGACAGCACAAAGAACTGTGGAATTTATGACCATTTGTACACAATATTGAGCACTGCAGGGATGGGGAGGGGGTGATTTCAACCATTCCATTTGCCCTGCAGAATTCATGGAAAAAAAAAAAAAATAATAATAACAACAATAATAGTTAGGGTAAAGCCAAATACTCTGTGTCCACATCGTTCCATGACAGGCCAGTCACACACAGAGCTCCTCCCCTACACAAAGCCTATACAAAGTTCACTGCTGCTGCGCCACACATCACAATCTTGCCATTGTCACAGCCTCTCTGTCCACGGGGATTAACAGCTTGCAACTCTTACTGCTTCAACCCATATACATTTCAGGCTCAAAATACCAACTTCTGGTTAGGCACCACCCACTTATGGTTTAAGCCCCGCCCATTCAGAGTACAGATACAGATACAGATAATTTAGTTGGTTGAACAGATACAGACAATGGTGTACTCGCTCACCCCTAATTATAATAATGATAATAATAGCTTTATTTATATTGCACTTTTAAAAACACAGTTACAAAGTTCTTCACATATAGGATAATATACACACATACAAATACAAATATACATACATACTTACAAACCTACATACTTACATACATATGCCTGATACATAGACAAGAAATAACCACACAACCAAGATAATGAAAACTAAAAGTGAACAGAGAGTATTTTTTTTTAATAATTACTCTCTGTTCACTTTTTTACCATCTTTTGTCACATGCTTATGTCATTTCCAGCCAGAAGAAACCTGTTGGTCAAATAAAAATTCACCATAAATCAAAATTTGGCATGTTTATGAATAATTTTGGGCTTAACTGTACATCATCTTCCAGTGTAGATAAGGCCATGTAAATTTAATGTAAATCAGATGATGTTTGTCACATAAGGCTGACTTCCTGTTGTCAGCAGGTGGTGCTATGACTATGACTCAATATGGGCATGTAGATGTTTTCAGGCCTGGACTCTTATCCAGATTGGACAATGTTAAATCAAGTTACAAGAGATTCCTCTTTCATGGCAAAACATAAATTTTCTGTATCGCTATGGCAACAGTGTTCCATGAAAACTCACAAGCTTTGCAGTTTGGCATCATGAAGGTCTTGAGATTTTGCTGACCAAATTTGAAGTGGACCTGTTGAATCCTCTATGAGGCATTCCATACAAATAAAGTGCCTAAAATGGCATGTTGTGACATGACCTATGACATCATCGTTCAAGGTATTGAGTATTCCTTCGTAATTTAGGATCACATTAGTCTGAGGTTTATACCAACCAAATTTCAAATGAATCTGATAAACCCTCCAAGAGGACTTCAAAAAGGTTTGCATAAAATACAGGAAAAACACACAAAATTAAAAATGGATGACTTCCGGTTGGGCAGAGCTAATGAAAGCCAATGTGAAATATGTCCGAAAAGATGAGAGCAACGTGCACA
Source organism: Thunnus maccoyii (assembly GCF_910596095.1). Taxonomy (NCBI): domain Eukaryota; kingdom Metazoa; phylum Chordata; class Actinopteri; order Scombriformes; family Scombridae; genus Thunnus; species Thunnus maccoyii. The sequence continues at coordinate 33,209,961 of NC_056542.1, forward strand.
CCAAACTTTGTGAATGTCGGAGCAACTGTATTCTGACCACCGCCTGCCACGCATTAGGGAGTGCTATGGAGCTAAACACACAAACCCAACTGCTGTATATTCTTGCAATGCTCACAGGTTCTGATGTGTGTGCCACGTTTCATGAGCTTTTGAACACCCCTAGCACCTCAAAGACAGCCTCCTGTTTCATGGCGAATAATGCATCGTCATGAAACAGTGTTTGATGAAAACTCAAAGGCTTCAATATTTAGCATTATAAAGGTCTTACAACTTAGCTGACCAAATTTTAGGTGCTGCTAGTTTGTAAACATATAGGTTCTATAACTTCCTGTTGCCAGCACATGACTATGATTCACTATTGGCCTGTACATGTCTTAAGACCAGGATTCTTATCAAACATGTGTTGAGACTCAGTTAGGAGCAGGTTTGGTTATTAGCAGTAAGTAATTATCGAACATATTTATTAATTATTAAAAATCAATAAAAGTATTAATATGAATTGTGTGAAATGTGTGCGGGTGAGAGAGTGTGTGGGATTACGTCACATTCGAACAGAGGCTGTGATTAAATGGCAACCATCAGTATATGTATATTCAAATTACAACAACTTTCTTTATCATAGTGAAACATCGAAATTGGCCACTTTGTCACGGCAACAGGGTTTCATGAAAACTCAGCATTGCAAAAGTCTTTAGTTGACACTGACCAAATTTGAAGTCACTCGGGTTAAAATTGTTGTTGGGCGCTATCGAGCCAGCTTGCCACGCCCAAGCCGAAGACCCATATCAGATATAAGGTTTTGCCACTTCTGATGCATGTGCAAAGTTTCATGAGTTTTCAAGCACCCCAGCACCTCAAAAATGTGTTTGACTTGTAAAAAATAAATGAATAAATAAATAAATAAATAATTGAAAAAAAAAAATCTTCGAAACATAGTAGGGCCTTTGCCCACTTGGTGCTTGGGCCCTAATAATCTTTACAAAAACAATAGGTTCCTCACACTTTCAGTGCCAGGGACCATTGGGCCCTTGCACTTTCATGCTCAGGCCCTAAATATTCACCTTTATCTGCATGCATAAGAATGTCATTAGTTATTTTAAGCAATCCCATTTCAGTTCTATGTTTTCACAATTGTCATAATTATATGGAAATGATGATAAACAATTAAAATGTGTTTCTTGCTGAAAGACAAGAGACTCTTCTCCTCTTCCTATCTATAATATCATCCATTATGCAGATTAAAATAAACAGAATAACATATATAAAATAACAGATAATAAAGAGAAAACTCTTTCGAATGAAGGTGGAAAGTTGTTAATGGTTGATCAGACCTACAGTTAACACCGGTCCTCTATGTTGAACTAGACGGTGAATCAGAAAAGACATAAAATCTAAAACTTGTGAGTGATACTCTTCAGTTCCAGGAATAAAACTGTGGTGATGTTATGATGCAGTGTCAAAGCAGTCCTATCAGCTGTGTTTAGGGTTAGATTTATTTACAATAAAGGGTTGAAAGAAGACTTCCACAAAGTCTGGTCTCATGTAGCCTTGCTCATCAATCCTCGATCCTCAAGGCAGAAGAGCACTGGAACGTCCTTTATGATCATGGACTGGAAGGATTTCAGGGTCAAGCGTGGAGCAAGGAATGATCAAATAAGGGAATTGGAATGTATGCAGTGTCTCACAGCAACCAAAGAGCTTTGTGTCCTTGTATATCCCGAGTGGTTTGTCCAGGTGGAATAACCTGTGGTGCAGCTGATGGGTAAGGTACCTCCCACCTGTCTTTGAATGACTATCATTCTGCCCCTGTGGGGGGCTGTGGAAGACCCCACAGCTTACCAAACGCTAGCTGTGAGTGATTCTGTGGTAAAGTGTTTTAAAAAAAAAAAAGCCAATTCTCTCTGTCTGCCTAGATCTGGAAAGTCATTCATTTCAATCAGGACCATGAAAAGTACTGTATCCACTTAAAATCAGCATCGTAAATCATCAGTGTCCGGAATCAGAATGTACAGAAATTCATATCTAATAATACACAATAGGTGCTATAAGTAATGGAACAGCAAAATGGATAATACTGTTACTAGATGAGCTTCAAGCTAACAGTATTAAAGGCTCATGTGCAGTGGGTGTTTGAGAGATAAAAGGGATGAGTGGAAATAATGATGTTCCACAGAACTTTGTGCTTCTGCCAGATGAGTGAGAAAAGTGAGTCTCCACAGTGCTGATTTGTCTTGACAAACATCTCTGCTATTAGAGTCACATCAACCAGAGAGACAGACTCAGCATGCAAAGTACAAGAAAAGGGAGCTTGCATTTAACATGAAATCTCATCCCCGTCCCAGTCTAGCCTCTGGTATTCTCTTACAGCCCGTCCTCACACGAAAAACTACAGTATAGGTCTAAAATTCAGGCTGGCAAAAATGACCTATACTTTACTTATGTACTGGTATGACCAGATTCTTATAATGGCTAATATTAGCTACTGACATTACTTAGTAAGTTTGCTGATGTTATACCCTGTACCCTATATCCTGTCATTACTACTTGTGGCCCCACTATTCAGCAAAAGTTACATAGGCTTACTTCAGTGTTGTCATGCCTAACCCAACCCATGCCCCTAGTATAGTTTATGTCCCATGACCATGATCTTTCCAGCTTGGTTCAGATTTCTTTCACATTTAAAGTCTATTTTAGTACAATACTTACATTGCTGCAATCATTCCTCCCATCCACACTGACCATGAAGACATCCTTTCCTAGTGTGGCTACAATAGAAGACAGAGGACACAATCCACATTCCTCATTCTCTGAAAAAATACATACCTCAGTTCAGCTAAATCTCCAATATGAGGCTTTTATCAGAGTTAGCTAAATGAAGTCTTTTTACAATGACATTCTCTCTTTGTGCTTTTCTCCCTCCACTGCAGCTCAGCAAAGAAACATGTATGAAATACAAGGTGGGCATTTTGTACTAAAAAGACTGTAACTTTGTAAGATACCCACTTGATTCATCTAATTTAGACTGCTCCAAACTGTTGGGAGATGTAGTATCAGTTGATATCTCTAATTGATCACATGAAGTTATAGCCAATCATGTGATCACTTGAAAGTTGCTCTTAAATGTTACTTTTACACTTTGCTGTAAGTAGGAGTAAGTTGCCTGATAGCCTAAGTGTGTCTCATTGCTCACACTCAGCGATGTTTTTTTAATCATAAGTTGGTACTTTACAGCTTCTCAAATGTGATTCTTAAAAGTTTGATAAACACGAGCGGTGAAACTATTATGTAACCATAGCCTACTATAGTTGCCATGAGTAGATATAGCAGAAAGAAATCGTTTTTAAAGATGTTGATTTTGAATGTAATCCAGGATTTTGTAAAATTGTCAAACTTCAAGATTCTCTCCTAGCAAATGGTTGATGAAAATCAATTGATTTCAATGCGTCAATGAGGCCACTGTATTGTGGGGTACAGGTTGGGTGCCATGTAGAGCAGTGATTCTCAACTGGTGGGTCGTGACCCAAAAGTCGGTCACAGACCTGTTCTGAGTGGGTCGCGGACAGCTGGTCAAAAATAAATAAATAATATTTAATGCGCATCTGATGTTGGACTTGTCTTTTATTTTGAAAAAAAGGAGATGTGCAGCAGTCTCCGCCATTGCCATGGTAACCATCATTTAATTGACATTCACTTTAAGTTTGTGTAGATGTTGGGAGGCAAGATGGTGAAGCAAAGTATGACCCGGAGTATTTAAAATGTGGATTTTCGTACACTGAGGATAAAAGGGGACAGAAACCCCAGTGAGTGATATGTAGTGAAGTGCTTGCAACTGAGAGTATGAAATAAGGCTGTGCGATTCATCGAATTTTATTTTCGATTATGCTTTTGGCTTCCCTCCGCGGACTCCACTTCACTCAGCTGCCCGACAGACCTGCTGCTTCTTCCCACTTTAACCTAAATAACAAAGCGGGGCTCGGTGCCTGCAGAGGAAACACCAGGACTGTCAGGATGTTATAGTCCGTGGAGGTGCTGCGGTGTTCGGCTGCACAGATAGGAAACCCCTCGGCTGACACGATGTACCACTCTGTTTGAAAAAACTTTTTCTTCTTCTTCTTTTTGGTTTATATCAGTGGTTGGCAACCAGCGTATTAGGTGCATTACTGCCACCTTCTGCTTCAGGCTGTGGACCAAAGATTAAATCCTACACATTAATCCTGTCTGTCTGATAAACTCAAAGAAAACTACTGCTCCACCCACTTGGCAGGTTCATTAAAGTTTTAATGCTGAGTGCCAGTCTTCCTAAGTTTTTCCCTCATATATTGTCTTTCTTGATCATTAGTACAATCTATGATCGCAGGTGTAATAGTCTCCTCAGCCAGGTGGAAAAAAATTTGTGCATATATCAGCATTGGCAATTGGCAAAAATGAGAGTCAAAATGTAATCCTGTTAAATAATCTCAATATTGACCAAAATAATTGTGATTATGATTTTTGCCATAATATCTCATTTGTGACCTTATTTATTTTGTGCAGTTCTGATATTTATTTTAGTGTACATGCAGTTGTCATGGTCCTCCTCAGTTTCTTAATAATGTGCTCTGAAATGCACTTTGTACATGTAAATATATGTATTTATGTTAAAAAAAAAGATGACATACATGTGTTTTCAAAGGATATTTTTGAAGAATAAATTTGCTTGGTTTGAATTCTATAAAAGTGGGTTGCGACTTAATGACGATGGGAAAATGTGGGTCCCAGAGTGAGACCAGTTGAGAACCCCTGATGTAGAGGGCTCCAACCAAAAATGCAGGGTGGCAAAAAAGTTCAACCTAGATCAACCGTAATTCTAAAATTAGAACTTTCCAGCCTTGTAAAATCCTGTATCATAGTAATAAAATGCATTGCACAGGGTTTTGTGATGTCGGATAAGCCTTCAAAAACTCATGGATCTGTTAACAAACCAGATCTCTTGTAGTCCTCAGAACCTTGTCAGCCAGTGTGTGTAGTTCAGATGGCTGCCACCTCCTCAGCTCTGAAACCAGTAAAATGCAAGGGGCCAGGCACTGACTGACATTTAGAAATATGATCAATACTTAGAAAATCTGTTGTTTTACCACAAAGGTTACAGCAGCCGGGATTTATTTTAGCTGCAGGCTAAGGTAAGATTAAGGGTGTGGGAGAGTGCTCTGGTGGGGGGGGGGGGGGCACAGGAGTAGAAGGACCGCCGAGATGACTCGTAAAACACCAGGCCATTATCGTCATGCTTTAATGCAGAGCTTAGCATTCAACACATCAGTTTCCTCCCGCCACAGCTTGGAATTCATTCTGAATTCAGTTACAGTTTCATATTACAGCACCGACGAAATGGAAGAGGTGAGGTGGGAGGAACAGAGAGAGAGAGAGAGAAAAAGATGATGAAAAAGCAGAGGCCTTCAAGGCAAAGCAGTGATGGCAGTAATGGCTGTAATTTTTCGCCACACACCCAGGGCACATCAACCAAAGGAGCACATTAGAATAAAAAAAATAAAATAAAATTGTGTTTCTTTTGTGTTTCCAACTAGAACTGCCTTGAGTTCAGCTCACAGATCAGCTGTGTGCAAGAGAATAGAGGGAGGCCTCAGAGAGGACAGAAAGAAGTAACCCATGCAGGGAAACGGACAACATGCACTATGTTCACATGCACTGTAATAATCTGTTAATTACAACCTTTTCAGCAATGATCAGAATTCTGGAATATCCAGATCAATACAAAAGACAATTTCATTTTTATAATGTTTTTGTTTGTTTTATGTCTATTTTGTTGTTAATGAGAAAGTTACAGTATATTGACATGCAAACAAATACTTTGGGTACTGAAATTTTCCAGATTAGGGTAATATTGAGAATATTGAGAAGATTGCATGGTTCAGTGTTCTTTGCAGTATGGTCAAGTATCAAATGTAAAGGTACTCCAGAGGTTAAAGAGGTAAAGTAGCAGCAAGCAGAGCAGCAGGGTAGCAGCAGAGGTGTCATGGTGGCCTTGGGCTCCATGTTTATGTGTACAATGTAAGGGCTGTGTCCGAATTAAATTATTTGCTTTCGGGAAGAAAAAAAAAAAACATGTCAAATATCAGCGCACAGGTCGGTTACACCACCATCTCAGTCTCTCTCCTCTGCTCTGCTGTTACGTCTATCAACAGGTTTCAACGAGGGGAGTCACATCCACCTGCTACATGACGCACATTTCCTTATTTGGACATCACTCCCGGAGTTGGGGGTGTTCCCCAGAGATAAAGCTGAGCTACTGACACACGCTAAGTGCTCCCAAGGGACTCTCCATAACCTGTTGTTCCCCTTCTCCTTTCCACAAAGTTAGGTTGTAAAAAATAAATGAAAAATGCAAAGCAAGAATTGCCTTTGAAGTTCTTCTCTACACGTGTTATGGGTGTATAAATAAGTAGAGGTCTGTCTGCATGTTGGGAATGCACTTGCTTTAAGCTCAGTAGGCAGTGCAGTTGTCTGTGATCTGGGAGACACAAGTTTGAGACCCGGTGTGAGGACTTCCTTTTATTCATAAACACTTATTGTAACACTTTAGTATCCTAAAATTAAAAGCGTAGTAAAAACAAAAACTGGATTTTTACGCCTATTTCCTCTTTTATTCGAACACAAATACAAATATAATTATTTTTGCTGCCTCACCAAATATAGACACAAATACAAATACTGGGCTCTCTGCACATCCTTAGTACAATGTAACCATAACATTCTTGTGTTTCAAACACAAGAAGAGACAGGTAGGAATAGCAGGACTTGAAGTGTTGATCTTCAAGTCCTGCTATTCCTACCTGTCTCCTAGAAATTACATTCATATACAACTAAATTGTTTTCTCAATTATGTTACGTTGACAAATGTCATCTCTGCCTGGATTATGTTCACAGGTAACATTTTTTCAAATGAATGAAGAACTACATTTATATATCGCTCTGAAGATGTAGGATTCTGACAACAGAGACCTGGATTCGTGTCCTGAGACCGGTGTGTGTTCAGGTTTAGGCAGCAAAGCACTTTTGTTAAGGTTAGTGAAAAATTGTGATATCACTTAAATATTACTGAACATGTTGTGCTTTGAGTCATTATGAACTTTCTTCTGTATTAAATCAAGAACACAATATTTCACTAACCTTAACCAAGTGCTGCCAGTGCCTAAACATAACCATAAATCTTCAATAATACTGTAGTTTCTACAGAATATTGTGGTGGGAAAAAAGAACTAGGCATGTTGTGAAACATATCACTCCAAAAAAAAACTGCTAAATACCTTAATTAAGAACATTCTCTCATGTTGAGAGAAAATGTAATTCTGTCAGCATTATGTCTCTAACAAAACATATGTGCTGTTACAGTTCAGTTGTATATGAATTTCTAGGAGGAAGGGATGGCTGTATACCCACAAGATAGACTTGAATGACCATTCTATTGCACTTTTCTGTGTCGGCGGTTGTTAGTTCCGAGTACAACGGATTGCAGCAGAGCAAATTTTGGAGCTGCGCCCCAGAGACACAGGGAGCATTAAAAACAACTGGTGTTGTTTTTCACACTATATTCCTATTCGGATAGGTAGAGACAAGGTTGAAATAACTCAAAGTGGTCCTTTAAGGAAGTAGTACTTAAACCCAAACAACAGTGTTTCCTACACCTAACCAAACTTTAACCCTAGCACCTCATAAAACATATTTATTTTTCAACAGTGATTTGTAATGGTTTTAGAAGGCACAGACAAATGATGTCATAAAAACACTGATAGGGGATAAAACACTTCCATGTACTGTTCTGGAGTGCATGGACCAATGATGTGTTTTGTCATTCAATTTGGAATACTTTTTTATTATGAGGGAGCCAGGGGTTGTTTCGCCTAAAAGAGACCTGAGCTCCCCTGGAAGCAACAAAGTTTCAACTTTCGTGGAGTCTTGAAAAACCCCTAGCATTTCTGAGTGCAATGAATAATATAAGAAACACATCAAATCAAGTTAAACTCTAATGTCCTGTCATCTGTAATTTTAAAAGTGTGTGCACAACTCTGCCCTGCATGGTCAGTGCAGCTGACTGACAACAGTTGCATTGACACTGAAACCCTGTGTAGGCCTGCTTTCCCCCCCCCCACACTGATGAGGGAATCGATACAGAATTGGGCCGATAAGGTATTGGTATCAATAAAATCTTAACAATTCTCATCCCTATGCATTCCTCTACAGTGTGAGGTTTTCACTCGCAACCTGCCATAATCTTTCCCCGCTGCTAATTGTTCAAAAATTAGTATTTAATAGTCAGATAATGTACAATGTTTATTAACAGTTCATTAGTTTCACAGAAAAGAAATGCCACTAATTATAAAGATCAGCACACTGCTAACTGTTGCCTCAGTTTGTGCCTCGCACACAGAGCTGCTGGTAGCATTAGCAAGTCTGATAAGAGACAACAGAAAGGCAACATCCTGCTAATAAACCAAAGATGTATTACTTCTCTGTGGCAGTAAACACAACACGTGCCAATAACCAACTATGCTGTAATCAATTAATTCACTAATCTTTACAGCTCTAGTTTAAAACACACAATGAGGACTGTATTGTATTATTGAATTAACTTCTTGACTGTGGTCCAACACAAAAAGGTGAACGATAGTTCATTTCTTGTTCTCTCATTGATACTCCCCTTGGAGAAATGATGTTCTCTGAGAATACAGATCTTGCATTAAGCTGCCCTCAGTGTATTTAAATTTGAGACTGACATAGACCTGAGCACACCCACACACAGCACAGCACAGCAGAAACAGCAGTAGGTGGAAGCTGACAATGGGCTAAAGACAGTAAGACATAGTAATGATTTCATGTGAAAGATAAACTGTGGCGACGTCGGCCCATTACTGAGTTAATAAACTCAGTGTTACATTTTTCACTGTGCTAAATTTCTTTGTTTGCTCCTAAAAATTTTTTCATTAAGGAGAACATGTAGTCCTTGGAAAAAACATTAGTGTAGAGCCCTGTATTAGAGGCAGAGATAGCCTAATGAAGTGTGTCTCCCTGGTTTTGTTTGTGTGTAGGCTATGTTTCCATGTCACGAACACTAACTGCGTTCATTTCATTTCAGTGTGCTTACATTTCAATAAACTGAGAGCAGTTGATCTTGTATTATCCACAGGGAGGGCAAAAAATGAGAAGAATGAGATTTTTATTGAGGGGATCTTCTTGAAAAGGTCACTGTGCATTTGATAATCAAGCAACCTGTTTGAGGCTTCAGGCAGCAGAGTATTCAGTGGAAGATGGCTGGGTGTGGAACAGTGTAATGACTGCTGCTATGACAGCTGTGTGAGGGTGATGAATGTCTCAGTGAATTACTCCGTTTGATAGACATTAGAGCTGTCAGGTCGTTGATGATACTATATCTTCCAGCACATAAATAACTTTGTTTATGCGCAGGTCGAAAGCCTTGACATGTATTGAATTAAAGAACAGCCTTAAGGAAGCTAACAGTTACTGTAAAATTCCACTGAACTCCCAAAGGTCATAATGTTAAAATAACAGCAGCTGAGTGTGAACTCTTTGTAGGTTAATGTAAGGTTCAGTGCAAGTCAAGGCCAAGTTTCCTGGCACATCACAGCCCTTCATTCATTAGTAAAGGAGCAGTGGACTGGTGCCGTCAACAGCGGTGAATAATTCATCCACCTGTGCAGCGCCTTAGAACTTTTTAAAAGGCCAGCATCAGCAGTCCCGCTGGACTTCAAATACAGAAACAAGCCTCTGACTTCAATTAAAACTGATCGATACAATGAAGTGGAGATAATCAGTGGAAGAAGCCCAATTCCTCTGATGCTTTTGTCTGCGAGGCATTCAAAGTAGGGGAGTAAAAATGTAAAGTGTGAATATCATGCAGAGAAACAGCTGAAAAGATATTTACAGGATTCCGATTAATTTTCTGATATGCCTCTGTTTTATTGCAGGTATTTGCAATTTTATCAGTCTGACTTGACTCCCTTATCTCATCCTCATTATTCCTCATGTTTTTGCAGAAACAGGAAATTAACATAGAAGCAATAAATTCACATTCAGTGTAATGCTAAAGGGGAAAGCTTCTTACCTTTCTAAAAGATTCTAGAGATTGACTTTATAGGACATGATTGGCTTATTCCAAAGTAATCCCACAAAAAACCCCAAAGTAACGAAATTTAATATAGCCTGATCTGTTCATTTTAATACATTCATATTCATTGAAATGTGGTGATATCGCCCCAGAGGCAGCGCTGTTGTTCTGTCCATTAAAAACATGAAGCTTCACTTTACATTCAGACAAACTAATGTGGCAGCTACAAGTGTTAGATTTAATCTGTGAGAACAACATTTATCTTCCAAAAGGAATTAAATCATATATCAAAGTGCTACAGAGACATTAGAGCCAGTGGTAAATTATCAAAGAACTGCACAGATCAGTTAATCGGATCATTTTCTCCCCGGGATGAAGACACAGGACTCAGACTGCTGCTGAGAGATGACTGGCTGGTCTCACCCTGCCAGCGGCTCTGAAAACATTGCAGCAGATTTACAAACAGGCGTTGTTTGGATAATCTGACCCCATGCTGGAAATCTACATGGATTCTTTCTCCCCTGAAAAAAATATTAAAACTTAAAGTGACATTAACAGTCCTACAGTGAAAATTACAACAGTGCAGCTCAAAATCTCCGCCATTGCCCAAGGGTATCGTCGGACCGCAAGGCATACTGAGTAATGCAGTACCAGCAAGGGCCCTCTTCTCTATGCCAAAACAGTGACAGAAAATTCAAAGTGAAAACTGACACTGAAAAAAAAATAGCATAAAAAACAACTGTCACAAAAAAAGACAGACATGAAGAAAAAAATCTGAAAACTGACATTGAAAAAGACATCACAATGCAAAAAAATCTCAAAATAAAATAAATTATTTTATTTTTCAGGGTAACTTTTTTCAGTGCCAATACAACTTTTTCCAATACAAGTGTTTCAATGACAATGTTTCCTTTTTAAGTTCAGATGCTAAAATTTAACTGTCACTGTTCTAGCCCCATACATTGTGTTTTTACCAGTTTTTGGACAATGATGGAGCTGTACGGCACAGACGAATGATATATCAAGTTTTAAATACATACACACACACACACACACACACACACACACACACAAGGTAATAGATCAAATCATTGTTGATTTGATCTTTTCATGTGATTCAATATCATCAGCCACACTACTGCAACGACATATGAAGAAAAAGGCCACACCGGGAGTTTCCAGAGTTTATCTTTTTGACCCTCTGCCCTGTGCTGTTCGTGCTGATATCTATGTGAAGTTTTTCCTGAAGTGTACTCAGGCATGTGAGAAAAAAGAAGCACCGAGAGCATTTGAAGACTCCTTCCCTCTGCCACCCAGCCACCCTCTGACAACAAGAGGTCATGTCATTATTACTTCCCTATAGGACAGGAAGCATCCAGACGAGCTCCCTAATCAGAACAAGGACTCCCTGGCTCAATCATCCCTGTCAGGGGCAATAATTACTCTACCATCATCTTAATTAAAACTTGGCCTGGTAATTAAGAGTCATTGTTTACCTTGCAGGGGTAGCATTGATATGCATGTCATCACTCACTATTCCTGGCTTTCATTGCCGTACTTCTGCTTCAGGCTACAGGCCTGTCACTCTCTCCTTTTTTTATGCTCTTTTCCTGTCAGAAAGGCACTGTGGGCTTGAGGGGAACCTCCACCGACACCCAATTATCCCATGTTTGCTGATTGTCTCGGAATGGATGGCAGTGGACAGCTTTGATGCGTGGAAGACCTTCCCAGGAGGTAAGATAGTGGCAGAAAAGGAGTACAGAGGAAAGGAAAGGCAAACAGGGGTCAGGAATGGTGCAAAAGGAAAGAGGGACAAAGGGAGGGGTGTTGCAGAAAGGTTGGGTGGAGGGAGAGGTGATGGGGTATGGGTCCAGACATTGAAATGTCCTCATCGTCTCCAGTTTAGATCAGTGAGGGGAGCTGGGGCAGAGGATCTGTTAAGACAAGCCAAACCAGTTACTTCAGTGTGTTCTTATTGGCACATCGTAAAGGAAATGTTGCTCTCTCGCTGCCCTTTTGTACTTTATGGAGTCTGGAGGGAAAGCACTCCTGCTTGGGTTCTTTATGGTTTGTGTCCATACACATGCACATTACTAACTCCTGCTTTGCAATGAATAATCACTCTCATGTGGCTATAAACCTGGCAGTGTAGCTGAGTAGTGCTTTTATCCTGTAGTCTGGCTGTAACATGTGGACTGTCAGAGGAAACTTTATACTGTAAAAGTAAGAGCTAGAGGCCTTAAGGGGAGACATTTGTTCTGAGACACTTAAGCCAAAGCCTGACATCAGATGAATTAAAAAAGAATTTGGTCCGATAATATTCGGGAAGGCTAGAAGAGCCACACAATTCAATTATTTTATCCCCATTCAAGCTAGCAGAGGGCTAACCAGAAGTTAGCCAGCTCGGCCAGCGAAAGCCAGCCAGTGCAGGAATGTCCCTCCCGACTTGAGATTTAAAAACTCTGTATAATGTTAAACACGGGGAGATTTAACTGGCTGTGATAGGCTTAATCAGCATTGTGTGAACTCATTTGGCAAAAGCTTGAATGTAATGGACATTAATTTATATGTAAAAATTCCGCACTGCAGGTTTAACTCCTCGATTGACAACAGATTGAGGCATTTTGTGGATCCTTTCTAGGCATCATAACTCAAACCAGTACATACAGACATACTGTATATACACACATATTGTTGGAATTGGTGCAGCTGAATGACTGACATCATGAAATGTAGACAAAAAGACAAATGTTTTTTTCTTCAGTATCAACAGTAATTGTCTGCACATCCAAGGTTTCAGTGCAAACAGGAACTGAGAGCTGTGAATATTTACTTGACATATAATCCAACTTTAGGCAACAGTAACACTTCCTCTTTACATCTGCCAAAGCACGATGGGAGCTATAGAAATTAATCAACATTTCTCTAAATGTCCCAGTTGCAAATTTTCAACTGTAACCAACTATCAGTATATTTTTGACAAACTAAGACTTGACTAATAAAGCTGCCGACAAACCTGAAAACTAGCTGAAACCTACAAGACTGGACTGACCACACATAAAGGTTGGTTCCACCAACTGGCACTGATTTTTTAGTCCTTGTCAGGGAGGAGTACAAACCTTACAACTGAGTAATCACACAGATAACACACTGCTCTGGAACAACTTGCATTCTGGTGGGAGACGACCCAGAAAATCCTGTAAGAATGATACCAAATATATGTTCTTGTACCAAAACAAACATGGAGGCAACCAGCTGCTTGTACTAAAACATCCATGGTTAATATGCAGTGCAGTTTACGCTGAAAAGTCTAAAAAAAAAAAAAAAGAAAAAAAGAAAGACAGAAACAAAAACAGAAGAAAAAAGTACAGAGTTTGGTTAAGGTCCTGCATGGAGAGGTGTGAGTAATGTGGACTACAGAGCCTGCAAAGGCAATTGGAGGTGAGTGACCTTTAGTCAGCTGCGTAGCTCTTTGATTTGATGTTGTAGAGACATTCGTTCTCTCTACAGTTCAGCTTTTCCTCCATTTCAGTTCTCCACTGCTCTCACACCATAAGCCTTTTTGCTCAGCATCTTTTCCCCTCTCTTTTATCTATTGACCCTGTGTCTCCCTCACATTGACACACAAGTTTCTCACAAATGTCAGTCAGAAATGTCAAACATGTTTTAAATAATCTTAATGAGAAGGACTGGCAGCGACTGGATCTGAAGATGTATGATTAAAATCTTTACTTATCACACACTAAATTTTATCTGCCGACTGTCAACACCGACTGACCCAGACGCGGTCCAATCAGTCGCCACGCCCAAATCATATTCATAATCAGCTCACCAGTCGTCATGAGTGTCCCCGCCTTAAGATGCAAGATGTTGCATCAACATGGTTCTTATGTCCCTGAATCACTGTCACTCTCGTCTCCTGATTTTTCATTGTTCAGAACTGCTTTGCTCTGGGGAAAAGTGACGGATTACTGTTCCTGCCATTCAGAGGAATCTAACCATTCACACACTGATAGCACAGCCATCAGGAGCAATTTGGTGTTCAGTATCTTGCGGACTGGACAACCAGGAATCATTCTGCCAATCTTCCGATTAGTGGACAACCCGCTCTACTTCCTGAGCCACAGCCGGGTATAGTGATATTATATGTCATTTACAGTAACTTACTGTATTTCTTGAAATTGTGGTAATTCACTGTTAATACATTAGGAATAGTGCTACTATAGTTATATGATGTGAATGTGCTGCCAATAAAAGTATTTTGTCATGTGGAGTAGCAAGTAGTGAGGTGATGAAACAGGGGAACAGACAGGGAGCTGATTGGCCGGGGAAACACAGGGAGCAGAGCAGGGCTGATGAGGCTAACACAGGGCAGGTGTGGGGAAAACAGAGCAGGGCAGGGCTAACGAGTCTAGATGCAGGGAAGGTGTGGAGAGAAAAGCAGGCCAGGGAGGAGTGCAGGAGCACAGAGCAAACTGAAAACCAAAGCCTAGAAAACACAAATTCCCAACACAACCCACACTAACCCACCCAAGAATAACCATTAACACAAACCCAAGTACACAACACCCTAAGCTAACCAACAAAGGCAATCCTCTAAACCCACCACCCAAATCAAAACAAGCAAAACCATATGACCATGGGGGTGTTCCATCAAGCTGGCTAACGGGATAGCCTTGCTTATTTCAATAAGGCTCGCTAATTTAAGTGAGAGCTTCATTCCATCAATGCGGCCTATATGAGTCCCAGCTCAGTAACCATGGTAACTTAGTCAGCAGAACTAGCCTGCTCCGTGGCAGGCTTACGGTCAAGCTTAATTCAGCTGCGTGTCAAAGAATGTCCAATGGACGGAAACAGACTCTCAAAAGACGCGTCCATCAAGTGTCTTTTTGCACTCGCAACCCTATTATTTAAAGGCTTAGCATTTATAATTTAAGAAATAAAAGTGTGCCAGCGTTATTTTAAAGTTATTTATTTATTCATTCACTCATTTTGTTCAAGCTGTGAAGACAAAAAGAAAATTAAAGTCCAAACCATGTCCTTCTGTTGTACTTAAATGTATACAGTGGTAACTGCTTATAGTTATCACAGTTACAGTGATCAGCTGCTTATATGGATCAAAAAGCTCTGAGACAGAATCACTCCTATACAACATTATAAGCTGTTTGTGTATTTTTACTCCTTCAGTGATTGCATTAATACATCACATTTTAAATATCTAATGACAAATCAGAATTTACTTAAACATAAAAATCTTTTTTATTTTCCAGTATATGGCAAAATTAACTTTCCTCCCCATATTTTTCATCATTGGCTGACAAAAAATCGGGACTGTGTAAGATGAATTCTAGAGAAGATTTCCAGATTGAAACCAAACCAGCATTTTATTCCAACAGTTTAAGAAAAGTAAGGGGTTTGTGTATTTATCTATCGTAAATAGATCAACATAAGCCCTAATTTCAATTCAGTGTGAGTTAATAATTGCTGATTATAGTGTTTTTCCTGTCAACTAAATTGACTGTTTTTTCAACAGCCCCATTCAATTAAAAAAAGACAACTGAACACAGGCACCAGAGGGTCAGGGGGTTGTTGAGGAATGAGGAAAGTTTTCTGTTGTTGCTAAGCTGTACCCTCTTTCAAGTAAATGTCGTCCACTGACGTGACTGCTTGGCTTTTAATCCAAAGTAACCACAGGAAGCAATTACGAGTGCTAATTACTGGCTTTTATTGTTGGACCACTTTAAAAGCCACTTTATTGAACAGGTTAGGTGTAGGACTTCCCACGTTTGTTGCAGTTTGTGTGAACGTCAACATATAAAGTAAGCAATGCCATTCCTATGCCTTGCTGTGACACCCGACACTCCGTCAACTCAATGTTATTTTTTAAGGGGGAAAGAGGGCATGTATTTTTGTTTTCTTCACATCCTAGTTAACATTCATCAATTTAAGTTATCTTTGTTATGTTCCAAAGGTCTGGGTTAGTGTAAGTGTTATAGTCAGAATCAGTTATCTTAGGGTGTTTTTCTGATTTCAGTGTTTTTAAAAACACAACCCCAGCTATGTAGATCCATTATTGAATAATATAATTGATAATTGAGACATTTCTTTGTTACATATCAGCATTGTTCACGGGTTCAAAGCCAAGTACTGACACATGCAACTATGTACATGCCTAGGGCCATAATAAACATGGCTATGTCTTAGGAAAAATCTCAGTGATTCTCATCAATCACAAGAAAAGTACACTTTGTTTTGGACAGTCTGCTTCAGTCTGTGTCATTGATTGATCTTGGACTTCATTGCCTACAAAATTTTGAAAAAAGATTCATATGTGTTCATGCAGACATTTTGTGTGATTATTACCCTCTGCCAGTGTATAAAGCTTCAGGCCTGTCTGTTGTCTCCTTGCATCATTCAATATCCTCCTCTTAAACCATTGCAGATATTAATGATGACAGCCTACAACATGAAATTAACCTGGCATTACCTGAACTGCATGAAGAGACAGCAAGGACACTTTGAGCACCTAAAAGACATTATTGGCATTAGAAAGAAAGAAGATCTCATGTATGTCGAACCTGACGACATTAACTCTTTCCTAACTACAATACAGATTCAAAGACTCATTAAAGCATTCAGAAAAGGTGAGAACATATGTTTAATTAATGGCTGAAGATCTGTCCTAGTTATAAGTATTAAACATGTAAAAAAAAAAGAAGAAGAAAATTCTTGAAACTCTAGATTTCATTGCCAGGAGTATGATTTCCCGAAGCACTCTGAATTTGTTTCTCATAGAAACTTCAGAGCCTGCATTTATTACTCTATAAATATTCCATCTGTACATAGTTAATGGAGAGTTGTTCTTTTTTGTGTGTGTATTCAGATGACCAAGTGGAGTCAGATTCTTCAAACCACCCGATGAAACCAATTGCCCACCATTCACAAATTTCTCTCCATTCTGCACAAACATCAAGTCAACTTCCTTCCACATAACCATACATAAGCAAAGCCTCTTGAATCAACAGTTTTACTACTCCATGGGAGAAGATGCCGGTAAGACTCTCACAGGCCATGGCAAGAGGTGACTTGGCTCACTCAGAAGACAGGAAAATAATGATTAGGACTGTTGTGGAGGCAATGTGAGTACACTGCCCCAACCCCAACAGAGCTGCTTGTGTGGAGGTAGCCAGAGCTATTGTATCTCAGTATCCTGCTATCTTTGCTGATAAGACTGCGGACGGTGAGTAGTTAGGTTATTATTCCCTACTCAAACAGCTTAAAACGAGAGCTGAACATGTCAACAGCAACAATGTCAGTAGCAACAGCCTATGAAAAGGCCTGCCAGTGAAAACAGTGGTGGTGACACTGCCATCAAAAGGGGGAGATCTGAACTTGATAGTTATGGCTGCATCAACTGACAACCCAGAGCTTTACCAGGAGAAACAGCAGAATCCTAGGAGACAAAAAAAACCAGACTATGTCAACTGTCTTCTGATCAGCAGAACCTCAAGCTGTTGAGATGAAGGATGTAGATGAATTTATGACATTGACTTACCAAAAGCACATGACAAATTCTTGGCCTGCCCCTACTTTTTGTGTGATGAAGAGCAGTGGCCTTTTCTTTTTACTAAAAGAGGCCTCTGCACTTACTTCCAGACACTCACAGGTATCAAGGTAGACATATGCCTCAGTGAAGCTCTCCTTACGAAGGGAAGTAGAATTTACTTAAGTGGAAGAAAAGGAGATTGAGCATCTGCTACGTCAGTGCAACAGTGCAGAGTTCAACAGCCACCTGATTGCCACAACAGCCATCCTTTTATTGATGAAGTACTTCAAAGAAAAAGAGGACTCAATCTTCATCTTGGCTCCTAAATTTTAGACATTTACTCTCAATTTAAAACAGGCATCTTCAATGAGATTTGTTTATTTTAATGTGTTTAAGGGATCAATTCACTCAAATTACATAAACATTTTGTGTTCAGCCATACTGTTATTTAGCCATTTCTTTCAAATGGCTAAATAACAGATACTGTACTTGTGGAACATAATGCTTTGAAAAAATGCTTCCATTCACTTCCACTGTTTCAAGTGGTAGCAGGACCAGGGGTAAACTCTAGTCTAGTCTCAGGGGTGAAGATCTCAAAACCTTGCTCAGTCGCAAAAAAACTGTTAGCCCCTCCAGTAAGAATTTTTTTTGTAATCTGGGTGAACTGGCCCTGTAAATATAAGTTACTAGTTAATATTGAAGAGCATTTTCCTTCTGTGTTTTGAGGGCATTTTCCACCAAGATGTCTGTTGAGATGGAGATGACCTTACCCACCACACCCAGGGTAATCATGCTTGGTAAGAGAAATATTTTCTATCATACTGTCATATTTTTTTGTAGAAATGTACATCATTGTTGTGGTATTCTGCACTTTTACCCACTACAGTTAGCCTGGCAAGGGTTTGTCTGTTCTCTGGCAGTGTTGCCAGTAAGTTACTGTAAAAATGCAATAGAATGTCTAACAGTGCACTTTTAGCTCATTGTTTTGGTTTAATGACCCAAAAATCAGCCCTCATCAACCTAGTTTCCAGCAGCAGCAGTCAGCTGTTTTCTGAAAAAAAAAGCTCAGATAAACCCACTGTACACTACCTGTACAGCACCAAACAGCAGACAAATATATGCTGGTTTCAGACCAAACACACCAGAGTGAGTACTTTGCATGGGGTAATGCACAGAATTAAGAGCTGCTACAATGGGTAGTTGAGTCCAGGTAGGATCTGAGAGTAGTATTATATACAGATGCACAAAATAAGCTTTTCCACCATTCTTCCTTGCGGTAAAATTGTAACTTCCATAACTTTTGCCTCCTGTCAATGTCAGAATCCGATTTGTAGAAGCCAGCATATTTGGGGACAAAGTTCAGCTTAAATGGCTTTCTTAATTGGAAATAATGGCCTTGCTCTGGAATGTCACACTTGCACTTCTGGTGTGAAAGCCCTGTTAGGGACTCACTGGTAAACATAGTGGAACATTTAGCTGCTAAAGATAGTGTCAACTACACCACTTCAGGGAATTTAACCCCAAGGAAATTGAGTCTTAACCACTTGTGGAACTAAAAAAAAGAAAGGTGATATCCGCTCAAAAAACACTGGACTGAGACGTGATTCCAAAAATAGATATAAATTTTAATAATAATATAATTTTTTAAAAGACAGTGACCTGAATTGGTTGCGGTGCAAAAACAAAACAAACAAAAAAACAATAAAAGTAAAAACCAGTCCATATACCAACAATGGTCGCAAAGTGGAAGCATGGAAACGTAGAGACAAAAAAGCTGATGTAGAGATGTAAAAACAGAACAGCAGTTGCTCAGGGAGTGGAGACCAGGGTTTGGAAAGGGCCACACACCGTAGTGCACAGCCTGACTTCAAAAATACCTAAAAAAGCTTCAGCTCAATCACTATTGACAGCAGATGAGAGACCAAAAAGAAAGTTAGTTACGTTTAGCTGGAAGCCAGGTAAAATTGGTTTAAAGTTAGCAAAATAGCCAATGGCATACGCTATGAACATGCAGCACAGGAAGACTGTAAAAATACACACCTTACAATTGCTATTAGACCAGATTGCGAGGAAACACAGCAGACCCACCAGTACGCCAAACTGTGCACATGCCAGCCATATGGAAACGAGGCTCCAAAAAGAGGCAGAAATGTCCATCTGAGGAGAGGTCACCTGCCCAGATATAGTGCCGCCCTGTAATCAGCACACAGCTGATTGTTTGAATACACCCAGTGACACTTTAGTGCGCTGGGGAAAAAAGGAGAAAAGCCTAATCTGCCACATGTTATAAAGAACAGTTTAGGGTGATGAGAACAGCCAGTTCTGTTATTTACTGGTCCCAAGCTAGTCTGCTAAATGCTCTGGCCTTGTGAGTTGAGTGATATTCAGTCATCACCTTGGCAGCACTCTTTGCTGGCAGCACTCTCGGCACTCAGTGGCTGGAGAGGACATTAGGCTACCAAACTTGATGACAAAAGGAAGATATTAGGTATCCAGTAATGGGAACAAACCTAAGACAAATCTGGCAACAGCTCTTTGAGCACAGAATAAATCTGGTGGTTTGTTCAGGGGATTGTGGGCCAGTGAGGGAGCATGCATTTGAGTGAGTTTTCCTCTGCTCGCCTCAGTAACGAGGCCATGGGAGCCTCCAAGGGACCAATTTCTGTCTGTTCTGCAGGCCATGTTGTGTCTTTGTGTTAAGTTGAAGAGGATGAGGAGAAAGAGGAACAGGAGGTGAGATTAGAGTAATTGGTGTACGTGTTAACACTCAGACACCTGCAACTATTTTATGCCTGCCACACTCTCTTTCAAAGATAACTGTTGTTTTTTAGTTCTGAGTCATTTTTTTCACTTTAAGCTATACAGAGAAGAACAACCTCTCCAGAGACGATGAGTTTCAGGACTATAAAAGAAAATACTGTAGTGATTTTGTCCAGCTCCCATTAAGTGAACTGTTCCACATTTTACAAGCTTTACAACACCAACCTCCTTCAAAAAAATTTGCTGTTTTTCTGCCCTTTGGCCAGAATTTCATGTTCTTTGCAACCCTCACCTAGACAGAGATGTCGAGCTGCAAAAGAGGAGGTCTCATTATAGAAATCCACCTAGAGGGTGAATGTAACCTCGAGCCAGACAACTCATTCACCCTTCATTACTATAGGTGCTTTTGGATGCAGCAGAGAGGAGGGGAGATGTTGGGTGCTGTAGGGGCCTCACAAACAGGAAGTCCCTGGTAAATCAGAGAGCTCTGGCTCTGTTTCCACCTACTGTAGTACAGTACAGGTACATGGCCCTGCTGACCCTAGGTCAGCAGCCTCTTGCTCAAAGCAGGACAATCTGGTAGCCAGTGTTAGGGTACCATGAATACTTTTCCCCAGTAATGTAATTTTAGGGACTTCATTACTGTTGCTGCCTGTGGAAAGTTACTTTACCACATTATTATGTAAAATTGCTATGATCCATTAAATTCAAACCTGTGTCAATATCACTATATCAATAAAGAATATTTATTATTTTGGAAAGAACAAAGTAAAAATGGTGTTCAATATTAAATAAACACATACATCATTATACACTTAATAATCATATAGATAAATACAGAAAAAACTATATAGCCTAATATAACTGTGAAATTGTTAAAATAATCCAGTACATTGTAAAACTCAGTTTATTGTAATGACATGTTTCATCCTGCTTCTTTTCACGATAACATTGTTTTTGAAGTTATTGAAGTCATTGTTTTTGAAGTTAATGTTAACATTCAGTGTCAATGCAGGAAGTAGTGTGATTTTCATGTATTCCATTGTAAAGAAAATGTGTAAGGGTCTTGTACAAATTTGTCCAAACAGACCAAACCTTGTTTTCAGTGTAAATAAATGTGACTCAGTAAAGGTCAAAACAACAAGGATCCCTTGGCAGAGAAGGATATTTCTTTTTTTGATAAGTGATCCACAAGCAGCAAACATAATTACCCATTTATAAACATGACAAGCAACAAGATTAATGAGCGATTGGATATCCATTTTAATTCCCATATAGCAGGAAGGCTCAGCTCATACAGTATTCAGTATTGTTCAACAAATTTGTCATGTGCCAGCAGCATCCAATCCAATTCTTGCACTTCCTTTTTCCCTCCTGACAATATTAAATATGAATTGAACTATAAGAGAGGTTGAATCCAAGGTTTCCAGGTCTCTGTGACTTTAATTTAAAAGATGCAGGAATTGAGGTTAACACTTGCATCAGTAAACCTTAACCCGTTAAGTCATATTCAGATTTCTTTGGTCTTAAGCTTCTATTTTTCTTTTCCCTCCAACTTTACTTTGTTATGGTTCACTTTTATTACTGAAATGACAGTGACAAACTGAATGTGTTGTCCATAAAAATCTTCATCTGATAAAGAACAGCTGTAATACTTTAATCACTCATATAATCCCACATTGCAAGTGACCTGAGTTTTCAGTTGTTATGAGTCTATATAAATCTAAATTTTTCATGAACCTGAGCAGCAGCCCGAAGACTCCTAGGATGCTGACCCTTGAAAGCATAATGTCCTTCCAAAAGTACACACCCCCTCCATTTATATTAATTATATCTGCCAAGATTGACATGCAGATAGACACTTGCAGGGTGGGATCCTGCAGCTTCTGTAAGATGTAATGATAATGTATATAGATGAAAATAGTGTGTTATTTTAAGAATAAGGCTAGTATTCTAGCATTTTATTAGTATTACAAGACCCACAAAAAATGGCACTTATGCACCGTTTGTATTGGACCATAGTCCCCTAGTGATATGGTTATGTAAATTTGTGTGTCATCCGCATAACTGTGTTAGTATATTTTGTTGTTTTCCATAATCTGAGCTAGTTGGAGCATGTAGATGTTGAACAGAAGAGGCCCCAGAATGGAGCCTTGGGGAACTCTGCATGTCATTTTTGTCCGCTCAGATGTGTAATTACCAATAGACACAAAGTAGTCCCTGTCCTTTAAGTAGGATTCAAACCAGTTTAGTACTAGTAGTGTCAGAAAGTCCCACCCAGATTTCCAGTCTGTCTAGTAATATGTTGTGGTCGACTGTGTCAAATGCAGCACTGAGATCAAGTAATACTAATACTGTAATTCTGTCACTGTCAGTCAGTGTTTAAGTGGATGTCATTGAAGACCTTAACAAGAGCAGTCTCAGTGCTGTGGTGTGGTCAAAATCCTGACTGAAAGACATCAAAATAGTTGTTTAGTGTTACAAAGTTGTTCAGCTGTTGAAAAACAGCTTTTTCGATGATCTTGCTTAAAAATGGGAGATTTGATATGGGCCTATAGTTGCTCATTAGTGATGTGTCTAGATTATTCTTTTTTAAGAGTGGCTTGATGACAGCAGTTTTCAGGGCCTGTGGGAAGACACCTGAGAGAAAAGATGTGTTGACAATCTGTACAAGTAAGACAAGTAACAGGCAGGTGGGCAGGAACAGGATATAAAGTGCAGATACAAGATACAGGATACATAGGGGACAGGATTAAAGTAAAAGTTACAGAGTATAACATACAGGATACAGGATAAAGATACAGTCCCCCCCTCAACCAACATGCTGCCACCAATGCAGGCACATTCTGTTGAGCTCTCATTACGTTACTAATGTAACAAAACTCACACAACCCCCATGAAATGACTCATTTCACTATCAAAATTTGATCCATTCAGTCTGATGACATTTGGAAAGTCTAGGGGAGCCACAATATTCAATTATTTTATCCCCATTAAAGTTAGCAGAGGGCTATCCGGAAGTCTCCGGTGCAAGCAAGTCTGGTTGGAGTAACAGATTATTGCATTAAAAGGCTGATCAGAAAAACACTGCGCAGCAGTTTTTAATACTCACAACTCACAACAAAAGTTATCACGCTGCAACCCTGTTTACTAGTGCGCACATGTGGAATGTGTGTGTGTCTGCCGACTCCCGAAAATTATAATCTGCAGTCCTCGGAAAGTATGAAAAGGCCTTAACACACACACACACACTTTTTGGCCCCCACACTTCTGAATGAATCTGGCGCTCCTGCCCTATACCCTCTCCACCCATGAATGAAGGTATACGATGCTGTGTCCACTGTTTACTAACAAAGAAATCCTGTGTATTATTTCAAAACATCACACTCAGGTTTTCAGTGTGTCTCAGATGTAATTATCTAGGCTTATTGTATGTATGTATATGTAAAAAAAAAAATCTCCCTCTCACCCCCCTCCCATGGGGGGTTGGTGGTGTGTCTTCCTCAAGCTTGGGTCCTCTACCAGAGGCCTGGTATATATCCCATATTTGATGATGACATGACAGAAGGAAAAAGAGGATTTCTTCAGGAAGATGCGGATAACTTCTCTGCCCCGCTCTTCTTCAACCGAGTCGACTGCTGTTTTCTCCACCATGCCGCCGAGGAACCCCGCTGACAGCACTAGGACGGCCCTGTCAGCATCCGAGCCGAGGATCCAAGCCGGACCGAAAGACGGACTTAACACACACCCTGCTCACTTTCTGTAGTGACCAAGAAAGAGGCTTAAGTCTGGGCAAAGACAGTGTTAGTGTGTTATTTTCAGCTTCAGTGCTGTTGTTAGCTTGTAGCTTTTTAAGCTTTATTGCTATTGTTTTGTTGTATGAATTGACGGACCGCCAAGTCCCTTTGTTCTGCTTTACTCTTAGGAGTATTTGAAGTTTGCAGCCTGTTTAGTTGTGTTCACCACACTAGACTGTTTTGAGTTTGTCCCGTTCGGGACTACTGCTGTGTTTGTGCCACTGTGAGTGAGGAAGTAAGTTGTTTTGTTGATCAGAAACCAGACAACATGAGTTTCAGACTGCCGTACGTACACACGCTCTCTGTGGACAAAGCAACCGCTTCTCTCTCCCTCGCGGTCGCTTTCTCTCTTCTTCCTTCCCTCTCTTTCGACTAACCCACACACACGCACATACACACACATCTTTTTACACATCTGATGGTCAGATAACGTGGGACACGTCCCTCGCTATCCGCCATCAGACACGTGTGTTTTACACGGAATTGAGTGAGTGCAAGACATCAACCACCAGATGGCGCCATCTTGCTATTGTCTAACCAAGACACTGCCGTCACTTCCGCCATTAGGTTCTCACATGATGTGACTTCCTCCCATAGTCACGTCCGTGTCTAAACCCTCGACGTCATCACGCCAGATCACGTCACCATCTTGTCACACAAACACACACACACGCATTCACCTGCATGTGTTCCACACTGTACATAGCTGTTGTTTATGTGTTTGCTTAGGTAGAATTAGATTTTAGAATAGTTGTTTATTGATCAGAGCATTTATTAATTCTGCTAAGTTTAATAAACACTGTCATATCTTTAAAGAGAAGTTTTTTTGTCATTATTGTGTTTTATGTGTGGAGTCAGAGCTTGGATTCACCTTCTGTGTTCACCTGTGAATGTTTATCACTCAGATATTAACATTCTAGGTGAACTCTTATGAGACTACCTTGTTTGGTTATTGGTCCCGGTTTCTGGGTGGTGCCCCGTAATTATTAATTCATATTAATAATTCTATTAATTTTTATAATAATAATTTTTATATTGCTAATAACCAACCATGCTCCTCACAGATCTGAAAGTGTGTGTGTGTGTGTGTGTGTGTGTGTGTGTGTGTGTCCTGTGAGGTTCTTTAACAGCTGGTGCCCAAAATATTAATTAATATTAATAATCTTTTGATTTCATAATTCATAATTATCTGTTAGAATTATGAATAATTACTAATAACCAAAAGCGCCCCTACCAGTACCAACAAGTACAACATCAGGGCAAAATAACAGAAACACCTGGAAATATAAGAATATCAAATAGATGATGAGTAGTAGGGCCAACTTCAGTCAGTCTGTGTCATCCTGAACCCTTACCAGAGAGAGGGTCATGTTGGATATTTTTTGATGAAGGGCAGCCTTCAGTTTTATAAACTTGAGCAGTGTTTGGATCTGCTGACTGGTGGGAGGTCTGTTCTGTACTATTCCATACTTTTTCCCTGACTGCAGCTAATCAGATGGTGCATGGTGAGTGTTCATATGGAGTGCTGCCACCCCCAACCCCACACCACAGAGGGGAAACTACAGTCAAACCCCCAAACCCACCCCCCACCCACCCCCTTCTAGCCCCCAACCCTCCCCGTCTCGCCGTCTGCCTCCTCCACTGCTGTGGTGCCAAGCCAGCAGGGTGGAAAATTGCATCTTGTCATTTAATTTAAAAAAAAAATCTTTGTTTTCATAGAATTAATCTTTCTGCTTTGCTCCACTTAAGTTGAAAGCTCAGCAAAATGAAACAGGCTGTATCTGTTTCTGCAATCTGTGGGGATGAGTTTGAGAAGGAGCAGAAAGATGAATAATGATCAGCTGCCTTTTTTGCGTGCGTGTTACCATTTGCTCTGTAGAAGCCATAAATTACCCCCAACCCAAGGCCTCAAGGTACTGCACTGAAATGCATCATTATTAGGGAAATAACAACCTCATTTGCTTCCAACAGGTGGACACTGTGGCACTGCATTCCCATCAACTGTTTGATTAACCTAAACACAAGCTTTGTTAAATAAACTGCAATAGAATCTTGTCTTGATTAAATGGGTAATAAAACAGATTCAGGTGCAAATTTGTCATTATGCTTTTAGAGTTTACATGAATTGAATTGCAGGCTACAATATAGTACAACTGCAACAATGGAGATTGAAACACACCCAGTACAAAATGAGTACATGTTGCCTGGGTCCAGAACTTTGATTCTGCCCACTCCACCCAGTTGATTGATTCTGGTCTGGCATCATGACACGAAACAACGGTTTCTTGGTTGAAAAATCGATCAATCCAATGAGCGCTGCGGGGGGACTAACGATTAGCCAATCAGGGCCACAGCCAGGAATAATGCTGTTGTCAAGCTGTGCACCAGAACCAAGGAGGAGTAAAACTAGGCAGTGCTGATCAAATATGAAACAAGATTCTGTTACTGCATTGCCCATTTCTCACCTCAAATGTTCAGAAACATATTTTAGTGTACTGTTTAGCTGTAATGTGATATATAACCCGGCCTCCATTTTGAAAATGGACAAGCCAAAAGCAACCACCACCCAACTTGCAGTACGTCAACCACCACATCACCACCAGCTGGAGCATTCGGTGATCGAACCGAATCTCCCTTCCCCACAGAAATCGGTTAGAGTGGAGGCAATGTCAGACTGAAGATGGAAATGGAGTGTAACGAGTTGACAGTTCTGTCTGATATCAGGCAAGAATACATGCACATTTTAATTTTCATTAATTACCTACTGTATGTAGGAATAACATGATGACTGTTTTCTTGTCACATGTAAAAATTATATGTCAAACAAAACCAGTCTAATTTTTCCAAACTTTTGAGTTTTGAAGGCACTTCACATTTTGATACCACCCTACCACAACTGTCCACTGTACTGTCCTCACTAGTAATGCTGGCACAATACATCATATGATCTACTCTAACTAGACTTATGAGGGCCTAAAACTGAGACCTGAAAATGGCCTGTACTTGCATCTTCAGGTGCGACCTGGCTGAACTGCCAAATTTGAGACCTAAACCCAACCCCAGACCCAAAAATCCTATAATTGTGCTTTATTCAATACATTACTGAGCATTAGTTTGCTAGTCTGTTCCCTCTCCCCTCTGGGTATTGTGTATCTACTTGTAACACTTGACATATGTGGATATAGATCATTGGCTCGGTTAGAAAGAAAGCTGTTGAATTGCACTTCAAAATAACAGAACCCAACCTGCGCCTAAAGCTTTCCATAAGAGAACAGACCGGTTGGGGTTTATGTCAGTTAGCAGAATTTATCTCACATGTTGTGGAGCAACATTGTAATCAATGTAATATCTTTTTGTCTTCAATTTTATATCTGATATTGCCTCACCTTTGTCTGCTTAGGGCACATAGAACCCTTGGGATATGTTTAAAAATATAATATACCTGTAAATGTACAGTATATCAGTCCTGCTCTTTAACTGTATAAGCTGCAAACAAATGTAGAACGATGAATTGAAAACCTAAATATACATCTACAATACCCCTAGCTAAAGGAAATCTCAAGTTGTATCCTTCTTGATAAATGTATCATAACACCCAATGTAAAAACAAAGACTTTGTGGCCTCCACATATACAGAAGAATTCATGGCCAAAATGTCTACTGCTGAAAATAAAATGCACACACACATATGCTATTAAAATTCTGTACCTAGATGGAAATGTGATCAGATGATACAGTAAGTTCCAGATAAAATGTTATTATACACATATTTTAGGTTACTGTATATTAAACTGAATAGGAATGATATATATCCCTGTTGTGTACAAATAGTATATCATTAATGGAACTTAATGAAGACTCAGCACCCTCACACACAACAGCATATATTCACCAGCAATTAGCAAGACAACTTCATTTGGTCAAATAAAAATTATAATAAAAGCTAGGAGCTCTCTGCCTATGCAAACCAGCTGTTTGGGATCAGCAGACATGGATGTGACTCACATCAGAGAATCAGCTCAGATTGCCTTAGTCAGTGGTTACTACAGGAAGGCAAAGAGACTTGAACAGTACAACAGAACAGTGTAAAGAGAAAAGTGAAGTCAGTGCTAATTCAACTAGAACTGGACATGAACAGGATCTGTACACTCAACAATAATACCAGTAACATCAAAATAGATATTAATCATTTATTTGGTCCAGATTAGTACTTTTTCTAAAGTGGGTAAAAGAGCAGTAACTGGGCTTCTCAAGGTGTGGACCAAGGTCCAATCACTAATTACATCATGTAGGGATAAATGTTCTTGTGTTTGAACATTGCTAGCGTGACAGAATGTAGAACATACGAACATACATAATGCTGCATGCATATATGTTTGGTCTTATCACAATAAAAAATAATGTCATTACTATGACAAGGTGTCATGTCAATGGCATGCAAACATTTACATTAACACTAGCAGTAAGATGTTGTTCTCAAAGTTTGCAAAGAAAATTAAAGTTAATTAGGAGCATTTAAAAGGAATGATGAGAGAAACACATTAATTCTCTTGCAGTCCAGCACTAAAGCCGTGTGCTCACATTGCAGATAGCACTGGTTACAGGCAAACAGTGCCCTTACTAACAAGTCAGGCCACCATGTTGTTTTGTCAGATGTGGCAGTTTTAGTTAAATTGTATTATGGGAAAATTCTCTTATGTCTTTTTTTTTCTGTCTTTTTTTCTTTGTTGGAGTGATGTGTTGGTATTACAAAGCTGTGACCTTGTGTGAAAGTTTCACTACCGCTATAGTCTATCCCATCGCCAGACAAGAATGTTGAAATTGAATGATTCTGAAAAACTCTGGATTAAGTCCAATCCCAAAGTTGTTGTTTTTTTTTTTTTTAAATTTTCACTCTCTACAATACCTGTGCCTGGCAACAACACTATGGATAAGGTTAGTGAAAGATTGTGGTTATGGTAAATCAATAGTTATGGTTAAGGTATGGTTAGGATAAGACAACTAAAACATGTGGTTAATTTAAGTGAAGAATTGTGGATATGTTTAATAAAAAGGCAGGACAGGACTTGTGACAGGACTCAAACTCTGGTTTCCTGCATTTAAGTTTAGTACACTATATAGCCATCCACCACCCCGGTCTTACTGTCTGCCTCCCTGTGCTTAATGTAGGTGCTGAGTGTAAATTGGGGTGTCCAATGTGGACATAATTCCTAGGAGTACTCACCTGCCATAGCCACTATTTGTGCATCTCTCTGCACAAAGGGGAATTTAGTCCTGGGGCTACTTATTTCCTGGAGTTGTTTGCTCAAAGAGATTTATATGTCTCTTCTGATCTCTGTCAGCAAAGGACAACACATGTGAAGAGGTGCAGTCAATGCAGATCATCAGCTAGAGGACATCACTGACTGCCAATCACCCTATTTGGTCCCCTGTAGCCTCATTAAAACCAGTGTATTTGATCCAGTCAGACAGTCCTTACTTAGTGCCTGACTGGATCGATAAATTTTGTATGAGCGACGACAAGCTCATAAAAGACATGTTTAGTGGAAATACAAACAGATGTAGATGGAGGAAGGCATTCACTGAAGCACGAGAGGGATCAGATGGGCTCATGATTTCAACCAGAGAGAGTCGGTAAAAGAGGGTTATACTTATTAACCTTTCTGAAATGGCTCATGAGCTGAGTCTTTATTGATGACCTGGGTTATGAAGTCACAATGATTCCTCTAGGAAGCTGAAATGAAAGGTTAAACTATTCACATTAATTGCTCTACAAGGTCACTTATCGACAACCCCCTAAGCTTCAGCCAGCACAGCGAGAAGAGCAAAGATAAGAGGAAGAGACAGAGAGGAGAGGATGAAGGTGGCCAGCCATCTGATGTTGCTGTGAGTTATGAACAAACTGTTTTCTGATAGCGCCTAGCCTTCTAAAGGGTCTATGAATAACTCAGAGGGTAGGCGCTGACGACAGCTGTCACAAATCTCAGAGGATTGGATTTTCCATGAATAAAATCACGAGGGGAATTCACATCGGTAAATACAATGCATTTGCACATAAATGTGCAGTTCTTACTGCTGGTGTCCACAGCAATGCTGCCACTCTTTGCCTGACTCATTACATTAAACACCACACACCACTTGTGTATGTACAGTATGCATGGACCATATTGGAATCACACAGAATATACTGCCATAAAGCAAAAAGACATCTATTGATGGCTGATGGTGTGACATTGCCTATCATTTTCACTTCAAAAGATTCTAAGTATTCAGCACTTTCTCCAAAATCTTTCGTCCTGGTAGCAAACAGCACTGAAGAATGGTGATATCTGCTGGTCAGTCAGTTGGTCAGTTTGTCCACCTGTCCAATGTTTCCCCCATGTTCATGAGTGCTGCTGCTAAAATTTCACACAATCATTAATATCAATGGGCCACTAATGATTTGCACTTGCACACTCTGTGAGCAAGATAACACCCTACGTTATTGAGGAATTGTTTTGAGTCACTGACTAGTGTATCAGATCCCAGAATCCTCCTTCTCCTCATTCTTCGAAGGACATCTACGTGACGGGTACTGTTATAACATGGAAGCTGGCAGATGTGGATCACAGTCTGGCAGGTGCTGTTGGTCCACCTTTCCAAAAAAAAAAAAAACATACTTGGAAACTGCCAGATCTCCTGGTCACATTAGGAGCAGAACTTTTTGTCTGAAAAACGGAGGGTCTGCTGGGTTTTGTTGCATGATTCTGCTTAGTGGGAATATTCATCTAAATCCTGGCCCTGAACGTGCTCAGAAGATGCCAAGTGATGGTGTGCAGGATACATCCATGCTCTGTGAACAAGTGGTGGGCTCGAAACCATTTAACCCTTGCTCTTTGTCAATGGTGTTGACCGAGTTGGCTTCTTGCCATTGTGGAGTTGTGACTTTGATCAGTGGATCTTTGATCAGTTGCACCCTAGCCTCACATGGCTGTGCTGTGGCTGGAGAGACCCTGGTTTCGACTTGCAGACCCACACTTTGTACCAACGGTATACCGGTGCCCCTTTCTTCCTTTCCACACGGATCTTTATAATGCTACAATGCCACAAGGTAACTCTGTCATCAATCCTGAACTACAAGAAGCTACTGATGAACAAAAATCAAACTTTCAGCGCACTATTTGCAACCCCGTCAAGACAAAACAATAGAAAACTAAAATGTTTCAAACCACAAATCATGCAAAGGTGTTAGGGACTCATGCTAAAGCTAAGGGCATTTTTGGTGGACACCTAAATGTCAGAAGCATCTAATCAAAAATAGAACAACTTGAACAGTTATTAACAGATTCAAACCTTGATTATTTATGTCTTTCTGAAACCTGGTTAAACCCTGCAACTCCATCGGATATTGTTAATATCTTGGGATATAATATCTATAGACAAGATCATACTCATGGTAAAGGAGGGGGTGTTATGGTTTATTGTTATGGTTCTTTGATCATTTAACTAATGTTCTTAAACAGTGCGATGGTAAAGAAGTATTTCTTAGATGAACTAATGAGGTAAAAGTGAATGAAATCATCTCAACTTTATCAGATTCTAAGGCAAGGGATCACTGGGGACTTGACACAGTCTTTTTTAAAAAGCATAAAAATTATTTAGCCACTCTTATTATCTATATTACAAATCAAAAGTGGTTGAAAACAGCTGGTGTCACATCTTAACAACAAAGATCTACTCCATCCTATGCAGTTCGGATTTAGGAATAATTACTCCACTGAGACTGTATGTTGATATTTCTTGGAAATAAACAAGTCTAAATTAGATAAAGGAGGGGAGGTAGGAGCAGTGTTTCTTGACCTGCATAAAGCATTTGATACAGTGAGTTATCCAATACTTCCATCAAAGTTGCGCAAATTTTCAGCTAGTACACTGAATTGGATTTGGTTTTATTTATCTGGTTGTTCACAGTGTGTTTGTATAAATAATGAACTGTCATTAATAAAATTTTGTATAATGGGAGTGCCACAAGGCTCAGTTCTTTGGCAACTGTTGTTCAGTTTATACAACAATGATCTCCCATCTGTTTGTGAGAATGTGGATATTCAGATGTATGCTGATGACACAGGCGTATACACTCATGGGAGAGATCCTGAACAACAACATCATTAATGCTTCATAAAGTTGCAAAGTGGCTGAGTGACTTATGTTGTACTTTAAATACAAAATGTACACACAATGTATTTTGCTGATAAATAAAAACAAACCACGTATCCACAGCTTAGTGTTAATGAACAAATAATCAAAAACGTTGATGAGGTTAAATAAACTTAGCACAAAAAGTAAGGAAATTTGTGTTTGGTAGATTATTTCTTTGTTGTAACAATGCTTCTTGGCAATAAATCTTATACCGTTGGAAAGCTTGTTTATTTCCCTTTTAAATGGTGCCACATTTGTAAGGAACATGCATTTGTGGGATAAGCAGCAGAGCTGAGTATGTGGGTTGCGCCCATGAAAAATTTGCCAAATCTTCTCTGCCAATGCCAAACAGCTTATTCTGCCATTGACTCTTGTTTGGTGTTTGGTGGATAGGATGATTGAAGTTTGAAGAAACAAGACATATTGGCAATTTAACAATTTATTCATTTAACAAACAGGAGCCTCAGTAGTGTGTAGAAGAACTATACACAGCCACAACAGCCTGGCACCTCCTCCTCATGCTGGTCACCAGTCTGGTCACACACTGCTGTGGGATGGCATCCCATTCTTCAACCAGCATTTGTTGTTTTCAGAAGTTTGGTATTCAATTGGTATTCAAAATACACAATGCTGCTCCTCCACAATTGAAGAGTTTTTTTCAGCTCCGCTCCAAGCAAATTAGGAGAATCTCTCTGCTCCAAACTCAGACTTAAACATCCCTCAGCGGTGGACTGCTTTTTTGCGGCCATCAAACATTGGAATATGCTTCCAGCTGAGTTTAAAACTTGCACAGACTTTCATTCTTTTTCCCACGGTGTAAAAAAATGGACATTGAGCAACCAGTCATGTCAACATAAATTTCACAGTGATTCAGATTTTAAATTGTAATGAGTTGTAATTCTATAGTTGTACTGGATGAATGTGCTGGTATTTATATGTTGATGTGTGTTTTTAGATTTGTCTGTACAATTGTTAGTGTGATGGAGACTATGGTGTTGCATGTAAGTGAATGTTTTTAGTATCTGGTAATTGTTCTGTGTTCCTGCCCAGGGATTGCAGATGGAAATTAGCTAATAGCTAAATCTTGCATAAATCATCTCCTCTCATTTTGAGATTGTTTTTTGTGCGTGATCCTTGTTTAATAAAGACTAATAATAATTATTATTATTATTATAAGAGAAGCATAGCTACTTTAAGGAATAGGGCAGTGCATAGTGTGTGTGCAAAGCGAGTGTGTGGTTGAGTGAGCGGAGACAGCGAGCGACAGAAAAGTGACAGTGAATTCAAGCGGAGCAGAGGAAAAGCTAAGCAGTAAGTTGTCAGTCTGGCAGTAAATATACAGTACAGGCTACAGTGTGTCAGTTACTGCTACAGCTTCTCAAGACCAAGAGATTAGACCAAGTCTAATCTGTTGTTTTCCCAACTGCTGGAAAAGTGAATGGAGTTAGCCCTGAAATCAGCAGCATTGTCTCCTAAGGCTTACAGGTGAGGGCAGCAGAAGGTCTTAACAGGTAGCAAGTAATCAGGTAAAGAACAGACAGCAACAACAAGAACAAGGTACAGAAGCAGAGGCAGGATCTGTTGGACTGTCAGAGGACAATGTATATAGCCCTTTTAGTAAGAAACAGAAACTGTAAATGGGGTAACAAAAATAGAACTTAGAGGGACATATCTCCCTTGTACTCAGTAGAAAATATTCCCTCACTACTGGTATTCAATAAATTTCAGTATTTCAACATAACAACATGTCTGTATTATGATCTGGAACAACATACAGAGCATGGGGCAACCAAATTTCACCCAAACCATGGATCAGGCTATAAGAATAACTATTTGTGATGAAACATATCGATGCACGGATGTTTAAGTATCAAATATCAAAATGTAAAGCTGCACTAATATTAATATTTTTATATGAACAATGGATCACAAAATTGTTTTGTGACACTTATCACAAAACCCACAGAGAACTATCACCAACTCTGCAGTTTACTTCAGCTCAAAATACAGTTTTAGCCTCTTTCAGCTGATTTTTTGACTTTCTGGCCCTCTAATTCTGCTCTGTTTTCAGTGAAAAAGCTTTGGGTGGACAGAAGCACAACTCCAAAAGAACATTAATGTTGCTCTTTGTCTGCTGGATGTGTAAATAGCCCACTGTTAGCCACAACAGCTTTAGAGGGCAATAAGGCTTGTTGCACTGCCCCCAAGTGGCCAACAAAATCAATGAATGTAACTTTAAGCATCTTTTTTTGTAGAATTAACTAAGATTAAAGCTTCTAATATAAAATATTAGGAGTACTGATCACCTCTACTACAATCAAAGATTTTTAATGACAAGCTAACTGGCTCTCAATCAAATGCTATTAGAGTCAGGTTGTGAGGTAGAAATGGGAGCAGAGAAAGCATATCTGTGCTGGTGATTGCACATGTCCTCCGGTGGCGTCTACTCATAAAGATAATGGTGATTGAGGTGGGGGAGGTAGGTAGGGGTAGTGTATGTCTGTGTTTGTGCATGTGTGTGTATGTGTGTGTGTGGAGGGGGAACAGTGTTAAAGGGAAGGCTGGGGTGATTTGTCAAAGGATCGTTTATCTGCTTAGTTGAACAAAGAGCTCAGCTGGACAGAGAGTTCATATCCGGGCTGGGCAAACACCAAGCACCTGATAGCCTGTACTGAACCTTTCACACCAACAAAACACTGTTTGGTATCATGTCGGTACTGTTGCAGCACTGATAAAAGTATTTCATTTTGTACTCTAAGGAAATATGACACCGGTGATGGAGGATTTGTGTGTGGTTGAAGTTGCGTTCCAACCTTCTTTTTCTGCGGCCTTTGTATAAAAAGAACTTTGGATTGTGTGAATTTAACTCAGTGGCAATGACATATACCTGTATGTGGCATCTACCACTCTAAATTACAAATTCATCATTGCACTACAGGTTCCCGAGTCTCAGATAGGGTAAAGCAGTTTTCCTAACCACTGGGAGAACAAATGGTGGGTGCTCAACAACCCTGTCACCAGAGGGAATATTGATGTTCTGCAAAATCCCACTGATAATGTTTTCTTTTTTTTAACATTCATCTGCAAAATTTGTTGAATTCATGCTTTCTACAACATATGCCCATGGTAAATATGGTATGGTTAAAGTTGTGGAAAGATTGCCCTTATGGAAAATAAACAAGTCCTCCACATCAAACATCAAAATATGTTACTGGTCAGTGCACTCCAGCACAATACATAGAAGTGTTTTGTGATCTGGCGCCCCTATCAGTTATCAGCAGGATAACATTCCAAAAACCATTACAAATCACAGTTGAAAAATATATATGCTTCATCCTATGATAACAAAAGTACCCCTCCACTCAAAAATATGTTTTCACTGTGCAGAATGATGTATGTGTAAATTTTGACACAGGAAAGCTATTTTCACATTCATCTGCTGAACGTGGAAAGTTTCTCTGTGCTCACTGAAAATCAGATTTTAAAGGGTGGGCCTTCAAGCATAATTTGTGACATCAAAACTAGTTTGCAGTCAATGCTGGTCCAATATTCAACTTAGATAAGTGTGATATGGAAACCTCCAGTGCACATACACTGAGAATGGACTTTATAGTGAAATAGAAGACATCTTTTGTCCAGCAGTTAAACTTCTGATAAGTAATATATTTACATATTCATAGATTCTGGAATTTTTAATGAGGGAGAAAGAGGATGTGCCATTTTAAGGATTTTAAAGTGGTAATTATACTTCTTTTGTGGAAAACCCACATAAGGTGCACATTATTGTTCCAAGCAGAGATTATATATGTCTTAATACATGTCTGGAAGGGATCTTTAATGTTAGGTTAGGTTTAGGCTCTCGCCTTCACCCACCTTCTTATATACTGTATGTTACCAAACTCACTGCCAGCAATGTAAATGGAAGCTACACAACCTTAAATAGTGTTAAAAACTAGAAAGAAGAATGGATTTAATTCAACACTTGGTTAATGTTTGGAAAAAAGGGAAAGAGTAATGTTTTGATTGTGATGGAATGCTACATGCCCATCCAACACTGTGATCTCCCCACTCTTACTTTCTGCTTCGCTGCATAAAAGGCAAACTACTTCCTGCAAAGACGATGTGTGTAAATCTTTAGGTGTGGAAGTTCAATATAAACATAATTCCTAGAGATGGTGGGCTGTGCTTTAATGTCCACAAATCGAAACATGTGAGGATGAGCTCCAGATTTGAGGAGTGAAATAGAAGTGTGTATTGTTGTATTGAGGTATTTGTTTCTGTTTTGATACTTTCCTCTACCATGAAAACTTGTCACTGTTGGAATCCATTGTAACCTCACTGCATCTATAGGGGGTAAATGTTTGATGCTCAAAAGATAGATTTTAGTTGCAGTATTCCTTTAAGTTAGATAAGCCGCAATAGGAGTTGTCCCTACTGAAATATTCTTTGCTAATAACGTTTTACACTACTCAGCTTTGATCCAGTGTCATGTTTTTCTTCGTGTCTGTTGTGAACCCCAAAGATACAATTCTGTATTAGAATATATCAATCTACTCCACAGAGCTGAGCATGTTTTCAGCATTCTCTACCTCTCTCTCTCTCTGTCTCCTCCTCATCTCATGTGTCTCTGAGTGGCAGGGTGAGATGAGGTGGAAGCATGTTTTCTTTATTCAAACTCCTGTTTACCAGAGCAATATTGCTTCCTCAGATGTAGTCATTGTGTTTATTCTCTCAAGGACATGGACCTCCTCTCCTCCTCCTTCCATCTCCTCCTCCTCCTCTCAGGCTCAGACTGGCTTGCTTCACAAAAACGGTCTGTTTTGCTGTGTACCTAATCTCTGGGTTTGATTGTTAACAAGCACAGTCAGTGTCCAGGGTAAAACACATCTTCTTTCTGGGCTAACCTGCAAGGCATCACACTTTAATACCACTCTGCTCCAAACAGCAGGCTGCTCTCCGAACACTGTTTTTGTGTTGCATTTTTATGTTTTTAATCTGGTGTTCTTGGATTCTATCAGCTTGAACAATATTACATAGCAGCAGCCGTTCATTGATTACTTTATTCATTTAGTATCCTATTCATTGCTTTAATTACCGACAATTCATAGTTTTTAGTGATTTGTTTATTTTTCCTTCATTCACCCCTGTATTTACTTACTGATTCACTTACTATTTACTACACAAATTTATTCACTTATTTTTTCAATTTCAAATTGCTTTAATTACTCAGTTATCTATATTTTAATTTCTGTTTATTTTTCATCCACTCACTTACTAATTGCATGTGTTCTTTTACTTATTCCATGTATTCATTTAATGATTCTTAAATATATTAGATCATTTACTGTGTATGTCACTAAACCACATACATAATTTGTCAACAGACAAATAATCATTGATTCATTCATTCTTCTGTATGTATTCACCATTCTATCAGTCATTCATTTGTTTTATTATTTATTGCTTTGATTACTGATGGTGCTACTCTATTATCCATAGTTTTAATGGCTATTTTACTGCAATGGAAACCGTTTATAGTGATCACGATTACAATGATCAACCACTTACATGGATCAAAAAGCTCGGGACAGAATCATTCCTTTACAAATGTTGTTTAAATTCCGAGCTCCGAGCCCTCTTTGTCATATCAAAACCCAAAGAACAGCTAAGTCATCAGATCTATCTACAACTCAAGCTACAATAAACTGCCCGTTAACCATTCCTGTGTCTCCTGGTCTGTGTTTGCATTTGGGCCCTAAATTGAACTGTTATAACATATTCTTTTGTTTGCTGTTCATTCACTCATTCATTGCTGTATTTATCTGTCGACTTTCACTTATTCAGTGTATTCAATTATGAATTCACGTTTATTCAATCATTCATCCACCATTAATTACATACACATGACTCATTCATTCATTCTTTCACTCAGCCACTCACTCAGTCATTCATTCATCTGTTCCTTTATGATGTGTTTTATCTGATTTGCTGACTTTCACACTATTTCATGTATTTAATTACTCATATTTGTATTCACTCTTCCAAGAATCATCACCTTATTGTGGTGGAGGGGTGTGAGTGTCCCTGTGACCCTGGAAGTTGTGTTGTTGGGGGCAATAGCCCCTGGGAGGGTTCCCCAAGGTAAATTTGTCCAAGGTGAGGGTCCATACCAAGAACAATTCATAGACCTCAATAAAGCAGCATTTCAGGCATGTGGGAAATTTTGCCCAGAATGTACCGATACAGTAACATCTTTTGGCAGTGTGATGGTGTGGGGCGGCATCTCCCTCACTGGAAAAATGAGGCTTGCCATCACTTGTCAATGCAGAGATATTGAGATTAGATTCTGCAACCAGTGGCAATCCCATGTCTCCACAGTCTGGGACTGAACTCCGTCCTCCAAGATGACAACACTCGCCCCCACAGAGCGGGGTTTATCAGAGACTACCTCTGTACCTGTTTTAATTGATTTTGTTGTTATTTATTGTATTTTTATGTTCGTCTTCTCTCTTGCCGACATCATTGTAAATGAGGGCTTCGCCCCCAGTGATTTTAAATAAAGGAGTATAAAGGGGTTTAAATAAAGAAATGTGAACTTTTTACTACTTAAACTATAAACCAACAGACTCATTTGTTCATTCATTTGTTCCAGGTTTTATTGTTTCATATACTCATTCATGTGTATACTTAATATATATTCCGTGTATATGTAAATATATGATTTTTTGAAAAAATCTTTCTTGCTTGTAGCCAGCAGGTTTGTGACATTTCTCAGAGTAAAGTCAGTGTGGTTCAATAGAAAGCCATTCCAGCTGCTTCTACAAGCTGCTGCCGCTGGGCTTGGGAGTAATGTCTGCATGCTGGGTGGCGTCCGCGGGCAAGCGATTAGGGCCGAGGCGAGAGACGTCAAATCAAATCACATCTGAAATGTGGCATTAATGGAGATTAAAAGCTCTCAGCGTCAGCACTGCACAGCGCGGCCTTACCTGCATTCACCTCCACTGTTTTTACTTCTGACCAACAAAAACACTAAAAGCCTACAAGTCCAGCTCCACGTCTAGGCTACTCCCTGAAAGAGGGTAATTTTCCGTCCATCAAAGCCAAAGAGAAAGGCACAGGCTTTTAGACCTGGAATGTAAATGTGTGGCCCTCTGTGTGTGTGTGTGTGTGTGTAACAGGTATTCCTCATGCTGTGGGGACATAAATCTGTTTACACAGTCACATTGCAGGGACTTATCTCCCTTTTGGGGACAAGTTTTTGAGTACCACTTCGGCAACCTAGATGCGTCAGATGCGAATCACTGCTGTTCACACAGTGAATTATTTTACATAATTTGCATACATACACATCACAGTATTTGCATACATGCAGCAGTCAGACAAAAAGTTAGGGATGCACTTATATGAAAATTCTCATTCGTCATTTATGCCTGTGTTTGTCTATTTATCTTTCACTTGCCTAACCATAGTTTATCAAGGAACACAATTCCACTTAGGCTACACACTAACCTACCACTACTGCTGCATTATATAGTTTATATTGTTTACACCTCCACAATAATCAAACTTCAAGCCAATTTGATTTTTGAAAATATGATTTTCAGCTAATTTGAAAAGATGTAGCTGTAAAACTCTAACCAGCCTAAACAAACTATTTTGTGGTTATGGTTAAATAAATATTTTAGAGCTGGTTAATACAATTTTCAGTTCAATTTTATTTATATAGCATAACAAAAGTTATCTCAGGGCACTTTTCACATAGACCAGGTCTAGACCGTACTCTTCAATTTACAGAGACCAACAATTCCCCCATTAGACGCGGCAAGGAAAAACTCCGCATTGCACAGCCCACTGATTATGTGCAGTGGTGTTTATCCCGCCGCCCAGGCCCACAAGTTCCTGCTCAGCCAATAGATTTTACATTGTGATGATGTCACAGATTTTTAAATCGCTTTTCTCAGCTCTAGGAAAGTTTTACAAATATAAGACCTCCATGGTGTCCTGTCAACAGTTTTACAGATGTCTCTTACAATGGTGGTCTATGGGGAAAATGCTTTTTGGGTTGCTGCAATACTGCAAATGACCACTGGGAAAAATTAACTGCAAGGCTGAGAGCAGCGCTGCCCTATCCAGCTCTTATAATACATCCATGACACACACACACACACACACACACAAACACACACAGAGACACTGCTCTCACCCCTCAGTTTTCTCCCTCAGTATGTCATGGTGACTTTTTCTTTCTTCCTCTACTCACTTCAAAGTGTCCTCAGTGAAATGAGGGTCAGGTTACTTCTTGTATGTAGATGTAATGTATAAAATTTACTGCTGGCTATTGTACAGCCTACACTGCATACTGATAAAGTTAAAATAATGAAAACGCCTATGTCAGCAGTTCAGCAATTAAAAAGACAGCAACATGTTATGTAGCCCTGAAGTTAGCAACAACCTGTTAACTACGCTGTTAGCTAACGTTAGCCCTATTGAATCACAACCGTTTGTGATTAGAACACCTGTTTTATCAGTCAATTATATATCAAACCTGTAAGTGCTATAGCTCATTGAGTTCAGAAAAAATAGGACTTTTCAGTCAATATAATACCACAAACAAGTGGACATATATGAGACAATGACAGGTGAAAAAGTAATACATGGGCTTCACCGATTTGGGAGGCTTCCTGCAGCAACTTCTAAGTCCACACAGTGTGGAATGACTGACATTAAAGCTATTGCACAAGGTAAACTTTCATTGGTCATTTTTTTATTGGTAGGAGAAGAAACTATCATGCCAGCTTAATGTCTTGATTGGCTCATTTATATTTTTTTATCCATTACTTAGCTTTAAAAAAACAAACAAAGAAACAAAAAAACCAACTGGCCTCTTTTTGCGTACATTAAAGTAACAACTTGTACCAGCGTACTTTGTCAAAATATGTGCGCAAAATGCATACATGTTGGCACGTCTGAAGTTCCCATATGTAAAATATTAATTTTAGGGTGAAGGTTAGGGTAAGGTTTAAGCCAGGGCTGTCGCAATATTGCAATACCGTGCTAAAGACAAGCCGACCACCGTGGATGACAACCAACTGCCACAACCGCGATGTGTATGTATTGACTGTTCGGTAGCTCCCCTGGTCTGGTCCATCTCCAGCAGCTTCCGCGGTCTGGCGGCTCCTCTGGTCCGCTGGCTTTGCACATACATCATTCTGCACAGAGAAGAGAATAACATCCAACAAGAAGAAAAACACATTTTTGAGGGGAGGACTAAGTGGAGCAACTAAAGCACCTAATAGATTCAATAATATAGATTGTTTGCATCATACACACAAACATGTGACTAAATCCCTGTCTCATTCTCTGAATGGCTTTTATGTATACAGTTGTTGTCTATAGCAAGATATAGAACACGCAGCAATTGTCAAGGTGTGTTCAGACTAGGGATGAATATTTTTGACCAGTTACACATGTCAATCTATAAATTAATTTGCATACACACTCCACTAACAGCTAGACAATTATGTGTTCACAACATCGGATATTCTTTTTGAATGGATAAAGTGCCAGTGTAAAACCGATTCCTACGAGTGTTGTATTATGGGTTGTTTGTAGCCTTAATGTTGCTAGGCTAGCGAGTGTTTTAAAGTCTGTGTATAGTGAGTGTGCCAGTTCTCCTTTTGGATCCAACCGGAGCACTGAGCTTGGATCCAACCGGTGTGTTATTCAGGTTACAGTGGGAAGAAGCAGCAGGTCTGTCGGGCAGCTGAGTGAAGTGCAGCCTGCAGAGGAAACACCGTTTAGCCTCGGTTTCACTACAAGCAGATTCACTCGCTACAGGGGCGAGGACATAAAACCAATGAATCAATAAGTACAAACACTGGTTATTTCTCCCCATGGAGCCAACATGCAAACTATTTTGGTTCAGTAAATTTCAGCTGTCAGCAGCTGGTTTGCTAGATTTGAAACACAAGACAAAACGAGAGCATCAATACGAAATGACAAGAATAAACAATAATCGTTTTATCTCGATTATCTTGTTTTCATTATCGTTGGAAGCCAAAATAGTAATTGAAAATAAAATTTGATTAATCACACAGCCTTATTTCATACTCTCAGTTGCAAGAACTTCACTACATATCACACACAGGGGGTTTCTGTCCCTTTTTATCCTTAATGTACGAAAATCCACACGGCACAAGACTGCTGCACGTCTCTGACGCATGCCTGTTAAAAAAAAAAAAAAATTTCAAAATAAAAGACAAGTCCAACATCAGATGCACATTAAATAGACCAAAGCAACCCACTTTTGAATCGCGGACCCACCAGTTGAGAATCACTGCCCTAGACTGTTTATACAGCCTGTGTTGATTCTCTCTTAACAGCTAATATACAGAGTGTAGTCGTTAGCTGTGAGCTACTTAGCAATGTACGCAACAACCGTATGTGTGGGAGTGTGTCTGTGAGTTCAGATCTCACCAGGAACTCCAGTTCTGTCTGTTATTTTCCCGCACTGACCTGTTTGCCTCAGTTTGTGATGCAGCACACTGCATGTTTGTTTTATTTTATTATGATTTTGCTAATTATTAAAGGGAAAGGAAACTAGTGTATGTAGGGAATGAATGTTGTATTCCCAAGTTTTCATAAATAACATGAATATTGCATGTAAGCAGGTAATGTGTTGTAGTTGATCCATAGATTTTGACCAATACAAACATGGTTATTTTGGTGGGTACCACTTAACTTCCTCCTATTTAGCATTTATAAGCAGTATATAATCAGTTAATAAATGTATATAACACACTATAATGCAGCTGTTACTAGCTGTAAGTGTTAATTAATATACTGATCATCAACTATAACTCCTCCTGTGGAGGCTGCTGTATAAACAGATAATGAATGACAATATAGTAAAACACAGTTATAATAATATAAAATATGTCTTCATAGGAGAAGTTATAATTGCTGACATAATAATGTACATTAATAAATATTTGAAATGTCCTTATATCTGCTTGTAGCTACTGTACATTATACTGTGTCATAAACTGTGTTTATTAAATGTTGGTATACTGCTTATTAATTCTAAATAGGGGGACTTAGTGTAAGATGTTACCTTTTGTCATGTCTTTATACTTGGTCAGTGTACTCGCTGCAGCCTCGCTGATCCAACCAAATGTGCTACAAAGACATAAGAGAATTATTGAAATGTTCAAATTCAATGTTATGTGAAAACTGTGTCTATAAACTGTACTTTTGACCATAGTTCAGAGTCCTCCTCGATAATAAGATTAGCAGCCTTTAGCTGATACTTTCTGATAACTTGAATGTGATGCTGGTGTTTATATTTGGCATATCATCTGACATCACATATTGTCTCTATTTTTTATAGGCATAGAATCGATTAAGTCCAGGCAAAGAGGTGGTAATGTCAATTTTCTCAGAAAAAAGAGGGAAGCATTCTGGATTTTCTATTTCAAAAGTATATTTCTGAGGGTCATGAAGGAGGATTTCTCAATTACGTTTTAGGTTTTGTAGTGGTTTTTATGATGTATTGTTTTATGATGTATCTTGCTGCTCTTCCTACTATTTCTATATATAGCACTTTATAAAAAGTCTTTTTTTTTAAATGAAAGTATTATTGGACCCTTGCCTCTCTGCTAGTCTGGGACAATGATTGGCCTGAAGCCACATGACCATATACCCAACCCATCTTTATAGGTGCCACATTGGCAGATATGTGTCTGGACGTACATGATTAGTTGTCTTTTATATTTTTTTTACCTTTTTGATTTTTTTTTTTCTGTTTCATACCCACCCTGTTGAAATGTAATGTGTCTGATGCCACAAGCCGAAATGCATTGGACTAACAATAAAGTTGTTCTATACTACAAGTGTTGTTGGAGTTTTGACCTGTCATGCCAGAATTGAACCAGTGATGGATGGCAACTACACCTGCAGCACCCGTGCAGCCCACTATCTCCATCCTTGTATGGCTGATGGGTGGTATTTGAACATGACAAAAAACTCAGAGAGACATAGAACGTCTATATCATACAGTATCTTTGTTCTGTCATTTCCTCTTTCTCTCCAAAGATAAAACAGACAGCCAAAGTATGTGTGAGAAATCAGATTCCTGCAGGATAAGCCATGCAAAATCATTAACACAACATGAATAATAAGGTGTTGAGACAGGTCTGCTTTGATCTGCTGGACCTGCAGTCCCTCTGTATTGT
The DNA here is from genome assembly GCF_910596095.1 of Thunnus maccoyii. Classification (NCBI taxonomy): domain Eukaryota; kingdom Metazoa; phylum Chordata; class Actinopteri; order Scombriformes; family Scombridae; genus Thunnus; species Thunnus maccoyii. Next base: position 33,254,592 of record NC_056542.1, read on the forward strand.
ATCTCTTTCAATGGAGGGATTTAATGACCAACCCACTTGGCTAATTTCCCAATTTCAACATTGATGCAGGTATTATTCCTGTGTAAACTGAGAGGGTTAGATGTCAATCAGGGTTGGATGTAGCAGAGTGTGATGATTAGAGCTTTTCTCTCCAGGATGCACTCAAAGACTAATCAGAATAATCATTTTAATGAGGCCTCTTTCCAAGCCACACCATGGAGCACCAGGGAGCCTCACGACTTCCTGTGTGGTCCAGTTTCATTCTGCCTAATGAGATGAGAGTGGGATGAAACCCAGACATGCCAGAAGAATTTCATGACACCACTAAAAAACTCACATTTGAAAAAACTTATTACTACATCTACTTAAAAGGTGGAATGAGCACTGCTATAATGTCTCTTTGAAGAAAATAAGCAGACAGTATTAGCAGGGGTTTGCAAGTGGTGCTGATCAATGCCAGTCTGTACCTCTGGCTGCTTTCAGACTCTTTATTATCTGGCAATGTTTAACAATCCGTGTATCTTTGTCTCAATTGTTTTCCTATTCTGAAACGGAAATCAGAAAATGAAAAACAGGGCTCCCCCCCATTATTAATGTTTGTAACAACATTTTAAAAACGGGATTAGAGCTGTGTTCCATTTAATTTTTTCTCCTCAAAATACAATTTTGTGTTGTTTCCATATTATGGATTTTCATATAGTGAGTCAAACACAGGAAATCCAGTTTCCATTACTACCAAATGCAAAATTGGGACGATTTTAAATTATCTTTGTTATCAAAAGTGAACCTGACGCATTCATTCAAAATGCATCATGGAGTAACTCTCAGAAGTACATAAAGGCTGCAGCAAAATCCAAACATCGTGTGGCACCTGTGCAAAAATATGGCAGCGCTGGAGCCCTACTCCTCTTTGATAATTGACATGTTTGAAATTGCGTTGACACATGAACAAGTTGCATGCAATTTGTCACTTCAAGGAGTTGTCCAAACTTGTTCTGTGGCAAAAAAGATAAAAGATAAGAGATAAGATATAGATAAGATAAGATATCAAAAGATATTTTTCTCTAGTGTCAAACTCTCAAGAAGAGGACAAGTTGCTGACCATGACTTAAAGATGCATGTCGAAGAAGCAATAGAAGAGGAAAGATGCCTGGTCATGTGTGTGTGTGTGTGTGTGAGAGAGAGTGTGTGTGTTTTAGTTAAAGATACTGAAATGTCTATGGTATGGAATTTGTGCACATTGCTCATCTCTTGATAAATTCCAGTACATAGACTGAACCAATTTACCGCCGCAAAACAATGAGATGCCGCCGCAAAACAATGGGATACCTGTCGGCTTAGGAAATTCATGCGGGAGAATGCCAAGTTGGCACAGTACTGAAGAGCATCAGCAGACCCCATCATTAAGAACAATGGGAGGTAGGCTCTCTACTCTAGAAATTGTCCTTAGTATTCCCAATGTGAGTCAAAAATGTAACTTTCCCATTAAATATAGGCTTAATCCCTGCTTAGTTAACAAAAAAGCCTATAATCATTCCACATTCATTCATGTCATAGACCATATTGGCTATATGGACAGATGAACATAACCAAAGGTCATTAAGCCTAAACTAGGAAGGGAGTAAATGCGCTTCAACCTGTTTAAATAGATACCAACCCAGTGCTTCTCAGGCTAGGACTGGAGAATCAAAGAGGAGTGAAGGCTACTGGAGCACATGGATCATCTTTATGTTTATTTATTTATTAAGGTACAAATATAACTGACATTTCAATGCTACAGCGTCTTCTTCAGAGTAAATGACAATGGAAATAGCATTATCCAAATCCCCTCCCTTTTTTAAGATCCTGTATGTCGTAGGCTGGGAGTGAAGGGGAGGAGATACAATTATCCAACATACTCATGGCACTATACACTCTAACACAATATACCACAAACAAAGTCATTTAGACTAAGTCTAGACATTTTAAGTTTTGCAACTACAACATCACAGACCTCAACGAAGGGGCATTTCAGGTGTGAGGGAACTTCACCTGGAAGAGGGAGACTGGGGCATCCTCTTGGAGCCAGATCTGGGAGGGGAGCTCGCCAGCGAGTGTCTGGTGGCTGGACTTTGACCCATGAGGCCCGGTTGGGCACAGCCCGAGGAAATAACTTGGAGTCACTGCCCTGTTGGCTCACAACCTGCAGGGATAGAGACTGAGGTTTGCCAAATGGCAGGGGCAGGGACCTGGACGTGCTGATCTAGGGCATCATAAACTGGTTCTAGGGATGTGGAACGTCACCTCCAGAGTGGGGAGAGAGCCAGAGCTAGTGCGGAAGGTAGAGCAGTACTAACTAGATATAGTTGAGCTTGCCTCTACATACAGCAACAGCTCTGAAACCAAACTCCTGGAGAGGGGCTGGACTCTTCTTTTCCAGAGTTGCCCAGGGTAAGAGGCGCCAACTACAACAGTGTTGTAGTTCTCCCTGTGGAATGAGAGGGTCACCTCCTTGCGACTATGTGTTGCTGGAGGGAAGACTGTTGTTTGTGTGTATGTGCTGGACAGCAGTTTGGAGTATCTGACCTTCTTGGAGTCTTTGGGAGGGACCCTGGAGGGGATGTGGCCCGATGAGCCCATAGTTATACTGGGGGACTTCAACACTCACATGGGCACTGATGGAGAAACTTGGAGGGGGGTGACTGGGAGGAATGGCCTGCCTGATCTGAACCCGAGTAGTGTATTGTTACTGGACTTCTGTGCTAGCCATGGATTGACCTTAACAAACACCATGCTCGAGCATAAGGTTGTTCATAAGTGTACCTGGTACCAGAACACTTTAGGCCAAAGCCTGATCAACAATTTTGTAGTTGTGTCATCAGATCTGCAGCCACGTCTTGGACACTCAGCTAAAGAGAGGAGCAGAGCTGTCAACTGATCACCTTGTGGTGAGTTGGGTCAGGTGGTGGGGGAGGCTGCCAGACAGATCTGGGAGACCCAAACAAGTAGTGACGGCAGACTCAGAACATCTGGTAGAAGCCCCTGTCCACGAGGTCACTGCCCCTGTCCAGAGGAATTTCTCCTGCATCCCGGGGGAGGTTGGGGACATGGAATCCAAGTGGGCCATATTCAGGAAGAAGGAGAAGGAGGCCTTTTGGGTCTAGCTGGTCCAGGGGTCTCCTGAAGCAGCAGATGGATACTGAAGGGCCAAAAGGGTGGCAGCTTACGTGGTTGCTGAAGCAAAAACCCAGGTGTGAGAGGAGTTCAGGGAGGCCATGGTGAAGACTTTCGGTTGGCCTCAAAGAAGTTCTGGTAAACTGTCATGTGGCTTAGGAAGGGGAAGCAGGGCTTAGCCCAGGCTGTTGAGAACTGCTGACCTTGACTGGGGACATTGTTGGGCAGTGGAATGAACACTAAACCCGACCAACATGCCCTCTATGGAGGAGTTAGAGTTGGACGACTCAGTGGAAGCCTCACTCATATCTGGCAGAGGTCCCTGAAGTAGTCAAAAAGCTCCTCAGTGGCAAGGCACCAGGTGTGGATAAGATTTGGCCTGAGATGCTGAAGACTCTGGACATTGTTGGGCTGTCATGGCTGACACGCCTCTTTGGTGTCACATGGAAATTGGGGACAGTGCCTATGGACAGTTGTGCTCCAACTATCGGGGGAGCCTCCTGGGAAAAGCTTATGCCAGGGTGCTGGAAAGGAGGCTCCAACCAATTATCAAACCTTGGATTCAGGAGGAACAATGCGGATTCTGTTCTGCCCAAGGAACAGTGGACCAGCTCTTCACCCTTCCAGGGTTACTTGAGGGGTCATGGGAGTTTGCACATTCAGTCTACATGTGCTTTGTGAACTTGGAGGAGGCTTACGAAGTGTCCTTTGGGGCACCTTGTGGGCAGTGCTGCAGGAGCTGCAGCTGGGGCTGTTGCTGCAAGCCATTCAGTCCATATATAACTGCTGTGAGAGCTGTGTTCATATTCTTGGCAGTAAATCAGACTCGTACCCATTGGGTGTTTGGCTCCACCAAGGTTGTCCTTTGTCATCAATTCTGTTTGTGATTTTTATGGACAGAATCTCAAGGTGCAGCCGGGGGGAGGAGAGTGTCTGGTTTGGGGACCTCAGGATTGCTTCTCTTCTTTTTGCAGATGATGTGTTTCTGTTGTCTTCAACACACCATGACCTCCAGCAGGCACTGGGATGATTTGCAGCTGAATGTGAAGCGGTCGGGATGAGAGTCAGCACCTCCAAATCTGAGGCCATGGTGCTCTGCTGGAAAAAGGTGGACTGCTCCCCCTGGGTTGGGAGTGAGTTGCTTCCTCAAGTGGAGGGGTGCAAGTATCTATGGATCTTATTCACAAGTGAGGGTAAGCTGGATCGTGAGGTTGACAGGTGGATTAGTGCAGCATCAGCAGTAATGTGGGCATTGTACTGGATTGTTTAGGTAAAGAAAGAGCTGAGTCAGATGGCAAAGCTCTCAATTTACCAGTCAGTCTTCGTTCCAACCCTCACTTATGGTCACAAGCTTTGGGTAGTGACTGAAAGAATGAGATTGTGGATACAAGCGGCCAAAATCAGTTCCCTCCGGAGAGTGTCTGAGTAAGGTGTTGGGTCACCACGTCTTGCCAGAACAGCTTCAATGCACCTTGGCATTGATTCTACAAGTCTCTGAATTGTACTGGAGGGATGAACATCATTCTTCCAAAAGATATTCCCTCATTTGGTGTTTTGATGATGGTGGAGGAGAGTGCTGTCTAATGTGTCAGTCCAAAATCTCCCATAGGTGTTCAATTGGGTTGAGATCTGGTGACTGCGAAAGCCATAGCATACGATTCACATCATTGTCATTCTCATCAAACCATTCAGTGACCCCTTGTGCCCTGTGAATTGGGGCATTGTCATCCTGGAAGAGATCACTCCTATGAGGATAGAAATGTTTCATCATAGGATAAAGGTGATCACTCAGAACAACTTTGTATTGATTTGTAGTGATCCTTCCCTCTAAGGGAACAAATGGACTCGAATCATGCCAGCAAAATACCCCCCACAGTATAACAGAGACACCAGATCCCCTCACTGTAGGGGTCAAGCATTTAGACCTGTACCATTTTTTCCTTTATTTTGTCACCTGTCTGTATATTAGCTATTTCTATTGTCACCTACAAACCTTCACATGTGAATTCAGCCCTATATCTGTCACAGCTTAGTGATGTTATTAAATCTGTACAAACTTATACTGTTTAATTTATTATACAGGGTGACATGAACTGTGACTGCAATGATAAGTCCTCCAAACCTTTAAAAAGTCTCTGCCACAAAACTGGATATTTATAAATTAATCACAGACCCAACTAGAATTGGAAATACAAGATGCTCCGTTTTGGATATTATATAAACGAATCAACCAAAAAAAACATGGACTGTGATCCATACAGCATTAGTAACTCTTATTCTACAGATATTTACGGACTTAATATGCAGTTTATCAAGAAAATGCACAGTTTTATTCCTCGTTTTCTTCATCTTATCAATCTTTGCTTTAGATTATCATTTTCTATCTTATTGTAAATTTTCTCATTGTTCCAGTTTTCAAATCTGATGATCCAACCATAGTTTCAAATCACAGACCAATCTCCATTTTATCAGTTATGTCAAAGATACTCGAAAAAGCTCCAACAAATCAAGTAAGAATATCTTGAAACAAATAACTTTCTCTGTGAGTTCCAGTAAGGTTTACATTCTAACCAATCAACCACATCAGCTTTATTATTTATTACAGATCCGCACTTCCCTTAAACAAGGTAATGTCACTGGAGTGATATTTATTGACCTGCACAAAGCATTCATTGGAAACGATCAAATATTACTCAGTAAACTAAACCTTTTTCAATTTTCTCCTTCTGTTTTGAAATTGTTCTCTTCTTCTTCAGACAGAGTTCAAGCAGTTAAAATTGGTCAAATAACTTCTTCCCCCTCTATCTGTGATATTGGGGTACCTCGGGGTAGTATTCTTGGTCCATTAATCTTTGTCCTGTACATTAATGACGTGCCTACTGTCTGTGAACATTCAACCCGCCTTTTATATGCAGATGATACTGTAATTTTCTTTTCTGACCCAAACGCTGATATGGTAAACACTAAACTCTCTTCTGATTATAATTCCTTGTATAATTGGTTTCAGGAACATCACTTGTCTATTAATTTAAAAAGAATTAATGTATGTATTTCCATTCCCCTAGGAAACCTAGTGTATATCTCATCCCATTATTCTGGCCAACCAGAGCATTACTATAGTGCAGAATTTTAAATCTTGGTGTTTATCCTGACACCCACTTTACATATGAAGAGCATATTCAGATACTAATAAAAAAACTGAAAAAGAAAATATATGTTTACAGCCAGATCAGGCCATATCTTACACTTTCTGTTTCTAATACATACCTTCATACTGTCATACTTTCATAAATGTCCTACTGCCTCCCAGTTTGGTCTCTCACTACCTCAGAACTTATTGAACCAGACTCTACAATAGAGCTTATAACATTCAACTTAAATTTTCTCCTTGGACACATCACTGTGTAGTATTTTTGCAATCTAAATTGTTAAATTTTTATAACTATATAGTACTTAATTTATTTATTAATTTATACTATCAACTATACTATCACTACCTCTGTTCTTTACTTTGTTCTATTTTGCCTAGACATAAGTCCTTAAGACTTGGAAGAATAACCAGAGCTCTTACAAGTGAAGTGAACCCTATACCCACTTTTGATAACAATTATGGTTTAAGATAATGTTTTTGTACATACACTAACATTTGGAACAAAATCCCACACCAAATACAAAATTCGACCTATGTTTTACAATTTAAACATTTACAAAATTATTTCCTTCTTCTGAATCAAAATTGCAATCACTAATGTCTCAACAGTCAAACATATTTTTCTCTCTGAATTCTGTGTTCGTATTAATATAAAATGTGTTTACTTTTGCTCTCTGCTTAATGTATTCTTTTACTGACAATTCACTCTTAAACAGGTATGTTTTAGCCTATATATATGAAGCATGTTATTTGTCTATCTGATTCACAATTATTATCTGTTTGTATTGTTTAATATTTTTATTGCTTTTGTCCTCACTGTGAAACAGCAGTTATCCTGCTGGAAAACAGTTACTAAAGTGAGTCAGGCCCTCAGCTGGTAATGGTTTTACATTGCTCTGCTCTCTCTAATTTAATGTTATTGACTACATGTTTATTAAAGTTGCTGTATTTTTTATATGTGTGTGTGTATGTATTTATGTACCAGTACATATCATTGTATGCTCAGTATGTATTTGTGTTTTGGGTAGGGGGATTGCCAAGTCTAGAAACTCAACCAAAAATTGCACATGGCACTGGACAGTACAGGCACATGTAATTTTTTGTTTTTATTATTGTATTTTTTTATTCCAATAGTAGAAACGTATTTATGAACTTTATGCACCCTAGTTGAGGTAATATAAGAACAGGAGAGCATGAAACAACACTAAATAAAAAAAAAAAAACACTAATGCAAGCACTGAACATATTTTTTACCTTCTTCTTAACACAACTATTGACTGACTATAAAATTCCAACAGCCATTGAGCAAGGGATTTATCACAATATTACACATGGAATACTACATACTACTACATGGAATATTACACATTGGAAGTGAATTGCAATTAACCTTAATTCTGTGCTGCAGAGAAAATGAAATATCAAACAGAGAAGGTGAAAAAAGAACAGGATAAAACACACAATCAATTTTAATTATGTCCCCCAGCGCAAGAGAACATTGTCAAGACCAGTCACCTTGTGTACATTGACAGAGAAGTTATCTGCTCTGCATTTTAGGCACTGATCCAATGCAGTCATCTACTGGTCAACTCAAGTTTTGCAGCCAACAAAGTTATTGTAGCAGGTTGCCATCCTTGGTCCTTCAATGGCCCTGTTATATGTGGTGGAAAATATAAGACTATACATAGGCAAGATTGGAGTTATGCCAATTATCTTGACTTATTTATATATATATATATATACACACATACATACATACATATATATATACCATAGACTGTATAAAAATATGGATGTATTTACCGTCACCCGTTGGTTTCTGAAGAGCAGTTTTGAAGCTCAAAGTGAGCCGCATTTCATTTATTTATTGAGGAAAATTATCCAATCTTACACATTTGTGGGAGGCAAAAGTATGTTAACCCTTGCTTTCAGTAACTGGTGTGACCCCCTTTTGCAGCAATAACTTCAACCAAACCTTTCCGGTAACTGTTTACCAGCCCTGCACATCAGCTTGGACGAATTTTAGCCCATTCGTCCTTACAGAACAGTCTCAACACAGGGATGTTGTGGGCTTCTTTGCATGAACTACATGCTTCAGGTCCTTCCACAGCATTTCTTTAGGATTAAGGTCAGGACTTTGACTCAGCCATTCCAAAACATTATCTATCTTCTGCTTTAATCATTCTTTGGTAGAACGACTTGTTGTTTAGTGTTGTTGTCTTACTGCATGACCCACTGTCTGTTGAGCTTCAGTTCACAGACAGATTGACATTTTCCTGTGGAATTTGCTGGTACAACTCAGAACTCATAGCTCCATCGATGATTGCAAGCTGTCCTGGTTCAGAGGCAGCAAAGCAGCCCAAACCATGATACTACCACCTCAGTGTTTCACAGATGGGATAAGGTTCTTATGCTGGAATGCAGTGTTTGCTCATCGCCAAACAGAACACTTCTCATTCAAGCCAAAAGGTTTGATTTTGGTCTCATACATCCACAGAACATTGTTCCAATCACCTTCTGGCTTATCCATGTAGTCTTGAGTGAACCGTAGACGGCAGCAATGTTCTGTTTGGAGAGAAGTGGCTTTTTTCCTTGCAACTCTGCCATGCACACCATTGATGTTCAATGTTCTCCTGATGATGGACTTATTAACATCGACTGTAGCCACTGCAGCCATGACACACTTCCACAAACCTGTGTTGTGAAGCTCGGAGTTTGACAATGAAGACCCAGATTTCTCTTCTTTAAATAGGGCAGGGCCTCCCAGACTCACACTTGATTGTCATCCCATTCATTGAAACACCCATCTGTAATTTCCCCTTCAAATGAATTGATAATCTTAGGGGTTCACATACTTTTGCCACGCACAAATATGTAACGTTGGATGATTTTCCTCAATGAATAAATGAACAAGTGTAAAGTTTTTGTCTCATTTGTTTAACTGATGTCTCTTTATCTAGTTTTAGGACTTGAGTGGAAATCTGATCATGTTTTAGGTCATATTTATGCAGAAATAGAGCAAATTCTAAAGGGTTCACAAACTGTCAAGCAGCACTGTACATGTATGTATGTATGTATAGATGTATGTATGTGTGTATGTATGTATGTATATGCATGCTGATTTAATCGCAAACAATCACATCATATCAATATTTGACTGGAAAAGTAGGATATTTTAACTCAAAAACATTACATTATTGTGGCACACGAGTAAAGCATTGAATAGAAATAAAGGTGGCATTAGAAATCAATAAGTTTTATTTCCAAATCTCCAGACATTTTTCCAAATACATGTCTTTGTTCATCTCTGTGATGCTCTCCCTCTTCCACCTTGTCATCTCCCCGGTCATCTTTGCCTTCCACCTTTTCACTTCCCTGTTGCTCTCTTTCTGTCACTAGTTCCACTGATGTATCACCTGAGTGATCACCTTTATCCTATGATGAAACATTTCTATCCTGATGTCTCTTCCAGGATGACAATGCCCCAATTCACAAGGCACGAGGGGTCACTGAATGGTGTGATGAGTATGAAAATTATGTGAATCATATGCTGTGGCCTTCACAGTCCCAAATCTCAACCCTCTTGAACACCTATGGGAGATTTTGGACTATCTTCAAAAAGATATTCCCTCATTTGATGTTTTGATGATGGTGGTGGAGAGCGCTGTCTAAAGCTGAAATTATAGTTGCCGTGTCCGCGAGGGTCCGCAAGAGTCCGCATGACGTAAATTTCCCCATCAGAGATTGTGCGTGTATGCTCTGTGTGGATATCCGTGCACCTGCAATTTGTCGTATCCACATGGACCTGTCTGCATCAGTCTGCACAGTCACAACACCATGTTCCTGTAGACAGTGATCTACTGCAAATGTGTGGAATGCATCCTCCAAGCGGAAGCTTAACACATTGGTACAAAATCTCCCATAGGTGTTCAATTGGGTTGAGATCTGGTGACTGTGAAGGCCATAGCATATGCTATAGCCTACTCATCAAACCATTCAGTGACCCCTCATGCCCTATGAACTGGGGCATTGTCATCCTGAGCGACCACTCCCATTATGCCATTGCAAGGTAAACACAGTTGTAATTAATAACATTATGGTCCTATTCCATTTAGTTGTGCCAGAGCCATTCCATTGAGACAACATACATAATACCAGGGCCCTGGCCCTAGCACACCTAAATAGAACAGGACCATAATTAATGTTATTGATAACAAATGTGTTTACCCTGTGCTGATATGTCAAAATAGCCACTGTGAAAAGGGCCTATTCATAGTATTCCCATGACATTTTGTGACATACAATATGGCACAGTGCCACAGCTCATTGACAACAGTTGTCATTTAATGATAATCACCTGCTATTTGTCTGCGATCAAATGGCCCACTATGAATTGGCTAATGTTAATAAAATCAGTCAGATCTTCTAGACATTAGCTACAATAGCTAACTTAGCCAGCTAAAATATTAGCGAAGGAGCCCTGTGCCTAACTTTCAAACTTATTCAGGTTTTTAAAGTGTATTTCTACTATAATGTTTCCTGGAATATTCTGATGATTTTGTCACAAATTGTGTGCCTTGAGGGTAATCCTCTTGTTTCCCTTGAAAAGGATAAAACTGTCCATTGCCTCGTGGTTGGCAAGATGGCCTCAGTGCAGTGCACAGTGTAGCATGAAGCTGTCTATAATGTGTTCCAGTGATACACTGTATTCGGTGACCCATCAGATTCTGTGACCTGCAGTGTTGGTTAGGTTGGTTAGGTTTAGGCATGGTTAGGGTTAGGGCAAGAATATCAAGGCAGGTCACAGAATCTCATTAGACGACAAATACGGTGCAACGGGGGAAGCTGCGGTTTCAGAACCCCAGTCCTAGGACCACATTTCTAGGACCCTAAATGATATCTGAACTGACAGACACAGATTATATTGACATGCTTTTATCATCTTTCGAAGTTTAATTAATGTGCCGACTAGACTTAATTATCATAGTTATTAAGTCAACAATTATTATAAGACAGTACCCAATTCACAATATGGAAAGCATCCGCATCAGTCTGGTACTGTCCACTTTTGTCAGTGTGAAATTAGCAAACGTACAACATCGGGATGTGCCCAGTTGAATGTTTATTTCTATAGTAACAATAACGAAATTATAACAGTTCATAATTTTCAATTGAACACAGCTGAAGGTATGGCGAATAGGGCTTCAGGGTTGTGGACAGGCAACAAGACCTGCATATTTGCCTGCAATCTTAGTAAGATGCATTCATATTTATCAAATTAATCATATGAATAATTATGTTTATATATATATATAATGCACTTATATCTTTTCATATATATGAATAAATATAATTAAATTTAAATTGTACTTTATCTCCACTTGCCATATATCTTTATTTATTGTATTTTACCTATTTAATTAATGTTTAGACTGATGGAATAAATGTCTTGGGACCATTTAGTATTTTTTCGGGGTGTTTTGTAGGTTGTAAATGTTACTGTATAATACATGCTCTTTTCCAAATCCAGAAAATATGTTCGTAAACATATATTTTATTATCTGCTTAGCTTACCTTATTAGGGTGTCCCATTTCACATAGGCTATCTCCATTATGTCTTATATGACTATACTTGTATTTTAACTGATTTGTAAATAAAGTGAACTGAATAACTATTGGCAAGAGCGAGCACTCCTCTGGTAGGCCTGCATTGCGTACCCACAACTTAATGTTTGCCCCTCACCCACACAGTGAACCAGTATCAAGTTTATTAATTATTTTGTAATTATTTTGTTTTTTACAGAATCTCCTTTACATCGCTGGTTAGATTATACTAGCCAAATAATAAGAATTTACTGTAGTTAGAACAGGTTATGCAACAAGGACTCTTGCAACAAAGACGATCTTTAAAGGTTCTAACAGCACACTGAGAGGCACTGAAGGTTATGCCTAATATCCTTGCAATGAAATTTGCCCTTCACTGCTATGTATGAGCATTTATTTTCCACTGTCAAGATGACTAATGGCGACTGCAGACCGCAATAGAAACACCAGCGCTCAGTGGCTTTGGCGTTTCAGTGCGCACTCAAAAAGTGCCTGACAGGCGAGATCCAAGCAGTCCTCTCTGCTCCATTTGCCTGTAGACTAGCTATTGTATTGTCAACATTGCTGTAAATTACTTAGCCTGTTTATAATTTTGACCAATAGTGATGAAAAAACTAGAATAAATTATAGCTGATTTACTTATTCTATGGTCAGGAATTGATATTTTTAATGGCTGGACCTTTCCGTTTTGGCAGATAATAAATATATCTGATGAGATTAAATTAACGATGATCATAGTGCAATTAAGCTATTGTAGGCAATTATTGGCTGTCAACAGGATCTGTGGCCATGTGAGGTCATTTGTTATAATCAATTAACATTTCCAAAACAATAAAAATGTTGCATCCACGAATCAAACTGGAATTAATGAAAATAATAATAATAATTATATATATATATATATATATATATATATATAATTATCAAAACTCTCTAAATTTAACTTCTCATCTAGAGCACTGGCATGGATGACTTCATATTTATCCAATAGGATACAATGTGTTAAAGTTGGTGACACACTGTCCAATAACATGAAGTGCACAATGGGTGTTCCACAGTGGAACACCCATTGTATATTAATGATCTCCCTCAACAGTGTCATGATGTAAAACTACAGATGTATGCAGATGACACCATTGTGTACACATATGCAAAAACAGCTGAGTTAGCTGCTGCTAAGCTAACAATTGCATTGGAAACGATCACACATTGGCTTGATCAATCATGTCTGAGTCTAAATGTAAACAAGACAAAAGGTATGTTTTTCTCTAAAACTATGGTACAACCTCCTAATGCTGATATTTTCATCAAAGGTGAAAAATTTGACATAGTTACTGATTTTAAATATCTTGGTGTGACACTGGATCCAAATTTGAACTTTAAGAAACATGTAAAAAAAAAAAAAACGGTTAAAACCATAAAATACAACTCAGCAAATTTTAGACATATTAGAAACTGTCTCTCTTTGGACACAGCCAAGATATTTATGATTGCTATGATTCTTTCCCATATGTCTTGCATCACATGTTGGGGGCAGGCTAGAGAAACAGCCATAAAACCTCTTGAGTCCTTATATAAATAAACTCTAAAAACTCTGGCACTGTCCCAATCAATAAATCAAATCAATCAAAAGAAACAGTGATTTTGCTGCTGTCTGATTTTTGATTTTGTCTTCAGTAGCTTTACTCTGGGTATAACTGCCAACTTATCTGGCTTAGAACAAAGTACAATATATGGCAACAATCACAGTATTGTATCAAAATGGCAGTATCCCAAAAATAATGATACATTATCTAAATAATTCCATTTAAAATCAATAAACTATTAGAACTCCAATAAACATAATATAATAAAGTATTAGGAATTATTAATTCTAATATTTCAAAAGGTATTGAAAGTCATTCTTTGATCTAAAATTCTTATGACTAGTATATTTTGTAGAAAACAATGAATGAACCCAAAGATTACCATAAATTCAGTGGTAAGTGTTACAAATTAAATTAGGCTAATTATTTTCTATAGGTTAACTATTTACTAAAATCATGCATTCTGCACTCAATACTATGTATCTTATCTGTATTTACAATTAGCACAGCATTCTATTTACATCCCATTTACCCAAATGTGGGTGTTTACTGTTGCTATGGTAACAAGTGACAGCTGACGTTAGCATATATTAGATAGCTTAATAACCCATAAAATTACAATTCAGCATATTTAAACAAAATCAACAACAGCCAACAGTCGGAGTCCTTAAACCCTTAGTTAATGTGTTGTCACAGGTTAAATTGTCAAAATTAGAAAAATAACAGCTTCAATCCCTGAGGAGTTACATTGGCTTTAGTGATGGATTGCGTCCACTAGTATGCAGTTACCTAACATTATAGTTCCTTCAAACAATGTAACGAAGCACAATACAAACTTTATAAAGTAACTAACCATCAAGGCTACACTACTAATAAAATATGAAGGTGCTTAGGTGACATTTACCCACCTGAAAGAATAAATGAAAATGAACAATTATTCTGATGGTCTTCAGTGGCTTTACTGATACTCTCTGGGTGTAACTGCCAACTGAAGAATGCAGCACAAGCCCAGAGCTTATATACCCACAGTTACTCTTGTGCTACTCAAATCAGAAATGCATAACATTGAACGGAGGGTATCTGTAAAGATACAAAGTAAAGTGCATATACTGTATATAAAATAATATGTAAGTGGGCAAATACACATAAATACCCTATATGCCACACTAGCCTACAAGGTTTTATTTCTTGTGACCAGAAAATTTTTCTTAACCTTAGAAAGGGGTTCCTTATCAAGAAACATGAAACTTGCAAATGAGAAAACAGAATTTCGAGCCTTTTTCTATAAATTCTACTTCATGATAGAAAATGCTTTGATATCCATTTCTGTCAAATTGAGTGAAAAAACATTTATTTTAAAAAAGCCCTGTTTTTCATTTTGTTTTTCATTCTGATTTTCGTTTCAGAATAGGAAATCGATTGAGACAAAGGTACACAGATTCTTAACAGTGACAGACCACCTAAACTACATCACATGAACCATGCCAGCCCTGTGTTCCAAGTTATGACAATCACAGAGACAGAGTGCATGGTTGACATCCTATATCAGTGTTCAGCGCCCGTACAGGAAGTAGTGTGCCCTTTATGTAGCAAAGTGGATGCTAAAGTGCATCACACACCAGCTAGGTCACAAAGTGCTAAATTGACGTGCATCAACTGACACCTGTAGTGCACACCAGACACGCCATGACACGTGGTTCAGTGGAGTGAATGTAATCAGATTGTTGCTTTTCAGAAGAGGTGACGTGTTGATGCTGGGAAATAGGACACACACACGTTGTGACTTGAGGGTAAGAACTAGTAACATCTGCTGTATCAATTACCTGGTAATCTACTCTTATTCTGATTGCATACATTTTTGTCACTGTCATTCTTGACACTGACCAGATGGCGCCAAAATAAACATTTTCAAATCCTACACATAATGGCTTTTGAATTTTAAAGAGGACATATTCTACACATTCTCAGGTCTATATTTATATTCTGCGGCTCTACTGGAATATCTTTGTATGATTTACAGTTAAAAACTCCTTATTTATCTTATACTGGCCAGCCCCTCAGTTCAACCTCTGTATGAAACAGGCCGTTTTAGCTCCTGTCTCTTTAAGACCCCCCTCCCAATGAGCCTACTCTGTTCTGATTTGCCAGCTTCAGGAAGCTTCCCTTGGCAGGCTATGAAAAAACAGTTGTAGTAGGATTTCACTTCTTTTCTCATTCTTTAATCAAAATATAAATTTCTCAAATACATCTGTACATGTTCAAGCCTGAATCCAATCCAAAATATGCAAGTGGACAATGCAAACACAACTGGCACAACCTGGCACAACCTTAGCAAAAACCTGATCAACACAGGCTACAGAATGGATAGCCATTTGTGAGCATGCACAAACAATGTGACATCAGCTAAAGGGGGAAGTAGAGGTAACTTTGCAAATGAAGCATTCAGTGCAGGCTGAATCCTGGCTTTTGACTTTCAGGAAGCATTTTACATACCTTCAGTTTTTCACCTCATGTTTTGGAACTGTGACCATGTTTAACATCCAACATCATAACAGTATTAAATAACAGAAAATCAAGTACAGCTGGTGGCCTGGTCTGGGTAAAAAAGTCCAGGGCCATTTTTTTGTTTCAGTCTGTCCCTGGTGTCTTCCCATATCACACTCAAAAATCCACCACACTCAGTATGCATACTGTCAGGTTTTTGAGTATATTGAATTTTGTCGCTTTTCTTGTGTAAACACACTGCACACTAAAAATCTGCTTAGAATTAGTGTGTAGCGTGGATTTGGGACACAGCTTTAGTTTTTAACCCAAACCACAATCTTTCCCTAACCTGCCCAACCTTTTTGTGCTTAAACTTAACCAAACGTTATCCATAGCAGTGGCACAGTGATTTCAAATAGTTTGGAAAGCGCTGATAAAAGATGTCGTCCTGTAAATACAGGCACAAGATCAGAGAATGCTCAAATGGGTTGTTCATAAAAATAATGATAAACAATGTGTTCTTTTGTTTAGTTTAATGGTCCAGTGGGTAGAATTTAGTGGCATCTAGTGGAAGAGACTTGGCAGAAATGGAATATAATATTCATAAGTATGTTTTAATTAGTGTATAATCCCATGAAAATAAGAATTGTTGTATTTTTGTTACCTTAGAAAGAGCCCTTTATTGTCAGGGTTCTGACAATAACAATACTATTAATAATAATACAGTATATTGATTTGTGCTTGTGTGGAATCCTTTCATCAAGTTAAGAGCCTCCTAAAGACAACCACTGGAGTGCTGATCAATTCTACACTAAACATTTTGTCAATTAAACTGCATCATATCAGAGGTGGTCAGCACTGATCTGGTTTTTAATGAAAGGCCATTATTGTCTTGATACATGTTCAGTGCGTATATTGGACTAACCTGAATCACCTCTCATGTGCTCTCATTACCCGGTATGCTTTGTGTAGAGGATGAGGGGCTTTAATTATCCAGTGGTGGCACACATCAATCATGTGTCTGTAAGACCTTGTGAGCCACAAAAAGGCAGACGAGACGAAAATCCGTTTGACCTGTCCGGGACTAAATTAATTATCCAATTACTCCTTTCCAAGTGACTGTGCTGCCCAGATAACTTCAGAGCTATTTACAACTGACTGCCTCACCAAGATAACAAAAGGGCCGGTTGCAGCACAATCACTTCACATGGTAAACGATCGGCCCAAAACTCCTGAGACGGCCAAAAACTCCCCAGACCTCCGAGAAGCCATCAGCATATTTTACTTTTCCTCTCAGAGAAACTGATGATAAGGTAATGAGCAAAAAGACACCTAAAAAAAACCCCAAGAGAAACTGAAAATAAGACAAACCAAAGGTGATTTGGTGAACTCAAAAACAAAATTAACTTATTTCGTCACTCATTTACTCTCATTACTCACGTCCATCTTGAGCCTGGTTGTTTCATTACTAGTGCAGCCATCCATTTTGTTTTTATCTTACCCAAAACCCAGAGGGAGGAGGAGGAGGAAGAGGAGGAGAGGGAGGAAGAGGGGGGAGGAAAAGTGTGGCAGCAGGAGTGCGTGCTGTTCGTGTCTAAAGCCCAATTAGACCCTCCATCCACTCATCACCTTGGCGAGAGGAGGAGTAGCGATGTTTTAATCTGGGCTTTTCACTGTGGCCAAGGACAGTGGCCAGTGGGGAGATTAATCAAAGGTCTGTAACAATCTTGATGGATCAAAAGTGCTCCGCCAGATATCGCCACTCGGCACGGGACAATATGTTTCCCTGTGTTCTCCACGAGTAAGCATATTTCTCTCTAGAGAACAAGAAAGGAAAGAGTTCCATACATCTTTTCACTGCTTGGAAACAAGTGTCAAAGGCTGCCGTCTGTTATTTTTCTCTGAGCGCCGAGCCTCTCTCATTTCTCTTCATTTTCTGTCATATGTTAATGGGAATCCATGTCCTTGCTCCTGTGTCTTTAGTTCTTACCTTTTTTTTTTTTTTTTTAGCGAAAGGCTTACCTCAATTGGCATTTAAGTTGTAAAAGTTCCATAAAGAATCGCTAATAAATGAATGCTAAAGACAGAATGATGAAAGAAAAACAACCAGCTAGCAGTAATCACATTTAAGCTGGACCTCTTGCGATCACATGGGAGGAAGAAAATTTGGCCTCAAAGGCAGTATGTGATTGCTTGACATGAAACTGGAAAGAGGGAGATGCAAGATCAATATGGCATGTCAGAGGCCTGACAAAGACACCCTAAGGCCCAATTCCACAGATGAGGGGTGGGAAGAGCATGGCAGCACGAAACAGCAGCTCAGCTCGCTTCATGTGTGGCAACATCAGAGCCAATGTCAAACAGAGGTGGAGAGAGTTCAAACCCAGAAACACGATTATTGCTTTGAACCGCTGACCCCTCAATCGCACTACGGCACTGATGTGTATTCATGACTGTGAAGCAAAAAAAAGGCAAGGCCAGAATCCACACACACACATTATAGAGTAGTTAATCTACGCTTTGATGGGCTGACCCTTTCATAGTGCTGTGAGGCAGGGAAAAAAAGCAAAAGGAGTGTGACCCTGACCATAACCCTGACCTCTCCTTAGAGACCAGGAGCAGAGGAAGAGGAGGAGGAGGATCCATGCATAAAAAAAAACAACCTGAAGTGTTCACTGTCTCCCTCTCTGCCCTCCAGTGTTCACACAAGATCCTCTGAGTCAAAGCTGCCACCTGGAGACACAGCTAACCGGCCCACAGACCATATGTTTCATGGTGGCTTTACCTGTCCACATTGGGTTTTGTACATTTTGCTATTCCTACAGGACCATCATGGCTGAGTGTAAGCTCCAACACATTCTCTGACCAGTCCATCCAAACTTCACAGTGAATCCAAACAAAGTCATATGGAACATGGGTCATGGGAACATGTTTTGAGTAGAGGGTGCTGCCATCTTGCTGCTACCCTCAAATATTCCACTGGCTTTGCACAAAGTTGCTACTCATGATAATGCCACATTATCTAAAGTGCTGCTGTCAGTTGAAAACTGCATTTGTTGAAGGATTATGTTCATGGAGATCCATACAGATAGTGCACAAATACTTACGGACACTTCACTAAATATTAACCATCAGGAAAGCTGTGACACAGGTCATGTTTTCTTAATGCAGAGCTGTTCAGCCATTAGATTTATCTAAAGGCTTTACTCATCTTAATGTAGATCAACTGTAGGCTATATTTGCACTTAAGTATCTTACTGTCTGTAGGAAAAACTAAATTGAATAAATTGGGTGTCCACGTAGCCAAATGGTTAAGATGTATATAACTGCAACATCCATGGTTTGGACTAGGGATCTTTGTGGAATGTCATCCCCTCTGTTTTTGCCCTCTTTTCCTGCCTGTCTCTATACCATCAGCTGTCCAATAAAGGAAAAAATACCCCCTGAAAAATCTTATTAAAAAGTAAATATCAGACTGAAGAAGTGATCAGAAACCTGAATAGACAGCTGGCTAATATTAAACTTATTCTCCTTGATGTAAAGGAACCTGAAACAGTCACACTCCCACTGCTCGTGATAATTACATTCTTTATTCTTGGGACCACCTGACAGACTGGTGACTTGTCCTGGTCACAGTAGAAATCTAAGAATAAAAACTGTTTATAATTCACATTTAATTTTTGATTTTCTTCTGCATCATTTTCTCTTTTAAGTTTCCTCCTCTCTTCTCTTTGCCAGATATGAATGATTGTTGCACATGGTGCCTGATAAAAAGAAATGTATTTTCAAAAAAAGGTTTCGACACCCTCTCTGTTTGAATTTACATTTTCTTAATTCCCATCACATATCAATCTTCTACATTTTTTAATTCCCATCATAACCTTCATCTATTTTCTTTTCAATTTTCTGTTTCTCCTGCTCGAAATAATAAATACTGTCAATTAATATTTGAGTATTCAGTGAAATAATCTTCCATACAAAACTATTTGGTCTTTTTTAGCATCCAAGCCAAGTCAGTTGACCCTTTCAGATCATAAATGCCATGGCCATGATTGACCACAAAAACAAAACTGCTGTCACATCTCCCCTTTATTTACATTATTTGTTTTGTCTTGAGAATATAGCATCCAAAACCTGGCTCTGTGCCCTTTACCAGGGAGATTATTTGACAACTTTTGCAGAAAAGTGTCTTGGCTCCAATTTGCAAATATAATAATATATTTTATTCAGAGTTTTACTGGTTTGCAGAAGCATGAGTCAAAGCCACTCATGTATCTTCTGCATGTGGATGACACTGGCTTAACAGGAGGACTGAGGAGAAATGAAGCAGAGGGAGAATGTGTATTAAAATGTTGGTTTGGGATCCTGTGTACCAACAGGAGATTTTCTTTTGACTGTGAAAACACAGAGCAGCAAGTGCTATTCAGGCCAGCTGACGCATTCTGAATATTCAATAGGACTGATAATTCTGTATCCTGGCAAAGCCTGTTTCTCTTTTTATATTGTAGGTCCGTGACTCAAACCCCCACGCCACCCCCTGCCCCCACTGGCCCCATCTCTGCAGCCCGGTTGGTGTGGCTCTGAGTGAATTAATGAGTGAAAGCAGCTCCTGTAACGAGGATGCCAAACCATGTTAAGGCTGCAGCCCGATCCCGGTAAGCAGCGGTGAGGGCTGCAGTCTGCTTCAATGAGGAGCACTCAGAGTGGGGGAGCACGAGAAGGAGATGGGGAGGGGTGGGGATTGGTTTGAAGGGGGTAAAGCTGATACCTGCATCTGCTGCAAACACCACCTGTGTGCAAAGTACAACAACAAAGGGTTCAGGAGAACACCAGAGAATGGCTCTGACCAACACTGAGCACTTCATTTACTGCGGAATAAGGAGCTCTGAAAGAAATCTGACTTGTCAAGATCCTGAAATGTTTTTTAAAGTTTAGTTTCTAGAAGTGGGGGTACATGGGGCAGTCAGCAGTGTTGTTGATTCTTCAAGCAAAAACCAAACCCCTGAAACTATGTGAATGTTATTTTAATATATAGGATATATTATGGACAAAGCAGACCTGAGCACATATGTATTTGGGCTGCAACTAACAATAGTTTGTTTCCCATTGATTAATCTGCCAATTATATTTTTGATTAATCAATAAACCATTTGGTCTAAAAACATCAGCATCCCATTAACCTAGAGCCCAGTGTGACATCATCAAGTGTGTTGCTTTGTTCAACCAACTGTCCAGAATCCAAAAATATTGGGTCTGGTAAGATAAGGAAAAGCAGCAAATTCTCACATTTGAGAAGCTGGAACCATCAAGTGTTTGGCATTTCTGCCTCAAAACTGACCTGAACGATTATCAAAACTGTTGCTGATTAATTTTCTGTCCATCAACTAATAGATTAATCGACTAATCTTTACAAATCTAATATATACAGTATATCTGCATAATTGAAAAAAAAAACCACTAAGAGTCAGTTGTAATACACTGTATATTGTAATATTACAAATAATTAATAACACTCGGTCAAATTTTAAAGCACATGCTTAAAATGGCCAAGGGTCAACATGCCTTATACTATAATGCTATTTAGACAATATTTATGTACATACATAATCATATATTTCAGCATGCTATATGTAAGATAGCATTTTAATTGTACTGCACAGTACAGTACTACTGATGCACATATTTCTCAGAGGCACTTTACATTACGTACATTCTACATACAGTACCTCTAAGTTTTTAATCCTTTACAGTGTTTCCCATTAATTACCTACACTGTGGCAGCCTGCCACAGTCGAATTTTTCCTACCACTTTCATAATGAACCAGAAATATTTTGACACCTCTCATAATAACATAAAGGAACATTGTGTTTTGTGCCATTGCTTCAGCAATGATGAAGCTAGTGGTGATTGTCATTTTGTCGACTTTGTCTGAAGGTGAGTTGTTCATGTGAAATGATTCAGGTGTGTTTTCACTCAGCTGCCAACACTGGAGCCCTGCTGTGGCTGCATGCAGGTTAAATATGGGCAGCTTTAGCTACTAGCAGCCACTACTTCCTATAGGCATGCTAAGCTAACCATCATGGCTCCAAATGAACACAAAGCTGCAACTTCAGTATGTCATTTTCACTAATAAGGAGAGGAATTACTGAAAGTTAGAACAGCAAGTTTTTCTCAGTGCTGGCATTACAATTATTTTATTCAATCTGGGGAAAAAACAGTTGAAAAAAAATGGTTCAATATTGTCTGTTTTCAAGTGGTTGGTTTGCAACACAGGACCAACTATAAATGTTGAAGTCTTGTCTTAATGTTATCTAAGAGTAAAACTAGCGGTATTGGAAACAAATGGATCATTACCGGTGCTCAGGTGATGAGTGACAGCATGTTCAATGACACCCTGGAAGTCTCAGTAAATGCAATTAAACAGTCCTTTATTAAATTTTAGCTCAACTGATATCTCTGAGCACAGTTGCACTAAATATTAAACCTGCATTCACTGATGTGTTGTCCTCCTGTGAAACAAGCAGAAACAAGTAATGA
The DNA here is from genome assembly GCF_910596095.1 of Thunnus maccoyii. NCBI lineage: Eukaryota > Metazoa > Chordata > Actinopteri > Scombriformes > Scombridae > Thunnus > Thunnus maccoyii. The sequence continues at coordinate 33,277,108 of NC_056542.1, forward strand.
ACACAACACAATGTCAGAAAAGTAGTTAGAGTTGGTTATAATCAATGTGATGTTTTGAAATGTTGTATTTTGTCCAAATCCAAATATGTGTTGGCATTTTTCCGTAAAAAATTATTTGGTTATCAAAATAGTTGCTGATTGATTTTCTTTAAAATGACAAATCGATTAATCATTGCAGCTTGAATCCCCCCCCCGTTTTCAGCAGAAATAACGAGTGAACACAAAACAATGTCAGAAAATAGTTAAAATAGGTGGTTATATTTGCTGTGTCATCAGCATTCATATCTATACAACCAGTGTGTTAATGATTGAATTGTTTACTCGAGCACAAAATTGTTTACAAGAGCACAAAGTTCTTCATAGATCCAGCCTCTTAATTTTGCTCTGAAAGTGCAAACGAAGAGAAATGTCCTCACTCTTCCTAGTAATGTTTTTGCCAGCGTTACAGGTTGTGTTTCTCCAAAAGTTGATTCTGGTTCAACTTCCTCGCTGCGGCTCCCAACCCTGCAGCCTAAACGCACAACCCATTTGCTTCGGGCTGGGAGGCTGGTGCTGCATGCACACTGAAATCATGACGGGAAAAAGAAAAGGAAAAAGTCATTTTCTCTCAATTAAAAACGTAGTCTCCTTGAAGCTTATGACAAACTGCCAAAAACGAACCAACGAGATACAGCAGCCAAACAAGCGTTTTAAGCTGTCCTGTATTTTGAAAGTCAATAAAATTCAGTAAATACTGAAGCTATCCATTTCATTATGTTATATTCATGTAATAAATATACAAATGTCATTTAGATGGTAATCTGCATGAGAAATTAAGAAAAAGGAAAAAAATCGGTTATAATAATCACCCACTTATAGTGATCAATTTGACCCGGATGGATGTGATCACTATAAGCGGTTTCCACTGTGCTTGAATAAAAACACTGTCCCTCTCTGTCTTATCTTTCTTAATTACCTACTTTACTTAACTACTACTTACTGTACTGTCTGGTCTTTTAGGGGGGGGTATTATAAATTAGAGGTTGACTGATAATGGATTTTTAAAGGCTGATATAATAACAATAGTTTTGAGCAGGAAGAAGCTGATAGCCGATTAATTGGATGATATCAACCCTCAGAATAGGATTAGAATTGATTTATATTTAAATACAATTAAATAGTGTTTCTAGAGCTGCTACAGTAATGTTTACAACAGCAAAGTCACTATATAAACTCAATAATATCTCACTGGAAAGAAATCTAAAATGTCAGTAAAATCAAATACTGAGTGAAGTTTAGAAAGAATGAAGAACACAAACATCAGTCAGTATCAGTCATCCCTCCCGTCCTCCTCTCTCTGCAGCTGGTTGGAGGGGATGGTTTGGGAGGGGGGCTGCCATCTCAGCCGGTAGCTACGTTTTCAAGAATTTGCCAAATTTTAACATTTGTGGCAAAGATAAACAGTTAGACTGCATACAGACAGCTTTAGTTTTAGCTTGTTTGTAACAATCCATTATTAACTTGACGAGCACGCTGTGGTTGTGTAAAACATGATTAATGAGTAATCTTTCAGTTATCGTCACTTCACCTGGTGCACTGTGTCCACCGTGGCCTCTCTGTTCTGCTGTTCAGTCTGTGTGTGTGTATGTGAAACACAGAGAGTGGAGGAGAGGACAGAGTAGCAGTGCAACCATAAATGACAGCAAAACGTGGTAGAGACTCTCAGCATATTTTTTTTCTGTTCATTCAGTTTAGGCGCTGTGAAAAAACCCTTGGGTGCTGCACCTGAGTCTTATGATGACAGGGAAAACCCTGACCTTGACTTCATGTATGGAGCCTCCATGCAAAACAGTGATGTATGTCCCTGCGTGACCGGTGAAGGCTGCGCAGCCATTGGCCACTATCGGAGCCAAGTTCTACCGATTCCAATAGTTTGTAAAACGTCCTATTGGCACCTCTATTATAAATACACATTGTCAACTCTAAGACAGAAAATAGAGGATTTATTTCCAGTAGAACATGTGGAGTCGGAACAGTAGTTTTTCTAAAAAATGAATGTCTGTAGAACTTAACTTATCTTAACATCATTTGTGTCTAATTGCAGAACATAAAGTCCTCTTCAGGCAATTAAAACCCCCACATTTCCGGACACCATACTGAGGACATGACTGCAGTGTCCTTATTAGTAGCCACAGGATCTCCTTGATCTCCACATCAAAACTCTTCTGATCCTTTTAAAAATTAATAAAATTCTCAAAATGCAGCTGTATCAAATACTGCTTTTCAAGCCTGTGCCTGTTTCTCCAAGTTTCATGTTTCCACTCTTGCTGTTTTGTATAATGTGTCTCTCCAGGAGCCAGACATCCTCAGTTTACAGAACTGATTTAAGGGAGATTTGAGGATGTTTCAGGGAGATTTGCGCTCCTGACACTGTGAGCTTACAGAGACAACTGCCACAAAACACCAAAAGAGACAGAAGGAATTCTTTGTGTAGGTAAACAAAACAATGCTGTGTGCTTCTTTTGTCCTAGCTGCCTGGGATTGCAGAAGTTTGAGCTCATTTTTCAGGAGATGTTTTAGAAGATTGTGATGTCTGAGAAGTATTGTGGGTGATTTTTAATTCACCATTTAAATGACATGGGTTGTGTGGGTAGGTAGGTTATATGTACTCAGCACAGTTTACACACTTTCATCAAACTGCATTGCTCCAGTATCAAACCTATGCATTAAGTTCACTAGAGAACAGGAAGAGGATGGTGAGCTGCTGTTTCTAGACACCTGTGTACAGTAAAACCACTCACATAGACCGAAATCTTAATTTGAACTCAAACTCTCACTGATAACATTAAAGATGAGTAGTGAGAAGCATCTCACACAGAGCATAACATCTTAACAGACTTTGAGGGAGGTGTAGTAGGTCCGGGGGGCAGGTACGAGTGGGTGATGAGAACCCATCCAGTCTTAAGACCAGAAAAGTTGCTTATAAATCAGTGGGGACCACCAGAGCATCCCAGTGGGACTACCTCACGTGGCTGGACTATCAGAAATTCTAGCCAGAGTCCTCAATTCACAACAATCCATTCAACATTCAACTCTGTTAAAGATATTGAACTTAAGGGTGTGTTTTATTGCTCATGAATTCAATTTTAACATTCACTGTGTGTGTGTGTGTGTGTGTGTGTGTGTGTGTGTTTCATGTGTTATTTTTTATATTTGATGAGCAATACTTTTCAAATCTATCTCTTCATATTACATAGCTTCTTTCATTCAGTGTTTCCCGTCATACATCTGGCCACTGTAGCCACAGGATGACCCTGGGGCCTGTGACTATGATCAATGCATGCAAATTTAAATCAGCTGGCAGTTTCCTGCTGACTTTCTAAGTGCATCTTAGCCTCTTATATGCTTACTAAGCTCCAGTGAATGCACGCACCCCTGCGTCTTTCACCCATAATCCAATCAAAGGTACCAAAGGCACAAGGTGATTCATTCCTCCCCAGTGAGGTCGGAGCTGCCAGCAGTAATAATTACTGGTGCAGCTAGAGTGTGATGGTCTGAGACTCCCTCCATCAAACATGGCTGCCATCTGGACTGCTGATCTGTAAAGTGTGGAAATATTCTGACATGAGGAACTGTTTTTGTCTAGTGATCACATTGCTCTTATTAAATACATGTCAGTTTTGCACTTCTCTATGGTCAGCTCCTATAAGGACTCAACTTACAGCCAGTTCATGGAAGCTGTCACTTTTGCGGGTTCTAAAGCACTTTGCAGTTGTTTCCAGAGAAAAATCCACTGGTGCACAGAAAGTAATTAGTTTTACATTCCTAGTTTTCTTTTGAAATTAATAGAAGAACTGAGTAGTTAGGATGAGCAGCAGCAGCCACCATGAATGAACACTTCATCAGACTTCAGGATGTCAGGAATGTATTGACTGACATTTGATTTGTGGTAAGTGTTAAGAACTCTCACTTTCACATAAGAGATATGACATAAGACACTTTTGGTGTGGCAGTCCTCAGAATACAGCAGCACTAAGAACACTTCTGTGTGAACAGTGAGGTAACGTGATTTGTGATTTTAGCCTATAAAAATGGAATTGACACGACACCACTTAGCCATGATAAACTTCACATATCATCCAGCAACTTTGTCCACCTAAAATATAATTGATATCTAGTAATATAAAATAATTTTGGGCAAAATACTGAATAGTTTTGGAGGTCAATATGAAATGTGTTTTTTTTTTAAAGATATTGAATATACTATATGAATGGATATAATACTATATATTGACTCTGTGCAGCTTCATCTGTTACAGCCTTAAAGTCACAGCTCTTTTCAAACTGCTCTTTGTGTGCTTGTCTAACTCTCCTGCTGTTAGGTCATTGCCTTTGTGAAATATGCCAACGTCTCACCACTGGGACGAGGGAGCTACATTGTACACAAGCACATTTTCAGCCTCATTGCCCTGTACTGTTCCAAGCAAAGGGAACATATGTGTGCAATGAGTATCTGGTGTGAGCAAGACTCCGAGCATGTGGGCTGAATATCAAACGTGTGTGTGTGTGTGTGTGTGTGTGTGTGTGTGTAGGTGTGTGTGTGCTGTAAAATGAGGAGGGGAGGAGGAAAGAGATAGTTAAATGATAGGGAATGGGGGCGAAGAAGCAGGACAAGGTGTTTTGCGGAATGAAACAGGGTGTTGTTGTACAGGAGAGCAGAAGCCTGAGTGTGTTCCTGTGTGTGTGAGAGCGCAGGGTTGAACAGATGTAATCGGCGTGTGGATGCAGAGGTAATAACTCCACAGGGGAAAGCCACAGAAGTGAATCTATCTCTGTCATGAAGACGTGGAGCAATCAGGAAAAACCCCAGCCAGCAGATAAATAAGCGGGAGTTTACAGTTCAGGCACTGCACATTTCAGGAAGTGGATCACCTGCGTGGGATTAACAGCCAGGGCTGACCACAGTCACATTATTACACTGGGTATTGTTTCCAAATATGGCGAGGATGTACAATATGTTACAAAGAGATACAACTCTCTAAAAGTCAAAATATAATGAATAAACATCTAATCTGTTGTTTGATGTGGGTCCCATGTGGCTTTAACATACATGAGTAACTAGTACAATGGGCCATGACATTGGTCCGTCCCACATGGGCTGACTGTATCGACTTTTTTTTCAGAAAACTCAGAATTCTGAGAATAAAGTCAGAATTTTGACTTTAAACTCAGAATTCTGACTTTAATCGGAGAACTCAAATAAATTTCACGTGGCCCTAATCCTCTTCTGTACATTTCACTTTGACTGGCCAACTATATTTATTTGAGCCAGAGTACACAAAGAAGGGCTAAAACAAATGAAAGAAGAAAAATGAAGAATTCAGGCTGAAAGGCAGCAGGACCGTCAGGAAAGTCAACGTACAGTAACAGTTGCCTAAGAGAAACTGCTGGTGTTCCTGCACTCACTGCTCTCCTCTTCTGACAAGTAAAGAGGAAAACTTTTTCTGTAGAGTGGGACCTGTTTCTGCCAGACTTGCATAATCTAGAAGTGTCCATGGATGAGGGTAATCCCACATGGATTTACAGCATTTATCAACATTGTTGTCCTGGAGAGTGTTTCACCTCCACAAACTCAACTGGACGTGACGCCGGCTGGACCAAATGCTCAGCTCCACATGGTAAGAAAAATGTGATTTCAGTACGTAACTGTGTGAGGAATTACAGGATGTAAGTCTCTATAGTCCAGCAGTAGTCCATGAAAACTGTACAGTTTGTATCTTGTCATTTTATCATAGTAACTTGGAAACTTGCAGGTATGAACATTAAGTTACTACTTCTCTAGCAGGAACAGATGATGATCCTCAGCCTCTCACATACACTCACCAACATGCAAGATGTCCTGGGTATAGATCTCTATGCAGTTAGCTATAATGACTGCTACAGACAGCTAGTTCCTGTGTTACTTTTGTTCAAACTCACAAACTTTTGAAGCAATTCATGTAAAAATCATGTTCATTTGGAAAGATGTAAGAATCTAAGCAGCTTGTCCTGATGATTGTCATTTTGTGCGATAAACATCTTTTTGTGGGTTACCCTGAATCTTTATAACAGAGCTGGAGAGAGCAAAATTAGCATGACATGTAGAGCCACAATGGCTGCATTTAAGGGAAATACATCAGGTTTATACAGATGCGTGACAAATTAAAGGATAAACTAGTACAGGCCTGAATGCTTGACCCCTCCAGTGAGGGGATCTGGGGGCATTTTGCTGGCATGGTTTGGGTCCATTTGTCCCCTTAGAGGGAAGGGTCACTGCAAATCAATACAAAGTTGTTCTGAGTCAACACCTTTATCCTATGATGAAACATTTCTATCCTGATGAGAGTGGTTTCTTCCAGGATGACAATGCGCAAATTCACAGGGCATGAAGGGTCACTGAATGATTTGAGACCATGTCTTTTTAAAGGGCATATGAATCGATTATATCATTTTCTAAGTTACATTATTTCTGACTGACTTCCAGTGTCCCTGCCTTCATTAGCCTAAAGTATAGCCTTTACTGGCCTTACCTTGGGCAGCAGATGAGCCCTTTGGAATAGGTCAGAAAGTCTAAATAATACAACATAAGGGTACTGTTTCAAAATTAAAGAATACATTTATTAATCAGAGCACTCACAGCAAAGCACTAAATATTTTTTGAATTTATGGACGATCCTCTGTCAAAATCAGCCTGAGGGAGACACGTAGAAACAGCTGTTTGAGGCTTACAGCTCTCTCTCTCTGGCCAATAATTTTGTTGTTTTTGCTATTTTTCTATATATACATAAAGCTTAGACAGAGGGGGGCAAAAACTACAATTGAGTGGCCCATCACACACTCACCTGGGAGCTCTAGGTTACAAATCCTATACACAGGCAAATCTTTGCCTTTTCATAACCTAAAATTAAGGTCTTAGAATAAAATATCATACCGTACTTGATAGAAGAGATGTCCTACCAGCATTTGTGGTCAACTACCGCCTGCAGCACATAAGACGGCCATCCTTTACGGTTCACAAGGTCTTTGTACCCGTTTTAGGGAGAAAGGATTGGAATATGCCACCCGTCTAGCAGTCCCATAATCTGAGGGATGTGATGCGCTGCCTCAAACCTTCTGGCAATCTCCATCACCTCCTCATCAGTTGGTACATGGATCAGTTGTTTAACTGGCCCGTTCACCATGCCCTTGCAAAACATGTACAGCCTACACATTTTTTGATGGTGCTCATGTGGATGCCAAATTGATTTGAGACCACCCAGTACTCTGCACAGCTCCCTTGTGGCTCCGCTTGTAGGGTACTATCGCGATTCGCATGATAGTTGGAATTGGAGCTCTTACCTCCTCCATTGACGTGCATAATTTCATGAATGACTGTCACGTCGTTCGGAAATTTTGCCTCCATTCCTGATCAGTAAACTCTGTAAGAACAACCCCCTCCCACCAGTCCTTGCTTCGGACTTTCATCCACTGGCTCCTGGTCTTTGGCAGAAGAAGGGGCAGTAAGTTTACTGTTCTTGTTGAGCTGTCACTCTCCCCCTGTTTAAATATTGCAGGAGAAGTATGTGCTGCTGAGATTGCTGCTTAATTATAAAGAACAGCAGAAATGCAAATATTGTTCCCAGGACACAATGTGGTTGCATCTTGAAAATTGTTTCTTCTTTTGTTATTTTTCTTTTGATTAGACGCTTCACAATGGGCAGAACCGCTTGGATTGGATTAGTGTCCATGTGAACAGTTAAGTTGGAATCTCTAATCAGAATGATTTCAATTGGGTTGAGGAAAAATTGCCCATGTAACCACAGCAAATGGGACACATGTTCTGGTCATGCACTCATTAAACAATTTCTGGACCTCAATATTTCAAGTGTACTCATATATCTGCAACAAAACAGTAGATCCTAATCTATATATGTCCATATTTGGTGTAACTTCAACTGAACATAGTATCACTTCATACAAGTCAAATGCTGTAGCATTTATTTCACTGTTAGCATGACAATTAGTCCTAATAAGATGGAAGGCTGTCTGTCCCCCATTTGTTATATAATGGATCAAGTAAGCATGATGTGTCTTCAAATGGAGAAGCTGAGATCCACTCTGAATGGATTACTTAAAAGGTATAAAAGAACCTGGTTTCCCTTTATTATGAAAACCTATCCTTTCCAGCAATTTTATACACAAGTTGTCCTGACCTGATTCTAATCTTTCAATTTCATTTCTCTTTTTTTTCTTGAGTGTAAATAACTTACATTCCTTTCATGTACTGTACAGTTGTTGCTGTTGCCTTACATTTTTTCCCTCTTATTTTTCTTTTTCTGTTTTCCCACGATACACTCACACCTATGTATTTATATTTTGTTTTGTCTTTTTTTTAAATCTTTTTGTCTGGTATTGTTGCTGTTGATGCTGTCATACTCTCTTTCTTTATATTATTTATACACATCTTTATATTATTTATATGGAGAAAATGAATAAATAAATTGATTTAAAAAAACAGAAAATGTATGGATGTGCGTGTGCCTCCTGATGATTTGCGAGTGGAATAGCCCCAAAGGGAGCTTCAGGTTAGGCCAAACGCACCAGAATTCATTTGAACCAAAACCAAACAGTTTAGGTGTTTAAGCTCTCTCATAGTGCTCTGATTTGGCCAAGGTGAGCTCATCTGAAAACTGAACACATAGGTTCTACTTGCTCTCCATTTTTAAGCAATCTTGACTCAAAGTAAGAACAAAGAGTGAGACAACACGCCAACCAATCATTACTATACGTGTCCATATGTCTAGCGTGTGTGGCACACGTGGTCATATGGACTGTCTGGTACACTTGCTTTTTCTTAAAGCGGACATATTATTCTTTTCCTTATTTTCAGACATATATATAATGTCACAATGTTGGATGTTCATGTTAAAAGTGGCCGATGTGTCAAATAATGAAGTAAACGTATGTAGAAGTAATCTCTGCGCGCAAAAAGCAGCAGCTTCAGACTCCTCTGAATGCTCAGTTTCCAACGTTTTTTTCTACTTTCAGCCCGAGCTGGAGATGGTCTAGGAGATGAAAACCACTGACATGGTCCAGGTCTGTGTCCAAATGCTTAGCTGATGGCACACCAGAGTGCTGTCTCTCCAATAATGGCCCCTATGTGCTGGTCCAGCTCAGATAACTCTTACTGTTTGGCAATATTTTTTTGGCCTCAGACTTAAGATCAAACCTTTTTTCTTTACTTCATCAGCTGCGTTCAGCATTCACTGAATGAGTAATAGCATCCCCTGCATTTTTTTTCTGTTATTTTATATCCACTACTGATGCCATTACATATGACAGCTCATTTGGTGTTCACTTCCTGCAGCGGCACCTCCACTTCAGAACTATTGAGGGTTTTTTACAGTTGGAGTCCAGTGCTCCACCCTCTTTACACTTTAATTTGGGCATTATTGATTTCTCTCAACTTTTCTTTTCAATTTCTGTGTGTGGTTTCTATGTGTGCGCACGACCCTGCAGTCTCATGCCCTTTTATGGGGATTGGTGGGGCGTTTCCCAGTGCTTATTAGGATCACCTGGCATGCGCTTTCAACTTACTAGGAAAATTGGATTCATCATTATAAGAACACATGCGCAAATGATTCTACATTTTAAGAACACATCATGAATCTGCCGTAGACTTTTCTTAGAACAAATTTAAGAAAAAACGTAGGAAGATATTGGTGAATGAGGCCCAATGTTAGTAAGCATGTGTCAGAGATGGGGACTTGTCCTCAAAAGACTTGAGATTCGACTCGGACTCAAAATTTGGGACTTGTGGACAATCTTTATTTTATTTTATTTTTTGGCACATTAACATTAAGGAAAGGTCTGATGAGCTGAATGTCATTCCCTCCCTCATCCACCCTTACCGATCTGGTGCACGTGACCACAGATGTCTGTAAGCTGCTGCAACAACAGCATGGCAAGCACACCTGCGGCCAGTATCCAAAAAGAACTTTTTGACTCTCCTGCCAAGGGGACTGGCAGATGAAAACATTCACCAGCCAAGCATGTTTTTTACTGCCCAAAATAATGAATTGCCTTTTTGTGTCATATATACATTTGTTTCAGTACATAATGGACTTCACTATATCGACTTTATGTCACTCATTTCAATTGACATGATTACTAATACTGCGGTAATGTTGCAGTGGCAGTGACGGGGGGGGGGGGGGGGGGGGGGGTGAAATAATTTATCCAAGAGTAGCTGCAGTGCGCAACAACAACTACCAGGTGACAGATGTGAGCAGTCCAGATGCAGTGTCTGTCTGTCTCTCTGTAGGATAGTCAATACTAAATGGCGTTCATGCTCGGCAAGCAGACGCAACAGGGGAATATAGTATAATGTCACAATGAACATTTGTGTTATTATATTTTAACCAATCCACCCATCAACAGTTTAGACCTCAATATATGAAACATGAAAATTTGTCCCCCTCCCAATATTTGTTTTTGACTGGACATCAGATTCCTGCAGAAGCTGAAAGAAAGCTGATTTGTTCTCCTCAATATTCAGAGTTAAACTGATTCCGAAATGCACTGGATGTTTATCATTCACAGAAAACCTGCTGTGTCTCATTTGTGTTCATGGTCAGTAACAGGGAAAAGCAGCTGTGAGCCTGGTGCTAAAGCTCTGGTTGCATCCTCTAGGTCCTGTGGGCCGCCACTGCTTCAGCCCCAAATGTTTTGAGCATAGCCCCACATATTTCTTCTCAAAACTGGTATTTTAATGTAACTGAGCAGAACTTAATGTGCAGTGTTGAAGGGAGGGAGAGAATTATGGTGTTGCACACAACAAGATGCATACAGGCCGTGGATGTATTATAAGAACAGTCAAGTTATTTTTACAGTGCGCGGAACGGTTTCTGCAGCAGTCTCCAGTGTTTATAACGATAAGTGCGTCTTTAAATTGAGAGTGATGTGCACAAATACGCATGACAGACTACAGCCACAACTTCATTAACACCAGATCGGTCAGGATCTGGCGGTAATTAATGATCTGTGTTCTGCTACACAGGTCAGCTGTTACACACAGATTCCAGCTTTATACAGTGGAATCGTTTGTAATAAAGCAGCCCTTATGGATAAATTCTGAACTCCATCAGAACTGCAAGGACATTTTTATTTTAAGTAGCTAAAAGTCAAAGATAAGCCTACCGCCTCATACCCACTTGGTTGTGTATTTAATAACGTTAAAATGTAAAAAAAATAAAAATTGACGACATTTACATTAATTAGCCTAACCCTTTTATGTTACGTTTTCAAACATAACAAAACAGAATAAATAAGCAATAAATATCAAAATCTCCATATTAAAAACTATTTAATATGCAGTTAGTCACAGCGGACATGACAACTCATGGTTGCGGGTTGACATAGTAACACAACACGCTTTCTGGCTTAAGAATTTTACAGGAGTTCAGCAGTCAGAAAAAAAGTGATTGTCAGAACAGAATTGGAAAGATTTGAGATGGTAAATGGCTCAAAGTAATACTGAAAGAACACAGAGACAACTGAATCTGAGCCAACCAACAAAACTACTCAGCTAACGGCTTAATGGGCAGGTTTTGGCTGCTTGTGGAAGATGGATATCATTATTTGTGCATTCACTGGGGTCTATTTTTCTCATAATTTCTCTATGCTCTATGATATATATTTCTCTTGAAGAATGTAAGCAACTGTAACATAACCCTATTTCCCCTCAGGATCAATGAAGTATTTCTGATTCTGATTCTAATTACTACAGTTAATTAATTAAATTCTTAATTTTTTCTCATAGTTCTTAAATATGGCTCATGCTACTTTCTCATATATAGCTTCAATTTGACATTTAAGAGAAATAAATCAGACAAGGAGGAGACAATGATAAGATCTCTTAGGGATCATACTTCTCAGATTTCTCACGTTCATCTCATATTCTTCTCATTGATATAAGAGAAGAACATGATGGGTAACTACAGTATCTGCAGTGGAAAAAATCCAGAAAAGTAAAGCAAGTAGAGTTGAGCCAAGCCAGTATCATGTAGTGGAAACACAGATTAGACTCCCCACTACCACAGCTAGAGGAATCAGCTTTCATTTAGAAATGATAATGCTGTAAGCTACACAAATACAAGGTAATAAGGGAACTGTGATTCCTGTTCTACATTTAAGAGCTCAAAATATTTCAAATGTGGAAACCCAAGAGTCAAGTTTACTAGTTTAATTTGTAGTTACGTAGTTACAGTGGCGGACAACCACAATGCAGATGCATGTGCACATGATGATGATGATCTTGTGCATGTATACTCTTTGGTAGAGGGGGCATGATGCCATTGACAGGCTACCAAATAACCCATAAATTTGATTAAAATTACGGATTTCTCTGGGTTTGAAAATTGTTGTAAACATTTGGGATAATGTAAGTACACAACTCGACAAAATATGTAACATAGGTCTAGTTGATTTTGGACATTTTAGGTTTTATAAAGTGTCTGTCTGTTTTTCACCATTTCCATGAAGTGGGCTGTTACCCCTAAAAGGCCACACATGCTCCTGTCAGTCCAAATATCCATAGTCACATACACAGTGTCTTTTCTAGTTTGGATTTTATCTTGGACTCTTTGTCTGCTGCCAGCTCACTCAGATGTCCGACTTACTGGGCAGTATCTCTTCTCTACCACTGACATGACATTCTTGAAGCTAGACTTATGTTGGATTTGTCAGCAGTGCATTTGGTTTTTTGTAATAATCAATAATTATCAGGCATAATCATGAATTATAAAATAACTAAATTATTAATATCAATTAATAATGTGGGGCACCAAATGTTAGAGAGACTCACATGGTGACACCAACTGTTGGATCTGTGAAGAGATGGCTGGTTATTAGCAATAATTAATAATTATCAGAGATTATAATTAATTATTAAAGTAATAAAATGATAAATAAGATTTAATAATAACGGGGCACCACCCGGAAACCACATGATAAAAGCACAGTCCTAAAAAGAAGCAAAATGTTAGTGCCAACCTGCCATGAATGCTAGAGAATTCGATAAAATTGGTAAGTCGTGAACCACCTCAAAATCTTTAGGGGGTTACCTGAGTACTACCAAGATACCTGCACACCACCACACACACACACACACACACACACACACACACTCATACACTGTCCCCTAAACACAGCAAAACCACACATTAAAGACAGAGTTAAAGTGCACACAGTTACCACATCACACCACCACGTGCAGTGAAGGGGAGAGGGGTGCCGACGGTACACCACACTGTTTGTCTGGCAGGAACACTAGGAAAAAGGGGCAAAAAAGTAAGGGGGACAGAGGTCAGAATAACATTAGCAAATCCTAGCAGTTGGCACCAACATTTCCATGGCCCATCCACTTATAAGCTGGATCTAGTTTGTATAAAATGAAGTTATGTAGAAAAGGGAGGAACAAATAGAAGCAAGGTAACACAGGCAAAACAGCAGTGGCTAAGCCATAATTCCCCTTGTGGACTGAAGGAAGCATTTGAGGCAGAGTATGGAGCCAATCACAGCATCCTCTCTGCTGTATCAACACGACAGAACACAACTCTCTGCCTTGTGGAGTCAATAACTGACCTGGTCCTCAAAGCCTAAATACTCTCCTGGAAGCCCAAGGACAATATCGCCTGTGCTTATCAGCCAGAGAATGGAGTCAGCTGAAAGAGCTTGTGGAAATTTTGGCCCCATTTCTTCAAGCAACAGACCTCACACAAGGGGAGAAAGTGGTGACTGTCAGTGCGGCTCTCCCTTGCGTACTCTCATTCAACAGCCACCTCATCAGTATGCTGAATACAACTTGTCACCTGGTTGGTTTAGTGAAAGCACTGCAGAAGTCAATCCAATACCATTTTAAGGGGAACTTTGCAAATGTGGATGACCCAGCTCAGCTTGCAGTAGATCTTCCATTTGGAGATATGGTCTACATGATGTCTGCACTATTAGATCCATCATTCAGCTTCTTTTGGATTGAGCAAGATGTCCTCACGTCAGGTGAAGTCAAGAAGGAGATGATAACAGGTAGGTATACACACTATCTAAACACATTATCATCACATTATGCATTACTAACATAAATAAAATCAAATTTAGGCTTACTTATCATTGATTCATTAACTTAACCATCACCACTGTGCGTAGTGTATATCAATATCACAATATTGTAACTAATCATGATTTTTGTGGAACTTTTTCAGACCTTGTTTTAGCTGAGGCTCAGAAAGTCATGCTGAGAGCAGTAGTGGAGATGACGATCAGGAGGAGCCACCTGCGAAAACTCAACACCTTTGCATGGCTGAGCTCATTTGCTACATCCAGGTGTCCTCTGATGAAGAGTAAGTGGACTGCCTGGATTTCTGGAAAAGGCATGCAAAGGTCTTCCCAAGGCTCTATCTTGTGGATATGAGAGTGCTTGCGGTTCCAGTGGAGAGGGCACTTAGTCACTGGGAGGCTTGAGTGACGTTCTGAGTCACATGCTTCATGTACATCATCATTTATTGGCTAACACTGTTTTCACTGAATACACTAACCTTTCCACCACGGCCAAGCACAAAAAATGTATGCAAAATTTTGAGAGTTTTTTCAGATTTTCAGCGTTTCCACTCAGGTTCTTCACGAGAAAATTGAAAAATAAACAGAAACTCACTTAGATCTTACCTTAAACCTGACAAACAAACAAATTCCTTGCACCAATTTACTGTGTAATGTGTATACTGTATACTGTACTTTGAATGATAGATAGATAGATAGAAAGATAGATAGATAGATAGATAGATAGATAGATAGATAGATAATACAGTAGAACGAATATGTATAAAATTGAAGTGTACTATGACAGAGCCACAAAACCGATAGTGAACATCAGACCTCAGTGAGGCCTGACTTCTGTGTGTTTTGTCTTGCCTTTCAGGCTTGCCAGCAGGAAACAGGTAGCACTTGAAAAGCTGTGACCATGGCAATACCAGACTAATGTTGTGAGGAAGTTGTTGCCATGGCAAGCATCCTGTGTTTAAAGTAGAGTGCAGTCCATTATTGGTGAGGAGGAAGGGTTGCCATGGGGACCAGGTACTGTGGTGAAGAATAAGGTTAGACAGATACAGTAGATGTGTTTGCCAGTAGAACAGCCTCTCATTAGAAATCACATATTGTCCATGGTGATTTTTCTGTGTCTATCACCATGTTGGTCCAATGTTTTAATTCGAGTAATACAATCAAATTCTATTCCAAACAAGCGTGCATGAATGCTTTCCTTTTACTCAACTGCTTTGAGGTTGATAGTCTTTAGAATGACACCTACCACTAATAAAAACCTTTCTCAGGATGCTTGGCAGTTTATTGCACACACTACTGTAAATGGTTTTCGGCCATTTTTTTCATATTTGGAATTTTCTTGCATGAAAATATTCACCCTTGATTCAGCTCTTAGCTTTGACTCACCTCAAACATCATCACGCTCACATTACAGAATATTCTCTTATATAGTGGGACAAACTATGCCAGAATCTGGCTTAATAAACTTTGTCTTAATTAATAGCTGGAAAACAATGATAGTTGTGAAGGTTGGCACTTTCACCTTGCTAAGTGTAGGAGTCCCTGCAGCTATTAACAAAACTCAGTAGTCAGTAGTACTATATGATCCTGGCATGATATTATGATATATATGATATATATGAAATGATCCATTTTTACCAGGTATACTGTAGAGGGCACCATGTTTAATCAATGGTATTATAAAGAAATAAAGATAAGTAATAATGTAATGTCATTAGATTGAAACTGCATATTTCTCTCACTTTTTTGCCTTCCTTCAAATCTGTAGTTTTATAATGTCCACAATTTCCAAATTCAAATTCAAACAATTCGATTTTTCTGTAAGGAACTTCTTTTGTGAAGACAGTACCAGTGCACACAACCAAACAAGAAAATCAGTCTAAAACAGATAAAAGCAGCATAAATAAGTCCAGTTAAGAAACAGCATTTAAATAGATGATTAAAAGCTCATATTAAAAAGTTCCTTCACACTTCCCATTTAAAGTGCTAGACAGTCTGGTTACCCAGCTAGACCCAGTTCAGGAGTTCAAAAGGAAGATGGAGGCTGGTATGAAACTTGCAATGGCCCGCCTGGTTTTCAGTACCACCAAACTTTATCTGCAGCTTGAGGGGAGGAGGCTGGGATAGACTCCTGCGTAAATTACATCTGTGTAAAACACGGTTTAAGATTTTTCATTGACTCCATTATACACCTTGAATCAGGTAAGTAAAACATTACCACCTATACATTGTTATGTCCCATAATTCACTCCTTATGGGAGAGTATTTCAGCAGAAATATATTTTCTTTTTCCGTGAATATTGGCCACTTCAATTTTCTATCTACAAAATAAAACTTGAAATGAAGTTTCAACTTGAAATGACTGAATAAAAAGACAATGATTAGAAGGAACCACATGAATTCAGATAAATGTTTTCAAAGTAGCATATTTCGGTGGATTTAAATTTCAACATCAAGTATTTAGTAGTGGTTTAATTTAGGTATTAGGTATTCACTGTCTTAAGACTCAAATTATTACGACTGTTATTTGCTCTCATAGCTGCTTCATCTTTGTTTAAAATGATTTACTACAATTCCTGTTAAGTGTTCCAAAATAAATGCTTAATAATATTTTGTCTTGCACAGGACAAACATTTCTGTTACAAGGGATAACTTGGCTTGTTAATGTTTTCTGCTTGGTGTCAGGATTGGGCTTCTAAAAGTCAAATTGGTCTAATCCTGAACAGGGTGAGGAGTGAGCCAGTCAGTGTAATGTGCTGTTAGGACAGAGCTGCAGCAGATGTTGGA
Organism: Thunnus maccoyii; assembly: GCF_910596095.1. Taxonomy (NCBI): domain Eukaryota; kingdom Metazoa; phylum Chordata; class Actinopteri; order Scombriformes; family Scombridae; genus Thunnus; species Thunnus maccoyii. The sequence continues at coordinate 33,294,007 of NC_056542.1, forward strand.
CTCACTGAACACTGGTTAGGGGCAATTTAGCAGCAGTAGACCTGCTGCTCTAAACTGGTGACCCAACACAGTACTCTGCGGCCACACACACACACACACACACACTCGTTGTCCTTGGTCACTTTTGGGGACATTACATAGACTTACATTCATTTCCTGGAGCCTTACCCTAACCCTAACCACTACTTGCCTAACCTTAACCACTGACCCAAAAATCTGATTTTTCTCAACTGGGGGCACAGCTTTTGTCCCCACACACACAGGAGGGCTGCACGTCAGCTGCTTATACCCTCTCCTCACTCTGTGAATGATTTTTAGATCCATGTTTTTCTCAACAGCTCACTGGCAACATTACCAAATCAACTGGATTGTCAAAACGAGGTTTATTGGATAAAATCTCAAAGCACAACATATGGTATTTATGGTAAAATACATCATTTGATACAGATGACATTTACAGAAATATGTATAAAGGCTCTGTTGTCAATAAACATTAACATCTGTTTACAAAAGCAGTTCAAGCAAGGGATTCAAAACAATACTGATAGATAATATGAAATATTTAATGAATATGTACACTCCATTATAAAAGAAAAGAAAGAAAACCAAGGTAGCAGTTTCTGTGATACATTCATGACATGATCCCCATCCCTTTTTTAGAATAAAAATATGTTTGTGTAGGCAAAAATACAAAAAGGTATTTAAAAAGGATTCCAGCTTTTGCTTTTTGGCACAGCGAGCCAAACATTTGTCATGTAGATATCTCATATTGCTCCTTCAGAAAGCACTAAACAGAGAGATATACAAACAGGATGCCATCACTAAAGAAGATTGTTATTCATGACTACAGACACAGAAGCACAGCTACATATAACAGCAAAATACTCACTTAAAAAATGACAAATAATTTTACATAGTAAACCACAGGACATGCTTTTTATGGTCCAGGAATGGTCAAACATGTTCAGGCAGCTATGGAGACAACAGCCTGGCCATACTGTATGTCCAACACATACATTAACACATTTAGTCTACACTTTCTCTTCTGGCAAACACACATGTTGCATCACAGCTGAACACGTCTTACATATATTAAAGTCAATATTTTTATTTGGTCAAATTTGTAATTACCGAAAAGAAGACATTTCAGTTGTATTAATTTTTCTGCAGTAATAATGGCACCCAACATGAGTGTTCTCCAGTGGGGGCAAAGTAAAAGTAAAAGTAAAATTTTTGTGTAATTTATAATATTGCTTATGTATTTATTCTGTCTTGTTTGTTTTGTTTTTTTTTTATTTGTTATTATCACTCATTTCACTCATGTACTCAATTTACTTAATTTTGCTTTCATTACTTTTTTTTTTTTTTTTAACTTATTTTATGTCCTTTACTTTGTATACATGATCTTCTGTCTCCCCACTGTGGCATTTCATATTGTAATGTTTAAAATTTGAATATTATAAATAAAGTTTATGAAAAAAAACCCAACAACCTAGTATCACAATCATCATCATAACAATCATGGACTAACATACGGAGTGTGATGAGTTCAGGATGACCCGTCTGTGCATTTTGTTCGTCTGGACCGTTGACTGTGTGTGTGTGTATATATATATATATATATATATATATATATATATATATATGTGTGTGTGTGTGTGTGTGTGTGTATATGTATATGTGTATATGTCTGTGTATATACATATACATATACACACACACACACATATACACATATATATATATACATATATATATATATATATACATATATATATATACATATATATATATATATACATATATATATATATATATATATATATATATATATATATATATATATATATATATATATATATATATATATATATATATATATATATATATATATATATATATATGTATATATATATGTGTGTGTGTGTGTGTGTGTGTGTATGTATATGTATGTACATATGTATATGTATGTATGTATATATATATATATATACACACACACACACATATATACACATATACATATAGGTATATACAGTCTACAGTAACTAATGCTAGAGACACACAGCAGGAAAGAACTGAAAGAACATGACCACAAAGTGCCAAAAAGTGCTGTCTCGTGGAAATCAATGCAAACATTACAGTGGTATATGACACTATACATTAGTAAACTAGCTTCTACTTTCCAATATAAACTTAACAGCATGATGGGTCCTTCCAAGTGTTGAATGTTGTAAAGGGACAGACAGCATAAATCGCTAATGGGTGACTACTAATGCTAAGAGGACTTGTTGTCACTCAATCGATATCATGAGAAACAGCCGCTCACAGGTTGGAAGTGTTCCAAAAATGGAAACAATTTGCGCAAAAGCTGCAGAAAGATTACAGTATATATATTTGCTGACAAAAAGTGAAGAAAATTCATATTTGAGTTTAACTTTGACACACACACTGATACATCTTTGAGCACAGCTGGGCAGACTGGTATTGTTTGACTGGTGTGACGCCTCCAGTCTGCTGTAGAACTTGAAATTGTCAAGTACTTCATGTTGACTCTAAATGTTTGGTCACATTTTTAGTCTTGTTATTCTTGGATTAAATATTTCCTGATGTGAAATGAAATGCATTTAATTCTATACTGTGTAGTGTCAATAAGTCTATTAATAATTCTCTGGTTCCAGCTTCTCCAATGTGAAGATTTTCTGCTTTTCTCTATATTATGATTCTTAATTAGATTTTTGGACAGTCAGTTGGACAAAACAAGCTTGAACATGTGATGGGTATTTTATAGACTTAACTATTTACTGATTATTTTTTTAAAAATCATTAATGAGAATGAGAATAATTATTAGTTGCAGCGTTTGTATTCTGTTTATGTACACTATTTGAACAAAGATATATGGGAACACCAGGCCTCATAGTTCTAGCGGAGTGAAATGTAAATGTCCCAGCATACAAAGACATTTTAGACAACAATTCTTCCAACTTTGTGCCAACAGTTTAGGTTTATCCCTTTCCTGTTTTAATATGACTGAGGCTGTTACAGTACCAGATTCATGTCCATGGTTTTGGAATCACATGTTCAGTTATTATACGAGGATGTTCAGGTGTCCACATACTTTTAGCCATAAACATTAGTGCCTTTGGCTTAATTTAATTAACATAAATGTTTTTGGTTTCTTCACAGCGCAGTTAACTATCAAAAACTCAGGTATGATATCAGCACTGGTATGTTGATACCCAGCCATCATGGTGAGAGGTTTTGATGGACACTGGCCCAAATGAAGGAAAACTTCTGCTGGGGGATAGATGCAAAGAAAGATTGAAATAGCGAATAAAAGACGTAAATCTTAAGTTTAGGAAAAATCTGAATCTGACTGTTTTATATTATATAATTTATTTGTTTTTATAAGTTTGCTGTTATGCTGGCCTGATAGTGGCTGACACTGTGAAGCTGTGATATGATGCAGTTTGATCGATCAGTTTGAACTGATCAGTTCTACATAGTTTCCATATGGAAGCTCCTTAAACATAGTTGATATGTGACATACAGTAAACTTGCATTAATATAGATTATTGTGACTATAATCCTGTGTTTTAAGTAGGGGATTTATGGTATAAATGTTGTTTTTTTATGAAATAAATGTAAGTATGAAAATAATCAAATTTAAAGATTTTAAATTTGCATAAATCACCAGATACCAGCGTCAGTCAAAAAAAAAAAAAAGAAAAAAAAAGAAATTACTGGCATGAGTTGTTGGAGGCAGAGTTTCCCTCTGTTCAGTCTGTGGTGCCTCTCCAGCAGCTTCTTAATAATAATCTGGATTTCCCTTTATTTGTACAGCAAAAGCACAGAGTGAGTATCTGTGGAGGAGGGACTGTTGCATGAGTCTGGAGGCCCTCCCAGCAGCAGGAAATGATATGATGTTTATGCCATGGTGTACCCGTAGCTCCCACAATGCAGCGCTACCAGCAGTCTGTCTCTCAGGACCTCCTGGCTTGGGTATTCTGGGAGTTTCAGCATGTTGATACTGCAGAGGGAAGAAAAAAAAAAGGGGGATACAGTCAAAACGGTGGAGCACTGAGGTCACGGCGGCTCATATCATGTCTCATACCATGCCTGTCCAAAAGAGAGACCTGCAGCGATATGAATTACCTGTTGCACATTCCTCCATGTAGAAACCTCTCCCTTTTCCAGCTGTGCCATCAGTGTATAAGAACGCCACCACCCAGTGCCAGCAACACTGAAGAGACATACTGCCCTCTAGTGCTTTGTAATATACGTCAACTATCCTGTTAATGCTGTAGAGTGAGTGGTACTGGAAGTGTATGTCTGTTCACTCATCTCATCTCCAAATCTTAAGGATGCTGTTGTTGGGCTTTGTTTCTTCCTGTTAAGAATCAACCTATAGCTTTGGCAATACTGTTGAGCTTCCTCACCAACACAGCAGGATGATGCTGGAAGACCATTTAAGTTGAGTCTGAGTGAGCAAGTGGGAACAGTTTTGAGATGGCATCAAGACTGAATCCAGAGAGACTGAACAGTGATCTCTTCATCCTGTTGTCCGTCACTCAGTGCAGTGCTTTGGATTTACATAATCTAACATGTATAGTTTCCACCATGCTCAGAAAAGTAGGTGTGTTATCTTTGGAAAAAAAAGAAAAAAAAATGTGGGACCCTCGTCTGTCATCATTACATATAAAAAAGATTGAAATAGGACAGGAACAGGAAACAACCAGTGCTGGAGTCTAATCACATCACAGACTCTACTCATTTAACTCATGTTCAACTCATGTTTGCATTTTATGCAAACTTGCCTAAATTTATTATTTTCTAAAACTGTGATTAAAACTGAAAAAAAACTACTTGATATTAGAAATGCTATTCTATGTATTGCAGAGTTTCATTTAGTTTCCTAGAAAGTGTAGGGTAAAGTTCCTGCATGTTTGGAAGGCAGACAGCACAAGCCTCAAACAACAGACCTGCTATTTCTTCAACGCCCCAGAAATGCTGGCCAATAATGTATAAGTGAGTCCCAAACTCCTCACTGAGCAGACCAACTAAACAACCTGCTGCAAACAGAAAGCATCAGATAAGGAACCCCCATCTCCTGCATGGTCACCAAACCAGACCGCTGACCCAAACCATCTTTGATTCTTCAAGCTACAAAAGCTAGCAATATGGGAAGACCAATTCACACCCCAGTGTGAACTGATAGTACCATTTGGATAAAAAGACCCCCACCACTGTTTATCATAACTCACCTCTAAGAGCCAGTCAGAATTAAGCTGTTGTACCATTGATTTGACTCTCTGCTTCTCATCTCATCTTATTATCCTGTCTCTCATACCAACTTCACAATAGATAACGCTGCATCATGCATTTCAATCATTCATCAGTCATAGCCTTGTGTACCAGTTTCCCTTTCCCTCTTGTGTTTTGTTGGTAAAATGTTGTAGTGTTTAGTACTTGTAGCTGTAGTATTAGTTATGTGTCGTTATGTGCTTTAGTTAGACTTTTACTCCACTGCCTTTAAGCAAAGAAATGTACCACTAACATAATTCCATCATCCTTGATAACACCATCATGTATTGTACCATTCTGCTTGTTTCACTTTCAGAACACTAAAGCTACTATCAAAAATGCTAAATTAAGAATCACGCAATTTTTAAATTGTAAATACTTTGATTAATGGAGTAACCATTCTCAGGAGATGAACCCGTCTGTCCATGTCTTCTTGCTTTCTGCCATGCCAGTTGAAAGCTTGCATTTTGCTAGTTTGAAGATGTGAGGATGTGAGAAGATGTGAGAGTCATGAGTTGTGGATCAAGGCCAGAAGGAGACCAAACCAGGAGCTTTTCAACTCCGGACCAGCCAACTTACTCATCATTACAAGACCCAGACCCCATCTTCTCACCCCAGCACATCAAACTCCATTCTCCGCAATAAGCCACCCAAGGTAGCAAGCAAATATTCATACAAAACCTTCATCAACTTGCTTAAACCTGTTGACATATAATTTCATGACTTATAATTTCAATTGACAATTCAGAACTAAGCTGTTGTACCGTTGATTTGACTCGCTGCTTCTCAGGTAACAGTCATCTCATCTGTTTATCAGGTCTCTCATACCAAACTACACAATAGATAACTCTGCATCATTCATTTCAATCATTCACCAGTCATAGCCTTGTGTACCAGTTTCCCTTTCCCTCTTGTGTCTTGTTGGTAAAATGTTGTAGTGTTTAGTACTTTTAGCTGTAGTATTAGTAATAAATGTGTATATAACTCAAGTGGACTTGTTGGTGTTTTCTTGTGCTTGCATTTAACCTTAAAATACCTATACCCTCGCAAAATTATAATTAAGATTAATAACAATCATAATTCTAATTGACCTTTCTTGTGTCTTCTTGCTAACAAGGAGGACTATTTCCCTATTATTATACGAGTTATGTTGCTGGATGAATAAATTCATGTTGGAGTTGTGCACAATAATAACTCATAATTCCCCCATAAAATCATAAAGATATTTGAGTGCACAAATTCCTACAAAAGGAACTGATATGTAGTAAGTTCCTGGAAATCTTGTATCAGTTAAAGGGCAATAATAATAATAATAATAATAATAATAATAATGATAATGATAATAAAAATAAAGTGAAACTTAAAACAGTTTTTTGTTAAAAAAAAAAAAGATAAAAAATGTGTCTACAGGCAAGACTCCAAGACTCTGGACTTACTGTCTTGGACGTCATTAATATTCAATCAATGCCAAATTACATTGTTCTTTCCAGAAACCTTGATAGGAAATCACTCAGAAATAAAGTGTTATCAAACTAACTATGAAAGTCTGCTATCTTTCCACACAGTCGTGCAGAAAACTACACGTCTAAAATGAGGATGCTTGGTTGTTATATGGAAAATAAGTATTACCTGAACTTGTAAATGAAGACATTAAAGAATGTTTGGTTGAATTGAAAGAATTGAATTAGGTCAGGAGAAAGAGAGATGCAGTGATTACCAGGTACTGGAGGTAGGCAGTAGGTTGGAGGTGTATGGCACTGCAGCAATGGTGAACTTCTGTAAACCACTGCCACCCATCAGGTAGGCGAAGCCACCATGAGGAACCCTGGAACTGAAGGAGAAATACTTTTACTCCAGTAGATATTCATATAGATACTTATCTACAGCAAGACGCACAGTGGAAATCCAGCAGACGAACCTTCCAGTGACAAACTGAAGCAGCAGGACCCGCTCCTCCTGGGTCAGACTCCTCACCACCTCCCAGAACCACTGCAACACAACAGCAGGAGGAGAAACACATTACCCACAAGTTTTGTGGTGTCCACCAAGAAACTTTGACAAACTAACATGAATACAGTCCGTGGTAGACTAAAAGAGGTCCTGGTCCTGAGTATTATTGTGGCACATTGAACTACTTCTCCTCAATCAATCATCCTCATCATCTAAGGAAGTTTGTTATTTTAAATTTGATCACTGAACACAGAAACTGTCATCAAGTTTTAACTAAGTTCAAGATGTAAAATAATGATCAAATGCTAAAAGAACTGGGCTGAAATAAAACATTTATTTCACTCCAGGTGAGTCAGACAACAGAAAATGAAAGCATGGAGGAGGATGATGAACTGGTGTTTTAAGAAGCACCTGCCTAGGTTAAATCCAAGTTCTGGCACATTTTAGTTTTTAAAGTGAATCAAAGCTTGATGAATAAAAACTGTGTGTAAACGCTGTCATGGCAATGTCACGTATTACGGTAAAAGATCCAACATGTGGGCACATCTGTCTCTCAGGGGTAACGGCTGAGGAAGAAGAAAAGAGGCAGTCGGATGTTTTACCTGCTTTCACTGCAGGAACATAATCCGGACTGAATGTTAGAAACATTAAGACTAATACACACAACAGTTGAAAGTTTGATGACACATCTCTTATGGCATAAATAATTCTGCTCTTATGGTGCACAATCATCCAGGAAAGTATTGATCAACTGTTCTTCATAGTCCAACATTTCAAAAGTTGATCATCAATGAAACTAAAAAAGATGTTCCTGCATGTCACTGCTTAGGAAATTTTACTTTCCCTTGAATTCTTTTCAAACTAATCCATAAAAACAATAAGGCAACAACCTGTGAATGAGGTTTGGACAACCTAAATGGTAAACATAAGCATCAGAATAAAGCCAAATGAATCAAGTGAAACAACTGTTCAGCCCATGTCAAGGTGGTAGAAGGACAGCCCACCTGGATGACTGGCTCCTGAGGGTCGTAGCCGCTGGTGTACTCAGTGTTCCTGCACCAATCCTGCACATCGATCTCTGGCATCCCTGACAGCAGGAGCTCCTACACACACACACACACGGTATGACGATAAAGTCCAAACTGAGAGATAAGACATTGAAAACAGGAAAAAACAGCTGAAGGTGTGTGTTAAAATTAGTAACAGCATAAATTCCATAGATTTAGGGTTAATCCACTAATACTGTCCACCTCTGATAAGATGTATATGATGCAGTTTGGTTGCTAAACTGAAGATATTTGTTTACATGTATCCATTCTTAGGGATCCACAGATCTGACTTTTTCTGTCCTGATACTGATTCTAATACCTCGACTCAGAGTATCTGCTGACAGAAAGTACTGATCTCTTGCTCTCTTTTTCAAACATTGAAAATCTGAAAACCTCACTGCTTGGAACTCACTGAAATCATTTTCATGTAAGGTAACATGAGGAACACTGGTGCTGAAAACTGAGTTGGCCGCCTGCTGTGACTGAATGAATGTAACTGTAGCAGAAATATTGAATTTTTATAATGACATCGACAAAAAAGCTGTGTTTAATGTGAATCAGTCAGGCTTAAAGACTAATTTGTAGAGCTCGGTATCCAACATGACTTCTGGTATGACATCTGGTATCCCTGAGTATTGACACTGTCAAGTACTTATTTACTTATTTATTTGATTTGGACAAAGTTCTTGTAAACCGTAAATGGACTGTACTTGTATAGCGCCTTTCTAGTCTTCCGACCCACTCAAAGTGCTTTTACACTACGAATCACATTCACCCATTCATACACATTCACACACTGATGGCACAGCCATCAGGAGCAATTCGGGGTTAAGTATCTTGCCCAAGGACACATCGATATGTGGACTGGAGGAGCCGGGAATCGGACTGCTGATCTTCCGATTCGTGGATGACCCGCTCTACCTCCTGAGCCACAGCCGCCCAAAACAGTTGCTTGTGTTTAAATAATATTTAACATTTAAAAAAGTTTGGCTTCTTTTTAAGGATGAGACTGGCAACATTGTAAAATTTTCTTATTGTCATCAAATCTGATGATGAATCAAATTATAATGTGTTATAGTTTGTTTCTCATCTGACTTCCCTACTCTGTGGCTCTCAGCTCCAAACCCATTGATTCCTACTGAAGATTTACTGAATGTAAATCTTTCAAAACAGCTCACAAATATATAGTTTCATTTTTAAAGTAATTAGTAAAGTAATTTTCTTAAACAGCTGGTCACTGTAGTTTTTAGCAAATGTTACTCAAACAGGAGAAAATACTGCATTTGTTGGGGACTATTTTCAGCAGCGGATTAACCCACATTTGGTGCTCTAGTAAGTAATTCTGGCAGCAGGACGGTGTGTGTGGGATTGAGTCAAACTAAATTACAGTGTGTGTGTTCAGAGTAATGAAGGAACATGTCATCCAGTGCAGTGGTCTGCCTCATTGATGTATTTTTAATAGTCTTTGGACAACAATGGAGCTCTATGGAACAGAGGAATAAAATATATCACAATACTTGTTAGTAGATCAGTTCATTGTTGGTTTGGTTTTTTCATGGTATTTTGTTGACCATAAGAAAAAATATATAAGATGTCCAACCTTTTCCTTTAAACTTTTTAAACTTACCTTCACAGTAATATTCACAAGGAGCTGAGAGTGAAACAGTTGTTGGGTTGTGAAAACACAAAACAGCCCGTTCGTTAACTTGTTAGCAGGCATGCAATGACAGCATGACCGAGGCATGTCCAACAAATCCAGGGCGGGATAATCATCATGCTACACTATTGATCCACATGCAAGTGAGGACATGAAATCTGCCAACACACACAGAAAAAAAAACCTATCTGATGGAGCTGAAGTGTAGGGAGGGGCTTCAAGGTGACCCCAGCCTCCTGGTTCCACCCCCCAACGCACACCCCTGCACCTAGACATGGCTAATCAATCCCTGCATCAGAGGCAAGTGGGGTGGGCAGGCGGGGAGGAACAAGGAGAATACCAACTGTGGAAGACGATGGATGAAAGAGGGAGGAGAAGTAGGGGAGAGACAGGGAGGTCAGAGGAGGACGACTTACCAATTCATATTCGTCAAAAAGCTGAATGAGTGAGGGGGGGATGAAGGTATGGAATCCTTGCAGGAAGGCGTTTATCTGAGGCTGGATCGCTCGCGTCATCCTCAGCTCTGTCACCAGCTGGACATACTCCGCCTGAGAGAGGACACACACATACACACAGACACAGATCAAAGTCTTCAAGAAATATTGATAGACAGGAGAACGAGAAAAGGCTCATACATAGTTATCCTCTCTGTTCCTGTTGGACTGCTCTCTCCTGAGAAGACATTGCCATCTGCAGGAACACTATAGTACTGCACTCTCTAATTAGGACAATCTTCTGGGCAAAAAGCTGGAGGAGAGCGATCAATCGCTCATAGGAGACCAACTATGGATGAATATACTAGAGGGGAACTTAATCCGGTCATTAATGCCACCTTCAGCCACACTGCTGCAGCATGACACCACGAAAATACTGAAAAGTCTAAAACTACAACAGTGTTACTACTGACTCCATGTCCAGTGTTCTGATCAGACTTTTTTTTTTAAAGATTAAATGTACAAACTTTCTATCATTCATTTAAAAGGTAAAATTATTCAAGGAAAGGGGACAGAATGCTGTTCATGGATTACTGAAGTTAGGATGGGGTGATATGGCTGAAAATAATATCACAATATTATTAAGAATGCAGTATTTTCACCAATATCACAATATGACAAATCTATGCAAAATCAGACGTGTAAAATGATTGTGAAATCATAATACTTTAATCACCAAACCCAACTCCACACAGTTTCACCAGGCCTCTGACATATTTTGATTGATTGTTTTGATCTGATCTGTTTTATACACATAATACACTTGAACTTCTTGAAGAAGAAGAAAAAAGATGCTGTTGTGCCTCTGACTGAGTTTTTACTGATGTACCTTGTTGTCCTGGGTGACTAGAATACTGGTGCCTCCTGGTTTGAGTGGAACTTCCTCCATGGCCCCGAACACATCCGTCTCCACAGAGAAGGTGAGCTCCAGGCCCAGATCACTGATGTCGTTATCCAGGATCCACTGCAGGTTCTTAGCGTACTCTGGATCGATGGATGACACATCCTGGTAGTTTACTGGAATACCTGGGAAATACAGACACACACAAGCACAGATACATACATTAAATACAGAACAGACAGTGTTGATTGCTGGATACAGGAGGTTTTATTCATTTTTTTATTTTATCCGGGAGGCTGGATCCATGGGGCAGTCTTAGGCAGTGACCTCATTTAGGATCCTAGTGGCCTGAGTATAGAAGCTCTTCCTGAGTCTCTCAGTGCTGGTCTGGTGTATCCGTTACCTTCTTCCTGGCTGCAACAGGGAGAAAAGGCCATTATCTAGGTGGTTGCAATCCTTAAAGTGGAACTATTTCCAGCTCTATATTTTTATTTTTGGACTTCACCATACCTGCCAACACTACTGATTTTTGCGGGAGTCTCCCTGTTTTTAACCCTCTCTCCCTCTGTGCTCCCGATTGGTAATTTCTCCCTTTAACTCCTGATTTCACAGTTATAGAAATCAAATGGGTGTTTCACAAGCCCTGTTTACACCTGGCATTAACATTTGTCTTGGATGACAAGATCACAAGGGGACAGCTCTAAGTACGTCTGTTCACACCTGGCCTTAACATGCATCTTGAGTGCCCACTTGTGATCGGCTCTCACTTCCCCGTTCTATATGCAAATAAACATGTACATCATTTCCGTATGCAAAGACCAAATTCGTTGTTGTTTTTAACCAGTGGGAGGACTGGGTCTGTGTACCCTCTGTCCAAAACTGTGTTCAACTTGTTTGATAACAGGATAAACGAATATAAAATGCATTGTGTGCCCCCTCACAAACATCGAATGCCTGTCCTATTGATTTGCTCTAGCACTGGGACTGAACAAATATATATATATATATATATATCAAATATAGAGTTATGTGCAGCGATCTCCCTGCAGTTGTGTCTCTCCATTGAGAGATGCTGTGCACATTTACGCACGAGGCACAGCAGCCTAACTCCACTGATTATTTTAATTTCCCGACACACTGACAGGATTTGTTGCACATTTGCACACAGGGATTACTTCTACATACGTTTACCTCACTATTTGACACGTTGGCCACGTTTAATATGAACATCTGACATTGTAAAATTATATATATGACTGGAAATAAGGAAAAGCATAATATGTCCCCTTAAGTGATTCTCCTGGCCTTATTCTTGCAGTGTCTGGTGTAAATATCCTTTAGGCAGGGTAGAGCACCGCCTATTTTATGTTCATCCGAATGAATCACTCTTTGCATGGCCTTGCAGTCCTGTTTGGTGCCGTTTCTGTACCAGGCAGTGATGTTCCCCATCAGGATGTTCTTGATGGTGCAGGAGTAGAAATTCCTCAATATTTGAGAGGATACCCGGAATTTCCTCAAAGGTCTGAGGTGAAACAATCTCTGTCTTGCCTTTCTCATCACTGAATCAGTAGCCAGGTCAGCCCTTGGTGATGTAGACACCAAGATACTTGAAGCTGTCCATCCTCTCCACCAAGGACCCGTTGATATTAAGGGTCCTCGCTATCCACTCCTTAGTCTTGCTGACGTTCAGAAGTAGGGTGTTGTCCTGACACCAACGGATCAGGTCCTCTACTTCCTTCAGATAGGCCTTTTCATTGTTATCTGTGATCAGGCCAACCACAGCTGTGTCATCAGCAAACTCAATGATGGTTTTGAAGTTGAAAGTGGCTACACAGTCGTGTGTGTACATTGAGTATAGCGGGGGGGCTCAAAACGCAGCCCTGAGGTGCTCCGGTGTTAAGGATGAGGGTAGAAAGGGTTTCTCCACCTACCTACCCTCACCAGCTGGGGTCTGCCTGTCAGGAAGTCAAGGATCCACATGCACAGTGAAGTGTTTAATCCTGTTTAGTCCTGTGTTTGCTGTTTTCTTTCCCTTTTCTTACAGGCTGGCAGCATAGTCACTACATGTCTTAGCTAGGCATGTAGTCATATAGTGATATGTATTATTTTCAAGTTACAGTTCTCAGAAATGCCATCATATGACATGTCAGTGGTTCTATATGTTGTTTGAGGCATCTTTCACTAATTTTTTCTGGCATTTTGCCTTAACAGTATTTGAACAGTAGATACATAAGACAGAAACTAAGAGGAAAACAAGGGGAAACAAAAGCCTGACTTGACCGAGCACCCATCAGAATAGTTTGTATAAGGACAAAAAGTTTTACACAATCTCAGATCATCTGTTTTCTGTTTTCAGTGCAGTAAATATCTGCATGTGATTGGACGGAGGAGGGTGTCAGTGTTCCATGTGGATGGGACATTCTGAGCCTTAGGATGTTAAAAGATGTACTCTCTTATTTCCATTTTGGAGCTCGGGGTAATGTAAACTGGAAGTATAATGTTGCCAAGGAGTACGGATGGATTCTGATAGCAGGTTCCATTTTGGATCTGGCTCTCGGTCGGCAAAATACCCAGATTCATTAAGCTCAGATGCTAATGAATCTCTTATCAAACCTTTTAGCTCTCCTCAGTCCTTTTTCAGTAACAAAGAGCAATCGAAAATACTCCGATCAACCAAAACATTGAATCCACTGACAGGCAAAGTGAATAACATTGATTATCTTGTTAAAATAGCACCTGTCAAGGAGTGGGATATATTAGGCAGCAAGTGAGCAGTCAGTTCTTGAAGTTGATGTGTTGAAGGAGGAAAAATGGGCAAATGTAAGGATCTGAGCGGCTTGTGATGGCTAGATGACTCGGACAGAGCATCTCCAAAACGGCAGGTCTTGTAGGGTCTTCCCGGTATGCAGTGGTAAGTACCTACCAAAATTTGTCCAATGAAAGACAAGTGGTGAACCTGCAACAAGGTCATGGGCGCCCAAAGCTCACTGATGCACATGGGAAGCAAAGGCTAGTCCATCTGGCCCGATCCGTCAAAAGAACTACTGCAGCACAAATTGTTGAAAAAGTTAACGCTGGCTATGATAGACAGATGCCAGAACATGCAGTGCATCGCAGCTTGCTGCGTATGGGGCTGCGTAGCTGCAGACCAGTCAGAGCCCATGCTGACCACTGTCCATCGCCAAAAGCGCCTACAATGAGCTCTGAGCGTAAGAACTAAACCATGGAGCAATGGAAGAAGGTGGCCTGGTCTGATGAATCACGTTTTCTTTTACATAATGTGGATGGCTAGATGCATGTACATCATTTACCTGGGGAAAATATTTCACCAGGATGCACTATGGGAAGAGGGCAAGCTGGTGGAGGTAGTGTGATGCTCTGAGCAATGTTCTGCTTGGGTCCTGGCATTCATGTGGATGTTACCTTGTACCACCTACCTAAACATTTTTGCAGACCAAGTACACCCCTCCATGGCAATGGTAGTCCCTTATGGCAGTGGCCTCTTTCAGCAGGATAATGCTGCCACGCTGCAAAAATTGTTCAGGAATGGTTTGAAGAACATGACAAAGAATTCAAAGTGTTGCCTCCAAATTCCCCAGATCTCAATCCAATTGAGCATCCATGGGATGCGCTGGAAAAACAAGTCAGATCCATGAAGGCCCCACCTTGCAACTTACAGGACTTAAAGGATCTGCTGCTAACGTATTGGTGCCAGATACCAGGGTACACCTTCAAAGGTCTTTTGGAGTCCATGCATTGATGGGTCAGAGCTGTTTTAGTGGCATGAGGGGGAGGTGGTTTTTGATGTTATGGCTGATGAGTGTATACTGGGAGCTTCTCATGTTTAGCCGACCATCTTTGCAGCTGGATTGAAGATAGAAGATTGTGAGTGAAAAGACACATCATTCTGTAAGACCACTGTATGGCCGCCAGTGCACTGTGTGTTTCTTTAGTTTCACAAAGTGGAGACTCCTCTCTAGAGAAACAATCAGCTGATCACCTCATGTCACTTTAAGAATCTCCCAGTTAAACTTTGATTGATATCAACATGTGAATCTGATCCGCTTCATAGTGGAGTCAGTAGCTGGTGAAATACAGCAGGCTGCAGATGTTAACTCAGTGTGTCAGATAGATTTCATACATTCTGCTTCTCAGCTCATTTCTAGGTTGTCCACATTAATTATGCTGCCACTAAAACCTACCATGTTTCTGCTGCTCAGCCAACATTAGGTGATTAGACATCTTTGCATTGTAGTTATTTTAACCTTTAGTTCCTTGTAAATGTGAAAGGTAAACCTAATTGGATTGGATAAGGGATTTGTGAGGATTCAGATTTTATAAAATGCTTTTGAACCCCATCTCTACCATGGAGTCAGTGAAAGTCATGCTTAGTTATCCACTAGCAGTTCCTGTGTGCAGTGTACCCGTATACACAAGACAATCGCCTGAACTATTTTGGATACAGCAGAAAAATCTATCTTTGTGATTTTGAGGTAAGATCTGAAGTTATAAGGAGTGTCTTTATATATTTTCTTATCAGATTCATCCTTACCAGATTCTACTGTCATTGGAAAGACTAGGTCACACGGATTCCAGCAGTATGTGTAAGATACATGTGCATTCCAGTTTGAGTCGTGGTGATATTTGATGCAAACTGCATGAAACAAGTTCAAAGGGTTAAAGGCGGATGACCCCATATATTATAAAGGCATCATAATCCTGTGTTCATTTTACCCAGTATGTGTTTGTAGAAGGAGCGGGTGAAGTAGATGTTCACCAGCTGTCGGTGGTACAGAGCCAGACCCAGGATCTGACCTGCGAACCGGAAGTAGTTTAGATGGTCTGGGTTCACTGAGGAGTTACTGTTGGGCTGGAAAGTAGTACCTGTAGATCACACACACACACACACACACACACACACACACACACACACACACACACACACACACACACAACACACCTTAATCCTACATGATAAAGTTCTGCATGTGACTGAATGGTATCACAGTAAGGAAAACGCCATGTACCATCAGCTGACTGAGTGAACAGAGCGTAGTCTGGGTTGATGATCTCGTTGGACAGGATGTCAAACCACTCCCGAACAACACCTTGACCCTGTAACACACAGACACGTCCAACTCAAACCACAAAACAAGTCTCTACTTTGGATGAAATGAGACATGGGAGTGGAGTACTGCTGATCCATCAGCGGACAGCTGAAACAGGCCAACAGAAAAGGAGTTGTATTACTGAAAACTCATAAAGTGTCACAGGAATTAAAAACCCACCATCCCCTCCTCTCCGTGGAAGCGGACAGCAATGCCTTGTTTGAGTTTCTCGTTGGTGGACTTGGAAACCATCTCACAGCTACTCCTAAATATGGAGTCTGGTGATGAGATGCAAAAAGAGATCTTACATACAGTGCAATAAAAGTCAGAGTTGGTATGCTTTTAAAGATGAAGAGGGAGAAAAAGATGGGGAGGACAGATAGGAAATATACTGTAGAAGTCAACACTGAAGTTACATGCATTCTGTATCCATTTAAAATCTTGCAATTCATTGTCACATTGTATACTGGCAAACGTCAACACCCTGTACAAGATATTCTATAATGTATTGTATAATTTTGCACTAAAAAGTTAAAATTTCATGAAAATCTTTACAACTTTTACAAGTGGATCCAACCACATGACTCAATTTCCAATTTTACTGGATCAAGTGTAACTTCACAATTTGAAAAATGTCTCAAGTTCCTTGTTCCACAGACTGTGTATTACTGTGAGACTGATTCTTTTCGAACACTATACTATCTTTTGAATGTTGAATGATTGATTGATTGATGACGCAGGTTCCTCTTGTCATTAGGCTTGGTACTGAACCTCGCAGAGTGTCCACTCCTGAGACCACCAGGCGAATCAATCAATCAATCAATTTTTATTTATATAGCGCCAAATCACAACAAAAGTCATCTCAGGGCACTTTTCATATAGAGCAGGTCTAGACTGTACTCTTTAGTTTACAGAGACCCAACAATTCCCCCATGAGCAAGCACTTGGCGACAGCGGTAAGGAAAAACTCCCCTTTAATGGGTAGAAACTTCAAGCAGAACCCAGCTCTGGGTGGGCAGCCATCTGCCTTGACCGGTTGAATCCATTCATTCAGCACATCTCAAGTCGAAGTACCCAGATGATGTTTTCTTTATATGGACAGGATCAGATACTTTGTTGCAAGAGTTCCACAGCTTTGTAAAATCTAAAAACAAATACCTTTAGTTCACTATATCATCTGATGCAAATAAAATTAACTATTTAGACATAGTGGTAATTAAAGAAAACAACCTAAAAACTGACCTCTACAGTAAGCTTACGGACAGAAACTCTCTTCTCCACGGTGAATCATATTACGCAATGGCTCTCAAAAACAGTTTTCCTGTCTCTCAGTTCAACCAAATCAGACAGATCTGCAGCTCTAATGAGGACTTCAACACCCAGACCAAAGAGCTTGAAAACCGTTTTAGACAAAGAGGATGCAAAGACACTTGGATTAAAAGTGCCTCATCACATTTTTCCAACTTGACACAAACTGAATGTCTTGCTACTACTAGACCAAAAGCAACAGAACACCGAATTGTTTGTGCCATTCAGTATTCACCTGTATCCAAGGACATAGAGAGTGCAATCAAAGAACATCGGCATATCGTACTGTTCAGCTCTAGCTCAGTCCCCTCTGGAAATTACCCATGTGGTCATTGCCAACAATACCATTTCACACACAAAACTGACTCATTCAACCACCCTCACACAAGAAGAAAATACAGTATCAAAGGTGTTTTTTCAGGTTCTACTGCTAATATCATATACATGCTTAAATGCCCTTGTGGACTGGCATACATTGGTAAGACCACCAGGCCAATAAAAAGTTGAATCGCTGAACACTGTAGTTTTCTGTGAGCACAAACAGGTCACTGTTTGGAACAAGAACTTATGGTTATGCAATTGATTCATTGCTTCCTCCTGGCACTGACAAATTCTGACCAAAAAGGGAGGTGGTGCCCAGATGAGGTAAGGTTTTATATTAATAGAAGTGTTATGTTACAAGAACTCTCAGATACGTGGGGATGGAGTTTAAAAAACATCCACGCAGAGGGGGAGAAACATACTCTACGCTCCTAAAACGTGAACTTTTCTGGATACATACAGTACACTGGGCACTTTGACCCAAAAGGCCTTAATGAGGATTTCGACGTTAGACCATTTTTGTGATTGAATACCCTATTAGTCATGTCTCTAGCGGTAATATTGCCTTTCTGTATGTTGTGTCGTCTTTTTGGAGTATTCTTCTTGCTTATGGTGTTACATTTCCCCTATATCAAAATTATAATTTTTAAAAAAAAAAATACAGTTGCCTCTAATAGGTAATATGTAAGGCGGCTATTTAGCCTGAGTCCTTTGTTGGAGTGCAAACTATTGGGGGTACATGAGTTGTATATACTGTAATTTGTGTTATTGTGTGTTATGTCACGTGTGTTTGTAGTATGGACTATGGGTATTTAAGATGGTGACTCTCTGTATTTATCAGAAATCTGAGAGGAGGCTTGGAAACACCACAGCAGAAAATAAAAAGTCCTTTTAAAAAATGTATTATGTTGAGAATGATGAGAGCAATGAACCAACTGAATTTCATGCATATCAAAGAAACTTCCAAAATGGCCTTTTGTTTGGAGGTGCTATGGAGCCCACTGACCACACCCAAGCCCAATCACTACAGAACTTTGCAGTTTTCACCAGTTCTGCTGTGTGTTCGCTTCTGTGAGTTTTCAAGCATCCTAAGCCCCTCCGAAATGCAATGGCGTCCCAGAATAATAATAATAATAAATAGTGCACTGCCTGTTGAAAATGTGCCTGTTCAGAATGGGCCGATTTCTCAATACCTAGAGAGAGTTGTGCCCATCCCCTAAACGCCTCTCATGCAGACTACCAGTAGATGTTACAATTTACTCCCTAGATGCCTCACACGCAGAATATCTAGAGACTACAATTTTGAGTTGAGTAGAAATTGACTGTACATACAAAGGTCCTGCGTGAGGAACAGGAATAGAGCTTAACTCTCTACTTTTTCACTTCATTCTCTATGGTAGTTCTCATCACTACGGCTGTAATCCCATCTCTGACCACAATGTGGATTGCAATGACAGAGTGGCGATGTCTGTATTTCCGTTCGTTGGCTTCACAGGCAGAAGAAAAAGCAAATCAACGTTGTAGAAGTAACGTTATTTATGAGGTATCTTTATATATTTCTCAAGAACCGCTCATCCAACGAACTTCACACATTGACATTGCACTTCCTAGTTTCCCCAGCAATCCACTCACCATGTATGAAGTAGACCAGGTGAACGGTTCTTGAGATATGCGAAGGACTAACTTACATACATACAGACATACAGACAGACATTCCTTGCTTTATATAGAGAGATAATCCCTTCAAAAACAATAGGTTCCTCGTACTTTCAGTGCCAGGGACTGTTCGGCCCCTTGCACATTTGCAATCGGGCCCTAATCATAAATAAAATAATTAATCATCAATAAATACCTTACTTGAAAGCAAGCTTTTGAACAAAGTTATCGTTTTTAGAAACTCAGATATCGTATTGGCAATGGTATCAGAAAATTTCTAACGAGACCCAGTTACAGTCCCACTTAATGGTCCAGAGAGTAGAACTTGGTGGCATCTAGTGGAACAGACTTGGCAGAAATAGAATGTGATATTCATAAGTATGTTTTAATTAGTGTATAATCTCATGAAAATAAGAATAGTTGTGTTTTTGTTACCTTAGAATGAGCCCTTTATATCTACATAGGGAGTGGGTCCCATGTTTCTACAGTAGCCCAGAACAGACAAACCAAAAACTGGCTCTAGAGTGGGCCTTTCACATTTTTCACGAGTTTCGCAGCCACTGTACATTCTCCTACAGCTTGGAAGGGGAGGGTGAGGAGAGGGATATTCAATTTGTTGCAATCTGCAACCTCACCACTAGATGCCACTAAATCCTACACATTGGTCCTTTAAAGACACAGTTCAACATTCTTGGAAACACTTAATTTGTGAGATGTTACCACTTACCAACACCTCTAAAGATCACTAATTAACATGTTGTCTTACCTGTTTAATTTGTACAAAAACAGAAATGTAAAAAAGACAATTTGCTGTTTTAACATGGTGGAACTAATTCTTTAAGCAACAAAACTGGGTGCAGAGCCAGGCTAGCCATTTCATCCTCATTCCAGTCTTTATGCTACGCTTACGGTTCTCAGTCTATAAAACCTTCACTAAAATCTGCCTAAACCTGATGTGTGTTTCATCAATATTCTTAAAATGACACTACATTTGCACACTGCACATATCCACCTTCAGAAAGCTTCACTGATGTAATAATATATAAAATATATAGGCTGTGTTTTTACACATTCTATAAGACACCCTGACCAAAGCCCTGAGTTCAAGTTGTTTTTCACATTTTCCAATGAGCCAGGCAACATTAAACTGAAGAGTAAATTATGTCTTTAAATGCACTGTGTCGTGATGACGTCTTCACATGAACAATGGATGTGTATGGTGGTGGTTCGTACCTCGGTGGATGAGCAGAATGTCATTTTCATTGACCGGACGATGAACCATGTCTGAGTCTGGCTGACCGGCCAGCAGATGCTCATAGAACCACTCACAGCGATCCTTGAAGGGCTGAGGGGGAAAACAAGACTTCAACCCACACTGCACAGCACTTTCCTTAACTAATTACCACTTTGCTTCACTTTCAACTCTCAGACTGTGGATTTTTCAGTCTCAACCGACGGTTCAGAAAGCCTTCAGTGCTGAAAAACTCGTCTGTAACACAGAGATGAGGCTGAGCTCTATTTGCATAATGTATGCCTTTCTTCTCTAAGTGTTGGAGGTAAAGTGAAGGATGAGCGTGGAAGAGACAGAAAGGCTTTTCCTCCTGGGGCTGTGGGGTGTACCGAGAGAGGAATCAGGAGATGAAATCAAATTCACCAGGTTAAAGCCTGTAATTAAAACAAGGGCCTACTCCCAGGTGAGCCATAATCCATGGGTAACGAGGCTCGAACGCTGCAGCTCAAATATGAATACTGAAGAGTGAGTGAACAGCGCAAAACTCAGAGCAGCACTTAAAATTTATGAAGCCATATAAATGGAACTTAAGACAAGTGTTATTGCCATGGTTGTAACACTGTTAAATGATCCTGAAGTGAAGACAGGGGACTTTCAAAGTCACTTTCCATAAAGTCCCTGAAGACAGAAACATAGAAACAGAGAGGGACTTAGAGCTACTTGTCACAATAGAAAATATAGGATAATAGTAGGTAAATACTTCTGGAACCACAGTGTAGTTTGCATACAAAAGAAATGGATTGCGCATTGTGGAAGAAGATAAATGCATTTGACGGTGTTTGGGAGCTATTAAAAGAGGGATTTGTTTAGAAGGTTCTGACTCTTGATAGGCTAGACAGGGTACACGTGGGTGAGAACCTTTTATGAAAATGTGGGTTGCCATGATGAGGGAAGAGCTGAAAAAAATTTGGAGACATGTAGTTGATCCGTGATCCATACCGATCGCCCCCAAGGTGTGGCATGCATTTGAACCGCAGGTTAATTGCAAAATTTAATGTCTCATTTAAGACAAAGTAAACAAACCGCTGTAAGTACAAGTCATGGACAGACAGCGTATTGCTAACAGGGATTTTCAAGAGCAACAACCAAACCAGCATCTATTGGGTCTGAAGTGACATCTGCAGGTATGTTTACATGCTGTTTAATGTGCTGCAGCTGAGCAGCTAATTAGCTACATAGCTGCTAACTGATGTTAGCGGTGCACTTTTCCTCGGTGATTGAGTATTGAATATTTTATATACTTTAAGATTTTATTTAACCATTGGACATCTTGAATGTTGTTTTCATTTGGGCAAAAGTTCCTTGCTGTAAGTGTTTTACAGAATATATGGAAAACAAAGTTTTTTTTTGTCCACCTCGCCCTCTTTTTTTTTTGCTGCTCCGAAAAATGATCTGATCCATGACTCAAATCCGTGCTACGATCTGAACCGTGAGTTTTGTGATCCGCTGCACCCCTAAGACCTACAGTCACTTATAGTGACCTACAAACACTGTGCTGCACCGGAGAACCCTACAAATCTGCACCAGATGTGATCAGGCAGTGACAGATAGCTAGATCTGCATTCTACCAATAAATCCCAGATATCAGGTCAGTATCAATGTATATGTCAGCACTAAGTAACAAGACATGTCAGGAGAGACATGCAGAAGACACAGTATGTTTGAGGTCATTTAGACACAGTGTCTTCATGACAAAGTTTGTCCAGCAGAGAGCACTGACAAGTTCACACTGTAAAATGTAGGATTTTGTAAAATGTTTAATAAGCAGCTGGTTTGGTTAGCCAGCAAATTGCACCTTAAGTAGATACCCACGCAGTTAGCGACAATAGCTCACCCAGTGCAATCCTTTCTTTGATGACTCTAAGTAGGACTTAGAGAAAAGTGTTTGAAATTATTTATGTGAAGAAAAACAAAGGATCCCGCACACTATCCATCACTTGAACTTATTAACACAACATTTTGAACCACAGACCCCCATCAGGCAAAACTTATATAGAGGGGCTGGGGGGATGGAGCAAGCCCAGGCTGAAAAATACTGGAATTTTCCTTTCAATGGAGTTTCCTTTTCAATGGAGCTAAGTAGATGATTGAGTTTCAATCTAGGGTGAACTATTCCTTTAAAATCATAAAACTATGTAGGTGCTGTATACACTGTACAGTACATACTAGCTATACTGTATATCAACATGTGTCACTGAGTGGCAGCAGTCCATTCAGACTAATAGAAGGAGAAAATATGGTGTCATTCAAATGAATTGACATATAAGAAAAGGATTACAGGGGTTGTGTGACTGTATATCATAAAAAAAACATACCACATTTTTTGGGGTCCAAAATCGTGCTTCCATAATCAGCCCTCCAAACATCTTATAAAATAATCACATCTCACCTGGCCCTTAATAATATGCATGAAGCGCGACATCAGCTCTGGACACTCCAGCAGGAAGTGGAAGTGGTTAAAGATGATCTTTGGATTCCTGAAAAGGGGGAGGCAGAGACATGAACAGAAAGAGAAACAAGACAGGGGGAAGTGAGAGAAGTGGAAGTAAACTGAGAGGAAAGAAGTTGCTAGATCAATAGCCGGTCTCTCGGAGCTGTGTGAGGAGGTTGATATATGGCAGAGCGCCACATTGACTCACCTGGTTACAAAACACTTCAGCACCTCGTCATGCCTGCAGACAAACTCAATGAAGCGAGGGGACGTCATTCTGGGAGAGGAAGGTGGGGGGGGAGAGTGAGAAAGATGGAGTGAGAAAGGAAAAGAGATGGACAGCAACAACAACTCTGCTACAGTATCTGCTTTACAATTAGATGTGGATCACTCATTTCTTCACTGAAATGATGTTGGGTCATAATGGAAGATGAGACTTATCCAGAACACTAAAGGTGAGCAGGTAGCCTGGCATTGCCAGACTAATTCGCAAATTCATATAGGATGGGTGGAAATCTGTCTGACGAATCTGCCGGCTCGGCAGATTTGTCTGGTTCCCAGGCTGGAGAACAGGGTGGACAGCGGAGGAGCAACAAAAACAAAATAACAGACATCTCATTTCAGCAGGCATGTCAATAACAGGCCTCTATTGGCTGTTAATTAAGCATCCTTAACGGTCTACTTGCATATAATTATGGGCTTGGTGAAGAGTTTAAACAAAGAGAGATAAATGTGGGTGCAAACAGGAGGTAGATGAGGCAGGGGAGCTCACAGTGGGAGGTGGAGGAGGACAAGTTGTCTCAAGTACTAAGTAAGTACTAAGAGAGATAAAGTGATATTTTAGATTAGCCTGATAAATTCACTAGTTAACTAGTGAAGGCCAAAATGCTGACTAGTTAACTAGTTAAAGCTTCTTCTGACCTTACTAGTTAACTAGTGAGGGTCAAAATGTTTACTAGTTGAGCTAGTGGGGTCCAAAATATGCACTAGTTACAATAGTGAGAGGCATTTTGACTTAACTAGTCAACTAGTGAGGTTCAAAATGGTCACTAGTTTTGGCAAAGTCATGGTCACACTGTCATTCTGTGCGAAACATGTTACACATAGAGACAGAGACGGGAGCACATACTGAGCATATAGATATAATGCACAGCGCAGCTGGTGCAGCTGGGTCAGATCTAGCTTGGATCACGTTCATACCTCAAACGAAGCGTACCAGAATTCGTTTGTGACCGGACAGAGACCACCTCTTCAACAAGGTTGTTTTGGTCCCCACCCGAGTGTGATTACTGTGTTCACACCTGCTCAAACGAACCGCACCAAGGGGGTAAACGCTCCAGGGTTCAATTCGACCAAACTAAACAAGGCAGGTGTGAAAACGCCCTTACATGTCTGCTTTTCCCTATTGCTAGTGTAACATGGTAGGCAGGAATGTTCTAGGACACCCACATTTTACTGTCCTTGAAGGCACCACTACTAAAAATGCAGAAACTTAGTTTGTAGTCTAAGGCAAATCTCCGAAGTCTGCCGGATGACGCATGTTGCGTCACCTGTAGTAATGGCAGTAGCAGTACCCTCAGTAGTAGCAGTAGTAGTGGCTGTTGTAGTAGTTCTGGTGTCAGCATTATTACAATTGTAGTAGAAGTAGTCGGAAGTACCATAAAAGCAGCAGTAACTTTGGTAATAGTACTAGTGTCAGCATTAGTAGTAGTAATGTCAGTTCCCCCACAAAAGACTGTGTTCTGCAGTATACTGGCTGGAGCTCTGAAGGTCTGTTTACATTAGAGCTGATACTTAAAGGATGGTGATGGAAATTCTATATTTTTCTTATTGTCAACAAATATCACAAACTCTTGACTTTGTACTGAATAAGAATAATAAAAATATAAAAATTCGCCAGCCTTATCCTTTAGTGCTCTCTATGTTAAATCATGCTTCCTCCTTATTCTACTAATTAGATATAACAGCAGACAGATGATGGCTGAGCACAGACCCTTGTGGCATCTGACAGGAGCAGCACATGTAGAAGGCCTGGATCACAGCGCTGAGCCGATTGGCTGTCATGGAAATGACGTCCTCCCCGTCGGCATACGCTTCTGTTTCCATGACGATCTGACGGTCCAACGAGGAGGGGAGCTTCGTTGTGGAGGTGGAGTGGTCGACTTCCCGCTGTTTGAGAAGCAGAGAGGCTATCTCGCTGCTGGAGGAGGAGGAAGAGGGGTTCTTCCTGTTCCTGTCCAACTCTGTGGAGATCAGCACCAGCCACTCATCCAGGGAGTGCCACAGCAGCTCCAATGGCTGCCCGCACACAAACAGGAGGTGAGAGGAAGACAGGATCCAAGAGAAAACAAAGAGAATGAGCCATGAAGACATTACAAGAGAGGAATGGCTTTGACCTTCAGGGTATCTGCAGGTTTGACAAAGCATCATTCAAGGCTCTTTATTGTTATTTGGGACTGAATTACGGCCACTTTCAAAGAAACAATAAGCTCATGTCATGAAAGTTCTGACTCTACTAAAGGCCACTGAAAGGAACATTTTCAGAATTTTCAAGGACCTGAAGACACCCTGTCAGTTTCACCAGCGCAGAAGTTTAAAAGGGATGGTTCACACAAATTAAAGAAATGCTTTTTTTTTCTTCACTTCCCTCTTTTCAGTGTTTTTGGGAAGCTAGGCTAACCAGGTCCTGACTCCAGCTCTTAGATAGAAAGCAAATGAGTGCATTTTCCAAAACTTTGAGCCATTACTTAGGTTTTTAATAAGTGAAATGAGCCAGAACAGTGCACATCAAAATCACACAAGTGGATGAAATCTCTGTTTAGGATTGGGCAATATGACAACATATATTATAACTTGAAACTATAGAGATTTAACATCCAACGTGTTGCTACTCTGTTTCTACCTATGTAGCCATATCAGGCCATTGTGGGAAATGTATTTCACTGTAGCCTAAAATAGACATTCTCCTCAAGATATATATTGCAATATAGATACACTATCTATCACAATATGATGGATATCTTAAGTATATTACATAAATTACATATGTGGTGTTAGATTTTGTCCATATCGCCCGCCCCCAGCTCCATCCAAACCCACCACAGATCAAAGAGTATCAATCATTTTCAAAGGATATTTTTTTTTATAATACCATCAAAGTACATCATCTATCTTTCGATTCAGAGGAAGATGAAATCTAAAAGCCCAGTTACCTTGATGAGAGTAAATAAAGATCATATTTCCCAAATCTCATCATGTCAATGGGCCTCATTTACTAATTTGTGCAAAAAATTGTTAATTAATTTGCTCACAAAATAAGTGTGCACACAAAATTATCATCATGACACATTTGCACTGGCCAATTTTGTGTTCTTACCACTGTGCGTATGTTAGTGAATCAGAATCATTCTAAATTGAGAGGTATGTGCCCGATATTTGCAATCAGCATACTGCCACGCCCCCATTTCTCTATATAAGGAAATAAATTTGCCAAGAAGTGTATCATGGAGAAAGTGATGAAGTTGTTGTAAGAGAGAAACATGGCCCCTAAAGCAAAAAAGCAAAAGAATTTTACAACTGAAGAAACTGAAACAATAGTGTCCGAGGTGGAAGGCAGAAAAACCTCGTCCACAGCCAGCTGGCTCTCCTGGACGCTGTGAAGGACATAGTGTCAGGCATAAAAGACATTAAGGAAACACTGAAACAATTACTGGATGCCCTCATTAATAAATAAGTGCATGTTTTGAAGTGTTGTGTGTTTCATTTGCTTCAGAAAAATGTAGATACACTCCAGATGCCGTATGGTGGCCTACATAGTAGTTGCATTAGTGGCTTCAATTTCAGAAAATGTTCAAGTGTCCAACATGGAAAAGCCAGTTGTTAACAGTGTTATTAAGTTTGCCATTTTAAAATGTGGCAATTTAATTTATCATCATTAGAGACGCTGCATTAAGTCATGGCGAGCCTGAACTGCAGCCCTGCTGGGAGGTCACATATTCGGTTGTCGGCCTGCAGTCTAGTTGCAGCTCTGTTCCAGGTGGTAGAGGAATGCCATGAGCCATTGCAATGTTATGAAGGACACAGCATGCCAGAATGATACTACACACCTTCTAAGGGGTATAAAGGCCCCCAGCTGTGCCCAAACATATCCAACTGCCCTTGAGCAGCCCTACGGTGTGCGTGTGGGCATGGTGGAACCTGAACCTGAGAAGGTATCGGGTGAGAGCGGTGTGTCCCATGACTTAGATGGCATTCCACGGAATTGCATAGCTGCAGCAAAACTTGTCTTGGCAGTCAGAAACAGCTGATAAGCTATTCATCACTCTCTTCAAACATGTTATATCGGTCTTTGAAGATGTGCTTTCTCCTGAATGCACGGGCTGCAAGGCTAGATATGCCATCTTAACACTTGCTTGGAGGTAAATTGGAATCTTTTATATATCCTGCATGCCTTTTAATAGGCTACCAATTAAACAGTTAGCTACCAATTAACATTGGCTATGGACCAATGTGGACATCCTCATATACTCCATTGTAAGCTAGGACTGGGACACTCAGTTGAATATTTTAATTATGACAATAATTGATGAAGATGAAAGGGCGTCAACTTTGCGGTTTTTTAAAACCTTTGACCAAAGCATTAGTAAATTAATGGTTTTAAATATTGTTGTGTATTAATGCCTTTTTTTAATGAATGAAGTTTTAATATGCTATGCATTTAGTTAAAAGGTGTGTGTTTACATTTTTTAAGACATCTGAGCCTTCATCATTTGTGCGTAGGCATGATCTGAGGCAATTTGTTTGCAGAGTATGAACAAATTCAGGTAAGAAAATATCGATGAATCCTGTACGGTCTAAGCACAGATTTGTTCGTATGCACTGTTTGTGAATGAGGCTCAATATATTTGACCAGCACAGGTTTATGATTTACTGCAAATATGAAATATGTCCATGGCTCACATCTAAGACAGCAGAACTTGTCCAAGAACACTCATCTTTTTGTACTGTCTCCACATCCATCTGTCTCCCACACATCTGCAGCCAATGGAGTGAATTCTTATTGGCTTCTTATTTTAGTTGGAAAACATAAAGTCAGCTCACAGTAAACATGTGCCAGTGTTACCAACTGTCTTTCAGAGAAAGAAGCAAATATGGAAAGTTGCCAAAAATGTATATTCATATATCAGTTCACATCTATGGCTTTTTGTGTTTTTTTTCTTGCTTGCTTTCTGGTCATGAGATCTGACCAGGCGACAGACAACAAACACTGTAATTCTTACAAACTCCTGAATTTGTGAGCAAGTTTTATAATTACAGTTGAAGCCACTATGTGGAGAATTTTTATGTGATTACATAATCTTGAAAAACCTCTGATGGCATCAATTTATTCTTAGATCCTACAGTAATTGAACTACTTTACATACTGTTGGGGAGTTTTATCAGTAAAACTGTAGCAGATTTTATGAACAGATAATAGTAGACAATACTAAAATATTGGACTTCAGTAAATTAACTTGGTCACTTTAGTTTTACTGTCAAATGTTACTCAAGCAGGAAGAAATAATGCATTTTGTTGGGGACTATTTTCAGTGGTGGATGACTTTTGATATTCTAGTGAGTGTTTCTGGCAGCAGGACGGTGTGTTGTGGGATTGAATCAAAATAAACTACATTGTGTGTTCATGGTAATGAAGGAACATGTCACCCAGTGCAACAGTGTGACTCATTGATGTGTTTTTAATAGTTTTTGGACAACAATGGAGCTCTATGGAACAGAGGAATACGATATATCAGGCTTTATCAGGAATCATGCATAATATCACCAGACTTATTCTTTGTATCCTACTAAATGAAGAAGCGCAATGGTGCAGGCTAAAGCAGCGTGTAGAGCGAGCAGGTGAGCTTCTGTCAGATGTTCAAAGGTGCAAAGTGGGGAGAAGAGCTTAGGTTGTTTTATATTATATTCTAGCTCTAAAAGTAGAACACATATTTAGGAAGTTACTAGTGGTTTACCACAGCAGACTGATTAGGATTTTTGAATAATTCACCAATACATTTTACCCCTACACCAATTTTTAAGTCTTCATATCGACAGGGGCATTGGTAATGTTTCTTTAATTGTTGATTGAGTATGATTGTCAGTCTATACAAAACCCAGCACTTGCAACACCTTACAGATTACCATGTATTGTACCAACACCTCCCACTAACCTTAAAGACCTGGCTGCGAGGCGTCTTGTTGCCGTTGTAGCCCATGTCGTTGCCGTTGTTGGGTGATGAAGGCCCCAGACGGAACACATGGCAGAAAATACGAACGATTCTCAGCAGGCTCTTCATCTGAGCCTCATAACTGCTGGACAGGCTGAGGAGAGGAAGAGGTAAGATGAAGAACTGTCAAACACATTTTAGAACAATCAGTAGATTTGTGATGGAACGCAGGTCCACTACATGACACAAAACACTTCCACAGACAAGACAAGTGAGGCAATACAGAAATGTTTGCTGTTTATGAGAACTAATCATTTCCATGTTTTATGTGTCTGCGGTCTCTGAAACTCATCTACTATAACTCTTCACAAGAAAATGAATGAATCTATTCCTCACTGCAATATTTAAGACTGATAAAGAGTAAATGAACACAAATCAAATACAGCTCTGATATGACTGAAGTTGATTGGTAAACTGTCAAATAAGGCTGAACTCCAAACCACAGAGTTTCAGTTAGGAGCCAGTATTGATAGCTGAACCCAAAGAGTTTTAAAAACAGAGTTTTCTCTCTGCTTACGAACATATGTGTGTGTTGGGACCATCAAAACATGGCTTTGCTTTAAGGAGGGGTGGCTGTCACAAGTTGGCTATTGTCTGTTTTTCCTTTAATTAGTTAATCCTCTGTATATGCAACTAATATTAAAAAATGAAACATATATGTGAATATGAATATGCACAATTATACCTGAGCAGCTTGTGTCCATTGGTGGTTGCAACTTCAGCAAGACTGGTCAAAATCCTCTGATAATGACTGTCACTCTGCTGAGAGACATGCTCCAAAACCTGCCTGAGCTACACACACACACACACACACACACACACACAAGTCAACAGAAGTGTACACACAAGGGTTAATGAATGAATGTAGAAAAACTGCTCATACCATATTCTCTTTGATATCATCATTCTGTGTCATCTGGATGAGGGTCTGGAAGAGCCTGCCGTGGTGCTGGATGAGGATCTCACAGGTCTCCCCGTATCCTCCCTGAACACACACACAACAGGGACAGAAACCACAGAAGCTCAGCATGAACTATATGCGTATATGACTTGCACAACAGAGGAAACAGGGCAATGTGCATGAAAGGTGAAAAGGTGGTGAAATGTTCACCTGCACACAGAGATCCAGAGGAGTGATTCCATTCTTGTCAGCAAGGTATTTGGCACCTCGAGAGAGCAGAATCTGTGCGGTGTCTCTTTGGCCGTGGCTGCGAAATAAGTTGTAACATGTTTGAGTATTGGGACTTGGATATGCAAATGATTTTATCCAAAGTGACATACATCTGAGAGCTGATATAACACAAGCAGGGATCTAGTAAGGAGAGAACAACACAAGTAAGTGCCATAAAGCGAAGTTTGAGTCCGAGAGGGACGTAGATGCCAACAGGTGGTGCACAGAGGCAATATATTGAGTGCATAGAAGCAGATTGTTTTTTGTCTTTTTTTTTTTGATGAACCTTCAGTCCATCAAGTGCAGAGGTGTTCACAAAAGAACCGCGTCTTTAGTCATTTCTTAAAGATTGAAAGCAACTCTGCAGATCGAACAGAGTTTGGTAACTCGTTCCACCGCCGGGGAACTACAGAGGAGAAGAGTCTAGCTAGCAACTTAGGGCCCTGTTGTGTTGGTGGTACTAGGCACCTTTCATTGGCAGAGCGGGAGGGAGCGTAGACCTGAATGAGGGAGTTCAGGTAGGCGGGAGCTGTTTTAGTTGCTATTCTGTGGGCGAGTGTCAGTGTTTTGAATTTGATGTGGGCAGCAACTGGGAGCCAGTGGGGGGATACGAACAGTGGAGTGACATGTGCTGTTTTGGGCTGGCTGAAGACCAGATGTGCCGCCATGTTCTGGATAATCTGCAGAGGTTTTAATGTACATGCAGGGAGGTCTGCCATTAAGGAGTTGCAGTAGTCAATGCGTGATATTACGAGAGCCTGTACCAGGAGTTGTGCTGCATGCTCAGACAGGTAGGGTCTGATCTTCCTACTGTTGTACAGGGTAAATCAACACGACTGAGTGATTGAGGCCACATGAACCTTAAATGTTAGTTGGCCATCGATCATGACACCCAAGTTTTGGGCAGGTGGTGTTCTTTCATCCATGTCGATATATCGGCAAGGCATGACGAGATACAAGCCAAGACTGTGTGGTCCTGGGCAGGGTCAAGTGTAGTTTGTTGAGCAGTTTTTTTAGTACTCTGACATGTAAGTTAATAACTGGAAAGCCTACTTTTCATAAAATACAGACAGACATCCATCCATGCATCTTTACTCTTGAACTGTAAGAGGAAGTGTAAAGAGGTGAGGTGGGATCATTATGAATCACCAACATTACAATGACATAACTGATGACATCACCTGCAGGCAAAGTAAAGAGGTGTGGCTCCAGAGACGTTTGGCCGGTTGATGTCAGCTCCACTGTCCAGAAGACACAGCACCGTCTGACCGGATAAAACACGCACTTCTGTCACATACTGGGAAATATTTGACTGACATACTGGACAATAGGGGGAGGGTTATGAGCAATAATGCCAATGATTCTATGAATGCTTTGGTATAGAGGATTTGTTTTGCCTTTACTGAGCTGAAATAATAGATGCATGATATCAGTAGCTTACTGGGTGGCGTATGGACAACCCACACAGCTCCTTATTCTGAACCAAACTCCACCTCTGTGTGCTACAGAGACCCTGGAAGGTCATGAGAGGAATTTATTTCTGGACTATTTTTGCATTCTGTTGCAATACTTTTGTATTACCTCACAGTCTCAGGTTCCTTCGCAATTACTTTTGCAATCTATTGCAATAATTTTGTTTGCCCTCTGCCCATATTACCAGCACAAGTTGGTGCACACTCTGCTGTGGCTGGCTAATGTGCTAATGCTAAAGCTAGGGTCACATTGGGTAACTCAACCACAAGTCTGCATCAATTTGGGGCTGTGACACTTACAGTATGTATTTAACGGGTGTAACACCGGGGAATTGGCATGGTTGTGCTGGCTGAGCTATTCCTGAATACCTGTGGTATATGCTAGTGACACATCTATCATATTGGATAGACATGGCAGGTGTGTCTGGCTTTTCAACACTATCTTGGGCCAATTATTCTTGGCCAATTTTATTATCGTAGGTGCTGTAAAGTGCAGCCAGCCAATCACAATCACAGCTACAGCTGTAGCCATAGCCAAGTGGTATTCAAACACAGCCAGACATAACCAGCCACAGCAACATGTACACCTACTCACACTGTGGTCACAGCCAGTTAATGTCAGAGTCCAGCTGGAAATATGGATCAAATGGAATGCCAAAAGTAGTAGTGGTAGTTCCAAAATAAATTTCCCACAGTGATCTTACAGAGGCTTTGTGGCATGTTGAAAACTGTTCACACTGCTGGTAAAGCTTCCTATTTAAAGGCCTAAAAGCCCAACAAGTAACCCTAACAATGCTACTACTAACACCCAACTGGACTGAAGTAGCCTAAACCAAACAGCTGATGGCACCATTGACCACCAGCTGTGGACAAGTTTTGAGTCCTATGTGCTCACTAGCTGGGCTAAAAATAACTATCCATGTTTTATTCTTTTCTAAGAGATATTTTGAAATTGGCTCACAGTTTTGTGTCCATTCTGACAGGCTACATGTAAAGCTGTTTGCCCCATGGCATCCTCCACATCCACATTGGACACATGCTGGACCAGATCATGGAGGAGCTCCGTCCGCCCGTTCACTGCCAGCCAGTGGATCTACAGCACAGTAGCAGAGGGGCAGTCACTACCCTGACAACAAGAGGTCATAAACCAGCAGTCAAATAGATCACATTACAATCATTTGATCAGCAGAGATGATTACAATGATTTGAAGGCATTCAGTGCAACATGAGCCAGAGGATTACAGTCCACTCACAGCAGTCAGTCCCTCATTGTTGCAGATGTTGACATCAGCGTTATATTCCAATAGTTTGCCCATACACTTCTTCTGTCTGGAGGGAAGAGTGGATGAAGTGTTTAGTATTTCCATGAATAGAAATCTCACAGTCCCACACAGTCTGTTTCATGCCATTTCACACCTTAAACTGTCATGAAGGTTCATTTACTACATGCAAATAACATCTTAATGTCCAACTAGAAATACCACCTTGTGGTTGTATGCCTCCACCGACCAGTCAAGTCCCAGTTTACATCCATGTCTGTCTGTCTGTCTATTTGTAGTGAAGACTGAAGGAATTTAATAAAAGATATTATTTTCCTTGTATATGTTGACATGTTTGGCCAATAAAGCTGATACTGATAGAACACAAAGTTGTACCCATGACAATAAATAATGCTTCAGATATAGATGTTGCTGCAAAGAAGCTACAAATTCTAAAACATGGATGTTTCACACACATCTTCAACCTGGCAGCACAGAAGATCTGTACAATCACCACAGTTTCAAGGTGGGAACCAAGATTAGTGTCACAGATTCAGTATCTGGCCAAATGTGAAATATGGTCACAATTTCTCCTTCTGTTCCTGACTTATGGCGTTGAATAATGGCCAGAAAAGTGTTTCTGCCTTTGACCTTTTAGATATAAAATGTCATCACTTCATAATGTTATCCTATTAGACATTTGTGTGAAACTATGTCATAATTAGCATATGAATTCTTGAGTCATGGGCAAAAAATTGTTTTGTGAGGTCACAGTGATCTTGACCTTTGACGAGTAAATTCTAATCAATTCATCCTTGAGTCCAAGTGGACATTTGTGCCAAATTTGAAGAAATTCCCTCAAGGCGTTCCTGAGATATTGCCTTCACGAGAATGGACAGATAGGCGGACAGACAACCTGAAAACATAATGCCTCCAGCCACAGCTGTCGCTGGAGCATAACCTGGCATGTTAAGGAGACATTAGAGTAATGGAACCATATAGTTATATTTCACATAATATGAACAGTTTGATAAGCTACATTTGTTTCCAGATGTTGGTCACAGTCTGTGACATAGTCTGTTTCACTCTTAAGTTGGTTCAGAGTCTGCTCAGTTCACATGAACGAATGTTTTGCTTTATTATATAACTTATTCATCTACAGGCCTTACTTCCGTTCAGGTTCAGGATTTATTTTGACATAAGGTGGCACAAGTTAGTCTGTGTTAGAGAACACATACAGTTCAGACAGTAAATATTTGGACATTTACATATTTTTTGTTCTTCATGTGTATCTGTCCAATTACATTTGAACCCCTAAACTTTGGGCACTATGTATTAAAAGGGCTATATCCCCCACACTGTTATTTCTATAGTGATGTAAACCTACCCAAATGAAAGTGGAGACTTAGCATTTTAATGTAGTATCTGTTATCTTATTTCTTATTTCTTATTTTTTATTATCTTATTTTTTAAATGTAAAGAATAACAGAGCCTGAAGAACAAAGCAAAATGTGTGTGTCTGTCTGGACTGTATGAGTGCATGATTGGAAGCTGGAGCTATGAGGACTGTAATCTCCCACAAAGCTGGTGGATTGTCTAACAGAAATGAAATCTCACTGGCAACATTACTAAAGGAGAGTTAAAGTGGTTTTCCAGAGATTTATTATCACATTAAATAAGGCCTGGGGATTCGCAAGAGACACATTAAAAGACGAATGGTCAAAATCAAAGCAGCATAGGCTGAGATATCTTCAATTTTAACTCCAAAAAGCCTGGGTCCTACCCCTCCCATGAAGCAATGTGTCTTTCATCGTGCGCCTGCCCATTTCTTTCAAACTAGACTTTTAACTTTGGTTAAAAAAATTCTCATCTCCTCGCCCAAACCAACACACCGTAAATTCTCAAATGGGGGCCTTTATTTATCTCCACTGCAGAGAAAACCAGGGCTTTAATTCTAACTGGCCTCTATTATAAGAGGCTTTTATTCCCATTTCCCCTGTTCCCCTCTTAATGCAAACTCAGCACTTCCTCCATGTTTACCTGTTGTCTTGATAAATTCAGTATAATGTCCATTTCCATAGCACTAATTTCAGCAGTATAACATGTCATACTCACCACTCTGCTGCTCTCACTCTCTCTTTTTAATAGTAAAACTGTTTTCATTCAATAATTAGTTCCAGTCACTAGTATTTCCAGTTGTTTAGTTATCCCCAATGAAACATTTCCTGCATAGATACAGTATTTCACACAAAAAGTCTTCCAGTGGTCCAACAAGTATAATCTCTCCCTTTCCAGCTCGGCTTTTGGGAAACCTGCAGGAAGTGTTGAGCTTCGTTGATGGTATCTTACTATAATTTAAAAGTAAAATAAAGTAAAAGAGATTGAAAAAATTTGTGTATACAAACAGTGTTTCTGTTCACAATTTTTCAAGCCTGTCTTAAACCAACAGTCAGGAGCCCAAATGAGCACTGGAACATGTTTTTCTTGCTGTAATCATTCCTCCTGTTTTTACTGACCATTAGAAGATCCCTTCATAATGCACTTACAATGGAAGTATGGAGGACAAAATCCACCGTCCTCCTTCTGTGCATAAATGTATTTAAAAGTTTATCTGAAGCTAATATGAAGCTTCAGTATCCAAATGAGTCAAATCAAGTAGATATCTTTCAATGTTACAGTCTTTAGTGCCAAAGTTCCTCTTTTTGTTACTATACTTCCACCACAACTGACTCTGTTGTTGTACTGAGAATCAGTGTTGTGGAAATACACATCATATGTAGTAGTAGTACAGGTGATTCCACCCCTCCACAACATTACCCAGTATTTAACAGCAACTAACTTATTGGCTCATATAGTGTAGCGTAGTGTGTAGTGTGTACCCGTTCCTAGCAGCGAGGTGCAGTGGGGTGCAGCCTGAGATGTCCTGGTAGTTTGGGTTGGCTCCTCTCTTCAGCAGCAGAACCAGACACTCCACTGACCCACAGCTATGCAGAGATAATAGAGATATCAGTGTCAGAGCAGACTGTCTGCATATACACAAAATCACCTTTACTCAGTATGTGGCAGGTTAGTGTTTGGAATAGTAAAGAAATAGCATTTTAATTCATCAACACCACACTGTTACTCTACAATACTTTATTTATACATACATTTAAAAGGGAAAGTGCACAGTTCAAACATAAATGTCACCATTTGATGCACCATACCAGATTATAGCATCATGTACACATTGGCAGTTCCATACTGAGATGGGCTGGACTGAAGATATAATCATACAGTGTGTGATATTGAAGGATTCTTATCATTTGTCTTGTGATCCGGTCGCTTCCCCTTGGTCTCATTATATGATTATTTGAAATATTTTTGATATTTAGGACTGGAATCAGGACCATGATATTGTGTGTGTGTGTGAACCAGGGAGACTTAAAAGAAAAAAGTCACCAAAAAATGGCAAGCAAACAGTGAAAATAATGCAGTGTGCCATGAGAGGGAGACAAAGACGTATACTAAAATCAGGGTCACATGTTCTGTGTCATTGTTCAGTTTAGTGATTGATGTCCAAGTATTGAGTGCTCATAGAGTAACTATACCACAAAAGGGTTTTTTTTTTTTAATTTCTTGTTAAATATGGAATAAAACATACTTGTCCATTAAACCTTATGTGCTGGCAGAAGTTTCCACCTTAAAATCTGGCTCATTGAGCCGCCAATGAATGAACCAATGAATGAACCAATGAATGAAAAGCTGATGTTTGTGTGTTTAACAGTGTGCTAGTACGTCATCATAGATTACCAGTACTCACATATTAATCTTTGTTACATGTATTTTCTGCCTAACTACATCCTGTTCCAACCTATCTCTCTGGTGTATTTCTTGTGCTGCTGTAATGCTGTTTTCAATTCAGTATTTTTAATTTGGAGTGGCGTTTGTCCCTTTGCCCTCTGTTTTTAAAAAAAATCCTTTTCAACCCCCAGCCCCCATTATTCCCCACGTCACACGCTATGTAGCCATGATGTCATGTCTCATAGAGATGTCTGCTTGCACAGACACCCCACTTCTGCATTTTTTTTAAAAATATGCTGGAAGGCAGGATCCTGGCAGAAATTGGAGGTGAAATTGTGAATGTCTTACTTGGCAGCAATGTGTAGCAAACTTCTCTTCACACGTCCAAAGGCGTAGTTAACATCAAATTTGGAGTTGAGCAGCAACTCTGACACTGACCTTTGGGGAGCAGGATGGCACAAGTGAATCATTTCCTCAGGAGACAAGCACACAAATTCACTAAACTTCTGCATGTGCAGAAGAAATTGAGAAGACGAGATACGACTCATGACTGCTAGCAAAAACAAATAAACATTCCACAACACGTGCATTCACGGTGTGCCAACATTCATACACTATTCATGTTATAAAGTCTGGTTTGATGCTAACCTGTGCTGGTCAGCCATGACCATCGGCATAAGTGTGTACACTGCAGTCTCATTGTCTGTGGAGGGAAGAAAGAGAAGAAGAATACAACATTATATGTTATAACAGCAGCAGTTCACTTATCAGGCTAAATTTCACACTTACAAATAGACATATGCTTTATTACAGGATAAGACAGTCAACAATGGTTAATATGATCAATTATGTGCTGTGAAATAATAATGAATTTGAATAACAATCAATATTAATAATAAACAACTTTTGTCACATTTTACCATGTGTACTGATGACTGTCCTATGGGCTAAAGCCTTTACAAACAGAGCCATTATTAATGTTATCAGTAACACCAGTGATTTTTATTCTATGACAAGTCAAAATATCTGCTGCATTTAAAAGTAGATGTGAAGCTTATATGAGGCTTCATCAGTCTGAGTTAGTCATATCAAGTGGATATCTGACACATTTACAGTCTTTTTAGCATCAAATTCCCTCTTTGTGTTTCCTCGGACAGTGTTTCCCTGTTGAGTTGTGGTGGAAGTATAGTAACAAAAAGAGGGACTTTGGCACTAAAAAGACTGTAACGTTGAAAGATATCTACTTGATTTGACTCATTTGGACTCTGAAGCTTCATATTAGCTTGAGTAAACTTTTAAATACATTTTTGCACAGAAGGAGGGCTGTGGATTGTGTCCTCCATCACTTCCATCATAAATGCATTATGAAGGGATCTTGTAATGGTCAGTATGAACAGGAGGAATGATTACAGCAAGAAAAAACATGTTCCAGTGCTCATTTGGGCTCCTGACTGTTGGTTTAAGAACGACTGAGGTGACAGAGACTGGGGGTGTAGAAAGGCAGGTTGTGCTTGTGTACAGCAACAACAGGAGGTGAGAAGCAAATAAATGTGTTTCAAGTTCTACTTCCTCATTGCTCCTGCTGTTAATATGAAAATCCATTGTCTCTTAATGTTTATACACTGACAAAAGCCTTATTGAATACTGTACACAGCGGTATCTATATTGGTAATTCATATTCATATCAAACGTATGGGATGACACTGTTTTTGTATTCACATCACCTGTTAATAACCAAAGCCTTATGTAAGATGCTATAGAAAGCCAACATGGGTTTGACTATAATGATCTAATAAATATTTAATCCATCTAAGAGGCACATTTGTTCCTTTTATCAACACAGTAACACACCATTCAAAAGACAAACTACAAAAGGTAAAAGGTAAACATTGTATTGTATGTTTCTACTATCTGAGGCACAGTCCAGTTTAAAGAATTCCACCAGCAAAATTATTTCTAAACTGTATATAAATGGAGTCCCAGTTCTGCTGTCAAGTTAGACTAAATAACAGAACCTCACTGCCTTACAGTGAGTGTGTCCATGCTGGCACTCTGCATACACACACAGGGCTGTACAGGCCGAGGTAGCGTGCTATGATACTTCACTATGACTATATTAGCACGTGAACAGTGAACACCATTATTCACACTGGATGCTCGCACTGTTTTACATAAAGCCTTTATCATCCCGTGTCGTTACCTTCCGGGAGTTCCACGGTCCTGGCCCGGCGGAGGGAGCGAGTCAGCCGGCTGAGCTGTACGTTGAGCTGCTCCATCGCCCGTTCCATCATAGGTGAACGGTCGACCGAGAGGAACCGAGGGAACAAAGCGTCGCCCGTCGGCTTTATTTGTTCCCAATGAGGATGTGTTGTTCCTGGGCGTCGTCCATGTGCGCTGACAGAGGGAGAGCCGTGTCTCTGACACTGATTTTCCCTGCCTCTCTGATACACCAACAACGTTACTGCCCTGCCTCGAATACTTCCTGTTTTGATGACGTTGAAACGCTATGTGTTGTGGGTAGTGTAGTTTTTAAGACTTCTGGATTTAAAGGATTTTTTTTTTTTATCTAAAAATTTTTGTATGTTATTGCCCATCAGACTCCAGTCACACTTTTCCTGCCTCCCAGGCAGCTACTGGATTCCTTCCCACCTTATAAGAGAAACCTGAAACTTGATTCAGGCAGCTACTGGACAGTGAACATCATGCTGCTTCTGTTTCATACTTTGAATAAATTATACATGGTGGTTAATGGTTTTAATACAGAATCAATTGACTGTGTCTACTATTTGTTCATTTCTGTCCATCTACTTACGGAAATTGTTGTGCTAATTGACTAGATCACTACAATCTAGTCAATTTATTCATAGAACATGTTGTAAAACAACAAATGATGAACAAAATATCCGTACAGATACTGGCCACTGGTCATTAGGGTCAGGGGCTGTGCCCCACCTCCTATCACCAGAAAGAACTGTGTAAACAAATGACGTTATTATCAATTTTCAAACTTTTATCTGCTATAATTTATTCTACGAATGTAGCATCTTCATAAATTGCATTATATAATTTGTGTTAGGATTTCAGTTCATTTTTAATTGTTCCCTGCCTTGCTGCTTCAGACTGCGTTTCCTGATTCTACAGAGAAACTGCAATTAAAGCGCCTCGGAGCTCACCAGCCAGGAAATACTGTCATCACTCAAACTACTGGTAAAATGAACCGCAGTTTTAACGTGGTGAAGTTTGTCCAGAGGAAAAACCGCCATGCTGCCCTTTCCGAGCCGTCAGCTGGTGAGTGAAAGCATATTTTATCGTCCTGCCTGGGTGGTTGTGGTCCGTGCATTGGTCATATTGTTGTTGTGCTGGATGGATTGATATAGATGGTGACGAGTGTCAGTGTGTCCATGCTTATCTATTGAGGTTGTTGTCATAAAGTTGTTGTCACATAATGGGTTAGTATCCCTAATAAGTTGTCTTTGCGCTTCGTTGTGATGTTCAGCTCTTTGCTGTTCGCTTATGGCCCTGTAGGCAAACAAAACAAATCAAAGACGCTAACAAAGTTACACAGTACATAAAATAAAGCCAGCAGAAACGTCAGATAGGTCGGACCACCATGTTTAAC
Source organism: Thunnus maccoyii (assembly GCF_910596095.1). Taxonomy (NCBI): domain Eukaryota; kingdom Metazoa; phylum Chordata; class Actinopteri; order Scombriformes; family Scombridae; genus Thunnus; species Thunnus maccoyii. The sequence continues at coordinate 33,334,988 of NC_056542.1, forward strand.
TATATATTTTAAACGTTACAGTCACGGCTGAAAATGACAACAGAAAAAAACAAGTTTGCCAAGTTCACATATCTCCGCAATTCCATTCAACCCAGAAATGACTGTTGTTGTTAGTGCGACGTCACGGTCTGTAGTTCTAATGAATGGCGGAGTAGTCTTTGTAGTGATGAGGCTTTTTTTCATTTGAGCACGGCGATGCATGCTGTCATGCTGATTTGAGCACGTTCTAAATGTCTAGTTGACCAATCAGGTTGCTTGGTCAGAACTACCTGTTGTATAATTTAGGTTTGTGACAGTGGTAGTGTAACTTGTGTAATTTCTCTCTCTCTCTCTCTGTCTCTCTCTCTCTCTCTCTCTCTCTCTCTCTCTCTCACTCACTCTCTGACTCACTCACTCACTCTCTCTCTGACTCACTCACTCACTCTCACTCACACACACTCACTCACTCTCTCTCTCTGACTCACTCACACACACTCTCACACACACTCACTCACTCTCTCACTCTCTCTGACTCACTCACTCACTCTTTCTCTGACTCACTCACACACACACCACTTTGTTGTTTAAGTGTTTTGTGGAGTCATGCATGGACCCATAACATGTTAAAAAAACACATCAGTAGCAAGAGCAAGTACTATAGTTTTCCTGGTATGTAGCCTATCTATTGAAGTAGTTGGTGCCCCACCAATTTTTTTTACATATAAAACGCCACTGTCTACAGATAAGTTAAAATTGCATTATCCTTATAAACATGTATTCCAGGATAAACATATTTTAAGCCAGCTACATGTTTGGGTGTGCTATCTGACTCAGACTTGACTTTCAATGGACAAGTGAAAGCAGTTGTAAAATCCAGCGTTTTCAATGCAATAACAATGCAAAATAAGATCAATCCTTTATTATTAAAATGACCTAACAAAATATTGCAATATATTATTCTGTGGGCTCAGCCAAGACAGCCTACAGCACTTACAGCACTTACAGCTGATCCAGAATGCAGTGGCACAGCTTCTAAGTGGGTCCAGGAAGTATGAGCATATAATTCTTATTTTGGCGGCCATTCATTGGCTTCCAGTTATTTTATTGATTTTAAAATCTTACTGTTAATGTATACATGTATTGATTCACAAAATATTTAATAAATAAAATCTTCAAATTTGGTATGATTATAATTTTTTTAAACACAACTACAGTGATCTAACATATTCTATCTTGTTATACTGACACATATTTCTCACAAATTCATGAAATGAGTAAAAATGCCTTGTCAAATTTAGTGTAAGTATTTATTGCTTTTTTCCCTGAAAGAAGTATTTGGGCTGAGAAAGAAATAAGTGACTTGTTAAGATGCTGTCTTCTTTACTCGACAGCACTGACTGCTCATCGGTGACTTTATTACATGAACCAAGCATGCATGGCACATTATGGCCACAGGGGGGCACTCTAGTCCTACAAATACAATATCACATCCTTTACTCCCCATTAAAGCAACTGACTTTAGTTCTGCTGCAGCAAACAGTAGGACAAGACATTTTAATACAAATACTTATTAAACACACATGGTGCACTGGCTTATACGTCAACCCACATTCAAAACAATACACCAGTAAATTCAGCAAAGACTCTGACGTGAAAGTTGTGACATTTAATGAGTTTGTGGCTAAAGCTGGCTGTGTCTATGTGGAAAAAAATATATAATAAAAATGGATTTGCATCAACACATGATCACACAACAGAGAAAGCTTACATTTTCCACAAACAGTGAAAGAATTTATATTGGTTCTGTTCTGAGAGTTATCTACTAGCATCGCAGCAATTTTTTTAATTAAGGCAAACCACTTTAGCAGAGTTGTTGCAACTGAAATAAGTCATTTTTAAAGTTTATGATCATGTAAAATATTACAGTATTATACCTTTGTATATTTTCAACAATGGAAGTGTGGAAACAGTGAACACAGTGTAAAACGCAACAACACCAGTAACAATACAGAAACATTAAATAAAATGAGACACATGTCCATGAGTCTTTTGTCCAGTTGCATGCTGGGAGGCCTCCCTACATACCTACTGTACCACATACTGCACACAAACTACTGATATTAGGCTAGCTACAATATTTGTCCTCCTCCACCAACTTCATTTAATCCAAATTTAGAAAAACACTTTGGTCAAACTCTAAAATTAAAACAAAGAGTTTTAGACGGCTGGAATTACAAAATGTGCATTGAATGAACAATATTTTCAGTGTATCAGCCAAAATTGGTTTTTCTTTTTTTTTTTTCTTTTTAGCACATAAACATTTTTGATGAGGATCCCTTAAATTTGGTTATTAAAGAACAGTGTCCGGGACATTGTCTTGGGACATTTTACAGTGTGAAAATCTATTTTTCAGCGCTCTCTGGAGGACAAACTATGTCATGGAGACACTGGTTTCTAAATGACCTGAAACATATCTTTCTGTACTGCAGTTTCTTGACATTTTTTCCCCTGCAGGCTACACTTCCTCAGTGGAGGTGCTGGACAGACGGCGAGGCTTGGAGGGAGACTCTTCGAAAACGTCGTCCTCCATGCCTTCTTCTATGGGCTTCATTTTTGAGGAGGTTTTGGTGCTAGGTGATTTTTCTAAAAAAAAAACACCAAAAAAACAACAGTATTACAGTTGATTCTATTCAATGTTTTTAACACATAAAGAGTTAAAGTCCTCTTTATTGTATGCACACAGGGATGAAAAAAATGCATCATCCCAGCTCAACAACCAATACAAGTAGTCACATGTCACAAACAACACAAACCTCCCTCCATGTAGCAAACAGTCCAAACTAGAGGGAGTTATTATCACAATCACATACACACACATACACCCCCGGACCCCAGCACATGGATGAGTGGATGAACAGATACTGTGAGACCAGAAAACATCCTGTCAATGTGTTTCCATTAACACATTGCTGCATTAAAACTCTAAGAGCTCTTGTGCAGAATAGAAATGGAGCTGCTCCTCTGCACTAAAAGCATTTTGAAGAGCAATGCTCCACTACAGGTGCTTTTAGTCTGTACCCAGGCAGCAACAGATGCAAATATTTGGTTTTTAGAGAGAGTCTCCTCCTAATGCATGTGTTGCATTCACTCTATTCTGGAGAAAATGAATGAGTGATGTCACTTGGGTTCAACAAATATGTGTTGTTGAAGGAAGCGATGGATATTTTTAGATAAAAGCTGTTAAGCTGAAGTTTTACTTTAAAATGAGTGCTGTTGTGCAAATACTTCCCTTGGTTCAGATTTTCTACTTAATATTGTCAGAATAAAAACCTTTTTAGAGGCAGCTCTTTCAGTATAAGTCTGTACTGAGATGCTGTATCAGTAAAATCACACATCAGATCAAATGTGACAAACAGTAAGATCAATGGCTATCCACTGACATAATGTAAATTAGTATTGTTTAAAGGTCCCCCTTAAAGCTGGGGGACTCACAAGAGACTGATTACAAAAAGAATGTTTAAAATCTGTGCGATGGTGACTGAGAGATCTTCAGTCTTCGGATGCATTCAGACCAATTTTTAGCTCTAATGAGGCCAGTCAGTGCAGTGGTGCAGTGGGGCTGCTAAAACTAAAGGCTCTGGAAAAAAAAAACCTAGGGTCATCTGCCAAAAAAGTTGAACCTAGCTGCAACTTTTGCTAACCAAGCCTAAGCAAACCTAACCTTGTGTCCTCCTCCGTGTATTTTGATGGTTCCTCATTAAAAAGAGTGAGAGAGAAACGTTGCGACCATGAAGTGCAACATGCTAACCACGGGTACCCGCAGTCCTCAGAGGTTTACTTTTTGTCATATCTCTCAGGTGCTTTATTCTATTATTCAAATATTTCATGAGTTTGTCAATCAATTTGTTCCGAATGACTTCATATCATTGTTTTCTGTTCTGTTTTAATTAGTGCTTTTTAAAAATACAAAGGTATTGTTCTGGGGGACCCCAGTCAAAAGCATCCAATGTCGCCTATGCAGTTTTAATAGATGGAACTATTTATAGAGGTCATGTTTGCCATGGTTCCCTATTTAAAGTATCACTCATTATCAGCGGGGTAGGGGCAATTTGTATTAAAGAAAAGCATATATGTGAAATATGTTGGTAGGATGAGGGTTAATGATTGTGATGTTGATTTGTTCTATATATTTTAACTTTTTTTGGCCAGATTGCCAAGACATTTGTTATTGACATGGTCTCCAGAGGATGATTTGTAATAGTTTTTACAAACCTTTGACCTTCAGAAATTTTCCACCACATCAACACTTTAAAAAGCTGTTGTCGCACACTTGTAGCCACTGTGTGAAAAAATATATTTGAATAATTTACCAACGTTTTGACATGACAGTCTTCTTCAGGGTTATCAATACTGTTTTCTTTCACACCTATACTTTCATCGTGGTCAGCGTCTCTCAGCATCTAAAAAGCTGTTGACAGTTACTGTGGGTATTTATGGTCCTCAAGTCTTAGTATTTTAGTCACTGCCATACCTTTCCACATCTGCAGGTCAGAATTTTCATTTCAACACAAAGCATGTCAAAACATAATGGAGTGCAATAAACATTTCCCATTTTGGACACTCAACAAATTTTCCCTGTGAGCCTCTACTGGTCCAAAATTTCAGCGTTGCACATAAGTTAGATGTATGCAGCTGGTGATATTTGGTTTTGTTTTGCGCAGATGTATGTTCTGTTATTTGGCTATTTTATTTTGTAGATAAATGTTATATGTTGTTATTTTATGTACATGTCTTGTCTTTGTACCTGTATGTTCAATAAAAATATTTAGATGTCATAATTAGATGCAACAAAATGTAAATGAACATGTTTGATTTTAATGATATAATTGATTTTAATAATTCTAACAATAATTCAAACCAATGTATCAGTCTAATGAAATTAAGCAATGATTAAGCAGTAATAGCAGATGTTAAAATACCACACAGGTTCAAAGCACACCTTAAGAGCAGGCAGAATATGGAGCTTTCCAGGTTAAATCCTGATTGGTTTAAAGTAGTAATGATTTGGTTACACAGTGACTTGAGAAGAGAATCAGGACAGATGTTTGGGATGTGGTAGAGGTGGTGGTTGGGGGAGGGCTGAGATAAAAGAGGTGGTCTTACAGCCCTGTCAGGGAATGGTTGAATCTGAGGAGTCCCAGCTGGAGGAGCAACAGGAGGAACACATCAGAGAAAAGCTGACATAATTTTTTAGAAAAGCATGCAACCGGTCAGGAAACAAACTGCTTCCACTGTGTAATATCAAATAATTCCATGTATGTTTTGACATTAAAAAAAAAATCACAAAAACCTGATGTCCCATTCTCAATGCTGTTGCAGCAGTTCACATCAAGGCAAAAACAGAGATGGTGTGTCTTTTACTCATTCATTATTGTTAAGAGGATTAAATAAAACATAATAAAATAATAATAAAATCACGTGAGCTGTGGTTTTGTACACTAATGTTATTATGCTGTGATTTAAATTTGGTGCATCTGCATCTAATTACAGTAAAGGTAATGTGTGGAGCAAAAACTAGCCTAGATGTGTCAGTCTGTTCATAATATAGTATTTTAAAAGGTAAATCATTCCTGCTGGTCTAATACATGTTGTAGTGTTGTTGTGACTATCAGCAGATTATTTATAGCACATTCAAAACATATTATATTTTAGCAGCAAGACCTAGCATTTGCAACAGTAATGCTTAGTAACTGTATAAAACAGCAATTCTAAACAAAAATCTGTTAAATGTTTAAAGATTAAGACAAAAATATATTTTGTGAGGTGTAAACGTGCTTCAGCAGGTATCAATATTCATCTTGATTTGGCATATATATATATATATATATATATATATATGTATTTATTTAGTCAATGGATATAACCATACACTCTTTATGATGAGATAGCAGTCAATAGTCTGACTGTTAATAAGAGGAAACGTTAATGTGTGGGTATGCAGGTGTACTTAAGCACCTCTGACTACTTATTACTGTGGTGATAATTGCTCTGGTGTATTTTTCTGCCACTTTAACAGAGCTGTTGACAAGCTGACATATTCAAGTGTTAGCAGGACAGAGGACACAGGACATATTACTACCACTAAATATCAGATATTTCATATTTAGCCTTATTTAGATTAGCAGCCACACATTTCTCCCTTCTCTATTTCTCTTTTTAGCGTCGTCAGGTTAGGCTATCCCATTGTTGCTAACTTTGGAGCTAACCTCTTCACTTTTCCAGCAGTTGGGGAAATAACAGACATGACTTTTCATGGTCTTGACAAGCTGCAGCATTTATTAACTGACACACTGTAGTCTGTACTGTACATTTACTGTCAGACTGACAACTTACTGCTAACCTTTTCCTCTACTCCGCGAGCATTCACTGTCACTTTTCTGACGCTTGCTCTCTTGCTTAACCACTCACTTGTTTACGCTCTTCCCTATTCCTTAAAAGAAGTTACGCTACCTGCAGTTTCTCAGGCAACGACACAGACGTTGACTCACGTTTCTGTTCTCCTAATCGCTATTGATTTCCGAATGAATGGATATTTGGCATTATTGTTGGCATTTGAAAAAATATTTTTTGGCCTGGCGGGGGTTCTTGTTGGCCTGGCGGCCCGCCAGGCCTGTACTATTATAGGGGAAACACTGTTACCAGACACTAGAGAAAATATTTTTGTGATGAAGAATAGGAAAGGGTGTCATTACATTGTCAAGCAAGCAATATATTTTAATTTACACCTTGTGCATATTACAACTTAGTAATGGTAATGTTTATATAGTAAGGATGGGTGCTGCTTTTGTTGGAAGCTGTCTTTTAGGAACATACAGTGCTGCTTGAAAGTTTGTTAACCCTTTAGAATTATCTGTATTTCCGCATAGATATAACCTAAAATGTGATCAGATATTTACAGAAGTCCTAAAACTAGACACAGTGAACCCAATTAAACAAATGAGACAAAAAAATAATTTTTTTCATCTTTTTCATTTATTTATTGAGGAAAATTATCCAATCTTACACATTTGTGTGAGGCAAAAGTATGTTAACACTTGCTTTCAGTAACTGGTGTGACCCCCTTTTGCAGCAATAACTTCAATCAAACGTTTCCAGTAATTGTTTTATCAACCCTGCACATCAGCTTGGAGGAATTTTAGCCCATTTGTCCTTACGTAACAGTCTCAACTCAGGGATGTTGTGGACTTCTTTGCATGAACTACATGCTTCAGGTCCTTCCACAGCACTTCTATAGGATTAAGGTCAGGACTTCGACTCAGCCATTCCAAAACATTATCTTTCTTCTGCTTTAACCATTCTTTGGTAGAACGACTTGTCGTTTAGTGTCGTTGTCTTACTGCATGACCCACTTTCTGTTGAACTTCAGTTCACAGTCAGATACCTTGACATTTTCCTGTAGAATTCGCTGGTACAACTCAGAACTCATAGCTCCATCAATGATTGCAAGCTGTCCTAGTTCAGAGGCAGCAAAGCAGCCCAAACCATGATACTAGCACCACCATGTTTCACAGATAGGGTAAGGTTCTTATACTGGAATGCAGTGTTTGCTCATCGCCAAACAGAACGCTTCTCATTCAAGCCAAAAAGTTTGATTTTGGTCTCATGCATCCACAGAACATTGTTCCAATCACCTTCTGGCTTATCCATGTGGTCTTGAGCGAACCGGAGACGGCAGCAATGTTCTGATTGTGATTTGATTTGATTTGATTTATTGAACAGGACAGTGTGCAGTATTAAGCATAAATGATGCACTGCACCAGAGTTAGCTTGAAGCTAATTTGCATCTGTAGTAGTCTTGGAGAGAAGTGGCTTTTTTCCTTGCAACTCTGCCATGCACACCATTCAATGTTCTCCCGAAGATGGACTCATTAACATCGACTGTAGTCACTGCAAGAGAGACCTTTAGTTTCCAAGACGTTACCCTGGGGTCCGTCGTGGCCTCCTGGACTATTACACGCCTGCTCTTGGTGTGATCTTTGTTGTTCAACCACTCCTGGGGAGGGTAACAATGGTGTTGGATGTCTTCAATTTGTATATGATCTGCCTGGCAGCCGACTGGTCCAAACTCTTCACAAATGGTCTTGTAACCCTTTCCAGCTTGGTGAACATCAACAACTCTTCTTCTAAGCTCCTCAGAAATCTCCTTTGTTTGAGCCATGACACACTTCCACAAACCTGTGTTGTGAAGCTCATAGTTTAACAATGAAGACCCAGATTTCTCTTCTTTAAATAGGGCAGGGCCTCCCAGACTCACACTTGATTGTCATTCCATTGATTGAAACACCCATTTGTAATTTCCCCTTTCAAATGAATTGATAATCTTAGGGGTTCACATACTTTTGCCACGCACAAATATGTAATGTTGGATCATTTTCCTCAATAAATAAATGAACAAGTGTAAAGTTTTTGTCTCATTTGTTAACTGATGTCTCTTTATCTAGTTTTAGGACTTGAGTGGAAATCTGATCATGTTTTAGGTCACATTTGTGCAGAAATAGAGCAAATTCTAAAGGGTTCACAAACTTTCAAGCAGCACTGTATGTTCTGAGAGACTGTCCCAATGCTTATGTGTCAGTATGGATCCTACAACGTTATCTAATATTATTATCATAGCTTGTATCATTAATTTTACTGACACTACACTTTAAAGAGCCCCTCCACACATGTATTGAGTCATATATAAATACTTGAAACAATAATGTGTGTCTGATGTGGTTTTTCCACAAAAAAAGTGTAATTACCACGTTAAAATCCATAAAATGACATCTATTCTTTCTTCGTCATTAAAAATTCCAGAATCTATGAATATGCAAGTATATTTCCGTTCAGAAGTGTAAATGTTGGAAATAAGATGCCTCCTATCTCACTGTAAAGTCCATTCTCAGTGTTTGTGCACTGGAGGCTTCAAGTTTCCATATCACACTTGTGTAAGTTGCATACTGGACCAGGGTTAGCTTCCAAACTAGTTGTGATGTCACAAATCCTGCTTGTAGGTCCACCCCTTAAAATCAGTGTATGATATGAAAACAAACTCTGCACATACATCATTCTGCACAGTGAAGCTCAAACATTCAACTGTAGGAACAAGAAGAAAAACATATTTTTCAGTGGAGGGGGACTTTACGACTAGATCTGATTGTATGATTAAGAACACATCTAATAGGTTTCTTTGAGGTTTGGACTGCTAGAGTCATTGGGATTAGAGCAGGGACATTGACTTATGGAGTAATCTGCCATAAACTTGGTGCCCTCCTGTAAGCTAGAAACACATTGCAACACCTTGCTGGATGATCATGTGACTTACGGATAGAGGAGCCAGCAGATCCTCCTCGTAGGATCTGGTTCAGTACATCATCAGTGTCACTGGTACTGGCCATGCTGTTCCTCATCTGCATCATAGACAGCTGAGAGCACAGGCTGGGTTGGCGGTCCATCTTCTTCACTGCCTGTGACACATCAACCACCATCATCACCACCACAATTATTACTGTTACCACTATCATCCAGTGTGATGTTTTTGCTTTAATGCTTACAGTGTCTGTGTTTACAAAGCATAATGTGACAGACAGCAGATCTTGACCCACCTTGTCACTGAGTGTGGGGTCATTGAGAGAGTAGAGTTTGTTGGTGATGTCTTTGCCAATGAGGTACCTGAACACCTCATTGAGGAATGTATCTGACTCCAGGAAGTAGGTGAGCCTCTCTCGAGACCAACACAGAAACTTACAGTTCTCCTCTGCCATGATGGTCACCTGTTCATCAAATCAAATAAAAAGCCACCTCACATCTGTTTTAAATGATTGTTCTCTTCATGAAACAGAATGAGCAGGAAGTGAAAGTTTTAATCCATTATTCATTTCACCACTGCAACCATTAAGGCTATGTGGAGATGAGAAGAGCACATTAGTCATAAGAAGAAGTATTAAGAATTTATTATTGTTAAGACAATGACGGCACAGAGTTTCATCCGTTCTTTTATCTACATCATGTGTGACTTGTACTTACCTGGAACTTCTCTCCTCTGTTCATCGCAGTGGACCTGAACTCTGGAGAGTCTATAAATGAATTGGTGTAGATGTTGTGGAGGAAATGGCCTCGGTATGACACCTTCATCCTGTCAAACAGAAATATTAAAGTCAAAATGAATCCATTTTAAGTCATTTTAAAGGAACAGTTTGTCAGCCTGATTAGCCAAATTACAAAACACTCCTATGTGTCGTTCTGGAGTCACATGGTCAAACCACGTATTTAGTCATTTAATTTGGACTTGTTTGAACCATATTTCAAGTTTGATTTTAAAAATGCTGTATTTAGTGCAGTTACCTATTGATAATACAGTCGCCATGGCAACTATCCTTGTTTTTTGTGGAGGTATTGAGTGAGTTTAACAAAGTGACTTAAAGGAGGGGGTGCCATTACATGTACAATTTAAAGTATCCATGTCCATGTTCATGCACTGTTTAAAACTTTCCAAACCACATTAATGATATCTCTGCAGGACATCACAGTGGTGATAATGATTGGGTGCTTATAGAGTACTGTATGTGTTTGTTTATAGAGTCAGTCTATTAGCTTTAATATGGAAACTCCAGTTTGGGACCAACTTGTGAGGCAGCAGCTGAGGTTTGAGATAGGGGTGCAACAGATCACAAAACTCACGGTTCAGATCACATCACGGATTTGAGTCACAGATCGGATCATTTTTCAGATCAGCAAAAAAAATAGAATAAAATTTTTAAAAAACTTTGCTTTCCATATATTCTGTAAAACACTTACAGCAAGGAACTTTTGCCCATGGTCTTAAATGAAAACAACATTCAAGATGTCCAATGTTTAAATAAAATCTTAAAATATATAAAATATTTAATGCTCAATTGTTAAATTAAATTGCAATATGAGGCATTGAGAGAATCATCGCATGCATGCAAGTAAAACTGAACTATTTCAGCAACCTTTTCAACTTGTTTCTTAAAAGTCAAATTTGAATCTAAAACAATTTCTAAGATATTTAAAGTTATCAATAACTTTTCTCTGTTTACCAGTGCATAAGAGGATGTCAACAATTCCATAACATACAACACTGCTTCATCTACATACATTTTTGTTTGAATTTCAGGACAAGCTAAAGGCATGTCATTTATACAGACCCTAAAGCAGTGGTAGGCAAAAGCAGCCTGTGGGCCAGATCCAGCCCTCCAGCAAAAATATTAAGCCTCCTGATGACAACTGAAGTTTTAACTTTCATAGTTTACACCAAAACCTTTACACAGTTTTTCACAGATATACTGTAGATGAACAGCGCATGTTGCTGTAATTTAATCTACTTAACCTACCACAAGACATTTTAACTTGTGAACTCTAACACTGTTTTAATTCCACTACTTTAGCCTGTTGGACCAGAACGGATCAGTTCTTCACAAACACAAATACATGGTAGTTGAATAGAAAATTGCCTTTTTTTTTAGCACAAATGAAGCAGGCTACTGTTTTTTATTGTGAGTGAATTACCAGTAAAGTACGTCTCAAGTCTCAAAGTGCAACACAGATTATATATTTGCATATATGGTCATTTTTGGCCAAATGAGTATTAAAATAAGTTGTTAGCGCTTACTTACTGATGGGAAACATGACATTTGCCCTTCAATACAACCCTAAACACTGTTATAAATCTATTTTATTCTTAAATTAATCGAAACAAATAAACAAAAAATACAGGCCTGCATTTTCACCGAGCTGGTTCACGGCCCACCAAGAAAAAAATTTGATTAAGTTCTTCGGTGCGCAGTAAAGGGCCTAATATGGAACCTGGCTAGAGCCGGGCTAGCTGTTTCCACCTGTTTAATGTTAAGCTAAGCTAACCACCAGCCAGTATGAGTGAGTCTATCCTTCATATGTGGTGGACAACACAAACAGGACAATATCAAATTCTTACTAATAAACGAATAACAGTTGCAATCATCCTGTTACATCATTCCAACCACACAGAGCAACTTTCACATAGTAGTTGCTAGTACAGCACATACTTTCCTTTGAGGAGAATACTGAGGCGTTCATCCACAGAGGTCTTGTCCTCAGCAGCGTAGGCCTGGCCCTTCTTCAGCGTCTGGATGGTGCAGAACTGGCCCGTGAGCCTCTGAAACAGAGCCTCCTGCACATGAAGGGGCTCAAACATCCGCTTGTAGACCGACCTCAGCTCCCTGTCAATCTTAATCTGACAAAGCAGACAGGCAATCTTAACTCATCCTTCTTATGAAAAGCTATCATTCAAGTAAAAAGAAAACTTCAACAATGCAGATGAAAGCACATACTGTTGGTGAATTGGTTAAGGAGCACTGACTGAGGAGGATGGGTCTCCTGTCTCATTATGAAAAGTCCTGGTCTGATTCTGTCAGCTTGCTGGAGGACCCTTACACTAAACCCCCCAGTGACACCCATGGATTTGATCAAACTTGCATCTCATTACCATAAAGCAGGACCAAACCCAGGGGGATATACTGCCTCGATTCACAGACAATGAGAAAAACTCAACCCTAAACCTCTGCATAAATAAACACGCTGTTCCCCCAAACGCCTGAAGCCAGTATTTCAATTAAGTGAAACACTGGAATGGCCTGAATGTAAAGCGACTGTGAGAATGTGAATAAGGGTAAGCTGATACAGAACTCACCGGCCTGCGCTTGTACAGGAGGAAGAACAAGTGCATGAAGTTGACCACCAGGAAGACCAAATTCCAAACCATCACATCCAGGTTACATCTGTACAACGCTGCCCACACAATGAAGAGACCACATCCTGTAAGGGGTCAAGACAAAACAGAACACAGTGGTTAGAGGAGGGTTATGTCAAAGTCTACTTAAATATCCTCTCATACAGACATAATCATGTACAGTTACTGTGGTTGTAATGTCAAGACATTCATTCATTGTACAACCATGCTGTTTTGTTTTTAAGAAACATATTAGTTGCAGAGCGGTGTGGAACTTTTAAAGCGGACGTATCATTCATATTTTTAGGTCCTTACTTTTAATCTGTTGATATACTGAAATATCTTTACAGTTAAAAACTCCTTATTTATCTTATACTGGTCCTTTATGCAGCCACTCAGTTCAGCCTCTGTCTGAAACAGGCCGTTTTAGCTCCTGTCAGTTCCTAAATCTAGAAGACAATCAAAACAACGCACGGTATTGTATTGAGCTATGGTTGCATGGAACTCATTTCCAGCTCAGATTACTAAAGCACCCAATAAAGCAAGCTTCAAAAAACAAGTGAAGCAACACCTAACATCCCTACACCTGTAATCATATTTTGTAATTTTTTTATTATTTTATTTTTTTATGTATATGAATATGTTTTAAGATTCACTTTGTGTGTATGTTCAGTGCTTATACATTTTGTGTATATTAATATATGTAAGTGGAAATGAGTAAGAATATGCATAGTAATATGTTTATGAGAAAGAAAGTGGTTTGTTATACTTCTCTGATTTTATTGTCATTCGGTTGTTGTGTCTGTAAGTGTCTTATTGTTGTCATGCTTTTTGTTTTGTGTGGACACCAGGAAGAGTAGCCAATGTTCTGCATCAGCTAACGGGGAACCTAATAAATATATATTAAATATAAATAATAAGTGGCGTGACACACAGCTGGAATATACAACCATTTGTAGTGCTTCATGCAATAAAATATATAAAGGATATATATATATATATATATATATATATATCCTATATATATAATGTATGTATATATGTGTGTGTGTGTCTGCGTGCACACGTGTGTTAAATAAAATATAACAATGTATGACATCCGTACATTCTTGTTATATCATAAATATTATTACGTTGTGATTTGAATTAAAAGTAAATATATAAGTTTCCATGAACATTGTTATGCTCATCTGTCAGAGATCATAAACTACAGCGGTAGGCTGTAACAAAACAACGGACAGATGATGCAGCTGTGCCGCATGTTATATTTCGAGGATGTCTCATTTTGTTAAATCCCTGTTGCCTCGACTCCTCTCTCCTCGTGTCTCTTCCTTGCCTCCTCCGCTCGCATCTCAGGTGGGAGGGAAGATGTGAGGAGAGGAGGCGAGGAAAGGAATGGAGGATGTACAAACTGAGAAATGAGAAGAGGGGCTTATGTCATCACAAGGAGGAAGTAGAGGTAACATTGCAAACTAAACAGAAAATCACATCACAAAAAGCATGATATGTCCACTTTAAATCAACAAAATATTAAATGATTAAAGGCTTTAGCGTTTTCTAGTTTGGTAGTGTGGAGAAGCCCTTGAAACAGCATTTAGATTGTTTCAGTCAACATGTGTACAGTTTATGATGCATTTCACACCGTGATAAATGCCCATCTGGTTCCTTTGGTTCCAAAATCTTTGTTATAAAATTAGTTTAGTTGAATGTCTCCCTTTTGCTGATAGTGTCTCAAACTAAATTTGTATTGATTCTTTTTCAGTGAAGTGGTTTTATTTTATTGTATAGCCTTTTAATATGTACTCTTTGGTGTGAAATATAGACCGTATTTCTCCAATTCTTTTGACACATCTTGATGATTTCTCAGTAATTTACACATTTTCATGTAAAGTCACAATTACGTTAATATATTTCTCTCCTTGCTTCTGAGGGAAGAAGACGTTCACATCTGAAAATGACTTCATCTTTGTTCACCTTGAAATGTAAATAAGCTCTGCTTTTGCAGGTTTGGGCTGAAGGCCCTGTTGCTATGACAAGATAAGTCAGCTCTGAAAAACTGAAAAATCCAGGCTTGTGTTGAATCATCAACAACAGAGACTCAACAGGTCTCCCTGTCCTAATATAGACAATACACATAACTAAAAACGTGGATAACCAAAAGAGAAAACTAAAGACTTACATGCAAAGAATGCAATAAAACAAAACAAAATAAAAATAGCATGTAACTGGATGTTACAGTGTTTCGAAGCTGGCATGGAGCTGTTGTCAAAGCAACAAGGCCCTAAGATTAAACATGCAAAAACCTTTCAAAGTCATTTTAAATTGTGAATGTCTTCTTTTCTTAAAGACAATGAGAGAAATATATTAATATAACTGCAACTTCATATTAAAATGTGTATGGAGATGTGTAAAGAATTATCACTATTTATTTTTCACATATTAAAAGGCTGTAGAATAAAATAAAACCAGTGCACTGAAAAAAACCCCAATATAAATTTAGTTGGAGACATTATAAGCATGAGGGAGACTTTCAACTAAAAGTTTCTGATTGCTCTCAGAGCAGTGGAACCAGTTGGAATTTATAATTAATCTACATGAAATGCATCATAAGTCTAATCTGCATACATGTGGACTGAAACAACCAATTCAGTTTTATTTTATTTGAATAACCTTCATAACTTTCATAAAATGTATGCTTCAGTTATTTAACACAGACTGATATCTTCTGTAAATTCTTTTTTCCAACATGCTGTTTCAAAGCCTTCTCCTCACTACCAAAGTGAAATAAAATTCTGACGGGAAAATGTATTTATTAAATATTTCCGTGGCTTTAAAGTTACATACTTCCTTTCAACTGACATTAACACACTTCAATCTAAGAAAACAGATGGTTTTCTTAAAAACAGAACAGTGTGGCTGTTTGAGGCTGATGTTGCAGGGTCACTAAGACAAGATTAACTGCTGTAACTCCACACTCTTCCCTCTCTTCCTCTTTCCTTTTTATTTTCTCTGTAAAGCCCAGCTGAGACGTCCCTGTGCTAAAGGGCAATATAAATAAATGGCTCTCTTGAAATTACAACCACATTTCCCATGAATCCTGCTGCTTCCTGTCTCCTCTCTCCTTCCAAGTTGAAGATAAACATGTTGGAAGTGCTTTTTCCATTGTCAGAAGCTTTTATGGCCTCTGCTTTGATGAAGAGTGTGAGCATGAAAAGCTTTTCAACAAAATCCCAAACTTCCAAATGTCGAAAACTAAATCCTCAACAATCCTATGGTAGTGGGACACAGGACACTTTTGATAGCGTAAAGATACACATGAAGAGGCTGTGATAAATTTAGCATCCTCTAATATCCCCAGCTGTATTATCACAGAAGGAATGCCATCAGCAAGGGGGGCTGACCTGTCATCAGGAAGACGCGTAGCAGGATCATGTGCAGGTTCAAGGTGGTGGGGATGACCAGGCCCAGCAGCAGGGACAGGTTCCCCAGGTGGAAGAGTAGGTGGTGGGCCTGCTCCCACTCCTGGCAGGAGGTGGCATTGGGCTCCACCGTCAGGAGTCCCGGAGTGGCTGATGGGAAGGGGGGGTAGCGTGGTGAAGAGGAGGGGGGGCAGCTCTGGGGTAGAAGACATCCTGCAGCAAGGTCACCTTGAAGTGCAGGGCAGAGATGGACAAAAGCTGACTGGATGATGATGAATCGCTTAGCGCTGAAAAATGTAATGTTCTGCTCACAGTGGATCTCAGCTTGTGTTGAAACTATTCTTTGGAAGAAAGTGATATATTGTTGATTATAATCTTCCTTAGTGCCCAAAGTCAAAAGTTTTCAAGCTGCATTAAATTATTTTTTGTCCATTTGGGGCAGCAGAACAATTTGTAGGCACAACATATTATCACATTATAAAGTTTATATGACTAACATATTTAATGACAGTTGCTCCAAATCCAGCAGACACTGAGCAACATTAGCATTCTGTCATTTGGAGTCATGCTGCTCATTATTAAGGTCTTAATGACATGGCGTGAACATAGCATTTGCATGTCAGCTGTTTTGCAGGGCAGGTAGTGTACTGTGGGTTTATCAGGGCAGACCCAAAACAACAAGCTAAATAAGGCTCAAATGCTCTTGATGAGCTCTACTATTGTTATTATTTTTAAAAATGATACATAAAACAAAGTTGCCTTTTGGCCTTTCTAGTTTTTAACCTTTCATCCTTAACCATTAAATGGATTTTGTAAAAAATTTTTGAAAAACATTTGTAAAAAAAATTTAAAAAATATATTGATTAGTGCAGCTGTAAGGAGTCTCCCTGCCAAATATATATACATCTGCTGTGCTCTGGAAAAAGCCCCAATTCCCAGTCTGGGACTAAAAATAACTAAAAGTCTCTTTCTGTGGAAAAAAAAGATAATTGCAATAAAAAGAAAACCCCAGGGGATGAAGAATAACCTCATGGAAGATTCCCAAATGCAAACTCTGTTTGTTTTAAAGTACAAAACCTCACCAATACATTTATTTTCATTGATTTTATACCTGAATATGTTGTCTTTACTGTCTGCAAAAGCAGAATTTAGACTTTGGATTAAATATTATATTGTCTAAGAACAGTTATGTCACATCAAATCCTGATACATCTCACTACAGGCCTACACACTCCTGTATAAACATTTGTCTCTATCTGTTCCAATCAAAAATTAATTGAAGTACATGTGCACACACAGAATAACATTCAACATTTCTCAGAGAAAAATACACATTTTTACTTTCCAATCATAAATTTCAGGATCTCTTCCCGCTGCCTCAGGATCAGCTGCTGTGTTTTTTCTGGCTCAGGCTGATGTGCTCAGGCACCGGGGGGCTCTGGTGTAAAAATAGATGTGGGGACACATGCAGACTCTGCACAGTGGAATTTCTCTCACCTACAACTTTCTAACTGCTCTTTAAAGTACCGACAAAAAAAAAGGCTTCTACTCACCGATTCAGCAGCAGCCGGTGAAATGAGAGCAGCAGAGAAGGAGTGAGTTGTGTGAGACACCGCAGGCAGTGAGCTGAGACTGCAGGCTGGACCTTCAATCAGGGGGCTGCACAATGTGTGTCGCACATTCCACACAGCTGACAGGGAGAGACTAAAATGGACAAGAAGCGGAGAGAGCGGTGCAGCTGCAGTGACTGGACGCTCCGACAGGGAGAGACAGAGCACATGACTCCGTTATCCTGTATGAAAGCAGTGACCAATCTGTCCGTTTAAACACCCACAAGATCTGTAAGGCTTTCTTTTGTTTGGAGTTTTTCATTTGCATTGGAATAAAGATTGGTAAATTCCCTTCAAATAGCCTACTTTAGGATTCATCATAACCTACAGTATATCTTCCCATTTAGCAAAATGTACTGACTGTGTTTTAACACACTGTAGCTCTGTTGAAACTTGAATAAAATTGCATTTTAATTTGCAATTGCAAAAACATTTTGAAGCTGTGCTGAAAATTGATTTATTAATTAATTGAATTAAACAATTTCAAAGTCAATCTATTTGGACTTACTGGAAACATTTTTACTTTTTCAAAATATATTTTTGATTATTTTGTAAGCCTTTATTTTGTAACCTCACAGTATATTTTACATATTTATATATAATTCATATTCAATATATTGTAACATATATTTGGTGATTTAATGTATGTATTGTATATGTATGTATATATTTTAATTTACATTATTTTAACAAAATAATTTTAACTCAATATATCCACCGATAAAGACCATGAAATATAGCTGAAAGCTACATCATGCTGAAGTTACAGTATATTGTATTCTGCTCTAGCCTGTACTGTTATGTTATCTGCACTGATGTCAGGGGAATGACATCACACACAGATGTGACAATATGTGGTTACTTACAGACAAGCCACAACAGAAAAATCCACACAGTCAATCATTTATTTTTACATTACAATACAGACATTAGGGGTGTGCTCCAATACAAATACAAAGCAGAAATAGTGGGTTTTATACAAATATTTGTTTCGTACAAATATTTAAAAAAATACTTGTTGGGGGGTGTTCCCCAGAGATAAAGCTGAGCTACTGACACAAGCAAAGTGCTCCCAAGGGACTCTCCATCACCTGTTGTCCCCCCTCTCCTTTCCACAAAGTTAGGTTGTAAAAAATAGGCAATAAATGAAAAGTGCAAAGCAATAATTGCCTTTGAAGTTCCTCCCTACACATTACATGCTGTGCTGTCTCTGTGTTATGGGTGTATAAATAGGAAGAGGTCTGTTTACAATAAGGGGATGAGTAAAGTTTTAGCTCAGTAGTCAGCACAGTCTTCTATGATCTGAGAGACTCCAGTTCCAGACCCGGTGTGGGGACCTCCTTCATAAGTTTATTTATGAACACTTATTGTAACACTTAAATTTTCTAAAATTAAAAGTGTCATAAAACAAAAACAGGATTTTTAGGCCTCTTTCCACTTTTATTCAAATACAAATACAGATACAAATAATTTTGCTGCCTCAACAAATACAGATACAAATACGAATACTGGACTCGCATTCCATATAGACATCCACATTTACACAATGATACACTGACAATAGGCACTGATCTAATCTGTCAGTATTATACATTACATTATCTTAAACAGTTAAACAGCAGATGTATTGATTTCACTTTATAATTTCATAATGTAATTATAAATCTAAGTAAGTCATTGCTTTTATTAGAAATAGCATGAATTCATGCTTTTCAAAAAAATGTCAATCTGCCTTCACTGTAGGTCTAGTTTAACACACACACACACACACACACACACACACACACACACACACACACACACACACACGTTTTAACTCTCTTCATATCCATGAGGTCAGGATGTCTCGAGATGAATTTCAGCTCCTCAGTCAAAGCTTTAAGCATTTTATTAGATTTTACTGTTGTGTGACTGCGTGATGTTTGAGTGGATGTTGGAAATGAGACTTACAGAGGAGGAAAAGGAGACTGAAATCCAAGTGGCAAGACGCCTGTCTGTGTAGTGAAGATCTGTTGAGTTTATGTGATGAACAAGGCTCACTATCAGCTGTAGTATTTGTTTTTTATATGTAATCTTTTAAATTGCCTACAAGATGCTCTTGTGTTAGTGTCCAGTATCCCCTTTAACTTTCAGTAAGGACAAACTATATACAGACTATCATGTTTCAGCTTTTCAGAAAGGCCAACAAAAAACTAAAATTGAGAAGTCAACTACAGACTTGTGTAAACAGCAATGACATTCAAAGAAATTCCCATCTTATAATTATAACATTTCAGGCTAATGGCAAGCTCAACACACTGTCTCTCTTCTAACTGAGGTAACAATTAAATGCTAGAAGATCTGTAGAGCCAAACAGGAAGGAACCAGCAGCTACAAAGTTTACTACAGCTAAACAAGAACGTCTAATACACAGCCAAGAGCAGCTGTTCTATCACTGTACAGTAAACCCAATCACATTTCACTTGGAACAACATTTTTAGTACTGCCCTGATAATGAGACAACACATTATTCAACAAACTACCAGTCTTTTGGAATAGTTCAATATTTTGGGAAATAATGCTTACTCCCTTTCTTTCTGAGAGAGAGACAACAAGATCAGTGTCCATCTCATGTCTGTAAGTTCATGTCATATCAGGATGTAGTTAGCCTAGCTTAGCATAAAGAGGACCAGCATGTAACTCCCAATAGTTCCAGTTCCTGTGTGCCATGAATATATTAAGAGAACGGAAACCAACAGGGTGTTTGTGAACCTCAGAAGAATGTATCCACTGTTTTACAGCTATTCCTTTTCTGTTAGTGTTTCTATCTATTTTGATTGTGGTGGACTACGGATGCAAATTAGCTTCAAGCTAACTCCAGTGCAGTGCATCATTTATGCTTAATACTGCACACTGTCCCGTTCAATAAATCAAATCAATTAGTCATGTATGGGCCAGTATGAGTCTCTTGAGCCTCCAATAGCGAATCACCTCACAGCTCAGCATGTTACTGGACTAAAATGGAGGCCCTGCCTTTTATTTACCTGTTGCCATGGTGAAGAGTAGTATCAGAGCTCCATTGACAATGGCTTTTTTCATTCACCACGCATGTGCTGAACTGACTCTGATCAAATGTTCTGGAATCACAGTTTTATTATTAGACTCACAGTTTGTTCAACCTGTGTTCTGAAATAGACCCCAGGTCATCACAGTGAGGATGTTAGATTTTTGTTACCATCGTACCTGTTCAGACACCAAAAACAAATCCTGCGTTCACAGACTGTATCTGGCAACACGCACTGAAGCTGTGTGTCCCCAAAATATTGAACTGTTCCTTTAAAGCACACATTGGTCCTAAAGGGCGGACTGAGCGGTCAATGTTTTTCAGCATGATTTCTCCATTTCATGCAGCCAGGTGTAAATGACATGCGTACCATGCGACCACATTCTTCAGAAAAGAATCTGTCCAAACATGTTGCTGTCTGTCAGTATGCTACCTTCCTACAGCGTAAGATGTTAACCTAGTTAGCAATGCTCTGTTGTCTCTGTCAGTCACGTGACCCTCATCTTGCACATCACTGCAACTCACCTTGAGAGTCACCCGCATCTCCTCCCTGCACCTGAGAGACATCACATCTGCCGACACGTCCGCCTACTCTGCTGACCCCATTTGCAAATTGACATCAAATCAAATGGAAATAACGAGAACATCAGTGGAAAGCTGCTTACTCTACATGTGCAGATAACAGCCCAACCCAAATGACAACCGTTCCTGTCCGCAGGGCTGCAGCAGTGTATGCCTGTTTGTGTGTGTGTGTTCAGGCAGTCCTTCCTCCCTGCACCGGCACTTGCAGGAAGACATCTGCCTTTTCTAATTCAGTCCCTGGTACGTGACAGTAACTGGGTAAGCGGAGGTCATAGCGGTGCCCGGAGTTGTCGAAAGCCTTGTCGTTAAGAGAGAACAGTTTCTCTGCGATGTCATTGCGCACAACCAGGGCAAAGATCTTGGCTATGTAGCGGTGCTTGGCAAAAAGCAGGTAGAGTTTCTTCCTTCTCCACGCCACGTACCTACAGGGGTTATCAGCTCGAAGCGTGACCTGGTGAGATCCAAACAGAGAGATGAATGATTGCAAAGAGATCATGTTGAAAAGGAACCAAGCAGGAAACAACCAAAGTTAGTGCTGACAGCAGGTAACAGGTGGACACACTATGAAAGTGTAATTAACCTTTAAAGGTGGTCAGATAAAATCTAATTCAGAACAAATATTCCCTTAAAGTTGGTATTTTAATCACCTAGGTCTAATAATTTATCAATCTGACAGTTTTGGTGATAATGATGTTACATGTATGGACCTTTGAGTCATGATCCCTTACTGATGCAGATTTCCTTTGCTGATATAGATATTTGAAATCAGCTTTTAAATAAGCTTTACATAAATATTTTTAAATATTTCACACACAATACTTGTTGGTAGATTATTTCACTGTCAGTTTGAGTTTTTCATGGGATTTATTGACAAGGAGAAGAGTACGCAATGTTGCAAGCGTGCAGTTGACTATGACGTGAATAGACATTTTGAATTATTAATCCCTGAAATGTTTCTGCATGTGCATGTGAGTCTGAGGTAACCTGGAATACGCCCTCCTCTGATGGTCTGAGAGAGTCCCATTCAGGTGAATCCAGGAACTGGAAGGGGTAAATGTAATGCAGGAACTCCCCGTTCACCGTCACACGCACTCTGTAGGAGAATGAATAGAGAACTGACATTATCTGATCCGCTTTGCAACAGGAAACACTGTAACATAAAGTGGTCGACACCATCTCATACAGGACAGAAGAAGAAGAACTGCTGCACCTCTGCCCACACACTAATCACAGCAGGTGTCCTGCCCTCAGCAGCTGTGGGAAACACCTGCTGTGACATCAGTGATGTGGCATGGCTTAAAGGGCAACAGCCTAGATAGCTTCATCCCTTACAGCATAGATTTTATGCTATGTAGTGTGATTAAATGTTGAATAAGGTAACCCTTTCATCAGTGGGCTGTCATTGGGCCTTTTTCACAGCAGATATTAAGACTTGTCATAGCAGCAGAAACAGCAACATGCACAACAGCAGTAATCTAAATGGAATGCACTTATTAATATGATTGATTCCACCTGTGTTTCTCCTGCTGTGACATGTCAAAATGTCTACTGAGAAAAACACTGTTCCGTGTGCAGTTGACTATTTGGAACTGAAAGAACTTTGATAATGTGTGAAGTATTAATTCCCTAATTCGCTGCAAATATCTACCACATCAAATGAACAGAACATACAAACCTCAATCACTCAATCTGATGAGCTCCTGCAGTGACGTTGCCATCTAGTGCTCCATACTGACGGGCTGAAGCAACGGTATATTAATAACAATTTGTACTTTATTGTTTTTTAGTCAATCAGTTAATAAACAGGGCCGGTTTCTACCCGAAGACCACCTGTTTCAGCTAAAGAGCTACAGAGTTACAATCATAGGCGAAGTGATGCTGATGCTGCCCCTAATCAGCTGTATACAAACCAATAATACTGGCATCTATCTGCAATCTGCTCAACTTTAGTGACACTAAATGAAAGCTAAGAAGTAGCAGCCTGTATATTATCTAGCTGCCTGTATGTGTGTGTTGTATACAGACACAACACATAAGGCAATAAGGTGGGGATTGAAAATATGGCAGCCACAGATACATAATTTCACACCCCAATATTTTATTACTGCAATTCCTACTGTATCAGGCTGACTGTGTGATAAATACATACATACATTATTGTATGCATGTGCTCAGTATCCATGATGACATAACATATCAGGCAAGTAAACAGTGACACAATCTGGTGTTTCTGTAAATTTAGAATAGTGACACGAGGAGAGTTCAATTATAGCAAGCCATACACAGAGCCTGCTTTCACTCCAAACATTCATTTAGCAGCTGTTGCATCTTCACCCACACAGGTTATGATAGGGACAAATGTAGGCTATGACAGGGATACTAAATCTAGATGATGATAGGGTGCAATTATGGAGCACTTATGGCGTCATTGTAATGACTAATTATTAACTGTGTATTAAGGTGTTTTAGGTGCATATGGGAGGTAAAATGCTAAAATATGAAGCACCTAAAATCTCAAACGAGGTCTTTATATTCCAAAAAACTGGTAGTTTGGTTTAATAAAACTTAACTTTATGATTTGTTTATTTATATTTCTCAAATCAGGCTCCTTGGTCAATAAGGATTGAATTATTAAACTATTTTTTTTAAATATCAATGACGAACTGAGGAGAATGGCAAAACTCTTTCCGTGTGAAGTTTTGTTTGATCTTTGTTAAACGTTTTAGTTTTAAACTAGACAATGTTCAGATGTGTAAATTAAGAAGCGATCGGGGATGACAGTCACCTGCCAGACAGGAGCACCGACAGCTTATCAATAGCGGTTTTCCCCTCGATAGCGAAACAGTGGTCCTTCTCGATGGTGTGGATGAGTCCGTCACAGCAGTCCACTATTTTCCCAAAATGTGTGAGCGACACTCCGAGCTTCTTAAACATGCAGCCGTAAAGCTCATTGAACTCCTTCTCGAAGGAGACGCTTCTCAGCCTGTAGGCAACATGCAGCGCTTGTCCCAAGCACACCCCGAAGAGCGCGAAAAACCAAAGGAACGTGTCCGTGGTGCACAAGTCCGACCAAGCCCAGATAGCGGAGCAGAAGAAGCCCAGAGTCAGGAAGGTGAACAGGTAGAGAAGTCCATAAAGCCCGCTGCCACCCATGAAGCCGAGGAAGAGGAAGACATTGGCGAGGTGGAACACGGAGCCCTCCGAGCCGTCTCCCCATTTCTCACATAACGGGTAAGCTGCCACCGTCGGCTCCACCGTGAAGTTCATGGCTTCGAAGTCCGGAGGCTCCATCTTTTCTAAAGTGATTAAAACTACCAGCGCATTTCACATAAAGTCACCAGAGTTTCTCGGAAGCCATGAAACGTTCATTAAAAACACCGCAAATACAAGGCGACAGACAGGTAACGCGTCAACCTGGTAGTGACACCTAACTGTGCCAAACCCGCTGTGATAGCCAAGAGCTGACCGGAAATGGTCCCAACAGAAGAAGTCAAATGACTCGGAGATTACTGGATAAAAGCGAAATGTATGGACAGAGGCGTTTGCCAATGTTCAACTACAGCTCAGATCAGATGTATGGAGGACCAAACATGGTACAAACAAGTAAGCAAATTAATCAAGTGAGTCAAATAAGTAGAGCAATAAAACATTTAAAATGTATGTTAATATTTAATGATGTATGAATGAATGAATACATTTTTATATTCATTAAAAATGATCCATCCCACATGGAATAATACAACATAAAAATAACTTCCACCGATTGACATTCATGTTCCAAACAGAAACAAATCATTGCTGCAAACCATACTTTAAAAAATCCTGAAGAAAGAAGATAAAAAGTTATTTGTCACTATGGACGAATTGGTTAAAGTTAAGGCTAAATTATGTGAATTTTTTTTTTTTTATAGATTTAGAAATGTATTTCTCTCATTCTTTGTAGTGTTTATAGATTTTGCCTGCTTATGGTTTAATTAATTATTTGAACACCCCCTTCAACACGTGAACCTTCTGGTTTAAATTTGTTGTTTGATTCATTTCTGACAGGCTTCATCTTGTGTAAATACGTATTTCCATTGAGACTTTGAAATGTGTGTACAGTATGTTTGGATGACAAAACCACAGTTGTAAATATAAATTACTGCAGATTCCATCCAATCTAGGTGCATATTGTGGAGGTGTATAGGTGTTAATTGTATTTGTCAAAAACTTCCTCAATTAGTAGGTGATTAGTATCAAACCATTCTCTGTTTGGCTTGATACTGGCTACATGACTCCAGACAAATCTCAAGCCAGAATGTTGGATTAAAAAGTGGCTGCATGTTCAAACTATACTGGCAATTAATGATCTAAATAAAAGGATTTTATTTTGACAGTCAAGTCTCCGTACTTCTGGTTTGTCTGTCTATTTTTGACTTGATACAGCTATAAAACATGGTTGAAATGATAGCAGTGATCCACTTGGTCCTGCTGTCCTCCTGATTCCAAATACGACATATTGAATGTGATGTAGTGTGGTGAAAAATAAAGATGGATAGAATAAAATACAATAATAGTAAGAAAGGTAGGTGGCAAAGTTAGCAGCAGCTTGTGTCTGTCTTTGAGTGTGAGTAAGAGAGAGTCAGAGAACCAGTGAACTGATTTTTCCTCATTAATCAGAGCCATGGGCAGAGGCTGAGTGATCTTTGTGGGCCAGAATAGCAGCAGCTCTCCCTCTGTGTACCCAATCAAGGTGACTTTGACTGTTTACTGGGTGGGAGAAAGTGAGTGTGGGTGATGTATCTGGGGCAGCAGAGAAGGATAGAAACCCCTTGGCTGTATTTCATATCATGCCAGATGTAAGGAGCAACAGTTGTGTTGGTGCAGGAACATTCTCACTGGGTCTGGCCCTGTTTTCTCAGATGAGGGGTTAATGACCAATGAGAGCAATAGAACCAGGGGGCATCGGATGCCAGCTTTGGAGCTATTTTTATTTAGGGTGAGAGACTATGTTTGAACTGTTGAGGTTTGTGTGTGTGTGTTTGGGTGTGTACATACATGTTTGACAACATGCATAAGGCTCTTATAAAGGGATTTGTCTTCATAGATATGACCAGACACCTAACACCAGCTATTTATAGAGAATTTCCACCTTGGACACTCAGTGTATGTACATGTCATTTTGTGCACAAGTAGGAAAGTGTGTGTGTGTGCACATGCGTACCTGCTTGTAAGTCAGAGTAACAGCCAGAGAGCTCAGACAGCCATATACGACATTAGCACTCATGCTGGTGTGTATGCAGGGAATAAGGTTATGTGGCCACTGCTGTTGGGAAGCAGATGCATCCAATCACACACCACTGTGCTCATAACACACTCCTGAGAGACAAACAGCAATAATTAATATCCTTCAGCAGATGAGCTTTGGTGTTAACTGCCAGTGCTCTTATTTATAGCCATCCCTAGATAGAACACTATCTCTTTTGGCAGGGTAGCAGTTGCAGAGATCCATTCTGGTGCCAGAAGGTGTCACGTTTCACGTCACACACTACAGCTATCAGTGTTGAACTTACTGAGACCAGACTGGGTCATTCTATCACTCCAGCACTGGGATATTTAAGAAAGGCTTTATTCACTTTAAGTAACTGATTCACATTAAGCCACACATTAAAGGTAAATTTCCTGATTGTGCTGCAGTGTAAGCAGTCCTCCCAAAACTCAACTGTAACCCGTGTTGAATTTTAAAACATGAGGAATGAGATTTGGGAAACTTAGGGTTGAAGTTGATTTTTGGAGCTACAACCAAAATCCATGAATGTATCTTTAAAATACTTAAAACTGGACTAATCAATATTTTCATATCAAGAATGGGTCAAATAACATGAAAGGTGTTATCATTGTTATCATCAGCTCTGCAGTCCCCTTCTGCAGCTTCTTTTAGCTTATTGTTGTTTTGTCCAGTCTGCAGTTTCACTGTAATATAACCTTCACATGGTGTAGAGAGTGAACAGTAAACTTTAGGGCTGTTATCAATGGAATCAAATTACAAACAGTAACACTGGATTCAATCATTTCCTGTGAATCCCTCATGTGTGAGAAGGTAACTTGAATCCTGTGCAGGAATGGAAGACTCCACCACTAACAATAAACCTTAAATTGTATCAAAAACTGTTAAATTCCATGAAAACCTTAGGGATTATAACTTCAAAACCAAATTTTTATTAATGAAAAAATCAGAGATAAGCAGCTCAAGCATGTTTTGAGTCTATTTCCATAACAAGCAAAATGACTGGAAACCAATTAAGCAAATTTAGATCTGTTAAAATGTTGTATGCTTTGAAATGGTTTGAAATGGTACAGTAAAGTATACATGATTTTAATGAATTAGAATGTACATAAGCACCATGGTTATTCGATTATGACAATGTTTTTGTACTTAAATTGTCAGTATTTTTCTAATTATTACTTTCTACAATATCTAGACATGGAAAGTACAGTAAGGTTAAGGTATAGTTAATAGTAGGGAACTGAAACTACTTAACACAGGGAAAGGTCATGGTTAACGAAGAAAGGTAACAGAAAGTAGTGGTTCCTTAATGGGATGAGGAGTAAATCAAGGGTGCAGAGGATGAGGGGTGGTGGTGGGGTCCAACTTTGATACCAGAGACTACATCCCTCTTAGACATAATATATTAAAGGAAAATGATGTGTTAAAGGATAAAAAATAAAGTTTTACAAACTATTTTCATAGTTTTGGACATCCTTCCTAAGTAATTTTCAGTAATATTAGCACTGTATTCGCCATCCATCACACATTTAAGACCCACTTCCTGCTTCAACTTTAACCTACTGTACTTACTGTAATTGTATGCAATGCGGGATTATTAGCTACATTTCAAAAACGCTCACTTAAAATTTAACCTCCCAATAAAATGGTTTAGATAATCTGGATTTACTGTTGACTTGTTTTTGTTTGAACCTGTCCTGACTTGCTTGTGTTTCTTGACCTGCCAGACTTTGGGGAGTACAGTGTCATACCCAATAGAAACAAAGGAAACTACCAAAATAAGACCCAACTGGGAAATCAGAGTGGTAGTAGTGTGATGGGAATATACAAAGACAAACAAAGACTTTTGCTATGAGAAATACTGGCTGGGAACTAAATCAGCTGAGCGCACTTGGTTTGCTATGTCCAGTGGAACCAAAGGAGACCACAGCCTTGCCTGTAGCTGTGCCGGAGAGCAAACACTTAAAGCGATGCGACAGGACGTGGAAGCAAGGCGTGCAAGCTAGGCTAACTGTTAACCCATACAAACCGAAAATTCCAACAGTCATGTTGCCTAATGTTCTCCGATGTTCTCTGGACAGTAGATTATATAGCTCCCCCATCAGTGCTGGTCAAACTCGAGTAGTTTTTTCTCTTAATTCACTTTAATGCACAATATGCTAACTGCTCATTCTTTTTTTGTTTTTTGTTTTTATCTCTTGGGATTTATATGTTTTTATCATTTTTAAAGGGAATTTTTAGATATACAGCACATCTTTATCCTCTCTGTTGTTGTTGCATTGCTGTGGGCTGGGAGGAACAGCATTTTGTTCTTTTGTGTATGCAAATACACAAGAAAATGACAACAAACTAGGGTAAACGTCCCTATTAAGCCCATGTACTATATACGCCCACTTGCAACTTCTGGCATGCCAATGAGCAGCACTTCTGCCTGGAAAGAGCCCGTCTATGGAGTCCACAGATGTGATTTGACAGGCAGTTCCTACAGTGTAGGAAAAGCGTGACATACATGGTGACTGAGCAGGGGCTTTAGGTAGGCTCAAGGTGTAGGCAGAAGAGACAGACAAGATATGAGGCTGAAATCAGAGAGTAGGAGGCAGGTGACAGGAAGGTGGTGGTGGACTACCCATTATTCTGTCTTTAAAAGCTTTTTGATTGTGTGAGGGAAAGGCAAATGCTTCAGCATAAGTGCACAGAAAGAGCCCATTTGCCATCTGATGTGAGGGTAATGTCACAGAATTTCTTAACCTTTCCTCCCTTGACCAACCCCATCAAACATCCATCAAGAAGCATAAAATCTCTCCCTAGGAGGAAAATAGGAGCCCATTACTCTTTTTCATTTCCCACAATCAAAAGACCTTCTGTTGCCTCTTCTCTTTCATAAGAGGTGAAATCATTTTTGCTCCCGATGCTTGATGTCTGTCCATCAGTTGGACAGATCAGCCCTGATGATGTGTGTTCAAGTCTTTATAACAGAGGAAATGAAAGAAGAGCACTGAAGATGGGTTCAACCCCCAACAAAAGAGAATATGGAAAGCAGATTCACCCTCCTTTTATTCTCCCCACATAATGAGAGACGAGCAGACAGGTGATTCCTATTGGACCTTTTTTTCTGGGTTACCCTAGAGACAACCATTCTTTCAGAGAGCACAGACTTTCTCTGCTCTAAAGGCCAGGGGAGAAGAGAAAGAGGAGGCTCACATTGCTACATGGACCTCTTCATATGAGCCCTGCAAACCATAATGACAAAAGCTGCATGTAATCCATATACATTAGACTACCATATTTCTTTCAGAATTAAGCAGAATTGTGATGAATAAATAAGACCACTGGGAAGACTATGACTGGGTATCATGTGAAAAGTGTTTGATATAGTTCATTTGATAAGTACCAAAGCAATACTTTTTTTAATACCTTAGATTGGCAAAAATTAGAAGGACAAGGCTGGCAATTTTCTGTATTTATCTTATTGTATATTGTCAACAAATCTCATGTGCAGAGCCAAACCCACAATGAACTCATCCTACTAACAAGTATTGTGTGTGTATCCGAAGCCTGATATATTGTATTGTATTGTATTGTACAAGCTAGTACCATCCTGCTGCCAGAAATGCTCATTTGGACAACAAATCTGGATTAATCCGCCACTGAAAATAGTGCCCCAACAAATGAACTGTTTCCTCCTGTTTGAGTAATGTTTGATAAAAACTACAGTGACCAGTTGTTTTAGGACATTAGAGAAGTCAGAGACAGATGGACACCGTGTAGGATTTTGTCTACACTGTTGTTGTATTGTATAAAGAATTCTTCCCCTTTGGTTAAAAAAGTGACATCTGTCCTGTAACTTATTTTTCCCTCACTGTGGTGGCTCTGTGCATCTGTAGATGTGACAACAAACATTTCCAAAACAAACAAGTATACAGTGTTCCTCCACATGGTGTTTCTAGTCACAGTTAAAAGCCTCTGAAAAACCATTTGCAACATCACAGGAAATTAATATTCCTATTGCAAGCCTCGCTCATTAAATTCTGTTTGGTGGCTCAGCAGCTCCCTCAGGCAGAATGAAGCAGGTTCACCAGACTGAATCTATGTTGCAGATCATGTTCAAGTGAATTGGACTATGGAATATGACAAAGATTGTATCAACTTCTTGATGTGAAATGCAGCTGTACATGTAATCACTGCCAAATCTAACCAGTGGTGACATGGTCAGATTTGTTATTCTGACCATTGATGACATGTATAGCCGCATGTCATCATTCAGCTGCTGGCTGTCGAGGTGGTGTCCAGCAAATGATGTGGGCTTCATAGATCATTGGCGAACTTTCTGGGGAAGGTCTGGTCTGATTAAGAGAGATGGCATACATTCCACTTTGGATGGAGCTGTTCTGATATCTAGAAATATGGCTGAGTTTATTAGATGAAAACCATGACAACCCAGAGTTGAGACCAGGAGGTAGAGTTGTAGTCCTATAGGCTGTAAACATGTTTATTTCTGCTTAAAGTTGGGCATTTTAACATGGGGGTCTATGGGGAATGACTCACTTTTGGAGCCAGCCTCAAGTGGCCATTCAAGGTACTGCAGTTTTTGGCACTTCCGCATTGGCTTCATTTTTCAGCCCCGGAGGTTGCAGCTTGATCTTTGCACAGCTGTTTTAACCTCCCTTTTTTGTTTTTTAATTGGCAGCAGGGCTCTCTGTGATGACATCACAAACACTGATTGGGTGAGGCAGTTGTAGGCCAAGGGCCATCATACAAAATGTTGGTCTCAGGACAACAACCACTTGGCAAAATCAGGACGTGCTTGAATTTTATACCATGTCTCAATACAACAGAGGACTCTTATGCTAACTTTAGTCCCTCCCAAATTGATCATGTTATTGATAGTGCCGCAGGCTCACTGCGAGTGACACTCGACTCCATTGCCCCTTTAAAAAAGAAGATAATAAAACAAGGATGTTAGATCCATGGTATAACTCCCAGACCCACAAATTAAAGCAAATGTCGTGGAAATTTGAAAGGATTTGGTGTTTCACTAAACTGGAATAATCTTGCTTAGTCTGGCAAGATAATCTTAAAACATATAGGAAGGTCATCTGTAATGCCAGAGCTGCTTATTACTCATCATTAATAGAAGAGAATAATAAAAACAGCCCTAGATTCCTTTTCAGCACTTTGGCCAGGCTGACAAAGAGTCATGACTTCATGAACTTCTTTCATAATGAAATTCCAACTATTAGAGACAAAATTCATCCCCTCCTGCCCTCAACAGGCATCGATTTATCCCCCAAAAATAAAAATTGTTACAGGACAGTGTGAGCTCAGCAGCCACACAGTTCTCTAGTTTGTTAGTTAGTCTAGTTAGCTCTCTCTCTCTAGTTTGTTCAAGGATTTTCAGTCAGTGAGTGCATTATAGCACAGAGACAGCATCGGACGAAGGAATTCTCTCTCTACTTGTCTTGTTAGATCTTAGTGCTGCATTTGACACCATTGACCATCACATCCTATTACAGAGACTGGAACATGTATTTGGAACTGCATTAAGCTGGTTTAAGTCCTACTTATGAGATCTTTTTCAGTTTGCACATGTTAATGATGAATTCTCCATACATATAAAAGTTAGACATGACACAAGGTTCTGTGTTTGGACCACTACTATATACCTTATATATGCTTCCTTTAGGTAATATTATTAGGAAACACTACATAAATTTTCATTGTTATGCAGATGATACCCAATTATATTGATCAATGAAGCGAGATGAAACCAATCAGTTAACTAAACTCCAAGCATGCCTTAAGGACATAAGGACCTGGATGACCTGTAATTTTCTGCTACTAAACTCAGGTAAAACTGAAATGATTGTGCTTGGCCCTAAACTCCTTAAAACACATTATCTAATGATGTAGCTACTCTGAATGCAGCAAATGGTTGCCCACGTAGAGCCTAGTTCTGCTCCAAGTTTCTTCCTGTTAAAGGGGAGTTTCTCCTTGCCATTGTCGCCAAGTGCTTGCTAATGGGGGAATGTTGGGTCTCTGTAAATTAAAGAGTACGGTCTAAACCTGCTCTTTGTGAAAAGTGCCCTGAGATAACTTCTGTTGTAATTTGGCATTATATAAATAAATTGAAAGTGTATAAAAGAGGCAAACTGACCTCACCTCATGTCTCCACTTAGAGGCCCTGGAAACCTGTTTCTTATTCAATTTCTTGCTATGAATAATGAATGCTAAATATTTCAATCATAGAAATTTCTGTATTTGTGTTTTGTTCAGAGCTTCTCTCACAGGTTTTAAAGGGGCACTTGCAACATCTCACACAGTTCACAATTGTTGGGTTGTTTGCTTATGTTGCCAGGACACTGTCAATCAAATCTGATCAACTCACACCCACACACAGTCCTGGTGGAGCAGACTGGATGAGTCTTACTAGTAAACTTGAAGAAAGGATATAAGATTGACAGGAATAATTAGATCAGCAGCACTTCACCAACATGTCCCAAATGGAGTGTTTTCCATCACAGAGGACACAGAGTGCTTTTAGTGACATTCGCCTGTGTTGCACAAAAATACCCATTATTGGGAAAATCACTCAGATCCCAAACTAATGCGCATCTTCAGGGATCCCTAAAACTGGCCTTCAGACAGTCCCCCAATCTTTGCAATCTTCTCCTTAAAGCCAGTATCTCCACCCTTTGTCCATCCTCAGATATCCTCACTCTCCCAGTCAAGAATACACATAAAACCCATAAAACCCTTAAAAACATAAAACCCTTTTATTTTCTTGTGTATAATTGCACATGTTTTTTCCTCACTTTTTTAAAAAAAATGTTTTTTTTGTGTTTTACTGCATCATGTTAATTCAATGCAGTCTTGTTTGTCTGTATATATAGCCTGCTATATACCTTAAAGGGGGAAATGTTACATTATAAAGTCTTTGGCAGCTTGCAATTTAGGTGTGCCATTCTTGCTTTTCTTGATAAATGGCAGAGAATCAATACATTTCTCAAGATCCATTCTCTGGGGGCCAATGAATATTTGTAAAGTATTTTATGGCAATCCATCCGATAGTTGTTGAGATAATCTAGACCAAAGTTTTGGAATGACCAACCAATATTTCTATCCTGAGGCAACACTGCTAGTGTGGCTAAAAGCAGTGACAAACACATGCATGGATGTGTGAATCAACATGTGTCATCCTGTAAGCAAAGTTTGGATCAAACTAAATTAGTCTGTCTTCATTCCAGGTCTGGATGGCTGTGATTGGCTAATACCTCATCTATAATAAAATGCCAGTGTGAGCGTGCTCAGACTGGCAGCTAGAGAACAAAGTTCATGTTGGTCGTGTTGAGTCATGGCAGCGGGGGTGCAGCAGAGCCGCTGGGACCCGATGACCTTCCAGAGATGTTGAGGACCACTTGGTGCTCCTCCACAGCTGCAAGACGGCGTGTAACCAAGACAACCCCCATGTTAGCCTCATTACATCCCACCACACTCTCTTATTACTGGCCTCTTAGCTATTCTGTCCACTCTCATGAAGTGTCTCATTCAGACATTTCATTTCATTTGAACATCTTGACTTTAACTCTGAGAACACCGGCTCTGATGTAAAGGACAGATTATTTATCTACAGTACAATAACAAGATGGATACTCAGCATACACAACAGAGTATAGTCTACATTTAGTTACTGTTGGGTCTCAATCAGCAGAGTACATCCAGATTACAATTACTGTGGTTTTTTATTACTTCCACTCAAGCTTCACTTCACTGGCTCAGGTGCAATTCAGGATTGATTTCATTGGCAATCAAATCATCCCAGTGATTGGCTAACCTAAGTACAAGGGGTGGTGTAGGGAATATATGCGGGACTGACAACTCACTCTCCAAAACAGTAGAACACTCCACTTACTGTAATAAATTCAATAACCTTAACAATAAAAGGGTAGTTTATTTGTGTTTGAGGGTAATATTAACGGGGTACTGCGATTATTTAATGTTGTATTTCCATAAAGTTTGTGGACTCACAAGAAACAGAAAAAAAAAAAAAAATCTGAGCAGCAAAGACTGAGATTTTCTGTCTTTCTGTCCAGTATGGCTCAAGCACTGGATCTTCCAATTCCCATTATGCAATTTATGGGATAATGGATATCGGTGCCTGTTAAACACTCATGTCTTTCAAACCCCATCCAGATCCAAATAGAGTTTGTAACACCAGCTTTCTGTTATAAATGTATCGTCACCAAGTCCATGTAGCACTAAGTGTACTAGTGGAATCACACTGCTACTAGTGAGTATATACAAGTCTGAAGGCCTGGAACTTTTCATCTAAATGACAACAAACATATTTATTTCTCACTTACCTCTAGTGGTACAGCAGTGTATTTCTGCCACCATGGCAAAATGAATGAATGAATAAATGAATTCATTTTAAATTTACCTCCATTGTATTGGGATGGGAGAGATATCACAATTTTTTTAGTGTTTTGTTGTACTAACCTTACTACACTTCAGGGGAAATACTGTTTCATTCCGCAACATTTCTCTGACA
Organism: Thunnus maccoyii; assembly: GCF_910596095.1. NCBI lineage: Eukaryota > Metazoa > Chordata > Actinopteri > Scombriformes > Scombridae > Thunnus > Thunnus maccoyii. Next base: position 33,370,201 of record NC_056542.1, read on the forward strand.
GTTGTAGATAGTATTTACCTTTCAGATTAATATTTTTACATTCACATCAAACAATAAGCTAGTGATGCATCATTATAGTTTAAAGTGGCCAACAGCATATATCGTATGTCAACCATTTGAAACATTCCCACATTTTATATAGGTTTATGCTTTAATAAATAAGGGACTCTCTCATTTACGTGTGAATCTTTCATACTAGATAGTACTTTTAAATTATTGAAGTAGTGTACTTTTAATGGAGCAAGTTTTTATCGTGGTTCTGCTACAATTACTGAAGGACTGAAGTATTATTCCCAGTGCTGGTCATTTATAACAGGTGCCCTGAGCTCTATGCTGAAAACATCCGGCTGACTCTTATCATGCTTAGCTTGCCCTCTGATGGACAAAAGGAGACATGGCACCAGCAGCACTCCATTAGGAGGAAATGTATTAAATTCCAGTCAGGTGGGCTGATCTAGTGAAACAAATTGTTTACCAAAGACAGACATTCTGCCAGCTGCTACCAATTGACATTTCCTTCAACATTCTTATATGTAAGACACTCTTTATTTCAGAAACATAAGTCATATCCAAACAGGAGCAAGACGGGGTCCATATGTACTTACTGTATACAAAATTGTGCAACATTGCATTTAATAAGACACAGTCTTACAATAGTGGTAAGGGCTACACTGAGGAAAAGTTGATTTTCTGTTGCATTGGAATGTAAGGTGTATAATTAATAGAGATGCACAGATACACACACACAGAAAGCTGCAGCATACTGTCCCCTTGAGATGAATATTTAATCATGCATAGACATCCTCCAACATTCATGAGTTGGTGTCTTATAGAGCCTGCCTCCACTGTGAACCAGGAACATGCCAGTCATGTGGTTAGACAATATCTGACTTGTTTGACAGAGGCTGAAATGTTGTCAAACTTTTACAATTTCCTTCAGTCCATGTCATCCCCTTCTGGTTATTTGTATTGTTATGAAGTGCAACCACAATGTCTGAGCGCTGATCCAGAAGAAAACCCCTTTTGAAATTAAGCTGTTGTGGTTCACTCCATTTATCCAGACAGGGATGGTAGAATATGCTAAGTTTGGGCACCCCTTGACAAATAACATATTTTGGTGATTTTTTGATTGAAGAGATGTAAACACAGCCTCTCTAGAATGTGGAACATAAAACACAATATTTTTCAGCAAACATTAATGCATACATACTTTTTATGTCATAAATTGAACAAAAATATATAAATAAATAAATGGCATTGTGGCATGTGCAAAAGTTTGGGAATCCTGAGTTCTGAAGTCTTAGATTCTTTTGACGAGGTCTCAGACCTTAATCAGCTCGTTAGGCCTGAGCCATGTCAACAATTGTCACTAGGAAATGTCAGCTAGTGCCAATTTCAAAGCTTTACAAATACTCTGACTCTCCAAACCTTGTGCAAACACTCATATCACACGCAATCATAGGTTCCTCTAAACAGCTGTGTAAGACTCTGAAAATGAAAGTTATTGATGCCCCCAATGCAGGGGAAGGCTACAAGAAGATAAGAAAGTGTTGTCAGCTTGCAGTTTCCACAGTACAAAATGTATTTAAGAGATGGCAGTTTAGGGCAGCTGTGGAGGTCAAGGTGAGATCTGGAAGATCAAGAAAACTCTGGTACTGCTGGATGCTTACACAAACAAGACCGTCATGGATGAGTCAGTAGAAGAAAACCTTACCTGTGTCCTGATCATAAAATCCAACGTCAGAAGTATGCAACAGAACACCTACAGAAGCCTGATGCATTCTGGTAACAAGTGCTTTGGACTGATGAAGTTAATATAGAACCCTTTGGCCACAATCAGCAAAGATATGTTTGGAGAAAAAGGGAGCAGCATTACATGAAAAGAACACCTTGCCAACTGTTTATCATAGGGGTGGATCTATCATGCTTTGAGGTTGTGTTGCAGCCAGTGGACACATTGCACTGGTGGAGGGAAGAATGGATTCCACTAAATATCAGCAAATTCTGGAAGCAAACATCATACCGTTTGTAAAAAAGCTGAAGCTGAAAAGAAGATGGCTTCTACAACAGGATCCTAAAAATACCTCGAAATCCACATGGACTACCTCAAGATACACAAGCTGAAGGTTTTGGAATGGCCCTCACAGTCCCCTGACTTTAACATAATTGAAAATCAGTGGGTAGCTCTTAAGAGAGCTGTGCATTCAGGATAGCCCAAAAATACTGCAGAACTAGAGGCCTTTTGCAAGGAAGAATGGGAGAAAATCCCAAATACAAGAACTGAAAGACTTTTAGTTTGCAAAGCATTTGCAAAGTGTGTTATCTGCCAGAGGGGGTGTTACTAAGTACTGACTATATAGGGTGCCCAAACTTTTGCACATGCCACAATGATGTTTTTTTTAAATATATATATTATTATTTTTTGTTCAATTTATGACATAAAAATGTATTCATGTTTGCTGAAAATGTTGTGCTTTATGTTCCATATCCTAGAGAGGCTGTGTTTATGTCCTCTAATTAAAAAAATCACAAAAATATGTTATATGTCAACGGGTGCCCAAACTTTTGCATAAAACTCTATAGAAAACAGGTAATGGTAGATTTCAGAGGCTAAGAGACAACTTGAACAACTCCCAAATCTCAATGCATAAGTGTCAAGCAAGCTGATTTGTTGATCCAACTGTCTGGAAGTATGTTTGAAATGGAAAATAAAAGACATATGAATGTGATGTAAAAATGAAAATACTTAAAATACTTAAAAAAAATCCCTACAAGTTTAATAGAGACATCCACGCAAGAGATGTAATGACATATAACATCCTTGCTGCTGCACTGGAAAATCTTGAAAGAGTTACAGAAGCTAGTGCAACAGAGGCTACACGGGAGGTGACGTCAGGACTTTGGCTCTCTAACAGCAGCAGTGGTAGTGGTGGTAGTAGTAGTCATATTCAGTCTCAGAGCTCAGTTTTATTGTCCCAAACTAGGTGAAGAAACACTGCATACTTGCAAGTTTTGGACTAAATAAAATATAGTGAATATCATCACTAAATATTGCCAGATTTGTTCCTAACATGTGCTGTCAGCCTTGAAAAACATAAGGTTGCTTGCATAACCGCGGTTCTCTGAGCAGCATGAGTGAGCGTTTTACATTGGGAACAGCGTGACCTCATCAGAAGCTCCCATTGCATTCTGCCAGCAAGGATTGGCTGGAACTAAGTGCGTCAGTGACAGGGAGGGTAGAGACCCTACCCCTATGAAAGGGCTTGACACTATGCTGCCAGTCATTCAAAAACACTCACCTCTTCCTTGCTATAAATGAGCAAGGCGGAATGGTCTGGTGCGATACTCATTCTACCCAGAGAACTGAGGTTACACAAGTAACCTTAAGTTCTTTCATAGCATTCATTTTGTGTCTCACATTGGGAAATGCTAACTCCCAGATTTCTGAGCAAATGTTATTGGGGGACCAACTTTACCAAGGCTTTGCCACAGTAAACACCAAATGGGCTACTGGAGGAGCTGTAACATTAAGCCTGTAGAACCCTGCAAAGGTGGGGAGGCCCAACTTGCTGCAGTGCAAATCTCCTGAATGAAGATCCCTCTGAAAAGGGCCCATGAGGTGGTGAGATCCCTGGTAGGATGTGCACACAGCTCCTCTGGTGGCTGCAAACCCTTAGAGCTATAAGCTAAAGCAATAGTCCCCCACAATCCAGTGGGAGAGCTGCTGCTTTGAGACTGGTTTCCCTACGTGGTTCTTTGCCCAAAACTTTTCCTACAGCTTTTGGTTCTGTCCATGTAGATGCATAAAACCTGCGCCAAAGAGCATGAATCTCACCCACTTGTTTAGCTGAAGCAAGAGACTGCATTTTCAAGTCCACTTATTCCAGTGTTGAACCACAAGGTGGTACTGAAAGGGCATCCAACACACTGGGAAGGTCCCGAGATGGGGCCAATGGTTTAGAATTCTGCCAGTCCTGGCAGGCAAAATTCAAAAGGAGCTTCTGATGAGATCATGTCATAGGAGTTCCCAATGTGAGATATGAAAAGAATGCTATGAAAGAGAACCCATATCATGTGAAACCCACTGTTGTCACCACTCTTTTATGCCACATAAATACATCCACACAGTCACAGACAGACAGACAGACAGACAGACAGACACACACACACACACACACGTTGGAAGTCACTTGAAGGGATCAGTTAGTTGTGCTTCTCCTCTCATTTGATGGCCTGCCAGATGATGATGATTAGGATGGTGAGGACCAGCGACAGCACCATGCCCAGCATGCACATCCTCTTACGGGACTTCCTCTGCACACAACAAAGTATCATGTCAGACTAAACAGATGAAAGGAAACTAAACTGCACCAGTGTTTTACATGGCAGTCAAAGTACCTTGATAATAATAAACTTTATCAATCATGGTGTACCATGTAAATACAACTTAAAGGGTAAGTCTGATGTTATTCTATATCTTATTTCTTGTCAACAATTCCCATAAAAAGACCAAGTCCAGTCCAGTCCATTGGTTCCAACTAAAAATATAAATCTTTAAAAACACCTCACAAATATTTAGTTTCATTTTTAAAAAGTCTCAGTAATTTGTTGGAACAATTTGTTGGAACAGCTACTCACTGTAGTTTTTAACAAACATTACTCAAATAGCAAGAAATAGTGCATTTGTTGGAGACTATTTTCAGCAACGCATTAATTCACATTTGGTGTTCTAGTGAGTATTTCTATAAACTACACTAAATAAACTACATTGCGTGTTCAATCAATCAATCAATCAATCTTTATTTATATAGCGCCATATCACAACAGAAGTCATCTCAAGGCACTTTTCACATAGAGCAGGTCAAGACCGTACTCTTTAATTTACATGTTCCTTCATGGTAATGAAGGAACATGTCGCCCAGTGCAACAGTGTGACTCATTAACATGTTTTCAGTAGTCTTTGGACAACAACTGAAGTGTATGGCACAGAGGAATAAGATATATCAGGCTTTGATACACACACAATACTTGTTGGAAGATCAATTCATTGATGTTTTTGTCGTTTCATGTTATTTGTTGACAACATGAAAAATAAAGTGTCACCTTAATTTACATGACAGTATTGTGGATTATTGACCTCATAGATGTGATTTAATTCCTTTAAAGTCCTTCCATGTAGTGTTTCCATTGTTTTGTACAACCCCTCTTGCCCCACATTCTATCTCACCTGGTAATAAGCTGCTTTCTGAAGCTGGACGGCGCCTCTGTCTACATGGACCTCAGCACTCTCCACATTGGCCTCGATGCTGTCTGCCAATCAGAATGCAGGAAGAGCTTTGACATGAAGTCTCACATCTGAGTAAGAAAGTGTGATTATTTAGCTCAGAGCTAACCTGTGTTTCCTCTGACTTACCAATCATCTCTCCCTGGTCATGGATCATAACAGCCAGGTCCTTGAAGATTTGGTTCACATCCATAATGTCAGCCTGGAGAGGAGAGTGAGGAGGAGGAAGGTTAACGGATGAACAGAGCATGTTACAGTGTTCCTGCCTCTGTGGGATGTCCTATTGTTCAGGCTGGTACCTCCAGCTGTTTAATGTTGGTCTCTCTCTCCTTGATGATCTCCAGGTCCTCCTCAGTGATGCTGGGCTCCTCAAGCTGAGTCTGGGTCTGACTCAACTCATCCTCCCTGCAATAATACAGCTCATTTACATTTTAATTTTATCTACAGCTCAAATAATCATTTAAAGTAAAGCATAAGGAGGAGTAAAACATTCACAGACTGATAGATAGCAAAGTGAATTTTGGCAATAATATTGTGAAGTGTAAAAAAGTCTTTAAACATGCTGTGGCTTTCTTAAACCAAACAGCATCAAGAACAAAATGTTGGATAGAGAATAGACTGAATGTACAATATGTGATGAACTTACTTTTCAAATGTGACCAGCTGTTCATCCACATTGCCTCCATCTCCCTGTTGACATCAACAAAAAAGATGAATCAACATCAGCACATATCACTTGTCCATTATGGATGCAAATGAATTAATAGTGATTCAATCAATTAAGAATGAAAATGATGTTATTGGTTGTAAAGATTCATCATCTGTCGTCCAAATAGAAAGCCGGATATTCACCATGACCCTGGATCCAGCTCGAGCTCTGGCCACACACTCCTTCTCTTTCTCTGCTGCCTTCCTCTGCACCGCCTGGAAGTTGTTGAGGGCTGCAGAGAAATCGTTCATCAGACGCTCCTTCTGGAGCTTTTGCTGCCTCTGTAAGAAAGAGGAAAGGATAAATAAAAACAATTTCCATCTTTTGTTAAAATGTTAAGTTCCTACACACAGTGTCGCACAAACTAGGGATAATAAATACATTATTATCAGCAGGAGTACAGTATCAGCATTTTGACACAGTCTCTCATCTCCTTTGAAGATGGAAAATAGATGAATTGGTCTAAACTGAAAACTGCCCTTCACTGGACAAATACACAGCAACCCAAGTATTAAAATTCAGAATTCCACATACTACAGCTTTTCTGCTTAGTTTTGAAGCATTACCCTCTATTTTCAAAAACACACAGAACAATAAAAGCATGCTTTTAAAGCAAATCAATGGAGTGAAAGTATAATATACAACATCCCAAATATGCTTTCACAGGAGTCTTTAAATTGTTCAAATGCTTAATGCAACATGTGTACATTCATGACAAAACCTCCAGTGGTCATCTGAATTATGAGCCTTGTCTGTCAGGAGCAAACAAGGAAATAATGTGATGCCACCAAACCTTTAAGGGAGGAGGTCATGGTGAATGGATGGGTCAACACGCAGGAGACCGCTGTTTACTTCCTGTTTGCTGAAAGTCAGTCAATGTTGGTTTCTTTTCACTACGATCACAATCATTACCTAACCTTAACCAACCAAAACCAAACCCTGTTACTTGATAGCAACAGTAAAGAAATGACAAACAACAACCAGGATCTTTACTGAAACCTTTCATCAAACAGTCATACTTGATTGAGAAGCCGTTTATAATTCTTACTGTCTAATTAGTAGACTTTCTAGTGAGTGAAATTAAACTCCGGCTCTTTTTCCTCAAAACTCCTTCGAACCCACTTAGAGCATCCTGACTCCTCTTCAACAATCACTACATCTAACTCCATTTTTATCTCAACCTTCAACAAAATGAACCAATGAACAATGAAATAGGCATTATATCATATCATTAGCAGAAGAATAACACTTTTATAGTAACCTGTAACGTTTTGCTGGGTAGCAGGTACAAGGCATTGAAGCTTTGTTGCTATTTGTGGCACAGTGAGAATTCAAACTTTCCAAAATAGAACAAGACAGAGTGAGGTCACTCTTAGATGCTCTTAAAGGTTTACAACTTGTGTTTTGGAACATTATTGTTTTTCATGTTTTTCATTTACTGTCAGAGAAATCAGACATTTACTTGGAATGGTTTAAATCTTTTTTTTAAAGCATATTCATAGGTACTGTAAATGTACAGTTGTTGTTGTTCTACAGATGAACAGGCGCTAGCATGGAGCACAATATCAACACAGTGTCATGTTGCTCTGGACATGTAGATGACACTCAGATGGTTTTAGCCACCTGAGCTAAAAATAAAAGCTTGTCAAACAACAGCTCAACACTGACATTACAGAAAGGAGCTCAGCACTATTAATAAATCCCTCAGTGGAGCTTTTTACAAAGACAGCATTGAGCTGCTACACTCAGAGCTGCTGAAAGAGCAGCCAGTTTGTCTGAAATTTATGATAAATAAAACACAATGGAAATACTGGAAAATCACCTGCTTCTGTCATACAGACACAGTTTTAGCTTTTAGATGAGTAAGAACCTTACAGACATAATGTATGTGTTTCATCCTGACAGGAGATATACTCATAGCTCAGATACATTAACAGCTTATGTCATTCATTAACTTTTGGACTGTTTGAATTATTACTGATCTACTGATTAAACACAAAATACAAGCAAACAAACAAACGAATACAAACCTGGCAGACAAATCAATAATGAAAATAATCCTAGTTATAAGGATTCATATTGGACAAACTAAAGAGAAAATGTAGATTCAACATTGCAGGACACAAAAAGATTGATTTTCTCCAGTAATATGATTCAAACCATATCCAAGTGCTTTACAGACAGCACATGGCTGAGTCGCCACACTTCACATTTACAGGCTTTAAAAAAGTTCCACCCTCTCCCACTTCACATGACAGACGTGTTAGCACAATTAGCGCGATCCTCTCTACATTCCCTCCAACACTTGGATGAACATGACTCACATTTCACTTTTTTTTCCATTAATAAGTAAACATTTGGAATCAATACTAGATTGATGGCTGTAGAATGAAATAGGATGTTCATTTCTTCACATACTTTGTTTGGGTGTCCTCATGTATTGTATGTTTATTCAAATTTTGATATTTATGTTTACATTTATTTGTGTTTATATATCCAAACTACGGTTGACGATGACTGACCTGCTCTGATGGAGACAGCGGTGGAGGGAGTGAGCCCAGCTCCTTCAGGTGTCTGTTGGTTTCTTTAGCCAGCTGGTTGGTGTAGTGCTGGAGTTGTTGGCTGCAGGGAAACAAACACACACGCTGCTAAGACCTCACTCAAAAGCTTTGGCTGGTCACACACTTGATCAGATAATAACAATATGTAACATTAAAGGGGAAACTGACAATCACAAGTCAGTACTCACAGCTTCTCCTGGAGCTCGGGGGTTTCCTGTCTTGTCCCCAGCTGGTAGAGGAGGTTTTTGATCTGGCCAGCTGCAGCACAAAATCAAGCACTTATGGAATTAAATATGTTGAACTTCTATGCAATGAATTCATGTGTTGAGAGTTTTACTGGCTGTGTGTCTGACACACTGAGCACTCACTGTTTTGGCTGATCTTCTGGATGTTTGAGCTGCATGTCTGGATGAGGCTGCTGAAGTCCCGCGGCTGGGACCGGCTGCTGTCTGCTCTCATGTAGGACATCCTTGCTGTAGACCACCAGCCTGTCACACTGCTCAGGAACACAGTCTGTCTTACACACACACATACGATTAGCAGAATCAATTTACTGGATCTCTGTTTTCATGTGTAGATTTTTATTGTTGCACAATACCAAAAATAATAACACACTTTATAAAAAAAGGATACTTTGAGGTCAAACTTAGACGACTGACTGGTTATATTATACATTATATTATTATATTACACTATACTGTATTATGAAACCTGTTTATATATTATAGCTATTAGAGATTCTATCCAGCGGTGGAAGAAATATTCAGATTAACACAAGTAACAGTAGAAAAATTACAGTGTAAAAATACTCCATTACAAATAAAAGCCATGCATGGTCATTTACTTATTCATTTATTAATCTGTTCCCTTTGTCACTTTTTTAAAGTACTTACTATAATATTGGGTCTCATCTGTAACCGTGCACCAAATTTTACAAACTCATCATACATTTTGTCTCTAAAATCTGCATCAGTGAAGTTCTAGTACTGTAGGTCTTAGCTAGCTGGTAGCTAAATAAATTTAGTGAAGTACAACATTTGACTCTGAAATAAAGAGGTATAATGTATAAAGTACAAGTGCCTCAAAACAATACTTGATTACACAGTCTGGATTCTGTAAAATCTGGTTTTAAAGCTTCCATCTTCACAAAAATTAAGTGACAGACTTCCATCCACGAGAGGCTACTTTATCATCAATTTCATAAACTTTCACAATTTCTAGGGTCGGTAAGAGCTCTAAAACAACCCAAAAATAATAAAGGGACTTTCACTCAGGCGGTCAATAATTTTGTATATTTAATATGACTTTATTAGGTTTGTGTTAATTTGTCCAACTTCAGTCCAAGGTAAATCTAGAGTTACTGTAAAACCCTCAAAGTAAATATGAGAGACAGTATCCTACTTTAAAGGACAGGTTCACAGTTTTTCAAATGTGTCTTAAAACATCAGTCAGGTGTCCATATGAACAGTGACAGAGGTTTTCCTCACTGTAATCATTCCTCCTATTCATACTGGATATTAAAAAATCTCCTTCAAATGTGCTTTCAATGTAAGTGATGGAGGCCAAAATCCACAGTGTGTCCACACAGTCATTTAAAAATAGATGTGAAGCTTATATGGGGCTTCATCAGTCTGAGTTAGTCATATCAAGTGGATATCTGACATATTTACAGTCTTTTTAGAATCAAATTCCCTCTTTGTGTTTCCTCAGACAGTGTTTCCCTGTTGAGCTGTGGTGGAAGTATAGTAACAAAAACAGGTACTTTGGTACTAAAAAGACTGTAACGTTGAAAGATATTTACTTGATTTGAAGCTTCATATTAGCTTCAGATAAACTTTTAAATACATTTTTGCACAGAAGGAGGACTGTGGATTTTGTTCCCCATCACCTACATTATAAGTGCATTATGAAGGGATCTTCTAATGGTCAGTATGAACAGGAGGAATGATGGAAGATAAACATGCTTCACTGCTCATTTGGGCTTCTGACTGTTGTTTTAAGTCACACTTGAAAAACTGTGAACATGTCCTTTAACCTCAGTGTTTCTTTTCATATCTAATATGATGGGAGTACAAACATGTCACTGCCCTGTATTGCTTTCCTCAGACCTGTAACTGTTATGATGAGACAAAAATGCATATGTAGAGAATCCCCAGAATAACATCCCAGTAACAAAAGCTAGCACAGGATAAACACAGACAAACAAACCAGGCCAGCGCGAAAATAAACCAACTAGGTTAGATTAGCGGGCAGTCTTTGCGAACAAAAGAATAAAAACATATTTTAGCTGTATACATTAATAAAAAAAACAGCTACTGTGACACAAATAATACTAAATCAGTGAACAGAATAAACCTTGCAGTCGTTATTCAGCGTTAATAATAGTCGCAGTGTGTCTGCATCAGTTTCAGCTCAGATACATTAGTGTTATTCTCTCTGTCGGTTAATATGTAGCTACATGTTAACAATGTTCACAGTAAATATCTTACTTTGCAGCGAGGCTGACGTCGACAGGTTTGTTGCTCCAAATCCTCTAGATGAATTATATCAGAATTAGAACACCCAACCCGTCTGACGTCACACGTCCAGCGCCCTAATCCGACGTTGGTTTGACGTTGCGTTCATGTTAGAAAGAAGAGTGGGAAAAACGACACTTCAATATGAAGTTAGTTTATTGTTAAACGTAATGTTGTGATTACTACTAGAAAATATTACATTTCACACACCGACTAGCATACTGTCCCACTTTGGAAGATATGGTTTGGTTAAGGCTTCATACATATTTCTTGGGTAGCTAGAATTAAGGGAATTGGGTGTTTATTAAAATACAATATTTAGTAATGATCTCAACATATGCATTGAACTGACACAAGCCAAGCATGTAAGGTTTTTCTTTCATTGAGTTTGCAGTAAAGCATAAACGCAAATGCATCACTCACCTACTGCACTGTAGGTTAAAGTCCAGATGAAACAGCATTTGGAGAGTGTCTAACTTCCGTATCATGATGTATTCCTGAGTGAAACAGGATAGAATGAATCTTAGCTCTGTGCCCCTAAAAGATGAAGACTGATTGATGGGTGGATGTCATATTATTGGTTGAAACTGGTTGGTTCAAGCCTACAAAAGCACATGTCATACTTTGTTTTACAGAAAGAAAACATGATTGGATTTTGATATGATAATACAAATAAATCTATTTTGTATATATTGTTAAATATGTGCACAATATGACCGAGGATGTAATGTAAAAGAGTCAAAAAGGCAGTTTTCATTTCATCTCGACATTATGGTAATTTACGGTCAATGCAAACTATCGTATCGTCTATTTCCTACAGGCCCTGAACGCAGCTTGCACTGGAGCGCTCCTGTGACGCCCCATGATGTCTGAAATCGATTTTCGACCGAACACTTTTTTTAATTACTGTAACTTCGCTATATTGTCAAGTCATAGGTGACACTAGAATCTCCCACAACAAGTTTGTGAAATGTTCACTAAAAATCTTCATCTTTGACTCCGTGTGACGCGCCAGAATAATCCCGTGCCTGTCCCATGACTTTCACACTGACACTAATAATAAACCCAGTGCAGCAGTGTGCTGCCCTGCACGTGACATTCAGATTGGCGATCTTTGACTACTATTAAGCTACTTTTCTACTATGAGATTTTTAGTCAATATTAGATTGTTTTCATTGTTTTAACCTATACTGATCAGTTATTACTTGATAGCCTACAATATGATCAAACTTAGCTGCTTTTGATTATTTGTATAGCTTTTAATAATGTCCTTAAACTTTTCAGTTGTATGATATATAGCATACCTTTTTGCTTTATTTATTTGACATTTAATTTGAGGTTCCATCATCAGTAGCATAGCATAGAAATCTGGGCCCCTACCTCTTTTAATACACCTACTGTCACTCAGGTACAAATAACTGAATCAACAAGTAAACACCTGCACCTGTAGTAGTTATTACGGGAATCAGTAATTATAGAAAGTCTGCACAATCTGAAATCTCTGCATATTTCATCCAATAGAGGTAGTACTATAATAAGAGACTTGAATGAACAATCCAAATATAGACCAAAAAAGGTAGGCCCAGAACTGGAAACACAGGATTAGAGCCTGCTATCACTCTCAATGTGGGTGACAGGTCTTAATACAGGGAGTAATGTTAAATAATAACTTCTGAACTTATTATACAACTTTTCTGATGCTGCTGAAGGTTTATTTTCATCAGTAATGTTTGTAAAACTGATCAAAACACTGAAATAAACTGATCATATTTCAGAGTTGAAGTTGAGAAACACTCTACATTAAAAGAATCATAAAATTGTATAATATTGTGTAGTACTTATGATATACAATAAAACTGACTACTTGACTTGTTGAAAATCTATTTTCAGTGTAAACTGCTGTGCTTTAAAGTCCCCCTCCACTCATGATGTGTTTCTCTTCTTCTTCCAACAGTAGGATGTTTGAGCTTCACTGTGCAGAATGATGTATGTGCAGAGTTTGTTTTCACATTCATCCGCTGAAAGTGGAAACTTTCTCTGTGCTCATTGAAAATCTGATTTTAAGGGGTGGACCTACAAGCAGGATCTGTGACATCACAAATACATTGGAAGCCAATCCTGGTCCAGTGTGATGTGGAAACTTGAAGCCTCCAGTGCACAAACACTGAGAATGAACTTTACAGTGAAGTAGGAGACATCTGGTGTCCAGCAGTTAAACTTCTGAAATGAAGTATATTTGTGTATTCATAAATTCTGGATTTTTCAATGATGCAGAAGGAGGAGATGTAATTTCAAGGACTTTAACAACAACAACTACATCAGACACATTATCATTCAAAGCAGAGTATTTTATATACATCTTAAAACATGTTTGAGGGAAGTTTTATTTTTATGATCCCCCTTTTCTGACGATGATGTAGTAAACATGAACTATAATATCTTTTCAGTTTTGCTAATTTTATTTTCTGTTGTGCGTATCAATAATTGCAGTTGTGAGCTTGTTGAAAAATGGTTGAATTTCTTTTTGCTGTCTTTAGTGAAGAGTTTTCTTTTTTAGGATTTAGTTTTTACACACCAGTATGTGATTCTGTTGATGGTATGAAGACCATTTGGAGCATTGTTGTTTGCAAATGGGAGCACAGTTTTAATGTTTGTGTCAGCTCCTCCTGTTTCTAACAATGAAGTGAAAACAAACAGACCTCATGCAACCATATCTGTTGCATGCAAACATTTCAGAATGATCCACTTAACTTTACTCCTGTTGAATATAACATTTAATTAAGTCAAATAGCTGAAATATTAAAGTTAAAAACAGTGAATCGTGTACAATATATCCACAACTGACATTCAGTCAAATATGTGTAGCAGTGAGATGTCTCATTTTTTTCTAATTCACTTCAAAACTGTGACATTCCCTCTTTTTTATGGTTTTGGTCACATGCCCACTGCTCTATATAAAGCAATACTGTCCATGACACATCTTTAATAGCAAGTCACAGTTATGCACACAAACATGTGAGCTCATTAGTTTCAGTTGACATCAACATACTTTTGCAGCTTTGAGATCAATCAAAATTCTAATTTCATATTTGAAAAGTGTGTCTAAAGACAGTGGCGAGGCCGTCCAAAAGCAAGTGTTGTGTCTCTCTTGTAATAAACATTTGTGAATGATTTTTGCATACAGTACAAGTCTTTCCAGTACTGGAGCTAAAACGTAACATTTGTCCACAGTGTGGTGTTAGAGGTGAGGTTGTCTAGAGATAAGTTTGTCAAGGAATGTATCTGTGGAGAACTTTACAGGAGGTGGACATCATGAAGTCCACCACACTAAAGAGTTCAAGCAACAGGAGACTGTCTATTGACTGTACAGTCAATAGACAAGATGTGCTCATATCATAAGAATCCTGAAGAGTCCATACATTGAGCTCTGCACTCACAAGATTCGTAAAAGCACCATCTTTCTTTGCTCCTCTTGGACCTCACTATAAAAGACAGTTTGATATTTAATAGAAATGTTTACAAAAGGCTTCTTTGTTACTAGGTGATGGAGAAGCACAAAATGGGTTTTTGATCACACTCAGAAATGATGGCTACATGAGTTGGCTAAAATTGTCTTTTTTTCCCCCACCCACATTCTGCAATGACCCTCTGATTGGCTAGTACGTGTTGCCTTTGTTGGTTAGATTGGTTAGGTTTAGGTATGAGGAGTGAGATGGTTAGGGTTAGGGTGAGAATATCAGAGCCAATCAGAGGCAGAGTAGGGGCGGGTCTTTGCAGAATGCAGGTGGGGAAAAAAAATAACACCTAAAATTGACTGTATTGACTGAATTCTTCTTCATCCAAATTGTCTGAATTTTTTTTTTTTAATACATGAAAAGGTTGAAGATCTACATGTGAGTGAACTTTGGGCTGATCTTGCTGATCACAGTATTGTTTTGGTCCTGAAATTAGACTGTTATGGACTGATGTCTCAAAGCTAAAAGTCTGTCTAAAACAACTGAAAGGATGGAAGGACAGAAGAAAGAAAGAGACTTTCACTCTCATTTATTAAAGCACTGCATAGAAACACAGTGTCATCTTCCCACTGTGAGTGAATGGTAAAGACAGTTAATGAATATGTAGTGCACAGATCCTGTTTTACTCTTACAATAACACCATTGCATCAGGGTTAGTCAGCTCTTGGCTTGGAGTATTTTTCTGTCATGCCACTTGGTGTCAGTGTTCTCCTTTGTTTGAACTGCTTCCAGTCAGCAATCAACAGTGTGAGTCCCAACACTGCAACCAGAAAGCTTGAGCTCTAGCCCCTTAACATTCCCTCCTGCAGTACCTTTGAGCAAGACATTGAAGCTTTGCCAGCTTCAGGGGTGCTGCTCTGCCACACAACCACAAGCAGAATCGTGCAGTGTTATCTGAGGTCTTGTGTGGTGTTGACACATTTTGGAAAGTGCTTGATGAAGTGACAGCAGATCATCGAGAGGAGGAGGAGCAGCTGTGGTGTTGCAATCCTCACATCTGACTCAGTTCTTTCTCTGTTTACTCTTTCATTATTGGGCCAAAACTCTTATTGTGCAAGCCTACCTGTCCCCCAAATACACTGACTGAATGACAGCCAATCCCTGCTTACAGCAGGATACACACCCCTTAACTGAATTGTATACATGCAGAACCAAGTGGAAACATGCATTTTTAATACATACAGCACATACACAAGATGTGTAAGCACACACACATCTTTTTTGTGAAGACTGAAATTTGTACCTTTGTTAACCCTTAGTGTTAATCTTTTAACATGTCAAACATGTGTGGAGCATGACATGGATGCTGCATCAGTGACATCATTAAAGAAGTGTGGAGTTCACTGCTCTCTGTCATCATTGCAGTTACTGAGGCCCAAAATTCTAATTTGCACAACAAAGTGGAGCTGCTCTGGTGTGAGCGAGCAAAACCACCACAGATGGGTGTGGGGAAATACTCACATGAAACCTTTCTTAATATCCTCAGTATCATCTTGATTAAACCAATTATGGCCACCAAATAACACATTAACTGTGTAGACCTCAACTTTATTTTAAATGTGGAGATGCTACCATTTACTTTAGTAAAGAGTCAGAGGTTTGTGAGAGCTGCATCTAGTGGTCATTACAGAAACTACATTTCAAGGCACTAAGTACTAGGGGTGTGCCCAAATACAAATACATTATTCGGCAAATCACAAAGAGTGGGTTTTTTATGAACATTTATTTTGTACAAGTATTTTAAAAATTATTTGTTTTCTGGGAAGAAAAAAAAACATGTCAAATACCAGCACACAGGTCGGTTAAATCGCTATCTCAGTCTCTCTCCTCTGGTCCGCTGTTATGTCTATCAGCAGGTCTCAACGAGGGGAGTCACATCCACCTGCTACATGACGCACATTTCCTAATTCAGACATCACTCCCTGTTATGAGAACATTTGGAGTTGGGTCATCGAGAGTTAGTGGTGCTAATTTTCGAGTCGGGGCCATTAAACCATTGCAGAAGAGGACACAACAAGGGCTGAATCTGTGGGTATTTTTCTTTATGCTAACTTGTCTCCTCGCTTCCTTCACTTGTGTCTCTTACTTGCCTCTCCAGGACAGAGGAATTTAATTCATCAAACGGGACGTCCTCGCTCACTCTAGCTTCATTTTGAGGAGCCGACAAAACTCATGAGGCACAGCACCTCAGCTGTTTTCTCTCTGCAGCCTGTTACCTGTTTAACAAACTCCTGCACATGAATAAAAACCTGCATTCTGTATTTATACTGTGTACTGTGTCCTGCTCAGAGGCACAGGAACCATTTCTACTGGCAGAATGTATTTATATTATTTATAAATTATTTATTGATATTCTGATTGTGAATTCATTGTTTAATAACCCAGAATATGATCAGGGTGTCTTTTGAACACTGGAAATTATTTATTTGGCTAAATGCCTCAGGGAAAATTGAAATTATGTAACTCATATCAAACCCGACACTCAGGAATTTTCAGCCTCACGTGAATGGAAATGATGGCAAATTATATAAAATATAAATGTGTTTAAAAAGTGTTTCTTGCTGAATATAACTTTATCCATAATAAAGGTTAATGGGGGAAATAACAGATCATGACAAAAAAAAACGTTAGAGCTTACACTGTTATCTGTCTTCACTCCAGTATGATACCGCAGTGATGTAGTGATGTATAAGATCAGTCCGATCAGCTGCAGCATCCAATCAATAACTGATATCCAACTGATATGTGGTGTATCTTTGCTCATGGCTCCTCAGAGATCCTTCTTGGTCCTCAGAGCAGAAATAAGATTGAGATGGCCTTCAAGATGGTGGACCAGAATGACCTCTGATTCAATGAGGATCAAGGAGTGAGGAAAGATGAAATAAGAGACTTGAGGCTATAAAATGACAATTTAAGGAATACTTCTAATTATTATTATCAATAATAAAAACAACAACAATAATAATAATATACTGTGTAAAATATTTTTTATTTTGATTTAATACTTTTGATGACTTTTTTCACTTTTGTTGTGATGTAGTAGGTATAATGTACACAAAGAATAAAAGGCCTATAGGCTAAATAACATGGATTTGTTTATTATAATCTGCTAAAGTAGATGGGAAAGGTTGGTTTTTGTCCATCTACAACATGAAGGTCCTCAGTTGAGGATTTAATGTGAATATAATATTAGCAGTGTTTAGTAGTTCATATAAAGGGAAAATCTCACTGAGCACTCTGACCAGATTTATTGAGTGTAAAGCAGCAGACCTGCACATATCCAAACCATTAAGAACCGTTCAGAAGAACACTTTGAAATGAGTTACATGGTACACTGACAGTATTTCAGATATACCAAAGGCAAGTAAGATAATGAGTAAACCCATTGACTATTCTGTCTGTCTCTGTTCAGTGAGTTCTGTGGATAATCCAGAATAACCAGGACCAGGTCATTTTCCAACACTGTAAGTAGGATGAACTACATTCCATTCACCTCCATTGTATTTAGGTGGAGGGAGAAATCTCTTCAGAGGGCTGAGAGAGAGGCTCTCATCCATCAAACAGAGAGGTTGTGTGTTTCAGAGAAAGCATGCACCAATGCTGTTCTGGATAGACTGGGACTCTCCATCCAGCTGGCCACCTACCTTTACCTCAGCCCCCAACTGGTCCCAGATGTAGGCCTGAACTCTCTGTTCCAGGATGGAGGATCAGATCTGTTTCAGCTGTACCTCCTTTAAAAGTGGAAGTGGTCAGTAACAGCTGGATGCCCAGGACCCAGAGACACCAGAGGAGTCCTGAAACACAGTATGAGGATGTGGTGAAGGTCCATCTTGGCAGTGACCAGAGCTCCAGCCCCGTTGAGGTGTCACCACCTCAGACACCCTTCACTCCTTCGCCCCCAGCAGCTCCACGACCCTGGAGAACAGTGTCTCGTCTCCCTGTCATGTCAATGAACCTCAGAAGAGCAGGTCAGTTCTTCCATACATACACTGATGACATACAAAGACATCCCATTTGCACATGGAAGACGTTTGCTGGGGGCCTTCTGCTAGAAAGCCTTTCTAACAGAAATCTAACTCTTTTCAATAAAATGCACTCCAGCACACAACCACCATCACCCACTACAACCTCAATAATATATAAGCAGAATTATCACCTTTGTGACAATGTCAACAAAAATTGGAAATGAATATAATTGAATTTAAACAGTGCCTTTTAATGTAGTGGATGATTATGAAAGATAGTTAATCCTCTACCAGTCATAGTAAATGCACTAGCCTTTCTGACAGAAATACAAGTGATATTATTATTCCCTAACATCAATAACTTTTCTTACCAAAAGATGGTTTATCTCACTAGCTGCCAGTGATCAAACGCTTTTTTTAATTCAGCAGACTGGTCAAAAATTTTCAATTAAATTTGCCTTCAACTGCCAAGGGGCTAATGTTAATGTTAACTTAGCATTTTCTGCAAAAATGTAGTTAGCAGGCTAACATTAGCTAGTTAGCTTGTTAACTTTCATACTTAATGTTAGGTTTTAAGTATGAAAGTTCTTCATACTTAAAACCTAACAAAGTAAGAAAGTTCTTCTTTTAAATGATAACAGAGATACACAACAACCAATATGTATTTTGTATTTAATTACACTGTTTAACGTCAATAACTTTAATACTTACCAATGAAGCAAGCTCTGGATGGTTGGTTGGGACCTGGATTTGTGGTGAAAGTGAAAATGGTACATAATTGGCTGAAGCTTTTTTTGATTCTATTGGCTGGAGGAAAGGGGTTGGATTTCTGTTAGAAAGGCTTTCTGGCAGAAAGCCCTGAAAGCAAACTTCTCTCATGTGCATCTGATTTCACTAAAAACATGTTTCCTCGACTCCCCATTTCTTCAAATCTCTCCCTCTCTCCTCAGTGAGGAACTATAAGATGTGAGGATAAGACACACATGAGGGAAACATGCATGCAATTAAGGGAATTGAGATACCTTATATTTCATTTAATTTATCATGCTGCAGCTACACTCAGTCATAAATTCTCAACCTCTTTACCTCAGCCCTGCATTAGTAGAGTGCTCAGGACTCAGGACATTTGTAGCTGACTGCAATCTTCAGCAGCAGAGCATGGCCTATCCTCTCTGCCTGAGTGTCTATGTCTCTCTGCAGGTGGACATAAAGATCACTGATGGTGTCCATTGCTGCACAGACCACTAAAGAGCGCAGGTTATTAACCTGGAGAATAAGAATGAACATCACCAGTCAATGGTCATACCTCTGACACAGATGCATGTACTGGAGTGTGCACACTCATAGACATGTGCACAAGAGGGCAAATGAGAAGTGAGTGAAACAAAGAGACACAAACAGAGAGACAAAGAGGAAAATGTCTACAGTACCCATTCTATAACAGCCAGACACATGTCATGAAATTTGACCTTCAGTGTGTCTGGATGGTGCTGTGCCAGAACTCAGGCATTTCCCAATCCTTCTATCTCCTTCTTCCTGTGTTTAGGTAACAGTATTATAGAACTAAACTGTAACAACACTAATGTCCCTCATACATTTGCAACTGTAAAGCTCACTAATAAACACAATAGAGCAAATCATAATTTCCCAAAGTATTTAAAGCATAACACCCTGACTTTAGGTCAAACACATGTTCAGATGGTAAAAGAGACAGCTGTTTCCTGCAGGTTGAAAAGTATCCGACTGTGTGATGTCAGAGTCTTAGCAGTCGTCTGACCTGAGCAGCCTGAAGCAGAGGGAGAGACTCTCCACAGGGTTAGACAGAGACTGCAGTACCTTGTCCTTATATGGTGTTATATCCCCTTTTATTTAAGAAAATCCTCTGAAACCTTCTGCCACCAATATGAAATCAGGTTAGAGAATTTATCTCCCTCATATAGGTTGATTGAATATCAGTTGCAGGGCTTAGAGGTGTGCAAATGTATGAATAACCCTTTAAAAGGGGGTCTTTAGATAACTGAGGCGAAGACATGAAAAATATCCAAGCTGTATGACCCCAACAGAGAATGAAACAAAAAGGAGTAAAATAATCCTCAAGCATAACTGAAACTGGGGTTCCTGGTTAGGACTTTTTCAAAGTTTGTAGCTCACTCTTCTCCAGGGTCGTGGAGCTGCTGGGGGAGGAGGAGGAGTAGGAGTGAAGGGTGTCTGAGGTGGTGACACCTCAACAGGGCTTCCAATCAGTGAGAGGACCCTCAGCTCACTGAGAGTTTGAGTATCCACTGAGCTGAGTGTGTAGAGCTGATGGAAGCTGCTGGGCTGGAGCTCTGGTCACTGCCAAGATGGACCTTCACCACATCCTCATACTGTGTTTCAGGACTCCTCTGGTGTCTCTGGGTCCTGGGCATCCAGCTGTTACTGACCACTTCCTCTTTAAAAGGAGGTACAGCTGAAATAGACCTGATCCTCCATCCTGGAACAGAGGGTTCAGGCCTACATCTGGGACCACTTGTGGGGTCTGAGGTAAAGGTAGATGGCCAGCTGGATGGGGAGTTCCAGTCTATCCAGAACAGCATTGGTGCATGCTTTCTCTGAAACACACAACCTCTCTGTTTGATGGATGAGAGCTTCTTTCTCAGCCCTCTGTATGTCCAGGATCCTGGACTGACTCTGAAGACACCAGGACTCTCTGGTCTCTGGTGGCTCTCAAGACTCTGTTTAAAAAAAAGACACTTTTAGTTTAGTTTGAATGACATGGTATTTTACAATTACTTTTCACCTGCTTCGGAATGGCTCAAGCTGCTCATCAACTGTGACACAGTAACTGGGGATGAACTTCACTCTACAGTTGGTCAGGAAACAGTCCAACACATACCTAAAAGTTGCCTTGTGGTCTGTGTGCTGGCGCAAATCCCTGGTCCTCTTGTCATCAAACCACAGAAATCTTTGGATGTCCTCATATGCAACAGATGTCATCATATCTCCTGACACTCATTGTGGCCTTATACATTGGATTTTGCTTTGGATCCACAAACAGCTCTTGTTAGGACACGTCTCATTTCCACAGCTGAAAGGAGGGTCAAACCAAGAAATGCCTCTTCTCTAATGAATCTCCATTCTATGACTTCTGCTGCAGCTGCTCTCTGTCCCTCTGAATTGGTGCATTTTACAACCTCCTCAGTGATGTTCTCAGTCATAAAGTTATCAGAGGCATTGGGCAGCTCCTCAGGTTGTCATGTGTTCTTGCCTGAGCAGGGGATCCTCCTTCCAACAAGACCCCTTCCTACTCAATCTATTAGAGTGAGCTGGGGGTACTTCCTCTTCCGAAGACTTATCAGAGGAATCCTCTGTTCCATCAGTGGAGTCATCATGTGAAGCCGATCCCCTAGGCACACTCACTACATTTGGACCCTGTGGAACACAGTTGAGATCATCTTCAGAGACTTCAGACACTGAATCTGTGCTCTGAATTGTGTCTTCGTCTTGCACTTGTCCAGCAAGCAGCACGTCTATAACCATGTCAGGAGTTGATCTGATATGATTTTGATCAGCCATGCAACACTGTCAATATGGAACAAAACACAGTACAGTATTTTCAAGTGGACCCCTACATCATATTTTCAAAGAACTGTATTCTTTTTTGGATGTATGTTTACTTGGTAGGATACAACAGGTCAACAGTTTGCTGCCAAGAGTGTTAGAACTCTCTCTCTCACTTTAACAGCTAAAACACAACAGGCCATCAGCTAGCTAGCTAAAACACATGTAAAAAAATGAAGGGTTCCTATCAAATTCCATTGAGAATACATACATTTTTGACCTATGTTGTGCATTTATGGGGTAGTGATACAAAAATGTTTTGTATGCAAAAATAACATTAAAATAAGAGGAAAATATTAAACACAATCTTTTCCTTGGGTCACTTTTGACTCATGTTGTCCATCAGAGGGTTAATGGCTTATAACTGATGTAAAGGCTCAGTAAATGATTTATTAACCATTAAAAAATCTTTTGTTTATACTTATAAACCCTTTATGAAGGGTGCTGGATCAGAACCCTCTCCAGATCCAGAGTTGTGTGACTGTGAACATGCAGCAGAGTCAGCCTGTGAATTGCTCATGCTGCTCTGACAAATGTCATCCTCCTCATGGCAGAGAAAGATCACTCACGTGAGAAGGCTGTCACTGGCAGGATGAGAAATATTTGGGGATAACTGTAGTGTAGGTGGCGTCTTTCACAGTTTTTCTACCTCTTCAGTTCAGTGGTGTAAGAGTCAGGAAAGTCATCACTGTACCAAGCAGTTACTCTGTTACTTGCTCATTTTAGGCAGTGAATGATGATCTTGCCTCTGATTGACCCCCAGTGTGGTTGATAAACAAGTGGAATAAATTAAGTCTGTCAAGTTCCTCAACAGATGTGGATAGTATGTTTCCTCTGTGCTGCTGAGCCCCCACTGGAAGGTATGGATAGGATTTGCTCTGGCTACCTGTCATAACCAATCAGGATTAAGATTGAGTTAAGTTAAATTTGTTCTTGACTATGCACAAGGGAGTGTATCTTCCCTAGGGTAGCGGGACTGCCATTATTTTGCTACAAGAAATTCTGTTTGCTATTTCTGTTCAGTATGCCATATGCATGTTAAAGGATACAGCTGGCAAACAACTCTCATGTGACCCAACACTGAATCAATTCTACCGACAAGTACTGTGTGTGCATCCAAAGCCTGATCTATCTTGTTCCTCTGTGCCGTAGACCTCCCTTGTCCAAAACTATTAAACGCGTCAGTGAGCCACACTGCTGCACTGGGTGACATGTTTTTTTGCTCTGAAGATTACGGTCACGTTAGTTTGTTTAGAAATGGCTCCAAAGACTAATAACCGCATCACATTTTCAGTCTCCGGAGAGAAGTTCTGTGTAAGGCAGTTGCCACTGAGCATGTGCAGGAACACATTTCCGTTTACAGAGCATCTAACTAGCTTGTTGTGCACAACCTCTTAACTTTGTGCTACATTATTTTCTGAAAGAACTTCAATACAAAGGCAAGAGGTTGAGATGTAGCACAAGAAGCCAGTGAAGCACTGCATCCACATGTCACCCAGTGCAACAGTTTCTTATTGATGTGTTTTTAAAGGGTGACTTCACTAATTTTCAAGATGATTCCTATGGTTCTACTGTGGCAGGTACCTATATATGAATGACATTTAAGGTTCCTCTGTCTTCCCTGTATCTTCATCCAGCTGCATGAAGAGGAATATTTTATTTTATATTGTTTTTGCTGTTTCATGATATGATGTTGGAATCAGAGATGTGGTGCTACTGTTACAGAGCCAAATTTTGTATCGGTATATGGTATCAGACACAACTATTATGACACGAGCTACGTTACAGCTGCAGCTGAAATAAGGGCCTCGCAGCCGGAGTGGCTTTGCAGCATTGACCGGTGCCAGATGATGGCTTATGTTGTGTCTGTGGCAGATGAACCATGACAGAGACAGAACTGAAAACTCTGCAACAAACTAAATGGTGCTTATTTTTTTTGGATAAAGTCTATGATTCTGCTGACAAAGGAGAAACTCTTGATTCTCAGATGGACAGAAAAGTCTAAAATGTATTTGAAAATAAACAAACTAGTTTTAAGATATAATGTTGGAGTCATATATAGGCTATGATGCCACTACTGTTATGAGGCTGAATATCATGCTGTGGAATTGGGCACAAGAGAGTATGGCGGAAGAAGTGATCACTGGTGTTAAAAATCAGCTGGTTTTCCTGTTAACTGGTTACCTTTGTTTGTAAGCGTTGGGTGTTTCTCATGGCGATAGCATGTTCCAATCATAAAATCATAACCCCTGACTCTGTTCAAAGATATTCTGTCATGTTGGATATGAATGGCTGTTTTGTCATTATCCTCTACACCTAAGGGCCACCATACATGCACATATGTGCATAGAAGCTTCCAGTTATTACTACCTTCAGGGTTAGTTTTCACTGGATGTTTTGTGTTGGTGGAGTCAGAGTGTGTTGTTTGATTAGGATGGTGATGGTGTTGTGCTATAGTGTGAGTGAGGAGAGAGGGGAGGAGTGGGAGACTTGACCCCCATCATTCACTGGTGGAGATAAACGTCAAAGAGCTGCTATCACTGCAGACGTTGCAGGTAGCAAAAACAAGATAGAGAGATGCTGGAAAACAGTGAGTTTGCTTCCACACACAGACACAACGTGTGTGCAAACCACAGTACACAGTGTATTCATGCATTTTGAATTGAATTGCAAGCAAAGGACACTGGGTGAATGAGAATCAGAGACCAACATACAATGATATTCAGTCTGTATAATATATATATATATATATATATATATATATATATATATATGATATCGTGCTACTCAAACAAACTGTGTGATTATAATGAGCTTAAAGCTACAATATGTAACTGTTCCTCATTAAAATGTTTAAAAACAACTAGACCTATGTCATATGTATTGTTGAGTTTCCAACAATTTTCAAACCCAGAGAAATTTTAATCAAAGTTACGGTCTGTTTCATTTGGTCGCCTGTCAATGGCATCATACCTCCTCTACCAAAGAGTGTATGCACATGCATCTCCATTGTGGTTGCCACAATGGCATCTACCAAAGAGTATACACAAGATAATACGTCAGTGTTGTGGTTGTCCACCAGAAACTGTCATAAATTGACTCTTATTCAGTTTTAAACCACAGTTTTATGAAAAAGTTTTTAGATCTTGGTTGTTTTTAACCATATCTTTTAATTGGATGAAGGATTTTAGTCATCGGACATCTGGATCTTAAGTTATCAAAGAAACAAACTGAGCAAGCGTTAGCAGCAGCTCGGCTAACAGCCCCTCCTGGATGTCCTGTGTCCACTGAACAGCATCAGAGAAACATTGATTTTTAACGTGAAACTGCTTTATTCACTGTTTTCACTGGTTTTAATCAGTGGGTCTGATTGTTTTGGAGAGGAGGAGACATCTGTGGATAATTCAGCTCACAGTAAAAACCTTCTGAATGATGAACATTGAAGGAATCCTACCTGGGAGAAGCTGGTTGTTTAACAATGAAGATAACAACTCCCATGATCCCACGCTACTTCATAACGTCATCAAACTCCATTTATTGTTTTGACTGAGAGATTCTTAACGACAGAATTTACATACTGTGTGTTTAATCTTAGATAAGCTTGTTGTGTACCACACGCTTCATAACCAGTATGGTCAGTATCCCATAATGCAACGGACTGCATCAGATGTCTTTAACCCAGTTAAGGTCAAACCTCAGGGGACCTTTAGATGATGTAGAATGCCCTCTTCACACACACACCGAGGAGTGTGGATCTGTTTGGATTTTGTGACAGGGTCTCCTATGAACCAGTATGGACAGGCAGAGTGGTTGTAGCAGCCAAAAAGTGTTTCTGTGTACACAATGTTGTTTTAAGACAAACTTAACTTTAAACTTATTCTTTAAACTAATAACCTCACCACTGATCCATACGTTCAGTATTAAAGGATAATTACAGTTTATTTCAACCTTATGTATTTCCCATCAAATTGTGACTATATGGATCATGCTAACTTTGCACACGACAGCTCACTTATAGACATTCAGGGAAACGAGGACTCACACAAAACAACATACAGTACTATGCAAAGGTTTTAGGCACTAAAAGTAAAGTGAGGATGTTTTCAAAAATATTGCTATAAATAGTTTTCATTTATCAGTTAACTTGATACAAAGTTCAGTAAACACAAGAATCCTAAATGAGATCAATATTTGCTGTGAGCAGTTTGCCTTTAAAACAGCAGCAGTTCTCCTCGATACACCTGCACACAGTTTTTCAGGCACTTGGCAGGTTGGTTGTTCCTGCATCTTGGGGAAGTTGCCACAGTTCTTCTGTGGATTTTGGCGTCTCAGCTGCTTATGTCTCTTCATGTTAATCCCAGACTTACTCCATGATGTTGAGATCAGGGCTCTGTGGGGGCCATACCATCTGTTGCAGGACTCCTTGTTCTTCTTGTCGCTGAAGGTAGTTCTTTATAACTCTGGCTGCATGTTTGGGCTTGACCAATCAGACACCTTGCAGTATCGATAAGAATCTAAACATCAAAGTGCCTAAAACTTTTGCACAGTACTGTGTATCAGGGCAAAAAGCTAAATGCAATGACGGGTTATCCTGCAGACTATTATGAGGATGATCATGAATGAGTTCACTTTTATGGCCATCTGGAATACATAGAGAGGAGCTAAATCAAATGGAAGAGGAAAGATGAAAAATGTAGGCAGAGGTAGGTTTTCCTGTGATCACTGCTCTCCTGCCAAGTGAAGAGGAAAATGTTTTCTTCAGAGTGGGACCTGTTGATGCCAGACCAAGTGGCAGCTACCACAGCTTGAGGCTGAAGCCAATGTTGATGAACCTTACAGTGCCATTGACAGCCATCAGATGCTCTAACTGACTCCCATTCAAAAAGCTTCAACTTCTGTCTAGAAATACCAAGTCGGTAATTTTTTTCAACGAGTCATTATGGTCTCAATCTCTTCAAGCCCTCTAATAGGTGTTCTGGTGGTCATTTTGGAAATTATTGTTCAATTAATATGATTTTAAGACTCATAGTGGCTTTGATGTCTGTCGTGGATGTTGACTGACAGCTGACATTTGGTTCACCTGCTGCTCTCCCCGGCTCCGGCAGCCCTCAGTGTTCCCAGTAAGCTAGCATTAGCTTCGGGGCTGAGGTAGTGTGGCATGTTTCCAGAGTGTGAAAGGCAACACCCCACACTCCTTATATGTAAGGTCCTGGCTCTAAATGGAATAGGTAGTGCCGACTATAAGATACAACTCTGGGCTTCAGCCAGCATCAATGAAACCAACAGGTGATGTCACACACTACGTCCATTTTTATATTCAGGCTATGTGCCAGACTTGGAAAATCAAGTGTGAAAAGTGTCCAGGATGTGAGTGATCCCAGCTGAATAATACAACAAATTAATTTGCAGAGCTTATCAACATCATCTGCAACATGTAAAACACAGTGTGAGGGATAACAATATGTAAATCAATGAAAAATACGCAGTTTGTGTCTTGCCATATTTGTGCAATTAGGAAACTTGTGGGGACAAACTTGTCTACTTCGCTACCACGAACACACACTAAGCTAGCCATAACCTCACATGTAAACAAACTGACCCCCAGATGTAGGGGTAACTTGCAGGGGTAACAGGTCGTTGTGTTGGTCAGGAGATCCCTATGCAGCTATCCATAATAGCTGTTTCGGGCAGCTTTTCTGTGTTTACTTTCATTCAGACTCTGAGACAAAGTTTGGAAATGGTTGTTGCATAAATCATGTTTATTTGGAAAGCTGTAGGATGCTCAGCAGCTTTCCCAGATATATTTTGTTTTGCACAAGTCCTTGTTTCCTCAAATCTCTATAACGGAGCTGGAGAATGCAAAGTTAGCATGACCAATATAGCCACAATGTCCATATTTAAATCCGGTTAAAATAAACTGGAATTAGGCTTCAAATGTTGCTTTTTAGTTAGAAAAATATTAAACTAGGCTGGAGCCAAAACAGCTGCAGCTTCTCATAGTATTAACATGAAACCAAAAAATGTCAAGTTGATAACTTGTGTCATGGTGAATGAGCTTCCCAAGGAGTTAGTGTTGTGGAAATGGGTTAGATAACAAATGTCTGCTTCAGCTGGCACTCTCTTTGGCTGCTAGTTTGCATGTTGAGAGATCTGCAGAGGTGTGAATTATGAGGACTTTCATCCCAATAAATCATGTCCCAGAATGTCAGGAAACCAAAACATGTTTTCTGCTCAGAATGTAATTGGAGGCTTACATTTAGCTGCTGTTGAAGTGTCTGTTCTATGAATGATCACTGCCGTTTGAAAGCATATTTTAGTTGTTTTGAAGTTTCAGTTTGTCACACTCTGTGTGTGTTTCCAACCAATGTCCAAACAGAATCTCACTAGGACAAAAGGGAAAAGCTACAGTATGTAAATAGGACAAGCCCACATTATGATCTTGTCAAACTCTTCCCTGGTGCAGCTTTAAACTCCATCAACAAAGAAAACAAAATTAAGTTGTATTGAAACAGAGATGAGGGCTGCTGATAAGTTTGGAAGTGCTGCCGAGCAGCATGCAGGTCCACTGACAGAGGATCACAGTGACTGCTATCAGCTGTGCTGTCACAGTCAAACATGTTTATGGCCACTTCATTCTTCACAGGCTGACCTGTACACGCAGGGATAAAGAAAAGGACATGTTCTACACCCAGAAGTATACTAGTCTCCTTTCAAGTTCCTGTTGGATCACTGTGAATTAATTTTTGCATTGTAATACCTTTACCTGTAATAGCTTTTAGTAGGCATTCAATAATTTAGCAGATTATAAAAGTTTCTTAAATGCTGTAAATTATCAAATAGATGTCTGGGTACTTGTAACCTCAGTGGCCTTTATTTAAACATATTTGAAATTTGCCTTGTCCCCGGGGTAATGCTAAATTCCCCATGTCTTCATCTTGATATGTCTTTATAAATTTGGTATAATGTCTATCTCCACAACACTAATTCCAGTCTTTCCACATCTGCCACTGTTATTTTGGTCATTATTTGTCTTGTTTGTTTGTTTTTGTTGCTGTTTTATGTTACCTGTTGATGTGAAATAGGATGTGTTGTAAAAAGAATTGCCACAAGAAGCTGTAGCTTTTGCCTAAACCTTTTTTAAAATACAGAAGTCTTTATGTTGTGTTATTATGTTGTGCATGTGCATGTACAACAAAAGTCAAAAGTTTGGACACATCTACTCATTCAATGTTTTTTCTTTATTTTTTACTATTTTCTACATTGTATGTAGAAAATCTACCCTGATCCTCCCAACATATTTAACATACAAAGACTACTGACTGGGGACCCCAAGAATAAACTACTGTAAGAAACAACCGTCATAGGAAAATGTTAACTTATTTCTTCTCAAAACATTATTTATGTTGTGATTAATGTTATGTTGTGATTGTAATTAATGTCATCTGAAAGAAACAAACCAATTATTATTATTTTAGGACAGTTACAGTTAATTTTTATATTGTGTAAAAAATACATACTTTTCTTTAATAGAAATTGCAGGTGGAATTGGGTGCTTTTGACTGTGGTCCCCCAGAACAATACATTGGTATTTTTTAAAAAGCACTAATTAAAATAGAAACAGAAAACAATGATATGAAGTCAATCAGAACAAATTGATTGACAAAGTCATGAGAAACTGGAATGATAGAATAAAGCACCTGTGAGATTTGACAAAAAGTTAACCTCTGGGGCCTTTGTGTACCCCAGTTGGTATGTTTAAAGTTAATACTGAAGACATCAAAACAATGAAATAACACATATGGAATCATCTAGTAAACCAAAAATGTTAAACCAGAATATGTTTTAAATTTGAGATTCCTTATAGTAGCCACCTTTTGCCTTGATGACAGCTTTGCATGCTCTTGGCATTCTCTCAACCAGTAATATTAATTTCATTACTGAAAACTATAACTAAATATGTTCGTCAACAAACTTTTTTTCAATGACTAAGATGAGACAATGACTAGATGGTACTGATGTCATTAAACACTCACTGTGACTATATCGACATGCAATACTGTTGATGAAAAAAGATGAGACTAAAATGTAGTTAAAAAAAAAAAAACCTTACCAAACTTTCTCTTTATTTTCACTGACAAAAAAGTGGAGACAGAATATTTTAGACTCACAGGAGGCGTAGCCTGAGCAGCACATTAACAGAGCAGCAGCAGCAGTGAGTGCTCCGTCTATGGTCTACACTGAAGGCATTCAGGTGCAGTGTTCAGTGTAGGTCACCTGGAAGCATTCAGAGCCCAATACACAATAACTGTAATTACACGCATAAAATGGAGGAAAATAGACTCCACGTCACGTTTATGTGTATATAGTATGAGTAAAATGCGAGCCATTACAAGGCCTGTATCGGCCCGATTCCAAATACATTATTTAGCAAAACGAACATTTACTTCATAGAAATATTTTAAAAATTATTTGTTTTTGGGAAGAAAAAAAAAAGAACATGTTAAATACCAGTGCGCAGGTCAATTACATCGCCATCTCACTCTGTCTCCTCTGTTACATCTATCAGCAGGTCTCAACTAGGGGAGTCACGTCCACCTGCTACATGATGCACATTTCCTTATTCGGACATTACTCCCAGAGTTGGGGGTGTTCCCCAGAGATAAAGCTGAGCTACTGCCACAAGCCAAGTGCTTACAAGGGACTCTCCATAACCTGTTGTTCCCCTTCTCCTTTCCACAAAGTTAGGTTGTAAAAAATATAGGCAATAAATGAAAAGTGCAAAGCAAGAATCGCCTTTGAAGTTCCTCCCTACGTGTTACATGCTGTGCTGTCTCTGTGTTATGGGTGTATAAATAAGTAGAGGTCTGTCTGCATGTCAGTAATGCAGTTGGTTTAGCTCAGTGGTCAGCGCAGTTGTCTGTGATCTGGGAGACTCAGGTTTGAGACCTGGTGTGGGGACCTCCTTCATAAGGTAGTTTATTCATAAACACTTATTTTAACACTTTAATATCCTAAAATTAAAAGCGTAATAAAAACAAAAACTGGATTTTTACACCTATTTCCACTTTTATTGGAATACAAATACAAATATAAATAATTTTGCTGCCTCAACAAATATAGATAGAAATACAAATACTGGGCCCTCTGCACATCCCTAGTACAAGGAAAAGTAGAGTAAAAATGCAGTGTATAATGTTACCTTTCCTTACCATGGTTGTTGGTATTCTAGCAATCTTTGCCTTGTTTAACCTCTAATATTGATGCCATGTGAACTAGCTTACTAGACAGCAATTTTGTTAACCTTATATCATTATTTAGTCCATGGGGCACATTTTTTTCCTTTTCCTGTTAACACTGACCTCAGATCTATTTATTTTATTTTTTGATGCAAGCAGATTGCAGTAGGTGTGTGTACAGTATTCTTTGCAATTTAATTAGGCTAACTACTTTTATTTCCGTTGTTCAGAACAGAAAGGTACGTTTATCATGTACTATGGGCAACCAGAAACTCAGTTTCAAAATGTTTTATTCTCTGTACATCTCTCTTTGTTTTATAATAGTTGTAAAGAGAGTATTGGGCCCCAGTTGTTCAATTGTGTTGGTTCAAAATAAATATGCAAATCAGAACATGTTCCATGTCTGGATGTATTCCTTAAATTGATACCATCAGACCAGACACTTTCTGCGGAGCTGTATTCAATCATTCAACCTGTGTTTGTCATCAGATAATGATAAGATATAATCTTATGTGAAATAAGTTTGACTAAAATGACAAAAAAATATTGGTTTTGGCTAGACTAGATTGACTAAAATGTTCAATATAAGCTGATGGCTAAAAAAAAAAGACTAAAATGTCAACAGTTTTCATTGACTACAGCTATACTAAAACAGTTATGTTTTCTTTGACGAAGATAAGACTAATCCACAGCCACTAATCAATGGCAGCACAAGAACAGGCACTTAGTACAAGATCAATAGAGGTGGGGATTACTACACCAGACAGGATCCCAGGTGCAGGCTGTGCAAAGATGCTCCTGAGACAGTTCAGCACATAATAGCAGGGTGTAAGATGCAGACAGGAACAATGTACATGGAACGCCATAACCAAGTGGCTGGCATAGTGTACAGGAACATCTGCACTGAGTATGGGCTGGAAGTCCCAAGGTCAGAATGGAAGACACCTCGTAATGTGGTTGAGAATGACCAAGCTAAGATCCTGTGGGATTTCCAGATCCAGATCCAAACTGGTGATGGCTAACTAACCAGACATTGTGTTGATGGACAAACAACAGAAGAAGAAGGCAGTGGTGATACGCAGATTCAGGTACAACATCTGAGGTCTCTGTCCAGAAGAAGGCAGTCGTAGGAACAGCTAAGATACTGGCAGAACCCTCAAACTCCCAGGCCTCTGTTGGGGACCCAAGCTTGAGACAGACAAACCACCCCCCATGAGAGGGGGAATTTTTTATGTTTATAAAGGACATACGATAAAAGATATAAAAACAAATCAATTAAAACAAGTATATCAATAATAAAAGATACACAATATGAAACAAATCAATTTAAACAAGTACAAACTGAAGCTAAGTGGTTGGTGATCACAGATTTAAAATGTTCAAGGATTACTAAAGTACCAATTTTTAGGGTGCTCTGCAAAGAGTTCCAGGCAGTCAGACACTAAAGAAAAAGTGGATCTTCCAAGCTCAGTGCAACTCTAGAGACTTGCAGTGACAGCTAGTCATTAGACCGAGTGTGATGTGGTCCAGATGACCAATCAAACATACAGATGGTTGACAAATTAAAAGGAAAACTGGCCTGAATGTTTGACTCCTACAGTGAGGGAATCCAGTGGCTCTGTTATGTTGTGGATGGTATTTTGCTGGCATGGTTTGGGTCCACTTGTCCCCCTAGAGGGAAGGGTCACTGCAAATCAATACAAAGTTGTTCTGAGTCATCACCTTTATCCTATGATGAAACATTTCTATCCTGATGGGAGTGGTCTCTTCCAGGATGACAACACCTCAATTCATAGGGCACGAGGGGTCACTGAAGCATGAAAATGATGTGAATCATATGCTAAGGCCTTCACAGTCACCAGATCTTGACCCAATTTAACACTCAATTAGAAGAATGGTGTTCATCCCTCCAGAAGAGTTCCAGAGACATGTAGAATCAATGCCAAGTCTGAGGAACACCATTATACAAAAAGATATTCAGTCAACCAATCAGAGTTAAAATCTCCCAGAATTATATCAGAGTTGGTATACTGAGAAAGTAACTCTACTAGATAATGAATAGACCTAGCATCAGCTGAAGGAAGTCCAGAAATCCCTATTTCATCAATGGAATTATTAGACCCACTATTTATGTTTAGGGCAATCAATTCAAAACATCTGTGTATGTAACAGCGTGTTGAATAGAGACTGAAAAAAAAGATTTGACATCAATGGCCACCCTGCCGCCTCTTTTCAATTTCAATTCTGTCAGTTCTAAAGAGATTATAATCATCTACGGCTACCTCAGAAACACTAATGCTATTCTTAAACCATGTCTCGGAAAGAGCCAAAATATCTGGATCTGCTTGAGAGACTAGTAAATTCATATGATCAAGTTCCTGGTGCTGGAGTAGACGTCTAATATTCTAATGAATCAATCCTAAGCCTTTTCTGGTTTTAAACGTATATGGATTATTTAGACAGAATGGAGTAGGCTCAGTTAGGAATGTTTAGAGAAGGATCAGAATTACAGGAAATAACAACAGAATTATGGCTCAGAGAGTCAGCAGGCACAGATTCAGTTATATAAGTGTTATCTAAGGGGGACAGGGCAACAGCGATTTGACAAACTGTTTTCAGATGTAGGTAATTATCAGGCCAGTGATGCTATAGAATTAAAACAGCCTGAAGTCAGTTGCTTTACCCCCACTCTATTTGGATGAATACTGTCCTTTTTGTACAGGTCCTCTCTGGGCCAGAACAAAACAAAGATGCTTATGAAACAATATCCTGTAGCAAAACAGAAGTTCTGTAACCAGCAGTGCAGGCTAAAAAGGCAAGTAAAACGTTCTGAACCATCAGCGGTCTCACTGGTTCCTCAGTTAAGTCAATTTGGATGTCAGCTAAGTTGGAACACAATTGAGCCTGACATTGCAGAGCTTCATCAATCGTGGTGTTAATGTTATTGAATATTTTGAATATTTTGAATAAACAACAAACAACATCTTGCCTGGCTGTGAAACTGCTGCTAATGGGCAACAGGCTGGCTGCTGCTGGGTCGCAAGAGCTGAGTGCGAGGCTGCTGCTGCTACTGCTGGGGTGTGGGGCTGCTGCTTCTAGGCCACGGGCTGGACTTGAGGCACTGCTGCTGGCCTGTGGACAGTTAGCTGCAGGGCTGCTGCTGTTGGGCGGCCGGCAGAAAACCAGGCTGCAGCTGTCCACTCTACTTTTCATTTCAGTAATCTCCACTGATGGGGTCGTTAGTGGAGCTGTAAAAGAGGGACGACCACAGCCAACAAATGACAGGGATAGACAGAGTGAGAAAACTTACTCGCTCGGACTCCGTAGGAGCCTGCAGCGGTGAAACAGCAGATTTCCAATACAGGAAATAGATAAAACACTTACCACTGAGAGCACAGGACTGGGCCCACTGCAGGTGTATCAGCTCTGGTAAGTTTCAGCCCAAGTCAGCTTTGTCTGGGAACAACATCCAAGTAAATCCTGCTGTCCAAACTCCGTTGACAAGTCTCTGTGTTACTGCCGGAGTGGTGACTGTAAGCAGGCTGTCTGACTCTGTCTTAGCGAGTGTTGTCTTGTTAAGTTATTAGCCCCGAGCTTAATGTTTCAGTCTTCCTTTTAAAAAAAAAATTGTTAAAATTACAGCTCCACTAATGACCCCATTAGCAGAGTTTGCTGAACTGCATAGTATAGTGGACAGCAGCAGCCTGGTTTTCTGCTCAGCACTTGCTGGCTGCTTTTCCTTCACTTTGTGGCCCAACTCATCCCAAACCATCACCTCAATTGGATTTAGGTCAGGTGATTATGGAGGCCAGGTCATCTGATGCAACACTCCATCACTCTCCTTCTTGGTCAAATAGCTTTACACAGCCTGGAGATGTGTTTTGGGCCAGTATGCTGTTGAAAAACAAATGACGGTCCCATTAAGCACAAACCAGATGGGATGGCATGTCGCTGCAGAATATTGTGGTAACCATGCTGATTGAGTGTGCCTGCCTTGTATTCTAAATAATTCTCCAACACTGTCACCAACAAAGCCAATACTAACACTACCATGGCACAACATAACAGATGGTCTCAAAATGCATTAAGAAGGCAAGAAATTCCACCAATTAATTTCGACACCTGTTAACTGAGAAGCATTCCAGGCGATGACCCCATGAAGCTGGTTAAGATATTGCAGATAGTGTGCAAAGCTGTCATCAAGGCAAACAGTGGCTACTTTGAAGAATCTAAAATATGAAACATATTTTGTTTTGTTTTGTTCATTTCATATGTGTTACTTTATAGTTTTGATGTCTTCAGTATTGTACTACAATGTAGAAAAAAGTAAAACCCTATGAATGAGTAGGTGTGTCCAAACTTTTGACTGGTACTGTATGTATATAAAAATGTCCAAAATATTCTGAAAAACAATGAGTTGTCATGGAAAGGCAACAACATTTTAACCAGTTGAATGAATTTTGACCATAAATGGTATCAGGATACACAACATTTGTTTTTGTTCAGTATCTCCGCAACATCTGGCTGAACTTAGGGCTCTGTTCGGGTTGAGGTAAAGAAATCAATGGTAACAATTATGTTTTATAACCTCTCAAGAGCTCTCATGCTGGAATTGTACAAGCTAGTGAAGACTGCAGAAATAACCTCTTCCTGGTGAATGCTGTCAGTGGTTTTGGTCTGATGTTCACAGGCAGCTAATGTTGTCTGCTTCCGATGTTCATTCAGTGTCTTTGTCCAGGATCCTTGTTGTTTCACAGACAGTGTTTCCCACAGCTGACACATCAGAGTCAGGAAACAGGCAGGACGTAGCACTGCAGACCCCTCATGCCATGGATATAACCTGTTCCAACTTCTCCCCTCTGGTAGGTGCTACAGATAACTGTAATCTGATATTACACTTTTCCTGGGAAAGTATTCCTCGGAAAGAATTAAACCCTTGATCATTTCATTTTTCGTTGTGAACCCTAGAATTGATTAAGTTAATAAAGTATATCAAGATTTTTTTAGTAGTCAAACAGGCTAAGTTTAAAACAGCGATGGAAAAGTAGTCAAATGAAAAATAGTCTTTGCACCACTCAACACAACAGAGGTACAACTAGTTACTTAACTGACTTTTCAATCACACATTAAAGGCAAAAGCCAAGGAAGTGCTGTATTCAATATAGCAGAGAAGTGCTGTGCAGTTGTTGATGACATTCACATTCCCTATAGGATATGAAGTGTAGTGTTTGATTCAACCCATATCCTCTCAAGAAATCTGTCATTACATAACTGTAGTTTTTATTTTAACATGTAGTGTAATTAAAGTCTTAATATATTTAGATGATTTTGATTGTGTATTTATAGACTTTTTCAGTTCATGATTCAACTCTGCTGTTTGCCAGCTTTTCAGCAACATAGAAAGTGTAACACACAGATGATAAATTAGTTTCTTGTTGCACAAGACAAACATGTAATTGTAGGCTGTGTGCAGGACCAAGGGACTTCCCTTTGACAGGATGTGATGGAACAGGCTGTGAGAGATTGGACAGATTACTTTTCACCTTTAGGTGAACCAGGTGAGCTACAGCCAGAGGGAATCGGGAATAATGTGTGTCAGAGGGAGGGAGTACTGAGCAGAAATCACAGAGAAAGGAAAGAAAATGGCTTTAGGTCAGGCATCCTCTCTGCATCACAGTGACATAAAGAGAGCAAAGAGGGACGTTTTTACCAAACAAGTAACCAAGAAAAAAAATTTGTTCAGGGCCAGTTTTACTAAGAAAATGGTGGAAATGCGTGCTGTGGTTTTCATTGAATTTGTGGCCCTATTCTATGTGCATATCAGTATCAGCATCTGATTTACTAAGATAGCAGCATTACACAGTCATCTCCTGAACTCTGCCTGGTACCAGACGCATGCAGTGAGTCAAAGAGACCTCATAGGCGCTGTTTATTTGTCACTAAGTTCAGAAAAGAAAAATTTTATTGATCGTGTTTACAGAACACTTAATTTGGCTGCAGTTTAACTCTACCTGACAAAACTGTTAGGCTATTACTCAAAATATCAATCATATAATGATGATACAATCTTTAGCATTTATCAAATTATTAATACATTAGGAGGCAATAAACACATTCATGGGAAATAAATACAGGCATTTGTTGATGTATGTTACTATATTGTATGATGTGCAGTATTGTCTTCACTGATGCAGTATGGTATATGGCATCGTATCATCGTATCGAAGCACCACAAATCTAACAGATTTGCACTGGTTCTCTTGGAACTCTGAACAAAGTGAAGGATGACTGCACATGACTATTTCTGTTTTCTGTATTTGTTTATTAATTCAAACAGCATTATGATAAATTGAAGACCAAAATTTCAGCAGACACCATCAGGGGTAGATAGAAGTGGTGGGTTGGAAATCAGTTT
Organism: Thunnus maccoyii; assembly: GCF_910596095.1. Lineage (NCBI taxonomy): Eukaryota > Metazoa > Chordata > Actinopteri > Scombriformes > Scombridae > Thunnus > Thunnus maccoyii. The sequence goes on from NC_056542.1 coordinate 33,408,002, forward strand.
ATTTACATTTTCCTAAAACATGTACAAGGTGGTGGTGCACCTGAATACAAATGCGTTACTCGACAAAGCACAAATAGTGGGTTTTTTATGAACATTTATTTCGTAAAAATATTTTAAAAATTTGTTTTCTGGGAAGAAAACCATGTCAAATACCAGCATGCAGGTCAGTTACATCACCATCTCAGTCGCTCTCCTCTGTGCCGCTGTTGCGTCTATCAGCAGGTCTCAATGAGGGGAGTCACATCCACCTGCTACATGACGCACATTTCCTTATTTGGACATCACTCCTGGAGTTGGGGGTGTTCCCCAGAGATAAAGCTGAGCTACTGACAGCACGAAGTGCTCCCAAGGGACTCTCCATAACAGGTTCTCCTTTCCACAAAGTTAGGTTGTAAAAAATAGGCAGTAAATGAAAAGTACAAAGCAAGAATCACCTTTGAAGTTCTTCGCTACATGTTACACACTGTGCCGTCTTTGTGTTATGGGTGTATAAATAAGTAGAGGTCTGTCTGCGCATTGGTGATGCACTCAGTTTAGCTCAGTAGTCAGCACAGTTGTCTATGATTTGGGAACACAAGTTTGAGACCCGTTGTGGAAACCTCCTTCATAAGATAGTTTATTCATTAACACTTATTTTAACAATTTAATATCCTAAAATTAAAATCGTAATAAAAACAAAAACTGGATTTTTACACCTATTTCCACTTTTATTTGAATACAAATACAAATATAAATAATTTTGCTGCCTCAAAAAATCTAGATAGAAATGCAAATACTGGGCTCTCTGCACATTCCTAGTACAAGGTATCCAGTATAACTGCATCACTTAGTAATGAGGCTATCATCTACATCACCTCCACCTACCTGTCATCACCTTCTGTCATATCTCCATAACTTGCAGCTCCGAGTTTATATACAGTCCTTCCTCTCCAAAATTATGTTTTATAACACAGACAAGAGGAATAATCAAAGTGTATTAAGAGGAATGGATGCATTATTTTCAGATAACTTGAGGACTCTGATGGAAATAAATGGAAAATTGTCAGTGCAGTTATTTTGAATTGTCATAATAGGAAAAGCACAGGTGTCAGTAATAACATTAATGATAGCCCTGAAATCCCTGAGGTCCAGATTCAGTGGTTTTAAGGTGATAAGATTAAAATATGGCAGGATATACTTAAAACCTTAACTGTGAAATTCCAATTACGGTTCACTTTTTCCCAGTTTACTACTTACAGATTACTTTTAAAGGGGAAATATTATTCACATTTACAGGTCTATTTTTTGAAAATCTGGGGTTCTACTATCTAATATCTTTGCATGATTTACAGTTACAAAACTCCTTATTTATCTTATACTGGCTCTTTATGCAACCCATCAGTTCAGCCTCCGTCTGAAACAGGCCATTTTTAGCTCCTGTCTCTTCAAGGTACCCCTCCCGAGGATCCCACTCTGTTCTGATTCCAGACGCTGCCCTTTGAAAGGCTTCCAGCGGCTGAAAAAAACTACAAAAAAAACCTTCACCAAGTGCCTGAAGTGCAGGAAAGCTGTCTGTGGAAAATGCACAGTCAAGGTGCTGAATGTCTGCTCAAAGTGTGTTTGGGGGACACGTATAATCAGATGTGCTCAAACAAGATGGTTCAGCCTACTCACAAACATTGTGTAAAACTTATTTTTAGTTAGTTGATTATTCATTCTTTTTTTTGCCATGTTATTGTTTACTGTTTATAGGCTATTTAGCCTAATTTGCCCGTTGCCTTACTCTGTTTTCATGAATGGAACCAAAAGAGAAATATATATTTGCGTTATGATGTTATGAATTAAAAAAATCTTTAATGGTTACTTCAAGTTTCTTGGAGATGTTCTCTCAATCACACATTGTTGGAATGCCTGAATTAATAATTGATTAGCTGAAATTGTGCGCTTGACTTTGTCATGTTGATTTTGTTGTAACATTAAATCACCCATAAGTGTGGTTGTACTTTTTTTGTTATTATGATGGCTCATTATTGTTCATTTGGCGTATTTAAATAATATGGGTTATCTAATGTGATGAATGTCATTTTATAATAATATCACACCACCCAAATATGTTAATATTTCCTTTTAATACCCATTTTCAGTGTCATTTTAGACTGATTTATACTGACGGCCATGCAAAGTGATTAGTGCTCTTAAAAATACTTCATAAAACAAGAGGACAAAACACAGCTGATAATTAAACAAACTGATTTTGTGATTTTAGACATTCATACAATGACAGGGTACATTTTTTAGTATTAGAAATGTGGTATCCAGGTGCATGGGTAAATTTTATCCATTGGCGGTTTTAGGTATATAGCAACCCCTGGCGGTCCTAGTGTTAAACATGGTCAAGATTCCAAAACTTGAGGTCAACATATGTTGAAATGTTCCCTGCAGGTCAAAAGTCAGGGCTTCAATCTGCTTTGAACGCTTCATTTGTGACATTTTTTGGATTTGAGAAGTAGGAGCGAGAAAAAGAAGTGAAATCATAACAGTATATAAATAACAGAAAATCACAAAAAGCATATGTCCCCTTTAATGACTTTTATGACTGGCTGCTAGCTACCTGTCTGAAACTGACTTGAGGCAGTCAGCTGAATGGTCTTTTTCAACTGCAAAATGCCCCAATCCATTTTTGTCTCTATTCAAACATCAAAATGATACAGTATTAAAGAGAGATTTTACAACAGAGAGTCCTGCTTCTTTGTCAACAAAATCATGTCAGCCTCGTACAAACAGAGAGCATATTAAGCAGACAAAGGCCACAAGTTTCATATTGTAGTTAAGCCAACTGTAATGTTAATATTAATTAGCTAAAGCTAAGAAAATTTGTCATTGACAGATGTCATTTTAGCAAAACCAAAGGTTGGCAACTAAGTGTTCACCTTGTATAGCTTGTAAAGGCAACCAGTGTTGTGGTTGGAAAATTTCACTCTGTAAATCAAGATTTCAATATACAAGGCCTCACTCAAAACTCAGCTTTCACCAATCAAGTAGTTAAGTATGAGAACAAAGATAATAAGCCTGTAGTGTATGAAAACTGTACTCATTGAATTCAAAAATAATTAATAATATTTAGAAGTAATTATCAGCTGTATTGGTCTGAAAATATCAGCATCATCCACTGAAAATCAGTCAACCTTTTTAGAAACCACCTGACACTTCAAGGAATGGTCCATTATTTGGTTAACCATTTCAGTGTTCCCACAAGAAGTGAGAGTCAGAGATGGTCAGCGGATCAGCTTTCACAGCCTGCAGCAAAGAGGAACTTTGGGAGCTTTTTATTTTTCTTTTCGGATTGAATTAAAAAGGTCATGCTCTTTGATGCTGCTTAATTACTTTTACTATTATGTCCTGACGCTACAAGGGGTACTGGATTTGTTGATTCAAATCATCCTCAATCATCACCTGTTTTACAGATGTTTCCTTTACTTGTCCTCTCTGTCTCCTGGTTGAGCGTAAGAAGCAAAAGGAAGGAAGACAGAAATTAAAACCCCTCTGGCACTGCTCATTTTACAGTTCTCACTGAAATCAGATCAACCAGATGGCATACATGTATAGTAGGTGCCCACTTCTCCCTGTCATCCTCTATCAGCTTGCATTAGATTAGCGTTAAGAGAATGGTTTGCACTCATGTTTCCTCTCTGAATAGGAGGGTAGAGTGATGTATTGCTGAAAAATTGGCTTTTTTACAGAGCGAACAGACTCGATCTGCAGTGAAGTAAACCAGAATTATGGGCAAACTTATTGATTTGAAACAACCACTAGCAGCAGTGCAGAAGGGGGTTTAATACAATAAGGTAATTGGATCAAAAATGGAACCAGAGTTGGACAAATATCGCCCAATGTTCAGACTTCTGAACTCAGAAGAAATTGCATTGTGTGTGAGGGATCAACCACATAATTTAATTAAATTAATTCTAAAACTGACTGGTGACCAGTGAAGAAAGGCTAAAAAGGGGGTGATATGATTCTATGCTTTTGAATTTGTTAGAAGCCTAGCTAGCAGCTGCATTTTATAGTAACTGAAAGCGTGAGATAGTTTTTTGGCTTAACCTCGAATACAATTAATTACAGTAATCAAGACACAATGTTTTTCTCAAGGTCAGTGAGAGAGGGGAAAAATAAAATTTTAGTAATACTCTTCAGCTGGACGAAGCATGACTAGAAAATGCTTGTGACTTGCATAGAATGATAATGGATATTTTGTTTGCAAATAATATGTCCAAGTGGGAGCATGTATATAGAGGTCAATAGGGCCCGAGGATTGAGCCTAAGGGAACACCACGGGTCAGAGGGGCCACTGAAGAGGAGGCATCACCAACAAATGAAAAAGTTCTGTTTAACAAGTAAAATCTAAACCTGTCTGAGGGAGTATCACTGAGGCAAACCCATTTTTTAAGGCAGTCCAATAAAACTGCATGATCGACAGAATCAAAAGCTGAGTTAAGATCAAGCAGAATTAAAATTGTACAATCATAATAATCAGCTGTTAGTAATAAATAATTTGTTACCTTACTTAAAACAGTTTTGGTGCTGTGAAGGATCGATAACCTGATTGAAATTTTAAAAATGTATTAGGAGTGTTTATAAAAGAGATCAGTTTTGAGGAAACACCTCAAAACTTTTAGGAACACCTAAAAACTAAAAACTTTTAAATCAAAAGGGTTAAGGGGTTAAAACCAGAATTAGATTAAATAGGGCCTTGTCATTTAATACAAAATAGAGAACACTTTTCCTGAATCACAGCCAGGCCTCTTCCACGACCATATAGCCTGGGCTGGTGAAAATACATAAAACCAGGGGAACAAGTTTCTACTTGTGTGTAGGACTTTAGAAGGCATCACACAACCAGAAAAGATCACAGCTAAGTACATATCCAAAGTGGTTGAAGTCTGACATTTAAAAATCCAGAGAATGCACAAAATCTAAAAATTTCTGACCCACTGCGGTGGAGGTAACAACACAGCATTTGAGCAAAGTTACAGACTGAGCAATTAAATTGAGTTGTTCCTTAACTAACTCAGTTCCTTGACAAACGGAAACACCATTGATGCTAACATGAACAGCAACAGTACTCACAGAGGGATGCTTTTTGATTAGAGTAGGCAGTTTACTATTGATATCGGCCGGGTAGACTCCCAGGAAGAACTTGACAACCACCTGGCAGAAGTGGGCATCATCGTGGAGTTCCCTACAATCAGGGTAGTAGGGCTGGAGAATGAGGATGGCTCAGACATGGGAGGAGGCTGAGCAGTGGTGGTGAGCCGCCTGGTAGAGGTAGGCGCCAGCGTGATTGTGTTGGCTCCCTGGGCAGCAGCCAGTGAGACCATGTCGGCTCCCTGGACAGAGCTTGGTTGCTGGTTAGACCCATCGTTCGCCAGAGGGTGGAAGCCACTTGAGGTGGAGGATGTGACTGGGGTGAGGTTTCATTCACAGCCGTACGCTGACTTGTTCTCTTTCTACCTCTGACAACTACCTCTGTCCAGGTGGAACAGGGAAGAGGAGTGGAGCAGGAGGTCTCTTGGTTGCAGCTGACAGGCTGGGGAGTAGGATCCTCAAGACTGCAGATAACAGAAGAATTTAACCAGGGAATGGTGGAATGACATACACAATCGTCCTCACCTGAGAGGAACTTTTTAAGTGCATCCTGAGCTGGATGAGCTCAGGATCTGAGCTGATCATAGAGGCCTGGCAGTCCTTACATGGACGCAACTGGCTAGCGAATACCTCCTTTCAGATGGCAGGGTTGCAGAATACCTCTTTCCACCCAGGCCCGGGCAGCACAGATGACTCCATTATGGTCAGTCTAAATATTTTACCCTGTTGCTCAAGTGCAATCTGCAAAACAGAGTATACAACAGCCAGGAACAGTGATGGAGGAGAGCCAGATCAATCTGGTAACCCAAGTTTAGAGGTAGATTAATGATCTGAAATGGCATTGTCTGATCTTGGCTGAGGTTCTGTAATATGAACAGATATTAACAGAAACAGGCTGTCACAGGCAGAACAGGCTCCCCAGGGAGGCCAGGCTGTGTTCACTTTGTCATAAAAGAGAAGTCGAAACAGAATCTCACTTCCTATTATACTGTGACAAATATAAGGATTTGAGAGAGGTTTTCTTTGAAAAAATAAATCATATATATCCTGAATTTATCCACCTCCCTGATCTTCAGAAACTGTCCTATCTATGTGGGGAGAAAAGTCAATGTGCAGTAATAGCTGCAAAATATATTAAATCTTGTCATAATCTAAGAGAAAAAAGCTCTGTAGTAAATGTTTCTGTGTGATTACATCTGTAAAAATGCCTTTTATTGTATTTAACATTATTGTTTATATTTGCATATTATTGTATAATTATGACTCATCTGTCAATGATTATAATTTTCTGTACTGCTTTGGCAATATAGGTTTCTGATCTGTCATGCCAATAAGGCTGATTTGAATTTGACTTTGAATTTGAATATTTGTTTGATTATTTGATAAAGACAACGTAAAAAAGTGACTGGTAAATAGAGTTGATCATATATTAAAAGAGACAAAACTAGAGCTAAAAGGAGTGAATATTGGACTTACATCCATCAGGTAGACACAAACACAACTAAAGTGAATGCTAATGTTGCTATGTGTCTAGGGATGTGTAAATAGGCAAGTGTTTGCTAACACTGACAGCTACTTGCTTTTTTCTGTTGTCAGCTTGTTTTGTTTTTTTTCTGCAGTCTGGTGGCCAAAAAAAAAACTATCAATACAGCTTGATGTGTTCTGAGGGATGAATCCTTCATCCTTCACCCATCAGTGTTTGATAAAATCCACAGTTTTAACACATTAAGTTTGGAAGTGATATGGATACATTAAAGAGCAAGATAAAACCTTGTTTTAGCGGCTCTCACAAATTTAAAAAATGCATTCCAGCCCAAACCAACCCCCCAACTCAAAGGTACCTTGTGACAAATGCTGCTCAAAACTGAATTTTCTTGTGACATGATAGTTTTTTTCACAGATTTATTTGTGGGGGATAGAATTACAGTATTTTCTCTGGTAAAGCTTTGACCTCCAACTGCAAACAAGGTCAGTTTTTACTCTTTCTATTAAGAATTTTTCAATTGAAGTATAGATAACTGTGTCTGGGAGTTAAAAGGTTAAGGTCTGTTTTCCCATTAATGTGTAAAATCCTTTTGGTAGGATAATTGTACTACCACTGTCATCCTCTCAACAGTCTTGGCTTCCATGGAAAGCAAAATTATTTTTAGTGTGAAAACGATTAAGACACTGATTATCAGCACACAACATTACTGGAATTGGTCTTGAAAATCAGAGCAATTGCGATGACGAAGAGGTCACGGGGATACAGCTAGGAAAACACAGCTGTGGAAAAGTCTCAGAAAGAAGCTGAACACCAAGTGTTGTTTGTTAATTCATGCAGTTATAGTGTGAGAATGCAATAAGAACATATGCTGCCTCCACTATGAAACTACATATCATCTGCATTTTTTTGGCCTTTGGATTTTAAAAGGATGTTTCATAATTGGAACATAATCTGTTCCAATTATGCTTTTTGTGTTTGATTATGAATACATTTACTTTCTCTCTCTCTCTCTCTCTCTCTCTCTCTCTATCTCTCTCTCTCACACACACACACACACACACACACACACACACACACACACACACACACACACACATCAGATCATGTTCACTTGTGGGGACAGACTTACATTCATTTCCTGGAGACTTAACCTAACCCTAACCCTAACCATAACCACAACTTACCCTACACCTAACCCTAACCCCTTACCTTAACCTTAACCTTAACCACTGACCCAAAAATCAGCTTTCTCCCACTTGGGGTTAGGCTTTTGTCCCAATTTGGACAAGCCGTCCCCAATTAACTCTTCCTAAGTATGAAATTCGTCCCCAAAAGTAGCCTATGACAGACCACACACACACACACACACACACACACACACACACACACACACACACACACACACACACACACACACACACACACACAGACACACACACACACACACACACACACACACAGACACACATACACACACAGACAGCCATCTGGCCTACATAGACTGTTTGTTTCCGCTGCCAGCAGTGTAATGAAATCAAGGTGCAGATGTTTTCCTGGGAAAGAGAGGAGGGGAGGAGATGTTCACAAACACAAACAGTGCGCTACAAACCTGTCAGAGACACCGACCATCAGCAACCCCAAATCCAAGAACCAGCTGGAAACTTTGTCTGTCTGAGTCCAAGCTTTAGAAAAGCCATTCGCTTAAGTAATCATATGCAAATATGTTTCATCTGAATGAATGCAGTTCAATAAGCAGAGATCAGTTGAAGTGTATAACAATACTGAATGAGCTTTCAAGGTCAGAAAGACATTTTAAGAACAGCAGCAAGGGACTGAATGGCTTGAGGTATGGTAACATCAAAATTGTGAATGAAGGGATTTTGACAGTGTGGGAAAGAGGAGGTTACAGACAGAGCAGATGACACACATTCACCCATAGAGGAATATAAGCAGAACATAAGGCAAGAGATCTTCCTTAATGGACTTTGCCCAAGCTTCATTGTATTTTTCAGCCAAAGACTGATACAGTACTGGTTCATCTATAACCAATTTATCAAAGCTTACTTATTCTCTAGACACTTTGGCTCAGTGTCTGTAACTGTGATTTGGTGTTGTTGTGGTCCATGAAACAAGCCCTGGTGTCTGGTAGCCTGTTTACTTGGAAAAATCCTCTGATGAACAGGAAGTGAGTGGTGTGTATTTTTAATAGGTTCAAGCAGTGATAGTTAGACAGACAAATACAAAAACACCAGTCAGAGAAAAACATCGTCAACAGAAATATAATTTCATAAATGAAGTCTTTGCACCAAACAAAATACAGAAGCAAGAATGTTGACCATTTTAACTTTCTATAAGTATAGCGTGAACAAAACTTGCCCAAAAATTCTCGAAAACATAAGAGAGTTCCATGTGCAAGCTCCTACATCTGGGATTCATTGCCTCCAAACAGCAGCCTTTGCGATCCTCAGACCAGCCAATCGTTGTGAGGGATTTCTTTAGCATTAGTACTTATGATGCTAATTACATCAAACAAGGCACAGGGTGCAAAACACAAAATGTGTCGTACACATTTTGGTATTTTCATGGTTCAAGGTGCATAATGCACCAGGGGATGCATATGGAAGCAGGGTGGGACTGGGAAGAATCTATTGTCGTACATTATGCCTGTGTATGTGAGGTGAGTTTGGGGCTGGTATCTATCACAGACCAGCAGTGAGTACTCTACTGAGAGGAAACCAAAATTCCTCTTACACAACACACTGAGTCACAAGTGTGGATATGTATCAGGCCCTATAGAAGGTATTTGATTACTTAAAGTTGTATTTTAAATATTTTTATCATTACGTTAAAGTCAGTAACTAGTACAGTCAATAAAATGTATGTAAAAATTGTGACAAAATGTGGTCTGCTGTTTTGCACATTGACTTAAGCTGACATTAACTTAAATCATTATCAAGTTTGCATTCAGTTCACTCTGATAGTTTTTGGTTGTGTCTAAATGTAACAATAGTTTCCCTACTGGGAACAGGGAACAAAAACACTCAGTTTAAGCCTGGTTGGTCCCATAGTGATCATTATTATTATCATCCACAAATTATTGTGTAATTTTTTCTCTACAAGAAAGTCATTTTTTTCTGGTCATGATGTTGGTTATAGCATTGATAATCAAAAATGGAGGCCTCGGGCACTTCTAGTGGGACTTTTTTGTTTGGAAGCAATGAAATGCAGACATGTGCTGCCCCAGTGGCTTGTGTTTTTGACTGAGGATATGGAGACAAGATGGTCCTAAGGAAGTTTGGTGACATAAAAAGGAGACATTGGCTTTAATTGTCTTAAGATTTGTCAAGGAACTGTTGGTGCCTTGAATGTCACCATCTCCACTTTCCCTGCATAAACTGACACATTTAATCGGCACATGCTGTGGTTCCTGATAGCTTGAGTAGAATGTATGTCTTGGGAGACACAGTCAGTTGTAATATTTACCACCTGAACCAGAGCAGTTTCTTTGCTGCACATGGCATAGTGAACAGACTTCCTATTTAAAGGTGCACTATGCAAGAATTATGTAAGAATTTTATTTTTAAAAATTCAAAAATAACTAAAATGATCAACAGAACGTGAAAATCCAAAAGTAGAGCCCTGCACGGGACTGTTTCCCTTAATCCCGCTACAGCTGGATTTCTAACCATTAACGCCTGCTACCGCAATGTGTGAATTATACTCCTGCCCATATTTTTTGACCACCTATTCCCACCTGCAGCAAAGGGTCCCGTGGAACCCATAGGATCCCAATCCCAATGCAGTCCTCTAATCCAAAGGATGGGATGTTTTTGCACCCTCCTGAGTGCCTTTTCTCTCTCCCCCTACAGCGTCAACAAGGTGCAACACTAATGAACATTAGCTTAGAAATGGAGTCTGCTAATGTCAAACTCTGAGCTGGCTTTCTTTCTATTGGACAGGTAAGCTAACATTACTGCAAAACATGTGAAATAATGTTAGCGCTGCTGCTCGCTCATGCTGGCAGAGTGCGAGCACCTTTTTGCCTGAGGGTAGTGCTATTGGAAAGCTCATGGAGTGTCTAAAATAGAAATGGATCATCCTCTTGGTAGCAATGGGGCCTCATTTATCACGTCAAAAGGTGGCATATGGATGAAACAAAGAAAGTGCTTACGCACAAAAATATTCTGATTTGTAACAGTGCGCACACATGTCCTCTGCTGGTTTCCCTTTATAAATCACAATCAACTCAAAATTTGGCACATGTGAGAGAGCATCTTGTCCCACCCTTGTAACACCCATAATTGCCTATAAATAGTCAGTGAAACGCACCACATTAATATTCATTCACACCAACTGCATGAAGACAACCATGGCAAACACCAACAGAAAAGCTAAAAAAAGAAATTTCACACAATGTGAAATTGAAGTTCTTGTTGGGGAGGTTGAGGCAAGAAAAAATATTGGTGGGCTTTACAAATGCCAAACAGGCTTTAGAATGGCAGCATGTGGTTGACACAGTGAATGCTGCTGACTGAGAAGGTTGGATCCTCTGAAATAAAAAGAGGAGTGGTCTGACATAAAAGTAGAGTGTGCAACGGGTGGGGGAAAGTAGACACCGGAGCTCAGCTCCCTTATGAGCAACTCGTAGGAGTAGTTATGTGGGTGGAGGGGGACACAGGTATGCAAGACGCACCAGATGACCCTTGTACATAATATGTATTCCCTCGTTTGAAAAGAGAGTAAACCAAATGCATTCAAGTTGAGTTTAAACATTTATTTACACAAACAAATGAGACATTTTCTATTGTTTTTAGTCACTACGTGTTCCAGCGGGCTTGGTGATGCTGCAGCTGAGCTGAGTGTGTCCGGCGTGCCGTCTCCACTGTGCCTCGTGTGTCTCAACCCTACAGCAGCTGTGTCCTCACTGATGCAGGTTAAAAGAAATAAGACTTGTTTTATGTGACACATCTGTGATCTTTGCAACTTGTATTATTTTACTAGTTTACTATTAATAACTGCACACTATATACTGTGTAGTCTACTCCTAATCAATATCTTGCACATCCATCCCATTCCCTTCTATTTAATATTTAAAATTTAAACCTGTTAGCTGCTCCTCTCACCCAAAATATATTTTACAATTTTCTTCTTGTCTTGTTTGTAAATTCATTTATTTTAATATTATTTAGGGTAACTTCATTTTTTTGTGTATTTAAGACCACTGATCACCACAACACCAAGGCAAATTGTGCTTCCCTGTGTGTATTTGGCAATAAACTCAATTGATGATCGATCTGATTCTGATAAGCTTTGCACTGAAGATCTACTTAATAAATAGTGTTGTTTATCCATACATTGTGGTTTTAAAAGCAACACATCACATCCACATGCTCAAATGCCTGTGAGGGTTGAGGGTTTCTTTTGCAACAATAGAGCTCTCTGTTTTTATTTATTATCCTAAATCATGTTTTTTTGTGTGCAATCCAGGGAGTATGTTTGTTTATTAATTTTAAGAATGGCTTTTATCCTTTTTTGCACACTTCATATAATATGTGAGAGGTAATATTTTGATTTATTTCACCCAATGGTAATTTCACACTTCTTCCTGTGTTTCATCCTTCTGCCATCGGAGTCGCAGTTTCTCATTTCTCCAGTTTATGTGTGAACATGGTGGGCTCCGTGGAAGAAGATCCACTTCCCATGTACATATAAAGGGTTCATTCGAAGCAAAAACACAATGATTCTTATTTTCAGGTGATTATACACTAATTAAAACATGATTATGAATATTATATTTAATTTTAAATTAATTAAAGTCTGTTCCACTAGATTCCACAAAATTCTACATACTGCACCTTTAATGTGTACCAGCGGAGATCATAAGGTGGTCAGGAGTTTGTGAAAAGTGCGCAAAGGTATGCGCCAATCCAACTTTTACTCTCCCAATTCCAATATCTCAACTCAGGGTATCTAACGACAGAGAGTAACAGTCCCCAATACCAGCCTCTCTTTTTCCCCAAGTTTATCAGAAAAACTCACCATGTGGAAATCATTGTAATCATTTTTATGTAAGTTATCATGAGGCCAGGGAAATCTTATAGCACTACAAAAAGGGGCCTCCATGACTGACTGAATGCAACAGAGAAGTAGAAACACTGAATTTTATAATGACATTGACAAAGAAACGGTATTTAATCTCTCATATCATGGCTGAGGGCGGTCCACTTACTGAGGTCAGTATCAGCACTGATATAGATATAGATATAGATACTGATACAGTGTATCAGATCAGTGCATCCATTGTTAGTGCTGACTCCTTGTGACCTGAAGACAAGCTTGACAGTATGACTTGAAGACACTGAGCCAGACCAATTTAAAGGTCCGGAAAAGAGTGGTAAGTGGATGTTGAGGTGAGATTATTTTGTCAAATAATGGACAAGGGACATTCAGCGGCCCTATTAAAAACATAGTCAGTATTGTACTGTGATGCTTTTACTGTCAGTGACACTTGTTCATTTTCATGTTGCATCAGCAGTTGTAGGGTTATATCTCGTCTGTGGGTTGAGAAAACTTTACAGAATTCAGTGTGAATAAAAGTCAAACTCCTGCTAGAAAAAAATGTTCTATTTTGACAGATTGACATTTTGACATAGGTTTTGTGTGGCTGCGTGTGTTGCCTGTGCCTGTGGTAGTTGGATAACAGTTCAGAGAGGTCTCCTTGGGAAAATTACTGGCAAAAAGAAAAGGCATGAAGCACATAAACAGCTGAGGGAGGCTGGGTTGACTTTGTTGTCATTTCTTGCTATAACAACCTGTTGCACAACAACACTGTTGCTCAATAACTCTGACGCTCAGACTCAGGGATGTGTAGATCTGACTTTACTGTTCAGCGATAAGTGCTCTACTAAAAAAAAAGAAAAAAGTTGATTTCAGCAAATGTCTTCAAGAGCACTATCACAAGAAATGATGAGGTGAATTTCTTGTCTCCAGATGATGATCAACTGTCCGAACATTTTGGAGAAAGATTGTCAAAAATGTGGACTTTGGGGTCATCCACACTTCCATCATAAGATCACTGCTCACAAGGGTTGATTACTGGGACTCAATAGCCAAGTGTTTACTGGATTCTTGACAAAATCTGCTCACACTTTGCCAGGAAAAATATCATCTGTAGCATCAGCAAATGCCCCACAATGACATGTTAAAGTGACAATAAATAATTATTTTTATAATAAATTTGACAGAGGCACTGAAAATAGCTGCATGTAATGGATTTTTCTACTGTGCTGCTGTAGCTGAAATAACCTCAGATGCGTCCATATAAACCCTGTGACATATCAGAATTTTAAGAGGAAATGCTGATGTGTTGAAAAACAGAAAATCAAGGAGTCACGTGACCAATTGATATGATGCACGCGTGAATCTTCATGCTCTTCCCTCGGCTCAATACTTTTAACATACCGTATTTTCTCTAATAGTGGCCGCTTTCAATTAAAAGCCTGGTCTCCAATAATGGTTGGGGGTGTGGTCGACACGAACAAATAAAGGCTGGCCCAAATACAGGCCGGGGAGGGAAAAAACAAGGATGGATTGAGGCCGTATTCAGACCAAATCAGGTGTTGCTGCGCACCGCTGCATATTGTTTTTATTGATCTGATTCACTGCTTTCTTACCAGCTCCATCTCTTCATTCACTCTCTAGTCCCCTGGCTATTAATGTTTATATCCAGCATAACGTTACCTCAGATTTGTTTAGGCCATATTTCCCCTCCCGTTCTTAACCAATCATACTTCACACAAGTTATACTGAAATGTTTCTGTAATGTTTCACAGTAAAAGTCGGGAAATGAAGGATTTTAATTTTATTAATAGCATAATGCAGTAACAAAAATTTAACAGAGCAAACGGAAGCAGATCAGAAAACAGGGAAGCTTCGCACTAAAATATCAGCAAATATACTTATCAAACAAGGAATTAGGAATAAAGGCCTCTCTCTAATATAAGCCTGCTTCCAATAAAGGACTGGTACCCTCTGCAGTTGATGTAAATAAAGGCCACTATTAGAGAAAATACGGTATATCTGACTAACTCAGAGTTTTTCTGACTTGTGACCAAACCACAGTATGTCAGAATCCAGAATTATGCAGAAAAGGGGACATGAGGACTAATGCTAACATCTCAAAGCAACCTGGCAATCTCCAAGGCGGTTAATGCAGCTATTGAACAAATGCTGCTACACTGTCAACCAATCCAGAGAATCACTGACAATCATGAGAGGTGATATCTAGGCAAACTAATCCAGAAGGTCAATCAATCAATCAATCAATTTTTATTTATATAGCGCCATATCACAACAGAAGTCATCTCAAGGCACTTTTCACATAGAGCAGGTCAAGACCGTACTCTTTAATTTACAGAGACCCAACAATTCCCCCATGAGCAAGCACTTGGCGACAGCGGTAAGGAAAAACTCCCCTTTAACGGGTAGAAACCTCAAGCAGACCCCGGCTCTTGGTGGGCAGCCATCTGCTTTGACCGGTTGGGTTGAGAGAGAGAAAGAGAGAGGGAAAGGGGGAGGGGGGACAGGAGAGCAACAATCACAACAGCAACAACAAGCACAAGCATCAATAGACAGGGAAGGATGCCATCAGGACTGTGAAGGACCGCAAAGGCTTGGCCCGGGACCCAGGTTTTCCTGTGAGATGAGAAAGCACAAAAAACGGGGAAGAAGCAAAGTTAGTGACATGCATTGATGTTACATGAATGCATACAGATGGAGAGGAGGAGGAGGAGAGAGGAGCTCAGTGCATCATGGGAAGTCCCCCAGCAGTCTAGGCCTATAGCAGCATAACTAAGGGCTGATCCAAGGCGAGCCTGGTCGGCCCTAACTATAAGCTTTATCAAAAAGGAAAGTTTTAAGCCTACTCTTAAACATAGGGAGGGTGTCTGCACCCCGGACTGAATCTGGTAGATGGTTCCATAGAAGAGGAGCCTGATAGCTGAAGGCTCTGCCTCCCATTCTACTTTTAAAGACTGTAGGAACCACCAGTAAGCCTGCATACTGGGAGCGCAGTGTTCTAGTGGGATAATATGGTATTATGAGCTCTTAAAGATATGATGGTGCCTGACTATTAAGGGCTTTGTAAGTTAGGAGAAGGATTTTAAATTCTATTATAGATTTTACAGGAAGCCAATGTAGCGAAGCTAAAATGAGAGAAATGTGGTCTCTTTTTCTAGTTTTAGTCAGAACACGTGCAGCTGCATTCTGGACCAGCTGGAGAGTCTTTAGAGACTTGTTAGAGCAGCCTGATAATAAGGAATTGCAATAATCCAGCCTAGAAGTAACAAATACGTGAACTAGTTTTTCTGCATCTTTTAGGGACAGGATGTGCCTGATTTTTCTGATATTACGTAAGTGAAAAAAGGCAGTCCTTGAAATTTGATTTATGTGGGAGTTAAAGGACATATCCTGATCAAAGATAACTCCCAGATTCCTTACGGTGGTGCTGGAGGCCAGGGTATCATTCAAGCCGCAACCCGCTCAGACAAGCTAGAGTTAGCAAGCTTCCAAACTAGTGGGCATGGATGACAGAAGACACAGAGAAAACGTGAGGCTCATTAATCTTGAGGTTAGGTGTTATGGCTGCCACAACCCCCTGCCTTGTGTGTGTCTGTGTACAGTCATTTTCTTTAGTGTCTTTCTCTTCACCATTCATCCTGGCTCCTCCCACTTTCCAGCTGGGTTTGGTGAGGTCCCTGATTGGAGCGGCCCCTGCTCAAACCAGTCCTCCAATCCCGAGGCTTCAATCCGTAGGCCGAACTGATAAATGACTGGCCAGCCTGCTGGTCGGGGCAGCTGGGGAATAGCTCGCCTCAGTGCCTCTCGTTGTTGTGTAACATAAGATAGCTGTTATGAGACTAGTATGAAGCACCCACTGTTTAACTGTGCTTCTTGTGAATGTGAAGTCAGGTGTACTGGTACTGGTGTACTTTGAACCCTAACGCTACCTTTAGGACAAATTTCACACTTTTAACCCAGTTTTTAATCCAGATTTAAGAAATCATCATTATGTTCTTTGTTCCATCAAGCTCTTTATGGATCGGCCAATAAGAACCAATAGATGTCCACTGGCTGTTCCACCCATGAACTCATTTAGATGTAAACACAGTGAGCTCACTTAGCACACGGTACACTAAACACTGAACACCAGCACCAACAATTCACCAGGGGCCCATTAATGATGGAGTCTCTGTTCTCAGCACCATGTAGCTCAGATTAACCACACAACAACATTAAAAAGGTTGCACATGCAACAAGGGGTGGAGGGTTGTTTACACAGAGATTGTTAGGGAATGAATGCAGCTGTTGGAATTTTATTTAAATAATAGTAAATAACAGTAATTCATTTATATGTTAGCATGTTTTATTATTTGATATTGATGAAAAGAATGAGTAGAAAACATGCCATCCTCTCCTGTTCTTTATTTCACACAGTTCTCTCATGTTAAATCATCTGACTTTAACAGCGCACAGTCACACACACTGTGGTGTACCAAACCACTTCAAGATGCCATGACATCACCACTGACTTTTCTTCTTCTGAAAGTATAAACAAATGATTTCTCTAATACCTTCATTTACATGGCAACATTGAAGAATTCATTTGACAACACATGTTTCTGCATCTCCCTCAGTGATGGGCCAGTCGCTGGGACACTGCCCATCCTCCTCCCTCAACTTCTTTGATTGCAGGCGTCCTTCAAATGACAAAAAACATTGTTGGTCCATGCTCTCTAGAACAACTGATCTGATGCCACTATCAGCTGGACAGCATAATTTGTCTGTGCCTTCCAAAACTGAATAAATAACTGTTGAAAATAGTTGTTTTATGATGTGACAACACTATTGTTAAAGGATAAGGCTGGCAATTTTCTGTTTTTCTTATTGTGAACAGATATCACAGGCAGAGCCAAAGCAACTATGAACTGATCTACTTACAAGTATTGTGTGTGTCTCCAAAGCCTGATATGTCTTATTCCTTTGTGCCATAGACCTCCGTTGTTGGGATTAGGGTTACATGCATATTTCTAAACACATTACAGTAACCACTGTAACTCCTCACACAGTGCAGCACTGTGACTCATTGACATGTTTTTAATGGAGGTCTACAGCACAGAGGAATAGGATATATAAGATTTTGGATACAATATTTGTTAGTGGATAGTTCATTGCTGGTTTGGCTCTGCATGAGATTAATTAAGAAATGTAAGAGAAAGAAACACACCAGACACCAGCCTTATCCTTTAAGGTTTGGTTAGGTTTAGGTACAAAAGTGACTTGGTTATGTTTAGGGAAAGATAATGGTTTGGATTAAAATCACTCCTATTTTAAGGTTAAGGGACTTTTGTCATTGTTACAATAACAACCATGTGGTTTGGGGACGATCATGGTCAAACAAACAAGGTAAACAGGAAATAAACAGCGATCTTTGGTGTTAAAATCTGATGTTTTATTGACTCATCCATTTACCCCCACCTCCTCCCTATGTATAATAACATCATCTGATTTCCTCCTTTGCGCCTGACATAATTACTATGACCACTAGAGGGCTGTTGTTTTGGAGTCAACAACTGAATCTATAACTACAGTCTCTGATTGCGAAAGGATCAGGTCCAGTTCACTAATTTAGTTACTGATGTACTTCTATTCTTTGTGAACTGTCAGTGTGGCTGATTTGATGCCAGAAGCCAGGTTATGTGAGGGACAGAACAGGTAAAAATGAGGATGGCAGGTTACAAATTTGCGACAGAAACCCAGATTTGTGAGAGAATTTGTGACAGCTCATTCTGCTGTCAGTCAGCCCGGTGAAGGCAGTTTGTCTGGTCTCCCCAGGAGCTGCAGCTGACAGACAGCTGCTTCTGTCGACAGAGACTCTGAACATAGGTCAGAGTCAGTGTGGATTGAATGGATATAATGCTCTCCTCTTCTTTTGTCGAGTGAGGAGAACGACAAGAGCATCATCACTGGAGGATGCTGACATCATCCCCCAGTGATGATGATGATGATCTCTGACCTGTGTTCAGCGTCTCTGTCGACAGAAGCAGCTGTCTGTCAGCTGTCGCTCCTGGGGAGCTGAGAGCACAGCGGCCAGACAAACTGCCTTCACTCGGCTGACTGACAGCAGAAAGTTACTGAAACAAAATAGTTTGCATGTCGGCTCCACGGGAAGAAATCCACAGTGTTTGTATGTATAAATACATGATGATGATGCATATGATACACGATACATCAATTCATTGGCTTTATTTCTCTGCCCACTGTAGTGAGTGAACCTACCTGTCCCCCTACATTGCACACAGACAGACTGGGAGCTGATCAATCAGTGTTGATACGGTAAATAAGTCCAAAACACATACAGCAGGATATTCAACATCCCATGTGGGCCTTCACAAGAAACAGCTGTCTGTGCAGATTACGTTTTGTGATTGGTTGATGCTTTTATTTGCTGTGCGAAGAGTCAGAAAAATTTACCTCGTTTCGATCTTTCGCCTTGTAATATTCACATTCTGTGTGATAGTACTCATGACAAAAACAACAGTTTGAAAAAACATATTGACGTGTGAATTAATCGCATGAGAAACACGTAAAGGCCTTGAGGCCTAACAAACCGCTGAATGCATTTTTTCCTCATAAAACATTTGCAAAGCTGATTTTAGAATATTTTCTATCCTGCGTTGTTTACATCCATGTTTACTTGCCAACAGTTTTCTTCCTTCCCTTTTCTAGCACACTGCTATGCTTCTTTGTGTCTTACCACCACTAATAGTCAAGAGCATGAAACTGGCAGCAGGAAGGTGTGCAGGATCATGTGTGCAGGATGTCAACTAAACACAACTGAACACAAAGTGCAGCAACTGACTTGCAACAGAACTGAACAGCTGACTTGAAGTGATCAAACTGACACACATTTATAATTCCAGGTCAAGCCATGATAACACACGAGGGAACTAAATACAATAGTGACTCACAGTTTGAGCACCTCTATGGCTCGGATCAGCATGTCTACTGGTTGAATCATTGGTACAAAAGAAGAGCAACTGCTTTAGAAAATATCTGGTTCTTTTATAAAAAGTTAAAGACACGAGACTGTGGACATAAATCTGTTCACTTTTCATTTCTGGGTCATTTTGAGTTAGCAGCAACTATGGCGCCAAATTCTGTTTATAACTTTGAATTCATTACCACTCCGATTCACACCTCAATAGTTGCCAAGGCTCATTGTAGTGATGAAAATGTGATTTCTCAGAAATGAAGTTGAAATCATTGAAACTTGTTGCCATAACATAAACAACCATTACATAATAAGTAATATTGATGATATTCTTTAAAGAAAAAATTGAAATGGGAATACAGAATGGGGAAAAACACTTCAGGAGCTGGCCAACCCTTCCACTTCACACACTATTACTAAAATAATTATGGAAATAAACTCTAGAAAGACAATTTGCTAACAACTCACTATAAGCTATGAAAAATGCGAATCACATAACTCCAAACTCAGCATGCAGAATTAAGTATTGTCTCCCCAAATTCCCCTTTTGCTGTGGCAGGTGTTTGGTACGGTCCTTTGGCACAGCACCGCCGGTACACCAGTCGCATCTTTTGCATGGTGAAGGCCAGATGTCCCCAGGCCGAGCAACATGGCAACAAAAATAAGTGATGACAGCACAAAAGTTAACTAAATGTGCAAGCTACAGCCAGACAATGTTTATGAAAAAAGCTAAAAAGCTTAATGCTAGATCCAACAGTATTGGCTGCTTTTTATGTAAGTTGCCTTTAATTGAACATAAATCTAAATAGGAGAAAAGGTCAGAGTTAAAGAGTCTTTCTTTGATTTGGCAGTATCTGCAGGCCCTGTTTCCTTTATAGCCGTTGTTACATGTACCCAACCTGAGTTTTTCAAACAATCTGCTTTTGCAATAAATAACTTTACTGCTGAACTCCAACTGGTTTTGCTTCCCTTTCCCTTACAGATCTGAGTTTTAACACCTGCAGACACGCACAACTGAGGGAGGTCTGGAAGCATCTACATTTACACGTACCTCCCAGCTAACCAAGTTGAGTTCATCAACAGATGTATTCACACACATAGAATATCAGAGAACACAAGATGAAAATATTCCACTTTCAGTTCTCCCATTCATCAGCCCTTCTATTGAGATACGTCACTACATCTACAGCTTGATGGAAACTGCAATTAAACTATTATAACATGACATATAACATATACTGTCTATCAAAACAATTCACTCCTCAACTTTAAAGACTTGGGGTCTCATTTATAACCAACAAAACAAAAGAGGCGTACACCACTTCCCATGCAAAAGTTGTGATCTATAAAAACAAAGTTGATGGGAGAATGTTGGCACCTCTACGTAAACTCTGACCCATGCGTACAAACATTTTGGAGACAGGGGAAATTAGCGACACAGATGGTGAGGTGGTGATTTGAAGCCAGATTGTATAATAATCCTCTTACACATTTAATTTCACTTTATATCACACGTTATAGATCCACTTCATCATAAACGTTCAAACCAACAGTGTTATCTGTACTCGCCCTTGTAGTGAGCCAGAACTATTCCATAAGCACCTTTCTATTTGAAAAGATATGAGCCAACTCAGATCTTAAATCAGAGTCCGCTCAACATTTCATCAGCGCTGTCTTACTCAGAGCACACAGGAGAGGGTCAGCTGAGGAGCAACACAGCAGCTGCTGAAATGAATGATGTCAGGATGTGGCAGGTGGCAGGATTCTGGAAAGTCTGACTTGCCTTTCCCCAATATTAACCCTGAACATACTGATTCCTTTTCACCTCAACCGCATAACGAATGAAATTATCATCAGTTGTAGAAATTCAAGATGACATCAAATAACTTAAACAAACAACTTCAAAATCATTGCAGAACAGAGTGCTGATATATTTTAAATAATATCTTCTAATAACTATGCATATAGCTTCAGGTATGATTTTAGTCTCCATATAGTTTTTGTGTGTAAAATTGCTGCAGTGAACACAACTGAACACATACTCTGCCTTCTCCAGTCACTTCACCAGCACATCTTCACCACCTGCACTCATATATGGACTGTGTAAATTAGAGGAACACTTGTATGCTGGATTTTGGAGTAAATATTATGAATACAGTGTTTATTGTATTTTACATACTGAGTGTATGGTGTAAAAACTACTTCAAAGTGGTTAATTAGGAACTGGCCTGCTGCAGGGTGACTGGTAAGAACTTCACCAGAGATGTCTGACTGTATGATCCACAGGAATGTTTAGTGATGTTGTATATGCTTGTTTTGGGTTACACGTGTAACTTCAAGAAGTCTGAAAACGGGGAAATAAGACAGTAAAAGTCAGTTCATGGCTGTTGTGGTCCTTCTTCTGCAGCTGCCAGAGCACAAACAATGAGCAAGAGGGCATGTATGCTGAATCTTGACATTGATTGGCAAGGTGTCTCAAGACAGAGAGACTGATTGGTCCAGTGAAAGAAACACATGTACATCAACATCAATGAATACTTTTGCATCGACCATTTATTGAATGTGATCGTGTAGAGGGCTGGATATGAGGTTGCTCTACATGTGCACATTTCCAGGTGGACAGTGATTTATAAAGGGAAAAATACGTGCATTCATGCTGATTATTTTTTGGCGCATGCCATTTTTGGCTTTTGTATGCACGTACATGTATATATGGATCCCACGCACTGTTTTATAAATGAGATCCCAGGTTCAGTTTTCATCAGTTAAAATCTGTAATTTCACCCAAAAATAAATAAAACACAAAGTGTTACTGTAGTGTTACTTGCAAGAAAAGAAAAAAAAAAAGGGGTCTATCTGAATGTGAGATCTGTCCACAGTGCACACATGACCCAGGATGATCTCCACACCACCAACCTCTGTGTGCTTATTCTGATAATATAAAGAAAACATATTATCATTCTTATTATTATTCTTCTGATAATATATAGAAAAAATATATATGGTGCTTTTTTCACACATGTATGACAACAGTTTGCCCTTACAGGAAATGATAAATGATAAGTCTTTTATAATGTCCACAATACATGTACTGTAGCATTACAGGCAACTAAACACATTTACCTGGCAACACCTTATGTGTTTGCCAGCATGAATAAAAGGTAAAACTAAAAGAAAACACACAGTATGATCAAATGGAAGTTACGGTTTACTTATAGACAAAGATAAATAGTAAATAATATGTAAGGATGTAAGGAGAGGGAGCATTTTTTTTTCTTTTGAGATGGTCAATGTGTCACATTAGATGATCATACTGTAGAGTCATTCATTTTTGCCAACAGAGACAAGGCAGACTACAGATTGGATGCAGACCACTCAGAGCTTGGTGTCTTTCATGAGTAGCATGGTAAGATGTCAGGGAGCTACTTCACTGTTCCACGTGCAGCAGCACCATCACTGAATGTTTCATCAGGCTCTTCTGAAAGAAAATGATGCTGGAATCATTCATAACAAAATATCTCCCAAAGTGAATTAAGACATCAGGTACTTCTTTAAAGAAGAAGCAAAGTCTCAGAAACAGCTGAGCTTAGCTGATAAGAATGTTCTATAATTAATGTTAACATTAATTGTCTTTGAAATTAGATAAATATTTGCTTTTTATGCTATCCCTCCACTTTTCCATGAGTACATCAAGAGCAGAGTTATTATTGTGTATCATTTATGACATGAAAATTATTTATGTCTTGGCTGATGCCTGACATTCACAAACAAATCAAACAAGATTTGTCTGTGAATGTCAGGCATCATTTTATTATGAAAAGGTGAGCTGCAGCCACTCAGGTGAGCTCTGATGTCTTGGTGAAAGATCTAGCCAGGAGTTTGTAGTTGGTGTGTGTGTGTGTGTGTGTGTGTGTGTGTGTGTGTGTGTGTGTGTGTGTGTGTGTGTGTGTGTGTGTGTACACGCACATATGTGTGCATATGAAAGAGAAAAAAGAGATAGAGAGCAAGTGCACAAACACAACTGTTTATTTTGGCCGTCTGACAAAAAGTGTTGCTACCAAAGTTAAAACCAAATCTGTGCATCACAACCATAGCTGGGGTTAATTTGGTATAATGCTCCTGAGCTACAGTGATAGTCACATGATTACAGGTTCAATGAGAGGAAATAAAATATAATTTCATGAAAACATGATGTAGAAGATCTGAACATCTGACATGGTAGACTTTGTGTTGAGATATTGTGAGGCCTCCCAAAAGGTGCAAAACAGCAATTATTGCACCAGACTGTCATTTTTATTCCTGATCCCACCACAACACTAGCCCAATAGTCTAAAAACATTAACACTCAACAGCAGCAGAAATAGCAGTACAGTGCATTTGTATTTTTTAAAAGCCTTGCTGTCAAAGAATCAGGTATCATGGCCTCTGCAGAGGACCAACACAAGTCAACTCCTACAGTTGCCAGTTACCAGAAATACACCCACGCCAATATAAAACAGACAAGTGGAGCTCCTTTATTTGAACTAAATGTTCTGTGACTTTAGGCTGTCTGCTCTAATTTTTTTTATTATGCTCTGCAGCACCAAAAGGGGAATTCAGAACAGTTTCCCAATAGTCAAACCAAGTGTGATCCTAAATGTCTGAGGTTGTTCCAAACTGCACAGCCCAGTTTGGAGATAGACACGTTCACTCTCACACAGCCTTATGTAACTGATAAAGTGCATTTGTTCAGCCTGTTTGGTTATGGACAAACAGTCCAGGATGAACTGTGTTAACTGGATTCAGATTACCGAGGCAAACAAAAGGATGATCCCCAGTTATTATTCTGCACTGACAGTACAGTCACCTCACATATATGTCACGGGGATTTGACTGGCTTTCACTTCCAGCCATCACTGTTCTCTGATTCCTATGGCAGTCTCATAACCTAAGATGAGATCCATGATGTTTGTTGGTGGATTTCAGTCACTCTCATGTTTACTTTATTAGTATAGTTTAGAGGGTGCATGCAGGTCCAAAATCCAAAAAAGTTTAATTTTGATGCTACTTTAAAAGCAGGAGTTTCATATATTCTGTTACATAATCTAGATTTAAAACATACAGACTGATGGAAAGCAAAGATTGACAAACAGAGATTCCTGTTGTCCAGATTAAAACAAGATGTTCCTATTGGTTGTTGTCAAGTTTAGATTAAAAACAAGGGATTCTAATCAAAGGATTACATTAAAAAGCTTCTCATTGGTAATTCAAAGTCCACATTAAAACAAGAGGTTTCTGTTTGCTCTAACACAATTTTAATTACAGGCCAGACTGATCCATAATCTATATGAAAAGCATCCGTGTTGCAAACTCTATATTTAGATGAAAAACTTGAGGTTATTGGCTATTTTAAACTCTACAGAAAAAGTAAAAGCATCTGTTTCTGTTACTTCCAGTTCTGTTACAAAATCTACATCAAAAAGAAGAGGTTCTTTCAAAGTCTAGATTAAAAACATGAGAGTCTTACTGACTAATCAAAAGTCTATTGGCTGTTGCATTATCTAGATTAAAACAAGATATTCCTATTGGCTGATCCAAAGTCTAGATTAAAACAAAATTTTTCTGTTTGTTGTTGCAAAATTTAAATTACAGGCAAAACCTTCTTATTGACTGATCGTTATTGAGATTAGAAACATGAGGTTATTATGAGCTGCTGCAAACTCTAAAAGTGAGTAGTTCATGTTGGTGTCAAAACAAGAGAATTACACTGACTGTTCAAAATTTACAGACTCTCATTGGTTCATTTGATCCAAAATCTAGATGACAGATTAAGATGAAAGATTATATTATAGTCCAGCTTCATGTAGATGGTTAGACTTCAGTGGATAAACACTGAGTTTCTTGTTACACGTTTTTTTTTTTTTGTTTGTTTGTTTTTGTTGTTTGTTTTCTTGCTGGTTTAGTCTTGTTTGCTCTCATTACAGTAAATTGAAAGAGAAACTTATATACAATTGTCATGTAATTACCAGCTATGGCCAATGTTCAATAAATGACATGGGCTCTTATTTTCATTTAAAAAAAAATTCTATAAAATAACTTGTTACAGAAATGTTCACATAAAGCTGCTGATCGTTATTTTATTTAGCATTCCTTGCCTCCTTTCTTTTATACTCTTAACAGTTAAATAAATCTTCTCTCCAGTGTCTGTAAGGATTTCTCTTTGTTCTGTCTCAAACTGAAGAGGTCAATGAACTCTTGAAACAACATATTTTTTTCATCGTCCCAGTTGTCCAACGCAGACCACTGTGACAAAACCGAATGAAAACATGCTGAACAGATGTTCAACTAGTTCTCTCTTAATGTGGTGTTCTATGCCGCTGTCATCGATGCCCAGCCAAATCACAGGACATCATCATGTGTCGGTGCATCGATTGTGCAGAACCACAGTCTGGAAGTGTTAAAGGATCTGTGAGAGACTGAAAGGGTGGTGTGTGTGTCGAAGAATCAGGCTCTTTTTTAATGTGAATACAATCATCTGCAACATACTGTCTTTAATTTAAATATATTTAATACCATAATGATAATAACTGTTGTCATTTGGTATTTTTTTTAGGTAAGTTTCTTTTTTGCATGTGCTGTAAATCAAAAAAAGTTCATCTCGCATTGTGGACATTAAAACTCAACTTAAACATTTATGCACTGCTGTGATACAAAGCTTGGAAGCGTCTTCTCATGGTGCTGATGGTTCAGGATCAGAGGTCAGTGGGTGGAAAACCACAGAATGAGTCCATGGGTGGAGGAATAACAGTACAGTGAGCAGAGCCAAGAGACACTGAGATTCATTTAAAGGGTGTGGATGACCAATCAGTGTTGATAGTAAATGTAGTTAACTGAAGAGATAAATTCCTCAGTGTGTGATATGTTGACTGAAAAAGCTGAGTTTTCCTGCTCGTGGAGCCATGCCAGCACTCCCTACATGTACCAGGATGCATTGCACGCAGGCTTCTGATGCCCAACCCCCAAAATCCACTCTGGCTTGAGAAAATATGGCTCAATATCCGAGTCAGCCAAAACACTGTAAAATGTATCCTCGTCCATAACATCCTCTGCACTCAGGATTTAATTTTTGTTGTTGGAAACGTAGCTAGTTTGCACTACATGCAAAGAGAACAAGTTTTGTTTTTGAGCAGCATCTATAGCACACCCCACAGGTTACCCAGAGGCGGAGACTAGAAATTCAAACTGAAATAGTCTGTAGTTCTTCCTCACCCAAACTATGTCACTGTACACGTCAAATGATGGCGCTAATGCCAGAAGAACAGATTTTGCAGCTGCGCCCCAGAGACACAGAGAAGATTACAAA
Organism: Thunnus maccoyii; assembly: GCF_910596095.1. NCBI lineage: Eukaryota > Metazoa > Chordata > Actinopteri > Scombriformes > Scombridae > Thunnus > Thunnus maccoyii. The sequence continues at coordinate 33,435,005 of NC_056542.1, forward strand.
CAACTGTTGTCGTTTTTCACACTATATCCCTATTTCACATAGCTAGAGATAAGGTTGAAAATTGACAAAATGGTCCTTACATAAGGTGATCTTTGAAGACAGGCTTTGCTCTCTGCAACATACATGAGAAAACAACAGATCCACCCTATTGTTATATTTTATTCTTTCATATTCATTAGATTATGTTTTAGTTAAAAAATGTTGTGTTTGAAGAAGCTTCACTTTTACTAATGGAGTTGAGAAAAAAATGGTTTAAAGTTTTCAGAGCAGCTGGCAAACTGGTAACAGAAAAGTTGTAATGCCCTTACTGTATTTTATTTTGGAGGTTCTGACTGTTCTGTTTGTTTTACATTCCAATTGTTGACAACTGTGATTAATGATTGTCTTCAGATGATGAACAAATGGTTGCCTGGAGTTTCCAATTTGATCACCTATTGTAGATTGTCATCATTTTGAAATATCCATCCATTAGCTATACTGCTTATCCTTTAGAGGATTGCAGTGGTACACCCTGGACATGTTGCTAGTTGGTGACATGTAGAAACAGACAATCATTCACACCTACGGACAATTAAAAGATGTAGGTTAGGTTCTCGTGCATGTAGGCTAGGTTCACAAATGAACCTAATCTACATACACAAGGAGAACAAACTCCACACAGAAAGGTCCCACTAGCCAGTGGAGTCAAACCAAGAACCTTCTTGCGGTGAGGCAACAGTGCTAAAAACAGCACTAATATACCACATTTGAGCCATGTAAATACTGTAGCATTGTGGGGTAGCTAGGAAGAACGTTGAGGAGGCGACGTTACTGTTTGATAGCTCAGTGAAGCACAGATTTATTCTGGGTGTCCCCAGTAAAACAACAAAACAAGGTGGCTAACCCACTGGGTCTCTGAACTTGTATTTCTCGTTAGCTAACGCTCCATCAACATGCCCTGCATCTCTTCTCTCTAGTCTCATTTGTTCTGGTTAGTGATGGGCAGAAATGAACGAACAAATCTTTTTGAACGAATCTTTTTAGTGTCTGGTATGTACCAGGTCAGCCTGTTGAACATACCGAGTGCTCATGAATCCCGGACTTTTCCCACTCATACCACCCACACCCACTCACTGTTATCGTAGGGTACTGCTCACACTGCCTGTATGCATGCTACGACGGTGCAGTCACTCAAAACATGAATGAGCACCAATGAATGAGCTGGAATTATTGTCTCGAACAAGAACGTCAGTGAGTGAGTTGAGACAGCCTGGCAGCTACTCACTGAACAAGACTGAATGAACCGTTCTCTCGAACTAGGACGTAAGAGTGAATGAGAATCGATTTAATCGGACTCGAGTCGAGACAGCCTGGCTACTCACTGAATGAGATCAAATGAACCGCTCTCTCGAACTGGGCAGTCTGCTACTTGCCCAGGAAGAATGACAAATTGATGCAGTCAAATCACATTACTTAACATCGTGTTGGGCTTACATAGCCTACCTACCTACAAGTGGGATGCTGAATCAATGCATTTAAATTAATATTTTATCTTTATTAATGTAAACTTATACATGATGACTACTAATGCATTGAAGAGAAATTTTGTAATGTAACGGAGTGTCACAGAGAAACTGACAGCATATTTGGCAAAAAGTATCAAAACTTGAAAGGTTTGATACATTTGCATGTATCAACTCGAAGGAACTGATACTGTGAAAAGAATCAGTCTGCCCATTACTAGTCCTGGTGTGTCATGTAGCAACTTACACACATAACCCCTTTTCCCCTCCCTGGAACTGTTTCTCAGCCAATTACACACTACAGTGGACACCTCCCTCAATAAAACCACTGCCAAGAAACACACATAAACAGTGACTTATACCCAGCATTACAATACGTAATGTTTGTTGGTGTTGTTTGTAGTAAATACAAAAGACATGGTGGGAGCAGAGAACACTTTTTGCTAAGATGTCTCCTGTTGGAGAGTTTTTTAGATGTGGTCTTTACTTAATTTTGGCCAAATACATAGTTATTGTATGTGTTTTGCCTTTGTAGGCCAGTATATCTTCACAGATCCTGTGTTTTCTTTTTCAACTGAGGTGTTGGTCCTATTAAGTCCTTTACACTATATGATACACTAAAGCCATCCTTTGTAACTTTTTGATATTGACATTGATTTGATATTATTTACAATTAATCTCCTGAGGGACGACTAAAATTTAATAGAAATTAGAAGGAGTAAAATAGGCCGTCCCATGCTCTCCCTAAAAGCAGCTGTAAAGCACAGTTGGTGATTCCATCAGAGGAGATTGTTTGGCTGTCTGCATCCTCTTGAGGCCAGCAATACATGTAGCAGTAACAAAGACAGCAGAGCAGGGGAAGCAGCTGTTAGAAACTGGAAGAAAAGAGAGAAAATAAAGAAGATTTAAAAAAATAGAATAAGATAAAAGGTCACTTTTCCCCATGTATCAGTCTAATCCTTCACTGTATCAGTCACTGTTCTTCCACTAATATTTATTACACACCCTTCTCGTAGTGCCTATGCATCCACATTGCCCTAACTGAAATAAATCAAAGTCACTTTTTCTGGTTTCTAACGAATGCATTGAGCTCTCACATATACAGTTTTTTCCACCCTGATGTGATTAACGAGACTAAAGAGGAATAAACCAATATTTTTTAAAGACCACCAAAAAGACACAGATATGCTGGAACAATTAGGACTCATCATCCTGTTGTTTGTTCTGCATGCCATCCAAAAGATATTCAATATCACAAGCTTTTGTTAAGTAATCAGAGACAAATCACTTATTCACAATAACAAGAGGATAACACAGAGCTTCTTAGGGGTTGGGGGTTGATGAAAAGAGAAAGAGGCAAGCAGAGCTGAAATCTTTTCTCCAGACTTTTCTAGGCAGTCTGAGCTGTGATGAGATGTTCACATACCTATTCTAAAGCCCGCAACAGAAAGAAGAACATCTATCAGATTGAGAGGGAAGTCATTCTTAAATCTCATAACTATAAACTTACACACTCTCATGTTCTCCATGTGTACAAGTGAGCATCCTGATTAATCAACCATGAACCAATATGTGCTACCCACATTCACAAGGCTGCTAATAGAGACTAAACACACTTAAAGTATGAATGAAAATGCATGATCCTATCATTATGTTGAAGCATGCATGGCAGTGCAGTGTGTATGTTTTTCATTTAGTGGAGGTCAGGGTTAGAAGAGTGGGGGTCCCATTCATCTGATGTGCGTGACACTGGTGGAGCTGAAATCCTGGCTGGATCTACAACACTGGGGCTTTGTGGCTTAAGTGGATGATGGTTGCGCAACAGGAGATGTACTGCTGATTCCTACACAGCGTCAAAGAGGCTGCGTTGGAAAAGTAGAGCCTGTTTTTAGGGGCAGCTGTATCAGAGTGTACATCACTGCAGATAGGAATCTGGACCCTCTATATTGTCAGAGCTGTGGTGATGCTGGGCCTGCTCTTAGTGGACACATTTATCTACCTCTTCCAGACAGCCAACACAATCTGCTTTAAACTACAGGGGCGGGTGTTTTGCAGAGGGTGTTGTGCAGACATGTCTGCAGTGATGGAGTGTGATAGGGAGGGACAGCCACAGAGGGTCCCTGAACTTCCAACCTAGCATTTTCATCTCCACTGTCATGTTTCAAATTTAAAAAAGACTGTAAAGAAGTGGCAAAATTTACCAATGATAGATTATGATAAAAAGAATGATAAATAACAAGGTTTCGCAAGTAAACTTTGGTAACACTTTATAAAACAGATTTTGATTTACAGTGATTAACAGTGTAATTTCATTGTATGAATAAAATACTTACTGATTGCTACTGATGCTTAAATGTAGGTGCAATGGAAGAAAATGAGACAATGGAGACCAAGGGAGTGACAATTGGGCATTTTAGAAGAAAGATGATATAAATGATCTCTGCCAGTATTTTTTTAAATACTGGGTATCTACAGAGTGGGACACACAACAGAAGTTTGAGGAGAATGGTGTTAACAACAATGATATTCTGCTGAGTAAAGTAATCATGATATGATGTATTTCACAGTTACGATATACTACAAAAACTGGGATACAGTAGGTAACAAAAGGAGCTTTGGGAAAATCTCTTGAAACTCAAATGGGGGGGGGGGGGTTGTTGGAGAACATATACACTATAAAGCATAAAGGCAGCTTTTCTTGTCCTAAACAAAATCATTAGTCATATTTAACATATATGTCATATGGACAAATAATAACTGCAAATGCACGTCAGTCAAAAACAGGGCTGCAGCTATTTTCATTATGTATTAATCAATCCATTATTTTTTCAGTTTTTAATTTTCATCCCTCTATCCATTGTCTATACCTTCTTATCCTTTGCAGGGTCATAGGTCAATGTATCATTTAGATGATTAAATGTTAGAAAACAGTGAAAAGTTTCTATCACAGTTTTTCCCTATATATACCATGCTGACTGTTGGTTTGAGTGAGATATGAACCGTGGTCTCTGGTGTTAATTACAAGTGATATTAGTGTGACACTGGACTGTGCTACAGGAAGTGGTTTGATCCTTTTGTGGCATTCAGCACCATGAGGACTCTGAGATGCAGTTTAAAGCACTGGAAAAAACTAGTAAGAGAACATTGAGTAAATATTGTTTCATCTAAACCGTTGAACATTATAACGATATAATAAATGGTTTTAGCTAAATGAAGAGTGAAATAACCTGTAAAATAACCGTGTAGCCTCTTCCACACATAGTTCCTGAATAATTACTGGGATAAACTTTCAGGCACCGCCAGTGATATTCAATATTCACACATGCAGCTACATTCGGGAACATTTTTGTCTTGCGCCTTTTCGCGCATGCCATGGCAATGGGGCAACGAACAGTCCAGCAGATGGCAGATATGCAACAGTTATGGATACCACCTGCCATAAAACTCAACAGAAGAACATGGGGCAAGGCCATATGTGTACGCGCAGGAAGACATCTCTTATTATTTTCAGGAACATGGAGGGTGAGGAGCTGCTTTTGTCTGGTGCCAATGTTCTTGTAATGTGTTTAATATTCAACAAGTGAGACAAATCGAATGCATTGGTAAGGCAACTGTAAACAAGTCGCGAGTACGTCATCAGCAGAGTCTTGTGATTGGTTTGCTCGCTCTTTCGTCAGACAGACGTAACCCTTTACATCATAAGTGAAGCAATCACAGGGGCAGAGGTGGCGACCGTCCCAGGGCCCAGGCTCAGTAGGAGCTCCACTGGGGACACATCACTACAGATGTAATCCCCCATCCGACCACAATGTCGGTTGCAATGACAGAGTGGCGCTGTCTGAATTTCCACTTGTTGACTCAGCGGAAAGTGAAGACTGTAGAAGCAGCGATTCAAAGTTTATGACTAATTCTCTGAAAACTTTAGCCAAAATATGAGATACTGGTGTCTTCTTGTGTTTGTGAGGAATGAAACTCGCAAGACAAAGTTTTAGCCGTCTGGGTTAAGACGTCATTAAGACTATCCAACCTCATTTTGCTGTGTTGAGCGGGACATAAACATTGACAAGAAAGTGGTTGGCAGGTTTGCTACCATGAAGAAGAGGAAGATGAAGTTTTAAAAAGGGACTGTGATATGTACAAAGTTTGTTAACCTGCTTGGATTACTTTGTTCTATGGGGGATGGTAGAATAAACAAATAGACTACACTAAACTGCAGCAGGCTGAGAAGGGACAACAATTTGTGAGTGAAACATCCTGCCTACTGTATATTTGAATGAAAATGCCTTGTATAGTGTTGTAGATCGCTGTGTTTATTTTATATTCATGTTATTCCTGTGTAAGAAAGACATGGTACTGAGACAGTGCGCCTGTCCTGTCGCTGTCATCATTTGAACGCAGCTGACAACCTGTTTTCTTTTTTGGTTCTTCAGAACAAGTTTGACTGACAAAGTGGCTTCACTGTATGTTTTCTTAGACATACAGTAGGCTTGCTTGGCTCAATAGATGACAATTTGTGTTTATGGATAGGATAGGGTATGTCAGCTATTTTACAGATGTGAATTTTAAAATGACTTTATCAGAAGTGCCCCTCAAGAATGCTCCATCCCCTCTGTTCTGAGAGTCTAGCTCCGTCCCCGCTTCACGTGCTTGTTGCAATGTTAACGCTTTCATTCACAACACAGCAATACTGGCATTTCCCCTGAAATGTTACTAGGTCTTGAGGTGGAAAATTGGGAGTTCAGATTTCCTTGAATATCAATCCCTGCTCCCATTCACACATGACCCGATGCAGGAAATGTCCCTGAACATTTCTGGGATAGACTGCATGTGTGAAAGGGGCTTATATCACAGCTAAGCTGACGATGGCACTTCCAGTCACCAGTGAGGGGAGCTACAATGCAAAAAGAATACTGATTCACTCACTGAAAATGATGATTCAGTTTGTGAGTTTGTTCATTCATGTTCTGATCACTATTTTATCACAATTTTTGAGTGAGAAAGAAGGTGACTTTCCAGAAAACATAAACAGAGTTAACTGAGGAGAGGAAACGTGTCACAAAAGATTAAAGGTCCTATCTTACGCCTGGTGCAAAGCGGTGCCAAGTGCAATCAAGTGTCTTTGCTAGTTTAAGACCAACGTTTTTTAAATAGCAAATGCACTTGCGTCCATCAGTGCGCCCATGGGCATGTCAGTCTTAAAGTAAGGTGTGGTCAGGCGCATTGCTGGCGCATTGCTATCTTGAGGCAGCAGAAAGTGATTGCGCAATTGACCAACAAAAACCTGGTCTGAAGTCAGTGGTGCAGTATTTAACTGTTATTTTAAGGGCACATTATCAAGATAGTAATATGTGCCTACATAGGCAGGTGCACAACATACACTCTGCTTGTTACACACACAGGACAAGCAGCAGCGCACAGATATGCAAAAGATTACAAATAAAAGGATTATAATGTGAACGATTATTGTTGTGCAGGCTACATTAACATATTTTAAAAAATACATGTCATAATGGTTAATAATATTTATCAGTAATATTTATCAGAATTAGCTAATTGCAGTAATAACGGATGAAACTGTCTAATCATTTGACCAAATCACGGCAATACACGTAGATATATAAACAGACCCCTCAGGTTGAGGGTGTCTGTCAAGACCCAGCAAATGGATTTCAACAACGGATCAGACACGGATTGACTTTCCTGCTACATCAATACATGAGGACATGAGGAACACATGAGGAAATAAATGAGGTCAAAACAACGATTAAACTAAAGAAATGAAGAATTCTGGACAGCTCCCAGCTGCCGCGAGCAGCAGGATCAGCACCTTGGAGAGCTGATCAAGTCCTGACAACTGTGTATGATGATTTTTTATATGATTAAAATTAATGATTTAGTTTTTGAACAATATTCAACAAATATTCTTTGACATTTTTGAGATTACAGTGATCAGGTTTCGATACTTTCAGCAATTAAAACCCGCTGACCAGCTCATTGTGGACTGTAGAAGTAGATAACAGAACAGTATGGAGAGAGATAGGAAGAGATGTGTGTTTGGCTTTGTTTTCATTTCCAGAACAATGTGGCTGAGGTCTAATTCATTCATCTCTCCCTCATGCTCCTCCTGATCTAACAACAGGTGAGGAGGTGTGTGTGGAGCCAACAGTCTGTAGCTCCATTTCTCTCTGCAGATTTTAGCAGTCCAATCAAATGCGAAGGATTTGATTTCAATCCCTCTTGTGGCTGTACAACACTTGAATATTTTGTTTCACTGGGTAATACGTCACAGTACAGAAGCTAAAGACACTCTAACTTCTGTTTCACTGGGACTTTAAGATGACAAGTTTTAGATTGTTGCAGCAGAAGTTGATGCAAGTCATGTCATAAACCTTTTTCAAAACTCAAAATGACAGAAAGTATAAACATTTTTTTTTGGAAAATGAAAAAATATCAGTGATGTCTTTGTTATATAATAAGAGGCGTACATAAAGATTCCAGTCAGTGCAGCCAGACTATTCCCACCCCTCTTCTCTTTTCTCTTCCTAACTGATATTCTGTTTACTATACTTTTGAATAAACCCTCCCTGCTTTCTGTCCCAACGTAATATTTTGTCTCAAGGGTAAAGTGGACATGCCAAGATACATAATAGCCTGTTAGTAATAAAAGTATGTTTCTTTAGTTTAGAAAAAGGGCTCAACTATTGCACAAGATTTGGTGCTGTCTTTATGAATACTTAGGATGTGTCAGAATAAGCTGTACGTAGCTGAAAGAAATAACGTCTTACTAAAATGATGTGATGGTATTCAATTTGAAGAGATGTGTCTCTGTCTTGTCTTCTTCCTTTTCCTATATGGAACTTAGTGTGGCTGTGTTTGCATGCATGTGCAGAGAGAGAGATTTTTATTACATAATCAGGGGAGATGCAATGTGGATGTCAGGCACAGTCCACATTAAAAAAGCTTATACATTTGCAAGGAACTGCTCTGTCTCTGCAGTCATTGGCAGTTGCCACATTTTGGCGAAGGTGCTGCTATTTACACTCAGGCTGCATTCAGGCTGAAAATAGCACTGTGTTGAACCAATACCAGGGTCTGTGTCGGTATGTGCATGTTGCTACAGGTACAGGTGAGAAGATGAAAACACTATATCCATGGATTTGAAGGCTTATCACACTCCAAAACACAACACAGCTGTTAATAATAGTATGAGAGCGATCACGTTACAAAGTACCATACCTGGAATGTGCCCTTACAAATGTTTGATTGGCCAGCACAACGTGTTTCTGATAGGTGTTGTTTTACTTTGCGGCAGAATGTGAGCCTGAGGTTTGTTACCAGAGCTGTCTGTGTCAGGACCCCAGCTGTGTCAGTGTAGTGGTTGCAGAGTTAGGTGTGATTGAGTATAATGATGGAGAGGTTTGTATAGATTAAGCAATACCACAGTGTAAAAATACACCATTACAAGTAAAAATCTTGTATTGAAAAGTACAGAAACAGAAAAATAAAAGAGAAAATGTCCCCTGAGTGTTATACTGTCACAATGTTTGTCAATAGCATTAACCTGTTGTTACTGTTTGCTGTTGGTCAACATGGAGCTAATTTTAACTTCATAGCACCAAATCACGACAGAAATTATCTCAGGGCACTTTTCACATAGAGCAGATTTAGACCGTACTCTTTAATTTACACAGACCCAACAATTCCCCCATGAACAGCATTTGGCGACAACGGCAAGAGAAAACTTCCCTTTAACTCCCCTAAAACAATAATAATAATAATAGAAATATGACTAATAATAATAATAATAGCAGGTGTGTGCGTCAAGCAGGATCACGGCAGCACGGGGTCTGCAGCCACGGTCCATGGAAGCCCGCGATCCATAACCAGGTGGTCTGCGACCATGATCCATAGAAACCTGCGAGACAAGACAGCATAAGAACTCCAGGGAAGAAGCCAAGTTAGTAATATGCACTAATGGTACATGAATGTGTACAGATGTAGAGGGGGAGGAGGAGAGAGGAGCTCAGTGCATCGTGGGAAGCCCCTCAGCAGTCAAGGCCTATAGCAGCATAACTAGGGGCTGATCCAAGGCAAGACTGGCCGGCCCTAACTATAAGCTTTATCTGCTCTTAAATGTAGAGAGGGTGTCTGCCTCTCAGGACCCAAACTGGAGGATGGTTCCACAGGAGAGGAGCTTGATAGTTGAATGCTCTGCCTCCCATTCTACTTTTGGAGACTCCAAGAACCACTGCATTCTGGGAGCACAGTGTTCTAGTGGGGTAGTAAGTTACTATGAGCTCTTTAAGATATGAAATTATATTCTAGGAAGCCAGTGCAGAGAAGCTAAAATGGGAGAAATATGATCTCTTTTTCTAGTTTTTGTCAGTAGGGAAGAACGGGTTAACATGAGTCACTTTTTACATTTTATGATTTTACTGCAAAATAAAAGTGTATTTGTTTCAAATAATAGTTACTATATCTACCTCAGGTTGTTGTGTACCCAAGGAAATTAGAACAAGTTATCTAATCATTATGGTTTTAGAACAATGACCCAATGAAAAAATGAGGGTAACACTTCATTTTACGGGTCTGCAAATTTCATGGTAATTAGGTGGTAATTAGCAAATAACTTCTTTGAAATTACCACAAAATTTACCTCAAATTTCATGGTAATTAGGTGATAATTAGCAAGTAACGTCTTTGAAATTACTCCGAAATTAACTCAAAATTTGTCTCAACTTTCATGGTAAGTAGATATAATAAGCAAGAAGAAACAGAAGAGGAAATAGAAAAAGAAATAGTAGAATAAGAACAGAAGAACAGAAGAAGAAGAAACAGAAGAAAGAAAAGGAAGAAATAGGAAGAGAAGAACAGAAGAAGAAACAGAAAACGAAGAAATAGAAGGATAGAAGAAGAAACAGAAGAGGAAGAAACAGAAGAAGAAACAGAAGAAGAAGAAATAAAAGAAGGAATAGAAGAAGACAGAAAATGAAACAGAAGAAGAAACAGAAGAAGAAACAGAAGATGAAACAGAAGAAGAAATAGAAGTAGAAACAGAAGAGGAAGAAACAGAAGAAGAAGAAGAAATAGAAGAAGGAGAAAAAGAAGAAGAAACAGAAGAGGAAGAAAGAAGTAGACATAGAAGAAGAAGAACGAAGAAGAGACAAGAAACAGAAGAAGAAAGAAGAAGAGACAAGAAACAGAAGAAGAAACAGAAGAAGAGATAGAAGAAGAAGAAAGAGAAGAAGAAAAAGAAGAATTAGAAGAAGAAGGGAAGAACAAAAGAAGAAAAAATAGAAGAAACAGAAGAAGAAGACATAGAAGAAGACGGAGAAATAGAAGAAGAAAAAGAATTAGAAGAAGAAACAGAAGAAAACGAAGAAGAAACAGGAGACGAAATAGAAAAAGAAATAGTAGAAGAAAAGAAGAACAGAAGAAGAAATAGAAGAAGAAATGGAAGAAGAAAAAGAAGAATTAGAAGAAGAATTAGAAGAAATAGGAGAAGAAGAAAAAGAAGAAGTAGAAACAAAAGGAAATATAAAAAGAAATAGAAAAAGAAGAACGGAAGAACAGAAGAAGAAAGAAGAAACAGAAGAAGAAACAGAAGAAGAAAAAGAAGAAGAAAAAGAAGAATTAGAAGAATTAGAAGAAAAATTAGAAGAAAAAGAAGAAGAAACAGAAGAGGAAGAAATAGAAGAAGAAGAAGGAGCAGGAGGAGAAGAAGAAGAAGAAGAAGAAGAAGAGGAGATAGAAGAAGAGGAAGAAGAGGTAAAAGAAGGAGGTAAAGAAAAGGAGGTAGAAGAAGAAGAAGAAATAGAGGAAGAAGAAATAGAAGAAGAAGATATAGAAGACACAGAAGGAGAAGAAAGAGAAGAAGAAGAAACAGAAGAAGAAAGAGAAGAAGAAGAAACAGAAGAAGAAGAAATAGAAGTAGAAGAAAAAACAGGAGAGGAAGAAACAAGAAGAAAAAAAAGAAATAGAAGAAGAAGAAGAAATAGAAAAAGAAAAAGAAGAAGAGACAAGATGAATAAATAGAAGATGAAACAGAAGAAAGAAGAGGAAGAAGAACAAAAGAAGAAATAGAAAAATAGAAAACGAAATAGAAGAAGGAATAGAAGAAGAAAAAGAAGAAGAAAGAGATGAAGAAGAAGAAGAGAAGAAGAAATAGAAGTAGAAGAGTCAGAAGAGGAAGAAACAGAAGAAGAAACAGAAGAAATAGAAGAAGAAGAAGAAGAAATAGAAGAAGAAAAAGAAGAAATAGAAGAAGAAGAAACAGAAGATAGAACAAGAAATAGAAGAGGAAGAAACAGAAGAAGAAATAGAAGAAATAGAAGAAGACAGAAGATGAAACACAAGAAATAGAAGAAGAAGAAATAGAAGAAGAAAAAGAATAATTAGAAGAACCAGAAGAAGGAGAAGAAACAGAAGAGGAAAAAATAAAAAAGAAGAAGAAGAAAAAGAAACAGAAGAAGAAACAGAAGAGGAAGAAGAGCAAAAGAAGACACAGAAAAATAGAAAAAGAAACAGAAGAAGAAGAAGGAGAGACGAAGAAATAGAAGTAGAAGAATCAGAAGAGGAAGAAACAGACGAAGAAACAGAAGAAATATAATAATAAGAAGAAATAGAAGGAGAAAAAGAAGAAGAAAAAAGAAGAAGAAATAGAAGATGAAACAGAAGAAACAGAAGAAGAAGAAACAGAAGATAGAACAAGAAACAGAAGAGGAAGAAACAGAAGAAGAAATAGAAGATGAAACAGAAGAAACAGAAGAAGAAGCAACAGAAGATAGAACAAGAAACAGAAGGGGAAGAAACAGAAGAAGAAATAGACGAAATAGAAGAAGACAGAAGATGAAACAAGGAATAGAAGAAGAAATAGAAGAAGAAAAAGAATAATTAGAAGAACACGAAGAAGAAATAGAAGAAGGAGAAGAAACAGAGAGGAAGAAATAGAAGAAGAAGTAGAAGAAGAAGAAGAAATAGATGTAGAAGAAAAAACAGAAGAGGAAGGAAAAGAAGAAACAGAAGAAATAGAAGAAATAGAAAAAGAAAAAGAGGAAGGAACAAGATGAAGAAATAGAAGATGAAACAGAAGAAACAGAAGAAGAGGAAATAGAAGATAGAACAAGAAACAGAAGAGGAAGAAACAGAAGAAACAGAAGAAGACAGAAGATGAAACAGAAGAAATAGAAGAAACAGAGGAAGAAATAGAAGAAACAGAAGAAGAAACAGAAGAAGAAGGAATAGAAGAAGAAATAGAAGAAGAAAGAAACAGAAGAAGAAGAAATAGAAGAAGCAGAACAGAAGAAGAAGAAGAAAGAGAAGAAGAAAGAGAAGAAGAAATAGAAGAAGCTAGAAGAAGAAACAGAAGAAGATAGAAGAAGAAACAGAGGAGAAGAAACAGAAGAAGAAATAGAAGACAGAAGATGAAAAGGAAGAAGAAATAGAAGAATTAGAAGAAGAATTAGGAAACTGAAGAAGAAACAGAAGAAGAAGAAACAGAAGAAGAAACAGAAGAAGAAGAAATAGAAGCCAGAAGATGGAACAGAAGAAGAAAGAGAAGAAGAAATAGAAGACAGAAGATGAAACAGAAGAAGAAATAGAAGAAACAGAAGAAGAAGAAATAGAAGACAGAAGATGAAACAGAAGAAGAAACAGAAGAAGAAATAGAAGACAAGATGAAACAGAAGAAGAAATAGAAGAAACAGAAGAAGAAGAAATAGAAAAAGAAAAAGAAGAAGATACAGAAGAGGAAGAAATAGAAGAATAGGAAATAGAAGAAGCTAGAAAAAGAAACAGAAGAGGAAGAAACAGAAGAAGAAGAAATACAAGAAGAAACAGAAGAAGAAAAAGAAGAAAAAGAAGAATTAGAAGAATTAGAAGAAGAAATAGAAGAAGAAACTGAAGAAGAAGAAGAAATATAAGAAAAAGAAGAAGAGAAAGAAATAGAAGAAGAAACAGAAGAAGAAACAGAAGAAACAGAAGTAGAAACTGAAGAAGAAGAAATAGAAGAAGATTGAAGAAGAAACAGAATAAGAAACAAGATGAAACAGAAGAAGAAATAGAAGTAGAAACAGAAGAGGAAGAAACAGAAGAAACAGAAGAAGAAGAAATAGAAGAAGAAATAGAAGAAGCAAAAGAAGAAGAAACAGAAGAGGAAGAAATAGAAGAAGAAACAGAAGAAGAAATAGAAGAAGCTAGAAGAAGAAACAGAGGAGGAAGAAACAGAAGAAGAAGAAACAGAAGAAGTAACAGAAGAAGAAGAAATAGAAGCCAGAAGATGGAACAGAAGAAGAAAGAGAAGAAGAAATAGAAGACAGAAGATGAAACAGAAGAAGAAATAAAAGAAACAGAAGAAGAAGAAATAGAAGACAGAAGATGAAACAGAAGAAGAAACAGAAGAAGAAATAGAAGACAAGATGAAACAGAAGAAGAAATAGAAGAAACAGAAGAAGAAGAAATAGAAAAAGATACAGAAGAGGAAGAAATAGAAGAATAGGAAATAGAAGAAGAAGAAACAGAAGAAGAAGAAGAAGAGACGAAGAAATAGAAGTAGAGGAATCAGAAGAGGAAGAAACAGACGAAGAAACAGAAGAAATATAATAATAAGAAGAAATAGAAGGAGAAAAAGAAGAAGAAGAAGAAATAGATGAAGAACAGAAGAAACAGAAGAAGAAAGAGAAAGAAATAGAAGAAGAAGAAGAACAGAAGAAGAAGAAGAAACAAGAAAAAGAAGAAGAAATAAGAAGAAGAAGGAGCAGGAGGAGAAGAAGAAGAAGAAGAAGAAGAAGAAGAGGAGGCGGTAGAAGAAGAGGAAGAAGAGGTAAAAGAAGGGGGTAGAGTAAGAAAAGGAGGTAGAAGAAGAAGAAGAAGAAATAGAGGAAGAAGAAGAAATAGAAGAAGATATAGAAGAAGAAACAGAAAAAGAAGAAATAGAAGACACACAAGGAGAAGAAGCAGAAGAAGAAGAAACAGAGGAAGAAACAGAAGAAGAAGAAATAGAAGTAGAAGAAGAAATAGAAGAGGAAGAAACAAGAAGAAACAGAAGAAATAGAAGAAGAAGAATAAGTAGAAGAAGAAAAAGAAGAAGAAACAAGATGAAAAAACAGAAGATGAAACAGAAGAAAGAAGAGGAAGAAGAACAAAAGAAGAAATAGAAAAATAGAAAAAGAAATAGAAGAAGGAATAGAAGAAGAAAAAGAAGAAGAAACAGATGAAGAAGAAGAAGAGAAGAAGAAATAGAAGTAGAAGAATCAGAAGAGGAAGAAACAGAAGAAGAAACAGAAGAAATAGAAGGAGAAGAAGAAATAGAAGAAAAAGGAGAAGAAACAAGAAGAAGAAACAAGAAGAAGAAATAGATGAAACAGAAGAAACAGAAGAAGAAGAAATAGAAGATAGAAAAAGAAACAGAAGAGGAAGAAACAGAAGAAGAAATAGAAGAAACAGAAGAAGAAGAAATAGAAGACAGAAGATGAAAGAAGAAACAGAAGAAGAAATAGAAGACAAGATGAAACAGAAGAAGAAATAGAAGAAGAAATAGAAGAAGCAAAAGAAGAAGAAACAGAGGAGGAAGAAACAGAAGAAGAAACAGAAGAAGAAATAGAAGAAGCTAGAAGAAGAAACAGAGGAGGAAGAAACAGAAGAAGAAGAAACAGAAGAAGTAACAGAAGAAGAAGAAATAGAAGCCAGAAGATGGAACAGAAGAAGAAAGAGAAGAAGAAATAGAAGACAGAAGATGAAACAGAAGAAGAAATAAAAGAAACAGAAGAAGAAGAAATAGAAGACAGAAGATGAAACAGAAGAAGAAACAGAAGAAGAAATAGAAGACAAGATGAAACAGAAGAAGAAATAGAAGAAACAGAAGAAGAAGAAATAGAAAAAGATACAGAAGAGGAAGAAATAGAAGAATAGGAAATAGAAGAAGCTAGAAAAAGAAAGAGAAGAGGAAGAAACAGAAGAAGAAGAAATACAAGAAGAAACAGAAGAAGAAAAAGAAGAAGAACAGAACAGAAGAAGAAGAAACAGAAGAAACAGAAGAGAAAGAAATAGAAGAAGAGGAAGAAATAGAAGAAGAGGAAGAAATAGAAGAAGAAGAGAAGAAGAAGAAACAGAAGAAGAAGAAGAAATATAAGAAAAAGAAGAAGAAAAGGAAGAATTAGAAGAATTAGAAGAGGAAGTAACAGAAGAAACAGAAGAAGAAACAGAAGATACAGAAGAAGAAACTGAAGAAGAAAAAATAGAAGAAGATTGAAGAAGAAACAGAAGAGGAAGAAATAGAAGAAACAGAAGAAGAAACAGAAGATGAAACAGAAGAAGAAATAGAAGTAGAAACAGAAGAGGAAGACACAGAAGAAGAAGAAGAAATAGAAGAAGGAGAAAAAGAAGAAGAAACAGAAGAGGAAGAAAGAAGTAGACACAGAAGAAGAAGAACGAAGAAGAGACAAGAAACAGAAGAAGAAACAGAAGAGGAAGAAATAGAAGAAACAGAAGAAGAAACAGAAGATGAAACAGAAGAAGAAATAGAAGTAGAAACAGAAGAGGAAGAAACAGAAGAAGAAGAAGAAATAGAAGAAGGAGAAAAAGAAGAAGAAACAGAAGAGGAAGAAAGAAGTAGACACAGAAGAAGAAGAACGAAGAAGAGACAAGAAACAGAAGAAGAAAAAGAAGAAAAAGAAGAATTAGAAGAATTAGAAGAAGAAATAGAAGAAGAAAATGAAGAAGAAGAAGAAATATAAGAAAAAGAAGAAGAAAAAGAAATAGAAGAAGAAAGAGAAGAAGAAACAGAAGAAACAGAAGTAGAAACTGAAGAAGAAGAAATAGAAGAAGATTGAAGAAGAAACAGAATAAGAAACACGATGAAACAGAAGAAGAAATAGAAGTAGAAACAGAAGAGAAAGAAACAGAAGAAACAGAAGAAGAAGAAATAGAAGAAGAAATAGAAGAAGCAAAAGAAGAAGAAACAGAAGAGGAAGAAATAGAAGAAGCAGAACAGAAGAAGAAGAAAGAGAAGAAGAAATAGAAGAAGCTAGAAGAAGAAACAGAGGAGGAAGAAACAGAAGAAGAAACAGAAGAAGAAATAGAAGAAGCTAGAAGAAACAGAGGAGGAAGAAACAGAAGAAGAAGAAACAGAAGAAGTAACAGAAGAAGAAGAAATAGAAGCCAGAAGATGGAACAGAAGAAGAAAGAGAAGAAGAAATAGAAGACAGAAGATGAAACAGAAGAAGAAATAAAAGAAACAGAAGAAGAAGAAATAGAAGACAGAAGATGAAACAGAAGAAGAAACAGAAGAAGAAATAGAAGACAAGATGAAACAGAAGAAGAAATAGAAGAAACAGAAGAAGAAGAAATAGAAAAAGATACAGAAGAGGAAGAAATAGAAGAATAGGAAATAGAAGAAGAAGAAACAGAAGAAGAAGAAGAGACGAAGAAATAGAAGTAGAGGAATCAGAAGAGGAAGAAACAGACGAAGAAACAGAAGAAATATAATAATAAGAAGAAATAGAAGGAGAAAAAGAAGAAGAAAGAAGAAGAAGAAATAGATGAAGAACAGAAGAAACAGAAGAAGAAAGAGAAAGAAATAGAAGAAGAAGAAGAACAGAAGAAGAAGAAGAAACAAGAAAAAGAAGAAGAAATAAGAAGAAGAAGGAGCAGGAGGAGAAGAAGAAGAAGAAGAAGAAGAAGAAGAGGAGGCGGTAGAAGAAGAGGAAGAAGAGGTAAAAGAAGGGGGTAGAGTAAGAAAAGGAGGTAGAAGAAGAAGAAGAAGAAATAGAGGAAGAAGAAGAAATAGAAGAAGATATAGAAGAAGAAACAGAAAAAGAAAAAATAGAAGACACACAAGGAGAAGAAGCAGAAGAAGAAGAAACAGAGGAAGAAACAGAAGAAGAAGAAATAGAAGTAGAAGAAGAAATAGAAGAGGAAGAAACAAGAAGAAACAGAAGAAATAGAAGAAGAAGAATAAGTAGAAGAAGAAAAAGAAGAAGAAACAAGATGAAAAAACAGAAGATGAAACAGAAGAAAGAAGAGGAAGAAGAACAAAAGAAGAAATAGAAAAATAGAAAAAGAAATAGAAGAAGGAATAGAAGAAGAAAAAGAAGAAGAAACAGATGAAGAAGAAGAAGAGAAGAAGAAATAGAAGTAGAAGAATCAGAAGAGGAAGAAACAGAAGAAGAAACAGAAGAAATAGAAGGAGAAGAAGAAATAGAAGAAGAAAAAGGAGAAGAAACAAGAAGAAGAAACAAGAAGAAGAAATAGATGAAACAGAAGAAACAGAAGAAGAAGAAATAGAAGATAGAAAAAGAAACAGAAGAGGAAGAAACAGAAGAAGAAATAGAAGAAACAGAAGAAGAAGAAATAGAAGACAGAAGATGAAACAGAAGAAGAAACAGAAGAAGAAATAGAAGACAAGATGAAACAGAAGAAGAAATAGAAGAAACAGAAGAAGAAGAAATAGAAAAAGAAAAAGAAGAAGATACAGAAGAGGAAGAAATAGAAGAATAGGAAATAGAAGAAGCTAGAAAAAGAA
This sequence comes from Thunnus maccoyii, assembly GCF_910596095.1. Classification (NCBI taxonomy): domain Eukaryota; kingdom Metazoa; phylum Chordata; class Actinopteri; order Scombriformes; family Scombridae; genus Thunnus; species Thunnus maccoyii. Next base: position 33,453,026 of record NC_056542.1, read on the forward strand.
ACAGAAGAGGAAGAAACAGAAGAAGAAGAAATACAAGAAGAAACAGAAGAAGAAAAAGAAGAAAAAGAAGAATTAGAAGAATTAGAAGAAGAAATAGAAGAAGAAACTGAAGAAGAAGAAGAAATATAAGAAAAAGAAGAAGAGAAAGAAATAGAAGAAGAAACAGAAGAAGAAACAGAAGAAACAGAAGTAGAAACTGAAGAAGAAGAAATAGAAGAAGATTGAAGAAGAAACAGAATAAGAAACAAGATGAAACAGAAGAAGAAATAGAAGTAGAAATAGAAGAGGAAGAAACAGAAGAAACAGAAGAAGAAGAAATAGAAGAAGAAATAGAAGAAGCAAAAGAAGAAGAAACAGAAGAGGAAGAAATAGAAGAAGCAGAACAGAAGAAGAAGAAAGAGAAGAAGAAATAGAAGAAGCTAGAAGAAGAAACAGAGGAGGAAGAAACAGAAGAAGAAACAGAAGAAGAAATAGAAGAAGCTAGAAGAAGAAACAGAGGAGGAAGAAACAGAAGAAGAAGAAACAGAAGAAGTAACAGAAGAAGAAGAAATAGAAGCCAGAAGATGGAACAGAAGAAGAAAGAGAAGAAGAAATAGAAGACAGAAGATGAAACAGAAGAAGAAATAAAAGAAACAGAAGAAGAAGAAATAGAAGACAGAAGATGAAACAGAAGAAGAAACAGAAGAAGAAATAGAAGACAAGATGAAACAGAAGAAGAAATAGAAGAAACAGAAGAAGAAGAAATAGAAAAAGATACAGAAGAGGAAGAAATAGAAGAATAGGAAATAGAAGAAGCTAGAAAAAGAAAGAGAAGAGGAAGAAACAGAAGAAGAAGAAATACAAGAAGAAACAGAAGAAGAAAAAGAAGAAGAACAGAACAGAAGAAGAAGAAACAGAAGAAACAGAAGAGAAAGAAATAGAAGAAGAGGAAGAAATAGAAGAAGAGGAAGAAATAGAAGAAGAAGAGAAGAAGAAGAAACAGAAGAAGAAGAAGAAATATAAGAAAAAGAAGAAGAAAAGGAAGAATTAGAAGAATTAGAAGAGGAAGTAACAGAAGAAACAGAAGAAGAAACAGAGGATACAGAAGAAGAAACTGAAGAAGAAAAAATAGAAGAAGATTGAAGAAGAAACAGAAGAGGAAGAAATAGAAGAAACAGAAGAAGAAACAGAAGATGAAACAGAAGAAGAAATAGAAGTAGAAACAGAAGAGGAAGACACAGAAGAAGAAGAAGAAATAGAAGAAGGAGAAAAAGAAGAAGAAACAGAAGAGGAAGAAAGAAGTAGACACAGAAGAAGAAGAACGAAGAAGAGACAAGAAACAGAAGAAGAAACAGAAGAGGAAGAAATAGAAGAAACAGAAGAAGAAACAGAAGATGAAACAGAAGAAGAAATAGAAGTAGAAACAGAAGAGGAAGAAACAGAAGAAGAAGAAGAAATAGAAGAAGGAGAAAAAGAAGAAGAAACAGAAGAGGAAGAAAGAAGTAGACACAGAAGAAGAAGAACGAAGAAGAGACAAGAAACAGAAGAAGAAACAGAAGAGGAAGAAATAGAAGAAACAGAAGAAGAAACAGAAGATGAAACAGAAGAAGAAATAGAAGTAGAAGCAGAAGAGGAAGAAACAGAAGAAGAAGAAGAAATAGAAGAAGGAGAAAAAGAAGAAGAAATAGAAGAGGAAGAAAGACGTAGACACAGAAGAAGAAGAACGAAGAAGAGACAAGAAACAGAAGAAGAAAAAGAAGAAAAAGAAGAATTAGAAGAATTAGAAGAAGAAATAGAAGAAGAAAATGAAGAAGAAGAAGAAATATAAGAAAAAGAAGAAGAAAAAGAAATAGAAGAAGAAACAGAAGAAGAAACAGAAGAAACAGAAGTAGAAACTGAAGAAGAAGAAATAGAAGAAGATTGAAGAAGAAACAGAATAAGAAACACGATGAAACAGAAGAAGAAATAGAAGTAGAAACAGAAGAGAAAGAAACAGAAGAAACAGAAGAAGAAGAAATAGAAGAAGAAATAGAAGAAGCAAAAGAAGAAGAAACAGAAGAGGAAGAAATAGAAGAAGCAGAACAGAAGAAGAAGAAAGAGAAGAAGAAATAGAAGCTAGAAGAAGAAACAGAGGAGGAAGAAACAGAAGAAGAAACAGAAGAAGAAATAGAAGAAGCTAGAAGAAGAAACAGAGGAGGAAGAAACAGAAGAAGAAGAAACAGAAGAAGTAACAGAAGAAGAAGAAATAGAAGCCAGAAGATGGAACAGAAGAAGAAAGAGAAGAAGAAATAGAAGACAGAAGATGAAACAGAAGAAGAAATAAAAGAAACAGAAGAAGAAGAAATAGAAGACAGAAGATGAAACAGAAGAAGAAACAGAAGAAGAAATAGAAGACAAGATGAAACAGAAGAAGAAATAGAAGAAACAGAAGAAGAAGAAATAGAAAAAGATACAGAAGAGGAAGAAATAGAAGAATAGGAAATAGAAGAAGCTAGAAAAAGAAAGAGAAGAGGAAGAAACAGAAGAAGAAGAAATACAAGAAGAAACAGAAGAAGAAAAAGAAGAAGAACAGAACAGAAGAAGAAGAAACAGAAGAAACAGAAGAGAAAGAAATAGAAGAAGAGGAAGAAATAGAAGAAGAGGAAGAAATAGAAGAAGAAGAGAAGAAGAAGAAACAGAAGAAGAAGAAGAAATATAAGAAAAAGAAGAAGAAAAGGAAGAATTAGAAGAATTAGAAGAGGAAGTAACAGAAGAAACAGAAGAAGAAACAGAAGATACAGAAGAAGAAACTGAAGAAGAAAAAATAGAAGAAGATTGAAGAAGAAACAGAAGAGGAAGAAATAGAAGAAACAGAAGAAGAAACAGAAGATGAAACAGAAGAAGAAATAGAAGTAGAAACAGAAGAGGAAGAAACAGAAGAAGAAGAAGAAATAGAAGAAGGAGAAAAAGAAGAAGAAACAGAAGAGGAAGAAAGAAGTAGACACAGAAGAAGAAGAACGAAGAAGAGACAAGAAACAGAAGAAACAGAAGATGAAACAGAAGAAGAAATAGAAGTAGAAACAGAAGAGGAAGAAACAGAAGAAGAAGAAGAAATAGAAGAAGGAGAAAAAGAAGAAGAAACAGAAGAGGAAGAAAGAAGTAGACACAGAAGAAGAAGAACGAAGAAGAGACAAGAAACAGAAGAAGAAACAGAAGAGGAAGAAATAGACGAAACAGAAGATGAAACAGAAGAAGAAATAGAAGTAGAAACAGAAGAGGAAGAAACAGAAGAAGAAGAAGAAGAAATAGAAGAAGGAGAAAAAGAAGAAGAAACAGAAGAGGAAGAAAGAAGTAGACACAGAAGAAGAAGAACGAAGAAGAGACAAGAAACAGAAGAAGAAACAGAAGAGGAAGAAATAGAAGAAACAGAAGAAGAAAGAGAAGATGAAACAGAAGAAGAAATAGAAGTAGAAACAGAAGAGGAAGAAACAGAAGAAGAAGAAGAAATAGAAGAAGGAGAAAAAGAAGAAGAAACAGAAGAGGAAGAAAGAAGTAGACACAGAAGAAGAAGAACGAAGAAGAGACAAGAAACAGAAGAAGAAACAGAAGAGGAAGAAATAGAAGAAACAGAAGAAGAAACAGAAGATGAAACAGAAGAAGAAATAGAAGTAGAAACAGAAGAGGAAGAAACAGAAGAAGAAGAAGAAATAGAAGAAGGAGAAAAAGAAGAAGAAACAGAAGAGGAAGAAAGAAGTAGACACAGAAGAAGAAGAACGAAGAAGAGACAAGAAACAGAAGAAGAAAAAGAAGAAAAAGAAGAATTAGAAGAATTAGAAGAAGAAATAGAAGAAGAAAATGAAGAAGAAGAAGAAATATAAGAAAAAGAAGAAGAAAAAGAAATAGAAGAAGAAACAGAAGAAGAAACAGAAGAAACAGAAGTAGAAACTGAAGAAGAAGAAATAGAAGAAGATTGAAGAAGAAACAGAATAAGAAACACGATGAAACAGAAGAAGAAATAGAAGTAGAAACAGAAGAGAAAGAAACAGAAGAAACAGAAGAAGAAGAAATAGAAGAAGAAATAGAAGAAGCAAAAGAAGAAGAAACAGAAGAGGAAGAAATAGAAGAAGCAGAACAGAAGAAGAAGAAAGAGAAGAAGAAATAGAAGAAGCTAGAAGAAGAAACAGAGGAGGAAGAAACAGAAGAAGAAACAGAAGAAGAAATAGAAGAAGCTAGAAGAAGAAACAGAGGAGGAAGAAACAGAAGAAGAAGAAACAGAAGAAGTAACAGAAGAAGAAGAAATAGAAGCCAGAAGATGGAACAGAAGAAGAAAGAGAAGAAGAAATAGAAGACAGAAGATGAAACAGAAGAAGAAATAAAAGAAACAGAAGAAGAAGAAATAGAAGACAGAAGATGAAACAGAAGAAGAAACAGAAGAAGAAATAGAAGACAAGATGAAACAGAAGAAGAAATAGAAGAAACAGAAGAAGAAGAAATAGAAAAAGATACAGAAGAGGAAGAAATAGAAGAATAGGAAATAGAAGAAGCTAGAAAAAGAAAGAGAAGAGGAAGAAACAGAAGAAGAAGAAATACAAGAAGAAACAGAAGAAGAAAAAGAAGAAGAACAGAACAGAAGAAGAAGAAACAGAAGAAACAGAAGAGAAAGAAATAGAAGAAGAGGAAGAAATAGAAGAAGAGGAAGAAATAGAAGAAGAAGAGAAGAAGAAGAAACAGAAGAAGAAGAAGAAATGTAAGAAAAAGAAGAAGAAAAGGAAGAATTAGAAGAATTAGAAGAGGAAGTAACAGAAGAAACAGAAGAAGAAACAGAAGATACAGAAGAAGAAACTGAAGAAGAAAAAATAGAAGAAGATTGAAGAAGAAACAGAAGAGGAAGAAATAGAAGAAACAGAAGAAGAAACAGAAGATGAAACAGAAGAAGAAATAGAAGTAGAAACAGAAGAGGAAGAAACAGAAGAAGAAGAAGAAATAGAAGAAGGAGAAAAAGAAGAAGAAACAGAAGAGGAAGAAAGAAGTAGACACAGAAGAAGAAGAACGAAGAAGAGACAAGAAACAGAAGAAGAAACAGAAGAGGAAGAAATAGAAGAAACAGAAGATGAAACAGAAGAAGAAATAGAAGTAGAAACAGAAGAGGAAGAAACAGAAGAAGAAGAAGAAATAGAAGAAGGAGAAAAAGAAGAAGAAACAGAAGAGGAAGAAAGAAGTAGACACAGAAGAAGAAGAACGAAGAAGAGACAAGAAACAGAAGAAGAAACAGAAGAGGAAGAAATAGAAGAAACAGAAGAAGAAACAGAAGATGAAACAGAAGAAGAAATAGAAGTAGAAACAGAAGAGGAAGAAACAGAAGAAGAAGAAGAAGAAATAGAAGAAGGAGAAAAAGAAGAAGAAACAGAAGAGGAAGAAAGAAGTAGACACAGAAGAAGAAGAACGAAGAAGAGACAAGAAATAGAAGAAGAAAAAGAAGAAAAAGAAGAATTAGAAGAATTAGAAGAAGAAATAGAAGAAGAAACTGAAGAAGAAGAAGAAATATAAGAAAAAGAAGAAGAAAAAGAAATAGAAGAAGAAACAGAAGAAGAAACAGAAGAAACAGAAGTAGAAACTGAAGAAGAAGAAATAGAAGAAGATTGAAGAAGAAACAGAATAAGAAACAAGATGAAACAGAAGAAGAAATAGAAGTAGAAACAGAAGAGGAAGAAACAGAAGAAACAGAAGAAGAAGAAATAGAAGAAGAAATAGAAGAAGCAAAAGAAGAAGAAACAGAAGAGGAAGAAATAGAAGAAGCAGAACAAAAGAAGAAGAAAGAGAAGAAGAAATAGAAGAAGCTAGAAGAAGAAACAGAGGAGGAAGAAACAGAAGAAGAAACAGAAGAAGAAATAGAAGAAACAGAAGAAGAAGAAATAGAAGACAGAAGATGAAACAGAAGAAGAAACAGAAGAAGAAATAGAAGACAAGATGAAACAGAAGAAGAAATAGAAGAAACAGAAGAAGAAGAAATAGAAAAAGAAAAAGAAGAAGATACAGAAGAGGAAGAAATAGAAGTATAGGAAATAGAAGAAGCTAGAAAAAGAAACAGAAGAGGAAGAAACAGAAGAAGAAGAAATACAAGAAGAAACAGAAGAAGAAAAAGAAGAAAAAGAAGAATTAGAAGAATTAGAAGAAGAAATAGAAGAAGAAACTGAAGAAGAAGAAGAAATATAAGAAAAAGAAGAAGAGAAAGAAATAGAAGAAGAAACAGAAGAAACAGAAGTAGAAACTGAAGAAGAAGAAATAGAAGAAGATTGAAGAAGAAACAGAATAAGAAACAAGATGAAACAGAAGAAGAAATAGAAGTAGAAACAGAAGAGGAAGAAACAGAAGAAACAGAAGAAGAAGAAATAGAAGAAGAAATAGAAGAAGCAAAAGAAGAAGAAACAGAAGAGGAAGAAATAGAAGAAGCAGAACAGAAGAAGAAGAAAGAGAAGAAGAAATAGAAGAAGCTAGAAGAAGAAACAGAGGAGGAAGAAACAGAAGAAGAAACAGAAGAAGAAATAGAAGAAGCTAGAAGAAGAAACAGAGGAGGAAGAAACAGAAGAAGAAGAAACAGAAGAAGTAACAGAAGAAGAAGAAATAGAAGCCAGAAGATGGAACAGAAGATGAAAGAGAAGAAGAAATAGAAGACAGAAGATGAAACAGAAGAAGAAATAAAAGAAACAGAAGAAGAAGAAATAGAAGACAGAAGATGAAACAGAAGAAGAAACAGAAGAAGAAATAGAAGACAAGATGAAACAGAAGAAGAAATAGAAGAAACAGAAGAAGAAGAAATAGAAAAAGATACAGAAGAGGAAGAAATAGAAGAATAGGAAATAGAAGAAGCTAGAAAAAGAAAGAGAAGAGGAAGAAACAGAAGAAGAAGAAATACAAGAAGAAACAGAAGAAGAAAAAGAAGAAGAACAGAACAGAAGAAGAAGAAACAGAAGAAACAGAAGAGAAAGAAATAGAAGAAAAGGAAGAAATAGAAGAAGAGGAAGAAATAGAAGAAGAAGAGAAGAAGAAGAAACAGAAGAAGAAGAAGAAATATAAGAAAAAGAAGAAGAAAAGGAAGAATTAGAAGAATTAGAAGAGGAAGTAACAGAAGAAACAGAAGAAGAAACAGAAGATACAGAAGAAGAAACTGAAGAAGAAAAAATAGAAGAAGATTGAAGAAGAAACAGAAGAGGAAGAAATAGAAGAAACAGAAGATGAAACAGAAGAAGAAATAGAAGTAGAAACAGAAGAGGAAGAAACAGAAGAAGAAGAAGAAATAGAAGAAGGAGAAAAAGAAGAAGAAACAGAAGAGGAAGAAAGAAGTAGACACAGAAGAAGAAGAACGAAGAAGAGACAAGAAACAGAAGAAGAAACAGAAGAGGAAGAAATAGAAGAAACAGAAGAAGAAACAGAAGATGAAACAGAAGAAGAAATAGAAGTAGAAACAGAAGAGGAAGAAACAGAAGAAGAAGAAGAAATAGAAGAAGGAGAAAAAGAAGAAGAAACAGAAGAGGAAGAAAGAAGTAGACACAGAAGAAGAAGAACGAAGAAGAGACAAGAAACAGAAGAAGAAAAAGAAGAAAAAGAAGAATTAGAAGAATTAGAAGAAGAAATAGAAGAAGAAACTGAAGAAGAAGAAGAAATATAAGAAAAAGAAGAAGAAAAAGAAATAGAAGAAGAAAGAGAAGAAGAAACAGAAGAAACAGAAGTAGAAACTGAAGAAGAAGAAATAGAAGAAGATTGAAGAAGAAACAGAATAAGAAACAAGATGAAACAGAAGAAGAAATAGAAGTAGAAACAGAAGAGGAAGAAACAGAAGAAACAGAAGAAGAAGAAATAGAAGAAGAAATAGAAGAAGCAAAAGAAGAAGAAACAGAAGAGGAAGAAATAGAAGAAGCAGAACAGAAGAAGAAGAAAGAGAAGAAGAAATAGAAGAAGCTAGAAGAAGAAACAGAGGAGGAAGAAACAGAAGAAGAAACAGAAGAAGAAATAGAAGAAGCTAGAAGAAGAAACAGAGGAGGAAGAAACAGAAGAAGAAGAAACAGAAGAAGTAACAGAAGAAGAAGAAATAGAAGCCAGAAGATGGAACAGAAGAAGAAAGAGAAGAAGAAATAGAAGACAGAAGATGAAACAGAAGAAGAAATAAAAGAAACAGAAGAAGAAGAAATAGAAGACAGAAGATGAAACAGAAGAAGAAACAGAAGAAGAAATAGAAGACAAGATGAAACAGAAGAAGAAATAGAAGAAACAGAAGAAGAAGAAATAGAAAAAGATACAGAAGAGGAAGAAATAGAAGAATAGGAAATAGAAGAAGCTAGAAAAAGAAACAGAAGAGGAAGAAACAGAAGAAGAAGAAATACAAGAAGAAACAGAAGAAGAAAAAGAAGAAAAAGAAGAATTAGAAGAATTAGAAGAAGAAATAGAAGAAGAAACTGAAGAAGAAGAAATATAAGAAAAAGAAGAAGAGAAAGAAATAGAAGAAGAAACAGAAGAAGAAACAGAAGAAACAGAAGTAGAAACTGAAGAAGAAGAAATAGAAGAAGATTGAAGAAGAAACAGAATAAGAAACAAGATGAAACAGAAGAAGAAATAGAAGTAGAAACAGAAGAGGAAGAAACAGAAGAAACAGAAGAAGAAGAAATAGAAGAAGAAATAGAAGAAGCAAAAGAAGAAGAAACAGAAGAGGAAGAAATAGAAGAAGAAACAGAAGAAGAAATAGAAGAAGCTAGAAGAAGAAACAGAGGAGGAAGAAACAGAAGAAGAAGAAACAGAAGAAGTAACAGAAGAAGAAGAAATAGAAGCCAGAAGATGGAACAGAAGAAGAAAGAGAAGAAGAAATAGAAGAAACAGAAGAGAAAGAAATAGAAGAAGAGGAAGAAATAGAAGAAGAGGAAGAAATAGAAGAAGAAGAGAAGAAGAAGAAACAGAAGAAGAAGAAGAAATATAAGAAAAAGAAGAAGAAAAGGAAGAATTAGAAGAATTAGAAGAGGAAGTAACAGAAGAAACAGAAGAAGAAACAGAAGATACAGAAGAAGAAACTGAAGAAGAAAAAATAGAAGAAGATTGAAGAAGAAACAGAAGAGGAAGAAATAGAAGAAACAGAAGAAGAAACAGAAGATGAAACAGAAGAAGAAATAGAAGTAGAAACAGAAGAGGAAGAAACAGAAGAAGAAGAAGAAGAAATAGAAGAAGGAGAAAAAGAAGAAGAAACAGAAGAGGAAGAAAGAAGTAGACACAGAAGAAGAAGAACGAAGAAGAGACAAGAAACAGAAGAAGAAACAGAAGAGGAAGAAATAGAAGAAACAGAAGAAGAAACAGAAGATGAAACAGAAGAAGAAATAGAAGTAGAAACAGAAGAGGAAGAAACAGAAGAAGAAGAAGAAATAGAAGAAGGAGAAAAAGAAGAAGAAACAGAAGAGGAAGAAAGAAGTAGACACAGAAGAAGAAGAACGAAGAAGAGACAAGAAACAGAAGAAGAAACAGAAGAGGAAGAAATAGAAGAAACAGAAGAAGAAACAGAAGATGAAACAGAAGAAGAAATAGAAGTAGAAACAGAAGAGGAAGAAACAGAAGAAGAAGAAGAAACAGAAGAAGGAGAAAAAGAAGAAGAAACAGAAGAGGAAGAAAGAAGTAGACACAGAAGAAGAAGAACGAAGAAGAGACAAGAAACAGAAGAAGAAACAGAAGAGGAAGAAATAGAAGAAACAGAAGAAGAAACAGAAGATGAAACAGAAGAAGAAATAGAAGTAGAAACAGAAGAGGAAGAAACAGAAGAAGAAGAAGAAGAAATAGAAGAAGGAGAAAAAGAAGAAGAAACAGAAGAGGAAGAAAGAAGTAGACACAGAAGAAGAAGAACGAAGAAGAGACAAGAAACAGAAGAAGAAAAAGAAGAAAAAGAAGAATTAGAAGAATTAGAAGAAGAAATAGAAGAAGAAACTGAAGAAGAAGAAGAAATATAAGAAAAAGAAGAAGAAAAAGAAATAGAAGAAGAAACAGAAGAAGAAACAGAAGAAACAGAAGTAGAAACTGAAGAAGAAGAAATAGAAGAAGATTGAAGAAGAAACAGAATAAGAAACAAGATGAAACAGAAGAAGAAATAGAAGTAGAAACAGAAGAGGAAGAAACAGAAGAAACAGAAGAAGAAGAAATAGAAGAAGCAAAAGAAGAAGAAACAGAAGAGGAAGAAATAGAAGAAGCAGAACAGAAGAAGAAGAAAGAGAAGAAGAAATAGAAGAAGCTAGAAGAAGAAACAGAGGAGGAAGAAACAGAAGAAGAAACAGAAGAAGAAATAGAAGAAGCTAGACGAAGAAACAGAGGAGGAAGAAACAGAAGAAGAAGAAACAGAAGAAGTAACAGAAGAAGAAGAAATAGAAGCCAGAAGATGGAACAGAAGAAGAAAGAAAAGAAGAAATAGAAGACAGAAGATGAAACAGAAGAAGAAATAAAAGAAACAGAAGAAGAAGAAATAGAAGACAGAAGATGAAACAGAAGAAGAAACAGAAGAAGAAATAGAAGACAAGATGAAACAGAAGAAGAAATAGAAGAAACAGAAGAAGAAGAAATAGAAAAAGATACAGAAGAGGAAGAAATAGAAGAATAGGAAATAGAAGAAGCTAGAAAAAGAAAGAGAAGAGGAAGAAACAGAAGAAGAAGAAATACAAGAAGAAACAGAAGAAGAAAAAGAAGAAGAACAGAACAGAAGAAGAAGAAACAGAAGAAACAGAAGAGAAAGAAATAGAAGAAGAGGAAGAAATAGAAGAAGAGGAAGAAATAGAAGAAGAAGAGAAGAAGAAGAAACAGAAGAAGAAGAAGAAATATAAGAAAAAGAAGAAGAAAAGGAAGAATTAGAAGAATTAGAAGAGGAAGTAACAGAAGAAACAGAAGAAGAAACAGAGGATACAGAAGAAGAAACTGAAGAAGAAAAAATAGAAGAAGATTGAAGAAGAAACAGAAGAGGAAGAAATAGAAGAACCAGAAGAAGAAACAGAAGAGGAAGAAACAGAAGAAGAAGAAGATATAGAAGAAGGAGAAAAAGAAGAAGAAACAGAAGAGGAAGAAAGAAGTAGAAACAGAAGAAGAAGAACGAAGAAGAGACAAGAAACAGAAGAAGAAACAGAAGAGGAAGAAATAGAAGAAACAGAAGAAGAAACAGAAGATGAAACAGAAGAAGAAATAGAAGTAGAAACAGAAGAGGAAGAAACAGAAGAAGAAGAAGAAATAGAAGAAGGAGAAAAAGAAGAAGAAACAGAAGAGGAAGAAAGAAGTAGACACAGAAGAAGAAGAACGAAGAAGAGACAAGAAACAGAAGAAGAAACAGAAGAGGAAGAAATAGAAGAAACAGAAGAAGAAACAGAAGATGAAACAGAAGAAGAAATAGAAGTAGAAACAGAAGAGGAAGAAACAGAAGAAGAAGAAGAAATAGAAGAAGGAGAAAAAGAAGAAGAAACAGAAGAGGAAGAAAGAAGTAGACACAGAAGAAGAAGAACGAAGAAGAGACAAGAAACAGAAGAAGAAAGAAGAAGAGACAAGAAACAGAAGAAGAAACAGAAGAAGAAGAGATAGAAGAAGAAGAAAGAGAAGAAGAAAAAGAAGAATTAGAAGAAGAAGGGAAGAACAAAGGAAGAAAAAATAGAAGAAACAGAAGAAGAAGACATAGAAGAAGACAGAGAAATAGAAGAAGAAAAAGAATTAGAAGAAGAAACAGAAGAAAACGAAGAAGAAACAGGAGACGAAATAGAAAAAGAAATAGTAGAAGAAAAGAAGAACAGAAGAAGAAATAGAAGAAGAAATGGAAGAAGAAAAAGAAGAATTAGAAGAAGAATTAGAAGAAATAGGAGAAGAAGAAAAAGAAGAAGTAGAAACAAAAGGAAATAGAAAAAGAAATAGAAAAAGAAGAACGGAAGAACAGAAGAAGAAAGAAGAAACAGAAGAAGAAACAGAAGAAGAAAAAGAAGAAGAAAAAGAAGAATTAGAAGAAGAATTAGAAGAAAAAGAAGAAGAAACAGAAGAGGAAGAAATAGAAGAAGAAGAAGGAGCAGGAGGAGAAGAAGAAGAAGAAGAAGAAGAAGAGGAGGTAGAAGAAGAGGAAGAAGAGGTAAAAGAAGGAGGTAAAGAAAAGGAGGTAGAAGAAGAAAAAGAAATAGAGGAAGAAGAAATAGAAGAAGAAGATATAGAAGACACAGAAGGAGAAGAAAGAGAAGAAGAAGAAACAGAAGAAGAAACAGAAGAAGAAGAAACAGAAGAAGAAGAAATAGAAGTAGAAGAAAAAACAGGAGAGGAAGAAACAAGAAGAAAAAAAAGAAATAGAAGAAGAAGAAGAAGAAATAGAAAAAGAAACAGAAGAAGAGACCAGATGAATAAATAGAAGATGAAACAGAAGAAAGAAGAGGAAGACGAACAAAAGAAGAAATAGAAAAATAGAAAAAGAAATAGAAGAAGTAGAAGTAGAAGTAGAAGTAGAAGATTCAGAAGAGGAAGAAACAGAAGGAGAAACAGAAGAAATATAATAATAAGAAGAAATAGAAGAAGAAAAAGAAGAAGAAACAGAAGAAGAAGAAGAAGAGACGAAGAAATAGAAGTAGAGGAATCAGAAGAGGAAGAAACAGACGAAGAAACAGAAGAAATATAATAAGAAGAAGAAATAGAAGGAGAAAAAGAAGAAGAAACAAGAAGAAGAAATAGATGAAGAACAGAAGAAACAGAAGAAGAAAGAGAAAGAAATAGAAGAAGAAAAAGAAGAAGAAACAGAAGAAGAAGAAGAAGAGACGAAGAAATAGAAGTAGAGGAATCAGAAGAGGAAGAAACAGACGAAGAAACAGAAGAAATATAATAAGAAGAAGAAATAGAAGGAGAAAAAGAAGAAGAAACAAGAAGAAGAAATAGATGAAGAACAGAAGAAACAGAAGAAGAAAGAGAAAGAAATAGAAGAAGAAGAAGAACAGAAGAAGAAGAAACAAGAAAAAGAAGAAGAAATAAGAAGAAGAAGGAGCAGGAGGAGAAGAAGAAGAAGAAGAAGAAGAAGAAGAGGAGGCGGTAGAAGAAGAGGAAGAAGAGGTAAAAGAAGGGGGTAGAGTAAGAAAAGGAGGTAGAAGAAGAAGAAGAAGAAATAGAGGAAGAAGAAGAAATAGAAGAAGATATAGAAGAAGAAACAGAAGAGGAAGAAATAGAAGAAACAGAAGAAGAAACAGAAGATGAAACAGAAGAAGAAATAGAAGTAGAAACAGAAGAGGAAGAAACAGAAGAAGAAGAAGAAATAGAAGAAGGAGAAAAAGAAGAAGAAACAGAAGAGGAAGAAAGAAGTAGACACAGAAGAAGAAGAACGAAGAAGAGACAAGAAACAGAAGAAGAAACAGAAGAGGAAGAAATAGAAGAAACAGAAGAAGAAACAGAAGATGAAACAGAAGAAGAAATAGAAGTAGAAACAGAAGAGGAAGAAACAGAAGAAGAAGAAGAAATAGAAGAAGGAGAAAAAGAAGAAGAAACAGAAGAGGAAGAAAGAAGTAGACACAGAAGAAGAAGAACGAAGAAGAGACAAGAAACAGAAGAAGAAACAGAAGAGGAAGAAATAGAAGAAACAGAAGAAGAAACAGAAGATGAAACAGAAGAAGAAATAGAAGTAGAAACAGAAGAGGAAGAAACAGAAGAAGAAGAAGAAGAAATAGAAGAAGGAGAAAAAGAAGAAGAAACAGAAGAGGAAGAAAGAAGTAGACACAGAAGAAGAAGAACGAAGAAGAGACAAGAAACAGAAGAAGAAAAAGAAGAAAAAGAAGAATTAGAAGAATTAGAAGAAGAAATAGAAGAAGAAACTGAAGAAGAAGAAGAAATATAAGAAAAAGAAGAAGAAAAAGAAATAGAAGAAGAAACAGAAGAAGAAACAGAAGAAACAGAAGTAGAAACTGAAGAAGAAGAAATAGAAGAAGATTGAAGAAGAAACAGAATAAGAAACAAGATGAAACAGAAGAAGAAATAGAAGTAGAAACAGAAGAGGAAGAAACAGAAGAAACAGAAGAAGAAGAAATAGAAGAAGCAAAAGAAGAAGAAACAGAAGAGGAAGAAATAGAAGAAGCAGAACAGAAGAAGAAGAAAGAGAAGAAGAAATAGAAGAAGCTAGAAGAAGAAACAGAGGAGGAAGAAACAGAAGAAGAAGAAACAGAAGAAGTAACAGAAGAAGAAGAAATAGAAGCCAGAAGATGGAACAGAAGAAGAAAGAAAAGAAGAAATAGAAGACAGAAGATGAAACAGAAGAAGAAATAAAAGAAACAGAAGAAGAAGAAATAGAAGACAGAAGATGAAACAGAAGAAGAAACAGAAGAAGAAATAGAAGACAAGATGAAACAGAAGAAGAAATAGAAGAAACAGAAGAAGAAGAAATAGAAAAAGATACAGAAGAGGAAGAAATAGAAGAATAGGAAATAGAAGAAGCTAGAAAAAGAAAGAGAAGAGGAAGAAACAGAAGAAGAAGAAATACAAGAAGAAACAGAAGAAGAAAAAGAAGAAGAACAGAACAGAAGAAGAAGAAACAGAAGAAACAGAAGAGAAAGAAATAGAAGAAGAGGAAGAAATAGAAGAAGAGGAAGAAATAGAAGAAGAAGAGAAGAAGAAGAAACAGAAGAAGAAGAAGAAATATAAGAAAAAGAAGAAGAAAAGGAAGAATTAGAAGAATTAGAAGAGGAAGTAACAGAAGAAACAGAAGAAGAAACAGAGGATACAGAAGAAGAAACTGAAGAAGAAAAAATAGAAGAAGATTGAAGAAGAAACAGAAGAGGAAGAAATAGAAGAACCAGAAGAAGAAACAGAAGAGGAAGAAACAGAAGAAGAAGAAGATATAGAAGAAGGAGAAAAAGAAGAAGAAACAGAAGAGGAAGAAAGAAGTAGAAACAGAAGAAGAAGAACGAAGAAGAGACAAGAAACAGAAGAAGAAACAGAAGAGGAAGAAATAGAAGAAACAGAAGAAGAAACAGAAGATGAAACAGAAGAAGAAATAGAAGTAGAAACAGAAGAGGAAGAAACAGAAGAAGAAGAAGAAATAGAAGAAGGAGAAAAAGAAGAAGAAACAGAAGAGGAAGAAAGAAGTAGACACAGAAGAAGAAGAACGAAGAAGAGACAAGAAACAGAAGAAGAAACAGAAGAGGAAGAAATAGAAGAAACAGAAGAAGAAACAGAAGATGAAACAGAAGAAGAAATAGAAGTAGAAACAGAAGAGGAAGAAACAGAAGAAGAAGAAGAAATAGAAGAAGGAGAAAAAGAAGAAGAAACAGAAGAGGAAGAAAGAAGTAGACACAGAAGAAGAAGAACGAAGAAGAGACAAGAAACAGAAGAAGAAAGAAGAAGAGACAAGAAACAGAAGAAGAAACAGAAGAAGAAGAGATAGAAGAAGAAGAAAGAGAAGAAGAAAAAGAAGAATTAGAAGAAGAAGGGAAGAACAAAGGAAGAAAAAATAGAAGAAACAGAAGAAGAAGACATAGAAGAAGACAGAGAAATAGAAGAAGAAAAAGAATTAGAAGAAGAAACAGAAGAAAACGAAGAAGAAACAGGAGACGAAATAGAAAAAGAAATAGTAGAAGAAAAGAAGAACAGAAGAAGAAATAGAAGAAGAAATGGAAGAAGAAAAAGAAGAATTAGAAGAAGAATTAGAAGAAATAGGAGAAGAAGAAAAAGAAGAAGTAGAAACAAAAGGAAATAGAAAAAGAAATAGAAAAAGAAGAACGGAAGAACAGAAGAAGAAAGAAGAAACAGAAGAAGAAACAGAAGAAGAAAAAGAAGAAGAAAAAGAAGAATTAGAAGAAGAATTAGAAGAAAAAGAAGAAGAAACAGAAGAGGAAGAAATAGAAGAAGAAGAAGGAGCAGGAGGAGAAGAAGAAGAAGAAGAAGAAGAAGAGGAGGTAGAAGAAGAGGAAGAAGAGGTAAAAGAAGGAGGTAAAGAAAAGGAGGTAGAAGAAGAAAAAGAAATAGAGGAAGAAGAAATAGAAGAAGAAGATATAGAAGACACAGAAGGAGAAGAAAGAGAAGAAGAAGAAACAGAAGAAGAAACAGAAGAAGAAGAAACAGAAGAAGAAGAAATAGAAGTAGAAGAAAAAACAGGAGAGGAAGAAACAAGAAGAAAAAAAAGAAATAGAAGAAGAAGAAGAAGAAATAGAAAAAGAAACAGAAGAAGAGACCAGATGAATAAATAGAAGATGAAACAGAAGAAAGAAGAGGAAGACGAACAAAAGAAGAAATAGAAAAATAGAAAAAGAAATAGAAGAAGTAGAAGTAGAAGTAGAAGTAGAAGATTCAGAAGAGGAAGAAACAGAAGGAGAAACAGAAGAAATATAATAATAAGAAGAAATAGAAGAAGAAAAAGAAGAAGAAACAGAAGAAGAAGAAGAAGAGACGAAGAAATAGAAGTAGAGGAATCAGAAGAGGAAGAAACAGACGAAGAAACAGAAGAAATATAATAAGAAGAAGAAATAGAAGGAGAAAAAGAAGAAGAAACAAGAAGAAGAAATAGATGAAGAACAGAAGAAACAGAAGAAGAAAGAGAAAGAAATAGAAGAAGAAGAAGAACAGAAGAAGAAGAAACAAGAAAAAGAAGAAGAAATAAGAAGAAGAAGGAGCAGGAGGAGAAGAAGAAGAAGAAGAAGAAGAAGAAGAGGAGGCGGTAGAAGAAGAGGAAGAAGAGGTAAAAGAAGGGGGTAGAGTAAGAAAAGGAGGTAGAAGAAGAAGAAGAAGAAATAGAGGAAGAAGAAGAAATAGAAGAAGATATAGAAGAAGAAACAGAAAAAGAAGAAATAGAAGACACACAAGGAGAAGAAGCAGAAGAAGAAGAAACAGAGGAAGAAACAGAAGAAGAAGAAATAGAAGTAGAAGAAGAAATAGAAGAGGAAGAAACAAGAAGAAACAGAAGAAATAGAAGAAGAAGAATAAGTAGAAGAAGAAAAAGAAGAAGAAACAAGATGAAAAAACAGAAGAGGAAACAGAAGAAAGAAGAGGAAGAAGAACAAAAGAAGAAATAGAAAAATAGAAAAAGAAATAGAAGAAGGAATAGAAGAAGAAACAGATGAAGAAGAAGAAGAGAAGCAGAAATAGAAGTAGAAGAATCAGAAGAGGAAGAAACAGAAGAAGAAACAGAAGAAATAGAAGGAGAAGAAGAAATAGAAGAAGAAAAAGGAGAAGAAACAAGAAGAAGAAACAAGAAGAAGAAATAGATGAAACAGAAGAAACAGAAGAAGAAGAAATAGAAGATAGAAAAAGAAACAGAAGAGGAAGAAACAGAAGAAGAAATAGAAGAAATACAAGAAGACAGAAGATGAAACACAAGAAAGAGAAGAAGAAGAAAAATAAGAAGAATTAGAAGAAGAATTAGAAGAATAAAAAGAAGAAATAGAAGAGGAAGAAGAAGAGGAAGAAATAGAAGAAGAACAGAAGAAACAGAAGGAGAAAGAGAAAGAAATAGAAGAAGAAGAAGAACAGAAGAAGAAGAACAAGAAACAGAAGAAGAAATAAGAAGAAGAAGGAGCAGGAGGAGAAGAAGAAGAGGAAAAAGAAGAAGAAGAGGAGGAGGTAGAAGAAGAGGAAGAAGAGGTAAAAGAAGGGGGTAGAGTAAGAAAAGGAGGTAGAAGAAGAAGAAGAAATAGAGGAAGAAGAAGAAATAGAAGAAGATATAGAAGAAGAAACAGAAAAAGAAGTAATAGAAGATACACAAGGAGAAGAAGCAGAAGAAGAAGAAACAGAGGAAGAAACAGAAGAAGAAGAAATAGAAGTAGAAGAAGAAATAGAAGAGGAAGAAACAAGAAGAAACAGAAGAAATAGAAGAAGAAGAAACAAGATGAAGAAATAGAAGATGAAACAGAAGAAAGAAGAGGAAGAAGAACAAAAGAAGAAATAGAAAAATAGAAAACGAAATAGAAGAAGGAATAGAAGAAGAAAAAGAAGAAGAAAGAGATGAAGAAGAAGAAGAAGAGAAGAAGAAATAGAAGTAGAAGAGTCAGAAGAGGAAGAAACAGAAGAAGAAACAGAAGAAATAGAAGAAGAAGAAGAAGAAATAGAAGAAGACAAAGAAGAAATAGAAGAAGAAGAAACAGAAGATAGAACAAGAAATAGAAGAGGAAGAAACAGAAGAAGAAATAGAAGAAATAGAAGAAGACAGAAGATGAAACACAAGAAATAGAAGAAGAAGAAATAGAAGAAGAAAAAGAATAATTAGAAGAACCAGAAGAAGGAGAAGAAACAGAAGAGGAAAAAATAAAAAAGAAGAAGAAGAAGAAGAAGAAACAGAAGAAGAAACAGAAGAGGAAGAAGAGCAAAAGAAGACATAGAAAAATAGAAAAAGAAATAGAAGAAGAAATAGAAGAAGAAACAGAAGAAGAAGAAGGAGAGACGAAGAAATAGAAGTAGAAGAATCAGAAGAGGAAGAAACAGACGAAGAAACAGAAGAAATATAATAATAAGAAGAAATAGAAGGAGAAAAAGAAGAAGAAACAAGAAGAAGAAATAGAAGATGAAACAGAAGAAACAGAAGAAGAAGAAACAGAAGATAGAACAAGAAACAGAAGAGGAAGAAACAGAAGAAGAAATAGAAGATGAAACAGAAGAAACAGAAGAAGAAGCAACAGAAGATAGAACAAGAAACAGAAGGGGAAGAAACAGAAGAAGAAATAGACGAAATAGAAGAAGACAGAAGATGAAACAAGGAATAGAAGAAGAAATAGAAGAAGAAAAAGAATAATTAGAAGAACACAAAGAAGAAATAGAAGAAGGAGAAGAAAGAGAGGAAGAAATAGAAGAAGAAGTAGAAGAAGAAGAAGAAATAGATGTAGAAGAAAAAACAGAAGAGGAAGGAAAAAAGAAACAGAAGAAATAGAAGAAATAGAAAAAGAAAAAGAAGAAGGAACAAGATGAAGAAATAGAAGATGAAACAGAAGAAACAGAAGAAGAGGAAATAGAAGATAGAACAAGAAACAGAAGAGGAAGAAACAGAAGAAACAGAAGAAGACAGAAGATGAAACAGAAGAAATAGAAGAAACAGAGGAAGAAATAGAATAAACAGAAGAAGAAACAGAAGAAGAAGGAATAGAAGAAGAAATAGAAGAAGAAAGAAACAGAAGAAGAAGAAATAGAAGAAGCAGAACAGAAAAAGAAGAAGAAGAAGAAAGAGAAGAAGAAAGAGAAGAAGAAATAGAAGAAGCTAGAAGAAGAAACAGAAGAAGATAGAAGAAGAAACAGAGGAGAAGAAACAGAAGAAGAAATAGAAGACAGAAGATGAAAAGGAAGAAGAAATAGAAGAATTAGAAGAAGAATTAGGAAACTGAAGAAGAAACAGAAGAAGAAGAAACAGAAGAAGAAACAGAAGAAGAAGAAATAGAAGCCAGAAGATGGAACAGAAGAAGAAAGAGAAGAAGAAATAGAAGACAGAAGATGAAACAGAAGAAGAAATAGAAGAAACAGAAGAAGAAGAAATAGAAGACAGAAGATGAAACAGAAGAAGAAACAGAAGAAGAAATAGAAGACAAGATGAAACAGAAGAAGAAATGGAAGAAACAGAAGAAGAAGAAATAGAAAAAGAAAAAGAAGATACAGAAGAGGAAGAAATAGAAGAATAGGAAATAGAAGAAGCTAGAAAAAGAAACAGAAGAGGAAGAAACAGAATAAGAAGAAATACAAGAAGAAACAGAAGAAGAAAAAGAAGAATTAGAAGAATTAGAAGAATAAATAGAAGAAGAAACTGAAGAAGAAGAAGAAATATAAGAAAAAGAAGAGGAAGAAACAGAAGAAACAGAAGAAGAAGAAGAAATAGAAGAAGAAATAGAAGAAGCAAAAGAAGAAGAAACAGAGGAGGAAGAAACAGAAGAAGAAACAGAAAAAGAAATAGAAGAAGCTAGAAGAAGAAACAGAGGAGGAAGAAACAGAAGAAGAAACTGAAGAAGAAACAGAAGAAGAAGAAATAAAAGAAACAGAAGAAGAAGAAATAGAAGACAGAAGATGAAACAGAAGAAGAAACAGAAGAAGAAATAGAAGACAAGATGAAACAGAAGAAGAAATAGAAGAAACAGAAGAAGAAGAAATAGAAAAAGATACAGAAGAGGAAGAAATAGAAGAATAGGAAATAGAAGAAGTTAGAAAAAGAAAGAGAAGAGGAAGAAACAGAAGAAGAAGAAATACAAGAAGAAACAGAAGAAGAAAAAGAAGAAGAACAGAACAGAAGAAGAAGAAACAGAAGAAAAAGAAGAGAAAGAAATAGAAGAAGAGGAAGAAATAGAAGAAGAAGAGAAGAAGAAGAAACAGAAGAAGAAGAAGAAATATAAGAAAAAGAAGAAGAAAAGGAAGAATTAGAAGAATTAGAAGAGGAAGTAACAGAAGAAACAGAAGAAGAAACAGAAGAGGAAGAAGAGCAAAAGAAGACATAGAAAAATAGAAGAAGAAATAGAAGAAGAAGCAGCAGAAGAAGAAAGAGAGACAAAGAAATAGAAGTAGAAGAATCAGAAGAGGAAGAAAAAAAAGATGAAACAGGAGAAAGAGAAGAAGAAGAAATAGAAGAATAATAATTAGAAGAATCAGAAGAAATAGAAGAAGAAACATGAGGAAGAAATAGAAGAAGAATAAGAAGAAGAAATAGAAAAATAGAAAAAGAAATAAGAAACAGAAGAAAAAGAACTAGAAGACAGAAGATGAAATGGAAGAAGAAATAGAAGAAGAAATAGAAGAAGAAAAAGAAGAAGAGGAACTTTCTTTTTCTTCTTCTTCTGTTTCTTCTGTTACTTCCTCTTCTGTTTCTTTTTCTAATTCTTCTTTTTCTTCTTCTTTTTCTTATATTTCTTCTTCTTCTCTTCTTCTTCTATTTCTTCCTCTTCTTCTTCTTCTGTTTCTTCTTCAGTTTCCTAATTCTTCTTCTAATTCTTCTATTTCTTCTTCTTTTTCATCTTCTGTCTTCTATTTCTTCTTCTGTTTCTTCTCCTCTGTTTCTTCTTCTATCTTCTTCTGTTTCTTCTTCTAGCTTCTTCTATTTCTTCTTCTCTTTCTTCTTCTTCTTCTTCTGTTCTGCTTCTTCTATTTCTTCTTCTTCTGTTTCTTTCTTCTTCTAAAAATAGAAGACGATGAAATAGAAGAAGAAAATAAGAAAAAGAAACAGAAGAAGACATAGAAGAAGAAGAAGAAGAAATAGAAGAAGAAAAATAATTAGAAGAATTAGATGATTAAATAGAAGAAACAGAAGAAGAAACAAAAGAGGAAGAAATAGAAGAACAGAAGAACAGAAGAAGAAATAGAAAAAGAAAAAGAAGAAGAACAGAACAGAAGAAGAAGAAACAGAAGAAACAGAAGAGGAAGAAATAGAGGAAGAAGAGAAGAAGAAGAAATAGAAGAAACAGAAGAAGAAACTGAAGAAGAAGAAATAGAAGATTGAATAAGAAACAGAAGAGGAAGAAACAGAATAAGAAACAGAAGATGAAACAGAAGAAGAAATAGAAGTAGAAACAGAAGAGGAAGAAACAGAAGAAGAAGAAGAAATAGAGGAAGAAAAAGAAGAATTAGAAGAAGAAATAGAAAAAGAAAAAGAAGAAGAACAGAAGAGAAGAAGAAGAAACAGAAGAAACAGAAGAGGAAGAAATAGAAGAAGAAGAGAAGAAGAAGAAACAGAAGAAGAAGAAGAAATATAAGAAAAAGAAGAAGAAAAAGAAGAATTAGAAGAAGAAACAGAAGAGGAAGTAACAGAAGAAACAGAAGAAGAAGAAATAGAAGAAGAAACAGAAGAAGAAAAAGAAGAAGAAAAAGAAGAATTAGAAGAATTAGAAGAAGAAATAGAAGAAACAGAAGAAGAAACAGAAGAAACATAAGAAGAAACTGAAGAAGAAGAAATAGAAGAAGATTGAAGAAGAAACAGAAGAGGAAGAAACAGAATAAGAAACAGAAGATGAAACAGAAGAAGAAATAGAAGTAGAAACAGAAGAGGAAGAAACAGAAGAAGAAGAAGAAATAGAGGAAGAAAAAGAAGAATTAGAAGAAGAAATAGAAGAAGGAGAAAAAGAAGAAGAAACAGAAGAGGAAGAAAGAAGTAGACATAGAAGAAGAAGAACGGAGAAGAAGAGACAAGAAACAGAAGAAGAAAGAGGAAGAAACAAGAAACAGAAGAAGAAACAGAAGAAGAAGAGATAGAAGAAGAAGAAAGAGAAGAAGAAAAAGAAGAATTAGAAGAAGAAGGGAAGAACAAAAGAAGAAAAAATAGAAGAAACAGAAGAAGACATAGAAGAAGACGAAGAAATAGAAGAAGACATAGAAGAAGACGAAGAAATAGAAGAAGAAGAAGAAGAAACAGAAGACGAAATAGAAAAAGAAATAGTAAAAGAAAAGTAGAACAGAAGAAGAAATAGAAGAAGAAATAGAAGAGGAAATATAAGAAGAAAAAGAAGAATTAGAAGAAGAATTAGAAGAAGAATTAGAAGAAATAGTAGACGAAGAAAAAGAAGAAGAAGAAACAAAAGGAAATATAAAAAGAAATAGAAGAAGAAGAACGGAAGAACAGAAGAAGAAACAAAAGAAACAGAAGAAGAATAGAAGACGACAGAGAAATGGAAGAAGAAAAGGAAGAATTAGAAGAAGAAATAGAAGAAGAAAAAGAAGAAGAAGGAGCAGGAGGAGAAGAAGAAGGAGGAGGAAGTAGTAGAAGAAGGAGAAGAGGTAAAAGAAGAAGAGGAGGTAGAATAAGAAGAGGAGGTAGAAGAAGAAGAAATGGAAGTAGAAGAAGAAATAGAAGAAGAAGAAATGGAAGAAGACATAGAAGAAGAAATAGAAGAAGATATAGAAGAAGAACAGAAGAAGAAGAAATAGAAGAAGAAATATAAGAAGAAAAAGACGAATTAGAAGAAGAATTAGGAGAAGAAAAAGAAGAAGAAGAAACAAAAGGAAATATAAAAATAGAAGAAGAACGGAAGAACAGAAGAAGAAATAGAAGAAGAAATAGAAGAAGAAGAAGAAATAGAAGAAGAAACAAGATGAATAAATAGAAGATGAAACAGAAGAGAAACAGAAGAAGAAATAGAAGAAACAGAAGAAGACAGAAGATAAAACAGAAGAAATAGAAGAAGAAGAAATAGAAGAAGAATAATTAGAAGAATTAGAAGAAATAGAAGAAGAAACATGAGGAAGAAATAGAAGAAGAAGAAGAAGAAGAAGAAGAAACAGAAGAGGAAGAAGAACAAAAGAAGAAAGAAGAGGAAGAAGAATAAAAGAAGAAATAGAAAAATAGAAAAAGAAATAGAAGAAAGAATAGAAGAAGAAAAAGAAGAAGAAACAGAAGAAGAAGAAGAAGAAGAAGAAGAAGAAGAAGAAGAGAAGTAGAAGAATAAGAAGAGGAAGTAACAGAAGAAGAAGAGAAGAAGAAATAGAAGAAGAAGAATCAGAAGAGGAAGAAAAAGAAGAGGGAACAGAAGAAATAGAAGAAGAAGAAGGAGAAGAAGAAGAAGAAGAAACAAGAAGAAGAAATAGAAGATGAAACAGAAGAAACAGAAGAAGAAGAAACATAAGATATAACAAGAAACAGAAGAGGAAGAAACAGAAGAATAAATAGAAATAGAAGAAGACAGAAGATGAAACACAAGAAATAGAAGAAGATATAGAAAAAGAATAATTAGAAGAACCAGAAGAAGAAATAGAAGAAGGAGAAGAAACAGAAGAGAAAGAAATAGAAGAAGAAGAAGAAGAAGAAGAAGAAGAATAAGAAGAAACAGAAGAGGAAGAAGAGCAAAAGAAGACATAGAAAAACAGAAAAAGAAATAGAAGATGAAAAAGAAATAGAAATAGAAATAGAAGATTAAAAAGAAGAAACAGAAAGAAGAAAAAGAAGAAAAAGAACTAGAAGACAGAAAATGAAACGGAAGAAGAAATAGAAGAAGAAATAGAAGAAGAAAAAGAAGAAGGATTAAAAGAAGAAAGAAAACACAGAAGAAGAAATAGAAGAAGAAATAGAAGAAGGAGAAGAAACAGAAGAGGAAGAAATAGAAGAAGAAGAAGAAGAAGAAGAAGAAGAAGAAGAAGAAGAAGAAGAGGAAGAAGAGCAAAAGAAGACATAGAAAAATAGAAATAGAAATAGAAGAAGAAGTAGAAGAAGAAAAAGAAGAGAGAAAAGAAGAAGAACACAAGATGAAACAGAAAAAGAAGAAACAGAAAGAAGAAACAGAAGAAAAAGACCTAGAAGACAGAAGATGAAACGGAAGAAGAATTAGAAGAAGAAATAGAAGAAGAAAAAGAATAATTAGAAGAGGAATTAGAAGAAGAAATAGAAGAAGAAATAGAAGAAGAAAAAGAAGAAGGATTAAAAGAAGAAAGAAAACACAGAAGAAGAAATAGAAGAAGAAAAAGAAGAATTAGAAGAAGAATTAGAAGAAGAAATAGAAGAAGAAGAATAAGAAGAAACAAGAAACAGAAGAAGAAGAAGGAGCAGGAGGAGAAGAAGAAGAAGAGGTAAAAGAAGGAGGAAAAGAAAAGGAGGTAGAGGAAGAAGAAATAGAAGAAGAAGATATAGAAGAAGAAACAGAAAAAGAAGAAATAGAAGACACAGAAGGAGAAGAAACAGAAGAAGAAAAAGAAGAAGAAACAGAAGAAGAAGAAACAGAAGAAGAAACAGAAGAAGAAGAAATAGAAGAGGAAGAAGAAGAAGAAATAGAAGAAACAGAAGAAGAAACAGAAGAAGAAGAAGAAGAAGTAGAAGAAGAAGAAGAAGAAGAAGAAGAAGAAGTAGAAGAAGAAACAGAAGAGGAAGAGGAAGAAGAGCAAAATAAGACATAGAAAAATAGAAAAAGAAATAGAAGAAGAAATAGAAGAAGAAAAAGAAGAAGAAACAGAAGAAAGAAAACACAGAAGAAGAAACAGAAGAAGAAATAGAAGAAGAAAAAGAAGAATTAGAAGAAGAATTAGAAGAAGAAATAGAAGAAGAAAAGGAAGAAGAAGAAAGAAGAAACAGAAGAAAGAAGAAGGAGCAGGAGGAGAAGAAGAAGAAGAAGAAGAGGAGGAGGTAGAAGAAGAGGAAGAAGAGGTAAAAGTAGGAGGTAAAGAAAAGGAGGTAGAACAAGAAGAAGAAATAGACGACGAAGAAATAGAAGAAGAAGATATAGAAGAAGAAACAGAAAAAGAAGAAATAGAAGACAGAAGGAGAAGAAACAGAAGAAGAATCAAGAAGAAACAGAAGAAGAAACAGAAGAAGAAATAGAAGAAGAAACAAGATGAAGAAATAGAAGATGAAACAGAAGAAGAAACAGAAGAGAAACAGAAGAAGAAATAGAAGAAATAGAAGAAGACAGAAGATGAAACAGAAGAAATAGAAGAAGAAGAAATAGAAGAAGAAGAATTAGAAGAATCAGAAGAAATAGAAGAAGAAACATGAGGAAGAAATAGAAGAAGAAGATGAAGAAGAAGAAACAGAAGAGGAAGAAGAAGAGAAGTAGAAGAATCAGAAGAGGAAGAAACTGAAGAAGAAACGAGAAGAAGAAATAGAAGATGAAACAGAAGAAACAGAAGAAGAAGAAACAGAAGAATAGAAGAAATAGAAGACAGAAGATAAAACACAAGAAATAGAAGAAGAAAAAGAATAATTAGAAGAACCAGAAGAAGAAATAGAAGAAGGAGAAGAAACAGCAGAGGAAGAAATAGAAAAAGAAGAAGAAGAAGAAGAAGAAACAGAAGAGGAAGAAGAGCAAAAGAAGACATAGAAAAATAGAAAAAGAAATAGAAGAAGAAATAGAAGAAGAAAAAGAAGAAGAAGAAATAGAAGAAAAAGAAGAAGAATCAGAAGAAGAAAAAGAAGAACAGAAGAAGAAACAGAAGAAGAAATAGAAGACATAGAAGGAGAAGAAACAGAAGAAGAAACAGAAGAGGAAACAGAAGAAGAAACAGAAGAAGAAGATGAAGAAGAAGAAGAAGAAGAAGAAGAAGAAGAAGAGAAGAGGACGAAGAACAAAAGAAGAAAGAAGAGGAAGAAGAACAAAAGAAGAAATAGAAAAATAGAAAAAGAAATGGAAGAAGGAATAGAAGAAGAAAAAGAAGAAGAAGAAACAGAAGAAGAAGAAGAAGAAGAAACAGAAGAAGAAATAGTAGAAGAATCAGAAGAGGAAGAAACAGAAGAAGAAATAAAAGAAATAGAAGAAGAAGAAATAGAAGAAGAAAAAGAAACAAGATGAAGAAATAGAAGATGAAACTTAAGATACAACAGAAGAAGAAATAGAAGATAGAAGAAGAAACAGAAGAGGAAGAAACAGAAGAAGAAATAGAAGAAATAGAAGATGAGAGATGAAACAGAAGAAATAAAGAAGAAATAGAAGAAGAAAAAGAATAATTAGAAGAATCAGAAGAAATAGAAGAAGAAACAGAAGAGGTAGAAATAGAAGAAGATGAACAGAAGAGGAAGAAGAACAAAAGAAGAAATAGAAAAAAAGAAAAAGAAATAGAAGAAGAAATAGAAGAAGAAAAAGAAGAAACAAGAGGAAGAAATAGAAGAAGAAGATGAACAGAAGAAGAAATAGAAGAAGAAACAGAAGAGGAAGAAACAGAAGAAGAAACAGAAGAAATAGAAGAAGAAGAAATAGAGGAAGAAAAAGAAGAAGAAACAAGATGAAGAAATAGAAGATGAAACAGAAGAAGAAACAGAAGAAGAAATAGAAGATGAAACAGAAGAAACAGAAGAAGAAGAAATAGAAGATGACAGAAGATGAAACAGAAGAAATAGAAGAAGAAGAATTAGAAGAAGAAAAAGAATAATTAGAAGAATCAGAAGAAGAAACAGAAGAAGAAGAAGAAGAAACAGAAGAGGAAGAAATAGAAGAAGAAGAGGAAGAAACAGAAGAGGAAGAAGTAAATTGAAAAATGGAAAAAGAAATTGAAGAAGACATAGAAGAAAAAAAGAATTAGAAGAAGAATTAGAAAGAAGAAACAGAAGAGGAAAGAAGAAGAAGGAGCAGGAGAACAAGAAGAAGAAGAAGAGGAGGAGGTAGAAGAAGAGGAAGAAGAGGTAAAAGAAGGAGGTAGAGTAAGAAAAGGAGGTAGAGGAAGAAGAAGAAATATAGGAAGAAGAAGAAATAGAAGATATAGAAGACACAGAAGGAGAAGAAACAGAAGAAGAAGAGACAGAAGAAGAAACAGAAGACGAAATAGAAGTAGAAGAAGAAACAGAATAGGAAGAAACAGAAGAAATAGGAGAAGAAGAAGAAATAGAAGACGAAAAAGAAGAAGAAACAAGATGAAGAAATAGAAGATTAAACTGAAGAAGAAACAGAAGAAGAAATAGAATATAGAAGAAGAAACAGAAGTGGAAGAAACAGAAGAAGAAATAGAAGAAGAAAAAGAAGAAGAAACAAGATGAAGACATAGAAGATTAAACTGAAGAAGAAACAGAAGAAGAAGAAATAGAATATAGAAGAAGAAACAGAAGTGGAAGAAACAGAAGAAGAAATAGAAGAAATAGAAGAAGACAAGATGAAACAGAAGAAATAGAAGAAGAAGAAATAGAAGAAGAAAAAGAATAATAAGAAGAATCAGAAGAAATAGAAGAAGAAACAGAAGAGGTAGAAATAGAAGAAGAAGAAGAAGAAGAAGAACAGAAGAGGAAGAAGAACAAAAGAAAAAAATAGAAGAAGAAATAGAAGAAGAAAAAGAAGAAGAAGAAACAAGAGGAAGAAATAGAAGATGAAACAGAAGAAGAAACAGAAGAAGAAATAGAAGATGAAACAGAAGAAACAGAAGAAGAAGAAATAGAAGATGACAGGAGATGAAACAGAAGAAATAGAAGAAGAAGAATTAGAAGAAGAAAAAGAATAATTAGAAGAATCAGAAGAAGAAACAGAAGAAGAAGAAGAAGAAACAGAAGAGGAAGAAATAGAAGAAGAAGAGGAAGAAACAGAAGAGGAAGAAGAAAATAGAAAAATGGAAAAAGAAATTGAAGAAGACATAGAAGAAAAAAAGAATTAGAAGAAGAATTAGAAAGAAGAAACAGAAGAGGAAAGAAGAAGAAGGAGCAGGAGAAGAAGAAGAAGAAGAAGAGGAGGAGGTAGAAGAAGAGGAAGAAGAGGTAAAAGAAGGAGGTAGAGTAAGAAAAGGAGGTAGAGGAAGAAGAAGAAATATAGGAAGAAGAAATAGAAGATATAGAAGACACAGAAGGAGAAGAAACAGAAGAAGAAGATTAAACTGAAGAAGAAACAGAAGACGAAATAGAAGTAGAAGAAGAAGAAGAGACAGAAGAAGAAACAGAAGACGAAATAGAAGTAGAAGAAGAAGAAGAGACAGAAGAAGAAATAGAAGACGAAATAGAAGTACAAGAAGAAACAGAAGAGGAAGAAACAGAAGAAATAGGAGAAGAAGAAGAAATAGAAGAAGAAAAAGAAGAAGAAACAAGATGAAGAAATAGAAGATTAAACTGAAGAAGAAACAGAAGAAGAAATAGAATATAGAAGAAGAAACAGAAGAAGAAATAGAATATAGAGGAAGAAACAGAAGTGGAAGAAACAGAAGATGAAACAGAAGAAATAGAAGACAGAAGAAGAAGAGACAGAAGAAGAAACAGAAGACGAAATAGAAGTAGAAGAAGAAACAGAAGAGGAAGAAACAGAAGAAATAGGAGAAGAAGAAGAAATAGAAGAAGAAAAAGAAGAAGAAACAAGATGAAGAAATAGAAGATTAAACTGAAGAAGAAACAGAAGAAGAAGAAATAGAATATAGAGGAAGAAACAGAAGTGGAAGAAACAAGAAGAAATAGAAGAAGACAGAAGATGAAACAGAAGAAATAGAAGAAGAAGAAATAGAAGAAGAAAAAGGATAATTAGAAAAACCAGAAGAAATAGAAGAAGAAACAAAAGAGGTAGAAACAGAAGAAGAAGAAGAAGAAGAAGAAGAAGAAGAAGAAGAACAGAGGAGGAAGAAGAACAAAAGAAAAAATAGAAAAAGAAATAGAAGAAGAAATAGAAGAAGAAAAAGAAGAAGAAGAAACAAGAGGAAGAAATAGAAGAAGAAGAAGAACAGAAGAAGAAGAAATAGAAGAAACAGAAGAAATTGAAGAAGAAATAGAGGAAGAAACAGAAGAAGAAAGATGAAGAAATAGAAGATGAAACAGAAGAAGAAATAGAAGATAGAAGAAGAAACAGAAAAAGAAGAAACAGAAGAAGAAATAGAAGAAGAAAAAGAAGAAGAAGAAACAAGAGGAAGAAATAGAAGAAGAAGAAGAACAGAAGAAGAAGAAATAGAAGAAACAGAAGAAATTGAAGAAGAAATAGAGGAAGAAACAGAAGAAGAAAGATGAAGAAATAGAAGATGAAACAGAAGAAGAAATAGAAGATAGAAGAAGAAACAGAAAAAGAAGAAACAGAAGAAGAAATAGAAGACAGAAGATGAAACAGAAGAAATAGAAGAAGAACAAATAGAAGAAGAAAAAGAATAATTAGAAGAATCAGAAGAAGAAATAGAAGAGGAAGAAAGAGAAGAAGAGGAAGAAACAGAAGAGGAAGAAGAAAATAGAAAAATAGAAAAAGAAATTGAAGAAGACATAGAAGAAAAAAAGAATTAGAAGAAGAATTAGAAAGAAGAAACAGAAGAGGAAAGAAGAAGGAGCAGGAGAAGAAGAAGAAGAAGAGGAGGAGGTAGAAGAAGAGGAAGAAGAGGTAAAAGAAGGAGGTAGAGTAAGAAAAGGAGGTAGAAGAAGAAGAAGAAATATAGGAAGAAGAAGAAATAGAAGAAACAGAAGAAGAAACAGAAGAAGAAGAAACAGAAGAAGAAACAGAAGAAGAAGAAATAGAAGAGGAAGAAACAGAAGAAATAGGAGAAGAAGAAGAAATAGAAGAAGAAAAAGAAGAAGAAACAAGATGAGGAAATAGAAGATTAAACTGAAGAAGAAACAGAAGAAGAAATAGAATATAGAAGAAGAAACAGAAGAAGAAATAGAAGAAGACAGAAGATGAAACAGAAGAAATAGAAGAAGAACAAATTGAAGAAGAAAAAGAATAATTAGAAGAATCAGAAGAAGAAATAGAAGAAGAAGAAGAAGAAACAGAAGAGGAAGAAATAGAAGAAGAGGAAGAAACAGAAGAGGAAGAAGAAAATAGAAAAATAGAAAAAGAAATTGAAGAAGACATAGAAGAAAAAAAAGAATTAGAAGAAGAATTAGAAAGAAGAAACAGAAGAGGAAAGAAGAAGAAGGAGCAGGAGAACAAGAAGAAGAAGAGGAGGAGGAGGTAGAAGAAGAGGAAGAAGAGGTAAAAGAAGGAGGTAGAGTAAGAAAAGGAGGAAGAAGAAGAAGAAATATAGGAAGAAGAAGAAATAGAAGAAGATATAGAAGAAGAAATAGAAAGAGAAGAAATAGAAGACACAGAAGGAGAAGAAACAGAAGAAGAAGAGACAGAAGAAGAAATAGAAGACGAAATAGAAGTAGAAGAAGAAACAGAAGAGGAAGAAACAGAAGAAATAGGAGAAGAAGAAGAAATAGTAGAAGAAAAAGAAGAAGAAATAAGATGAAGAAATAGAAGATTAAACTGAAGAAGAAACAGAAGAAGAAATAGAATATAGAAGAAGAAACAGAAGAAGAAATAGAATATAGAGGAAGAAACAGAAGTGGAAGAAACAGAAGATGAAACAGAAGAAATAGAAGACACAGAAGAAGAAGAGACAGAAGAAGAAACAGAAGACGAAATAGAAGTAGAAGAAGAAACAGAAGAGGAAGAAACAGAAGAAATAGGAGAAGAAGAAGAAATAGAAGAAGAAAAAGAAGAAGAAACAAGATGAAGAAATAGAAGATTAAACTGAAGAAGAAACAGAAGAAGAAACAGAATATAGAGGAAGAAACAGAAGTGGAAGAAACAGAAGAAGAAATAGAAGAAGACAGAAGATGAAACAGAAGAAATAGAAGAAGAAGAAATAGAAGAAGAAAAAGGATAATTAGAAGAACCAGAAGAAATAGAAGAAGAAACAGAAGAGGTAGAAACAGAAGAAGAAGAAGAAGAAGAAGAAGAAGAACAGAGGAGGAAGAAGAACAAAAGAAAAAATAGAAAAAGAAATAGAAGAAGAAATAGAAGAAGAAAAAGAAGAAGAAGAAACAAGAGGAAGAAATAGAAGAAGAAGAAGAACAGAAGAAGAAGAAATAGAAGAAACAGAAGAAAATGAAGAAGAAATAGAGGAAGAAACAGAAGAAGAAAGATGAAGAAATAGAAGATGAAACAGAAGAAGAAATAGAAGATAGAAGAAGAAACAGAAAAAGAAGAAACAGAAGAAGAAATAGAAGACAGAAGATGAAACAGAAGAAATAGAAGAAGAACAAATAGAAGAAGAAAAAGAATAATTAGAAGAATCAGAAGAAGAAATAGAAGAGGAAGAAAGAGAAGAAGAGGAAGAAACAGAAGAGGAAGAAGAAAATAGAAAAATAGAAAAAGAAATTGAAGAAGACATAGAAGAAAAAAAGAATTAGAAGAAGAATTAGAAAGAAGAAACAGAAGAGGAAAGAAGAAGGAGCAGGAGAAGAAGAAGAAGAAGAAGAGGAGGAGGTAGAAGAAGAGGAAGAAGAGGTAAAAGAAGGAGGTAGAGTAAGAAAAGGAGGTAGAAGAAGAAGAAGAAATATAGGAAGAAGAAGAAATAGAAGATATAGAAGAAGAAACAGAAAAAGAAGAAATAGAAGACACAGAAGGAGAAGAAACAGAAGAAGAAACAGAAGAAGAAGAAACAGAAGAAGAAACAGAAGAAGAAGAAATAGAAGAGGAAGAAACAGAAGAAATAGGAGAAGAAGAAGAAATAGAAGAAGAAAAAGAAGAAGAAACAAGATGAGGAAATAGAAGATTAAACTGAAGAAGAAACAGAAGAAGAAATAGAATATAGAAGAAGAAACAGAAGAAGAAATAGAAGAAGACAGAAGATGAAACAGAAGAAATAGAAGAAGAACAAATTGAAGAAGAAAAAGAATAATTAGAAGAATCAGAAGAAGAAATAGAAGAAGAAGAAGAAGAAACAGAAGAGGAAGAAATAGAAGAAGAGGAAGAAACAGAAGAGGAAGAAGAAAATAGAAAAATAGAAAAAGAAATTGAAGAAGACATAGAAGAAAAAAAAGAATTAGAAGAAGAATTAGAAAGAAGAAACAGAAGAGGAAAGAAGAAGAAGGAGCAGGAGAAGAAGAAGAAGAAGAAGAGGAGGAGGTAGAAGAAGAGGAAGAAGAGGTAAAAGAAGGAGGTAGAGTAAGAAAAGGAGGAAGAAGAAGAAGAAATATAGGAAGAAGAAGAAATAGAAGAAGATATAGAAGAAGAAATAGAAAGAGAAGAAATAGAAGACACAGAAGGAGAAGAAACAGAAGAAGAAGAGACAGAAGAAGAAATAGAAGACGAAATAGAAGTAGAAGAAGAAACAGAAGAGGAAGAAACAGAAGAAATAGGAGAAGAAGAAGAAATAGTAGAAGAAAAAGAAGAAGAAATAAGATGAAGAAATAGAAGATTAAACTGAAGAAGAAACAGAAGAAGAAATAGAATATAGAAGAAGAAACAGAAGAAGAAATAGAATATAGAGGAAGAAACAGAAGTGGAAGAAACAGAAGATGAAACAGAAGAAATAGAAGACACAGAAGAAGAAGAGACAGAAGAAGAAACAGAAGACGAAATATAAGTAGAAGAAGAAACAGAAGAGGAAGAAACAGAAGAAATAGGAGAAGAAGAAGAAATAGAAGAAGAAAAAGAAGAAGAAACAAGATGAAGAAATAGAAGATTAAACTGAAGAAGAAACAGAAGAAGAAACAGAATATAGAGGAAGAAACAGAAGTGGAAGAAACAGAAGAAGAAATAGAAGAAGACAGAAGATGAAACAGAAGAAATAGAAGAAGAAGAAATAGAAGAAGAAAAAGGATAATTAGAAGAACCAGAAGAAATAGAAGAAGAAACAGAAGAGGTAGAAACAGAAGAAGAAGAAGAAGAAGAAGAAGAAGAACAGAGGAGGAAGAAGAACAAAAGAAAAAATAGAAAAAGAAATAGAAGAAGAAATAGAAGAAGAAAAAGAAGAAGAAGAAACAAGAGGAAGAAATAGAAGAAGAAGAAGAACAGAAGAAGAAGAAATAGAAGAAACAGAAGAAAATGAAGAAGAAATAGAGGAAGAAACAGAAGAAGAAAGATGAAGAAATAGAAGATGAAACAGAAGAAGAAATAGAAGATAGAAGAAGAAACAGAAAAAGAAGAAACAGAAGAAGAAATAGAAGACAGAAGATGAAACAGAAGAAATAGAAGAAGAACAAATAGAAGAAGAAAAAGAATAATTAGAAGAATCAGAAGAAGAAATAGAAGAGGAAGAAAGAGAAGAAGAGGAAGAAACAGAAGAGGAAGAAGAAAATAGAAAAATAGAAAAAGAAATTGAAGAAGACATAGAAGAAAAAAAGAATTAGAAGAAGAATTAGAAAGAAGAAACAGAAGAGGAAAGAAGAAGGAGCAGGAGAAGAAGAAGAAGAAGAAGAGGAGGAGGTAGAAGAAGAGGAAGAAGAGGTAAAAGAAGGAGGTAGAGTAAGAAAAGGAGGTAGAAGAAGAAGAAGAAATATAGGAAGAAGAAGAAATAGAAGATATAGAAGAAGAAACAGAAAAAGAAGAAATAGAAGACACAGAAGGAGAAGAAACAGAAGAAGAAACAGAAGAAGAAGAAACAGAAGAAGAAACAGAAGAAGAAGAAATAGAAGAGGAAGAAACAGAAGAAATAGGAGAAGAAGAAGAAATAGAAGAAGAAAAAGAAGAAGAAACAAGATGAGGAAATAGAAGATTAAACTGAAGAAGAAACAGAAGAAGAAATAGAATATAGAAGAAGAAACAGAAGAAGAAATAGAAGAAGACAGAAGATGAAACAGAAGAAATAGAAGAAGAACAAATTGAAGAAGAAAAAGAATAATTAGAAGAATCAGAAGAAGAAATAGAAGAAGAAGAAGAAGAAACAGAAGAGGAAGAAATAGAAGAAGAGGAAGAAACAGAAGAGGAAGAAGAAAATAGAAAAATAGAAAAAGAAATTGAAGAAGACATAGAAGAAAAAAAAGAATTAGAAGAAGAATTAGAAAGAAGAAACAGAAGAGGAAAGAAGAAGAAGGAGCAGGAGAAGAAGAAGAAGAAGAAGAGGAGGAGGTAGAAGAAGAGGAAGAAGAGGTAAAAGAAGGAGGTAGAGTAAGAAAAGGAGGAAGAAGAAGAAGAAATATAGGAAGAAGAAGAAATAGAAGAAGATATAGAAGAAGAAATAGAAAGAGAAGAAATAGAAGACACAGAAGGAGAAGAAACAGAAGAAGAAGAGACAGAAGAAGAAATAGAAGACGAAATAGAAGTAGAAGAAGAAACAGAAGAGGAAGAAACAGAAGAAATAGGAGAAGAAGAAGAAATAGAAGAAGAAACAGAAGAAGAAACAAGATGAAGAAATAGAAGATTAAACTGAAGAAGAAACAGAAGAAGAAATAGAAGAAGAAGAAGAAGAAGAAGAGAAATAGAAGAAATAGAAGAAATTGAAGAAGAAATAGAGGAAGAAAAAGAAGAAGAAACAGAAGAAGAAGAAATAGAAGAAGAAACAGAAGAGGAAGAAACAGAAGAAGAAATAGAAGAAATAGAAGAAGACAGAGGATGAAACAGAAGAAATAGAAGAAGAAGAAATAGATAAAGAAAAAGAATAATTAGAAGAATCAGAAGAAGAAATAGAAGAAGCAGAAGAAACAGAAGAGGAAGAAACAGAAGAGGAAGAAGAACAAAAGAAGAAATAGAAGAAGAAAAAGAAGAAACAGAAGAGGAAGAAATAGAAGAACAGAAGAAGAAAAAAAGGAGGAGCAGGAGGAGAAGAAGAAGAGGAGGAGGTAGAAGAAGAAGAAGAGGTAAAAGAAGGAGAATAAGAAGAGGAGGTAGAAGAAGTAGAAGAAGAAATAGAGGAAGAAGAAGAAATAGAAGAAGAAGAAATGGAAGAAGAAATAGAAGAAGAAACAGAAGAAGAAGAACATATAGAAGAAGAAACAGAAAAAGGAGAAGAAATAGAAAAAGACACAGAAGCATGGATATATAAAGAGAAGTGGATACAGTGTCGGAGGCAGGGCCTTAGTGGTGCATGAAGCCAAAAAAAATCGACTTCCTGGTATGAAAGTACCCGGATCTTCCGCATTGTGCGGCCCATAGAGCATGCGCAGTAGTGACTTTCGCTGGCCGAGTCGGCTACTTCCGGTTACTTGGTTACTTGGTTACTCCGGCTAACTTGAATGGGGATAAAACAATTAAATCATGCGGCTCTTCTAGGCTTTTGAAATGTGATCGGACCAAACTGATTTAATTCTGATAGTGAGACAAGTCATTTCGCGGGGGGTTGTGATGCTCAGAAAAATTTATCCGCTGATTTACAGACATCTCTTTCACAATGTAAGTCTACGGGAAAAAGTCTTTTTGGGCCAGTGTTCATCACGTGACGTTGTAATTACACGGTTTGGCCGCTATGTCAAATTGGCTTCAAAGCCCGGCGCTCTTCCTGTATCCAGTTCTCTTTATACATCCGTGCACAGAAGGAGAAGAAACAGAAGAAGAAACAGAAGAAGAAAAAGAAGAAGAAGAAATAGCAGAAGATAGAAGAAGAGGAAGACCTCTCAGACCTATTCAATTTTCAAAGCAATATACAAACCATGATATCAAATCATCGCATTCAGAGACATGTACAGAGACCGTCCTCCCCACAGTACACACAGCCCCATCTACACACCAGACCTTCTGAAACCCCACAGTATCATTCACCAAACTGTAATAAGCATATTCAGCTCTAAGGCGTGCAGAGACCAGCCCCTTCAGCACTAACACTGGGTCTACCGGCCCACAATCCTTCACTTTATTCCTCCTTGTGAGCCAAGTAGCCAGTTTAGCCTGCCCAAACAGAAAGTTCATCAGCACACTTTTTGTTTTGTTTTTCACAGAATACACTGGTCCCAAAATGTACAGCCCAATAGAAAAAAGAACCCCCATCTTCCCACACAGCATCTTCAACAGCGCCAGAACAGGTGACACATGGTTACATTCAGTGAACACATGCACAATAGTCTCAGGTGAATTACAGAAAGGACAGCCATTCCCCACATTTTTATCTATTTTGGACAGAAACATGTTAGTTGCCAGGGCCCCATGGATCACCCTCCACTGAATCCCCTGATCTTTTTGTTATCGGTGGCTTGTAAAGCACCCTCCATCTAAACTTTGCCATATTCTGCCCTCTCAGAGCGTCCTGCCACTGATGCTCCCTGACATCCTGCAGAGCTCTAAAGTTCCTGACCTTCACTGCAGCTGCGTACAAGGCACACCCTTCACACCCTCCAAACTCCCCAGGCTCGGAGTAGCAAAGGACAGCAGCCACCCCCCCCCGCCATCCTTGAGTCTCAGCTGACACTGTCATGGAGGGGGAAAAAAGGAGGCTCCTCCCCCTGTAACCTCCCTGGAAACTCCCGCACTTCCCTCGGCAGTGACCTCAAGACCTCTCCCCTCAGTCTTGCCATGAGTCTTATTGATGTGATGCTGACCTCCAGGGCTAATTGCTGAGGTGTCTTCCACCCCGCACCTTCCGCCTGTCTGAGATGGCCCACTGTTCTGATGCCTGCCTTCATAATGCAGCTCTTTAGGTTCTCAGACTGGACAGCCTCAACTGGAGTGAGCGGGTTGTGGAAAATGGGCTCCTCCCACAGCAACACTCCTGTCTCCAGCCCTTCCCTCACAGGCCAGAGCAGACGCCACGCCCTTAGAACAAAGGTATAGAAAGTGGTAAGTCCTGTTAGATCCAGGCCCTCCTGACTCATCAGGAAAAGCTGGCGGTCCAGCCCCAAACCGCCAGCCCTCCTCAGCAGTGCCCATGCTGTATCCCCCCAGCAGATATCAGCATGGTATAGTAATCTTTGGGCCACCTGGAGTCTAAAGGCCGCCAGCCTGCTTTCAAGGTCCACCACTCCCTGTTCCCCCTCCTGTACAGGCAGATATAGGACTGCAGCTCTAAGCCAGTGATGACCGGACCAGAAAAAATCCATCAAATTCCTCTGTAGCTCTTGTAGGAGGCCAGCAGGAGGATTTAGTACAGCAAGTCTGTGCCATACTGCTGATGCCACCAGGTTGTTAATAATCAGCATCTTCCCTCTATAAGAGACCTTGGGGAGAAGCCATTTCCATTTGTTCAACTTGGAGACCGCCTTAGGAAGAACCTCCTCCCAGTTCTTCTTGACCCAGCCCTCCGAGCCCAGGTACACCCCTAGCACCTTGATCCCCTCCTGATTCCATTGTAGTCCCCCCGCTAACTGTGGTGTTTCACTCTCTCCCCATGATCCACACAACAGTGCCTCACTCTTTGCCCAGTTAACTTTGGCAGAGGATGCCCTTTCATATATCTCTAGACTCTTCTCTAAGGCCTGGATGTCTTGCCTACCACTTACCAAAACTGAGACGTCATCCGCATAAGCTGAGACCACTACAGGGGAGACCCCCTCCAGCTCTATCACCTTCACCCCCTGCAGTTTATTCCACACGAGAGTGAGCAGAGGCTCAAAGGCTAAGGTATACAGCTGCCTAGACAGTGGGCACCCCTGACGGATCCCTCGCCCTACCTCTACTGGGATGCTAAGACCCCCAGCTACCTTAACCAAACATGAGGCCCCGGTATACAACATTTTAACCCCCGCCACAAACTGCTCCCCACATCCAAAAGCCTGCAGCATTTTAAAAAGATAACCATGGTCTACCCTGTCAAATGCCTTCTCCTGGTTTAGCCCCAGATGACCAAATTTTGCATGTGACAGTCCTGCTAAGTCCAGCATATCCCGTAACAGATGTAAATTGTCCAGTATAGAGCATCCCGGCACACAGTATGATTGATCCTTGTGAATGATTGTGTCCAGATGGCCTCAGTCTGTTTGCCAGAGTCTTAGAGTATATTTTAAAATCCACACAGAGCAGTGCAACAGGCCTCCAGTTCCTTAAGTCACTCAGATCGCCCTTCTTGGGTAACAGAGTCAGCACCGCTCTGCGACAGCTGAGCGGGAGATCACCTGTGCGCAGGCATTCACTCAACATGTCCAACCAGTCTGGACCAATCAGTGTCCAGAATTTTTTATAAAAGTCTGCAGGCAGCCAATTAACCCCGGGTGCACGACCAGAAGCCATTTGAGAGACTGCCTTAGTCAGTTCCTGGAAGGTAATAGGAGAGTCCAGCTCAGTCCTTCGCTCCCTAGAAAGCTTAGGGATATCCTTAAGTAACACATGAACACAGTCAGGGTCACACACATCTGCAGCATACAAATATTTGTAAAAATTAGCAGCCCCCTCCCGCATTTCACCCACCACTGATGTTATCCGCCCATCAGCCAACCGTACACTGTGCATTTGTTTATCTTCCCCCTGTTTCCTCTCCAACCCAAAAAAGAAGGAAGTAGGTGCATTCATTTCCCCCAACATAGAAAACCTGGACCTTACAAATGCACCTTTTGCTTTTTCCTGGAGACAAACTCCCAACTCCCTACGCAAATCTGATAGATTCTGTTGCAGCCCCTATGTGTTCTGTGTCATAAGTTGGTCCTCCAGTGCCTTTATGCTACACTCCAGCCCTTGTATAACTTTCCGTGCCTCCCTAGAAGAGGGAGCACTAAATTGCTGACAAAAATGCCTAATGTGGCCTTTGCCAACATCCCACCACAAACTTAGGGACTCAAAATCCTGTTTCTTCTCTCTCCACTGCAACCAGAACTCTTCAAAGCTTAAACAAAACGAGGCGTCCTGCAATAGCCTCACATTAAAATTCCAATATGGTGACTGCCGTGTACCTGATGTGATGGAAACGTACACCTGAACTAAGTGGTGGTCTGAAAAATTCACAGGTAATATGCTGGCCTTCACTAGCCTGTTATTATGACAGCCACGGATATACAAACGATCTAGCCGGGCTGCACTGACTCTGTCCTCTGCCACTTTCAACCAGGTGAACTGTTTTTTGTCTGGATGTTTTACCCTCCAAACATCCACTAGGTCATAAGTGGCTATAATGTCTCTTAACACTCCTGCTGAAGCTTGATGTGGCTCCCCCCCGTTCCTGTCCATTGAAGGGTCAATAGTGCAGTTAAAGTCTCCCCCCACCACGAAAAAGTCATCATACTCACACTCTGCTAGCTCCTGCTTCAAAGCCCCAAACAACACTCCCCTCTCCCTGCCTGTATTTGGGGCATAGACATAGACAAAACATGTTGCAAATACAGGCCCTCACTATTAAAAGCCAACCCTTACACACTTCTTTCTGGGAAATTATCCTGTGAGAAAAGAAGAAGAAACAGAAGAGGAAGAAATAGAAGAAGAAGAAGAACAGAAGAAGAAACAGAAGAAGAAACAGAAGAAGAAGAAATAGAAGATGAAACAAGAAGAAACAGAAAAAAGAAATAGAAGATAGAAGAAGAAAGAGAAGAGGAAGAAGCAGAAGAAACAGAAGAAACAGAAGAAGAAGAAATAGAAGAAGAATTAGAAGAAGTAGAAGAAACAGAAGAAGAAAAAGAAGAAGAAACAGAAGAGGAAGAAATAGAAGAAGATAGAAGAAGAAACAGTCTCCCAACCTCAATGTTGGCTGCTTCAATTTGGTCTGCAGACTCTGGTTCCTCCAGGAGGAACTTAAGAATGGTAATTATTACCTCCTGATGACTGGTGCAGTGCTCTGCTGGAGCTCTAAGAGCTCTCCTGGCTTTGCATCCCCTGAAGAGACAGGAGGAATGCGAGATCCACCAAAATATTCCAGCAGCTTGCTGAACAGTGACGGTAGATATGTTTGCACAGCCTTCTCTGCTTTTGGTCGGAAGACTGTAACAAACATCTGAAGGCCCTCCAGTGTGACCTTCCTGTTCAGCAGCTGTGAAAGCCGCTTCTCCTCGTCCAGCTCCTCCTGGACCTCCTGCTCCATTTGACTGAGACAGAATCTCCTTGCTGTTGTCCAGGCCTGTCAAAAACACTCAGTTAGTCTCAACAGTAAGATAATAAAGGTTTATAGTAGAGTAGTGTTACACACAGGTTTATATCAAACTACAGTTTGAAGATTTACTATATTTACTCACCAGTTCAGCCATCAGGAGATGCTTTGTCTCGAGTCTGCCATCATCATTCATCATCATCATTTCCCGAAACCTGTAAAAATAAAAAAATACTGTGTTATTTTCTACAACTGTTACATGTTTGTAAAAAAGCTGTAATATAATATGTCAGTTTTCTATCAGTGTATGAGTCAAATAAATGGTCAGTTTGACTCACTCCTCCACAAAGTTCCTTCCTGTCAGCAGCCAGGTCTTCATCTGTGTGAGAGTTACATGATCAGGGACTTGATCCTGCTGCTTCAGGAGCATGAACTGCCTGAGCATCATTTTCTGCAAGACAGATTCAGCGAACAATCAGCTCACAGAAACACCATATTATACTCAAATGTAACATTAAATTGAACAGTGCACCTTTACATTTGACAGTGACTTACTTCTGCTTGGTAGCGGCATCGCTCTTCTTCAGAGAAAGAGGACGGTCTCATTTGTTGGACTCGTTTAAAGACAGTGTTGGCGTCCATTTTTAAGAGATGTCAGTTTTCCACAGAGAGAAAAAAACAATCAATCAGTAAAGTAACCAATCAGTAAACAGGTTTGTCAAATGCAATGAACAAATACGTCAGTTCAGAGGGGTTGGACAGCTGAGCGATTAGATACCAAATGAGTGAGAATGTGCTTGAGTTCTTCAAGTTAAGAACATTCAGAATGTAGATGTGTGTGACATCAACATTCTTGATGTATCAAAGGACGGAACTGCTGATATGCAAATGAGGGAACTGAACCCAGGTCTGAGCTTAACCCCGCCCACTGCATTATTTTGAAAAATGCTAAAAAGTGGTCAAGAAGCTGAAGGGTGGGTGGGGGGGGAGGGGGGGGGGGGTCTACATTTTCGTCACCTCGATATGCAAATAATATTGAGTTCAAAATGTATATTGTAGCACCATGCCCTTCACCACAAGATACTATATTCACCAGCATTCACATACCACAGTATTAAGTCATAACTTTAGACTTTTTAGTGTCTGTTAAAAAACACTTTTCACAAAAATATAAAGACTTATGAGTTCATTTCTGGGTATCGCTTACCGTTTGTAATTGGTTGCCTAGCTTTTGAAGGTGTGGATGATGCCCTTAACTGGCCAGAACCCTTCGATGCTAAATTGGATTGCAACCAAATTTGGGAATGTGGTACATAAAACCACACTGCATCAGTGTGTAACATTTGATATAATTCTACCCATAGTAAAGTAATTATATCATGATATTTCTTCAATTCTGTTGTCTTTAATAAAATGATACTTACAAAAGTTCTCCATGAGAATCTGCACAACATACTGAATCATGGCACCAATAGCCCCACCCTGTGGTCATGAGTAAAACACTGACATACTACTTATTAACTGCCATATCTCTTAAATGTAATATTCCATGGTAACCAAATTCTGAGAAGTTCTACAGATGGGGATGCTGAACAAGTGTGTTGTATTTGCAGCAATATTTTGCAAGTTATTTCAGCTCTTACCAGATTAAAAATGATTAAAAATGAATTGATCCGTAGTCCCCCACAATCAAAACATACAACAGCACAACAACAAACAGTACAAAGCAAAAAAAACAAAAAAACAAAAAAAAACCCAAAACAAAACAAATTAAAGCTGCAAGCAGCGTTGAACGGGCCCTCGTGCCTCCGCGCACATCAGGCCACGGTGCAATCGAAGGGCTTCTGTCACTCGCATGTAGCTGTCTTCAGACCCAGGCTGTTTTCAGACAGTGCGAGAAGGAGATAAACATCACTTCCTTTGTCCACTATTTTGCCTGCTGCTGGGGCTACTTTGCTGAAATTTCGTAGGGGGCGCTATTCAGCCAGTTTGCGTCACTGATGGAATACTGTCATGTACATGTGTACAGGCCGGGACTCTTATCAAACATGTAAAGTGTTGGATTTGAAAAGAGTACATTTAGTTATTAGTAATAATTCCTCATTACCTGAGATAATTATGAATTATTAAATTGAGAAATTATTAAATTGAATTAATAATGTGAGGCACCACCCAGAAACCAGGACGAATAACTAAACTGTAAAGTAGTCTCATGAACAAGTTGTTCAATTAGGGGAGCTAATACCTGAAATATCAGTATCACTTAGTGAACAGTGAAGGCGAAAGTCCGAGCTCTGACTCCTTCAATCAGCCACTTATCACAATAAAATATGCACAATAATGACAGAGAGACTTTCAAGCTATAAGTATTTATTAATCTCCACAAGAACCAACAAAGTCAACAATTGTCTCAATTAATAAACACTATGTTACCAACAAATACTAAGTGAGAACACACATAAAACAGCAGCGGTGTAAAGTCAAACAGGTAAACAAAGCATGTGGGAGTGAGTGTGTGTGTGTGTTTGAGTCACAAGATGGCCGACGTGATCGAGCCAGGTGATGATGCACATGATTCAAGATGGTGCGGCTTCCGGGGGAAGTCACGTCACGTGAGAAATACCCGGTGGAGGACGCTGCAGAGTTTGACTTTACACCGCTGCTGAAGAAATGCAGGATGGTCGACTCAGTTGGTAGACAGCACGGCGTAGAAGTTATACGCTTCTCCATGAAGAAACTCTTTTCCTCCTTCTGCAGGTGATGGTGACAGTGTTGTGTTGCAACAACAGTCTCTCGCGGATCCGGTAAAAGTGTTCAGGCGAACACGGGTCAAAGCCTCATCTTGTCCAGTGAGGGGGAAAAGCTCCAAAGAAAAACGGGAATAAGCACACGTGTACAGTTCCTTTTCAATGATAATCTGGCTTGATTGAAAAAGTGAACCTTCCCTGGGCACAGATACACTAACAGAGAATAGGATTTGTTGCCAACACATGAAAACAATGTTATGTCTGTGCTTTTTTTGAGTGTGATTTGGGGTTGTGGAGAAAACAAAATGGACCCTTTAGTGAGTGGATTGAACTCTTTTGTGTTAAACGTAACACAAAAGTTACTTTCCCTAGAAACTAATTACCTTTTATATGCAGTGCTTGGTAAAGTAATTCAATTACTTTTTGAGAGAAGTAACTAATAACTGTAACTAATTACTAATTTTCAGTAACTTGCCAAACACTAGTGATCACATTGTTGCACTTTAGTCTAGTCAATCAAAGCTTCCAGATTTTTCCTCACTGCTGTCTTGACATTGTAGTCTATATGGGCATGCTTTGGGACCTGTATTGCTAACTGTGAAATGTTATTTCACAAGCAGAGAAGAGTTTTGTCTTACAATTAGTGTTAGATTTAAAATTGACATCAAGGTTCATGAATCCACAGCAAGAACAACAATTAACACTGTTGTTGGACCAATAATTTCCAAAATGACCACCAGCACACTATTTAGAGGGCCTGAATTTACAGTTTGACACCATAATGACTCATTGAAAATAACGATTGATGTAGCATTTCCAGAGAGAAGTTGAAGCTTCTTGAATGGGAGTCAGTTGGAGAATCTAGTGGCTGTCGGTGGAATTGCAGTTTAAGGTTCTTCCACATTGGCTTCAGCCTCAAGCCTTGGTAGCTGCCGCTTGGAAACAACGCAGTAAGCAGTTACATCCTAGCCCTCAATACACAGCACAACAGTATCAAACCAGCAACAAGAGAAAAAAACAGTAAAAAAAAAACAAAACAGTAAAAAAACACTTACAAAGGTCCAATCTTCAGAATGCTTAGCCTAAATTGCTCACCTGGTGAATGTAAGTCCAATATTCACTCTCTTTTAGCTCTGTTTTTGCTCTCTATCAACTCCTGAGGGAAATATCTGGCTCTTTAGCTGCAAAATGCTCCACTAAATTCACCAGCTCGTCTACAGTTAACTGTGTCTGTACAGCTAACTGTTGTTTGCTGTTCAGTGCTGAGCATGTAGTGTACAGTGGGTTTTCGAGCTTTTTCTCTGAAATCATCTGCCTACTGTAGCCAAAAAACGATGTTATGAGAGCGCTGAGAGTGAACCAAAACAGTAAAGATGTAGCCAGACAGCTAAACAATGAAACTTGCTATAAAGCTCTGTAAAGCTGAGGGGAGCTGCAGAGTCACTGATTATTCTCTGAAGGTTCATGACTATGAATGACCTGTCTGTAAATCACATATGACAGCTTCGGCTGCTTTTTATAATAAACACATGACAAAATTGCGACACTGGTCTGCTAGATAGATAATAGGCAACAGGATAGGGCACTGGCTCAGCGAATGGACCAATGAGGAAAAACTCAATCTTTACTGCTTCAGCTTGGAACAATCATGGATACAGAACAAAACAGTAGTGGTTAGACCCTTAGAAGACATACAACAGACATTAACCACTTTGGTGGTTTGATCATTTAGTGTATAGGAAGTACTTCTGTGGTGATGTATAATAATCCAGTAGAATTTTAGGTCAGATGATTAAATGGCACCTACACCACAGTACCACAGATGAGTGTGACAGGCTGGGAAAATTGGAAACTTCTTCAGACAGAGAAACAGAGGAAGTTTGGTTGGAATGTGTAATCTGTG
The DNA here is from genome assembly GCF_910596095.1 of Thunnus maccoyii. Classification (NCBI taxonomy): domain Eukaryota; kingdom Metazoa; phylum Chordata; class Actinopteri; order Scombriformes; family Scombridae; genus Thunnus; species Thunnus maccoyii. The sequence goes on from NC_056542.1 coordinate 33,497,522, forward strand.
TGATGTCACTACATGCAGAGATACACCACCACAGCAATCTTTAAAATGTCCTCCACATGCTGTTTAGTGGTCTACACAATGAGCTAACCAATGTGATTAGACAGATTGGTGCAATTTTCCTTTAAATCTTTTAGAGAATCCCTTTCCATCTTTTGTATACAGACAAGAACATCATTCACTGTTTGTGCCATGTGTGTGTGTGTGTGTGTGTGTGTGTGTGTGTGTGTGTGTGTGTGTATGCCTTTTACACTGGATAATAAGTTGGCTAAGCTATTATTTGGAAATCGGGAAAAATCTCCCCAGAGTCCCAGACCAACAGACCATATTTGCTGTATGTCAGATGTTTGGGAATATGCACCATTCCAGAACAATATCAACTCAAATGGTAAGGCCAGTTCTGGCTTGCATTGTTATGACTCAGTGGAGGCCTAAATGTTGATGGTGACTGGAAGGTTGCTGGTTCAATCCCCATTCTGGCAGGATAAATCTGAAAGAGGACAGTGAAAGAACAGCACTAATCCTTACCTCATTTTCTCTGAACCTCCATCTGCTCCAGTGGAGCTGTTTTGTGACAGACAGTGTTGCCACCCACTGTGGGTATACTATGCAGCTTTAGTTTATGAGAAGCACTAATAGTGGAAATAGAGTTTTAATTCTAATAATAATAAATAATAATACATTTAATTTGTACCACACTTTTCATTCATAGTTAAACTCAAAGTGCTACAGTATTAATAACAGAACACAACATACATTACACTATTTACACTATTGTGAGTCCAATGAGTTTATGGTGGTGTGTGGTCTGTGTGTGTGTGTGTGTGTGTATGTGGGTGGGTGGGTGTAGTGAGGTCATATTCATCAAGTTGTAGACTTCCACTAGTAATTGTGCTGGTATTTGAAATACTAACATGGCCAGTGGGGGCAGCATTGGTTGCAGAGTGGAAAGATTTGGGGGGCAGCCTGTGGAGGAACCAGCACCTGATTCCCATTAACCCTCTTACATGGATGTATTGATGTTTTAAAGGGTGGTGAAGCCTCAGGAGATGAGACCAAATGAAAGCACGGTGAATACATGAGTTTTAAGAATGAAGGAAATGAAACTGAAAGGCTCTGGACTGGACTGAACTCCTCCTTGTCATACCTATTTCTGTGGTTGTAACTAGACAAAACAGAAGCATTCATTGGACATGAAACCTGAAAATGACAATTATTGATTACAAAATCACTATAAGGAATAATCCCACAACACATAGCCAATATTCCTGTAGCAACACCATTGATCAAAGAAATTTTGAAAACCAAAACCAGATCCTGCTGTGCTTTTATCTAGCAGCTTACTCCTCCTCCTTCATGGGGAATTAAAACTCGTGGCGCCTTGCCAGGAGAAGCACTAGTGTTACTCCATGTGGTCTATGAGGATGTATGAGAGCCAGCTGCCAATACACATTTGCTCCTTGACTTCTGCTGGTGGAGGATGCAACTTAGAACGTCAGCGTGTTCAGCCATAAAGACAGCACTGGGTCAATCTGGTAGGAGCGGGAAGATTTCATTAGGCCATCATGGCCATTGAGTCATATCTCTGCTCACCAGGTTGAGATCTAACAACCAAACAAGTAACCTTTGGCACTGTATAGCACTTTTAAAACAGAAGTTACAGTGTTTTTTACATGAAGAAGAAACAGGTAAATGAGGTATACAAGACACAGAGAGGACAGTATGGAGAAGAAGAAGAATAAAAATAACAAAATGAAAGTTATGAAATCAAAAGAAAGTCAAAGTAATGCTTTTTAAAGATGATTTGTCTTCTCTGAGACTTTGTGGGAGGCTGTTCCACTGTTGAGGAGCAACAACAGCAAAAGCTCCATCACCTTTAGTTTTCTGCTCTGACCATGGGAGAGTAAAATCAATCCTAAAAGTGACAAACTCAACTTAAACTAACAAGTATCATGTGATCTGTGTTTAGTTTTATTTTGTTAAAAGCCTTGTTTTAGAGTTCTGGATCAGTTGGCATCCAGACAGAGACGATTAGCTGAGGCAGGTGAGCAAGGTGTTACAGCAGTTGAGGTGTGACATAATAAAAGCATGGATGACTTTTTCTTTAAGTTTTAATGCAATGTTCTTTAGTTGGATTAAGCTGGGCTGATTTCACACAGCTGACAGTTTTGTTGGGAATCAAAAATAATCCCATAATTCTTTGCACTTTGATAACACAATACAGTTGTGTTGTCTGTTGTTAACATACATCACAGTTTAGAGTCCCACTTCCTGCTTAACTTTTGTGCACACTCACAGTTTTCCTGTGTAATGAGGGATTATCAGCAACATCTTTCTCGCTTTCAGTTTAACCTCCAAATAAAGTGGTTTAGATCATCTGGATAAACTGTTGGTTTGTTTCTGATCATCTGACTGCTTCCATTTTGTCCCTCATTGAACCTCATGGTAGTAATGCTAGTCCAGCTGCCAAAGTCCGAGAGAAGACTGGAGTTGCAGGAAGTTGCAGTTGAAGGAGTTGCCCTCAATTATAACTGTGTGCTCACAGCAGTATTGAACTTTGTGAGCAGAAGCGAGAGCATGCTGTACTTTTATTTCACCCCATGTTTTGCCTTCCAGGCCACATCCATGTCTTATCCCTGTGATTTGTGGAGTTTGGTGGGGCTGCAGACAGCCTTACCTTTGCAGACACTTCTCAGGACTGTTATTACTCATATTATTCACCCTTCTCTACATGTTTTTGAATGAAAAATCATAAAATTTATAGTTTGATTCATATGTGATGTTGTGATTTCTTTATTCTAATAAAAATATGTTAGAATTTCCTACATCCATCAAGCGCTAAGGCAGTAAAAGACAGTGTGCTTGAGACATGAACTGAATTTTAGTGACTAAAACTATATTTCAGTCTTAGAGTGTAAAGTCCATTTTTTTATTTTTATTTTTATCTGCCTCAGTCTCCATTTATGAAACTAAATATAATATTCAGATTTAGTGCACTAATAAAACACACACAATAAGACATGTATGCCACATTTCTAAATCTTTACACTGACTAATGCATTACAATGTGTAATTTTTCTAGTTTATTATAAATGTATGTAGTATAATAAAAACATTTATACTTGTTTAGCTGCAAAATTTTATTTTGTTGTTGTTGTTGTTGAAGAACCACAGTCTTAAATGTGTCTGTGCTCACTGGGATTTTGCAACTTTGATGATTAACTAGCCAAATATTATTTGATAACTGCTATAAAGAAACTTAAGCATTGTGTCAAAACTGTTTTTGTTACTTGATCTGACCAGTAACATGTTCCTGAGGACATAAATCTGTCTTTGAGATTATTGGATTGTTGCTCAAGGCCTGGATTGTTGGCAAAAATATCTTTTTACGCCTTAGCTACATGGAGATAAATCACTCCCTCTCTCTATGACAGAAGGGAATGAGGGCAGACTGTAGCTCAGAGAAGAGCAGGGGAGGGGCTGCAGACATCTCTTGCACTGATACAAAGCACATCATCAACCTCTCTCAAGGACAAATGACAAATTTTCTTTCCTCTGCTAATTGATACTCGATACTCACAGCAGTCAATTCAGTTCTTAATGTACTTGGTCTCTTGTAAATGTCCGGTCACTCTCTCTGTGTCTGTCCTTTGATACTTCACTCATCTCATTCTCTCTCCCTCTCATGCTCCCTTATAAACTCAGAATGCTCATCTCTGGTTGGTGTGACATTAAAGCAGAAAAGCTTATAGCTTCACTGATATAACCCATTATACAGTATTACTGTGTCAGTGTAAGTTTAGGTCATTAATTGGTCTTTGTAAACTCCATTGCTGATGGGTTGAAAGCTCAAGAAAAGCTAGAAAGTGGACCTTGAGTTTAGATTGTTTGATCAAACAAGATTTAGCTTTCAACATTTCCAAGTAATGAATGAATAACTTCAGAGTAAGTCCACCCTCAAATTCTGCTAGGACCCTCCTTTCCAGTAAATTTAAAAATGAATCAGACATGTGGGGGAACTTTATGGTTCTTTGAGAGGGTCTCCGTGTGAGTATCTGTGTTGTAGCTGATCTAGCATCTCTACGAGAAACTCTCACCATGTGAGGGGGAGTCAGTACATAGCTGTAACCTTGCTGTTATAGTTAAGTTAATGTTACTGTTCATCAGGTCTGAATATTTAGTAAAGCTGAATAAGGAACAGTTACGTATCTGCCATAATCATTCAGATACGACTGTTACAGTTTTTTTTTGTGCCAGAGTTCCTCTTTTTGTTACTATACTTCAACTGCAGCTCAGCAAGGAAACACTGTCCAAGGAAACACAAAGAGGGAATTTGATGCTAAAAAGACTGTAAATGTGTCAGATATCCACTTGATATGGCTAACACAGACTGCTGAAGCCTCATATAAGCTTCACATCAACTTTTGAATGACTGTGTGGACACACTGTGGATTTTGGCCTCCATCACTTACATTGAAAGCACATTTGAAGGATCTTTTAATATCCAGTATGAACAGGAGAAATGATTACAGCGATGAAAACCTCTTTCACTGTTCATATGGGCACACAGAAAAATTGTGAACCCATCCTTTAATCTCTTGTCAATCTGCCAGCCAGTGTTCATGAAAGCTAGGTTAGCTGGCCTGGCTACATTAGCTTAGAAACAGAACAGTTATTAGCTGTCCTGATCATAATCTGATAGTGTGGACATTAAAAATAAGAGCGGATCATGATCTTGCAAAGTGTTTGGTCATGCCCTCAGCAATCTGCTTTTATACTGAGCATATCTTTTTTTTCTGATGTCCTGTCTTGGAACAATGTTCTTATACACAAGTGTACAGCCTTTGTTCATTTTAGGTGGTGCATTGAGACAGATTTTTTGAAATACATTTATCATCGCCACATATGTGATAAACTGTTGACAAAATGACAAGAACTAATTTATTATATTTGAGACAAGTAATAAGTAGAAGTTTACTGGTTGTATTTACTCTTTAAAGTCAATTCTATCAGCTTCTTTTGGCAGACTGCAGATTTGAGTGGCAGCCTAATTAATGTTCACAACTTGACTTCAACCTCAACTACTTCTACCTTTAATGTTAATGAGATGAACAGAAGAACATATGAAATGTTGGTTAATGCATTTGACACATTGTTACAGCTGAAGCCTATCAAATTTTGCACACTTTATTTTTCAAATACCTCCAAATAGTGGAGGTCATTACGAACTGTTAGGTTAATCGTAAATAATTTATTTGATAAGAATGAAAGTTGGAATGGAAGAGTCTGATACCTGAAATTAATGTAGCACAATCAGGTGATCGAGAAAACTCATCACTCTGTTGGTGTTATTGGACTGGCAGTCATAGAGTGATTCCAGAGATTTTTACTTCACAAATGATCACAGTCACAAATGACCTAGAGAGACAGCACATTAATCAGGCAATGGTCAAGTTTCATTTTGGCCAGTCATCAAGTTCTTACAAATTTAACATTAACCAGCTATAGCTAATATAATCTGCTGTGGATGATGTCATTACAACAGATGAGAATGACTATTAGCGCTGGCAAATGATAATAAGCCTCCCTGAATGTTTGTTTTTTATATATAGTTCTCTTTGCTAATAAAAAAATGGAGAGGAGATAAAATGTTTGATATTTGTTAGCATCAGAGCAGTGTAAATTGAGAGCTGGATCCAAAATAGAAACTAGCTGTCGGACCCCAAATCTATCTAAAACAGGCAAAAAAGCCTGTGCCTGAGCAACACCTTTCACATTAAACATGACAGTCATTTGATCAATTATTAATATAAAAATAGAGATGAGTGCAGCTTTGATGGTCTTTTAAGATGGAAGTGGGTTGTACATTTGTGAAACAATGCACTACAAGATTTCAAACCATTTCATCAACATGAAAAACCAAAATTCTGCCTCCTCTCTGACAAAGCGTGCATTGTTCCTCCAACTGCTCCTGCACCAACAGTCACATTTCACTGTAAGTAAAGGGCTGAGATTGTCTGGCCACCTTCTCACGCTCTTTGATATTCAAATGAAACACGGTGCTGCACAAACAGGGCCAGCGACCGGGGGGCCGAGGAGAAATCGAAAGGAATTTCTGTCACATGAACAGAGGGGCCCTGACATTTCACTGGGAGCGACGGGGAACAATGCGAGCACGTTGGTTTGAATGTCACGGTGGCTGCGATGATGAGGGGTGAGTTTGAGATTGGCCCCGCCCTGCTGGATGTGGTGTGGTGGTACCAGGCCAGCATCACCTCTGATGACACAGAGTAGTCCATCTCCTGACTCGAAGTCCCGGTTAGGTCTCACTGTAGCTATAATGTATTCCAACAGTGCTCTAGACCTGGAATTGTAGACATTCAGTCTTTTAGTCTGAGCCATGAAGACACCCAGACAAGCTTGTAAGTCCTCTGACTGGAGATAGCTTAATCCCTCTTCAGCAAAAGGAATTAAATAGAGCTTTGTAGGCTAGCAGGATATCGACAGGACACTAGCACTTTATATCCCTTCCTGAGAGTCTGGGACAATGGCAGGATGAATTTGAAAACCACACTTGGCCGAGAACGATCGACTTCCTTGACCAGAAAAGATCTTTTTTCAGTATCGCCCTCCCTTTTCCTCATCAGCTCAAATTCAGCTCGGCTCAAATTGAAGACGACATGAATGATTACATTCATCATATCCCACAATGAGCATTCATGCCCGTCCTGTGACGTGATCCACTCAGATAGCTGCGTGCCAGCAAGCGACGTGAGACTTCACCCCATCAGATTTCTGCCAACCGGAGCCCTGGCTGGTACCCCCCTCCCTCCTCCTCCTCTCCCTCCCCCTCCCCGGTGGCCTACGTGCAGACTGGCAGCATCTCAGCTCCAGCCTCTTTCTCTTCCCTACTAGATTCCGCATCCCCCCCTCCCCTCGCTGTGTGAGTTAACATCACCCCATATTACCCGTTTTTCACCGTCACAGTGTTTAATACGCGCTCAGGCACAATTGCATTACAAATTCAAACACACACAAACCGATGTTGGGAGTACTCACACACACACATGCACGCACTAACGCACGCGCACACACACACACACACACACACACATTGTGGGAGAGCTCCAGCCACATTAATGGTAATTGTATGCAGGCTGTGTCACCGGCAGCAGAATAGTCTCCAGTGCCCATTCAAATGTGTTTGAAAACAGTGCAGCTTCCCTTGACGATTCATCTTGTACCTATTTTCCTTTGTGTTTCTTTCCTTTTAAAACATACCTGAATGTCTTTTTAAACTTAGCGTGTCTATGGTTTGATCTTTTGTATTATCATTTCATTCACCATAATGTATACAACCCTGTAGAGTTAGCTCAGTTTTTGTAGTGCAAGGTTGAGTGTTGGGGTTACGCTTGTGTTAACCTGTGTTGCCTGAGTTCTACGATGGATGTTTATCTTTTTTTGTTTGTTTCTTATAATTACTGCTTAGTTGCATCCACTGGCAGTAACAAGGTCTAATCTTATTTCATCTAAGTTGTGTTGTGGTTATGTTCCAAAGCAGTTTTGTGTTGTATTTCCCAGGTATTTTGAGTAGGTGGTTCCCTGATGTTGATTGTTAGCAGGAAATGGAAAATGGACAGCAGTCTCTGAACTTTTGTTGACACACCTACCTACCTCAACCTCCCCCCTCTGTTAACTTTGTAGCTGTGTAATAATGTGCCCCTTTGTCCTGATGGACAAAAGTCACAATTACTCAGGCCACTAAAGGGCTTTGTCATGTGAAGGTATATTTGACGTTTTTGGCATTTGCTGAAACAACTGATGCTGTTTTTTTTTTTTTGTTTTTTTTTATGGGATGACCAGAATACAATCAGATCGGCCAACTCCAGGTGTGGTCTGGCTTGCGTTGTGATTGGATCTCAGCTAGGTGTAAAATGACATCTGTAGAGTTTGATCATGCTCAAGAACAAAATCTGCCTAACAAGTTGAATGGTCACCTGAATCTGCCTCCCTGTGAGAGCTAAAGCTACCCATTAAAAAGCTACACACAAGCCCTTCCTCTGCAAAGGAAAAATAAGTGGGTCCATACAGCAGCGTCACTTTGAGAGATCCCAAATACCATCTTATAATATAGGTAACATTAACCTATATACTAGCCTACACAGGACACCAAAATGTATCCTATGGATGTTTACAGCTGTCTGCATCTGTCACGTGACTCTGAGGCTGTAGCTGTCCTTCATGAGTATACTTCCCTGTCTACCCTTTGCATATTGAGATCCTCTCACAATGCAGGCAGAATCAAGATAAAGAGAATGCTTATTAATACCAGGTTTAAATGTAAAGGCCTGTGATCAGATGTCATCATTCAAAATAATGTAGCCAGACACACATCACATGTGACACGACCAGGTGGAAATGTACATTACATGAAGTGGACTGATGAAAAAGCCACTGCAGGACATAATAAGTTACGTGTCCAGCAGTGGAGTTGTTTAGGATTGGAGAACTGGAGAAGAAAGCACGGTGTCTGTGTTGCTCTGGTTTCAGCATCAATATATGATCTGAACTGGCGATTTTCCAGTAATCAGGTGACTACTGCTCTTCAGAGCCATCACCTTGTGGGATCTACTGTGAACCATTCAAGCACTCATCTCTGTTTACTCCAGATAATTACTGCGCCCTTGATATTATTAGCTCAGAAATATTTATAGCAACCACACATAGGAAAGGACTAAAAGGAAATGAACAAATGTAGGAGGCAAGTTAATAAATTAACACATGCAGCAAGCATGACAGAAAACAAAATGCAGACAATCAATGTAAATATGCACATTTTGTGCAACTGTCAAACATTAAACTACTAAAAAGGAAGACTGGTCTAAGTCAGAAGACTAGTTAGACGTAGTTTATTAAATCAATGCGCAAGTGTTGTAAGACAATGTTTTCATTAAATAGCAATGTCAAATCACCATTTCTTTGTAGCAATCAGTTAGAGAGTAACATTTACAGGCATAAAAAAAATCAAAGCTGAATCAGTCCTGATTGAGAACAGGCAGATCCTTGTCCATGTGTCCAGACACTTCTCAGCCTGCCTGTCTATCAGACAGTCTGATGGTAATGTGTGTCATGTTTGCGGGTCCTCATAAACCCTATGACTGATTCTGACTATGAATCCTTAGCATATAGCCCGCAGCTGCATGTCTTCTCAAGAGGAGGAAGAAAGCCTTGGATGAAAAGACTCACTGGAGTGTTGAGCTTTAGGTTAAATATCAACAGTCTGAGAAGATTATGGGCCCCCCTGACAGGTTTATCGCACGTATGTACAGGGGCCAGACTGGATGTGAGATGGGCTTTTAGTACTGGTGTGAGTCTGTTCACATTTGTACATACAGTGACAGTTATCTCAATGTGAGATTTATTAGGACACTGTTAGCGCTTTATGTGAATCACAGAACATCCATTAAGACCCTGGTGTGTCAGAAGACAGATATTCAACAATGTTTATGTAGTTATGCATGTAAAAAGCAGATTAATTACACTGGGTTTGGTCTTGCTGTAGGTGTTGGTGGATACACTCATTCCCATGTCAGGAAGGAAGGTCCTCGACTGCCATTACCTGACTTGAGGCCTTTATTTATTTATTTATTCATAATGATTATATGAAACTGGAAATTGATTGAGGTATATTTGAATTATTTATTCATTTATTTATTGTCAAATCCTATGAAAGACCAAAACCAGCAACGTGTTAATCCATCTCTCAATACTTTTTTCTGTTTGTCACACTCACTCCCGACCCACTGGTTCCTATTGAAGAAATAAATCTTTAACAGCTCACATTGTTTTATTAAAAAAAAGGCTCACTGTAGTTTTTAGAGTTTGAAACAGTGTGTATGTTCATGGTTCATTATGAAGAAACATGTCACCCAGTGTAACAGTGTGGCTCATAAATGTGTTTTTAATGGTTCTTGGACAACAATAAAGCTATATGGTACAGAGGAATCAGATATATCAGCCTTTGATACACATACAATACTTGTTAATAGATCAATTAATTTATGGTTTGGGTCTTTTGATGGGATATTTTGAAAGTGAGAAATAGAGAATGTGACCAGACATATCCTTTAATTGTTATTGACCTCAAGGGTGTAGTGTGCCAGTACAGCAGTACATAATAATAGCATAGAGTATCAAAGAGAAAAACAGAAGAAAAAGAATAGAGATATACTGTAGCGACAAAAAAAGTCTCAGTCTTAACTCAATACCAAGTGTAATTATTGTATTCCGACTGTAAAATGCAATTTTGGGTTTCAAATCCGCTCCAGTGAAACCAACGGGTGATATCACAACTCGCTATGTCCATCTACAGGCTATGGTCAGGAGGTTGCCATACTTGCTGCTGAGTTCATCTTGAATTACTCAGCCCAAATTGATTCACTACAGGCCTTTCTTCGATTTGTGAACTCTTTGCATTGCTGCTAAAAATATACACTGATCAGCCAAAACATTAAGACCACTGAGAGGCAAAGTGAATAACATTGATTATCCTGTTAAAATGGCACCTGTCAAAGGGTTAGATATATTAGGCAGCAAGTGAACAGTAAGTTTTTGAAGGTGATGTGTTGGAAGCAGGAAAAATGGGCAAGCATACAGATCTGAGAGACTTTGACAAGGGCCAAATTGTGATGGCTTGATGACTGGGTCAGAACATCTCCAAAACAGCAGGTCTTATGGGGTCTTCCCCATATGCAGTGGTCACTACCTACCAAAAGTGGTCCAAAGAAGGACAGACGGTGAACCTGTGACAGGGTCAAGGGGGCCCAAGGCTCATTGCTGCATGTGGGAAGCGAAAGCTAGCTCATCTGGTCTGATCCCTCAGAAGAGCAACTGCAGCACAAATTGCTGAAAAAGTTAATGCTGGCTCTGATAGACAGGTGTCAGAACACACACTGCATCACAGCTTGCTGCGTATGGGGCTGCGTAGCCGCAGACCAGTCAGAGTGCCCATGCTGACCACTGTCCACCGCCGAAAGCACCTACAATGGGCATATGAGCATCAGAACTGAACTATGGGGCAACGGAAGAAGTGGCCTGGTCTGATGAAACACGTTTTCTTTTACATCATATGGACAGCCGGGTGCATGTGTATCGTTTACCTGTGGAAGAGATGGCACCAGAATGCACTATGGGAAGAAGGCAAGCCGGTGGAGGCAGTGTGATACTTTGAGCAATATTCTGCTGGTAAACCTTGGGATGTGGATGTTACTTTGACATGTACCACCTACCTATACATTGTTGCAGGCCAAGTACACCCATTCATAGCAATGGTATTCTCTGATGGCAGTGGCCTCTTTCAGCAGGATAATGCACCCTGCCACACTGCAAAAATTGTTCAGGAATGGTTTGAGGAACATGACAAAGAGTTCAAGGTGTTGCCTTGGCCTCTGAATTTCCCTGATCTCAATCTGATTGAGCATCTGTAAATAAAATAACTTATTAAAAACAAACAAAAAACAAATACACATGAAGATTTGTGGAAGAATCAGTAGATTATTCAAACCTCTGATGGAAAACCATTTCTCCCTCGCTTAACCCCGCAGTCACTCACATCATCAACTCCTCACTTACATCGGGTGTTTGCCCTGCCGCATTTAAGCAAGCTCAAGTCACCCTGCTGCTCAAAATACCACTCAATCCAGCCCTGGCTGAAAATAACAGACCGGTTTCACTCCTGCCCTTCCTATCAAAAATACTTCACACAGTCTTTAACCAAGTCTCCGAATTCCTTTCTGAGAACAACCTGTATGACCAGAATCATCAGTCATTATGGAATCACTACATTCAGCTAGAGATGCTAGTCAATCCTCAGCTCTATTGCTGCTAGATCTGTCAGCTGCCTTTGACACAGTTAACCACCAAATCCTCCACTCCACATTCACTGAGCTTGGTATCTCAGGATCCACCTTCTGCTGGTTCATGTCCTACCTCTCAGGGAGACATTTTAGAGTATCTTGGAGGGGAGAAGTGTCCAAACCGCATGGCTTATCCAAGGGGTTCCTCAAGGGCCAGTGCTTGGTCCCCTTCTTTTCTCAAAATATGCCACCTCACCTGGCGCAATCATGTGCTCCCATGGTTTCTCATACCATTCCTATGCTGACTATACCCAGCTCTGCCGATATATCAGTATGGATGAAAGACCACCACCTTCAACTTAACCTCTGTAAGACCGAGCTCCGTGTCATCCCAGCCAGTCTCTCTATAAAACAAAACATCAGCATCCAGCTCGAATCAGCCTAACTCAAAGCCCACAAAGTCTGCCCGAAACTTGGGTGTCATGATTGATGACCAACTAACCTTTAAGGTTCATGTGGCCTCAATTGCTCGGTCATATCGATTTACCCTGTACAACATCCTGAAGATCAGACCCTACTTGTCTGAGCATGCAGCACAACTCCTGATACAAGCTCTTGTAATATCACGCATTGACTACTGCAAGACCTTACTGGCAGGCCTCCTCTCATGTAAGTTCAAACCTCTGCAGATGATCCAGAACACGACAGCACAGCTCTTCAACCAGCCCAAAACAGCACATGTCACCTGGATGTTCATATCCCCCCCACTGGCTCACAGTGCTCACCAGTTGCTGCCCACATCAAATTCAAAACCCTGATATTCAATTACAAAACAGCAACTAAAATAGCTCCTACCTACCTCAACTCCCTCATTCAGGTCTTCACTCCCTCCTGCTCACTGTGCTCTACCAATGAAAGACACCTGGTACCAATACCACATCAGGGCCCTAAGTTGCTAGCTACACTCTTACAATCTTACAATTTCATTTAGCAGATGCTTTTATCCAAAGCGACATACATCTGAGAGCTGATACAACACAAGCAGGGATCTAGTCAGGAGAGAACAACATGGATAAGTGCTATAAAGCTAAGTTTGAGTCCCATAGGTCATAGATGCCAACAGGTGGTGCAGAGAAGCAATGCATAGAGTGCAAAGATTTTTTTTGTTGTTTCTTTTATTTTGTATCTCTTCTCTTCTGTAGTTCCCCAGTGGTGGAACGAGTTGCCAAACTCTGTTCGATCCGCAGAGTCCCCCTCAATCTTTAAGAAAAGACTAAAGACCCAGCTCTTTCGTGAACACCTCTGCACTTGATGGACTGGGGGAAGGGAAAAAAACAAAACAAAACAAAACAAACAAAAAATCTTCTTATATGCAATCTATGCACTCTGTGCATTGCCTCTGTGCACTGCCTGTTGGCATCTACATCCTATTGGACTCCAACTTAGCTTTATGGCACTTACTCGTATTGTTCTCTACTGACTAGATCCCTGCTTGTGTTGTATCAGCTCTCAGATGTACGTTGCTTTGGATAAAAACATCTGTTAAACGAAATTGTAAATTGTAAATTCTAAAACCAATTAATATTCAAGACTTTCAATGCCTGCTTTACTCAGTGCTGGTTCTTGCTCTAGGTGGTGGCCTATGTCAGATTGGAAGATCCTGATGTCATCTGCTTCAGGTGTTCAGCAGCTGTCTGTGAACACTGGACTGGTCACATCATCCACTCAGAGGGTGTAAATGGTCATTTGTCAACGGACAACCACAGAAAGATTATGGAAATCATGGACCACACCTGACACCAGAGACATACAGAAGAGTGACAAATTAAAGGAAAAACCAGCACAGGTCTGAATGCTTGACCCTTACAGTGAGGGGATCCAGTAGCTCTGTTATAGGGAGAACCCAGTATTTGTATATATTTGTTGAGACAGAGAATTTATATTTGTATTTGTATTCGAATAAAAGTGGAAATAGGCGTAGAAATCCAGTTTTTGTTTTTTTTATGCTTTTAATTTTAGGATATTGAAGTGTTAAAATAAGTGTTTGTGAATTAACTATCTTACATAGGAGGTCTACACACCGGGTCTCAAACCTGAGTCTCCCAGATCATAGACAACTGTGCTGACTACTGAACTAAACCAACTGCATTACTGACATGCAGACAGACCTCTACTTATTTATATACCAATAACACAGAGACAGCACAGTGTGTAACATGTAGAGAAGAACTTCAAAGGTGATTCTTGCTTTGCACTTTCATTTATTGCCTATTTTTTTTACAACCTAACTTTATGGAAAGGAGAAGTGGAACAATAGGTTATGGATAGTCCCTTGTAAGCAGCTCTCAGACTCCGGGGGGTGATGGCCAAATAAGCAAATGTGTGTCATGCAGCAGGTTGATGTGACTCCCCTAGTTGAGACCTGCTGCTAGACGTAACAGCGGAGCAGAGGAGAGAGACTGAGATAGCTAATGTAACCAACCTGCTCGCTGGTATTTGACATGTTTTTTTTTTTCTTCCCAAAAACAAATAATTTTTAAAATATTTGTACCAAATAAATGTTTGTGCTTTGCTGAAAAACGTATATGTATTCGGGCACACCCCTACTATGTTATGCTGTGGGGGGCATTTTGCTGGCATGGTTTGGGTCCACATGTCCCCTTACAGGGAAGGGTCACTGCAAATCAATACAAAGTTATTCTGAGTCATCACCTTTATCCTATGAGGAAACATTTCTGTCCTGATGGGAGTGGTCTCTTCCAGGATGACAATGGCCCAATTCACAGGGTACGTGGGGTCACTGAATGATTTGATGAGTATGAAAATGATGTGAATCATATGCTCTGGCCTTCGCAGTCACCAGATCTCAACCTAGTTGAACACCTATGGGAGATTTTGGACTGATGTGTTAGACAGCGCTCTCCACCACTATCATCAAAACACCAAATGGATAGAATGGATGGAATATTTTTTGGAAGAATGGTGTTCATCTCTCCAGTAGAGTTCCAGAAACTTGTAGAATCAATGCCAAGGCGCACTGAAGCTGTTCTGGTGGCATGTGGGTGGTGGCCCAACACCTTACTAAGACACTTTATATTGTTTTTTCCTTTAATTTGTCACCCATCTGTATACATCCATCTGTTATCATGTCACTGAAGTTCAACACTTAGGTCATGTGACCAATGTGTGAATCTAAGATTAGTTTGCCACACACACTGCTCTGAAGTCATGAAATTTATAAATGAACTTTAATGCTCAAGAAAACAGTTTGCTGTGAGCTTGTATGGATTCATGGCCAGCTGCCTTTAGTATCTGCCCATATGTCTGCTGCTCTCTGGATGACCTTCAGCTACAGTATCATTATCCCAATCCGGTTACCCAGTGTGTTATAGTCCAACATACATCTGTGAGTAGGGGTGGATGGGAATCTATTTGCTGACTTAACCTTGGGGAAACATACTGGTCCAGTCAAACAGGCCTTTCTGACAGAATTATGACCAGATGCTGCAGCTTTTTTCAATTTGTTTTGAAGACTTTTCCCTCGTGTTTCCTCTCTGTAACACCAGCCTTTCTTTCTTGCCAGAGCCTTTTGATATAGGAGAATGAGAGGGTGGAGCTAGGTGAATTTCCTATTGAAGTTTATGACAGTAAACATTTATCCCATGTGTAAATGAATGGGATAGAAAATGTCTTTTATGGGAGCTTAATGTCTTCCGACATCCTCAGAGAAAGATACTTATAACTCACTTTTGCAATGCTTCCCTTTGAGTGTCTCAAAAGTTATGCATTGTCATGGTTTCCTCCCCTTGGCAAGGTCTTCTCTAGGGGAAGTGTAATTCTACACTCTTACAGTGGTTAAGCTACATTTTTGCATTGAATTTCCCATTGAAGGCTGAGTAAAATGTGCATAGTCGAAGAGTTAAACAAGAAAGTGTGTGTGAACACTGGTACCGATTTGATATTTGATGACCATATCAGAAAAATAGTAACTTAAGATAAACAGAGGCCTGGACACAGTGACAGCAGTACTTTTCTTGATGTCGTCCGACAATTCCCTATAGATTTTTAGTATAAAGCGTGTCATTTCTCATTTCCTTGTGAACAGGTGTTTCACCAAATTCTTTCAACCTTGGACTTCTGTTACCTGAATATGGATTTCAGCTGTATTACTACTGTAAAAGTTCCATACTTTATGAAATATTTCAGGGATTAAAGCAAAAAAAAAAAAAAATTGACTGAATTTTTTTTCAAGCTGCAGCCAAGTCATATCCCCCATCTGCAATTTGTAAAACATGTTACAGGTTACATTACTTGATGCCTGCTAAACAAATAACACTATGCAAAATTATGAGATTTCAGCCACTCACGCACATAACCATTGCTGCTGTTTCCTTAATGCAGCAATCAAGTACTCTAGACCAATAGTGTTTTAAGGGAAGATGCTTTTGAACAGCTTTTCTATTGCCAGTTTTTTGTAATTTAAATGCCACAACAGATAGTTTTTCTTTTTTCCAAAGCTTGTCTCAGTTTTTACTCTTTCAAATAATTCACCATCTACATAACCTTTCATTACATTACGTTCATAATTAATTAATTAATTAATTAATATACACATAAGATTAAGGGAAGACAACACACCTGAAATTGCTATATTTGTTCAGACTTATTTCATGAGTTTGCCTAATTTGCATAATTATGTGATAAAAATAAAGGTTATAATACAGAAATATATTGTATGGTCTATATCAATAAGTTTCATTCTAAAAGAACAAGATTTATTTTGTCCCTATTCAGCTGTGGTACCTGTTCTTAAAACACATCCACCCACACCCACGTTTAGGTTATTCAGAAATTTCACATAGGCTTGGCTATGTTGCAAATTGGGCCTACTAGGACAGAGAAAACAGATGATATAAAGTAGGGATGTCAATGATTAATTGATTATCAGTTAATTGCTGTTAATAATTCAACTGATTAAAAATATATTAACTGATAGTACAGAAGATGAGGGACATGCAGTGTAACTGTCATAAAATGTGTATATTTGCTGTAGTATGCTGTTACGTCACTAGGTGGAGCCTCTTATTTTTTAATGCGTTTAATCAGAACGGTATTAGAATTAGAAAATATATCAGAGTCCTGCACTACCCACACTCGGGCACCAAATGGATGACTCACAAAAAAAGTGGTTCATTGGTGATATTTTGTCTTAATTTTATTTCGTTTAGTTCGCTTCTGGGTAAAACAAAGAACATGCGGGTTGAATCACGGGTGTAAGATAATAAATATATTAACATAAAAATAAAATAGTAATAATACAACTTAATGTTTTAATTCTCTGACCACTGCACTGCATCAATCCTTTCTGGTCCTTTCCAAATCTGCTTTGTGTATCGGCTCTGTCTTCTACACCACCTGCAGCATTGAGGGTAGGCCAGACTGTGCTCTGTCCACTCATTTCTTAATTTTTTACCTCTCACAGGCTATGATGCTCACAGTGTTGCATCACTTGACTCAAGTTTTGAATTAAGTTGGCAGGTTGAATTAGCTTCAAGAGCTTCAACAACAGAGCTGTCACACCTGCTGCTCACTGGATCAGACCAGACCACCCCAACAGCGAACAGCAGCCCTGGATGACCTTGGTGGTAATATGCCCAACCAAGTAAAAACTCCGGGAGTCCGTTTCTTCAGGAAAGAAACTGACTTTTGCAAGTGCATGTCCCGGGTCCCACACAATTTTCCCTGATGAACCACTAAATGTTGCTGCTTATTCAGCCCCAAACCAACCTGCTTGCATGAATTTTCACTGGAGTACGCAGGACATCCAGCAGTTTAAGACAAATTATAGGAGAGGTACTTTCCATCACTTGTTAAAGTAACTTACTGGACGTCGTTGGAGGAGTCCCACAGGATAAAACTTAAATCAGGGCACCAGGGTGACACACAGACTGAACTCTAAATTATTGGACTAACGTTATCAGGAGATATTTTCATTGAAGATGTTTGAGGTAAGCTACTTAAGCTACATTATTGTACATATTTTGGATAAGAACTTAATGGGGTCTTGTGCTGCTGCGTCACTGGTTTGTTAGCTACTGCCTGTCTTTTGGTGCCTGCTCATCTCTATTTGAAGCCATTAAGCGAAGTTTCAGGAGCAGGACCACATCTCAACTATGCTACTTCCAGCAATCCTATAAATACCAACTAACCCTCTCCTCTTCTTCCGCTCTTGTATTATGCACCCCTCCCTCCCACCCTATTTCTTTCTTCCTGCTTCTTCCTCTCCTTTGCAGGGTCCCAATGAGGTCCGCTGTTGCCCGGGTGCTACAGCGGATTCCCCATGAGCTTCCCCACAACGCAGCCAGCAACCAGAAGAACTATGCACATCAATTGTTTTCCTTAATAAATCATCCAAACGTATTTTGTTGATGGTGTGGTCCTTGCTAGTGAAGTATGGTTAAAGCTGCTGCTTGGTCTGTTTGCTCTATATGGTTACCAGGTGATGCTGGACTATTTATTGATTTGAGCATAGATAGATTTTCAGTTTGTTTGCGTTAGTTCCTGTAATGCCTATCGATTACACTCTGTCTGAGTGATTGGCAAGTATAGCTATCTTTGAAAGCTTAGTGCCGAATGAGGCCCCCAATTTAAATAATACACATAAAAAGATTATGCAGCCTACGTGAGGCTTTATTTTAGGGCTGCTACTATTATTTTCTTTATCAATCAATCTGCTGATCTTGAACTGGCCACCTGGAAAATGAGAGCCGCTTCAATCTGGTGCGTTACTAACAGGCATGTTAACTGTGGAGATGTGCCGCTCAATATTATGAAAATAAGCAAAAAAATATTCATTCAAATTGCATTTCCTGAATTACCTTTGTTTTAAAATATATTATCTTAATTTCACATATGAAATGGCCCAAAATGATCACTTTAAACACACTGCTGCTTAACTGAATTAAAACAGTGCTTGAAATGATTCCATCTCATGCTTTCTGAGCCAAATTCGCGGTTGATCACTGTACGGTGATCAGTATGAGATGCTTCCACTGCACATGGCAATATGTGCAGGTGGCAGGACAGGTACAGTATTGCACGTCACAGGGACGGGGCAAATTGAAAATCAGACCTGTGCAGGACTGAAATATATAGACAATTTATAATTAAACATAACTACAGAAACAGGTAGGTTGTACGAGAATAAGTTACATCAATATATAGTATTTCTTTGACACATAGTTCTCATTTTCTCTACTGTTACTGGCAAGTAATAAGTAGCTATGGCTCAGTAAACTCTCACAAAACTTACAAAAATTATTAAATAAACTGAAAACTGTGAATTCACAGAAAACATAAAATGGCGGAAGCAGTCGACAAAGTCATGGCTTGAACTCTGATAACAAGCAGGGGCTTTGTTCACACACACACACACACACTTCACCATACTTGACAAAGCTTAACTCTAACTTACTCAGAATGTTACATGAACATTCTCTTGACACTAAAAACATGTTAGCAAATTATTACAACCACTTTCACAGTGTAAAATACTGACAACATACCTGAAAAACAGGGGGAAATAATCATGAGAGTGATAGGGTGATGTTTCCTCAGTTAGAGGATGTACTTGAATACTATTACTGAAAGGCTGTCATCTTACAGTTTTGACTTAATCATAGTCCAGTGCTATATGGATGTAGCTATAATGTTTTAATGTATGATAACATTATGAGATTTATGATTAATTGGCATTTTTGCCTGTCCATATAACAGTTGTCAGTTCAATTTTCCACATAAAAAATAAAAAATAGGAAATTGGATAATTTAATTCAATTTTATAAAATTGTATTTTTCATTCATCAGATCGATGTATAATTAAGATTTTGGAGTCATTTTTGTGATTTTCTATTTGTGGAATGTTGGATAGAAAAATGGAAAAACTAGAGAGGTTTTATTTCTTTTGCTGTCTTGGGCTGCCTGAGAGGGCGGGGTCTAGGCTCATGACTCAACTTAAGTCTGATTGACTGGTGGGGGCCGCTTGTCTTGCCTATCGTCACGACTGCATTCAAGGATTACATCCAGTCATGGCCGTATACGCACTTGCAGTAACCAGCCAAGTGACACAGGCAATACCAGTCAGGTGACCCATGAGGTAAGTGACTCCATAACGGTAGCCGCATTAGAGCTGGCTGGTGGTAGTTTAGTTATCCACTCCTATTTGGTGATATCATGTAATGGTCTTTGTCTAGTTTATAGGCTTTATACTTCGATCCATATGTTTCAGGCACCCGAGGAAAAGAACAGTGGAATCGAGGAAGTTACTTTTTGACTGCTGATTCAATATCCACAGGCGGTGAGCCAACCCTCTTGCAAGGAATCCCCACATCCCCCTGAAACTCCATCACTGACTGTGTGCAGCCGTAAAACTCAGCCACAGGCCAAGTGGTGCCAATGCCAAGAGAACTGTTTTAATGTGTGTGTGTTTAAGGAAAGGGGGGTCACTGACACGAGCCAGTTAGTGACATCCTTCAACAAGCCCGCTGGAGAGTTTGGGTGGTGGGTGTCATCCAGGGGCACCATGACATCAGCTGTTCATGCTTCACTAGC
The DNA here is from genome assembly GCF_910596095.1 of Thunnus maccoyii. Classification (NCBI taxonomy): domain Eukaryota; kingdom Metazoa; phylum Chordata; class Actinopteri; order Scombriformes; family Scombridae; genus Thunnus; species Thunnus maccoyii. The sequence continues at coordinate 33,517,984 of NC_056542.1, forward strand.
ACTAAGACTGGCATCACAACGAGGGTGACTGGAACTCGTTGACCCAAAATCAGAACAGGGAGGCCCCACAAAACACACACACACACACACACACACACACACTCAAATATACACTCAAAAAAATGTTAGCATGAGGGGCCCCTTTGATCACACCACCAAGATACGGTTTGGTTCTCTTAATGAGAAATGGATGTTGTGTGGGGTATTTGGGGTGGATGGATATAGATAGAGTTGCAATAGATATAATTTTACTAATATGCTTTCATAAAGAACTGAGAATCTGTCAGTCAATGTTGTGACATAGTTTGATGCAAGTAAAAGTAAAATAAAGTCCATGGCACATGTAGTCTGTGCTAAAATACAAGGCGGCTAGTGAAAAAGGTCTCAGAGGGATGATATAGTTTTAAATACAATAGATGGGTATTTTATTTTAGCAAAATAAAACTGTGCAACAAATGTAACTGCTCTCAAAAGTTCAGTCTTGACTTTCTCTTGAGCCAAAAGCTGTAATTGGACCTTGAGATTTTTTTTGTCAAATAGCCATTCTTAATTGTGAAAAGTGTTATTATGGACTAATTGATATATATGTAATAATAATAATTTTTAAAAGCCTTTCTAGTCCATTAATTGTAAATCAATCCATGTATAAAACTACAGTCCTTATACAGTATCACTAAATAGACAAATTAAATGACATAACCCAGTCAGCTGTCAGCTGAAGTGGGAATTCTGCTGGAATGGCAGGTTGAGTGAAGGTATGGATTGGATATGTTTAAGGTGAGGGTGAGTCACTGCCCTATACCTCAGGATACTATATAATTTACATTCAGCAGTCACTACTTCTGTAACAAAACTTGAGTGATAGGATGGGAAGATGCCAACTTTTGACACTTTTAGAGTGGTCAGTGACTTTCCTGTGCACTAGGGGGCGCTCTTATTTCAGGAAACCACAGGACTGACCAGGTCACAGCAAGTTAGATCACTGGTTTGTCACCAAAATGAGAAAGAAATCTCATAATGCTCTGCATCAGTCTCCACTGCGTACTTGATTGAGTTTCAGTCATGTCTTCATTGGTGACTGGCTTTGGAGCCAGTTTTTGTGTGTTGGGGTTGAGGCTGCTCCACCAGGACCGCCCTGACAGGAAGCAGCTTCATTGTCAGGGTTTGGGGATGTTTCACCTCAGACTGGAAGTGACTGCTCACTGGAACCCTGGAGCCTCTCAGTCTTCTCTGCTTCTCCCTGATTTCACTATCCAGTTAAGAAGATAAAAATTGAAAATGGATTTTGTGGTGTAAATCTACTAACCAACTGACCTATACAGCATGAATAAAATAGTTAGACTACGTATCATGTTTGAACACCTGTGTAACTGAAGTAATTATTTTGATCACCAATTTTATGATCTATGACCTTTTTATGCCGTAATCACATTGTTTTGTCTTAAGTAGATTTCTCTCCAGATCATGTGCTTTGTCTTGTGGAAGCAAAATTAGCCTCGTCAGTTATGAGAGGATAATCGAAAAAGGATATTTTGACATGATACAAATAATGACCCCAAATCTAAGATGTGATTGTTATAGAAGGGAAAGTGAGACTGACAAGGAGTGAAACTGATGTCACACAGGAGTCGTGAAAAGATCACACAAATATGTTATATAAGTTACTGATCACGCATTCATTCTCCAAAGCTCGCATTATACTGCGCATGTAATAAAGAAGCCTGGATTTTGAGACTTTTGTTTAATTTAAGATTTTCCACAAAGATGTCAAAGGGAGTCAAAAATGGGAGTAATTGCTTATTATTTTATGACTTAAAATAAAATGGGAATTGGGTCAATAGAACATGTCCTTTGTATTAACTTAAGTACATGGTCATCCCCTCCTAGTTTTATAATCTGTTAGTGCTTATCTGTAAACTGTTATTTTTAAATGCACTTTTGTTAGGATGTTATACCATTTTTTATTGATTTTGTTTGCACTCTTTTCATACATCATTTTTACGCTATATTCCTCCTGTTATCTGTTTCCTCTGATGTTCCTCCTCTACCAGCAGTAGATTTTTTTACACAATTTCACACGATACAATTAACCAAAAAAGAAGAACAATGGGGCAGATGCACGTTAAATCCTTGGATCCTTGGATTCGCTATTCCTCTCACACATGCGATTAATCACATGATCATGTGGTGAACAATGTGGTGACCATTCTCACATGTAATTCTCAAAACTTAATAAATATGAGTTCAAAGCAGACTTCTGATGTCAATCAATACTATGTGCAGTCTAAACTCACATGAGCGCATTATATCTACAAAGCAGTTTACTGGTATAACAACTGCAGGGCCACGGTTTCAATATGATGGTTTCAATATGATTCAAACATGGTTTCAATATGATTTTTCAGTCCCTAATGTGATTTGGTTTGTGGTCAGCTGCTGCTCCAACATCACGTGTGATTTGTGTGACAACAATTTCTGACTGCATGTCGGATTGCATGTGTTTCATGTTGTCATACTTTGTGTGTATGGCCCAACCCTGGTGTGTTTACCTGGCAGGCTGGTGAGGCATCATTTGCTCTCTGCAAAAGGAAATCAGCTGCGCACCTTGGATGTTATACAGCATTAAAAAAAGAAAAGAAAAAAAAGACGTTGTTAAAGAGGCTCTGTTGTCCGGAAGTTCTTTTCTGGCTCCTCTGGTCTGGACCTGTCACCTTGACTCTTGAGGAAGCCAGTAAATTTCCACTAAAGACGCTAATTAGACTGTGGTTAACTTTGTGTGACACCCAAGCTTTACACAAGGCTCTATATTCTACACCTCCTCAGCTGTCTGCTCAGCCATACAACTGTTCTGGGAGTCTCAGGGAGACTGTAGGAAATGATAGTAAATCGGTTAGAACACTCTGTGTGTGTGTGTGTGTGTGTGTGTGTGTGTGTGTGTGTCTGTGTGTGTGTGTGTGTGTGTGTGTGTGTGTGAAAATGTAGGAAACTCGACTTCAAAGCTTTGGAAATCTCCTGCAAGAGGCCGTCCTGCCTGATACAGAATGAGGCTCACCCCTCTTTCTTCCCTACTCAGCATGATCGAGGCATCCAGCTGTGGTGGTTTGATCTACAGCAGGGTATTGTGCGAGGGGAGGCAAATCCCAGTATGGACGCTGTCATGGATGGAAGTTTAGGAGACTGACACCACAGCGGGACAGCAGAGGAGAGAAGAAATGACTGGCTAAGTGAGAGGGAAAGAAGGTAAACTCTCACTCACTATAGCTTATGGCCAGTGAGTCCAGATTTGATCTTATAGAAGATGATGATGATGATGGTTTATTATTATTATCATTCTTCTTCTTCTTCTTCTTCTTCTTCTTCTTCTTCTTCTTCTTCTTCTTATTATTATTATTATTATTATTATTATGGTGTTATTAATAAAGACAAGCCCAGTCTGACCAGTTATACAAAACAGTCAAACAGTGCAGGGTCCAAAAAAAGTAGGACAAACTGTAAAACTGTGCTATTAATGACCACTGACCAGCTTGAGCTGGACACAGCAGAAACCAGGATTCTTTACTGGTGAAATGCAAGAAAGAATCTCATGCCAAAGATGAATGAGTTCCTGCAGGGGAAAAGGGCGTAACAAATTGTGATCATCTGAATATTTCAGGGTTTGATTTCAAGAAAAACTGTCACTATATATTATAGTATTAACCTTGAGTGAAGTACATAAAAATTGGACTCATTCTACTTCTCTCAAATTACAGTTCGCACAACCTGTTTTCTTCTTGAATATATTTGAATCTGTTGACCTCAATAAAACAGCAATTTTTTTTTTTTCAATTGTGCAAGAAAATATGTTTTGAACATTCAGGGCAATCTTCAGAGCATTTTTCTTCAATATATCTATCAAGAACTATAGTGAGTAAGTATAGTGTCATTAAAGAAGCACTTCTTCCATAAAATAATCAAACAGTAACATCTGTACATAATCACAGCACCACATAGTACTCAGAGGTATGTAGTAAACACATGCAAGTGCAGACACTATGGTAGTAGTGGTAGATGTAAGACAAAGCTAAAGCTAAAGATTTACAGGGTTGACGGCTGTGGGAAAAAGAGACAATGGAAAGGGTGTAGAGAATACATCAATGAACTGAGTGAGAGAGGATTCAAAATAAAATCTGAGAAAGAGGGCCTCTGCCCTGAAAAATCTCATGCAACATCTAGCACGCCTCGCCATCAGTTTGCCATGTGTGCCTCCCTGCCTACACAGCCTTGCTGCACAAAGACACATCAAAGACCCTGTGCACACCCTGCACTCTCTATGCGAATGTGAGCTCATGACAAGCCTCCTCCTTCATGTCTGCAGGGCTCCCAGACAGCTGTGGAGGAAAACCAGCCTGGAACAAGTGCCCCCCCCACTGCAGCCTCCACGTGGAAAGGTCAACGGACGTGGTCGGATACTTTGACGATGCGTCATTTACTGTGTCATTTACCGTAAGGTACTTATTTATTGCTGGAACACAAACAAAATGTGAAACATATTGGCAAAAACAGCAAGGAACCACTTGGCAACACGGTAAGGTATAAATCTAGCTGCCTCGTCGGTCTAAATCACAAAGTGAGGGTGTGACAGAGAGGCTTACACTGATGAGGTAATAAGACTCTCAGGGTTTGCATAAAATACAGGTTGGTATATATGGAGAGTTTTGGAAAACCTCAGTAAGTAATGAGAGTCTATACAGCTGTGCTAGCAGCTCTGTGAAGCTGTACTCAGCAGTTTAGCTACATTCAAATGTCAGCCTGCTAACATCTTAAGATGACAATGTTAACATGCTGATGCATAGCAGATAACCATCATGATCTTAATTTAGTATGTTATTATGCAAACATTTGCTGATTACAACTTACCACAAAGTACAGCTGAGGCTGATGGGAATGTCATTAGTTTGGCAGGTCATGAACCAAAGTATTGGTAACATTTTAATTTTGACCTGATGATGGTGCTAGATGAAGAGTTAAGAGATCCTGAAAGTTATTATAATTCATCCAATCCATCCAATTTTGAGGACAAAATTTGTCCTCACCTTTCCCTCTCACCACCAAAGTCATCCGGATTCATTGTCTTGGAACCATGAATGTCTGTTCAAAACTGTATGCAAATCCCATCAGTGAATGTTGAGATGTTTCACTGGTTAATTTACAACCAATTTTATTTTGTTACAGGAACACGCAAGAATTCACATTCCTACTGGATTGCCCAGAGAACACAACTTCAATCACAGTCTAGTTGTCATCCGAAGTGCTGTCTTCAGTATTTACTTGATTGTTGAATATGTGCTCCTTTCTGACTGTCAATGCGAACAAGATCTATGTGTGTTGGTGGAAATCATTATGTCTGGGTGTCCGGTCTTTGTAAGTGTCTGTAATCTTCTGGTGTGTTCTCAGCTTTAGTTTCTGAATTTAGCAAAACAGTTTTTTACTTTATGTGCCTCTTAAATGGATCAAAGGTCCTGTGATTTTCACATTTCCTGTCCCATTGAATGACGTCAAAGAAATTAGCTTCTGTTCCATCTGTGACTTTTTTGCCCACTCTGCATGCTTTTTCTCAGAAAAGTGATTTGCAGATTATGTAGAATACTATTTAAATAAAGGATCAGAGAAAATGAAATTGCGTGTAGTGCAGATGAGAACTGTGATGAAACAGTGACTAACAATGATTGTCATCTAACGTTAATGTTACCTCTGACGCCACAGCTGCCCCAAGCCTCAACCCAATCTGCAGCACCAACCTCAGCCCCAAGCCCCAGTCTCAATCCCCAGCATCTGGATCTCATTATAATATCACAGAGAGGAAGGGGGCAGTGGGAGACATGCATTCAAACAAAAATTCTGCTCGTCCAGAGCCAGAAGAGTGATCCTGGTTCTTTAAGAAGATGGATATACAATTAAAATAAGTTGTCTCAACCCTGTCTGAGACCTAGGGGATCAGTCTATTTGTTGGATCCTACTGAACTAGATTTTAAATATCAAATTTTTGCCCTATCTTAACCTATTGTTGGCACAACTGTAGATTCCCTTGTTAAGTGTGTGAAATTGGCTAACATTTTAAAATTCTTCTAGTGCATCCCCCAGCTTTAGTTGTTGGCCATCTTACATCAGAGCCGCGCCAAGCTGTGTGACCTCGCCCATCAGACTGCCTTTTCTCTGAAAACTTCCTAATGTTTAGTCTGAGAACATCTGTACAACAGGCTGCCTGCCATAAGGGCTGCCCCAACTGAGACAGACACGACGACAAATCACACCACAAAACACAAACTCTGCTGGAGAAGTCAGAATGAAATACAGCGATGGAGACATTAATGTGTGACAATTATGGAGCCTCCAGAGAATAAAGGCTTTCAAGAGTTTAAAGACATTTTACATGAATGTGCTTTGGAAGAATTTGATTTGACCAAAACTGTGCTTATTGATTTAGCACTTCCATATTTTAAACCTCAGAGGACACTCAAAATGAACACCAAGAATTGCCTGTGCTAAATGGTAGAGACTATGCTGAAAACAGCACCTCTAGACTCACATGTTGATAGGGACACAGAAACTCATCCAGGTAATGTGCAATCTAACACCACATTAAACAGTGAAACAGAGTTATTACAGTGTGCATTTCAAAAGAAAAAACTCAGAGGAAACGTAAGGCGGTCATTGTAAAAACTGGTGTTCCCCTCGAAACAACTAGTAGGACCACAGTTACTAACGCCCTGCTGTTGTATCAACTCACTTGTCAGATGATGGGAACACTGACCCTCTTTCCTCTCAAACCTTCATGAAAACAGACAAAGAGACTGACGATAATGATAATGGTGAAAGAAAAAACTGCATTCAAGGAAGAGGGAGAGTCAACTAGTAGCCTATAAGAAAGGAAAACTGCTTTCAGGACAGAGGGAGAGAAGAAAACAATGTGCAGCAACCTGCTGGTCCCAGTGATAGAAGAAGTATTCAGATCCTTAAAGTCACAATACTACAATATATAAATACTCCATTACAAGTCAAAGTACTATATTTACAGTTTTACTTGTATTATTATTACAGACATATTTCCTCATAAGTAAAATTTGAATGTTAATTTTAATAGATGTAATTTATGTAGCTATTGTTGGGTATTTTAATCTATAATGATGTGTCACATTTTATCACTTCATATATTTTGTAACAAACATCTTAATCTGTAAATGTGCTTGAGTATCAATATGAAGTAGCATAAAGAGCATAAAGTAGCTTACGGATAATGTTAAAGTAGCCTAAAGTACAAGTAGCCTACCTCACTTGATTAAATAAATTTAGTTTTTTGCATCAGTGAGCAGTTCATGTTAGAGAGGCAGAGGAAAAACCTGGTAAATGACTGCAGTTATGGAAACAATCAACCTCCTTAATATCATATTGTTAAAAGTAAACAAGTACATTTACTCAAGCGTTATGCTTACAGTTATGAGGTACATACATCTTACTTTAATATTTTCATTTTATGCAACTGTACACTTCTACTAAGCGACACACAAAATATACAATCAACAGAGGAAATATGATGCATGATGATAGATTAAACTGTCCAGCTGTATATAAAGAAGCTAAAATGAGCTCCACCTTGGCCAGATGTTAAGTAAATGTAAGTCAATTGTGCTAATAATACTTCTGCACTTTTACCAAAGTAAACTTTTGAATTCAGGACTTTTACTTTTAACAAAGTCTTGTTAGTGTGGTATTATTAGTTTAAAGCTTTAAGTACTTTATCTACCACCACCACTGACATTCTCAATTAGAGAAAGAGTGAAAATCAAGCACAGGAGGCCCCATGACTGAGTTTGCCTAGGGCCCCCAAATCACTAAATCCGGCCCTGCTCCACTCCATTCCACTCCAATAGCTCCACAGAGAGCTGCCAGAAAACTCCACACACTACATTTACAGTAAAAGAGGTGTGTTTGTTTGAAGGTCAGCTGAACAGTCAAAAGAATCTTAGGATTGTAATGATTCTTAAATATGCATGCTGTACTGTAGCACTTCCACAAATTAGCTTCACAGACCTGCTTCACCCTCAAACAGGACCTTTTTATCTCTGACAGCACTAGCAGATCTGTCCGCTCCGCTAATTCTGAAAATCACAGACAATGAATTATTGGAGGTTTGACACAGGAGAAACAGACTGTGTTAGTAGCATAGCAGCCTTTCTGTTGCTGGACTGTGATCAAAGGAGGGTTGGGGTGATGACAGCAAACACTGGGCCCAGGCACAGCCTGGACTGGTGTGTGTGTGTGTGTGTGTGTGTTGATGTGTGCATGTATATGCATGTCTGATACTGTATATTTATCTGTGTGTGCAGATGGATGTGCCTCAGTGTGTAAACCTCTGTGTGGGTTTGTCTCTGACAGACACGCAGACAGCAGGGCTGCGTACACACCCATGTATCGTTGTGTGTGAAAGTGAGTGCAGGTTGGTGCATGCTGCAGTCCAGCTGCAGCTGGTTTCCTGCCCCACACAGCTGAGCACACCCCCTCCCCCTTCACACACACACACACACACACACACACACATACACACACACACACACACACACACAGCCTTCCACTTCCACTTTCCCCCCCTCCTGGCTTCTACTGGTCCAACGGTGTGACAGCTCCAGCTTGATTCACCCTTTGCTGTCTCTGTTCAACTTTAGACTGTCTGTAACCTCAGATTACTAATGACACTACTACTGCTGATCATCATACTCAAAAATCAAATGAATACATAAATAAACACACAGGTTTTTATGGTCAAACACATTGTTACATTGCAATAATTACTGAAGCTGAGCCATCATTAAAGTTATTAGTAACACCTGTGCTTCTCCTGCTATGACAACCCTTACCAAAACTAGTACTAATACTAATAATGAGAAGTACACCTTTGATGCATGTACATGAGATACATTTTGGGAAGGTATGGGTTTGGGAAAGTTTGTATTAACTTATGACATACTACTTTCAAACTTTTTACAAATTTTAAGACAGTATTTACTTGAATACTGAGTGTATAGGGTGTATTGTACAGTCTTACAGACACTATACCTTTAGTTTACCTTTCATATACAGTACATACTAAGGATACACGTCTGGGAAAGGCTTATACTTGTACCTATACTTTTGACATACCAGTTAAATACTTTTTGCACACTTTCACATGGATACCTTAAGTTTACCTTTATACATACTTAAGATATACTTCAGAAAAGTGTACAGGACTAGATTGCTGTGCTGATACTTTTATATAAACTTTTGAATTACTTGTTAGTACGAGTTGCACACTTAAACACATTTTACCTTTAGCTTACCTTTGGGATCCACAGGATCTTGGTGGGACCAGTGACCTGAGGAAGAGCTGGCATGGGAATGTTCCCAACTCCTCAATATGACAAGGCCATGAGAGGGAAAGATAGAATGGAGGATGAGATGACCTGCAGAGCTACAGGCATAGGCCAGCAGGGGCCTGGGCAAGGTTGGAGTAGGCCATGGATCGGAAAATCTCATGGACAGACCTCTGGCAGGCAGAACCACAGTGCATTAAGTTCCTGATCTAGTCGGTATATGATTGTCCTGCCCAGTCCTTCAAATCTCTTCAGCTGTGTCAAAGTTTAGTCCCCAGACTGCCCATTGTGCCCAGCAAGAGGAATACTTGAGCACATTCTGAGCTCCTGCCCGAATATGCTAGGGCAGGTCTATTACACCTGGTGCCACAACCAGAGGCCATCAGCATCAGAATCAACAGCTGCAAACGAGCATGCCACTCCACACTGATGAGCTCTTTTGTGCAAGCAGGTGAACAGCCACAGGCAGGACCAGAGAAACCATCAGGGATCCTGGCAACTGCACAAGACTGGCAATTATTTGTGGACCTGAAAGAATCCACTCAAGTTTCCATGGTACATCATTGCAACTACCCTGAGGCCAGACATCCTCCTAGTCTCTGAAGCTAAGACCATCGTCTTACAGTGCTGTGGGAGGATCGTCTAAAGGAAGTACGAGAGGAGGGTCAAATATGAAGAACTGGTCATCGACTGCCAGAAACAGGGTTGGGGAAATCACTCTACAAAGCCTTGAACCAGCTGGGTATCACTAGAGTGACATCTAAAACATCACAGAGGCAGCAGAAAAGATGGCTCTGGATTAGGAGAGGACACCCATGGACAGAAGAAAATGCTACCTGAACACAAGCTGTGACCTGATCAACCGCAGCTGGATCACTGAGGGTTACATCAAATGTTGTAAGACCTGAAACACCTGATGACCCCAGTATACATCACTGAACAGTTGCATCTAAGGATGTATTCTACCAACTGATCTCATGGTAGTTTATTTGCTTTTCATACTCATGTTGGCTTAACGAATGTGTCTTTTTTTCTCCACTCAGTTAACTCAGTTTGTGAGCCGGTTTTCATCAACAAATATTTCAAATTTCTAAGGCAGAAATTTGGTGGAGCAGTGTTCCAAGAATATCAATCAGTATTTTACAAAGATTTGCATATATAACAGTGCTTAACACAAATTTAATTTTCCCATAAGGGGCAGTGTAGTTAAGTTCAGCACTGAAAACCAACCACCAAAAAGCATGAAACATTTGTAATTTTTTTTTTCTTAATATTGTTGGAGCATCACAAACTCAAGTGATTTCATATTTACAATAATTACTTCCCACAGTTTATACAGATATGTGCATACTGTGTATCAGAGACCTTGGTAAAAGATATACTGTATAGTCTCATGTTATTTGTATTACCTTTCCCAGTTTCTCATGGAGTCTTTACTATTGTCAAAACCTCCTACAGTGAGAGATATTAATTTCCCGGTGATTCACTTTAAATCGTTTGTGTTTCGTAAAACTGAATGAAATCAAAAAGTGACAGAAGGAAAGAGTTTGAACTCTTCTCAGGATAACATTCCTGGCAGAACTGACATACCAGTGTCTGCTTTTATTCTCATCAGAGGAAAACCTTTGATCTGTCTCTTTCTTGGCTTCCAGTACATGCATCAATCCCATGCTCTCACCCTGTGGTTGGCTCACTCAGGTTCATCAAGTGCAGCAGTGGTTTCTAGCTGTCAGTGGGGGTTAGAGATATAAACTCTTCCCTGGCACTAACCAGAAGATGATGATTTGCAATCAAACATGCAAGTACAGACATGGCTGAAATTATTAGTACCCTTGAATTTTATTAAAATAATGCACCATTTGCCCTGAAAAGTGTTGAAAATATAACATATTTTATTATCAATGCATGTCTATGTTTGGTTTGCAGTGGGACAAAACAAAAAGTTGTGAAAATAACTGAATTCATGCTTATTCTACAAAGACATTCTAAAATAGCCTGGACAAAATTACTGGTACCCTTTAGAAGGAAGGATTGCTTGAATGATCAATAAAGAACCAAGGAAAACTTCGATACAGATCCAAGCTGATCTCTAGGTTCAATGTACAATAGTTTCAAGTCGCACCATCCATCACTGTCTGAATGAAAATCGGTTCCATGGTAGAAGACCCAGGAAGACCCCACTTCTAAGAGTGAGACACAAAAAAGCCAGACTGGACTTTGCCAAAATGCATGTTGACAAGCCACAGTCCTTCTGGGAGAATGTGCTTTGGACAGACGAAACATAATTAGAGCTTTTTGGTAAATCACACCAACCTTATGTTTACAGAAGAAAAAAATGAAGCCTTCAAAGAAAAGAACACCATGCCTACCTGAAACATGGAGGAGGCTCAGTGATGTTTTGGGGTTGCTTTGCTGCCTCAGGCACTGGGTGCTGTGAATCTGTGCAGGGCACAATGAAATCAGAAGGCTATCAAGGCATTTTGGAGCGAAACATACAACCCAGTGTCTTAAAGCTGTGTATTAGTCGCAGGTCATGGGTCTACCAGCAGGATAATGACCTCAAACATACATCAAAAAGCACCAAAGAGTGGATGAGAAGAAAATGTGTAACTGTTCTAAAGTGGCCTGCTATGAGTCCTGATGTGAATCCCATTTAACATCTGTGGAAACAGCTGAAACTTGCAGTTGGGAAACAGCATCCATCAAACCTAAGAGAACCTGAGAAGAAGAGTAGGCCAAACTATTCTCCTTAATAGGCTCAAGCAATGGGCGGGCATGACCGGGACTGCCCTTAACTGGTTTGCCTCCTATTTGTCAGACAGGAGCTTTTCTGTGGCAAATGATAATTTCATGTCCTCATCTGCTCAGTTGTCATGTGGTGTACCCCAAAGTTCAATCCTTGGTCCAATTCCTTTCTCCCTGTACATGCTTCCCCTTGGTTTCCTAATAAGTCAATTCAAGTCAAGTCTTCCTAATTAGTGTATGTCTTATCACTGCTATGCAGATGACATACAGCTATACTTTTCTGTCACTTCAAATGACCTGGGCAAACTCTCCACCTTGCAAGAGTGCCTAACAGCTATCAAGGACTGAATGTCAGATAACTTCCTCCAACTTAACACTGACAAAACAGAAGTCCTTATTATAGGCTCTGAGAGCATTTCTGAAGAAGTACAGCAGTGTATTGGTCCATTAGCAATAAATGTTAAGCAAGCCTCAAAAAACTTAGGAGTCTTCTTTGACTGACACATGAACTTTGAGTGTCACATAAAGAAAGTGGTCCAGTCCTGTTTCTTCCATCTAAGAAACATTGCAAAAACTCAAAGCTATATTTTCCTTTCAAGATCTGGAAAAAATAACTCATGCTTTTGTGTCCTCCCATCTTGATTATTGCAATTCATTGTTCACAACCCTGAGTCGCTCTTTTGTGTCTTGGCTCCAGTTGGTCCAAAATGTATCCACCAGACTGCTAACTAATACACAGCGTAGGGCACACATCACACCAGTGGTGGCCAACCTACATTGGTTACTAATAGAATGCAGAATTGATTTTAAAATTCTTTTAATTACCTATAAAGTACTACACGGGCTGGCCCCACTTTATATCTTTGAATTATTGTGTCCCCTGGCCACGGTGAGATCACTGAGGTCTACTGACCAACGCCTTCTGGCTGGCCTGAAATCTAGGCTTAAGACCAAGGGTGACTGTGCTTTCGCGGTTGTGGCCCCCACCCTCTGGAACTGTCTTCCCCTAGTAATAAAAAATGCAGAGTCGGTCCATAGTTTTAAGAAGCTCTTAAAAACTCACCTGTATCATAAGCACTTTATCTTGTCATATGTGATTACTCTGTGTTGATTTTACTGTTTTTATTGTTATATCTGACTTCTGTGTCTGCCCTCTATGTAGTTTTTATGGTTTTATTGTTTTCATATTGATATTACGTGTTGTTAAACTTTTTATTTTACTTTTATTTTTCTCTCAATTGTTTGCATTGCACAGCACCTTGTAACTCTGGTTTTGAAAGGTGCTTTATAAATAAAGTTTATTTACTTACTTATTTACTTATTTACCACTTACTTTGTACTTACTTTGTTAAGGTCTTCAGTGACATACACCTAAACACTGACAGTGACAAAATTACAGTATTAGTATTACTAGATCTCAGTGCCGCATTTGACACGGTTGACTACAACATATTACTAGACAGACTGGAAAACTGGGTGGGACTTTCTGGCACAGTACTGAACTGTGAACTGGTTTGAATCCTACTTAAAGGACAGGGACTACTTTGTGTCTATAGGTAATTACACATCTGAGCGGACAAAAATGGCATGCAGGGTTCCCCAAGGCTCCATTCTGGGTCTTCTTCTGTTCAACATCTACATGCTCCCACTAGCTCAGATTATGGAAAACAACAAAACATGTTAACACAGTTATGCAGATGACACACAAATTTACATAACCATATCACCAGGGGACTATGGTCCAATACAAGCACTGAGTAAGTGCATTGAACAAATCAATGATCGGATGTGCCAGAATCCTCTTCAATTAAACAAAGACAAAACTGAAGTAATTGTTTTTGGAGATAAGGAAGAACGATTAAAACTCAGAACTAAACTTCAATCAATAATGTTAAAAACTACAAACCAAGCCAGAAATCTTGATGTAGTCATGGACCTGTGGCTGAATTTCAACAGCCACATTAAGACAATTACAAAGTCAGCCTACTATCACCTAATATATCAAGAATTAAAGGACTTATGTCTGAGCAGGATTTGGAAAAACTTGTCCATGCATTTATCTTCAGTAGACTTGACTACTGTAACGCTGTCTTCACAGGTCTCCCTAAAAATCAATCAGACAGCTGCAGCTGATTCAGAATGCTGCTGCTCGAGTCCTTACTAAGACCAAGAAAATCTATCATATCACTCCAGTTCTCAGATCTTTACCATGGATTCCTGTCTGTCAAAGAATTGATTTTAAATACTGCTGTTGGTTTATACAGCTGAATGGTTTAGGGCCAAAACACATTTCTGATCTGCTGCTACATTATGAACCATCTAGACCTCTCAGGTCATCTGGGACAGGTCTGCTTTCTGTCCTCAGAGTAAAAACTGAACATGGAGAAACAGCATTCAGTTTTTATGCTCCACATATCTGGAACAAACTCCCAGAAAACTGCAGGTCTGCTGCAACTCTCAGTTCTTTTAAATCAGAGATGAAGGCTTTTCTGTTTGCTGTTGCCTTTTATTAAACCAAATTTGAGGATTAATATTTTACACTGCACTGTAACTTTTATTCTCCTGTTTTATGTCTTTTCCTTTTTTAGCTTCTTTTTATTTCCAAATTTAACACTTTTTAATTGTATTTAAATTTCTTTTTATTTGTGTTGCTTTTATATTCTGTCTTGATGCCTTTTATGCTCTATGTATACAAATAAACTTACCTTGCCTTGCCTTACCAGTAGAGAAATGTAGAAACCTGTAACCAGAGTTACAGAAAGTGATTGACTGCAGTTATTGCTTCCTACAATAACTACAAAATATTAAGTTAAGGGTACCAATATTTTTGGCCATGCTATTTTCATTTGTTTTACTGTATTAAATAAAATGTTATGGTGTAAATCAAAAGCAGTATTTCTGTTATATTCAATGTGAAATAATGAGTGAATAACATATACTTCTGTGAGTTTCAACTTAATATAGAGAAAATGTTTTTTTACAAAAAGGTGGAAGGGTACCAATATTTTCGGCCACATCTGTACTTTCAGTGCAGACATTTTACAATGTGTCTATATTCAGCTGTGTTTTTCAGTCATCCATTACATTCATGATAGTTTCTTTTAGCTATGAGTACGACTTTCCCCTGACCCTAACCATAGAGGTGGCTGATCAGAAAATGCTCAAGCTGTATGGGTCACTTGGAAGGCAATGATAGACAATTTATTTTGTTGTTGTAGGACTTGAAAGTTGCAAAGTGTATTTTTATGCTTTAAGTCTATGTTCCAAAACAATAATCCAATGACAGCTCTGCCATTTTACCTATATAAAGCCAGTATATTTAAAAAATGCATCAGAGGACTGCACAGGACAAATAGGGGGCATACCAACAGTGTGTTACATGGGAGGTAAGTAGACATTGACCAGAGTGGATTAAGACTGACCACCTCTCAGTGTATCATGAACAGAGGTATAGAGCTGGTAGTCAGAGCTAACCAGCCATGAGCAGCTGTTGTCAGATTCTCTGTGTCTCTGCTGGAAACACAGAGAGTCCACTGGAACTTTGACTGTCTCTAGAGGGACATTCATGGTTCCTTGTAAAAAATTCTGTGTGGTACCTGTGTTGTAGCTGAGCTAGCAACTCTATTATGAGAGCTTCTCTCATGTGTGTGTTTGTCTGTTGAAGAGTGTCAGTATGTAGCTGTAGCCCTGCTGTTTGTGTCTGTGGGGGAGTGTCAGTACGTAGCCGTAGTCATGTTAATACTACTGTCGTCAGTCCTGAATATCTTGTTAAGCTCTGAATATAGCAGTTAGTTATCAGCAAGCCTATGTGTTGTGTGCCACAGAAAAGGAATAAATCTTTGGGTTATTTGCATAACCATGGTCAGGCTCGGACTGGCAATCTGGCAACTCTGGTAAATGCCAGATGGGCCGGCCTACCTAATGGACTGCAAGACCACCAGCAATGTGGAAAAATTGTGGGGAAAAAAATCAACCTTTTGGCTGTGGCCCACTTGATATTGGAACTGTGTAGCAAGCTAGGTCACATGGCATCAATATTAGAGATTAAACAAGGCAAGGTTTGCTAGAATAACAACAACCATGACAAGGAAAGGTAACATTAGATACTGCTATTTTGATCAATATAGCTGTCTATACAAGCTTGTGTTTCACTCTCACTATATACACGTAAATGGAGTCTATTTTCCTCGGTTTTATGTGTGTAATTACAGTCATTGTGTATTGGGCTCCGAGTGCTCTGAGTGACCTACATTGAACACGGCACCTGAACACCTCAGGTGTAGACACACAGACGAAGCACTCACTGCTGCTGCTCTGCTAAAGGGGCTGCTCAGGCTACGCCTCCCGTGAGTCTATAATATTCTGTCTCCTTTTTTTAAAAAAAGTTTCTTGTTCACATTTATTCAAAATATCAATGCCACTGCTACACAAAATCCTGTTAGTGTTAACATCAAGGCGAGAGTGTTATTATGGCTCAGCTGATTAGTCATGTTCAATTTCAGACACATTTCAAGATCATCATTAGGCTATAGGCCTATAGGAAAGCTTTTGTCCAGTGTGAAGTTTTGGCTATTTTGTTTCATGATGACAGCATTGCATTTTGTCATAAACTACATTCATGACATATGATTATGTCATATTTGTTTTATTTGTGAAGTTAGGGATTGTAGCATAAGTGCACTGAGAGCTGGGTTGCCCATATCAATTGTAAAATGAATAAAATCCTAAGTGTGCCCCTTGGAGTGCCAACTTTTCCTGGGCTATTTCTTGGCCATTTATTTATTAAATTATTTTTTGAATCACTGTAAATAGCTACATCTGCTGTTAGGGTACCAACTTGATATCTATTATTTACCCTATAAGTTATAAATAGCCTGATATTGCTTTATGCAACTCATAAGTGCGTATGTTGGGGAAAAAATGGAGCCAGTCCAGATGAAAATTGCCAGGCCGAATTTTGTTCCCAGTCTGACTGTGACCACGGTCCTCTGAGTAGCACATCACCTCTCTATCGTCTCTTATCAGACTTTTGTGTTTATTTTTGAAATTGTTTGTATATTATTTTAAGTAGTACTCAATTTTTGCTAGTTGTAACAAGCAAACCTCAATGATGTGCTTTGCTTTTCAAAGTCCTTTGATGAGCATGTACAGGTGTTGCACAGGGTCCTCCAAGCCTTACAACACCACGGAGTAAAACTTAAACTGAAGAAGTACAAGTTATTCCACAAAGAGGTCCGATATGTTGGCCGACTGGTGTCTGCTGAAGGGATGAAAATAAACACCAAAGACCTGGAAGCAGTATGGGCACTGACACACAGAACACCACAGACAGCGGGAGATGTCAGGCAGTTGCTTGGATTCCTGAGCCAATATCGAACATATGTGCAAGACTTCTGCCATATAGCCAAGCCCCTGTATGACCTTCTTCAGGCAAAGCCCAAAAGACCACAGCTCAAACTGCCACGAGGAAAGACAAAAGGTTCCCAGCAGTCCTTCTGAACCCCGGTAGAGTGGAATGAGGGACACCAACAGATCCTCAAACATCTGGTAGACATGCTGACCAAACCCCCAGTGCTGGCATCCAGATTTCAGTCTCCCTTTCACACTCCATATAGACACTTCCCAAAAGGGTCTCAGTTCAGTTCTTTATCAGAACTCATGTGCATTGACTTCCTCCACTTAGAAGCTTGTTGGGTTGGATGTGAGTACATTCTGGTAGTGGTAGACCACTTGGCTTGGTTCACATAAGCCCCACCAGGAACAAAGCTGGCAAGCCGGCTGCTGACTGGCTTTTCAAATATTTTATCCCCAGATTCTGATATCCCACCAAACTCCACCATAACCAGGGCCAGGAGTTTGAGAACGAACTGTTCAGGACACTCATGCAGTTATCCGGTGTTGGTCACTCTAGGACCTTCCCTTATCACCCCCAAGGCAACCTCGCTGAGAGACTAAATCGCACCCTGTTGCAAATGCTTTGGACCCCAAGAAAGAAAGAGGAGAACTGGAAAGACCACCTGCCCCATGTGATACACACATACAACTGCACAAAGCATGAGGCTACAGGCTTTTCCCCGTACTATTTGTTGTATGGCCGTCACCCATGCCTTCCTGTTAACCCTTTCTTTGGCCTCATGGCAGATGAAGAAGTTGAGACCCCAGGAGGATATGCTGGAAAATGAGCATCTAAAAAAGTAATCCTGGAGACAAGAGGCCTTCCCATTCACACCCTGCACCGAAACCTGCTGCCACAAGTGAACAGCTTACCAGTAGAGCCATCCCAGTGCCCTGTCAGTAACACACAGTCACAAAAGAGAGCAAAGAAGCTCTCAGAACCCCTAAAGACCACAGAACAGATGCAGAGCCCAGATACGAGTGACTCTGAGGAAGAGGAAGGTATGTCCCATCACTGGCTATGGGTACCTGTGGGAAACCGAGGAGTTGAGACTAACGTACAAGATCAAAGTACTACCTGTGAGTTACAAAACAAACCTGAGCAGAGTGAAATCCACCTGAGAGACAAGATCCGTGTTGAACCTGAACAGAAAAAGGACAATATCACAGGTGAGGAACAGGGAAGACACAGTGAGAATGAACATGACATGGATCAGCATCAGCCTAACAATGACCAAGAGCCATAGGTTAGGAGGAGCCATAGGTTGTTACTGTGATACTAGTGTTGGAACCTGTAACATAAGCACACACACAATGTGCATTATTGGAAAAATTACCTGTATTAATTATCAACATTATCATATGCCAACATAGACATATGTAATTATGTGAACAGTGTAAAAAACTTATTTAGTGTGTATACTCTTTAGGCAAAAAAATGTCCTTGTCCTCAAGCTTTATGACTCAAATTCATGGACGTATCTTGACAAAAGGGAAAAGGACACTGCAGGAACATAGCAGAACATGATGAGTTCTGAAATCAGTCAGAGTTTAAGCAGATAGCAGACAGTGAAACCAAACTTAAGTCACATCATGATTGGATACATTGTTTGAAGTGCTAGTACTCCAAAAATTATATAAATTTACAATTATAAAAAATTATATTGTCTATGTGTAAACAAGAGTTGGGGAATTAAGAACAAAAAGCTGCTGTTTAAACATGAAGTTTATATGCTGACTTGATTCCCAGGCAATTATTCGGGGTTTGGCTGCGGTATCACTCAGCTTTACTTGTCTCGCCACAAAACAGAGCCAACTAAGCCAACATGTCTGGTTTTATTTATAAAGTTATACAGTGATTAAATCATTGTATACTAATGCATTTGAGAGTAGTGTGGATTGATAACAGATGTCTTAAGAATCTATTGACATAACCACACATTCTCTGCCCTTTATTTGCATTAAAATATTATCTGATCTTCTTTAAAGAACGGCTGGTTAATTTGATTCATTCTGTAGCACTGTGGCTGGTCTGGTGAGTCTCCAACCTTGGAAATTGGATAGTTTAATTGATTTTGATTGATACATTTGATCACATTACATTACACATTACATTAAGCTAACAAAAAAATTGGATTAGTTTCAGTATCATATTGATGTGTTTTATTACTGTTGTTATGGATTTGAGCAGAGCATGTCCCATATTGCTCTTCAGAAGCTTTTCCACCCAAACAGGATTAAGTCTCTGATTAAATGTCAAATCCTTTTGAATGAAAAAAAAATGTTGGAATGAAAATATTTAAAATACAAGTCCTCTAAACTAAACACCCAAATATATTGTTTGTTATTGCCCTCCAGATTGGCAGATACTGTATGAGCATTTTCCGATCTGACGCCATGACATCATTTGTCTTTGCCTTTAAAAACTGTTACAAATCACTGTGTTTTGATGTGACAACGCCATAGTTAAGGTTTGGTTAGATTTAGACACAAAAACAATTTTGTTATGTCTGGGGAAAGATTATGGTTTGAGTGAAAATGACTACTTAGTTATGGTTATGGGACCTTGGTTGTCATGGTTACAGTCACTAGGTTATGTTAGGGAATGACACTATCATGGTTAAAAGAAACCAATAAAGGAAACAGAAAGTGAACAGTTTACTACTCCCATGTTAAAGTCTGATGTTTTGTTGACATATCAACTGGTCTCCTCGTCCACCTCTCCTCCTCCCTTTTTTTTTTTTTTTTTTTGGCATTTACTGAAACAACTGATGCTGTCATTTTTATTCGAATGAGAGTCTCTTAAAATGAAGACATTCAGCACAGAATATCAACTGGCCTTTTGCAGCTTCATCCCATCCAAAAGAATATATCAATCAAACACAATTAAAGACCATGCGATATAGCTGGAAGCTCTGGAAAAGGGTAATAAGTGAACCTTGAGTTGGGATAGTTTTGTCAAATGATCTATAGTATATTTAAGTTTTTCTGACAAGCAAATTTTTGTGGTTGTCTAAGTTAAGACTATTGTCTTAGAGAAGTGGATGTTGCAGGAAGTTGTTACCAGGCGTTCAGATGTTTTATGAAATGTGAGGGGCTGCATTGGTGAGTGCTGTCTCAGGTGGGATGATGAAATACCCAAGACTGGTTTGAGGAATAGATCCATGAGTTTAAGGCATATCACATGATAAAACTACAAGGAAGGATTTTCAAACTGGAAATATACCCGACACCAATAATTTTATCCTTCATCTTGGTGAATGTGAGGTCCAATTACAGGATTTACATTACAAAATCTATAATCTACCAGGAACATGCACTTGCACACATTTTATTATCCAACACAGTGTGTTGCTGAGTAATGTTGCATTGTGTTATGGTACAAGCTGAGTTAGGTTCATTTCACATGCTCAAGTTGGTTTGTACAAGGCCTTATGGTGCAGCTAAACTCAGGGAGGTCATGATGGATGGTTAAATGTACAAAATGTATGAATTTGACACCAGAGACTGTGGTTCACAACTTGTCTCCTACCAACAGTAAACTTTGGTTTCTTTGTACCATGATCACCATCTTTCCCTAAACTTAACCAAGTGGTGTCAGTTGTCTTAACATAACCAAACCATAACTATGCTGCTGGAACATCAGGAAACAGTTTGAATAAATTTTGAAACAGTCATTTGACAAACTTGTCATTGACGTAGGAGGACTTGTCGGATCAGTTTATGTTGTTGCTGACTTACCAGTGACTCTACAAACGTATCCTGAAACTGACCTTAAGAGAGGTTTACCACTTTGAGTGGCTTGCTGTAGAAAGTCTATGAACCTCTGCATTCTTTAGACCATCACCCTCGTCCTTGTATTCTGAGGATGTGGTTTGCTACATGGTTGTGGCTCTCTGTGTCCTCCCTGTATTCACTGGACAACATCTGTTTCTGTCAGCAGTCAGTTCTCTCACCCAGTTTGTCTGTTACTCTACTTTCCTGCTCTTAGTTCCTTTTCCCACACTGTCTTTGTCCTTCTGTTTAGCCTTTAGCTCCATGCAGCTGTGCTACATTTTTTTTCTAGCATAATAATATCCTTTATTTCCTGTTGTGTTGTGAACCTTTGTTTTAGTTGATCTCACCCTCTGTAGACTGAGGGTGACAGCATCCAAAGGCAAACCTCTCTGGTCATCCCACTGCAGCATTGCAGCCTGGGGGATTTAATCAATAAATTTACTCTGCAACAGGATGTCAGGTTGCACAGCTGTCAGGTGCAGAATGGCTCGAGAAGGCTGAATAAGCTTACCATAGTTCCCCTATTCACCGCTTCAATGTTTCAGCCTGTATCTACTAGATACTGTCAATAAAAGCAAAAAAGTGCAAGAGTCAGGGTTTTTGCACTTTAAAATTGCGGTAGAGTGATAATTTCAGAGTTGCGAACTGAGACATGGGCACAACTTGGACTTGGGATATAATGTTTTTTCATGCTGTATTAATTCCTTCCATTCATTCTGACCTTGTTCTAAAATATATTCAAAACTGTATCTGAAGTTAATATGATGCCTCAGCAGATATACTCAATCATGACTTAATCAAACTAAGGGACTATCTTCCAAAGTTACAGTCTTTTAATATAAAATTCCTTCCTTGTGTTTCCACGGACACTGTTTCCATGCTGAGCAGTGGCAGAGGGACAATAACCCAAAGTGGGAATTTGGTACAAAAAAGACTTTGAAAAATACCTACTTGACTTATTTAACTCAGACAGCTGAAGCCTTATATCCTGTAAACCTTCATATACAGTATTTCTCCTTTATCACTTGTATTGGAATCACTGTGGGAAAGGATCTGTTAATGGCCAGTATTAACCGGAGGAATAATTATTGCAAACAAAACCTGTTTCAATGTTCATAGACACACCTGACTATTGTTTTAAGACAGACTTGACTTGTGAACTTATCCTTTAAGCCTTTAAAGCAAAAGTGTGCAAGTCTACCATTATGAGATTGAAAGGTAGATTGGTGCTGTGTCAACAGTAATGCCACCATTTCACTAAACTTTCTAGTGAAGATGAAGTTGAGCATAAAAAGATAAGGCTTGTGATTTTCAATATTTTTCTTATTGCCAACAAATCTCATGTGTACAGCCAAACCAACAATGAATTAATCTTATTACAAGTACTTTGCATGTATCTAAAGCCTGAGATAACTTATTCCTGTGTCATAGAGCTCCATTATTGCTGATAAAAAAAAATATGTCAATGAGCCACACCAATGCACTGGGTGACATTTTTCTTCATCACAAACAATTTTAACACATTAGTTTGTTTAGAAACGGCTCCAAAGACTAATAACTGCGGTCATGTTTTCAGTCTCCAGAGAGTAGTTCTGTGCAAGGTAGACGTCACTGAGCATGTGCAGGAACGTGGTTCCATTTGCACAGCTTCACTACCTTGTTGTGCTACATAACACAACCTCTTGACTTTTGAAGAACTTTAGTAAAATGACAGAAGTAGCTGTCTGAAAACTCCTGCTATGTTCTCACGTCCACACACCTGGCCAGTCACTGTGTAAAGTGGGCATGCATGTCAGATTGTTGGTTTTTGAAAGTTACACAAATTGTAGGAATCAGCCACCACAATCCGACATTGGAAAAGGGTTTCCGTTCAATCCAACAAGCACCGTAGCATACTGACGCCTTTGGAGAGATTAAAATGAGTCATTTGAGGAGGTTTCAGGTACCTGATAAGATTGTAATTTCCCTTTAGAGGTACTACATGTCCAAGAGGTGGGAGAGATGCAGACAAATCCAGAACATGCTGGAGAAATATATATCTCATCTGGCCCAGGAAAGCTTCAGAATCCAATAGGAGGACCAGAGAAAGCAGGGAAATTATGAATGGGACACCTGGCACAGTCTAGTACTACTGCAAACCTGACCCAGATACAGTAAGTACTGAGATTAATAAGTGGTGAATTAAAAAAAAAAAAATCAAATAGATGTAAAACGAGGGGGGAAAACACACATGAAAAGACAGACGATCAGACAAGTTGTAAACAAACCAACAGGTTATTCAAACTTATTTGGAAGTGAAAAAAAAGGTGAACAGTAAAATGATAACTTCATTACAGTTTACAACTCTCTAATTCAACTTTAAGCCACCATTGCAGTTTTAATGTAGTGACCAACTGTTAGTGACAGTGGGTGTTATTTCAATTTATATTTTATTCCCAATCAATGTTTGGGTATTCTGGCTTGTTTCCAACCTGTCTGATCATCTGATTACTTGTTTCTAGCCCTGTTGGTCAAATTTTCAATGATGTCAGAGATCTCATCACTTTCTTTTTTGTAGTAGAATATCATAATTGATAGAATCAAAACTACAAAAATGAAAGCCTTGTTTTAATAACCATAGTTTTCCTTTAAATTACAGATCTCAAGAAGTGTTTAGGATACTGATTGTGGAGCACCACTGAAGGTGGACCTGCACAGTGTACAAGAGCTCAAGAGCAGCCAAACAGACACTTTACTGCAGGCCTCCATGATTTTCCATCTTGGCAGCAGCCTCACCACCAACCATGAACAAACACCAATCATACTTCCTGTTCATCGAACTCCAGTTATCTTTGGAGAATGAAAGCAGGGCATTAACTGATTGGAAAAGAAAATAAGTAAAAAAAACATTAAATTAGGGAAATGTTCATGAATTCAATATGTAAAGGAACAGCCAACCAAATGGTTTGAGACTGTGAGCCCCTGATGCAAAGGTATTATTTAATATTTCTTTGGACTCCCTGCAGAATAAGAGGGAAGTTATTGTGGTTACATACCTCCTCCTGCCTGTCTTTCTGTCCTGACATCTGGCACAGGTTAGCAGGACAATGTGTCAGTGTATAAAGGTCCAGGCTCCTCATGAAGTCCCTGTGTGAAACCAGAGCCTGGGATTGCTCCACCTGGACAGTGTCTTTTTTCCCTGGCGTTCAGGGATCACATGTATTAAGGCCTGGCTTTCATAGGCCAGTAAAAGTCTTTGCTCACCACCTCAGAAAAGAGGATGTTGTTGGTGCAGAATCAGCATGTAAATTGATATGAGAAAATAAACAGCGGATCTTCTCATCTAGATTTTTCAGCAACTGTTTTCATTAGAATAAAGAGAAATTTCATGTCTTTACAACTTAGCTCTCATTTTTGTAGTTTTGTTCAACATTTCTGTTGGCAATAATAGCATTGGACTCACCAGTTGAAATGCTATAACATGGGAGAGACTGTTTTCACTAGAAAAACAGCGGCATTGATTTTTGTTCAAATGGCTTAATGACTTACTTCACAAGTAGCTTCTGGTGAATAATGACTTAGTTGGATGTATATACATTACTTGTATCTACATGCCTTTTACCATCTATCTTATTCTCCATGCGGAAACATTGTTTTTGTGCTTGTGTCTAATTTCATTTCCTGGCTCAGGACGAACACGTTTGCACCCAGGTGAGATGAGTGGTCAGAAAAGATTGTATATATTCTTTTTGGCATAATTTGTGGCTTTAATTTGCAGACCCACACACAGCCCTCTCAAAATCACAAAATAACTTTCATGTGTGTTGAGTTTGTCCTTTTCTTTGCTGTAGTAACATTATGTTCCCAGTTCTCACACCATTGAATGGGAGTTATCAGTGGTTATCAGCCTCATAGATATGGGTTAAAAGAAGCCTGCTACACCTGCTAGTGGGTTCAGAAGGGCGTTATCACCCATTGGTAAGGTGGAGGTCACCTTTGAGTTACAGATGCCATCTAGCGGCCATAGTAATTATGATGCGGGGAAGTGACATAGTTCAATGACATCACTATCAGATGATTTGAAAGAATGATTTTTCACTTGTTAGGAAGAGGAGGCTGGTTGAGTTGATGGCTACAAGCAAGAGATGACAGTTAGGGACCACCATTTGCCTCTGTCAGGAAATTTTCACCTCATTCTACTGCCGTTTAACCTGACATTCTGCATTCATAACGGTTGCCACGTTTAACCACATTTCAAGTGATCACTATAACCCTAACCATGATCTTTCCCCAACCCTAAACAAGTGTTTTTTGTGCCTAAACCTAACCGGACCTTAACCACAGCATTGTCACATCATGAAACATCATTATTTTGTAGTGTAATGTAATGTAACATAGCAGGATACTACCTACTGGTAGTATCCTGCTATGTTACCTATGAAGCTGATAACCAATGATAATGTCCATTCAATCGAGTGATAATATCAGAAAAAGGTGGTTCTCAGCAATTACTGAGAGAGATATTTTCATAACTTGAAGAAATGATGGGAAAAAGTACCAAAATAAAAAAACAAGTTGTAATAAATACAAATGATCCAGTAAGTATTGTTGAAGAATTGACTACCACTGACAGAGGCACAAATAAAATGTTGATTTTTACACTTTTACCAGTTTATTTAATGTTGAAGAGCATGTCTAAGCCAACCCTCCAGATAGCACACAGAAGTGGGCCACTTAAGGCAAGGATGCGGCACTGCTGGCCTTCTTCTGGCCTGGACAAAATGGATGTGAGCCTGAAATTGCTCACATGTAAAATAGCAAATATGGCCCAAATATCCCAAATAAAATGTGGGGTTTTTTTGGTAAAGATGCGGTGCTCTCGCTGGATGCGGGCCACTTCTGGTTTATCTGGTTTGTTCTTGGTTGACATACGGCATTGCTATGGCTTGCTTGTGGCCCAGATCTGGGAAACGGGTGGACCACCCAAGTGCCATCATACCACGTGATATGTGGGCCGGATCTGGGCCACAGCAATTTTGCTATCTGGGCTGCACTTGTGCTCCCTGTGTTCCTTATGATTCCATCTGATTTTTCCCCCAAGTTTTGAATTATGTAACGCTTGTTTGGGTGTGTTCCAAGTTACCCTTCCCATACAGAAACCACTGGGAAGAAGTTCCAGATTTATGTTTACCAGTTGTCATTGGGATTACTGAGCTGCATAGCGGATTACTGACACAAAGACTAGTCTTTTCTCAGACTGAGTTTATGACGTTGTTTTATACATGACACCTAATTACATTTAAATGCTTGTCAAAGCTGTTACTACACACTTGAAGGATTGTTAGGGGGAAATTGTGAATACTTAAATCAATTGATCACTTTATTTATATAACACAAGTCATACATCAAATGCAACTACAAGTGCTGAACATAAAAAGATATAAAAAAGAACATGAGTTTAAATAAAAAAATAAAGTAAATAAAGTAATAAAGTATAATATAATTAAACATTTGTCGATCGCCTCAATATCTGGAAGAAAAAGTGCTAAACAGGAAACTACTGTATTCTGCAGCTACTATTCCTCTCTGTCTGTCTGTACAAATCCACTGTGGCACAACTTGCACACACAGGGCCTGTTCATTGTCCAGAGGCCAGGTTTGTGTGATATTGTGTGCCCTGCCACAAAGGAGTGCTACGTGTTGTCTGGGAAAACTGAGCCGGGACAATGAAGAATCAAGTCTGGCAGCTTTCATAGGGAATTATGTAAAGAACGCTCAAATAAAGACGTCTGCACCATCATAAAAGGACAAAAAGCAAAGGGAAGGAAAGGGAAGGCAAGCAAAGGGAGTCAAGCATGTTCAAAATTGAACAAGTGCAGATCTCCTCCTCCTCCTCTTATTCAGCCCTCCTTCTTGGTCTCCTTATGTCTCCCCCTCCCTCTCCTCTTCCTCCTCCTCCTCCCCTGCTTCATTCTCTCTTTCTTTCTCTCTTCTCATCCAGGGTTTTGTCGAGAGGATGGAAAAGTACTGGAGTGTCTTGCCAGCTCTGAAGAGGCAGAGGCTCTCATGTCCCGCTTAGAGTGGACTGGCTGACCAGAGGCAGAGCTGCTGGACATACAGTCATAGACAGACATAGATCATTGCGTTCATCTGTCACTGCCAGCAAGGCATGATGGGTCAGCAGGATGACAAGAGGAGGTGATGCCAGGGGATCACACATAAACACACACACACTGGGCATATTCAGGTTTCCCATTTTTGCCACCACAGGACTGTGGCCCCCGGTGGGAGACAGAAAGCAAACTAGCTATCTACATGTGTGTAGATGGAGGGGGCAGCCATGAGAAAGCCCATGTTGCATATTCCTCACGCTGAGGAAGCCTGCCAGCCCTGGGAAATTCATATCTGTGTGTGTGTGTGTGTGTGTGTGGTTGAGGAAAAAAGTTAGAGAACTCACTGCCTCAGGTTGGATTCTGAGTTCATACAAATCCAATTGTTGTTTCATATACAATACATCATATAGTTTGCGCATATTACCCATTTGTTCTCTCCATGTCACAGTAATGTATTTTATTTTAAACATGGTCATCATTTTGCAATAACTAAGTTCTACTCTCTGCTTCTACTATACATGGCACTTTTCCCATATTGCTTTTGTGTGTTTCCTCATGTTTTTAAGGTGTCATTTGGTCAGAGATTTGGCCTTGACGTTCACACTGACCTGTTGTAATATTGTCTGTTAAGTGTTGTGGAGTCAGGGAGTTGGTCTTGGCACACACACTTTGGTCATGTGCACAGTTCTATTTGGGGTTTTTGCTCTACCTTTCACACTTTACATTTATACTCACTCTCTCTCTCGACTGGCTTCCACTGTTTTGTTAGTTACAATTACTGTGTAGTCTCCCCTGCTTTGTCCAACCTTGAGCTGGGTTTTAATAAATTGTGTGAAAAAGTGTGAAATGCAGTTAATAGCTGAGATCTGTGAACACGGTGACATCACCAAAAATGTGTTTGATGGGGCAAGAAACAGGTTGTCAACAAACCAACCAGATTATCTGAACCACTTAATTTTGAGGTCAAACTGAAAGTGAGCACACTGGAAATGTCAATAATAATTCTTCATTGTACAGTAACACTGTGCACACAAATACAGTAAGTACAACAGGTCAAAGTTGAAGCAGAAAGTGGGTCTGTAAACTGTGATGGATGTTTAAAATAGACATAGATTGGTCATTTTACTGCCTGCTTTTGTCCTCTCTTCCAAAAAAGTTTTACTAACCTGGAGGACGATGGTCCCAGATCTCAGTGATTAACTGGAGAGTTCAGTATTATCATTACTGGTTGGAAAGTTGGCCTTAATTGCAAAAATAATAAGACTTCACAAGACTTAACTTGCAATAAATCGTAATTATCATTTAAGCCTCTTCACACTACCCGCGACTCCATCTTAACAAACATTTTTGTTCCTTTCAAAGCCCCAAAACTCTACCTACTCTGTTATTCACATCCAAAATCAATTAGAGTTAGCTTTACTGGCTAAATATGTTTATTCATACAAGGAATTTGACTACAGTTCATAATGGCTCTCAATGGACTTACACACAGTTCCAAGATACACATGGACATACAGCCAGAACAAGGACTACAAAGCTTAACAAAGATAAGTAAACATAAGCATATGACCATTATGTACAAGATATTGCCAATAGTGTGCAAAGCTGTCATCAAGGCAAAAGCTGGTTACTTTGAGGAATCTAAAATACAAAACATATTTTGGTATTTAACACGTTTTTGTTTACTACATGATTCCATATGTCTTATTTTATAGTTTTGATGTCTTCAGTGTTGTTTTACAATGTAGAAAATACTTACAATAAAGAAAAACCCTTGAATGAGTAGGTGTGTCAAAACTTTTGACTGGTTCTGTTTATACTCAAAGTCAACTTCTCACTGTTCTCTCACTCTTCTCACTGTATTTGCGGGTAGGTGTTTGTATACGGTATAGTATACAGCCGTCATTATGGATTGTAAGGTCATGCATGTGTTACAACCGACATAGCGAGATGTGAGTGAAAGCTCTGAAAAAGGCTAGTAAACAGAACTTGAATTAAGAATTATAGTTAAAGTTTAGAAACATTTTTTTTTCTAAAGGTAAAGAAAAAAAAATCAAATTTAAAGGTGGATGAAGAGACTCAAATATTATATACAGACAGAGTCAAAGGCTATGTTCACAATGCAAGCCTTAGTGCGGAATTCAGATTTATTGTTCAGATCCATTTTTTTTGTTTGGCTGCTCACATCATTTTTAAATGTGGCCAACATCAGATTCCAGTGTGCACTGGTCAGGGTCCTGAACTGACCCACATGCATTATAAGTTGACATGCAGTGGAAGCCAGCAAATTTGTGAGCAGATGATAATGAGGAGAGAGAGAGCAAAATTTTTAATTATGGGTTTTTGTGGATCAATGGCCGCTACCTCTGTATGGAGGTGTGTGTGGATACGGAGTTGGAGCCATGAGTGGTGAGATCGTGATGTGAATGACTTTCCAGATACAGATTTCATCTAAAATTTCAAGATGTCAAGGGCTACTTTTAACTACATCTGTCAGTGCCTCTCCACAAGACATTGCAAAAAGGACCACATATGAAAGTGGCCCAAATCAGAATTGAAAAGTTCAGATTCAGTGGGATTTATGCTGTTCACACTGTTATGAAAAAAACAGATCTGGGTCACATATGAGCAAAAACATTGGATTTGGGCCACTTTTGCCTGTAGTCTGCGAGTAGCAAAAGTGAGATTCTCAGCTTAACAAAATAGAATGAAGCTATTTCCCTCCAACTCAGAGGAGACGTTTTTACCGCAGTAGACTGTCACAGAAGAAGAGGGCAGTATTGTACTGTTGGCAGTGAGGAGTGTGTCAGGGGATATAGTCCTCCACAGTTAGGAGGAATATATCCTTTCTGCTCAGGCTGAGCAGCAGAGCTAATCTCTGCCTGATGGGAACATTAGCTTTATTGTCAGCAGTTCTGTGTGAACAAGAGGAATGCAATGAAACTAAAGAGACTGAATTACCTGTTGCCTCCCAGAAACAGGAGCCCCACATCACTGACACGGACGTGTGTTTGTGTGTGTGTGTGTGTGTGTGTGTGTGTGTGTGTCAACAACCTCAGTTGTGAATCCATAACCTCCCAGGCCTGTCTCAATCTCAGATCAAATTTGCCCCAGTTTTGTTTCAGCCTTGGATATTAGTCTTAAATTTCCTGCTGTGGACAAATTGACTGAGACTGAGCTGCGTCTGTGTGAAGCTCACCTATCAGGGATCCCTGGACAAGAGAGGTCTCTCTGTGTACTCATGCTGGACAATATAAGGAGCAGTTATAGATTCACAGTACATCCGATTTCTATTGTTTCTATTGGCTTCTATTGCAGTTTAAGCTGCTTAGCCTAGGGCCACCAGAACTGCTGCCCAGGGCAAGAAGTGGCTTCATGCCCAGGCAGGACCACTGCCTGGCCACACATTCTCTGTCATGCATCACTGAGGAGTGCTCAGCAAGGCCAATATCTGAGATCATGCTGGTCTAAATTAAAAGTCAGCCATCAGCCAGTCACTGATGGCATCTTTGTATATGATGTAGTTGGAATAATCAGTTTAGTTTCAGTTACTTTCTCAACATTTTAATGAAAATGGTCAAATTTAAAGATACTGGATATCAGCAACGGTGTTTAGAGATTACTTTTGTAGGTATTTGGTCATAAAGTTATTACAATTCATTCTGTTGAAAACATGAAAGTCTGCACTAAATTTCATGGCAATGCATCCAAAGCTGTTAAGACATTTCATTCAAAACCAAAAATGTCAACCTGGCATTAAAGAAAAAGTCATTTGGCTTCATACTCTGGTGATCATGAGCAAAATTTCATGGCAGTCTGCACTGCTGGCGGTGGCTAAAGATGCCACCTGTTCCAGTCAAAGAAGACTAAATATCTAAAATCCCACTAGCAGCCCCTAGAGGCTGCAGTGTTCACCACATGAAAGTGTTCAACAGAACAAAAAACACACTAATACACTTTTTTTGCTATTCCTGGAGACTTATCAGTTGCACAGCCAAAAATGTAAAGTTTATTGAGGATGGACTGAGAGGAATGGTTAGGTTTCAACCTCTAGGGAGCATGAATGTACCCAGTAAATCTCATTACAATCTCCCACTTAGATTTTTACATTTCTTGTGTACTTAAACTGAAATTTTGGCCCCACAGGGCCACAAGGGAAAAGGTCAGTGTGTCATCAAAAACATTAGATTTATCCACTGAGGAGCATGAGTACAAAAATCAAAGCTTTAGTTTTGAGATACCACAAACCAAGATGTTGGTCAAATTATAATCTGATGGAGGCTAAATAAAGAACAGCCAATGGTCACCAGAGTCATTAGGAATCATCCTCTGGGGACCATAATCCAAACCAAATTTAATAGCAATCTGACGAGCAGTTGTAGCTGCTCTGGCCAGGTGAACCAACAGGAAATTCCATGCTGCTAGACTGGAAATAACCCTGTTGACACTTGTTGACCAAGAAACACCAATGTGATGGAAGAATGAACAGTCTCTTTAGGTGACCATTACTTGCTTGCACAAGCCAAATTAAGAACAAATTCAAAACTGGTCAGACACTGACTGCTTGTAGTTTGTTTTCTGGGTATTTCTGCACTGTTACAATATTTATTCATGTGGAAATATTCTTTACCTCTTTGTCAGCTGCCAGAAAAGTCACACTGAGTTCAACCACCATGTTTAAACATTTATAGAAAACAAGCACTCAAGACTTGTTTGCTAGTGTTAGCCTTGCAGTAAAATGAATCTTATAATTGGAATAATTCTTAAACATGTATGTCTACTGAAGTGTGTCATGTTTCTTCTTTCTACCCAAAACATTTAGGATTTACCCTCTGGGGACCATGACTATTCACTATTTCATGACAATCCAGAAAAAAATGTCATCACAAATTTTACGTACATAGCATTGGACCAAATAACTGTTCAAGAGGACATTTTGTTTCTCAAGCAGAAAATCAGAGGGTCATTAGGAATGATCCTCTGGGGTTCATGAATATCCATTTTAAATTCTTAATCTGGTAATCTGGGTCAGCTGCGCTTTGCATCATGATATCCTTTTCTTTCCCGTTAATTTTGACTGTTGGTACTGCTTCACAGACCATCTCACCTGTCAACTGTCTCTCACCAGAACCATCACCAGCACCCTTCCATGTCAAAGCTGTTGATAGGACATGAAGCCATGTGCTTGAGGTTGTCACTGATAATAGATGACATGAATAAAGCTCCAGGCCAAGTAAACACTGTAACTGTGGCTGTGTTGTACTGACACGTGATTTAGAGCGAAGCGTTCCTTCTTTGCAACCTTTATGTCCTTCCTCCAGCACGAGACTGCCCGTCTTGTCACATAATCTATTTTGAGTGATCATGCAGTGAAAGTTCAAGATATTCAGGTATAGGCAGAGCTCTGCTCAGACTACAGAGTCATGCTCACTGACAGGAACTTGAATTACTTATTGATTACACACACACTGCACTGTGTGACCTGGGTTTCAAACATGTTTCTCTGTGTGTCCCAGCCACAGCAACATAATTCAGCCTTTATCTATCTTTGCAATGATCAGTGTGTTAAGCATCTTTATGCAGGCAATTTTATATGCACACCCTAATTTCCACCTGACACTAACATCTGTATACATTGTTTGGATAATAGCATCCGATCACTGGATTTTGCAATTCCACCATGTAGCAATGTGCTACCAATGTGTCATTTACTTTGATTTACTTGACACTGGCTAAGCTACACAGAAATAAAAAATGTCAAAACTCAGTGCTAGGTGGCCATCAGATCAGACTGTTGTTCTGGGCAGCCTTCAGGTGTAAATGTGTGAACAGATCCTTCCTGAAAAAGAGATCAATGCAATCAGTGAATGCCTCCCTGTCTAAATAAAGATGTTTTTTTAAGTAATTTAGAAACAGTGTCTCCATTACATATTGCAGTGTCTCCACCAAAGAGCACTGACAATTTCAGATGTCAACTGTAAAATGTCTAGCTGAAACATAGTACCAGTCAAACATATCTCATTCAAACAAATGGGAAGGTGTGTCCAAACATTTGACTGTGACTGTATGTTGGTTACATGTTGGTTCTTTCAAAAAACAAATTTAAGGGGTCTTATTACAAAATGTTTGCGGCCAATGTATCATTATTGTTGTTTTTAAATTATCAAATATCTTAAAAATCAAATATCAGTCAGGCTTTATTGGGAACAAATATCTGTAATAAAACATTATAAACTCAAGGGCTACTTACTAACTTCAGAGCTTTTGGCTGCATTTCATGGCCTCTTCAGTAATTGGAACTTGCTCAGGTGTCATCACATGACTGATACCAAACTTCTGCCATGTGACAACAAGTGGTTGTACAAAAGGGAAGGTGAATATGAGGCTGTGGGATATGGTCATACACTCCACTTGTAGGCGAGCCTTGAATATTAAATATTTTATCATTGATATCTTATTTAACATGATGAGCAAGTATAAACTGCATCTTTGTGTGTGTTATGCTCTCAGATGTAATCTACTCATAGTGCAGCAGTAGCTTAATATTATTTCAGTCCACAACATATATTGTGTGCGCCAGAATTTCAGGCTTCTTTCACAAAATTCATTCAGCCTGATTGTGTTGACAGAGGCTCCACTGCTCACACCTCCTCCCTTCCCCTCCTCAAAGGAAAAAAAGGACATAAATCAAGCAGGAGGGGAAAAAATAAGGAATAAGAAGAAAAAGTGGGAATGAAGGAGGAAAAAGCCCCTCTCTCTCTCTCTCTATGGTACCTAAGTAGCTTAAGCAGCTGTAATCTTTCCTCTCCATTCCCTCCAGCAGATCAAAGACAGCCTCTACCTTCGGATCTGGCTCCTCAATTAGATGGATTAGTATCAAATTAAGTTTTGATTTGCTCCCCGGTGTGACACTCTCTGCAGGGTGGCACAGCAGGGAGGGAGAGCACGTGAGGGGCCCAAACACACACAATGCTCCCATGGGTGGGGGGACACAGGGGAAAAGGAGGCCCTCATCACTGGGAGGCCCCGGAAACATGCCTTAATGGGTCCTCAGAGGCATTCTTCAGCAACAATAGGCAGTGGCTCTTTTTTCATGCCCGTCTGCTTTCCTCTTCTCTTTGAACTGCTGCTTCATAACCAAAACAAAAATATTCAAACTGTGATTAATGTAGGACTTATTGGAAACACAAGTGTCAAGGGTGTTCCTGTTGTGTATCCATGTGCAAGTGCTTATAGGTGTTATGGCTGCTTTTGTGTGCTCACATGTATGCTGTCCAAACACTTATGACCACATTTGGCCTGGCGGCACCACAATAAGAGTTTGTTTGACTGTGAATTAATTAAAGCTGCAGTCCAGAGCTTTCAGGAATGCTGCTTTGTGCATCATTTGCTTGTGTTTCTGTCTTTTGTCTCCTTTTGTGTGCGTCCCGGGAAAGTATGTGCAAACTGACTCTTTGGTAGTTTGACTGAGATTTTAAAGGTATGCTCCAGGACTTTGTTATAGCACACAGTAGCACCCTTAAATCCCCAATCAGATTATACATTTGAGCTATAATTCTATAATTTTCAATATGTTTTCAATAATAATCAAGTTTTCAAAACCCGGCACACTGGGAAATTAAAGCGTGCTCCTTTACATGCTCATAAATTATCCTGTTTCTATACCAGGTGGAATAAATAGCTGGAAGCAAGCTGACAGCTTGCATTGTTTTACTCTCATTCTTTGATTTTTTTTTTCACTGTAGAAACCCCACCCAGAAATAACAGCTGTCAAACCGAGGGAGAACTGTTGAAAGAAGAAATGTTGCAGAGAGGAGAAGGGATGGGGGTTGAAAAGAGTGAGATAAGAGTAAGAGTAGTAAGAGAGAAATGGAGCATAAATGAAAATCAAGTAGAGGATGTGAGTCTTCTTGTTGGCATCGATCAGCTTCAGTTGCTACTCAATCCTCCCTGGAATGAGAGACAGCATGTGGAGGGAGGAGGAGAAATTTCTCAGAAGTCTCTTTTTCTTGGACTCTCTCTCTCTCTCATTGTACACTGAAAGGTAGATTATACACTCCTAAAAATAATAGGTCTATAACTAGAAATGGTTCACTGAATTGTCTGAACAGGAGAATCTTTGTGGTTCCCATGATTGAACCCTTTTGGGAGGTTTTACCTGGAAACCTCTCAAAGGGCTTAACTGGAAACTAAAAGAATATGTTAAGCTCACAGTACAAGGTTACATGTGGCACCCTCTGTGAAAGGCTCTAAAAAGATGTTTCACAAGAATTGTTTCCTGGAAGAAAAATACTCTCCTGTACGACAATTCTAAGATAATGGTCTTCATGGATATGTCTCCAATTCCTTTTTAAGAAAAGGAAGGCCCCAAAAAGCAGCTGTATGAGAATAGAGTGTCAATGAGACTTCTCCGTCCATCAGACTTGGTGGTTGAACTTTCAGACGGTAGAGTCATCATCAGCTCCCCAGTATCGGCTTGGAATTACCTGAAGACAAATCACCCTGATCTACTAATCTGACTCTGCCCCAAGTATGGCTGCTCCAGCTTGCTTTCATCACCAAGAAACCACATGTAAGTAACAACCAAAGCGGCATCCCTTCTATAAATCTTGCTGCCTTAGACATAACGTCACCGGATGTATTATAACTTCTATGCTTCAGTTTCCCGCCCTGTTTATGACTTGGACTTGCACAGCTGATACCTCTATTTGAACTGTAAATGTTTAAGGAATATCAACAGTTGCTGCATTAAATATTGGCCCTGTTGATGGTTATTGTTATTATTATTGTTATTATCATCATTATTATTATCTTATATGTATGTGTGTGTGTGTGTGAGGTGTATATGTGTATGTATGAGTATGTACGTATTGTCTATGTGTATATGTGCTGTGTATATGTATATACTGTATGTATTTATTAGGGGTGTAACGATTCTGAAACCAAGACTGAAACTGCAACACAAACATCCACGTCTCGAGATGCAGTTCCATCTTCTATGTCATGGTCCCCCCTGACCACCAACCCGATGACACTGCTGCAGGTGCAGCCTGTTGAGCTCTCATATGTTACTAATGTAACAAAACACACAACCCCTGCAAAATGACTCGTTTCACTGTCAGAATTTGATCCATTTGGTCTGATAACATTTGAAAAGTCTAGAAGAGCCGCATGATTAAATTATTTTATCCCCATTCCAGTTAGCAGAGAGCAAACTGGAAGTTAGCCAGCTCAAGTCCCTGGTAGGGATTACCGTAATTACTGGTAATGCAGTAACAAAAAATTAACAGAAAACAAGGAGGCTTCGTACTAACATATGAGCAAATATACTTTTCAAACAGAGGGAATTAGAAATAAAGTCCTCTCTCTAATATAAGCCTGCTTCCAGTAAAGCCTGTTACCCCCTGCAGCTGAGGTCAATAAAGGTCCCAGCCAGTGTTAGAGGAAATACGGTAATTTTGTTTACTTAGTTCATATGTAGACTGGTTTTAAGAGAAGTGTTTTTTTATTTATTTTATTTATTTATATTTTATTTATTTATAAGAAATATAACGAATGGATGGTCCACTCTGTTAGTCTGGTTCATCTTTTCTTTTTTCTTTTTCTCTTCTTTTCTTTTTCTTTACTTTACAACGACCATCACCTTGGTTTAAACTGTTATTTTTTCCTACCTTTATTGTTGCTCCCCTTTGAATTTGATAGGATGTACTGTATATAACGGGTTGCTTGGTGTTTCAAATGCAAAATTTCAACATACCAGCATAGCCATAACCTTTAGTTAGAGAGAAATGGGAATAATGTTAATGTTCATCTCTGAGGTTGTTCAGTAGTGTGAGGGGGTGGGGTGGGGAGGTTGGGGGGGGGGGGGGGGGGGGGGGGGGGGGGGGGTTGACTGTGGTGGTGGGTGTTTGGCAAATTGTTTCCTTATTTTCTTTTTTCTTTTTTCTTTTTGTTTGCTCTGTTGCCTTCAATTCTCCATTAAACGCCAACAGGTACTGTTTATAGATATTTGAGCTGGAACATCAATGAAATAAAAAGATTAAATGCCTTTAAGTCCTCAATTTTCTAAAAAAAAAAAAAAAAAAAAAAAAAAACATAATTGAAATGGCATGCCTTCAGGAAACCCACCTTACTGAGCCAAGCATAGTAAAATTAATTAACATCCAATCATACTCTGTGGCACGTATAAAAAAGCTGAGCTTTAAAAAAGTTGATTCTGATTTTCTATCAAGATGGCAAGAGGAAAAGACTGCTCAACTGTGTTTCAATAGGGACAGTGACTAAAGTGACGTGCATTTAGCATTGCATTTAGATCTATGGGAAAGACATCAATAAATAGGGTTGGAAATTGTGGATGAAAAGCACACATTTGATGACCATGATGCTTGTGCATTAGGTGATATGTAAGGAAAAGCAGAAGAGAAACTCTTCCTCAAGTGACTGAGAATGTCAGTGTAGGATGTAATCAGACTGTCAGCAAGAACAGTCCGTCAACAATTACATAGAGAGGGATATTATAGTAGGGTTGCAGTGCATAAACCCCTCATTACAAAGATGAATGCATATTTGAGAGTTCAGTGGTGCAAAAACTATAGGCACTGGTCTACAGTGATGTGGGAAAAAGCGATATGGTCATATGAGTCATCTTTCACCTTATTCTGTACAAGTGGACAAGTGCAACAATACAGGCCTAAATGCTTGGCCCCTACAGTGAGGGAATCCAGTGGCTCTGTTATGCTGTGGGGGGCATTTTGCTGGCATGGTTTGGGTCCACTTGTCCCCTTAGAGGGAAGGGTCACTGCAAATCAATACAAAGTTGTTCTGAGTCATCACCTTTATCCTATGATTAAACATTTCTATCTTGATGCGAGTGGTCTCTTCCAGAATGACAATTCCCCAATTCACAGGGCACAAGGGGTGACTGAATGGTTTTGATGAGTATGAAATGATGTGAATCATATGCTCTGGCCTTCACAGTCACCAGATCTCAACTCAATTGAACACCTATGGGAGATTTTGGACTGACGTGTTAGACAGCGCTCTCCACCACCATCATCAAAACACCAAATGAGGGAATATCTTTTGGAAGAATGGTGTTCATCCCTCCAGAAGAGTTCAGAGACTGTAGAATCAATGCCAAGGTGCACTGAAGCTGTTCTGGTGGCACGTGGTGATCCAACACCTTACTAAGACACTTCGTGTTGTATATTCCTTTAATTTGTCACCCGTCTGTATGTCTGTACTAGGGGTGTGCCCAAGTACAAATACCTTATTCAGCAAAGCACAAATAGTGTGTTTTTTACAAATATTTGTTTCATACAAATATCTTAAAAATGATTTGTTTTCAGAAAGAAGAAAAAAAAAAACATGTCAAACACAGCATGCAGGTTGGTTACATCGCTATCTCTGTCTCTGTCCTCTGCTCCATCCATTTTCTGCCGCTCATCCAGAACTGGGTTGTGGTGGCATCAAACTGAGTAAGGAAACCCAGACATCCTTCATCTGGGCGATCCCAAGGTGTTCCCAGGCCAGAAGAGATATGTAATCCCTCCAGCATGTTCTGAGTCTGCCCTAGGGTCTCCTACCAGTTAGAAGTGCCTGGAAAACCAGGCGTCCAGGAGGAGGGAAATATCCTTACTGTCCCATAATACTGTCAAATATTCATGTCATACTTTCAATACACACACACACAGACACACAAAGTAGCACAGAGTGGACAGCAGAGAGGCCGGTGGAGACAGTGAACCAGGTGAAGTGAAGATAATGTTTTACTTGAGTTGACGACAACTTTGCTCATTGCTTTAAGTGCAATAAAACCTTCATGAGTGAAAATCCAATGAGTAATTTATCAAACCACCTGCTCAACAAGCATAAACATGTAGAAAAGCAATATTTTCAACTGCTTTGCCTGCAGTGTTTGTTAATTTTTATGAACAAGCTAAAACGAAAGCTGTCTGAATGTAGTCTAACTGTTTAGCTTGGTTTGTAATGTAGCATTATAATACAATTTGGCAAATTCTTGTAAACTTAGCTGCTGACTGACACAACCCAGCCCCTCCTCTCTCTACCAGCGGTACTGTCAGCAGTGAATCACATCAGCAGCAGAGAGAGGAGGACAGATACGGACTGATGTCTGTGTTCTTCATC
The DNA here is from genome assembly GCF_910596095.1 of Thunnus maccoyii. Lineage (NCBI taxonomy): Eukaryota > Metazoa > Chordata > Actinopteri > Scombriformes > Scombridae > Thunnus > Thunnus maccoyii. Next base: position 33,557,525 of record NC_056542.1, read on the forward strand.
CTTTCTAAACTTCACTCAGTATTTTGATATCAGGAATATTATTTATTTTACTGTCATTTTAGATTTGTTTCCAGTGAGATATTAATGAGTTTATATAGTAACTTTGCTGTTGTAAACATTACTGTTTCTGCTCTAGAAACTATATTCAGTTTTATTTAAAATATAAATCACCTGTAATCCTGTTCTGAATTTATTCTTTTTTTAAAATGATAATGTAAAAAACAAACAAACAATTCTTTAGTAATGAATAAGAGTATTGATAAGATAAAGATAATATTTATGTATTTATAAATATTGTAATAGTCCAAAATGCTGTGAATTTTTAATCAAATGACATCTTTTTCTTTTTTTCTGCCTGCTCTTGCTGTGTTGCTGACTCCACAATTATTCTGCTTGTAGCTTAATATAATGATTTCAGTCGGTTTCATTTTGTAGTTGTGGTGTTCCACTGCCGTGTTTGGAAGATAAAATTGAGAGCACCTTCGTGATGCACTTTGAAGATTTGCCTGTTCAGAAACTTAATCGTGTGCACTAAAAAGTAGCCTACGTATGTGGAAGATTATTAATAATCATGCAGATTTATGTCTCGTTTCGGATTCATTTGTGTTTGGTTCCGGATCTGGACTGAAGTCTGCCTATTGAATACTGTTAGAGAAACAATGTGTGCTTATCCTGAGGCTTTAAAGGATTTGACTGGTGATTTTCTATATTTTTCATATTGTCAACAAATCTCATGCACAGACCCAAACCAACAATGAACTCATCCTACTTACAAGTATTCTGTAAACAGAGCTCCCCGTGCATGTGCAGTGAGGTCTGCTGTACTAGGTACCTCTCTCCTGAGGGGTTACAATCTTATTACTGTGTTCAGGGATGAAGGGACATGTCTCCCAGTGCAGTGGTGTGGCTCATTAATGTGTTTTTAATAGTTTTCGAAGAACAACGCATGTCTACAGCACAGAGGAATAAGATATATGAGGGTTTGGATACATGCACAGTATTTGTTAGTAGGATGAGTTCACTGTTGGTTTGGCTCTGCATGTGAAATTTGTTGACATTAAAATAATATGTAGAAAATTGCCAGCCTCATCCTTTGAGACTTTTTGGCTCCATTCTACTTTGACAAAGGAAGTACGCAGAAGAACTGGATTTCCTTGGAAGTTTTGAGACAATGGGTCTAATGCCCCGTTTACTCATACAGGTTCAAATACTGAAGACATGACACAATGCCATTGTGAAATGAACCTTGAAAAACATGCTGGTGGTTGTGGTCGGTTCTCTACAGTTGTACTTAAACAAACAACCCGGACTTGAGTAAGAAAAATGCTGTGACCAGTGGCAGCTAGTAACTCAAAAAATTGGGGAAGACAGAAAGACCCACAGACCCACAACCCACGGCGTCATGATATTTTACACTAGTTGGCTACTTATCTCTACTTTCTGATATTTTAAGTTATGTTATGTTCTTATGTTAAAATGCAGGCCGTGCACCATACACCAACATCATTTATAGCATAACCTGTTGAATTATAGCAACCCACATTCAAACAGAATGCAACATGGAATCTTAAATTACTGAATGGCATATAAAACAATTTCCTTTCAAAAACGAAAACCTTTTCACCACTTTCAAAAAAAAGTGGTGAAAAGGCTAAACAAAGAAGTGCTCATTTTAGCCGTGGGGTGATTCAGAATGTGTCATTTTACCAACACAGTGAAACATAGTTAACTTCAAATTTAAAGTATTGTTCTATTGTGACAACAGATTTATGATCTCATCAAAAACAGACAACATATCACAGGATTTATATTTTTCCTATATATTTTCTTAGTATACAGAAAGAAAGTACCACAAAGCTTATAATCTGATACAGGTACAGATCAGTGCTGAATACTGGTAAGATTGAATACTAAAAACATTCACAGATCTAAAAGTGTAGGTTCACATCAGAAAGTATTAATGCATGTATCAAACACATGACTTACACACTCTTATCTATATGGACGACATACAGAAAATATGTTATTCTAGTTACTTTTAGTATTTAAAAAGTCTTAATTCTAGTTACTTCTAGCTTATTACTCAATATACAGCTCAGCTTAAAAATGAGCAAGAATGAAGAAACTGTCACAACAAGCAGCCAGACCTCCTGCACACTCATTCACTAATCATACAACATCAACAGGTGACTGAACAACCACTCAATTAAAAACCGGATCAATTTCAAATGAATCAGTCACTTTCTATGTAAGTCCAGACAGCTCACTGTAACTCATCAACAGCTTCAGTGTCCAGGCAAACTACCTACAGCACATTACATGATCTCTGCAGTCTTGTTATAAGCAACAGCCACACAGAGAGACATTTAACCATCAGAGATGAAATTAGCGACCAAAGAGACAGAGAGAGAGAAGCTGTATCCAACTCTTCTTTCTTTCATGGAGATGAGGTATCCATAACATCCATTTATGGCTGTTGGTCATCTTGTTTGTTAGTTAACAGAACTTTGTGGCCGCTGGTTAACCAGTCTGATATGATTAGCAAAATGACAAACAAGCTAACTCTCCTGGTTGTTTCATTTAAATTATGTTGTTAATTTTCTATTGTTGAGAGGACTTCACTTCAGAGCAGCAGCACGGGCCGCTGCACACCACTGCTATCCCGCTAGGGGTCCAGCTGAGGCAGTGAGGCCAGAGGCTGTGCCAGTAGAGTAGAGCTCTCCATCCTCTCCCTATTGGCGTCCTCCCAGTACAAATCCATTCTTACCATTAGCTCAACAACAGTTCTTAACAGTCCTTCAGGGCAGCTACAACAAGCTAACTGTTGCATTGCAAGTAGCTATCTACTGCTGGATAAAAAAAGGGAAATGTCACCGCTAAATCTGGAAAAAGGAAATTTGGAATCTGTTGAAAAGGCCTAAATGTAACTTTTTAGCAATGTGTTTAAAAGCAGTTCACAATTTGCATGTTATAATTTCTTTTCTAATATGCCACTGTGTGAATCTATTGATTTACTGCATGCAGTGGTAGAGAATTGAAGATGAAATTTGGAAACTGTCATTGGACCAAAGCAATGTCAATATTGTTTTCTGTCCTCCCTTGGAGTGTCATTTTATGTGTTTTGGCCTATCATAGATTAGCATGAAAAAAAAAAGAAGTACGTTAAATTTAAGCGGCAACCTCTGGGGCTGAAAAATTAAGCTAATGCGAAGTGCCAAAAACTGCAGTTCCTCGAATGGCCACTTGAGGCGGGCCTAACTTTACAGCAGAAATAAACATGTTTACAACCTGGTACAAAAGATGGTTTTGGTCTCTATAGCTAATTTACCTGTCCATGACAACTGAACGGGGGGTGAATTTTTATATAATGTATCCATTTAAATGTTATTAAGGCTTAAAGTTATGCAACATTAAGGGCCACTACCACAGCCAATACATGGTTAGATAATATAACCATGGCATAAACCCATACTCACAGAGCATAGGCGTAGCTGTTGCTATTTCACAGTGTGTTTTCAGTTCATGAAAGTTAATTGTAACATTTTGGTTGCCTAAAAAAGTCTGGTTGTACTAAAAGATCCTCCAGAGGCCCTCAGACTTTTCTCTTTTTGTTTGGACTGGACCGAGTGGGAGAAAGCTGTTTTGAGTTGTATCTTTAAAAACGTCTGGCATGATATAATTTAAGTCTCCTTTATTAGTTAGAGTGTATTCATTGTGTTTCTGCTTTTGGTTTTCTGTTTGCCTGGTGTTTTTCCTCCAGTGTTCATGTTCTCCTCCTCAGCCTGCTTTTCCCTTCACACCTGCCCTGCTTTTACTCTCATTGCCTGCCCTGCTCCCTGTGTATTCCCCAGCTAATCAGCTCCCAGCCTGCCCTTGTGTCTTGCCACCTGTTGCTTGTTTCATTAATTCAGTTTGTATTTAAGTCCTGGTTTTCAGTTCACTTTGGTTGGATCCTTTGTTCAGTCTATTTGGCACTCATCTGCTAGCTAGCTTTGTATTTGCCTGCATGATCTTAGAATAAATAAAAGAAATTATTCTTCAGACTTGCTTTGCCTACGGTCTCCTGCATTTGGGTCAACCTGCTCCGCTAACTTAACAGTTTTTCCAGTAAGAATTTTTTAAAATGGTTTTAAGGTTTCTGTAAATGCATCATGCTAACCAAGCTAAGCAGCTAGTGTTAGGATCAGCTCCACCTTCACATCCAAATATGGTGACCTCTGGCTCCAAAAAACCAAGATGGCGGTGGTCAAAATGCAAATTCAAGGGGTGCATCCCAAGTCTCTTAAATTGCATCCACGTTTCCCTCACTTGCATCTTTTCCTTGCATCTTAGTCCCTCCCACCACGGATGCAAGGAGAGACGCAAGGAAACCAAGCGAGGAGAGAGGAAACGAGGAAATTTGTTTTAAGGGACATGAGACGTGCTTTCCTCTGAAGCGCCATGTGAAGCGATGTCTATTTCTGATGACGGCGACAGCTGATCACAGCTGGATCAGCTGTCAGTCGGCTTTAACAGCCATAGAGACTCCTGATGGAGTTTGTGTCTGCACACATGTGCATTGTGCTGACACTAATAAAGGTTCACAGTTATCACCGCTAGAGCAGCTGTTTTCTCTCTGCAGCCTGTTACCTGTTTAACAAACTCCTGCACATGAATAAAAACCTGCATTCTGCATTTATACTGTGTACTGTGTCCTGCTCAGAGGCACAGGAACCTTTCTACTCGCAGAATGCATTTATACTGTTTATTGATCATTTGTATCTGTATTTTTTGATAATGCTGGTAGTGAATTCATCATTCAGTAACCCAGAATATGATCAGGGTGTCTTCTGAACACAGGGAAATATATATTTGGTTAAATGTTTCAGGGCAAATGGAAATGATGTAACTCATATCAAACCCAATGCTCAGGAATTTTCAGCCTCACATGGGACTGAATGGAAATGATGTAAAATAGAGATGAACTGTTATTATAGATCAAATTAAAGTCAGGAAGAGTCTGTCTGTCAGCAAGAAACAGTTTAAAGGAGGAAATAACATCATGAGAAAAAAAAATCTTTCTAATAAATGAAGAAAGTTGTTTATGGTTATTTTATTGATCAGACCGACAATTAACAGATTTTTAACTACATGATGAATCAGAAAACAAATAAAACATAAAACTTGGGAATGATATACTTAAATTTAATCTGTAATCTGTCTCCACTTACCAGATCAGTCTGATCAGCTGCAGCGTCCAATCAATAACTGATATCCAAAAAAGGGGGCGTGTCAGCCGGTAAAAGACTTCCGTGAAGGCTGCTCTCGTGTTTCCTCGCTCCTCACTCCTCAGAGATCCCTCCTTGCTTGGAGCAGAATAAGAGACCTATCAAAATGACGCATCAGGAACAACTTCCGGTTCAGGCGAGGAGCGAGGAGACATAAATTAAGAGACTTGAGATGTACCTAAGGTCTCAGGTCTCTGTCACTGCTTCACACAGCCTGCCCTTACCATCTTGCCTGCCCTGCAGGTGTTGCTGTTGAAGCATTTCAATCGGAATTTCAATAACGTTTTTTTTTTTTTTTCCAAAGAAATTATTTTATAAATGATTCTGTTATGTCTGTATTTTTCCATGGTTTTTCCCTTCCTTGTGTTTCATGTTTGTACCCAGTCCATCTCTGTTTGTGTGGGCGTATGCTGGGCGTGACCTCCTGGTTTCCCTCTTCCATTCAACCTGAGCACCTGCAGCTGATCTACTAATCAACTCTACAATCCACAGAAGTATAAAACCCCAGTTTATCGCTCTGGACTCTGCCAGATTGTTCAGTCACCACCACTTACGGACGCTATGGCCAAGCTTCTTGTAAGCTACTTGTTTTCTCTGGCCTCCTGAACGCTGCTAACTCTGTTCTCTGCCTGTGCCTCAGGTTCACCACTCCAGCTTCTAGTACACATGCCACATTAGCCTCATCCTCACCTGCTGCTTACCAGTTTGGATTGTGGATCTCCTGTTTGCTCTGCCCTGCCTTTAGCCCCTCTGCCTGCTTCAGTCCTTCGCTCTGCTATTCCCAGCCCCTTTTCCACATCCAAAACCAAAGAACAAAGAGCTACACCATCAGATCCATCTTCAACTCAAGCTACAATAAACTGCCCTTAAATATTTCTGTGTCTCCTGGTCTGTGCATTTGGGTCCTAAATTGAACTGTTATAACAGATTCTGAGATATGGTAGTGGTTTATTTCAACCATTACACTTTTTTTTAATATATATATATATATATATATATTTTGATCTCCCTCTGAAATGGAGGTGCAGCATCCTCTCCCTATGGACCAGCCTCCTCTGGTTGTGACCCAGTAGAGCAACATCACAAAATAACCTGTTGGCCAGTCAGAGCAGAGAACGCAGATTACATGCTTAATGCAAACATACAGCATGAGCTTCATTCTTGTGTGAGACAAAAGAATGGCTGTGAGTGAATGCACTGTTGTCACACGGTGAGTGTGTACATCACCAACTAACTATCTACCACAATGTCTGTACAGTCGGTACAGAGGCTGGTTGGAGCAAATGAACAGACTGCAAAAATGTTTACACAGCCCCTTAAGGGATTCTGATTCCTACCATTAATTGTGTTGTTTTTTTTTTTTTTGGTTTTTTTTTGCCTCTGTGGTTTGTAATGGGTAACATTGTCTCATGTGCATCCTATGTTGGTCCTTGTATCAGCAAGAACCACGTTTTCCGAGAGCGTAAGACACTCTTGGATAGTGAACTGTGAGAGGGCAGAGAGATTAACAGATGACACAGGGATAGAGGCACAGGAAGACGAAAGCAGCATATGGGAAAAGATAAAGACAAGTTAAGACTTGACTCAAGAAGCTAATGCCAATGAAGGAAACAGACACAGAGGCACACATTCAAATGTGGACCAACTGAGAAATAAACTTTAGCTCTCTGACCCAAATTTCACTGCTATCTCTGTTTTAGACTATTTACAATGTGTCTTGCTCCTCATACAAACTTTGCACACAATAAGGAGCATGTGTATGTGTCCGTGCACTTAAACATGTTTTAGCTATTAGTTTCCTGTTAATGAGTAAGAAGCTGTGACAACACTGCTGACATCAGAGAGGGAATCCTGGGAATTGACTAAGTTTGCAGCAGTACATGACATCAGGAACATCTGCTTTGACCTAAAAAGTTCCACTGCATCATGCCCTATCACTAGAGATTGTGATACATACAGCCTAAAAAAAAACACACAAAAAAACCTCATAGAAAAATGAGAGTGGTCTGACCTCAGGATGAGTGAAGCAATAAACAGTGAGTAGGTAGTATGTGTGGATATGATACAGTATGTATGCAGCAGAGAGGATACAACTGTGACTCAATGTAAATAAAGAGAAAGCGTCATTGCCTGTGTGCAAAGAGCCACATGTGGAGGTGTGTGGGTGTGTACATTGCTGTGTGATTATGTGTATGAGCCTGTATGAGTGTAGTTAATAGGTTATTGCTTTGTTTATAGTGGGTCCTGTTAGTCACCATTGCATGATAGACTACTGTACTTATTCCATTACAACAATGCAATGAGGTCTGATTCATTGTCTGTGTCTGACAGTTGAGCCCTGTCAGAACTAAAGCTTAATTTATAAAAGGCTGAAGCTGATAGTTGTATTTTTCCATACATATACATCAATCCACTTTCTATATCCATCAATTTTGTTGTTCAGAGCAGTACGGCAAGACCAAGGGCAAGAGGCATCTTGAGGTTGTCATGTCAGTCTGTTCAGGAGTAATCTCTACTCGCAGCAAGAAGGTCCTGAGTTCAAATCTACTGTTGGGCTGTGGCCCTCCTGCATAGAGTTTACATATAGTTCCTGTTAGAGTTTCTTTCAGGTGTTTGCTCTCACATTCCAAAGGCATGTAAATAAAGCCTCAGGTGTGAAAATGAGAGTGTGTGTTTTTCTGGCTCAATCCCAATCTGGCCCCTATCCACTCTGTCTCTGCAAATTTCTTTGGAGGGCTCACCTCACTAAAGGGCTGGTGTTTTATTTTCAACAAATGTGAGTGTAATGTAACTAAGAGTCTACAGCCCTGCTTTGAGCTAAATGCTAATGCCAACATGCTAACATGCTCACAATGGCAATGTTAATATGCTGATGTTTTGCAGGTAATTGGTCCTAAATGAAAGTATTGAGAAATTAAAGCACAGGTTCACAATATTTCAAGTGTGTCTTAAAACAGTCAGGTGCTCTCTGTAATCATTCCTCCTGTTCATACTGGCTATTTAAAAGATCACCTTCAAATGTGCTTTCAATGTAAGTCATTTTGTGTAAAAATGCATTTAAAAGTTTATCTGATATTTAAATGAGGCTTCAGCAGTCGGAGTTAGTCATAGTCTCCTCCACAGCAATGTCATGATTGTCTTTATACTTTGCTGTTAGCAATGTAGCTGAGAGTTGGTCATTAACTGAAAAGGAAAAAGGGAGAAAGGGTGGTAGTGAGAGGTTATTTACTGATTGAGGAGAATGGACACAAAAGGATTTGTCTTGGTTTACAGAGCAGTTGGTATGTAAATGTTTGGAGTGCAAAGTGGAGAGCAGTGCTCTGCTCCATTTAAATCTCTTTGAACTTTGTGAATTGTAGTCACCTTAGAAACCAGGTTAGCTAAAAGTAACACTTAAGCCATCAAACCTGAGACTTTCAAAGGCTTAAGCCCCTGAAAAATATCACTCACCACCCGGGATCCACATTGGGGTCAGGTTAGCAGGAGAATTTAGAGCCAGGTTAAGAAGGGACACCATGCTAAGTAGGAAATTAATTTTGGGTTGTTTTGCAACATGGAGCATGGTTTGGAGTTGGATCACATGGAAGCTGCTGGTCACTGGTGTTGAGGCCAGAGGGCCAGGGCAGCATGTGGCTGGTGTAAATAAAGAGGCCCAGTGCTGGTCAGTGGCTCTGAGGCTTCCATTACTCCTAAAGTTCACAAAATGGCATTTTTCCCTGTGGACTAGTATTGGCAAAAAATCATTTTTCAAGTTTACTATATACCAGGTCTGCACTGGTATGAATGGCACTGACAACAGCTCCTTAGTCATTTTTTATTACCAAACTAACTGCCAGTGACACAAGCATTACAACCTTAAACTATATTGAAAACTCACTTTAGTACTTTCAAAGTTGAGCTTTGGCTGAAGTGTTGTGTATTTGAGTTAAGTTTCATGTATATTCTTGGATGGGTTTATGTATGCTGGCTTGTATTAAGAGGTTTGTGTTTTTTGCTGTTTCCCTCCTATGTTTGTGTGCTTGCTTTGCCCTTTTACACACCTGCCCTGCATCTAGCCTTGTTAGCCCAGCCCTACTTTGTGTTTTCCCCACACCTGCCCTGTATCAGCCTCAGCCTGTTGAGTCTTTGTTCTGTTCTGTTCAGTTCAGTGTGTTCTGTTTTGCTCAGTCAGCTGAGTTTGTTCTGCTCTGTTCAGTATTGTTCAGTTTAGGTCTGCCTGCACTTGAGCCTTAATAAAGAAGTTTTTCTTCAGGCCTGCTTTGCCTGCAGTCTCCACATTTGGGTCCATTCCTGCTACTCTTCATGACAAACTATAAGTGCTCGCTGCTGAGATGGTTCAGTACTGCAAACCATGGATGTATTAAAATAACTGGATATAGCGCTGCCATTCAGTCTTGCTGCCAATTTCTCCTAGTGGTCACTCGCAGTGTTGTAGTAAAAAATCCCCATAGACCTCCATTATAAAAGAGATATCTGTAAAACTGACAGGACACCTGCAATTACTACTCTTTGTATTACAAATTTTTAATCCATGAAGGTTTTATATTTGTAAAACTTTTCTCAAGCCTAGAAAAGCGATTTTAAAATCTGTGATGTCATCCCAATGTAAAGTCTATGGGCCAAGAAGGAACTTGCAGACAGAGCCATTAAGAGAAACACTGTTACGCATATTCAGTGGGCCCCACAGCGCGTAATAATATAATCCATATTCTCAATTTAATAATTTGTGCTCTTGAAAGAATAATTTGGTAATTGATTGAACTATTTTGCATGTTCCCCTCTGGTAGAGGACACACATTCAGTCAGCTGGAAATTTGAAGCAAGTGATGAAGAAGACATTTCCCCTGATCCAAGCTGGATCCAAGGCAGCCAGTATTAGCCCTACATCCTCCATTCTCAAAAGAAGGCCATGTTCTTTGCACTTATTGTGCTTTCACCTGTATCCATGAAGTGCCTCAGAATACTGAAGCTGAGTTCTTATGAACCAGATGACATTTGCAGAAGCATGAATGTGTTTACCGCAAAAAAGTCCATTCCCCCGTAGAATACATTTATAAATGTATGATTTATTGCTGTACAAGACATCTCATTTAACTTTCTCTGTTTTCACATTTCAGTGTTATATTTACACTCCAGTAGAAAGTAACAGTATATTGTTGTTATTAACAATAATCTCATTTTGTCTCTGTTAGCATGGGTAAAGTTTAAATAACTCTCATTAGGAGTTGGCAGTGGAGTTGGCTTCCCTCAAGTTGTTTCTTTACAAGCAGACAGCAGCTTGGTCTTGCATGCTACAGCCAAAGTAGTGGCCAAGAGCATGAACTAAATATTACATTGTGCTGTATTTCAGGAGCAACATCATATTTGTTTTGAACCATTCTCTGGTTAAGTGTCTGGAGTCCTTACTATTATCCCCCTGTTGACTTTACTAATTTAAATCTTGGGCAAACACAGAGGGAGCTGAGCATTGTAGCACAGGCCAAAGAAAATGAGCTAAATTTAAAGACAGGGATGGGGATAACTGACCGAGACAGCGTAGATCAGTGCAAGATTTGATTGTTTAGACTGGGCTGTGGGGATCTGGAGGAGACGGCGATGACATCTACAATTGATTATCCTGGAGGAGTAGTGAGCAAAGAGGACGGAAAGAGCGGAACTTCTGAGAGTTGTCTGCGTAATCTCTGGAAAGTCAATATGAGTGTGAGTTACAGCCTCACCTGTGGAATTTCTGTAAAAGACCAAAATAGAAACACGCTGTGCTGTGGTCCTAGGAGAATATGGCACATGCTGATTCATGCTGATATATGAAGCTGAAGGAAGGGAAAGTAGGAGGAAATGCTACCTCGTAAACACGAACAATGCTGCACAAACAGACAGTGGTGGAAGTTAGTTGCTTTTCAGATGAAGATTTGACACAATGGATAATATATCAAGCTTTTAAAATACAACACATTGTTAAAGATGAAACCAGTGGTTTCCAACCTTTTTGGCTTTTGACGTCTTACAAAAAGCAGTGTGTAGTCGGGGTCTCAAATGCTTTCATTTCAATAAATGTTCAAATGATCCAATATTTCACCAAAAATCAAAGATTAGAGAAAAATTCAAAAAAGTGAAAACTGATTTGTGTATCAGAACTTTGTTTTTTCCTCTTTCCTCTCCCATTAATTATCTCACAACCCCTCAGATTTATCTGGTGACCCTTTGGAGGGGCCCGACCCCTAGGTTGGGAACAAAATGAGTACTTTTACTTTTACTCTAAGTACATTTTGCTGCTAATACTTGCTGTAAGGTGCTCATTTATTGCCTATTTATTTACAACCTAACTTTGGGGAAAGGGGAAGGGGAACAAAATGTTATGGAGTCCCTTGAGTGCATTTCGCGTGTGTCCATAGCCCAGCTTTATCTCTGGGAAACATGCCCAACTTTGAGAGTGATGTCAAAATAAGGAAATGTATGATAAGCAGAAGGTAGATGTGACTCCCCTCTATTGAGAGCTGCCAATAGACGTAACACTTGCTGCTGATAATGTACTTTTACTCCTGCACTTTTTTATGCAGGACCTTTACTTTTAATGGAGTATTTTCACATTGCTGTATTGATAGACATTATGTTTGTGGAAGGGGAGTAAGTCACTGTGTACGTGATCTATCCTCATTCTTAAACCAAAGCTTGGCCACAAGTGTGCTCACATAGAGATGAATACATCATTAGTTTAACACAGTCTAACCAGTCTGATCCAGCTGCTGAGAGTGAGAGTAAACAATGTGAGGTTACAGCAGTGTGTGTGTGTATGCCTGTGTGTCTGCTAGCACGACTTTCACCATGAGCAAGCTCCTGTGTCATGTAGACATTCCGGAATCTCCCACTCTGCCGTGCTCCCTATTGCATGCATCAGACAGGAAGTGGCGTTAGGGACCTCCCTTGGGAAGAATAACACTCTTTCTTCAAGTAGGTGGTCCTTACCAGGAAGATGCAGGTGGTCAGTTTGTTCAGCATCTTTCACTCAACACCCACTGCAAGCTTACTTGGACTGTAGTGCAGTGAGGACGGCAGTAGTGTCCTTGAATGTGAGTGTTTGAAGTTCCTCAAAGACGTCTCAAAGACATTTTACTGGAATAGTGAATGGAAATAGTAGTCCAATGGGATCAAAGATGCATACAGCAGCCTGAAGCAACTCTCGTTTTGTGTCTCTTTTGCCTTGCAAATATTCAATTAATTTGTTCATTTCAAACACAAATTAATTACTTAAATTAGTTAACCCTAGAACCTTGAGTGGATTTTGGCCTTTGATTTCAACTTGCTCCATCTCATGTTCCTGCCTCCACACATTTTGCAGACCAGGGGAATTGGTGTTTTCCATTTGCATAATTTCATGCTTGCATTTGACATAATTCCTTGGCTCTCTGAAATAGTTTTATTGCATTGTCAACATGATCTATTCCAGTAATAAAGTCATCCACATATAAACACTCATCCAAAACTTTGACTACTTCTGGACTTCTGTGTTCATATTTTTCCAGGTATTGCCTAATCGTTGCAGCCAACAAAAAGGGGCTGTCAGATGCACCGAATGGCACACGCGCCATTCTCATAATCACCGCCTTCCAGTGATGTGTGGTCAGGGTAGGCAGTGCCTCACCAAAGCTAAAAAGAAATGTTGAGATTACATGATAGTTCTATCTATTGATCATTTCTTCATATTAATAATTCATATTTTTATGAATTTTATTGTTTTATTTATGTCCCAGGATTACACTTACTCCAGTAAAACTAGTCAGAATAGTTGTTTTAAAAGTGTAGTATACTCATTTTTGCCACAGCTTGCTCCTAAAAACTACCATTCCTGAATGCTGAAGCAGAAGCTATCCGTGCTTGTGTGTGCACTGAGGCCAATGTTTTCATAGATTTGTGCATGCATTGTGGGTTCTCACGCTGTGTTGAATGATCAGCGTTGAGGCAAAGACCCACCCTGCCTCAGCCCTATAGTCATAGGCTCTTCCATGTCACGGACTGCACCCTTCCCCGACTAGCAGTGCACTTGTTACAGACATGAATCTGACCTAGTGATAAATGCACACATGAATAAGTTTCTAAATATAAATCCTGTAAGAACAGCCATTGATGTAGTGTGTGTGCGCAAATTGTGTGATGACTGAAGTACAAGTGTGCAGCCTTGATGCCATGGGTGTTGTACGTGATGCTTATGGAAGCCTGATATGTCTCATATTGTTAAAAGTGATTCCTAAGGAAACTACATTTGAGTTCACCCGACAAGAAACTGACAGTGTGCTCAAGGAAAAAGATTTGATGGACTTTTTGAAATTGGAAGTAGAAAGTAAAGAGAGAACAGTACATCTCACTCAAAAGAGAGAAGGTTATCAATATGAGGAAAGATATGCTGGTGGTGACAAGGAGCATGAGAAAGAGTACAGAATGAGAAGGCCATACACTGGCACCATGGTGTCAGCTGCAGCCTTCCATACTTGGAGTTCAAATGATAACAGTGACTGTTTTGTGGAAGGGCTGATCATAAATGATGATCATGGATATCAGGAGAGAAAAGCTGAAGTGATCTGGCAGGTGTTTTATATGTCTGGGCCCCAGACACATTGCGTGTAATTGTAGGGTGCAAAACATTGGATGCAAAACATGTGGGTTCAGAGGGCAACACTGTATTGTTACAAACTGCTACAGCATGGATAGATGTCCCTGGACAAAGTCAACTCGCTAAATGTTTATTAGATGGGGGGAGTCAATGCAGTTTTATCCATGAAGATATTTCTAGCACTTTAAACCTACCAGTTGTGAATACAGAAATATTAAAGCTGCGCTCATTTGGCTCTATAACTCACAAAAGAGTAACTGCAAGAAAGGTCAAGGCAAGCTTGAGAAACTTAAAACAAATGAAGCTGTTGAGGTGGAATTATTGGAAACACCAACTATATGCTCTTCAAAAATGCAAATGGAAGATAAAAATAATAAGTCTCTTGAAGTTAAAGGTGCTGATACTCCCAAGATTGGAGGAGACCACTACTGGAATGTAGTGCTAGGGCACACGGAGAGACTTCACAATGGACTAGTGGCTGTGAATGAATTTGGATGGCTAATTCAAGGTGTTGTGTCCGTCCCTGTCATGAATGTTACAGCGGAAAGTATGGATGTGGAGGTTTTTCATTTGAGTATTAGAAAGGAGAAAATACTGACCGACCAGCCACGCAGTTTCTGGGTGACTGAATCTCTGTGGATTTATATGTGAAACCCAACAGGGCTTGGAGACAGATGCAGTTTGGAAGTTTGAAGAGTCGGTAAAGTACCACCAAGGTAGGTATGAAGTTTGTTTGCTTTGGAGTGAGGATATATATCGGATATTGTACAGCACTGAATCACTTAAATAGTCTAGCCAGACGATTTCAGAAAAGTTGAGTCACTTGAGTGCATTTCGCGCGTGTCTGTAGCCCAGCTTTATCTCTGGGGAACATGCCCAACTTTGGGGCATGATAATGTAATGTCCAAATAAGGAAATGTGCGTCACCCAGCAGTTAGATGTGACTCCCCTCCACTGAGAGCTGCCAATAGATGTAACACTGCTCATAAGGTACGGAGTATTGTAATGGAGTATTTTAACATTGCTGTATTGATACTTTTACTTAAATAAAGGATCTGAATACTTCTTCCACCACCGCATAGACATTTTCTTTGCGAAAGGGGAGTAAGTCTCTGTGTACGTGATCTATCCTCATTCTTAAATCAAAGCTTAGCCTCAACAGAGGTGATTAGGTCATCAGTTTAAAACAGTCTAACCGGTCTGATCCAGCTGCTGAGAGTGAGGGTGAATAATGTGAGGTGACAGCAGTGTGTGTGTGTGTGTCTGTGTGTCTGCTTTTCTTCTTTCCTCTCCCATTAATCATCTCATGACCCCTCAGATTTATCTGGTGACCCTTTGGAGGGGCCCGACCCCTAGGTTGGGAACAAAATGAGTACTTTTACTTTTACTCTAAGTACATTTTGCTGCTAATACTTGCTGTAAGGTGCTCATTTATTGCCTATTTATTTACAACCTAACTTTGGGGAAAGGGGAAGGGGAACAAAATGTTATGGAGTCCCTTGAGTGCATTTCGCGTGTGTCCATAGCCCAGCTTTATCTCTGGGGTACATGCCCAACTGCGAGAGTGATGTCAAAATAAGGAAATGTATGATAAGCAGAAGGTAGATGTGACTCCCCTCTATTGAGAGCTGCCAATAGACGTAACACTTGCTGCTGATAATGTACTTTTACTCCTGCACTTTTTTATGCAGGACCTTTACTTTTAATGGAGTATTTTCACATTGCTGTATTGATAGACATTATGTTTGTGGAAGGGGAGTAAGTCACTGTGTACGTGATCTATCCTCATTCTTAAACCAAAACTTGGCCACAAGTATGCTCACATAGAGATGAATACATCATTAGTTTAACACAGTCTAACCAGTCTGATCCAGCTGCTGAGAGTGAGAGTGAATAATGTGAGGTGACAGCAGTGTGTGTGTGTATGCCTATGTGTCTGCTAGCACGACTTTCACCATGAGCAAGCTCCTGTGTCATGTTGACATTCCGGAATCTCCCACTCTGCCGTGCTCCCTATTGCATGCATCAGACAGGAAGTGTCATTCCCTTGAGAAGAATAACACTCTTTCTTCAAGTAGGTGATCCTTACCAGGAAGATGCAGGTGGTCAGTTTGTTCAGCATCTTTCACTCAACACCCACTACAAGCTTACTTGGACTGTAGTGCAGTGAGGACGGCAGTAGTGTCCTTGAATGTGAGTGTTTGAAGTTCCTCAAATTCAAGGCAAGACCTATTAAGTACCTTTCCTAGGCATGTCTTGACTGATCTCACCAAGTGCTCCCACATGCCATCCCACCAGGCGGCTTGCTCCACAATAGGCAATCAATGGAGATTGGAATGGAGAAATTTCTGAGCACCACTGATGCCATTTTTCCGCTAGATCTTCAGGAAGATCTTGATCCCATGCATTTCCTCTTTCCCACGTCTCAAAGACATTTTACTGGAATAGTGGATGGAAATAGTAGACCAATGGGATCAAAGATGCATGCAGCAGCCTGAAGCAACTCTTGTTTTGTGTCTCTTTTGTCTGGCAAATATTCAATTAATTTGTTCATTTCAAACACAAATTAATTAAATTAGTTAATCCCCTTAACAGATGCGAACAATACCTGAATGTGTGTAATATTCTTTTTTTTTGCCTGTCACCCAAATGGCACAATTTGCCAAACTTTTAGAAGATGTAACCAGAGCATACATGCGTTATGTTGCTGGATTAAATGGAGCTCGCTATTTCTGATGATATCAATATCTCTGTTGTATCTCTGCTTCGAAATGGCATACAATAAAAATACATTCAGATCCTGGCTCATAATATTCAGAACCAGACTTTTTTCTTGAGGATCAAAAATAATCCAGGAGATTGTTATCAGAACATCTATGGTTAAAGTGCAAAAAGGAACGGCTATTAGCTAATGCAGCATGACTTTCCATGGTGCAGATTTGCCAAAATCTAAAGAAATATAGGCAAAATCAAAACATGGAAGTGTAGATAATTTTAATCTGATATTTTTTCCAGATTTGGATGGAAAGGTGAATGGATTACTGAGCAGGCCCAGGGGCTCAGGATGCCCCACAGCCAGAGCCCCAGGGCTCAGTTAGTTTTATTGAGTAGTTATATGATGTTGAAATCCCTGTGGTTGCTTTTTATCATTTGCATTTGGTAATAATTCAGTTATAAACATTGGTAATTCATTCATAAATGCTTAATAAATTGTGAATGGATTTTGGTCCAGATCCTCTGCAGCTCATGGTAAGGTAAGTGGTGAATGTATAATAAATTTTGCAGCTATAGAAATATTTTTTGTATGTGTGAAAAAGTTTTGTGCACGCACACAGGAGCTAGACTGTCCTAAATCCACAAAATAGTAAATACTAAGGAGTGTGCTAGTGTTCATGTCTAACTATGTGTAATTACGGTACGTCCTCATTCTTGGTTTGCCTTCAGCTTGAAAAGTCCCTTGCCTGTTCTATTCTGGGTACATAAATCAGCCTCCCTGCACTTGAAAATATACATTTGGACAACTGAGTTGCCTTACAGTAACAGCAAACTAACTACAAGCTAAATACACAACATATCAAATTTTTACCATTAATATCTACAGCATCCTCAAGTACAATTAAATCCACCTGGGTTGTGGGAGAGCTCACACTGTCATCCATCTTTCAAGACCTGCAGGGGGATGAATGCAATGGAACCATCTGCCCTCTGATTGGACAGACTGACTCTGCGTTTGACCAATGGGATTCACACATAAAAACAGGGTCAAAATTTGTACTCGTAACTTGCAGTTTATAGTTGTAACTTCAGTGTCGCACACACAGGTAGGAAATTTATGTCTGTCACGCAGACTTTGTGAAACCTCACTGTTGAAAAAAATCTTGCACAAATTTTAATTACACATACACAAAATATTTTTACAGCTACAAAAACTTTTTACATGTGCAAATATCTCTGTGCACAAAACTTTTAACACATGCACAAAATGTTTCTACAGCTGCAAAACTTTATTACACATTCACAAACCATTTCACAAGCTCAAGATATTTATGACCGTTATTTTGATTTCATATCATACAGTCCAATCTGTCATAGGGATTTTTAACAGTCTGGCAACCCACAAGTTGTGTTATTAATGACATATAACTGATCTATAAAGCTTTTTTAAATGATGTGCCATATTAAAAAGGGGCATCATATTTTGTATAGTATGCTACTGCATTGATAAAAGTAAAGAGATGGGTCAGTGTGAATCTGCTGTGGCAGATATCTTTGGCAAAGATTAATATAACCTCTCTTCATATCCAGCAAAATACTGCAGTTCAGGATCTACTTACAACCAACAACAGCACTTGAGAGTTAGTGTAACGTGTAAAATACAGCAGATAAATATGCAAAACCACCACCAGTGACGCAGGAGAGGGTTGCCCTGGTAAGCAGTAGGGAACCCTGTATGTACCTGTTGTCCAGGGGTAAGGATTGTACTTTTGTTTTATAATCCATCCATGAGTGCAGTGTAAAGTTTGAGTGATATAATTTTTATCTCATGGTATGATATTGACATCAGGCACTTTTCTGCACAAATTAGTCAAGATTTAGCGGTGATAATGTGAAAGGAATAATTCAAACCTCACATAGACAAAATGATGAGCTCAAGTTAGGGACAGTCTTAAAGGTCTATGGACAAACAACCTTCTCAGATTTTTGTCAATAGTAATCTCTCTTTTTTTTTCCACTTTTCAGACCAGCTTTATTTTCTTCTGGGGCTCATCCAATTACAACCCACGAGTTTTTTTTTTTTTTTTTTTAAATCATGCAAACTGTCCCAATGAGCAATTTAGAATAGTGTTTTTTCCTCACTGTTGACATCCCCTCCCATTCTGTTTCCATCATTTTACAAACCATTACCAGTCATACAACTTTTATTTAGACTCAATTTAGACATACTTTTTTCAAATGCAATTGATGTTTTAAAATATTGTTTGAGCAACTACGCCTAAATGTACTGTATATGTATGTATATATTTGTGTATGTATGTATATGAAGAGTATAAATGAGGGAAAGCTAGACCCCATCTTGAAATTATTACCATAGAAACATTTAATAGTGTTGATTTTCCTATGGTGCACTGCAGGCATCAGATTTAAAATGCAAACACCACAGACCCAACACAGATTTGTCCTGTTGTTCTTTGTATTTACTGCTGCATTAGTTGGATGCAATGAATGAAGGAAAAGGAGAAATGATGGGTTATTTATTTGTGCTGTAGAAAGTAGCCACTGTAAAATAAGAATATAACGTTTTATTTCTCTCATTTACTGGCTTTGTTCTACTGCTGGCTGTCCTCACTCAACCACAACCACTCTCTCTCTCTCTCTCTCTCTCTTTCTCTCCCTGGCTGGTGGTCAGCTCGCCTGTGCTCTCTCTTTTTTTTTGGCTGCAGAAAAAACTCATTTGACGCTCCAAAATCAAAACAAGGTCGGAGTAGGGGTGTCAAGGCAGTTTGATGCCTCATAACACTTTTGGTGTGCATTCATCCATTTAAAGCAGTAGACATTTGGGCCTTAACAGTATAGTTTAAACTAACTGCTTCTCTGACCCTGTTTAAAAGAACTAGTGTTTATAGCTGTTCAGAATAGAACAGCCGCCATAGAGAGGGGGGAGACAAGATGGAACAAATGGGTTTCATCTGCTACTGTAGCCTTTAAAATAATGTGATGGCACTCAGTTCAGACTCAAGCTGTACTGGAGATGTTACACGAATGTTATAAGGTCTGAACTAGAAATATTGTTGTCATGAATATTTTATGGAAAAGTGACTCAGCTCATTCATTGTAAAATTGCCATCATGTTCAGGTTATGTATGTAAGGGGCTTTTGATTTTTCATTCATTCCATTCACAGAGTTGCAGGTCTCTGGTACAGGTTCATTTGAGGACCCAGCATGGGGTAAGGGGTGGACCATCTGTGGCAAGGATATAGGGGTAGAGGCAAAGGGGGAAAGGGGAGGGGTTGTCTCGGTGTATCCATCTGTGCTGTGTGGCCCTGTGTCCCCTGGGACAGCTGGCGCCGAAACTCTTGGAATCGGGATGGGAAATGTTTTCACACCTGGGGAATTTATGGAGCCTGCTGAGGACGCGACAAGAGGCATTTTCATGCATCTGTGTGTGTGTGTGTGTGTGTGTGTGTGTGTGTTTCAGTTTGTTTCAGCACATGTGTACGTACATATGTATGTACTTAACTTCTATGTACTCATGAGTGAATTTATTATCAGGGGAAGGGTGGAAAACCAAAACTGGACAAAGACAAAAAGACATAAGTCAGTGCCACCTTTCTGCAAACTGAACAGACTCCTTTTAGTTTCCTTGAGGAGAAAACAAGATATATGGGACATGAAAATTCAAACTTTTTAAGGGTAGATGATTACATAAACAATCATTTGACAGTGGTGGATCACCCTGATTAACAGTGTCAACACCAAGACCTACACTAATTTGGGTGTGAAGCATCCAAACCTTAGCCAGAGAAAACACACATACATACTGTATGTGTTTGATTTATAGTGGAGCAGCATGTCCCTGTTAATATGAAGTGAAATGAAATAGTTAAGATGCACTGAAGCAGAGTGGGAATAAGACTGGTCAAAATTTCACCAGCGTGCAGACGGGGATTATTCATTATTACATCACAGTACACATTATCCCCAGGACACAGAGGGGACAAAGTCTCCATGATGCTGCATCCTGATCGTCATAGTGACTGCAGGAAAATGACTTTAGACAAGTGGAAAATTCCTAAATCTAGCATTACTGTCATGTAGCCACTACTTTGAAAACAGCAGTGGTCTCACCTTGACCATAATCAATCAGTCCATAAAGGAGTATGTAATCCTTCAGTATAATATAAAACATGGTTCAGTTAGAGACACTTGCGTCAATCAACTTATAGCAAATGATTAAACAAGTGCTGCTCTTTGAGGTAGCTCTAAAAGAATCCAATCAGTAACAAGGATTCTGCTGGGATTCCTCAATCCCCTCCAGACATGTTATGAGAAATATAAAAAATACTCTGCTTTGAATAATAATTTGAGTCTGAGTTCAATTACATAGTTGGAATTTCTGAAAAATGACTTCTCCTTTGCTGAAGAATATGTAAATTTTTCATTTCAAAAGTTTAACTGCTTAATGCAAGATGTCTCCTTCTTCACTATAAAGTTCATTCCCAATGTTTGGGCACTGGATGCTTCAAGTTTCCACATCACACTTGTATAAGTTGCATACCGGACCAGGATTAGCTCCAAACTAGTTGTGATGTCATAAATCATGCTCATAGGTCACGCTTTAAATTTAGATTTAAAGTGAGCTCAGAGACCAACATCCAACTGAAAGAACAAGAAGAAAAACACATTTTTGAGTGGAGGGGGATTTTATGGTTTGCATTTTTTTTCAGTAATAGCCACAATGCATTTAAATTCTGTAATTAATTCAGTTTGATCATCAATGATGTAACAAAAAAAATGCTTAAAAAGAAAACAAATAATAAAGCCAAATATAGCTAAATGTATCAATGTAAATTGTAATAAATGTGATAATAAATGCCATATATTAAATTAGATTTAAAATGTTAAGTGTACTTACAATAATAATTTCACACTCATAACAATAAAAGCAGGGTGGCAGTATTATTTGATTATTTTATATGTCATATGACAGTAATGGGGCATCACACTGTGTTGTCTGTACGGAAGAAGATTAGGACCACATGTGAAAAACATATTTGAGTTCTGACTTTCATCTCAGAATTGTGAATGGACCTTTTCTGTTTTATTTCCCCTTTTTCAGACTTCTTGAAGTTACATGTGTAACCCAAAACAAGCATATACAACATCACTAAACATTCCTGTGGATTATAAAGTCACCCTGCAGCAGGCCAGTTCCTAGTTAACCACTTTGAAGTAGTTTTTACACCATACACTCAATATGTAAAATACAATAAACACTGTATTCATTAATATTTACTCCAAAATCCAGCATACAGGTGTTCCTCCCATTTACACAGTCCATATATGAGTGCAGGTGGTGAAGATGTGCTGGTGAGGTGACTGGAGAAGGCAGAGTATGTGTTCAGTTGTGTTCACTGCACTGATTTTACACACAAAAACTATATGGAGAATCATACCTGAAGCTATATGCATAGTTATTAGAAGATATTATTTAAAATATATCAGCACTCTGTTCTGCAATGATTTTGAAGTTGTTTGTTTAAGTTATTTGATGTCATCTTGAATTTCTACAACTGATGATAATTTCATTCGTTATGCGGTTGAGGTGAAAAGGAATCAGTATGTTCAGGGTTAATATTGGGGAAAGGCAAGTCAGACTTTCCAGAATCCTGCCACCTGCCACATCCTGACATCATTCATTTCAGCAGCTGCTGTGTTGCTCCTCAGCTGACCCTCTCCTCTGTGCTCTGAGTAAGACAGCGCTGATGAAATGTTGAGCGGACTCTGATTTAAGATCTGAGTTGGTTTATATCATTTCAAATGAAAGTTGCTTATTGAATAGTTCTGTCTCACTACAAGGGCGAGTACAGATAACACTGCTGGTTTGAACGTCTATGATGAAGTGGATCTATAATTAACGTGTGATATGAAATGAAATTAAATGTGTGAGCTTCAGTTCACCACCTCACCATCTGTGTCGCTAATTTCCTGTCTCCAAAATGTTCATACTCATGGGTCAGAGTTCCTGTCAAGTTTGTTTTTATAGATCACAGCTTTTGCATGGGAAGTGGCCTACGCCTCTTTCAAGCCCTATTTTGTGTTTATGCAACAGTTATGACTGACGTAACGTCTTAAAAACCACAGTGGTCAATTGTTAAAGGAAATGAGTGTTTATGCTATGAAACCCACATCTCTGATAAAAAGCCAAAAAAAATGATACTAACTAAGTTAGCATGCAGCCAAGTGAGCTTTTCCCAAGTTTGGTTTATAATTCTTCCGCATCATACATTGAGGTTATCCATGAATGTTTTGCAGCAGGAAAGTGCTTTGATCATTTACTTAAAGTGCTGCTGCTACTTCATCTCTGACCGACAACTTATTTGAGCTCCTGCAGCTGGATTTTGCTGCAAATGTCACATTTTGTGGAAATGATAAGCTCAAAACAATTTCACATTTTCCTCTGTGATAAAATATTTGTTTTATGTGCCTGAATAAAAAGTAAATACTTGGTAACAAATACTGGCTTATTTTTGTATGGCACACTGCTTTCAGATTTTTATCTTGCAGTCACTTTTAGATATTCTACTACCAAGATGACTGAAAAAAAACTGAAAAGACAATTACACATTTTTTTATCTTCTCCTGTCAGTTTGAGAAAGCATCTCATCAGGATTTCCTCAGCGACTGTTACGGTGGAAAAGTCTGGTGTAACTACACAACACCATCTAATGTTGTAATGTGCTGTGGTGTGTCAGATGGCTTTTATGGGCTCTGGCAGACCGCTAGTTCCTGTTCCTGTTCAATCCACATCAGTCTGTTAAACAATGTTCACCCCAAGATCTGCCTGACAATGAGAGAGAAGAACCAGCACAATTAGGTCATTACACTTGGCCTCACAGAACACACACACACGCACACAAAGCCTGGAAGTACCTTTTATTCTTGCACTAAAAGCAAATGCCAAGTAAATTATTGATGGAGTGGGGAGGGCTAAAACTAACTTCACCCTCATTGGTGCTGTATGCTGAAATTGTGACTACTTTCTTCCAAAAATACCACAATTTTTAAACTGATATTCATACCCAAAAGTTGTTGTGTTTCCTGCTGCAGGATGACACTGCACACTGTAGTTTACAGTGAAGGGAATGACGCCCTACTACTCAGGGTATGAGTAGGAGTTTTGTTCAATTAGTAGCATGCCTTTTAAGGTTAATGCCAGTTTTGTTTGTATTGTGGGTCATAACATCCGCTTTGACCACAGTATTACTGTTTGCAAGACTAGTCTGGCCACTGACAGCATTATCAACTGTGATTGTACAGCATACTGATTTGAGCAGAGAACTGCCAGCCTGGAGAGAGATGTACAGAAATACACTAAACACTTGACCTTAAGTGACACGTAAGTCTATGCCCGCCTAGTCTGCTCTGCTATTGTAAGTCAAGTGTTGACAGGTTCTCATTTAGTCTCTCTCTGTGTGCTTTTATGAGGACAGCATGTGGTCCAAGTACCTACAGTACCAGAGGCTGGCTCTTTAAATGATTTGTGTTGGACTAATTCAAGAAGTGGTAGAGCTCCATGTAGACAAGACAGGCTTATGTAGCAACCTGTTTGCATGTTAGCTCATGAAAACTTTGCAGTTTGGTTTTCAGAAACCTGGATAAACCAGGTTGATAAAATGTGAATATGTCAGCAGGGTTATTCTGAAAGAAACAGGAATACTGCAACATGTAAACCTGCTTCAGGTTTATAAACAGTTCAAATTGATAAACGTGGAACTTTTGTGAGAGTTAAGTAAATCTCGCTATTAAAGGCACATTTTGGGTTTAATACTAAAAGACAGCTAAACTAGTGGAATGTGTAAATGATGTGATTTTTCCTTAACTTCAGCTCTCGCAACACACCTACTGGACTATTCAACAGGCCCGATGAGAGCAGTCTTCATCTGCATGAAGCAGTCTACTTCCTTTGTTGGCTGTGGCCGATTCTTTAGCCTCTTTTACTCTAGCTCATTGCTCTGGTTCCACGGCTGGCTTCCCGATATTCAGTGACAAAGCTCTTGTGGTAGGACGGCGCAGCTCGTCTCCACTCATGTTGTTTGTGTGTGTGTTGGACCAGTGTGAATAACAGTGTGGGCTCGCTCCTTCGCTCCCCGCCTATTGAATGCTGCTGGGCTGGGAGCAATCAGTCTATTCCACTTTGATTACTGGGCAGTGCCGTGGCGTGGCTGTGTCGGATCCACGTGGCTATCTTGAGATGCTGGTTGTTGAATTTCCTCCGTTCACTTTCGTCAGGTATGTTCTGACGCTATCACTGCATACCTGGGCCTTATTAGTGGTGTGTCTGATGCGCAGAGGTGGCCTGTATTCTGGCTGGAGGTTGGGAGTTGGGAGTATGTGGCCTCGGAGCGGTGTGTATTATTCCACGTGCTGCATTGGATTCCTGAGGTAGGCTGGCTCGTTTCTGTCTGGCGTTTTTTATACACTTTTTGTTTGGCTACACGTGAAATGTGACTCTGGTCTCTGATTGCTATTGGCAGTTATTAAGCAGTATCTCTTTGGCTTTTAAACTATTCCGAGTGTATGTGTGTGCGTGCTCGCTGCCTTGCACGCCGGGAGTAAATTCCCCTGGACGTGATTTGAGTATTGGTATCACAGCATGTGGTGCTGTCTCAGTAGAGGAAATTAAAGTAGTGTAGGATTTAACGCTGCACCAGGAAGACTGATCCTCATCAGCTTATATTGTATTTTAATTAGATATTCATTGTTGTTGTTTACAGATTTTGTGATCATTCATTGTTTTCTGTAGATTTTTTTTTTCTTTTGGTTTATTGGGTTAACTGTATGTGTGTGTGTGTGTGTGTGTGTGTGTGTGTGTGTGTGTGTGTGTGTGCGAGTGGTACTTCAGCACAATCAACCTTGGTGGTGACCTTCTGGGCCCAGCATAGTGTGGTGTTGGGGCTGTTTTTTTATTATATTTTGTGCCCCTTTGCCTTGACTAACAGTTTGCCTCTTTTCTTTGGACAGGAGCTGTTGGGCCGGTGTGGCGAGTGGCAGTCCCTTCACTCCCTGTACAGTAGTGCACTTGGATGTCAGTCAATGGTGTGTGGTTTTCTCGTGTGGTGTGTAGCATCATGACCCTTCCCCCTCCCTTCAGTTAGTCATCTCCGCCTGGTGAGCCCTGGGTCTAGTGTCTGCACTTTATCAGCAAATTTAACCAAACCATTAAAGGGGCCCTTAAGGATTGTGCCACTTATTATTCTATTCATTTGCATCATCACCAAGAGATTTCATGTAAGGTTTGAATTTTTAAAGTGTTAATAAACTTTCTTTTGTATAATTTATATTGGAATCACGTCAGTCTCTTGTGTTGTTCGTACCTGTGTGACCTTACCGTCAGTGTTAGAGTGGTGGTCCCCTCTAATAGACTTCCTGGGGGTGAAATTCCCCTAGGTAGTGAACATTATGAAGCATTTCGCAGCTTAAGAGGCAGATATATTCCTCAGGAGTTGGTGGAGACCAACCCCGAGCTCATAGTTCATAACTTGTGTTTTCAGATTCCAGGTGGCCAAAAAGTAACTTATAAACATAATACATTGTTTTCTATATGCTGCTTACCATTTAAACTTATAAAAGCTAGTCCCTGATTTTATCTTAGCCCCACATAGTTCCCCTTAAATCCCCAAATTTCCTCCAAATTAAGATGGTCTGTTTGGAAACCCAACACAACTGATAGTTTGATGGACATTTTTAAAGTGTGACAGTCTAAAATTCTGTTCAGATGCTTTTAACAATGACAATACCATTCTGATGTAAATGGTGAATGCAAGAAATTCAGAGAAAATTAATATCACCATAAAATGTAACAAGATATTAGCTTTAAATGGAAAAAAAAAAGTTTTAAATGGCAAATGTTGTACATTGAGTAATTCAGTTTGAATCACTCCAGTCTTTTACCCCCCAGCTGTTGCCTCTTGTGGGGCGGTCTTCCCCTTTGGTAGGATACTGAGCTGATGTGGTTCCCTGTCTTGGCAGCTGGCCGACCTGACGAGGAGATTCTTACTGCAGCTGGTGGCCAGAGAACCAGCTGTGACTCACCACTTTCCCCCTACTTCCTTCCTACGTCAGTCTGGCTTGATCAAGATATGCTGTGCATTAGTGAGCACATAAATGTGTGTGTGTGTGTGTGTGTGACTACATTTTTAACAGCGTAAGAGGGAACGCAACTAGATTGAGTTACGTAACGTCTTCGAGGAGTTGAGTAAGAGAATGAGGGAAAGCGTGTAACTTGACCACACTTTCAATAAATAAAACGTTGTCATCATCAGTGTGTAGGGAGGGAGATCACGTGACTCTCATGCAATCTTCTTAAAGCTTTATAGACAAGTCAGTATTTGACTCACGCCTGTCAGCTGCTGTTAGCTTCAGAGTTTATGTTGTCAGGGAGATTAGGTCAGTGTAGATATCTGTGTGATGTCTAAAATCCCTTTCACTCATGGGAGATGGAACAGTGCTGGCTTCAGTTGTGCATGTGGTTCTGGCATTCAAACTTAAGTTTCCTGTTTGGAACGATTCCATCTCAACTTTTTTTTCCCACATGAGGAGATCGTCTCAAGTCTACAGGTTCAACAGACGTCTGTGCAGGCCTGAAACTGAGACCTGAACCCTGCTCATACCTGTCTTTAAGACTTGACTCAACAGAACCTGACTGCTACTGTCAAATATGAGACCCGAATCCCGACAGAAGTAGCATGCCCTTAATTTAAAAATAAGAGTGGAAAAGCTAGGGTGGACAGGAGTTTGTGTCTTGATTCAGACCAGCAATTAACATTGACTTGTTTTAAGATCATAACCACAATCTTTCCCTAACCTCAGCTTAGTGGTTTTGTTGTAAACCTTAACCATACAATGCAATATTCTATAGGAATGCCTGCAATATCTGTCACGCTGTCAGTGGTTGCCTATGTGCAGGAGTTCCAAAACCTTGAGCTTGAATAGATTGACTAACATACTTCAAGTATACAATGTAGGTAAGTTCCCACTCTGCACTTCCAGCACAGATGATCAGTTTCAGTCTTGATGGAGAACATTTTAACCACACTGCAAAGATGTTCAGCCATTTCCCTTGGTCCCATCTCTCTGCCATAACAGTTTCAAAGAAATCATTACTTCACTTTTGATTCATAATATTTTGAAACTGGTTGTCTGTGGCTCTAATTAATTAATTTTATTAAAGAAAAAAGAACTGCATGTATCTTTTTAGGCATGTTTATCGATTTCTTTTGTGCAGATGAAAAATGCAGGATAAAGTGCCCGAGTCGCCACACACTAAAGACTCAGAAGACTCTGCTGTTATATTGACAGTGAACTCCAGAGCAGATATGCCTCTATGATGGATATGTACTAAGGATTTGCACCTTTTTAGGTGCTGCATGACAAAGTTAGTTTAGCAGAGCTAAGCAATGCAGTTTTATTAGGTAAGTATGTTATGTGTCTGTTTCTGTCTCTCAGCCTGTCCAGTGCCATATGATTCAAGCAGCCAGTCATAGTTTTGAACCATTATATTGTACTTACAAAACAATCCTGTGAAAAGAGTTTAAAAGTTTCATCTAAAATCTCCCACTGATTTCTCATGACTCATTCAGTCACTTAACTTTTGTTGAGCTGGCAACATCAGGATATTTAACTCACATTTCTTCACATATAGTGTTCCTCTTGCAGGATGAATACAAGCTTGCAATTCCAAGTGTCTTGTGCTCTATTGCTTTCCAAACATGTGCAACACGTGTCAAAACAGCTTGTCATCAGATCTTACTTAACCGCACTTTATGGAAATCAGATGAACTGCAGCTAATTTACAATTTGGGTCTTAAATACATTGCTATATTAAAAAATAATGGTGACACAAAAGTTTGCACACCTGATGGTAATTTGCAACAGGCAAAGTAAATATCCTTCTATATATTTTGGATTGACATTGATTGATTAGTCACATTTTGTTTTCCTTCTCAAATTCTGCTCATCTTGTTCTTTACATGTTATTTTGCTTTTCAAGAACTCTTGCTAACCAGAATAGAATTTTATATAGTCTAATATCACAGACTTTACAATCTATACAGTATACTGCACCAGCTATTCTTTGACTTTCAGTAGCCCTTGTTAGCATCAGAGCACTCTTGTTTCTTTGTTGTCCATAAATGGGTCAGATTCATATTCCTTTTTCATGGCATGACATTTTGACTTAAAAACTCAAGTGGAAAAAAGGACTTCCCTCCAGCAATGATTTGAAATTCAATGCAGCAATCTCCCAAGATTTAGAACAACTGTCCATCTCTATCAGATACAAGAGATCTCAGATGTGGAATAAGCACTATCATACTGCAACACAGTCCTCCTCTCACAAATGTTGAATTCAAGCTTATAGCTTTTTAAATGGGTCAAATTTTGTACGGCTGTCTTTCTCCTTCTGTCCTCTGATGTGTCTTTTCTAGTAGTTGTATGCATGCCAGTTACCAGCAATCCACATATGTATCTCATTTAAATGCTACTATTGGCACATATAATTATTAGTTATTCTTTGTGCGAATGTGTTTCATAATTATCTTGTTTTTTTTGTTTGTTTGTTTTTTTTTCACCAATCAATCACCAATCCTTTAGTATGTTATCTTTCTTGTGTTTTGTTACCTGTTTAAATTAATGAACTAACCTGAGCTAAACTGAGCAATGAATAATGTTATTAATGACACTTTGACCTCTGCTTATGTACACCCCCTAATGCAATGCCTTTGCAACCCCCAGAGGAGTCCTGTTTAGGAACCATTGATGTAATTCTGGATTTTGCAAAATTGTCCAATAGTAATGTTCTGTCTGGTAATAGCACTGACCCCACAGGAGAAGTCTTCCCTGAATCACTGGGCATTTTGAGCTCCCCTTTAGTAAGTTATTGCTTTATTTCAATCAGATTCTGACTTTTAACTTTGCCTGGCTAATGCAACACAGTTCTCATTTCCCACTGGGTATTATGTGTGTCCTGTTTACAAAATGTGACACACAGATGAAAATGGCAAAGTCAGAGAGGGGAAGAAACTGAATGAAAAGTGTAGTACATTTCATGTGAAACCAAAACCAAAAAAATACTGAACCTGAACTGATATATAGGTGGGATCCATTGGGTAGTGATAGCATACAGTGTATTCTCAATCCTGCTTCAACAAGCCTACAAGTCGACCTAGAACCCTGTAGCCTAAAGAATTAGGGAAAAGGTCTCTCAACTGAACTGTGGGGACAGTTCATCATTCTTCTATGATTGCTTCTACAGCTGGGGGACCATTTACCACTGTCATCCACCAGATATATGTCTTTAGCTGACTTGCGTTGGTTGCATAACAGCAGAGATGCAGAGTAACAGGACAGTGGTTTTTCTTACTGCGATTTACCCTGCAGATGAACTAAGCAGATGAGGGTTTCATGACAGAGCCCACGAGGTTTTATTGGAACACCATAATCCTGAACAACTGGATCCACCCAGGTCCTCCCATATCAGAGACACAGGGTGGCCTTTATCTGCTGGGAGCACAGTGCAGCTGGACCCTGCACAGGCACACTCCAACATGCGTAAGCAACAGTGACAACATATATGAGCACAAACACACACACCTATAAAGAACATGCACATTAACACATATGAGACCCAAGTGCATGTTCACACACTAAGACACACCTCATCACTTCACAGCCAAACCATAGCTGGACCACCCTCAGCTTTTAATTTCCCCTGAGATTGTGATTCAATATTGCAACTGTACATGTTTTCCTAAAACACACTTTTCTATACATTTAATGTGATCATAAAGTGGATTATTGTTCTTTTGAAATCAACCTGTGCGAGTCAGCTGCTAGTAGCAGCTTTAGGCCTGAGGACATTGGTTAGCACAGCTGAGCTCGAACACTCAACACGTGTGTGTGTGTCTCATCAGCCATTGTCCTCAGAGTGACGAATGCAACTAGCACACACACAAGTAAACTACATTTATCATGCAGTCAGTGTTGAAAGGATAAAGGCCCCTCCCTGACCATAGCTTCATAAAAACATTACATTACCTTACATCCATTTGGATACAAAGTGACTTACAAGAAGTGCATTCAGTCTCATCCCTCCCAAAAAAAGCAGCAAGGAACGTTTTTTACACCTTGCCTCCAAAGCCTGTACAGTGAAATCAGCACAGCAGCTTCAGTCCTTCATTGTCTGCACTGAAAGTATTCAGCCACAGTCCTGCTTTTGGCTCAGACATGATTTAGCAGCACATACAACCCAAACCCAATCCAAGAAAATTGACTTGAAGCCTAAAAATAAGCTTCAAACTGGGGTTCCACACTTCAATTGCAAGTGAAACGCAAGCTGTTACACAGTCATAGTACTCTAGTAGTATATTGGTTGAAATTAAAATGTAGGCTATCTGTAATTGCCCTGACAAAACCCTGACCTAAACATATCCTGTGTAGACAGCCTGTCTGCCACACTAGCTGCAGAGCTCTAGGGATGAAGTCCACCACTTTGGTCCAGACTAAAATGTCTCAGCTACATTTGGATGGATTGCTGTGAAATTTAGTTCAGACATTCATGGCTCCCAGAGGATAAATCCTGCTTACCTACTTTGGTGATCCTCTGACTTTACATGTAGCTCCATCAGCAGGTCAAAATTTACTTTGTCCAGTACTTGGTTTATGACTTAATACCTGCAAAACTAATGACAACCCCATCAGCCTCAGCTGTACTGTATGTTTCATGCTAAACAGCAAATGTTAGTATGCTATCACAATAATGAAGATGATGAACATGGTGAACCTTATACCTGCTAAACATCAGCATGTTAGCATTGGCATTGTGAGCATGTTAGTATGCAGATGTCAGCATTTAG
The DNA here is from genome assembly GCF_910596095.1 of Thunnus maccoyii. Taxonomy (NCBI): domain Eukaryota; kingdom Metazoa; phylum Chordata; class Actinopteri; order Scombriformes; family Scombridae; genus Thunnus; species Thunnus maccoyii. The sequence continues at coordinate 33,589,031 of NC_056542.1, forward strand.
CTTAAGGAGGACACCCTCACAGAGCTGCTAGCATGACTGTATAGACTCTTAAGCGCAAGAGAGCATCAACTCATTTGTACACAGATGTGCTGATGTAAATGCTGCTTTTCTGAAGAACTGTTAAACACTGGAATATGTTTGTCATTATTTTAGTTTGTCAATATGCTAGTCATTTTCCTATACAAAGGAAGTTGTGGTGCTCAAAGTTTTCATTGGAACTACTGAAGAAATAATTCTTGTGAAACAGTGTTGAGCGTGTTCTGTGGTCATCCAATGACACATTTTTTTCTGGGCACATGTTGTAGTTGATTGTTTTACAGCTTTTTACATATACATCCAAAACTACTTTTATTTTCTGCTGGTGAAGGTTAGAAAATATGTTTTTGTATTTTTGGTCAAGTGACCTTTAAGCTATACGCTAAGATTTCTGACAGCAGTTTAATATATTTGTTGAGATGTTCAAGTTACCTGTTCAAAGCATTTCAACAGGCTGCTTTAATCCCTTTAGTCCAAACAAAATAATGTTTCACTTGTAGTTGTTTGCATGAGTGATCTATTGACCACTGATTGATAGCTTAATGTCAAATTGTGTCTGTATTGACTGATGTCTTGATAGACCGGCTGACGGATTGATTACCCTCTGACTGTGGTCCTGTTTTCATGCAGCAGTGACCCCTGTCGCCCCACCCCACCCCCCCCACCTCCCCTTTCACTCCCCACTCTCCTCCCTCGCATCCGCCTTTTAGCGTTTTTCCATTCATCTGGCCATGTTTCAACATCTCTTTATGCCACACACACCCCTCCCCTCCCCTCCCTTCCCTGTTCCCCCTTTATATCCCAATCCAATCAAAGCCAGAGAGTTGTAGAGACCTGGAGAGGCAGTAGCTGATTATTGAACACATGACCCTGATTGACCCTTGACCTTTTAGCCCGGGCCTATTGTTGAAGGTGTCGTGGTGCAGGGCCCAGGGGTGGGCGGGTGAAAAGGACACCCTGTCTTCCCAGCACTGGATTCCAAGGTGTGAAAGGTGTGAAATTGCACACATGGCTGTGTTTACTCCTCCACAAAGAGGCCACACACACTGTCGCTCTATCTTTACTTGACAGCTCCCTAGGGACAGATATATTGGTTTGCTATTATACTAGACCAATAATCACCTTTTATTAGAAATCTGACATCAGCTTGTCAGTGTTCTCCACCTCTGATATGATGGATTAACTACATGTGTATTTAATATCAACAAGCTAAAGCTGGGAGCTGTGTGTAACAGTGTTGGGCAGTAACACGACACTTGTAACGTGCTACAGTTCTGTGATTACTTTTTTTCAGTAACAAATAGTGTAAGGGAATACAATTTGAAATTCAGCACAAGAGGCAGATACATGATACAAATCTGACAATTCAGTTTACAGTTTACATGTGAGCATGACCTCACAAATTGGTTTTGAAAAAATGCAAAAATAATAGAAAAACAGCAAAATCTCTTCTGCTCACTTCAGTTTCACTTGGCTAACAGCAAATTAGGGCATCACAGCCATCATCTGGTGTGTCTGTCAGACTGGAGTTAGCGCTACTTAACAAAATGCCTCCTCATTCATTTCAGATAGATAGGTGGATTGTCTTAATTATCTTAAGTGTCACATGGTAAACATATAGATAAATTTATACACAGTTATCAAATGTACACACGAGGGATGTGCAGAAAGCCCAGTATTTGTATTTGTATCTGTATTTGTTGAGGCAGCAAAATTATTTGTATTTGTATTTGTATTTGAAAAAAAGTGGAAAGAGGCTTAAAAATCCTGTTTTTGTTTTTATTACGCTTTTAATTTTAGAAAATTAAAGTGTTACAATAAATGTTCATAAATAAACTACCTTATGAAGGAGGTCCCCACACTGGGTCTTGAACTGGAGTCTTCCAGATCATAGACGACTGTGCTGACTAGTGAGCTAAAACTTTGCTCATCACCTTATTGCAGACAGACCTCTAACTGACAAATATTTTTAAAAATATTTGTATGAAACAAATATTTGTAAAAAAAAAAAAATATTATTTGTGCTTTGCCGAATAATGTATTTGTATTGCACACCCCTAGTACACACACAGAGATAATTACATCTATACATACAGTACAATGTTTAATTTTATGTGGGACTGTTGTGACAGAGGGAACAATACTCCCACCTGTATGAGTCATTTTGTTCATTCATATAATTCTGCTGTTCACCTTGTGATCGAGGCCGTAGAGGATAAAATTGCTGTCATAACTCCCCATAAACCTCTGTGCAGGGTTTTAGTGTCTTTCAAAATCATAGATCTATTACTCAAACTTCACATCCTGGATTGTTCTTCATCATGTCACTCCCTCACCAAAAACAGACAGCTGCTACTATGTTTGCTCTTAGTTGGGTAAACCTCTGCCCCACATCACTCATGCTGTCTTTCAGTTTAACCAAACACACAGAACAGGTGTTCTCACTTTCAAATTGTGATGTTCATGTTGTGAGAAAAATGCTAGTTATGTGAAGATGGAGGTATAAAACATTGGAAAAAATGGTTTCTCAATTTCAGCAGCCATTGTCTAGTCTTTATTGTCCCATGAGACTCGAAATGTTGTTTATGGGGCTTTTCTGTCATAATAAAGAAAAAATTAATGTGTGTCATTTTGACATGAAAATGGTGATATTGTAAAGATATACTCATTGATTTTTATAGTCAATCACTGACCCCAAATGCTAAAATGTTCCTCTGCTCCTTGTTGATGTTGACTTTAGGGTTTGGGGGATGCACTGGGCCCTTTAACTAAATCCTGGAGTGTATCTGTAAGATCTGTGTCAGCCTATGAAAGCTGATATCAGTGGAGCACTGGTGCTCATCTGTGTGTTTGTTATTGTAATATGATTTGCTCAACTGCAGGGAAAAAGTCATAATAAACTTTATAACAGTTCCATAACAAAACATTTCCTTTTCAATGATGCTGGCTCATTGTTCCATCATTCCATCATTGTTGTGTGTTGTGTTGTAAAAACCTTGGGAAGTTTTTTTTCCTCTGTAAACATCTGTATGCTCATGCAACCCTTTTTCCACATGTGTCCAGCCCTCCCATTTGCCCACCCACTGTTTCAGCAGTGCTGTCAGCGCGCTACACCGGTGCATTGCTGAAGGAGAGAAGGAAAGCAGGTGCACCCAAAACTGCAAGGTATTATACTGGAGATAGTGTAATTAAGTGAGTGTTAACGTGAGTGATATGTTTGTTTGCTGCTATGGAAGTAAGAGTGCTGTCTTTAAAAATCAGATACCAGTCTGGAAACAATCAATTCAGGCAATGTCAAAAGAAATTTCTAAAGGATTGTTTGAACCCTTGGATCCTTCTGCTTTCTTTGTCCTTTAATGCACTTTAAAACCATTTGCTTCTTTAAAAGATGTTATGTATGTACTGTATATCTCTCTTATAGTCCACCCTGGTTAGAATCTACTTTGTAGCTGGTTGTAAGGTGCGTGCTCTGACATCTATCAGTGTAAAAATAGTGCCAGCCCTGGGGACAGGAAGTGTGCTGGACCATTTGAAAGTCAATGGAGCATCAGTTTGGATACCATTAGAACCAGAGCTACCTGACCAGTGTCCAGCATAAACCCTCACATACATACACACACACACACACAGACTGTGGACTTAATGTTCACTGACATCCTGCTGACACACACTGTGCTGTCCTCCATACATGATTGAGATATTTTGACAGCCAGATAAACTCCTTACTTTCACCAAGACTCCATGGACAAGATTGTATTTTGCCCACAGGTTTATATTGGCTAAGGAAGGGTAAAACTGAAAACAGATACAGAAGGTGTGATTACTTAAACTGCATTGAATTCGACAACAAGCTATTATATGCTTAGCTTATTAATATAATAATAATAATAATAATAATAATAATAATAATATCTTCTAAACTAAATGATCTTTTTGTACTGATTGTATATAAACATGAATTACAATAACGATGGAGCAATTAAATCTCCGGACTACTGTAAATAAGCTAGCTATCGTTGTGTATGAACTAATACAGGATGAGGCTAACATATATTATATACTCACAAAATGATCAAATTATATGAAATGAAACTCTAGAAATGCACTTAAGCATAAAAAGCAAAGATAACATACAGACGATGCTGCCATACACATAAGATGTGAGAGTGGATGCAGAGTAACTAACTGCAGGTCTGTGATACTGTCTTTCAGGAGGCTGAGCATTAACTTCCTGTTTCCTGTCTAATCACGACATGGAACATGGAATAACTACTGAAAATACCCCAGTCAACCACTAGATGGTGCCTAATCAACAATTTAACAAATTAAATATGACTGTAACAGAACTAACATACTCAAAAAAAAAATTAGGAAAACAATGAGTTTGCTTTAATATTCATTCTATATTTTAAGCGATAATTAAATGAAATGATTTCACCTTGTTGGCTGACTCCATATCATAGCATCATGATGTATTTTGCATTCAATCAACCAATCATGTACAATGTGTTGTCTGATGGAATGATTATGTGCAGTACACGCATCCTGTTGAAACGATGAATTTATCATTTTTATTTCTACTTTGAACATATGTCACGGTGGAAAACTGGCTAACATAACATCCTTTGCTTCAGCCGTGTCTTATCCGTGAGACACAACTTCATCCTGGATGAGGATGAAAAAAATACAACCCTGGGAAAATTGACTTGCAATTTCTCTGCAGTAAATCTAGGAAATGATATAATTGCCTGAGTTTGGTAACAATATAATGTTCCTCATCTGGCAGCCAGAGCTGGCCTCAGTCATGTGCATGAATTAAAGATAAACACACAGACATACACAGACTCACAAAGCAACAATAAGAGAGAAAAAAGAAAGAGGGTGTGTATGCTCAGCATATGTGGACATGTTGATGCTATCATGACTGAGTGAGTGTGTAGTGGTGCTACATGTTAATATGTGTGTGTGGTCAGTTGACTGGTCTGTGTGTGACTGAAGGTGTCTTCTGCCTGTGGAATGTATTTCAGAGGACTTGACACTATTGACACAAGACTATTATGGCTGCTGCTGGATATTTGTACAATAATTTAGCTCTTTGTACAGATTACAATCAGTCATTGGAAGAAAACCCTTAATGTTCGATAAACTGTAATATTTTCAGGGTTTTTTTCCACAATAGTGAAATGGTTTGAAGCTGACTTAGAACCAGTCTAATTATTTGTTGTTCATTACTGTAACTATTTCAGTAATATTATTAATAATAACAATAATAATGTCAGTAATGTAATATGAAAAATGTCATAAATGATCAAAATCTCTGCTGAGGTTTCATGAGACCTGTTTCATCTGGTGTGATTATCCTCACTTTTAGTTTGGTGGTTTAAAATGCTTTACCTGTAACCTATCGTCATGTGAGCGAGATATACAGTACATACATAACATCTGCATAGTTTGTCCTGTAGCCTCTATAATAAACGCTGTCCTGTTCTCAGTGGTGAGTCTATGCCTATGTCTCCTAGAAATTAAGTTTATATACTACTAAATTGTTTTGCCAGCATAATCACTGCCTGGGTCATGTTTGGATTATGCCGTTTTTTGTTATTTGGGTTTTTCTTAATGAATGAAGTGCTACATTTATGTACTGCACTGAAGTGGGACGGAGATGGATGGTGAATGTACACAGTGCAGGATGTTGACACCAGAGGCCGAGGCTGTGTGTGATTAGGTTTAGGAAACGAAAGCACTTTGGTTAAGATTAGTGAAAGATTTTGATTTTAGTTACGTGTTGATTAACACGTTATGTTTCAAGTTTTTCTGTATTAAACCAGGACCACAATCTTTCATCTAAACATAACCATAAAAAGTTTAATAATGTCACTGAACATTCATGTTCACTATGAACATTTTTGCGACATCCCAGTTGCATAAATTAACAACATTTTCTCATTATGTTAAATGATAAAATGTAATTTGGGCGGCATTATGTTTCCTGCAAAATGTATTTTCTGTTGCAGTTTAGTCATATATAAATGTATAAAAATGTGTAAATTTTTTGGAGACAGGCTTTATTGTGAAATGGATGTGAATGCATAGTTATTTGGTTTGCTGCACCTGGAAACACTAATGCAGAGCTATGAACCAGTTTGGACCACAGCTCAATAGTTTCCTTTTGTTTTCACTTCTCAATCAGTGGTTTAAATGACACATAAACTCTTAAATTATTAAAAGTCTTGTTTGCTCTTGTTTCTCACACTACTTACCATCTACAGGTGTCACCACGTCCCCAAATGTCAGCAATTGAATTGGTAAATAAAATCAGTGTGAAAACACACACTCATATCTTGTCAAGGTGCTGAGTCCAAAAAAAGTGCAACTGTGAATTCCATCTCCCATAAGTCTTGCAGCACTTCCATCTGCTCTAGTTTAACTGTCTGCTTCAATACGTGAAGAAAATCACATTCTGAGAGCAAATAGATACTGAGCAATCAAACATGCTTTGAGTGTGTTCATTTTACTGTTTTTTGGGGGGATTTTTTTTACTAAATATTAACTTACAAACACTGAGTATTATATATTATGGGACTGAAAATGGCATATTTGAAAAATCATGTATTTTGGCTTTAAGTTTGATCATATGCACCTTCAAACCAGACACACGGGGTTTTCATCCTCTTCAGACTACCATCAGTCAAACTCAGACATAGCTCTGTTTTGTCCCTTGAGGCTTCACGCTGCAGGGGGAGAGGTTAATTAGAGGGCCATTTAAACCCTGGACAAAGATGTTAACCATGTTCAAAGATGTATTCTTGTAAAGGCTCCACCCAATACTCATGACCTCTGACCCTGCCAGGATCCTGCAGAGACATATAATGAGGCTGCACCACTCTGTACCAGACAAGACAAAACCACAGCCATGAGAACCACTCACAACACATACAAACAGAGATGTGGTGAGGCACTGCCTGGTGTGTGTGTGTGTGTGTGTGTGTGTGTGTGTGTGTGTGTGTGTGTGTGTGTGTGTGTGTGTGTGTGTGCATTCAGAGGGAGATTTTAATTTTTTTTAGAACTTTTAGTTTTTCTAAAGAAAAGAAAAAAAAGATTGGTTTTCTTAAAAAGACATACAGTAGTTTCTTTGACTAAAACAATCAATGGAATATGTCAGTGTATGTATCATTTCATATTGCAGTAAAAAACACCATAATGAATATGGAATGCATAAATGGCAGAACAAATTATCAGTCCTGCTGCAGTCAGAAGAGTCTCATACAGTCGAACAGTTGTGAAAGTCAGATAGTGGTAGAAAAGCTCATTATTAAAAAAAATAACAGCATCAGTTGTTTCAGCAAATGCATAATAACAAAATATGTTTACATTCAAGTGACAAAGATCTCTAAGAATTATGAGTCCGTTGGGAGCAATGGAAGAAAGAGTGAGATGTTGTTATATAGCCACAAAGTCCAGAGGAGTCCATTATTCATCTCTGGGTTAAGGGAAAATAGACACTGATTTCTTTTACCCATGATCACAATCTTTCTCTAACCTTAAACAAGTCATTTTTGTGCCCAAATCTGACCAGTTTTGGAATTCACAGATAAATGATGTCTTCCTGCTGATTGGGTCAGATAAAACAACATATTTTATTGTTTAATTTGGAGAATTGCTTTTCTTCAGACTTTAGTTGTGTTTCATTTTTAATATTTATCTACATTTGGCCACTAGTTATATAATGTGTAATCAAAGGGTTAAAGGATAAGGCAGGCTAATGTCTATATTTCTCTTATTGTCAACAAATCTCATGCACAGAGCCAAACCAACAATGAATTGATCTACTTACAAGTATTGTGTGTGTCCAAAGCCTGATATACCTTATTCCTCCGTGCTGTAGACCTCTGTTGTTGTCCAAAAACTAGTAAAAACACGTCAGTGAGTCACATCGCTGCACTGTGTGACATGTTCCTTCCTCACTGAAGACCGTGGTTACCGTAGCTCAGTAGTTAGTAGTTTAGAAACAGCTCCAAAGAGTGATAACGGTAATAAGATAATAACCCCTCAGGAGAGAGGTACCTAGCATGGCAGAGGCCACTGCACATGCATGGGAACGCAGTTTCATTTACAGAGCTTCGCTAGCTTGTTGTGCTAGATAACACAACCTCTTGACTTTGTACTGAAGCTCTTTGAGAAATTTAGCACAAATCAAGAGCTCGTTATATAGAGTTACAATCTTATCGCTGTTATCTCTTTTTGGTGCCATTTCGAAACCAACCAAGATAATCACTCTCTTCAGTGGCAAAGGAACATGTCACCCAGTGCAGTAGTGAGACTCATTGACATGTTTTTAATGTTTTTTGGAGGTTTACAGCACAGAGGAATAACATATTGTATATGAGGCATTGGAAACACACACAATACTTGTAAGTAGATCAATTCATTGTTGGTTTAGCTTTAATTTACATTATTCAGCATTATTATGTAATTGCTATCTGGAATGAGGACAGGACAGACATGTGGAGGACCCAAATGCAGACTTACGAGACTGGCAGGTGAATTTAATGCAAAAGCAGAAACATACAGGTAGCAATGGGAGCTAGTCCAAAGTTCAAAGTGGTAAGGCAGATAATGACTGGATCATGACAATTGCTGTGTTTTTTTCCATCACATACTGTATTTCATTTGTATTTGCAAGTGTTGATGCAATGAAAATGAATCCTGATCAAAGCTGATTCTATTATGAGCTTGAACATGCAGAACTGTAGCAAAAACTACACCACGCTGAGTAACAGTAAGCCGCAATGCAATATAGATAATCATCTATACTTCCCAAAGGTACTCTTAATGTTATGGAGTGAAAGAAGACTGGCTGTGTGCATGTTCATCTGATAATGTTGTTTTTGCTGTCCATATTCTGTGTGTTTAACCAAGATCAGTTCATTAACTGTTGAGAAAGCTTCATATCAAATCAACCCCATACCTCGGCTAAATGACATCTATTGTTTGGATAAATAATAGAATTAGTCAATTAACCTGTCCATTTGGGTTTGTGTTTATTTTCATGCTTATGTTGGACCATAACACCAGAAATGACGCTTATCTTTCCCCATGTCATCAGCCATCTTATTGACTCTGCCCTGGCCCCAGCCGGGTGTTGTTGAGTGTCCTGAGTGGTTCAGGGGGTCACTGCTGGGTGGTACAGCCTGCAGAGGAGGGATGGGGTTTGGGGACAGGGTGGGAGAGCCGCAGGTCAAAGGTCGATAGGAGTATCTGGAAAATAACTAATTGATTCAAGATAAATCATGTTTCTAGGGGGAAGACTTACACAACAGCACTGTAACCAGGGCACAGTGCTCTTATATCACTTCCCATCAACACAAACCTACTTTTTCACACTTACAAGAGCTTAGCTTACAGACCTAACAGACCTGTTCTGGTAAGCATGGAGATGCTTAGAGGTGTCTAGGCCTTTAGCTAACATTGCATATCATTTTGTTGTGGTGGCCAGAACTGGGTGTAATAATCCAGAGATACATTTACTTTGAAGGTATGTAGGATTGGTTCAAACAAGGATGTTAAATGATAGTGTGAGCTTTTTAGTCCTCTGGTCAGGTACCCAAAGACACCTTATGTTGCATCCTTGATTGTTAGATTGAATTTGTGTGACAAATAGTAGACTTGAATTAATATGCAAGCATTCAGGTTCGAGTTAAAGCCTCAGTATGCTTAAAATGAAGTTCTTGTCAGATCGTCTAACAGCGTCTGGAACCACCAAAAGACACACAGGGAACTCAGCAGTGCCCTATGCAGTTGGACCCTGGACTTCCTGACAAATAGGCCCTAGAGGGTGAGGCTCAGTGACATTACTTCTTCCACCATCACACTCAGCACCGGAGTCCCCCAGGGGTGTGTGCCAAGTCCTGTCCAGTCCAGTCTCTTCACCAATGACTGTGTGACAACACACAACTCCAACATCATCATTAAAGGGGAGGTATTATGCTTTTCCTTATTTTCAGACATATATATATAATGTCACAATGTCAGATGTTTATGTTCATGTTTAAAGTGGCCAACATGTCAAATAACGAGGTAAACGTATGTAGTGGCAATCCCTGTGAGCAGAAAGCCCTGGCTTCAGACTGCTATGAATGCTCAGTTTCCAATGGTTTTTTCTACTTTCGGCCCGAGCTGATGTCAGTTTGTGATAGAATTCTTTATATGGACATCTGCCATGTGCACAGCGTGCAAGCTCACTGCTCCTCTCCGGGAGTAGACACCATTACACAGCACAGCAAAGTGAAATAAGTAGTTTACCTGTTGGAGGTGTGCTGGTTGTCTGGTCATAAAACATCTCACTGTGGCTGTTTCTGCTTGTACTAGTCCTCTCTGCATTATTTCTAACTGATCTGCTGAACAAATAGCTCCAAATAGCTCTGTATGTTGTTGTTTCGACCGGTTTTTAGTGCCACTAATGAAGCTCTGCTAATTCAGTGAGGAACACGTTTTTACTTCCTGTATATTCTTCACAATAAAAATCTCCCATTAGTTAGTCATTGAAAAGCTTTTAATTTGGAGCAGTAAAGCAGGAAATGTTTGGTTTGCATTGACGGTAAAGTTGCACAACTCTGATATGTAAAACTGGCCAATCAGAACAGAGTGGGCTCATCGGGAGGGGGCCTTAAAAAGACAGGAGCTAAAACGGAGTGTAAGAGAAACTGTGTATATTGAGGGGCTGCATAAAGGGCCAGTATAAGATAAATAAGGAGTTTTTTGAACTTTGAATCATGCAGAGCTACTCTAGTGGAATCCAAAAATAAAAATTTAGAGCTGAAATGAGCGTAATAGGTCCTCTTTAAGTTTGCAGACAACATCACCATCATCAGCCCAATCACCACAATGGACAGGAAGATACTCTGCAACTTCAACAGATGCAATATTGAGAGTGTCCTCTCTGGCTGCATCATGGCCTGGTATGGGAGTATCTCCAAGCAGGACTGCAAAGCCCTGGAGAGAGTCATCAAAGTTGCTCAGCGCATCACCAGGTCTGAACTGCCATCCATGTATCCATGCCTCTACATCCAGTGGAGCATGAGGAGAGCTGGAAAAATCATCAAGGACCCCAACCACCCCAGCGACACACTCTTTTCACTGCTTTCATCAGGCAAGCAGTATAGAAGCATCAGAGCCAGATCCAGCAGGCTCAGATACCCCTCCTATCCTCAAGCCATCAGACTGTTGAACTCTGGGACTTTGTGAACATACATGACACACACACACACACACACAGTCATCTTTCCATCACTTCAGAGGACATTACATTGACTTACATTCATTTCCTGGATCCTAACCATAACCATAATCACTACTTGCCTAACCCTAGCCTTTACCTAACCTTAAAATAACCCTAAGCTTACCTTAACTTTAAACCAAATCTTCACCCTAAAATTAATGATTTACATTAAGGGAACGTGCATTTTGTCCCCATAAGGGCGGCAAGTCCCCACAACATGACTGTGTAAACAAATTTACGTCCCCACCATAGACTGTAAAAAACATAATAGACGTATACACTGTGACATCACCCACTGGTTTGTGGACTCCTGTTTTGAAGCCTCGAATTTACTTTTTACCCGTTACCATCTTGGATTTTTGGAATCACCAGATCCTCCAAAAGCTGAAAGAGGGGGAAAGATTTCACCCTTGCATCCTGGCTGCTTTCACATGCACTTTTGTATAAATGGCACATTTGGTGTGTGCTACAGGCCAGACATAAATCCTTTGGGGTCTGTCAAACTCTTGGTAAACCATCTGGATAAAACAATTGTATACATGTTTTATGTGTCTGACGCTCATAGAAACTGGATTTTGAGCATTTCAGTCAAATTAAAATGCATATAAAATCCTACTGGCTTTTTTTCACACTTCATGATAACCCGGAGGGGCATCTCATGTTATCATAATTACTTAAGTTTGCCATCATGGCAATTAAGAGTGTCACCAAATTATAATTGTAAATGATAACATATTTATGACACTTTTTAGCTTCTACATAATGTCCATGGTGCTGTAGAATCAGCCAGTCCTGAGCCTGTTATATAATGGATATAAAGAAGTATTTCCTGTATAACACATGAACCAATCAATCAGTTATCATTATTTCCATGCTCTCACATGAAATGCAATATCAGCAACAGGCTTTTAATGTTGTTTTTCCACATAAACAGTATGAAACTCTCAATTTCATTTTTACTGTATCTGCCTCTGCCCAGCAAGGGGTAACCACAGAACCAATCCCACATTTAACCCAACTGTGTCAATATCACAGTCAACAAAGGCTCCTGTGACACAAGAATCATTGCTATTTGTAGTTTAGTTTCACTCCTTTTCCTGTTGTTTCCTAACTGACAGCAGCATCATTGTTTTTAGGTCAGCTTTCCTCTTCCGTGCTGTCAGTGTTGTATGGACATCTTGGTGACCTGCTCACCAAGTTTAGCCACGGACTCAAAACACCTTGTTTGATAAAACTGGTCATTTTTGTGGATAGATCTTTTTGTTGTTTGCAATGAAAGAGAGAGGTGGAGATGACATTCAACAAAGGTTGGAATCCAACCAGGGACGTTGTGGTTATATGGTGTGTGTTTTAACTAGCTCCCAGACACTATATGGATAGATCAGTTTTGAATATTACATAAAAGAACTGGCAGGGTGTGGAGGTAAGGTAAGAAACATATTTTACAATGTCATTCATGTAAAACCATGTTGTGCTTTAAAAAAAAACTTCAACATGCAAGAGCCAAGTTTAGAGACCACTATAAAAAAAACTTGAAAACTTAAAACTTGAGATAGGCAACGGACATCAGAAATATAAGATAAGATCTTGGTTATCATCATTCATCGCAGTTTAGGCTCAGTTTAGGAGGAGTTGAAGGACAGGTTCAGAATTTTTCAAGGGTGTCTTAAAACAGCAGTCAGGTGTCCATATGAACAGTGAAAGAGGTTTTCCTTGCTGTGATCATTCCTCCTGTTCATACTGGCTACTAAAAGATCTCCTTCAAATGTGTTTTCAATGTAAGTGATGGAGGCCAAAATCCACAGTGTCCACACCGTCATTTTGTGCAAAAATGCATTTAAAAATTAAAAAAAAACATGTTTCAATGTTCGTTTTGGCTCCTGAATGTTGTTTAAAGACAGACTTGAAAAACTGTGAACCCGTCCTTTAATATGCTTTACAGAGAAACATCTGAAATACATTCTTCTGCTTCTTTACACCTGATGGGGCTGAGTGGCTTCTTAAAAGAAGGATCACTCAACTTCTTTCATGAATTTTAGAGTTATTAGAAAAACAACAGCACATTCACCCAGCAGGTTTAGAAAGCCTCCATGAACTGAAGAGAGGTTCACTCACTATTGCAACAGAAAGTAGCAAAGCAGAGAATGATTTAGTTGCTGGGTTTCACTTTATAGCAGTGCATTGTCGAAATCATCTGGCTCTCATTTCACTGTCCGGTCAGCTGTATCATGGATTTGCTAATCCAGTATGTTTGAAGTATCGGTCACAGTGACGGTGGACTCAATTTACAGTGAGTGAAGAAATCAGCATTTTTGTTTAAAGAAAAACATGCTAAAGCCAATAAATTATATTCTTGCAGTGTTCCTCATAGATTCATTCATTTTTAAGTGGAAAGATACATTTATACAGTACTAAATGTTTCAACTGTACATTATAATACCTAACTAAATAAAAGTAAATACATTCATGTCCATTTATCACAGGACTGATCAGACTCTGGTTTTGATAAGTGCATTATAAATAAACTTTATGATGATTATGAATATTATGATTACCATAATCTGGGTTTTTGTTCATATATTTGCTCCATATTCTTTATTGTCGAGTTGTGTCCACCTTTTGTCAGCAATGAAACTAGAGAGTAAAATGTTAATCAGTATGAATGAGAAAAGTATCAGCTGTGTGACCAGACCAAAACTGGGATAGGGTCAAAGATCATTAGCCAGGAGTTAGTGGATATACAACCACCTGGTATCATGTGACTGAAGGTCCATACTTAGGTCAATTAATGACTCCTGAATCAACTCCTGAATAATTATTATACTCCAATCACTGGTGAAACTACCCCTCAAGCCCAATATGAATTCTTGATGAAACTAAAAAGAAAACACCAGGTTAATAAAACCCATCTTGTATAAAACAGAACATTAGGATTTCTCTTAAGATTACAGATGTGGGAACAAACAGGAGTAAGGATAGAAAACCTGTGTTGTTAAATGGATCTGGCAACAGAAAACACATATTGCAAACCAAATATGATCTGATATCATCCATTCTGAAGCAATAAATATGACAACACAAGATAAAGTATGCACGGGAGGCTTTCCTGTATCCAAACACATGAAAATAAAACTTATCTCTGTTGTCAAGATGAGCCATGGGGGACTACCAGTGTTTTCCCTCATTTTTATCACTCAGGAAAACAGACTTAAAGTAATTCCAAATGCACTTAAGGATACAATCTTTGAAGGATACTCCTTAAAACATGATTAATCTGAAACTGAAAATTCAATTTGCATCACACACACACATGCACACACACAAACACACAAACACATCAGGACTTAAGATCTGTTAACAACCCAATAACTAATGAAGGCAAGGTGTGAAGGACTATAGAAGAAATATGTGTGTGTGATCGGCTACAGGCCCAGACCAAGGATTAGATCCAGCCTGCAGACCTTCCTCCACACACACATACATGCTCGAACACACACACACACACACACACACATACACACAGAGCCCTGCAGGGAGCTGCCACATGAAAACACAGCTCCTCAGGCTGGCTGTAGGTGTGTGTATACATGTGAGCTGCAGTGTGGATAGTTTCTGCTTTCATTAGTCGAGTGTTATAGTTGCTTTGATTTCTAGTGTCTCTCTATTATTCCAACACACACGTCACTTGCAAATGTTTTGTGTTTCAACACACTGCATGTCATCAGTCAATACGGAAACGCCTGAAGTTTTATCACCTTTGCTGTTATACTGTAGAATGTGCTGGAACACTTTGGAGGCAATGGATGAATAGAAGAGAGGATGTATGGAGAGATAGATGTAGAGCCAGACAACCAGTCCACACATAATCATTATTCATTTACATTTCAGATTTTTGTATTTCCTTGTTTCTGTGCGGAAGTAACTTATTTATTTATGATCAAATGATTTAATTTCCTCCCTTTTATTTTAAATACTTCACAATTAAACACATAGAATACTGTGAATATTATTATTGGAGAATTTTTTCATCCATTATTAGGGTTGATGGCAGACTTTGAAACACGTTTTCTTCAGTTTATGTACAATGAATCTCTGCATTCATTTAAATTGCTAGGATCATTTCTATGATCTCTTAAAGTACTGTAGACCCGCTGTAGAGAGTTTAATACAACAGTACAACAGAAATCTGAGCTGAACATGAAATATCTTCAAAGCAACCACAGTAATTACACACAAGAGTTAAAACAGAGAGACTAAAGAGAGACAGACAGGAAGACAGGAACCATTATGAGGTTACCATAGTTCATAACAATGCAGGGTAATGAGGATACAGCTCTACCTGCCAAACTTTTCAACTTTTGCCGTACGTGGACTGAACTCGGCTCTCTGTCATCAGGTCTGTGTTTGATGTTGTGAGAAGGGATGGAACATAAAACTCAAGACTTCACCTCATTTATCTCATGTGCCAAATATATTGGCACATGAGATAAACTCTGACCATTTGTAGATGCAATGCATAAAACACAAATAAACATCTTGTTAATAAATGGATCAATACAACTGAAAGAATTCATATTCATCCACTAACACTGGAAGGTATATACTAAACATAAATGCCACAGTAAAATGGGAAAGGCTCAGTTTTACATAAAAACATACACATATAAGGTGTAGACAGTTCTGGTTTTATTTGAGGTATCTATAAATATTTACAAATGAAGAAACAATCCCAATGGAAATTTTGTGTTCTGTGGATTATCAGGACAGTGTTTCTAGAAACAGATGTTGCTGTTGAATTATTTAAATGTTCAATGCTGTGGGCACACAAGCTTCATTCCATTCACCTCCACTGTACTGGGGTGAAGAAAACTCACAGACAGATATCTCCAGACCTGGACAAATAAAACCAAAACCATCTGACTGGAGAGAGGGAGGCCGAATGGGAGGAAATGTTGTTTTGTAGTTTTGGTGAACCAACACTTTATAAAAATATACTGTACAATCATGGTAACTCAAACAAAAGTAGTAGGTGTTGAGTCTTCAAAATATATCACACATTCATATGAATCAATACATAGCTATCAATACATAGCACCAATAAAAAAAATCACTTGAACTCCTGCCACAGCACATCGATAAAGACAAAATACTACAGGACAATATAGAAAATATTACAGGAAATCTGGCTGTCTGCCAAAACAAAAGATATCTTATCAAATGGGGAGTAATGTGACAGAAAAGAAGAAGAAGAACAAAATATACCTCAGCCACCTGGAGGTGGGGTGGCTGCACCTGCAGACATTTGATGCTTGTCAATCGATGCATGTAGCACACAAACACAGTGTTTCAATTGAATAAGTAAGTCATACAGTTGCCAGGATGAGCAGATCCTGGGAATGAATGTGATGAAATTTGCTTTTCTGGAGAGCTGATGTGCAGCAAATTACCAGCAGCATCATTGTGGATTGACGTCAAACACAGATGTGAGATCCCCTGAGGCTGCATGTGCTCAGCCTGAAGAGGCTGTGTTGATGGGGATGTGTTGCTTCAGGTACCGGGTAGAAGAAGAAGTATAATCCTTGAACTTCTGTTTGATTCAAATGAGAGGATTTTACAACTCTGGAAATGTGTCCCAACAATTGTGAGGTAAACTGTACGCTATGTTGGGGCGCACCAGTGGCCTAATGGTTAAGACACATACATAACCGCAACGTCCAACGGACCTGTGTAGCATGTCATACCCTTCTCTCTTTCTGTGTTTCCTGTATCTCTCTGCACTGACTGTCAAATAAATGCAAAAAAAAAATCTTTAAAAAACCCCCAAACTATACGAAACATTCAGCAAGAGAAGTTGAGTCACGTTCAACTGCTTTTGAAGACGACCCTGTGTTTTTTTGGTAGAGACCATAGTGGCCTCACTGAAATGTAGGGGGACACTGCATTTCTTCACACAGCACTAAAAGTGGTCTGAACACAGTCTCGCTCTGTTACTGTGGCAAAAATCTGCCAGTATAGTTCCTAATTGGAACTATACTGGCAAAACTCAACTGTAACATCTGAGGACCTCCAGGTACACGCTTCCCCTGGATGATGCGTGGGCGGGGCTGCGGCTGGTTCTCCGGGTCTTCCAGGACTCTGACTGGTCCGCCACTGATGATACTTCCTCCCAGAAACACCTGGCCGACCAATCGCGGGTTCCTCCTGTCTGTGATGTCATACTGTCTGATGTCACCGTGCAGCCAATTACTGAAGTAGAGAAAACGGTCGTCCAATGAGATCAGGATATCTGTGATAAGACCAGGCATCTCGGGCAGCATCCATCCCTCCACCTTCTTGCTGGGAACACTGATGACCTTCTCTGCTTTCTAAGCCTTTGTATCTGTGGAATAGAACTCAGACTGAACCAGTCAGTCTGTCCATCACAGTGCGATAATGCTGGGCCTTGAGATGCTTCCAGGACAAAACTGGACCGGAAGCAGTTGGAGCAGAGAGCCAAATACACACTGGGCCTAATATCAACAGCAAACAAACCTCCCAACTCTGTTTGCTCTCTGATTTCTCCACGAACTGCCTGCTTTGTCTTACTGCATGCTGGCTTTGGTCTGCTCTGTTCTCTTTTATGAAGTCTTCTGCAGAGGCCTGGGACAGCTGCTGGGATTACACACCAGGAGATGTGATGTGTGATGGAGGGTGTTGGGACATATGGTAGATTTGCTCATGCCTGTTTATTCTTCTTCTTATATATATATATATATATATATATATTTTTTTTTTTTTTTTTTTTTTTTTTTCTTTTCTTTTTCTCTTCATGGTCTGCTATATAGGTCACAGTCAAAACACAGTGAAGGGTGTTCCTTTGAAGATCAGCTGAAAGCTAGTTTTCTCTTGTTTAATAAGACATTATGCTAATGTGAAACAGATGTCAGACCTTGTGTTGATTCAGAGGTTTAGCAGCATGTTTTGGAGGCAGAAACATTTTGGATGCCAATGCACTCACCCACACACTATCTGCATACAAACAACTGCGTCATCTTACAACTCTTAAGTTCATCACTGACAGTGTTACGTAACAATACTAGTGTTGTGTGCCACCAGGGGGAAGGCGTGGTGAGAGAGTGACCACTTCCTCAAGGTGACTCAGATTTCCATTAGCAGTGCATTATCTCTGGTCTGTTTATCGCTGAGAGCCACACACAGACACACTTAACCCCAATAATTACATGATCCATCAGTGCAATGTAAAGCTGTAAGGTCAACAACATAAGCTGGGGGGTTTAAAAGAAGTGGAATAGCTTGTACAGCATTGTGTGGAAGTTTCAGTGCTGTTAAAAATACACCCCGTTTTAGTAGATAGATAGATAGATAGATAGATAGATAGATAGATAGATAGATAGATAGATTGTTTGGCTGCTCTGTAAACAGAAACACCAGCTGCTCTTACTGTATGTTAAATTTCTGATAAATATCTGCTTAAAGACTGTTTGCTGTAGTACAGATGTGCAAAGTGGGAGGACATATTTCGAACACTTTACTAGCGGCCCCACCCACTTCACAATTCTATTAAACTGCACTTGATGTTACCATGGTAACTGCAGTCACTGGGATATCCAGTGTATCATTATTCCGTGATTGCCACTTGTGGCCATAGCCGACGCTGCTCAGCAAATGTCTCACTTTGATGTCTACAATGCAGAACACCTCTACATAACTTACATGTACAACTGTGTACTGTATGTGTGTCACTGCCGTGGGAAAAAGGTTATACAATGGATTTTACACACCTCTGTAATTGGTGAATAGCAAATGGAACAATAACATGCAAATTATTTTCTGAATGGACTTGATGAAGTCACATGGCCTGAAATGATGTTGGATGACGATCCACCATTCGTTTTTATATTTTTTCCTACATGGCAAACAGCATGATGCAAGCATTACAGTAGAAAATTCCAATCATAGTGAACATTCAGCTGCTCTTTACACTTCATTCAATATTGGAATGTCAGAGAGGAAGTCTATTTTCATGCCCAGCAATGTTTATATTTTCATCATCTCGTGATCATGAAATTACTAGTTTTGAATTTACAAATCCTGTGCGTTGACTCATATGATCCCACCCTTACAGAAAATAGTCGCCTTTCAAATGGCCTGAGGTGAAAATATATACAGTAAACAAACAAATCCCTTGTATAGGAGTAGGTGTGGGAGCTGTAATTACCCGTGTGACTCAGCTGTTGATCATGGCTTTGTCTCTCTATTTAAACTTTTCCATTTTCACCTCCCTGTTTGTGGCAGGCGGCACCACTGTAAATAAAAGAAGCATGTTGATGTTTTCCTTTGGCTTGGCCGTGTTGTTGTACCCATGTGAGTGCTTCAAAGAATGCTTCTCTTCAGGTTTGTTTGTTTAAAGGAACAATTTAATATTTTGGGAAATATGCTTTGTTTGTCTGTCTTATCCAAAGGCAGATGTTGAGATTCAGACTCCACACTTTTAGTACATTTTTGTACTAAAACTGTACAGATGTTGAGATTCAGACTCCACACTTTTAGTACATTTTTGTATTAAAAGTGTGCAGATGTTGAGATTCAGACTTCACACTTTTAGTACATTTGCCTTGATTCAAAGACTAAAAGATATGCAGTATGGCAAACAGACACATTTCCCAAACACTATAACTGTCAATCAGAATTTGAAATGTATTCAAATAAAAGTGGAAATAGGACAATCTTGTTTTTGTTTTTACTATACCTCCAAATAAAGGATATTAAAGTCTTAAAATAAGTGTTCTTTAGTAAACAATTTTGAGAAGTAGGGTTCCCACACCAGATTTCAAACCCCAATCTCCCAGACTATGGACAACTGCGCTGACCACTCAGCGCAGTTGTTAGAGACAGCGATGTAACCTCACTATGGCTCCATCCCTAGTCACTGTGTGACGTCACGCTAGCACAAGTCTGTCTGTTAGGTCCACCAACTCTCTCTGGTGGATAAACCACTGTAGTAAGTCCCAAAGGAGACAGGGAGCCAGGGCAATGAAAACATAATTGGTGTTATATGTTTGTGTTTTCACACTCTCATCATGTTCTGAATGTACTGGAGCTTCTGGATGCTCCTGCCAGGGATCCCTGTGAAGAGCACATTGCAGTAGTCCAGTCCTGAGGAGGTTTGTTTTGCCTCTGTATTCCACATTGAAACCGGGGTGTGAGCCTCTATGGATGTAGTGAGGTCTGTTTCTTAAAATCCCAAACTCTTGGCAGCAGTTTAAAAACCCTTTGTCGGGTGTAATTTCAAAGCTGCATAAACTCTGTCGCTGTGGGGCAGTGTAAGACATCATAATTAAAGCAGTTGCGTTATTTGGGCAGAGTGGCAGCATTGGTAACAACCACATTCATAGTCTGGAGATCATTAACAAATTACATTGTATTTATTTATTTTAGCCTACTTATTATTTTAGAACATGTGTTGTTGGCTGTAGTTGTTTTGTTGAGGTTGTTTTATTTTGTTTCATTTCCCTGTGTCTTTTAATGCACTGATCAGGAGTAGCGCTCCTAATGATGATGTCATGCAACTTGATACAAGCTTACAACTCCTCCATTACCTCCTAAATGAGCACAAAAGTAGTAATAACCTGCGGTATCGCAATACGCAAGCATTGTTTCTGTTCTTTTCTTGTTCAGGTTCAAGTCAGCAGGTTGCAGCAGCCGGTGGTGCACACTCATGAGTGTGTGTATGTGTGTGAGGAGGAGCAGCAGCAGGTAGCAGTGTCAGGGAGCACCAGGAGGAGCGCCAACTAAGCACTCAGCCCAGCTCTGTGAGAGTAGGCCTGCAGCGCTGGCAAAGTCCCGGGACCTGCAGTATATTTTTTGATCGCCCACTCCCCAAACCGCCCATTCCCGTAAGATTTGCTTTGGGTCCCGCAGGATCCCAGTCCCAATGCAGTCCTCTACTTTGGTAGAGCTTTCGAGCTGGAAGGAACCAAGTAACCTAGAGAGAGAGGGGTGTCTATGTATAGCAGGCAGAGTTAAGTATGAATAAAAACATACAGAAAATAGACTTTTGTTTATGTAATATATTATTAATTAAAAACACTTTATTTAACCATTTCTAAAGCCATCCAATCTCAAATATTTGAGGGAAATATTTTATGATGACTAATCCCACAAAGATGCTTTTTGCAGAGACTGAAGTTTGTCTGATTCTTTTGTGCTGCAATATTGATTAATAGACTTAAATCTGTTCTGCATTCTTCTTTTTACACACATTCTAGCAGTATGTGTGCTATGCTATGTTGTGCCACACTGTGTCACTGCTATTCACCCACAATGCTAAGAGAGAGCTGGGTCATACAAAGACGGGAAGGCTGGGAGAGAGAGCCTGAGGCATGTCAAGTATGATGTTTTTTTTCCCCTGATTGTTTATATACAACTTTATTTCCATGGTGAGTTTTGGTCCATTCATGCCAATTCTCTTGAGAAAAACGAATAAGATGACAAAACAAGAAAAACAAATCAAAAATCAACAACCGGAAGTTTATTCTCAAATTTTGTTTTTATTGTAAAGTCATACAGAGGGTGAAGTGCTTCTGCATGTCAGTGATTGGATGATTCCATTGCTGTTGTGTGTTGTGGTGGTGAAAACAAGTTCAACTCTGCAATGTTTTCCTTGGTGACCTGGTGAAAAAATGTTCTCCAGGTGCACAAGCTGTAGGTTGATGGTTTGCCTTTGCAAAGAACCTTCTGGGAGTGTATTGCGTGTAGGCATGTGTAAGTGAAATGAAAAGTGAGAGGAACTATCAGCACTCTGAATAAGCACCTCATTAGCACCACCGGCACTGTGTTACCTGATCTGATCATAGATCAAACCTGTCGTTTGAAATGACCTGCTCATATTCAACCTCTGACTTTAATGGCTGTGTTTTCACAAAGATTTCTCAAATCCTGCCTTGCACACACACATGCATGCAAACATGCGTGAGTGCGTGATATGTGTCGATTGTTGAAGCACTTCACCCAAATCCCAGGTCTCCCTGCTGCTCCATTTGGGCAAAGCAATTTAGTTGAATTGAGCCGGCAAATCGCCAGCTGTACAAATGAAGAGCAGGATGTATGGAAATGAAAGCACTCAAACACATTGACCACTTCACTGAGCAGGAGGCAGGGGGAGGGGACGCCAAGACACAGTTTGCAGTTTGCAGCCTGGCTAGCAGAGTGGAGGGCGAGTTGAGTCTAGTCAATCCATTACAAGCTTTTTAAAGTCCACGCAAAGAACAGTTGGAAATGATTATTAAAGTTTAGCACAAGACAGCAAGAACTTTTGACATACACATACAGAGTAATTTTTTATGAGAAGATTCAGTATTCCCTGAGTGAGTTTTTTTCCATAGAAGAGATGAGAGTATTCTGCCACTTTTAGTGCCTTTACATGCACTTAGGTAAAACCTTACTGTTGGTTTTTTGCAGTTATCTGACTTCTCACGGCCTCAGTATGCTCAAAACAGAGTGATCAACCTAGTTTGTTTAAAGCATACTGAGTCCTTTAAACGTCATGTATACGAGAAACCTGGTTTCTGTAATCAGGGTTGAGGATTAGGGGGTCAGAGAAAC
This sequence comes from Thunnus maccoyii, assembly GCF_910596095.1. Taxonomy (NCBI): domain Eukaryota; kingdom Metazoa; phylum Chordata; class Actinopteri; order Scombriformes; family Scombridae; genus Thunnus; species Thunnus maccoyii. The sequence goes on from NC_056542.1 coordinate 33,611,949, forward strand.
TGATTACTTCACCGGCAGTCCACTTTACATAAAATACATAAAGAAGAAGTGCTATAGTGTTTGACTGAGCTTCTAATTTTGTTTGGTGTATTATATCCTCTTGGTGTCAGTGAGATCCTGGTTGGGATTTGGCAATTTTGTTGACCATGTCTGTGTGTAACCTGCTTTCACATGTGAGCATGAGCAAGACTTAAGACAGGGAAAATATTGCTGTGACAGCTGACAACACTTGCTGTGAGTGGCAGAATGAATGGAAAGTCATTACACACAGTGATGCATTTGAAATAATTAAATTCAACGCCTGATATAAACTGAAACTGAACGTATAACTATAAGCAATATAATAAGTCAGTTTCCACAGCTGAACAGTTCAGTTCAGACACATTAGTGCTATACACACCATCACAATGCAGTCTTACAACACTAAAACACTAGCAATATATAAACCTTGGTTCCAAAATAATGTTGGGTAATGGTAGAAATGAGATAAGTGACCCACTGTATGTCAGTGATAAGATTTCTAAACTTGTGAACGTGTTGTCAGATTTCATGCAGTCCCTGATTCTGGCTTCTTGCGTGCATGCAAGTTGAAAATGAAATTTGAGGCATGGGTCGTTTCTTCAGGAAGAAAAATGGGAAATAGCTCTGTAATGCAATGTAGCAATATAATGGAATTTTTGGGTAATATCTTCTCATTTTCATTTCAGATAGGCCCAAATTGAGTGGTCCCAGATGCTGTTGTTAAATATGTAGTAGTGTGTCCTAATTCTTGACAATGAAGCTGGTGAATAAATGTTTTCTTAACTAAGGCTTTGTCCAAATCTGTCCCTCGTTCATTCATTCACTACTCCCCATATAACAGACACTACATAGTTTACTCAGTAGTGAGCAGCAAATTGAGTTTTCTGACACTTACAGCATCAGCATCATTTTGCATCATCACTGTCTGTAGAGCTGTAGAGTTGGTAATTTTCACATATGTAAAATTTGGTGGATTGCATTAGTGGGACTGTTAGCAGAAAGTAGTGTACATGCCATGGAGCACTATTTTTATCCCATTGTGGAAATCTCCAATCAGAAAAAGTGCTCACTTTGCATTAGCACCCAAGGTGCTTTTAAAGGTGAGAAAACACATGAAGACTTAGAAGGACACACATCCATGTTTTCTATATTACCCATCTGTGTTATAGTGTCCTTCCGATCCACTGTTTGTTATGACTTTCCAAGTTTAAAGCGACGGAAGGCATTATGTGCACATCAGCAACTTAACTTGCTTTTTACTGATTGTTGTGACAACTGAAGGAAGGCTGACTGTGACACAAAAATGTTGTCTTCAGGATGGATGATAAAGTTCAAAATGAAGACATTTTCCTGTCTGTGTGACAGCAACTAAAGCATTTCTTTTATATTCAGAGTTACCAGGCAAGTTCATACACTGGGCAAAGTCTGACAGCTGCTCTGACTTCAATGCCCAGAGATCCTGTAAAGTACTAGTTCCATGATAAAACCAAAGATCAGAGAGAAATCTGATCTCTCTGGGCAGATAGCTGATCACTGCTATTATGATATAGCTTAAACCAGCTGTAAGCTTCTTGCCTCTCGCAGCCCCCTTTTATGATTTGAACTGAACTTGTACACAGAAATCTTGCCTAACAGTTTGAAGCTTTCTCTGCTCCTTGTGCTAACTTTGGAGGAAAAAGCTATTCTTCTGTTTGCTCTGAAACCTGTGCTGTTTGCATCTTGTTGAAAGATCAATATAACAATCAGGTGACAGGTTTGACACCTTTCCCTTTAGCTATCATATTCCAAATATACCATTTGCGTCTGTGTTATTTCACCTGTGTTTTTTTTTTCAGGGATCATGTGCAGACAGCCGAGGCAATCTCTCTAAGTGTGACGTGCAAACATTAACCTCCCTTTCAAGTCAATGGAGTTCTGGGTCAGTAACAGCTCGGCACAGAGGAGTGTTTCCACACCATCAGCAGGTTTTGTCATTTGCAGTTTCCCCATATCATCATCTCTCTCTGAAAGCCAGGTGACCGTTCCTCTGCACTTTAGCAACTGCTCAGGTGCAGGCTTTTTTCATTTGCAAACTCCACCTGCATTCTCTTTCTTTTCTATGACAGGGGAGCTGGCTCCTGTCATAACAGGCTACAGATGCAGCCAGCTGTATGTCATGTCAAACATAGCAAAATCTCCAGTCTCAGTGGAGTCAAGTGTCACCATTCCAGTTGATGGTAATAATAAGTGTTAACTGTGCCATTGTTTCCACTGACAGACCTGATAAGTCTCCAGAGCAGCTGAAAATTGAAAAATAAGAAATAAGAATTAACTGAAACAGTAGTGCCGGTGTAGTGTTAAAGGAATACTTCAACAATTTGGGAAATGTGCTTATGATTTCTTTCTGAGAGTGAGATGAAAAGATAGATATCAGTCATGTCTGTTCATTAGGTTGTTTCTACACTACTAAATTGTTTTCCCAATTACGTTGTGTTGGGAAACGTAATCGCCAACCCAATCGCCAGAAGAAAACGTTTGCATTGAACGTGTGTTTCTGCAAACCACAGATTACTCTCTGTTGATTTACAACTTGCTGCTGCCAGCAAACTAACTAACCATCTACCGGCCCCTCCTCCTCCTAATAGGAAAGATCGGCTCATATAGATCGCATGTGAACTACACACTTTAGAAATGTTGAGATGATACGTATTTTGAAATGTTGATATGATACGTTCTGTTGAAATGTTGAAATAATATGTTTTGTTGACATTTTGATATGATACGTTTTGTTGAAATGTTGACATAATACGTTTTGTTGACATTTTGATATGATACGTATAGTTGAAATATTAACATGCTACATTTTGTAGAAATGTAGAAATGTTAATATGCTATGTATTTCACGTGTTGAAACATAGATATTCAACGTTTCTGTGGTTTGCAGAAACGTAAACTGCCAACGTTTCATTCTGGCGACCAAGCTGTAATCGCTGCCTGGATTATGTTCACAAACAACCAAGTACATTGTCTCTGAACTTCATTCATACGTTCAGTATCAACATTTTTGCAACTTGCCATTGTGTTGAGAGGAACTGTAATTCAGCAAGCATTACGTTTCTAGCAAAACGTATTGGCTGTTGCAATTTAGTTGTATATGAACATAATTTCTAGGAGACAGGGTAACTTAATGAACAACAGTTTGTCCAACCACCAGGCACTCTTGTGCAGTGTCTCGGGCTAGCTGTTTCCCCCTACTTCCAGTCTTTACATTAAGCTAGGCTAATCACATCCTGACTCCAGCTCTGTTCTTAGACATGAAACTGATATCCATCCTCTCATCTTACTCTCTGTAGGAAAGAATATAAGTAAAAATGAGAGAAATGTTGAACTGTTCTACAGTATTAATGAGTTGAGTTTGCTTCTCTGCTACCACAAAGACTTAATTACAAGTTGAATTTGAAAAATATTATACACATATTAGCTATTTAGATATGGCCAAAATGGCATACCTGCAAATCTGTTATATCTCGAGCTCCAACCTTGCTTCCATTGTTTTGTCTTTTAGCTATCTCATAGCTACTTTGACTCATCATAAGCTGTATAGATTGTGAATGTTTCAAGTATTTACTACACTGATGAAGAAGTAGTTAAGATTTACCACTATCACACAGTGTTTGGATGGAAATCACAGCTAGGATTAAATTTCCGAGACAATTTCCAGAGCAGATACCAATGTTGATACTTTGGCAGGAAAGTTCCTAAAAGTAAAAATTTGAACAATTTACAGCCCCTTAATAGGCTGAAAGCCTGAAATCTAGGCGTGGAATTTATTTGAAATGCTTCATTATAATTAATTTGATTAACACAGCCTTGATCTTTGGTTTAGACCAATATTTGCCCCTAGATGCTTTTAAATATGTCATATGATAAACCCTGACGTGCATTTGATGGTCTTGTGGGTCACAGCACTGCTCAGCTGACGGAGCTGAATCTAAGTCTGAAGTGAGGACATTCTGGGTAAATATTAACTCAGAATGTCCTCACTTCAGATCCAGGTTAGAGGCTTGATGATAGAATTAGATGAAGCCTAGGGTAAGAGGATGATTTAGGGATGATGGTGTGATGGTTAAGGTTAGGGTTAGGGGCTAGGAAATGTGTTGTGTCAATAACAGTCCCCACAAGTGTAGTACAAATGTGTGTGTGTGTGTGTGTGTGTGTGTGTGTGTGTGTGTGTGAGGTGGGGTTGGGAGGTTGGGGTAGGGGGTTGCCCATGGACAGCCTCTGCAATCCCTTGGGCAGACCCATGGAGCCGGACACCAGGAAGCTAACATCCCTGTCTGTCTGGGCCTTGATGGGACAGTGGACCACCCAGCTGGATCTCACTGAGCTGATTGGCTCCGAGCTGATTACAAACCAGGATGCTGAATATTCACACACACCAAATGGTTGGAAGCATGGGAAAATAATACATGGGAAATGTATTATATTTAGTCCAAAATCTCCCTGATTGTTTGATTTGGTTTTAGTGTAGCTGGAGCAGGATTTTTCTGTCTATCCAGGAAAATGAAGACTACAGCTATGTCATCTACCCCTATACAGGTCAATGAAGAGATGAGCGTTACACTAATGTATTAGCAGTTGTTGTGAGCAGTTTTCAGACGCAGTTTTTTTTTAATTTGAAAGAACTGTCCAAGAATGCTTTGCCCTTTTCCACATGCAGTAAAATTTAGTTCAGTTCAAAAGCACACTATCATCAGCCCTGCTCAAAGAAAATTAAACTTTGGCCTCAGCAAACTGTCTTCCTTGCTTATGCGTTAATACTTTTGGGACTTTCTTTCCCCCAGAGTCATTTTCTCAGACAGAACTCTCTCCCAGGCTGTGTACTGGCTCCAACAAGCTCCTCCATTTCATCAACCTTGTACCTAAAATGAACCATCTCTAACCTGATATCTTTCACTCTAAGAAGTAAGAACAAACCTATTCACATGAGTGGTTATTGCATGAGGCCAGTGTAGTCTCTTCACCTACAGTACATGTACACAATACAGATAACTCCCTTGATGATAGTGCTTATTGCAAGACATACAAACAAATCTGGGGAAAAGTTTCTAGGGCAAGTAGTAAAAGTAGGCAAGTAACATGGAGTGAAGGTACACAAAAAAGTAAATTCTTCATTATAAAACAACTGGTTAAACATCACAAATTTAAGATATAGGACACATCTTCACACTTCTTTTTTAGTCAACACTACGCCAGCCACATAACTGCTTATGTTTCACTTGCACTTAACATGCATAATTGCAAAGAATTGTAGTGTCTTGATGGTCTAAATACTGTTTTAGAGGCTTTCATTTAGGGTGAAGTGAAGTGCTGCAAAATTAAAACGCTGAAACTCTGTGCCAACTATTAAATGTTATGTTATCAGCTTCAGTCTGACACTGTGCCGTTGTTATTTGGACCAGTAAATCTCAATGACAGAGTTAATGTTTCTTCTTCTGAACCTTTGGCTCCTCTGGGTTTTACAGCAGATTTGAGAGTGGTCCACACTGCCATGCTTCATTACATCACTGTAGTTTGTTCTTTATTGCATCTCATGGAACTCTTATATAACTCTTGACAACTAATTTGAGAGCGCTGAAACATGCACGACAAGCTTTACGAACATTTTTGACAAGGTTTGTCCAGTTTCTTCCTTAATGCTTTACCTTTACCTATCCACTTTCTTCTTGGTTTTGAATATCTCTGGGCACACATACTTCCAGTGCTGCATTCCAGTGTGAAACTTGACCACCTAGAGGCCATCAGCAGCAGATTAACTACCAGCAGAGCAGTCAAAGGTGCTACATAATCCTGCATGATGTTGTGACTTCTGCTTGTGTCCAATACACAGAATTAAATGTACATGACAAATCAAAGACTAAAGGTCAAGAGACTTGCAATCCTATTTCCTCTGGTGGCAGATTGTCTTCAGTGTGGTGGTTTGAAGTCCAGAAGTCAAGACCGTGACGTAAAGCACAACGGTGAATCAATGTGAGAAGCTTTTTAAGGTCACAGTCTTGACGGGCGTTACCAATGTTGGGCATGAGAACGGCTGCACTGAGACATAACATGTGAGTGTTCATAATTTTTTGAGTCTGATTATATATCTCCATGGCAGTATAACTTATCTCTGTGACGCATATGATCTGTAACAACAAAGCTCAATAGTCTGCCGTCTTTCAACAGACAGACAGCATTGTGGAGAGGCTGATGTCTAAAGGAACATTAAATAACTGTTTCAGTGGAATGCAGTTACACAATTCAAGATGTTAAAGTCGAAGGCATAAGAGCTGTCACTGCTCTGATCTGCATGAATGTATGAATTCATGAAAGATCTCAATATATCTTCTTTTAATCATATTATCCATTTAAATATAATGCATTACATAACATCTACACCTCATGGACAATTTAACTAGTGAGCACAGGTTATAAATGGAAACAAGAAAAACATTACAACATTTTTGCTTTAACTGCATAGCAATCCAAGACAGAAATATGAGCAGAGATAAAGATTACATTAGATGAAAGTCCCCCCTAGAACCTCCTTTATAGCCAGTAGAACCTCCTAAAGGACACGTAAAACCCTATCAATGACCACAATAAATACCCTAGAGGACCCTTAGACCTCTTCAGTTACCACTTCAACCTCTTAAATGGCTTACAGAATCTTGCAATGACCACAAGAACCACCTAAAGGACTACTAGAATCATCTAAAGGACCCATCAAACTTTCTCTACATAATGTACAAATAGGTCACAAATGAAAGTAAAAACCAACAATGTCTCCAGAGCAGCTTCATTGCTCCTTGCCATAGATTCTATAATTGTGTACAACTCTGCTGGAGGGATGAACGGCATTCTTCCACAAGATATTTCCTCATGTTGTATTTAGATGGTGGTAGAGAGTGGGGTGTAACATATCACTCCAAAATTGTTGTCTTTTGGGTTGAGATCTGGTGACTGTGAAGGCCATAGCATATGATTCACATCATTTCCATACTTATCAAAGCATTCAGTGAGCCTTTGTATCTTGTATGGAAGCATTTGTATAAGTTATGTTTCTACACCCATTTCTTCAGGGCTTTCCTTTATTCTATCAGTTGTCTTTTGTATTTGTATTTGTAGAGATAAACTGTGGGCTATTCTTCAAAAGAAGTGGTCCTTACATTGCATCTGCTGCAGCATGTGAATAACACACAGGAATGTGAGTTCTAAAGGATGCAGGGCTGCTCTGGAGGCAGCAATAATCTTAGTGCAGAGCTAAAGAACCTCATGTGTTCATCATGCAGTAAGCTAACACCTCTCATTCATTTTCAAAAAGGAGCAATAGTGCTTGTACACACCATGACAGGTTTGCCACCAGGGAGTGTGGAAATATGGCAGGCAAAGTTCAAATCAGTTAATGGTGGCCTCGAAGGGGTGGAAAATCAGTGTGGTCACTAATCACATTTTAGAGTCACCCCACACAAAACATTTGGTCATGTAATGATGGAAGCTGTGGGTGTCTGATGCAATGGATACCCTTGCATTATTATTGATTAAGTACAACAGCAATCTAAAAATTTGCAAAAAAAATATCCCAACTTGCCAGTTCTGCATGTTGATTCTGTTTAAAAAACATTTTGCTTAAATTTGTTAAATCTATACTCTGTTTCATAGTTATTACTTATAAGATAAGTCATGAATTAACTTGAATGAAATGTTCTTCTTTATTGGCACAGAAAAAGTCCTGCAAATCAAGTATGAATGCACTTTTACTGGGACATTAAATTTTTTAAAATATTTGTATTAAATGTAAAAATGTATTTAAATGTCTGGTGAAAAAAGGTGAGACTCGAAGAGGGGATTAGTAAACATTAGGAAACCTTATGTTTGCAGTCCCAGCTGAACAATATACAGTGAATTAGCTAGCCTGATAGTTCAAACTAGCCAGTCTAGACTGGAACTCCCAACTAGCTAGTGAGGGCAAATTTATACAGTCTGTGTCTGTGTAGTCATGAGGGTCAGAAAGTATTGAGAGATGTCCTAACAGATTGTTGGTTTTGGTCTTTTCATGTCATTTTTTTTGAAAACTTTTTTTTAAAATTAAGATATAGAACTCTCCCTTAATTGAAAAACTATAAAATCTATTTCCTGCAGAAAACGTGTGTGAATGCCGAAAGTTGAAAGAAGAAAAGTAATAGAATAAATGTCCTTAAAGAGCTGAACATTTTGATACTCAAATGGCTTCTGTAGATGAAAGTATGCAGAAGTAGTAAGTGAAAAATGTACGGAAGAATAATTAAAGCTTTGAAGAACAATAGTTTGAATGCCTGTCAGAATTCACACTATTGATATACATATTACATGTCTGCTAATCAGGAGAGAGTGTTTTACAGGAAGACAAATGCCAGTGTGTGTGTTTAGTGTGGGTGTTAATGCTGATGGGACAGGAAGAAAGCTCATTAAGTTTCATGGCCCCCGGGAACTCACTGGGATTTTGTGGCATCAGCAGAAAGCACGGGGAGGTGGCAGACTTGTTATTTTTCAATTAATACTTAAAGCTCTGCAAACTACAATAGTGTGTTGGTGTCCTCCTCATCTCACCAGATTAGGTTATCACAGCACAGAGGGACTCCCTCACATCTTCCAACCCTCCTGTTCCTCTCCTCACTGTCCTCCCTCGCTTTCCCTCTTCACTGTCCTCCCTCACTGTCCTCCCTCTCTGTCCTCCCATGAATATAGCATTAGTATGGTGTGATGGGTATTCTAGCCTCTGTGTGTGCATTTGTTATCACTTTGACTCTCCTGCAAGTTGGATCCAGACTAAATATTTTGGCAGAAAGCATGTCAGAGGTCCTATGGGCCTCAGCCTGACCTGAGTTAGCAGCGAGGAAGGGTGTCGAGTGGGGCAAAGATTTCTTGAGGGTGCTAAAGAAGTGCAGAAGTGACCTTCATGCTGGTACAGTTTGGGTGAGGGGGCATTTGGGTTAAGGCAGCTGGTCTAGACTGTGATATCAACCTAAAGCATAACTTGTTGTACAGTAACTTATCACAAGTTCATGAAGTTTGTACAGTATATCAGACATGTATCATAGACATTTTGAGGATACAGTAGGCTGGGTTAAAGCCTCTTGTACAAATTTGCACAGTATCAGGCTATTAAGAGACGCAACAAAGTGAAGAGCACACTATAAAAGATAAAAGTGTTGAGTGTAGGATCTTGACCTGAGACCCACAGTGAGGGAAGGATAGTTTGTTCCTTCATACGGGTCAAGGAGCAACAGGCTCTTAAGCAACACAAATAGTATACAGTATACAGTACTGTAGCGTCCATACAGGACCTATACTGTATGTTCATTCATTAACTCAAAGTGGCATTTCATAGAGGTTCATGTAGTGAGTCACATGCTGGCTGTTAAGGGTGAAGTGTGTGTGTGTGTTTGTGTGTGTGTGTGTGTGTGTGTGTGTGTGTGTGTGTGTGTGTGTGTGTGTGTGTGTGTGAGAAAGGACATATTATAAGTTTCATATTCAATCGAAGGGTCATATTCAATTGAAATATGGGAGGCCGATTAGGGCGCAAACATTGAAATATGTGCACATACACATTGACAATGTGCACATAAGCACTGTTTCAGTGTAACAGGAAAGCACACTGATAACGCATGGTGAACCATCAAGTTCACTGGGGAAAAAAAGCGAGGATGGTCTTATGTTGTTAGTGGGTCAGAATGATCAAGATGTGAGAGAAAAATAGTAATATTAGGTCAAGGGTTCAATCAATCAATCAATCAATCAATTTTTATTTATATAGCGCCATATCACAACAGAAGTCATCTCAAGGCACTTTTCACATAGAGCAGGTCAAGACCGTACTCTTTAATTTACAGAGACCCAACAATTCCCCCATGAGCAGCACTTGGCGACAGCGGTAAGGAAAAACTCCCCTTTAACGGGTAGAAACCTCAAGCAGACCCCGGCTCTTGGTGGGCGGCCATCTGCTTTGACCAGTTGGGTTGAGAGAGAGAAAGAGAGAGGGAAAGGGGGAGGGGGGACAGAAGAAAAACAATCACAACAACAACAATAAGCACGAGCAGCAACAGCCAGGGAAGGATGCCATCAGGACTGTGAAGGACCGCGAAGGTTCGGCCCGGGACTCAGGTTTTCCTGTGAGATGAGAAAGCACAAAAAACTCCGGAGTTAAAGGGGAACCATACAGTAAGTCTAAATTGGAAACATGGCACACATGCCTACAAAGAAATATAAAGGAACTTCAAAACAAGTGTGACTCAATTTTCAAGTAAAACATCAGCATATTTGGTTGAGACAGAAATACTAGAAAGACCATCCTGAGGTATGCTCCTGGTCACCTCATATCTTCACCTATGCTTATATGTTTATTTAGTGGGCAATGCTTAGCCATTGTCATTGTTTTCATATCATAGTATATGTTTCCGGCACAGCATGAAGGTAATCATAAGTCTGACTGTTACTTCAGCAAATCAAAAAGGGGGAAGTGTCCTTTATGTTATGGGGAAAACAAAACTGTTTTCAGTACAAATAGTTTATTCTATAATCTAGAAATCTCTTACATAGGGAATGTGTCCTCTTTAGACACTGCTCAACCAAAAAACAACCAAACAAACAAAAAAAATAACTGAATCTGTCAACACAACCACAGGTTGTTTCCTAACGACAGTCAACATTTGTTTCTTTTAACCATGAGCGTGATCAGCCCCTGACCTTAACCAAATAGTTATTACAGTAACCATGACGATGAAGGTCCCCTAACCTTACCAAAGTACTTGAAGTATTTGAATCCAAACCGTATTTCCAAAACCTAACCAAGTCATGTTTGTGCCTAAACCTCACCAAATCATCATAAAACATATTTATTTTTCAACAGTGATTTGTAACGGTTTTGAAAGAGCTGATAGTGGCGTCAGATCAGTAAAATTGCAGTGTAGAGTGTGGTAAAAAAGGACACATTTTGTTGGTCAATATGGAGGACTTGTTGCCTCCACAAGTTATGTATCAGCAGACAAGCAGTCAGTCTAATTATGTGTTAAATCAGATTAATGAAGCATGTTTCTCTCAAAGCTGTTGAGATGGTTCTCATGCCAGCTGCTCTGATGTCATGCTTACTGTACATGACCATAATTCTTCTTTGACAGTGTGGAGTATCAAATAGTTAGGTCATGCAGTGTCAGATACACTGAGAGCCCATGACATAATATGGTAATATCCTCTCTTACAGCACTGCTGCTCTCTGGTAAATGAACATGGAGTGAGTGGTGCACACGACATGCAGTACATGTGGAATATTTCTCTGCCTCACCCTTTACTCATCAAACATTAGCCATAGAAAGCTTTTCTTTGAGGTACAATAGTCGTCTGAGCTGTCTGCTGCTTTTGGAATATAGAGTGTATTTTTCCATATGATGATGATTGTATGTTTATTTTTAACAGATAAAATGAAAAGTAAAATATACAGCAAACTCTCAATAAACAAAGTCTCATGAGCATAAATACATTTTACATGTCTGAAAAGGAATACTGTAGGAAGCATTATTCAGTTTACTCCTGTTTTAAAAATAGGTTTGGTCACTAAAAATACTGCTTCATCTGACTAAAAAGAGTCTACAGCAGTCGTTCCCAAAGTGGGGTGCTACATTTATTTCACAATTTTAATATCACTTCACCACGTTAAAGGACAGTGGTGGCACTAAAGGAAAAGTAGGATTCATCCTCTGGGGACCATGAATGTCTGTACACCATCAACAGACAGACAGACATTGCCATCCTTGGAGCCATGCGACTAATGTGGCTCCAAAGTTTGGAACTTTGGTCAAGTGATGACAACTAAAATAAATATTCCATATGCTGAGTAAGACTGCAAGATGTGGTTGAAGGTAAATAGTGAACCTTCAGCAAATATATTTTTTCTTTTTGTCCAAATACTGATTCCAAGGTCAAGCTTCAACCTTCATTTTCTAGAAGCCTGCTCACCTACTGAAATACCAAAACAACAGAAAAATAGTTACATCTCCTCTATTCCTGTTCATTTGGATGAAAAACCACAAGATGGTACGGCATGGCCAGGTTCTCTGCTTAGTGTCAGCGGGTTTATGTTCTGCTCTGTCACTGCACGACAACTAGAGACCAATATTTCAATTTTTTCCTCTTTGGAGCATGGTTTACAACATTTTGGTTAGGAGAAAAAGGTGCGACAAAGAGCAGCTTATTCTGCTGTCATTAAAACAAATACTTACAACATCAAAATATCTTGTCAGTGTTTCTCCAATACCTATTCATGTCACCAGATCTAGTCAAATTGTTGTTACAGTGATGTAGAAAGTTCCTTTAAAGGTTATGGACGACTGATCCACACAATAAGGAGCGAGGCTGTTCTTCTGCTCATGCTATGCATCTCATCTCACGCAAGACAGAATGTAGAAAAGACAACAGTGGAGAAAGAAGGAGGCTGGAGAGGGCAGCAACCATGGAAACTATGTGGAGTGGCTTCATCGAAGCAGTGAGCCATTTCTGTGATGGGAACAAGCCGGATTCTGCTGAAAGGGGGGCGGGGGGGGGGGGCTGTTCTGCTGTGATCTTTCCCAGTGTGTATCAGGATGTTGTACAGATGTTGATATGATGAAGTGAAAAAGGAAAAAGTTCAGAGTATCTTTATAAGTGTTCATGTCATCAAAGATGTTCAATCATGAATTTGTAGTTACAGCAAAAGTTGGACACCTTGTACAAGTTTTCACCTGCTTGCTGGGACTTCTTCTTTGAATGGGCACTTTGGATTAATATTACTCAATACTACAACATATTAGTACTTTGGGAGTCAGTCTGTATAAAGTCGCAACATTTTACTCACCAACTTCATTGCTGACATCAGTCAGATAATTATACACATTTAAGTAAATATAATTTCATAATTACTGAATAAAATGTGGTGCACAATCTTTTGAAAGCACCACTCCCATTTTGCCCCAAAGGAGTAGTGCGTAGGTTTCGGTGGTATCTAGCAGTTACGTTGCAGATTGCAATCAGCTGAATATCTCTCTCCTGATACTATCACTGTTGAGTCACTGAATTTCATTTTCACTCTTCCTGTAACAGAATGAAGAAATTTTTGTTGTGAGGAACAACTCAGCTGTAAAGTTTCGGGTTGGAGAGACATTGAAGAGCTGCCAGTTGAAGTGTGTGTAAAAGGACCTTGTTTAGCTCATGAAGTGCTCAGTTCTGAACAGAAATGACTGGGTAATTCAGTATGCACAGTAAATAATTTAAAGCGCAGCACGTAACTTGACAATTTCAATTTTTCCAAGTGAGTTCATTTTTTCAGATTTTTTGTATAACATTAAGTTTAATGATTTGTTTGTGGTTATTGTGGCCCAAAAAGATGAAAATTTGCATTTACTTTGTGATACATTACAGTGACAGTGGGTGAAAAATGCATCTGTCTGAAGAACTTACAGTAAATCATGTCATCAGTTCCAGTGAGAGTAAAGGCGTGTTCAGGAATGAGCCAGGAATCTGTGCACTCACTTCTGTAACTTTCCTTTTCCTTGAAATAAATCTGTAACATTAGTGCTTCCTACCATGCTGCGTAATGCTGCCAATAAATTCCATGAAGCAAATATTTGGTTTTAGGTATTAATTTCAGTTTTCATAACTTTAAGAATGGTTTTCTGGAGAAGCTTAATAAGCTTAGCCTGAAGGCAAGAGCTGCCTGACAAAAGCTCAAGGGAAACAAAGTCCTCCACACTGTAGTTACAAGGAAGTTTGTTTGTGTAGATTGACGCTCGATTTTTATTTCACTTTGACATGTTTAATAGGTTCTCAATTGCTTTAATGTGGAAAACTGTAGTGATGAACTGGCATTCTTCATTCAGCACAGAAGCAGAGACATTTTAACACATTGTATTGCTGCATGCAGTTATAATTCATGTACTGCTAAGTCTCCAGAAAAATCTAAACTCCAATGTGTCACTCAAGTGAATGTTTATTCTACTCAAAACAGATGAGAACCAAAGACAAGAGAAAACTTCAATCACAGCATTGTGACAGCTTCAAACATATTGTATGAAAATTCCCAGGTGGGTGCTTTGAGCTGTCAAGTCTATCAGTGGTTTGTCCTAATGGGTCTTGAATGCAGCATAAATTGCTGAAGCCTGCAGCTCCTGAGACCAATCAGTTCAAGCTGAGTTGGAAGGCTACAAAACTGCCTGAAAAAAGAAATCTAATTTATTTGATGACAAATTGCACTAAAATATGTACACATGTAAAACCAATAGTATTACCCAGCAGAATACATACAATACTGCTGAAAACCTGAAAGTTGAGCCACAGAGCTCTTGCCATGAACTGTGAAAGTAGCAGTCTACTTTCATATGCAACATTTAGTGCTGATGCAGGAGGTGGTGTCTTGTCCATATAACACAAGGCTTAGCACCAGTGTTCAGCACTGCCTTTAACCGTGCTGTGTGAGATGAAAAACCTCGAAAATAGTTAGGCGTCAGTATACTTAACAAAGTACTTGACAGATCATCTAACAGCTTATGAAACTCCCTCTCCCCAAACCTGTATGATGTCAGAATGGGGGGGGGGGGGCGCATTCAATAGCTTTTGTAACTTTCTGAAACAGACATCTGACAATCACGCCCACTTGCCGCAGTGATTGGCCAGTTGTGTGGAGGCGTCAAAGTAGGCAGGGTTTGAACTTCTCTCTCAAGCTCTCTGTTTTCTGAGTGCAAGAGCTGAGTACAATACTATTAATGCATTGTTGTCATCATTTATTCAACAGCTCATAATGGCTATGACAGCTATAAACACAATTGCTTTTAGACGCGGTAAGGTCACACAAACTAATGTGTTTCAGCTATACCCCAGCCTCTGGAAGAACCTCAGAGGAGACACAGTGTGGCTCACCTGCCAAACTGCAACAAGCAATCAACAAGTGTAAGACCTCATGGAAAACCATCCTGAATTCTTACTCATCAGGTATACAGACTGAAAATAGCACTATGTTAAATAAACCCCCCCAAAAAAAACAAAGGCTGCATGGGTACTGGTGAAAAAATGAATGCTTTTTTGAGTAATACATTAATGAGTTCATGAGACACTTATGAGACACTTAACAGCAGTTTATAGTATGAGGAAGAATTTCCATCTCAATGTACTGTGTTCTCAGAGGATGACGTATTGCGACGCAGCAACAGTTGAGCCAGGTCGGGGCGTCCGGGGGTCTTATGATTAAGACACATAAGATATAAACTTCCCCGTTTCAGATTTGTGATTCTGGGCTGAATCAAAAAAAATTGTTTGACTTGACTAAGAGGGTGATGTCTATTTCCAGAGACCCATTTTGGCATTTTTCCTTCATTTTTTGCATCTTACTAAATAAGCACTTTTATTGAGTAAAAATGCACTGTTTCCAGCAAGTAGATAGTAATAATGCTTAATTCCACTTGGGAATTAACAGTCACAATGAAAAAGCATTCTGAGTGAATGATCCTGGACTAACTAAACTGTTGTTACTCCTTGTGACTCCACTAGAGGGCAAACATGTAAACTCAAATCAATAAATGAAAAAACATATGAGGTGCTTCACTTCTAGACATATTAGAAAATAAAAATGCCATTTTGCCATTATTGTTAAATAGAAATTTTCATTTCATAGTCATGTTAAAAAAACAAGATGGAAACACATCACTCACATATTGTCACCTTTGAAAGTTCCAAATTCATTTGGAGTTGTATTTATGTCCATCTGGTAAATGTATGTCTAATATTTACTCTCCTCTTGCTCTGTTTTTGGTCTCTATAAAAAATTATATATATTTATATATATATATAAAATTTAGTAGCTTTAGCTGCTAAATGCTCCGCTATGTTGAAAAGCTATTCTCTAACTGTGTCTGTCTGCCGGGTGGTGCCGGGCAGGGCAGCTTTTTTCACTGAAAACAGCTGCCTGCTGCTGCTGGCTGATGAGAGCTGGGAGATTGAGCCAAAACTGTACAATTGTGGACAGTGAAACCAAGACAATGAGTTGAAAGATGCTAAAAAGCTCTGGAGAGTGGAGAGGAACTGCAGAGTTGGTAATAATTCTCTGTGAGTTCATCAGTAGGAGTGATTCTTTTCACATTACACAAATCATTCGATCTATTGTTAATACTGCATAAAAAATATTGATTATTGCGGCTTTCAAAATAAATGTAGTTTTAAAACAAATGTACCATCTTGACCAACTACAATATTAAAGATTAAGACTGTTTATGAGAATAAAAGGCTTGCCCCACTCATAACTGGACCTACAAAGACCTTTGAGATCTCTGCAGGATGTCTGGGAATTGAGGTCTCTTGTCATTGGGAGATGTCAAGTGCAGCTTTAAGTTGATTTAAAAAGTAAACAAAAACAAAAAAACAACAACAACAAACAATGTCAATCAGAGCCAAATGTGATTTTCTTTCTTAATTTTCATTAAGAAAGTAAAGATACACCATGAGTAATTTATACAGATGCCATATGATAAAAGATATATAATAAGAGTCATGCTGTATAAAAAAATCCCCAATCATATATTGTTATAAAGATAAGATGCATGTGTTATATATGTTACAGTAGAAAGTGCATGAGGTAAACCAACAGAATAAAGCATATATACACAACATACTGTGGCATACTGTAGTGTGCTTGTATCTACACTAGCTGCTCTAGAAGTATTCATAAAAATGCACTACATTATTCTACTGTGGGAAATAAATGATCACTATGATTGCGTAAATTACCTTGCGATGTTGATCTTGATGTGTCAAACTTAAGCTACCGCAAGAGATAGTCGTGATGCACTAAGGAAACGGAGCCTTAAATCAACAGTGAAAATGATGCACTGTAAGTCATCTATGACGAACCCCCCCCCCCCCCTCCCCCCCCCTCCCTCCGTCTGCCATTGGTCCTCCCAGCGGCCCCGCCTCTCCAGAGTAGCAAGCTGTTTTCCGCTGATGTCCGGCCACCTTTAATAACGCATGAACTACAGCGTCAGCCGCCAAGAGGAGACAGAACGCGAAAGAGGCTGGTACTGCAGCGGAGCCGGGGACAAGCTGCTGTCTATACTCCCTCAAAGAGAAACCGAGGTACAACACAGGAGAGGACACTAAAGAAGAAGCACAACAAGACAGGTTTGCAGAAGAAAGCAAAAGGATCACTTTATACCGGCAAATAGTGTCTGTATCCCTCCACACACACGCCTTCATGTTGCGGGATCAATGAGCGTCAAGAGAGACAGCAGTGCGTAAAGTTGGTGAGCTGATCCGCCCGTCTCCCGCTTCCCCTGTGAACATTATTGTTGTCATTTTGGGGGGATCGCTGTACTCCTGTGGTCCCGGTTCCAGTGTGGATTTCAGAACCCATCACAGTGTCTTTGTCTGTGGATGAGCGAGGCTTGTTGGATGGTAACATTTCCAGCGGAGCGCTGCTGGGAGACACAAGAAGGGTCTCTGTGAACGTGCCACATGCGTGTGGGAGATATGGATTTGCTTTTGCTATAGCCAAGATTTGCCGCGGTTTTTTAAAATATTCATTTTTCATTTTTTGATTGTGTGCGTGTTGTTTTGTTATATTTTGTCTTAAACGACCGCTGGGATTTCAAGACGCGTGCGGAATTACAACCATGAACTTTGTTGTCAGTTTGGTACAAATCCTTTTGGCAGCGGTTCTTCAACTATCCACAGTAAAGGTGAGTCTTGGACTTTATTCGCTAGTTTCTATAAAACGTATATAGACAAGAAGCTCTCTTGTTCTGTCACCATCTTGTCTGTCAACATCTTTCTTTATTCTCTTTTATTTTTGATGAAGTGACACATGTAGGCCTATTCGGGCGATTTAAGTGTTGCGCAAAGAAAACAATGTGCTCACAATAATACTTAATAAACATGCAGGGTAAGATGTTGGCTATTTATAATAACTGAAAATAATGCATACAAATATATTAATAAATGAAATCTTTGTCAAATACATAGGCTACTAGCTCGCCTTTGTGCATTTTCTGCTCTGTCTGTATCTAAAAGTCTTAGTCTCACTTGCTCCTTTTTTGTTAAAAACCTCAATACATGACCTTCGTTTTTGTAATGCCAGACTATATAAAATCAGGCGGTTTAAGATTTCCTTTACAAGAACAACATAAAAGCCTGATAAAAATCAATATCAAGTGTGGTTTGATTCTGTAAAATAATCACTCAATTTCGGCATATATTTTGTTCACCGAACGCATTTACTAAAATAGAAATAATACTTAAATTTAGTTTTGTCTTCATTGGTTTCCGCACACCAAAAAAAAAAAATGCTGTAATGAACCGAAGCAATAAACTATAAAAGGCAGCCTATGATGTTGGTTAAATGGATGCCTTTGTTGTTACCTGTACGCCGAACTGAAACGTAACTCATAGATTCCCAAAAAACCTTTAGAGTCATTATTAATGCAATACTTTGTTAATATTTTCCGAGAGAGTTCATCAAACTGCGAGATTTCTGAACAGAGTCTTGCCTGACGCGCCTTGATGAAAACGGAGTGCAGTCTGGACTCTGGGTCTATTTTTTCTCACGGTGCTCCGCCGTGTGTGGAGCTGAGAGCCGGCTCTCCTGTCCTGCCCTGCAGGATGCCCACCTCGCTCCACACAGCCGACCCGCTTTCTCACGCAACATCTCCGCCGGTTACAGCAGCCACATAAGGTAAATGGAAATCTCCCAGAGATGCCGCTTCGTCACGTCAAGTTTTTTTATGATCAAAACAAAGGCCGTTTCCTATTGGACCTTTCAAAATGAATCAAACCGCGGGGATCCATTTAAACTATTTGATTTGATCCGAGCGAGTGAATTGAAATGAATGCACGTTTTAAGAGAATTTATTCTTTTTACCTTCATAAATCCTTGAAATCTGAAGTGATATGAATGGAGTATAACACCACCTCTTGTACATGTAGCCTACTGTCACCATTATTATGGCTTCATGTTGAACTATCTGCTTCTGTCTTCAAATGATTAAAACACAAAAGCCTGTAATTTTATTAATATGAACTGATAGACCATGCTTTTAAATTTTCAACTGAGTATGCAGAGTTCCATTAATTTTTAAGTTAATTGTTTAACATACAGTACAGCTGTTTTAACGCCAGGCTCCAGCGCTTTTATTTTGAAGGTAAACATCCTCGCTGCTCACCTGTGTGTTTGTAGCTTGACAGAGTTGACGCCTCTGACTGCACTTGTTAATGAGCAGATATATAATGGAATTAAAGCCTATTACAACCAGGTTTTTAGAGTTTAACTCCTCTTCATTCTGATATGACTCTTATGATCATCATTTATAACTTATGGCATGGTAACTAGCATCATCAGACTGCTGATTTAGCTGCACCCTGGATCAGCTTTTAATGTCATAAGCTGGCAATAACATGGAAATAAAATCATTTACATGCTTTCTTGTATTATGATTTGTACAATAAAAGTCCACAAGACAGAATTTGTTTCAATTTGATGACATGTTTATAGAAACTGTACTGCATACAGATTAGAAATATTTAACACCTGGTCCCATGTGTATCTCTTGCAGACTGCCAGCATTAACAAGGGAGTGGACAAGAGTAAAAATGAGGGTAAGTGTTGTCTACAATCTATAATAAAACTGTCTAATTAAAAGACTTCTTTTCCTCTGTATCCAGGCCAGATGACCATAGGGCCACCTAGTGGACATGTAATGAACATTTGTATCTCCTTCGCCATAGGTCTTATCTAAACTTATTTCTTTAAATGTTTGAAGCTTTGAAATGTGCAGTGTGTATTGGTTCCTCAGTGTGAGCTTAAGATTGTTTTTCTGTACAAAGCAGGCAGGAATCAAAGTTCCCAGCGGTGAAAGGTCTGACTTGGGACTTTGGAGTCACCATAAAAGTGGTGCAGATTTCAAAACAAGAGTTAATGTGAGAGAAAAGACGGACACAGTCAAGTACATTATAATAATTCACAGTTGTTACATTTTTGTGTGTGTCTGTGGTTGAAGCACACAGTCAACATGAGCAGACAGTCAGCCTTGGTTCAATGCCGTAAGCATGTTTGTTTGACAGTGACACTGCTGTGTTCAGGCCAAGGTTGGACCTGTTGGATGGTGATGGATGTAGATGCAGATTAGCCACTACAGACAGCATCAGTAGGCCAGCACAGGGTCGTTTGGTTGTTGTTGGTGTTTATAGGGGAGCAGGAAGTCTGCCACCTGCATGCTGCGGAACTTAACACACCGCCACTGTCAGAGATCTCACCACTCACCAAAAGCTGTGCTACTATTATTGATGTGACTGTGATGTTAAATCACTTCAGCCATGACATTCAAATGGAGATGAATCTATTTTTCTTGTTGTCAACATAACCCACAAAATACTAAAACCAACAATGTGTCAGTCCTTCTCTTAAGATTTACTTTTTGACCTCCCTTCCCTATCTGTGGCACTCAGCCCCAAGCTTTATTAAATCATTAAAACTGCTCATAAATATATATTCATTTAAAAAAAACCTTTTCTTTCAACTACATCTCATGGTCTTCATCCACATATGGAATTTGCCCAGTTGTCATGATGTGAACTAAAGTATGGAACTTTGGTCATCTGATAATGTTGAAAACCATGAGGTGCAATTGAAAGCCATTGAAAAAGCAGACCTTGAGTTAAGATTTTCTTCTTGGCCTGTGTTCATGGTAATGAAGGAACATGTCACCCAGTGCAACAGTGTGGTTCACTGATTTTAGAGGTCTATGGCAATGAGGAAATAATATATATCAGGCTCTGATACACACACAATACTTGTTAGTAGATCAATTCATTGTTGGTTTGAGTGTATGGGATTTGTTGATAATAAGGACGAATATAGAATATCACCAGATATATTCTTTACAGGATGATGTAAGAGGGAACAAATTGTTGCAACCTCTGTTAAGAGGCAGAACCAGTTGAGTATGTTGACATGTGGCTGTTGTCTGCTGTCTTTCCAGCAGCTCTCAGTCCCGGAGCAGGTGCTGGTGTTTTAGTTGCTCATGTGTGCTGGCCAGGTCACTTTGGAGCCAAGACTGCAGAGTCATTCTCTGTAGAACTGGAGTGATTCATAGTGCTGCACATTATATTTTGTTAAAAAATCACATGTGGTCCTTTCAGTGTGGTCCGCCTTTGATATAGTGGAAGTTCCTCCCTGACCATAGCTAGTCAATATGCCTTTATTATTATTATTATTATTATTATTATTATTATTATTATTATTATTATTATTATTATTATCATTATTATTGTTATTGTTATTATTACATCATATCACATGTCTTACCACAGAGGCTCCTCTGTCATGTGGGTGGCTTTTACTCTACAGTCTGTAAAAGCAGCAGTGAAACTTGCCTCGTCATGCCTCAGCTGAAGAAATGTGACTTTCAGTGGTCAGGACAGTTGAAATACAGTTTCAGAGTTTTCCAATAAAATTACCATCTGTGTATTTGTTGTAGTAACTTTGAAAGCTAATTGGCACATAGTCAGTCTCTAACATTCGTCCACAGTGGTGGCCCTCATGGGGTCACATGTCAGAGGTGAACCCTGGCGCCACAGTGCCTGAGGTCACGGCTGCTCTGACAAACCAGGAGGTCAGGAGTTAGCCAGGGGTCGCTGGGAACCCAGTCTGATGGACTGTGGGACAGATTATTCTGGGCTGCACAGGGGATGGAAACACAGAGAATGAAGGCAGGTCCCAGCACTGAGGGAAATATCTATGCTTCAGTAAATAATGAGTTTGGGATTTATGATTTTATCTGACATTATTATCAGAACATAGTTATCAACTTTCTGTTCTTGACATTTACATACTTTATGCTTGTTTGTCATATTGTATATACGTTTTGTCAAAAACCGCTGCTACATATTTGTTGCACTTCAAAATTCCAAGGTCACAAGTTGATTGAATTTCCTAAACGTTGGTTGCTAGTAGTTTTTAGTGATCTTGGGATTAAATCTTTCCTATTTTTGCACTCACTGCTGGGAGTGTCTTTGTATTAGAGCATCAGCTAGTTTTTCATGTCTATTTCCACCAAAAAGCAGTCATCCATGAGTCTCAGCCAGTTTGACAATGACTTGTTTCTACAGCTTTCTTAAGCTTGTCACTGTCACAAGTAATTGTTGCTGATCTGTTGCACTGTTTGCTTGCTTAGATTGTGTTGGTATTGGGTACCACTTAGGAAATAAATGGCTGTAGTGTTCAAATAGCTATAAAGATGATGGAAGCAATGATGATGATGATGAAAAGATAATCTATTTGCACTCTTTTAGTCATCCTTCTCACGGACGTCATCAGTAAGAGTATGTGCCAGCCAAGGGAAATGCTGGTGGACATCTTCCAGGAGTATCCAGAGGATACGGAACACACCTATATCCCTTCCTGCGTGGTCCTCAACCGCTGTGGAGGCTGCTGCAATGACGAAGCAATGGAATGTGTACCCACGGAAACCCGCAACGTCACATTGCAGGTGAGCCCGAGATCTGACCAAGGTCCACAAATTTATCCCATTGTTGAACTTAACCGATAAAAATATGTGAAAAAAAATAGACAGTCATCCATAGACCACTCTGGTGCTTCATGCTAGCACTTTAGTATACACTATAAACACTGACAATGTCGTTAAAGATTATAATCTGTTAATTGTAATTTGTGTGAGCGGATTATTAATTTAAGGGTACGGAGTACGTAGTTCAAGAGTACATTTTTCAAAATTTGTGCATAAAAGTTTTTTCCTGACCATGGAAGTAGTAGTTGATCTTAGCTTTTTCCGGAACATTACAGGGGATCTCCATCACCGTCATCACCCGATGGAGTTTGTTTAGTTGTTTTGGAGATGGTTCAGTTGTCATGATGTAATCTCAGTATGGAGTTGAATGTTATCACGTGACCACAGTTCCATACCTTGGTCACATGATGACAACTGAGACATCTACATAACTGGGAAAACTCTACCTACCAATGAAGACCATAACCTGCAGTTGAAAGCACCAAAAACTTTATTTTATTTATTTTTAATTTTAGAACACAAATGACTAGTTTGCACTCTCAAACAGATAGGGTTAATTCTTTGTAATTGTTGAGACATGGATTATGAAAAGGGGTTGTCCGGCTGAGGTTTTCTTTTGTATATCTAGTGCATGCCTAGAATGTCTTGGAGTCACACAGCTTTTCTATGCAGACGCAGAGCAGAGAAAGTGAAGCAGCGTGGCATGGCATCTCAGATATGTTGTTTACTCCAGCACACTGTGTTTACAGCCATGTCTGTGTGGTCAAAGCCTCTCCTGGCCTCCGACAAAGCCTGCTGTTTAGCATGGATGTCGGCTGGAGAAGTATAGGCATGTACAGTTACACAGACAGGTCACGTCTTCAATGCGTTGGATTAGAGGGCGGTCAGGGCTGCGGTGTTTAGACTGTATTTAGGGTTATGTTAGAATAAGGGCGTTGAGGTGAAGAAGTTTGTGACCTCGGTTCTAAAAAGTCACATTGATGTTATTTTAATCTAATCCTTGCTTTGTTATGTCCTTTGTTTCTCTTCAAGGTAATGCGGGTTAGACCAATGGTAACGCAACATACTATTCACTTAAGTTTCGCCGAGCATCAAAAGTGTGATTGCAGGTAAGACACTCTAGAGTCCACATTCTCTTGCACACAGTGTCAGTCATTTAATAAAAGCAAAAGTCTAATCATCTTGCTTTTTTAAATTTCAGACTAAAGCCAGATGTTCAAGTAAAGAAAGAATAGTAAGTACGTGTTCTGTTTTTTTCTGTTTGTCATTTGTTCTAAAGGGTTCTGAGTGAGATTGGACGTTTCTGGGTTATGTCTGGAAAAGAAAATCAGGGTTTTCTACAACCAACATGTCTTTGGTTTTGGTTGGTGACTTTGTTGTACCTGAGCTGAGTGAGAAGCAGCCAGCTGGACACTGTGGAGCTTAAGATCTCTGCTAACAGCAGTATGAATATCAGCAGAGTTGCATCTTGACAGGAACTCTGTCTTCATGTTGAGATGCACACACACACCTTCCCTGTTCTCTGATTTAGTTCAGCTGCAAATTAATGAAGAATGGCAAGATGAAACATAAGGGTTCCTTCAAGTGACATCACTATTGTCACCATGGGACGCATATTCAAAAGATGTGACTTGGAAGTATTTAGACCATAGAATGCATTCAAACCCACTGAAATACCATTCGATAAATCTTACAGAAAAAAATACATTTTTGAATGCCAAATCTCTTGTCAAACTAAAACAAACATTCAAAATTTAAGAAGTCATGTCAAGTCTATCATCCAAGCCAAATCTACAAGTGTACCATCATGTTTTCTGTGGATTATGAAGGTAGAGAGCAGGGCTTTCAGATTCTGTCTTCCACCTACCATTACTGGGCTCCCACACTTTGAGCATGCTCTTTTTATGGCAGTGGGTTTAGTGCTTTATGGTGCGGCTGTAACAGTGTGAGTGATTGAGGCGTAGCTGGCAGGCTTCAGACCACCCGCTGCTGTCTGCACTCTGACTCCAGTTCCACAAACCTGACCCTCGGCCCTCAGCTACTTCCCTGGTCTAATCATAGGAACAGGTGTCATGCAGTTAACCTATTTTTATTTTTAGTGATGTAAATAGAGGATGAACTCAGAGACGGGCTGAGGTGCCGTTGTTGGTTGAGAGAATTCACTCCCTGTCACAGTTGAAATAGGTCTGTGTGTGTGTTTGACATATGCATACATGTGGTTTGTTTATCTTGAGGCTTCTCAGTGGTAGGTCAACTTGTTTAATTGGATAGTGGAGTGCGTGTATGCTGAACTGTGCCTCAACGCGTTAAATCCTGATAGATTGATGGAGGAGAGATGGGATCATGTTAGCTAAGTCAAATCCATTTGTCATTGGGCTGAAATGAGTTGAACTCTGTCCAGCCTCGTTGGATGTCTGCCTGTCACTGTGCACGTAGGCAGCTAGTTCACCCTGCGGCAGGGTGGAGTGATGGTGCTATAAAGAGGATGTGCTCATTCATTCAGTCACAGGAACATACATCCTGATACACCTAGCTTAGTCCTATCTTGTGGATCAATATCCACCCTGCTAATGAGGAGACTACATTATAAAGCAGAAGCTCTGGTGGTTGATAACCTTTTGTTTGGCTTTATCAGCTATTGATTGAACCCTGCATGACTTTCCCTACATCTACTCAGGTGTCTCCTCTTTTTCCTGCCTTCTTCACTGTTTGTCAGGGGTTAGGGCCAAAAGAGAAATACACCAGTAGGAATCCTGAGGCAGTGCTGCAGTATGTCTCAGCATCTCTTACCTGTGACCTTATTTATGTCTGGTATAACATTTACTCTATTTCTTTGGCAGCAGAATGAAGTTGCCATGGCAGTGGTCATGCTATCTATATGAGAAATGGTTGTCTTAAAGGCTGTCTGCTGCTCTGTAGGGTACTGCACTGATAAGTGCCTGCTACTTCTACTTTCTGTTGCCATGTTCCTTTTGTTTCAGATGATAGATGGCTTCAGTGGCTACAGGCCAGCACTTCAGTACAGAAATACAGACACATGGTGTGTTTAACTTAAAATTATCTTAGCCTTGAGAGGTTCACCGATAAGTTCTGCTTTGGGTTGTCCTGTTTTCATGCCGGAGGTCTAGAAGGTGATATAGAATTGATCGTGCTGCTGTGCAAAGCAAAATCAGTCCTATGAGACAAAGCATAGTTCTTTGTTGTCCCATAGCAGCCACCCCTATATATCTAGTGGAACCTTGTTTTGTCTCTGATGTGACCTTCCATCTCATAAGCATAGCACTGTAACAGATACCACGACAGCTACAGTGTCTACGGCAACTTCAAAGTAGTAGTTGTTCTCATCTTTGATGTTTTCATCTTTGTGCGCCTCTTACAGGCAGTTGTGCTCACTTCAGTTGGCTCTGACTCCAACCCTTTAAATGAAGGCCCTTTGAATAAATGATGATGGGCATTTGACAGATCCTGGAATCATCTTCTACTGTTGTCAAGAATTTCTTTTGCACCTACTGAGCAAAAACTGTGAAGAGATGATTTTGTCATGCTGAGAATATTTTCTATGCTTCTCTTTGCCTGTTGAACCCATGCTGAAACCAGAGTCATAGCATTCTAGTAGTGCACATAGAGAGTGCAGGATGATGTCACCCTAAAAGATGGATTGATTTCAAGGATGTAAAATAATTTTTTTCGTGAAGTAAAAGTTTTCCTTTCATTCTGTCTTTAAGTATTCAGTCCTTAACATGGTGGCGGTAGACTTAGTGCAAGCCTCTCTGAGTGGATGGACTCACCTTGTAATTTACACAAATGCAGCAGTTATGACCAACAAACACATGAGGACTATATAGGCCTGTGCCACTCCTGGAGCAGATCAGACAAAGCACTAGTTATACAGGATGTGAGCCACAAATCCTGCGTTCTATGTAAACAAATGCACAAATTGTCTTTACAAAGCGATCTTAGTAAGTGTGACGATAAGGGGTGGGTTGGGGTGTGAGAAAAGGGGAGGGTTGCATGAGTGTCTGTGTCTGTCCTTTCTGCAGAATTCGCTCTATAGCTTAGATCTCTCTCTCTGTCTCTCCCTTTTTGCTTCCCTTGCAGCCACTGTGCGCCTTGCTCAGAGAGAAGAAAACGCTTGTTTGTGCAGGACCCTCTCACCTGTAAATGTTCCTGCAAATTCACACAATTAGACTGCAAGTCCAGGCAACTTGAGTTAAACGAAAGAACTTGCAGGTTTGTTTACCATACATATCACGATAAACAACGTGCCTTGAATGCCCCTTTTTTTTTCTCCCGCCTACTCATCTCTCCGTCCATCTATGTGCTTCCAGCATAGAAGGATTTCCTGCTGAGAAATGCATGCTTCTCCTCTGCTTTTTGATGTTGTGTTGTGTTTGTAGATGGGAATGTGGCAGCTCCGTGCTTCCCTGTGCTGGCATTGTCTCTTGTCAGATGCTACAGTCACTTGGTCTAGTCAACATCAGATTTAAGTGTTGGTGATGTCTTGAGATTGACTCTGAAATGTTGTTTTAATCCAGTCTAAATGTTTAAGATGTTAGATATATCTGCTTGCATGTTATTCAGCTCAGACATTGCCAACATTCATTATAAAAGTGTGGGATAGGGTTCAAAACTTCCAGACTCAGACTCCATATTAGGTCAGTCTGGATGAAGCAAACAGAAGCCATTATTTACAATTCATACACAGAAGTGAATCTTCACACCCATCATCACAAGTGGTCATCATCCCATAATCTTGTGTCTCAAAAAATGTCAGCTTTTGATGAACGAAGAATGTTTTTCTTAGTTCAACAAGTTACCTTGATGACAAATGCATTAAGGTATTTTAAAAATGGGTTTGAACGGGTTTTATGAGCCTAAAAGGAATGAAAAATGGCCACAGTCGATGGAGGAGCATGTAAACCTTTAAATGGTCCCACTTTCTGCCACCCTAATACAATTGGGTTGAATGTTATTTCACTTGTGGCGCTCACAATATTGAAAATATACACCTAAAAAAATCAACAGCAACAGTGAAACTGATTTTAATTATCATTTTCCAAAGCTAAATAAGATTCCATTCACTTCCATTATTTTGGGATGAAAGCAGAAATCTCAGTGACTGATACCTCAAAACCTGAATAATACATACAACAAAAACTTGAGCGTGAAAATGATGTTTTAGGAAATATTAGCTTGATTGTAACTCATGGTCCACTTACTACTAGAGTTTTCTCAGTACTGTGTTCACTTTATCTCCTGATGAAGACCATGAATTGTGGTTGAAACACAGGCAATAAGATAGTAAGTGGATATTTAGTTTTCTTTTGTCAAAACTGAAATCATAATTTTGAAACAATTTTGACAAAAAAATATCACATGTAGGTTATCAGCACATATATAGATATAGTCATGGTAATTCACTTTGCAGGTTTGCAAATGACTGAATGCAGAGATAGTGTCCATGCTGCTTGCTTGTCACATTTACTGGCTCTTACTCATGTGCCGTATTCATGAGCAAAAAAAACAAAACAAAACTTAAATACTAATGAGTGGAGTCCCCCTGCCCTGCCTGTGTGCAGCATGTAGTCAAATAGAGAGGTAGTGGGACCACTCCCTCTAGTTAACAAGGCTGCATTTCATGACCTCCCCTGACCCAGCCACTTCCATGACCTCTGACCCACGAGGGCCCCCCACACTGCTCTGGATTTAGAGAGCCACTTGTGGGTGGAGTGATACTGACATGATTCCAATTGGCTGCTCCATTTTCAGGGGAGAGGGTGGAGGGACCTAAGCCCCCGCTACCCCACTACACTCCACCCCACCATGCAGTTCCTGCTTTAACCCCACCCCCTCAACTCTGCTGCAGAGCTAACATAGGCTCAGGAAAGGAGTTGGAAACTGACCCAGATCATCAATCCTCCCTCCCCCCCAAGCCCCAACCACCCTCACTATCCACTTCTACTTCCTCTCTTTGCCCCTGTCTCTAATTAATCTCATTGTTTTTGCATGGAGCAGCTATCTGCAAGACATTGTGATCATTATCATATTCTGTGAGACGAGGCTGTACTAAACCAATTTGCTGCTTGTCATTTAACCAAATTTGCATCTTGTCCTCCACAGATGTGACAAACCAAGGAGATGAGACCAGGAGAGGCGGACTACACTGTTATGAAGGAATTCTTTTTGGCACAGCACTTTGAAACCTGAGGATGCATTCCCTGCAAGGACACAAAATGACAACGCAAGACAAGATGCTGTGGATGCTGATCTTGCCACTGTCTGCTTTCCGCCTAAAGATATTAATATATATGTACATATACTATAAGTACATCGACAATGTGTATTGCTGCTACATAAAATGACACTATTTAAAGCGAAACGAATGCGCCACTGGCGTGTGAACGGGAAATGTTTCAGTGGCGGTCTGCTCATGGGTAGAACTGGGAAAAGAAATCTTATTTTATGTAACACTTCACTGGATGCTGGTCTGCTGTGGATATGAATATCTTAAATATTTCTTAGTAAGAAAAACTCGTGACCACAACTTCATAGAGCGGTGCAGCAGAAGCCAAACTTGCCTCCGAACTGTGACAGAAGAGTACAGTTCAGTACAGGGACGGAGGGAGGATGAGGAGGCGGAGTTGGAGGAACATCTGTTGTACTTGAACTGAACTGCAGGTCCAAGAACCGTTTCCCTCTGTGACATCATGTGAAGTTTTGTCACCACTGTACGAACTGACTCCAGTTGGTGTGATAGCACACCTTAAAAGTCTATCAGAGTTTTCTGAAAGGACTGTTGACGCAGGTTACGTGCCGTGGTGATGGATAATGTGAAGATGACTTTCTTCCCCCATGGAAGGGTTACGTGACGGTGGCAAGAACCGAACTAACAGTGAAGTTTTGCCAAGCAACTAATTAGTAACTAGGGTTAGGATTAGGTTTTGGCCTATCCCTAAACATGGGCAAGTAAAACAATGTCTAATGTTGGAGTTGAGGGTAGGACAAGAGTTAGGAAGTCAAAGTTTTCGTCAGGGTTTAAGGTAACAAACCACTACCTGTTTCTGGTTCCGCCTCCTTTACGTACCCCTTCCCTGCTGGGAGAACAGATTTGTCTCTCTTTTTGTGCACAGAGTTTATTATTTGTATTTTGAGGTTTTGTGTTCATTTCACAAAATGTCTTGAGACCAGGCTGCCTAAAGGGATATTACTGTAGGTATATACGGAGACAAGAAGTAAATAGATGAGCTAATCACAGCACATCACTGTAGAAATCCACAACCTTCCAGTTTTCTTATTTAATGGCTTTGTGTGTGTTCCAAAGAAATAGTCATACATCCACAACAGAGCAGTTCATCATAAACGATCTGTATATACTTACTAGATATCCCTTTGTCTAGTACACTACATCTAATTTATAGAATATTTCAGTATTCTGTATTATTATATTTATATGCAGTGTTAATGTGTTTTTTTTTTTGTTTTTCCTCCTCAACTGTTTTCAATCTGTCTGGAGATTGAATGGAGAACACGTATGACTGTAGATGCCTTTTTGTTGTGGGGAAAAAAAGGCTTGAAAGACAATGCTTTGACATTCCTGATTTAAACTAAAGCTGCGTTTCTCACCAGCCAGAGGGGGATCATGGTGGGCCTGTTGACCGATAGAAACCCCAGCCATCGACATGTGCGTGAATGATACGCCAACACAGGTGTTTTTCATTTTGGACTGGGGCAATGGACATGTGGTTTTGCACTTGTGGGCCCGAAGACACGTCATAAGGAGGACTGAGGGAGTCTCGTTGCCGCTGTTCAGCTCGGACCTAATTTAGTGAAGACCAATCAGACTAGGGCCTCTAGTCTGAGGGTGGTAAACTGGCGCAGTTTTCTCTGACTTAAACCCAGGCACTAACAAAATGGCCCCATTGTGAGTCCCAAGTATTACACTTGTTGTTTAGCCAGGAAAACACAGCCAATAACCACAAATCAAACTTTCCCTTTAATATTAAACTGTTACCATATGAGAAATTTAACTTACTCATTGCTGAGTATCGACAACAAAGCTGTATGATAAAGAATAAATAAGACATAAGGTTCAGTAAAGTCACAAGGTTTATTTTTAATTGTAAGTGATGAAGAAACACCATGAGCAACAATAGGAAGATTTAAAACTAATATACTGATGTTATATATAAAAAAGTATGCACCATGTGCTACCACATGTCATGTTATATCTGGCTCAGATTTCATGTCCTGCGCTTTTACATATGCTAATTATTAGGGATGGGCATGAGTAAAAAGGAACATATATATATATATATATATATATTAATATATATATATGTGTGTGTGTGTGTATGTTTATGTTTTTTGGGGATTTCTTTGGACAATGATACATCTGCACAGCCACAGATAACATTTCTTTAAGTAAAAATGACATTCAACGTTTTCAGTCAGACATCACTCAATCTAATGTTACCAGCAGAATGGCGACCATGCATAAGTGTGATGTTTGGAAGTATTTCAACAAAATAAACAAAATGAATATGCAGTACAGGAAAGTAGGCTAACCCTAACCCCTACCCGCATTTTCGTTTGGGCGTTCATTCGGACCCTATTCTTACATCTTACGTTTTTTTTTTTGCAAGTACTTGAGTACTCTATAATAATTTAACACAAGTACTCCAATATTGAAATTACTTAAAATGCCCATCCCTGCTCATTATTTGATTCATATTGTCTGAAGGCTGCTGCATCTTAACATTACAGAAGACAATTAGGACCACTAGATAAAGAATTTGAGCAAGAATTGACAGAGAATGCTGACGATACAAAGACAAATGAAGGCACTTCTATGCTATAACGCTGCATGCTCCTCCCTAACTGACAGGACCTGTGACTTCACTTCCTTCTTCCACAATAACTTGAGCCATTTGAGGGAAAGAATGACTAGTTTATGTACATCAATTATTATTCTTGCATAAAATTATTAGTTCAAAGGTGTACATTATTAGTTTATCCACCTGCAATAAGGAATTGTCAGAAGACAGGTCAAGACTCAAAGTCAGTGACTTAAGACTCCATTTTTAGTCCTTTCTCCAATGTCTGAACTCTTTTTGACGTTAACCCCTTCCATAAAACAAGGCTATGATGTACTAAAACCTCTAATGCTTGGTCAAACTAAAGGTTTGTAATGTCAGATGCTTATAGCCTAAAGCTGCTACACAGAAAACCCTACACAAGTAATTTCTTTTAATTAATCCTACCTGTGTCATTTGTTAGCACAGGTTGTACCACTGCTGTTCATTAATGTGAACCAACTGTAAAGAATTCTACCACCCTCAAACTAAAGGCCTGAGAGTGTTTTCATTGAGTCCGGCTGCTGGCTCAGTGCACATGCCTCTCAAGTCCTCTGATGATGAGAACATTCTATTTGTATTTAAATGACAGACATTTTGTTGAGTTTGTACAGCCACAAACATTTTTAGTATATTTTCACATTAATATATTTATTGGTGCTGTAAAATATTTTACAATATTAATACTCCTTTTTGTTGCTGTTTTTAGTGTAACTATTAAAACATATTTATTTTGAAAATACATTGTTTTTTATTAAACGTCAAATGGAGCCTTGTTTAAACGTTTATCTTTTCAGTGTGTAAATGATGTTGTCAGATATAGTTGATATAAAAGTGATCAGGACAAATCAGATGTTTCACATCCTAGTAGATCATGGTCATAAATGCACAAAATGGGACAATAAATAGACATATTTAATAGTTCCTCTGGTCTAAGTGGGAACTCCATTGCCTTCATTATTTGCAGATAGACTTGTGAGAGAATTAGGTTTAGATACTTGACATATTTGTAATAAAAACGTAAGCTAAAAGGTTGGATAAATATCACCTTTTCTACATAGTTCTCACCTGGAGCCAACAGCATGGATGATATACATCCATATCCATATATATATATATATATATATATATATATATATATATGGGTCATAACCCAAACAACCAAACAACCCATTGCTGCTAGCATGACTCAAATGTACTGTTGGTGTGTCTTCATCCTATTGATAGGAACACCACATCAACAAAACATTATGGGTCATTTTGTAAAACACAGATAAACTGCTTATTTTGTCAATATTACTGTAGTCAGGAAAACGGATATAGTCTCCCTCCGAAGTAGAGCTACCCATGAAATACAATTTGTAAACAGAAGTTTGATAATCATGGTGGCAGTTCTACAGAATATGTACTCAGTCCCAGTTAACAATGCAATCAACTAGGTAACTATAAAGCAGCATGTGTATTCCACTGTATTTCATTATCTGTCCAGCATCACACACAATTTAGTTTTGAGTCTTACTTCATGTTTTCATCTTTTAACATAGTTCATGCTGGGATGGGGACTCAACAAGATCTTAAGGTTTTTTGACCCCTCACTTTTTTGTTTCTATATTTTAACCCCCTTTACTGTTTATTATCGTGTGTTCTTGTTTATGTGCAATAAATAGACACAATTTGTGTTTTATATGATAATTTGACCGGCAACCTTCCTAACTTCATTTATTGAACTGCTGTCAGATAAACTGTTATACCAGCTGAAGTTTTAAGAACTTGTGAACTTTGTTCCTGCTGCTGAATGACAGCTGACTGGAAAACTTGTGAGAGTTTCTGTAATATGAACTCTTGTGTCAGGAGCCATAAAGACAACGTGGGAGCTTTGCCACCTCTGAGGCAGCACTTTCACAAAAGATTAGGAATTAATGTCATACACAAGTGTTGAAGCACTTCAGCATGGCAGATTTGAGGCATAAATAAGGCCCTGTAAGAGTGCTGAGTCCTTGTGCTGCTAAATACCCTGAAGAATGCTGCAAATGATTTGATCTGTGATTAAAAAGGAATTTTAAAATATCAGGCCAACTTTGCCCTCATGTTAACTAGCAGAGTGTGTGTGGCTGGACTTTAAACTGCTCACTCACTAATGCCACAGACGAATGGGACTCTGGGAACAAGATATCCTCCATATCCTTCATGTGATTAAGAGACATTTCTACTGACATTCTCAGGTGTTCAATCTACCAGACAGCTAGGGTGAACTACTCTTGTTACTGCCACTGAACTGCACTCATACATACTATATTTATTTTAATACTCTAAAGCACCCCTCAGTTTAACAAAGCTTTTTAGCCTCTTTCAACTTCTTTAGATTTTCTGGGCCACAACTTTACAGTTTTGAGCACTCTGAGCCATCTCATCAGCCTCTTTTCCAGCAGCAGCAGTCAACTGTTTCCAGTGGAATAGCAGGTAGTGTACATTGGGTTTTACCTCAGAGCTTTTACCTCCAGTTTTTTCAGAGCTTGTACAGTGTTTTTCTCAGTAACCGGTGGTGACCAAACCAGAGATAAAAGATTTATCAGGTGGACACAAACACAACTGTTACTCTTTGTCTGCTGAATGTGTAAAGAAGTAAATGTATGCTACCATGCTCGCCTTAAAAACTTTATAAGGTAATAATATGTCAGTGATGTGTTTACAGTTTCTTTTTCTGCCCCCAAGTGGCACAAAATAACTTAACTTAGATATGTTATGAACATTTTAAAAAGTTGGTCCAACCAATTACAAAAACAAACCTCTCACTTCACCCTATTAATACCTCTCTATGCCAACAGCATTTTACAAAAGTGTTAATCTAATCCACAGAACACACAAAGAACAGACAGGAACTATTTCTTTAGTAGATGGTAGAGGGTAATCATGACGTTTCTTGCCAAAAGTATCTCAAAGATACAGGGAGATACAGTATTGCAGTTGCAATTTTTTGAATGCGCTCTACAAAATAAATTCCATTTACCTCCATTGAATTCTGGTGGAGGAAGATATCTCAAAAGTTGGGCAAATAAAAGCAAAACTATCGGCATTGGATCTGTGTATGAGCCATGTACCAATATCGCTGTAACTGAATTGGGAGTTTATTTTGTTAGTTGTGTGTGTTTATGTAGCTTATCTACAAAAAAGTTGATGTGTTACAAGTTGGAAAATCGTTAAAACAGCCTTTCAAATATATTACCAACTAACCCAATTTAAAAGAGCATTTTCATGGAGAATAGAGGGCTTTTACTAGAGTTTAAAAAAAAGACAACTGTGCAATCCTGAGCAGTAACAGGACAATTTCCCAACTGTTGACTTTCCACTTAAATAATTACTCAGGAAAATCAGAGGCAGGTTACGCCACACAGGGAGGGAGTGGAAAATGCTGTCTGTAATCTCTTTCACCCTCCTCCCTGCAACAGTGCAAACACTTGCATGAATAAAGACACACACACACACACACACACACACACACACACACACACACAAACACTTAACACCTCCTGTTGGAAGAGTGTTCACCCAGGCTGGTAGACATTAACTCCCAGTGAGACTCAGTCAGACTGACTGGAGAGAGGCAGGAACAGGGCATGACCATTCTTATAATGTGTTTCTCTCTTACTCAGTTTCAATTGAACTATTCAGTTCAGCATACTTCAGTTGCATGATGCACATTCATGGCATATTCAGTACATTAAACATAACAAACAAGACTAAATTATTTAGCTACATATGAATGTGTATGAGAGTGTATTAAGACATAAGCTGCATATTCAGCCTCTGCAACAAATCCTCTACCAAGCAGTGAGTGAATGTGGTCTGTAATCACTCAGAGGTTGATTTATCAGAGATTTGTGGTACTTTTAGATACTAACAGCTCAGACTGTGTTTGTTCATATTCACTATGAAGCCATATGTACCCACTTCATTAATCTTGGTAGCTAACTGTTAAAAGAGAGTAAAAGTAAAAATGCAAACAAGAGGCAGTAGAGACAGATTCAAATCTGATTGTGCAAACCATGATACACATTCTCATCATATGTTGTAAAGGCGTAAATGCATTCCCTCCAAGCTGCATATGCAATCTTTTCTCCTCCCAGGTGTATCTATGTCAGTAAGTAGTCTGTGGAAGTAGAATCGACCAGGTCTGTTCCCTCTGATGACAGCATCTTTACTCTAATTAGCTGTTGTTCTCCATGTCACATCAATTTGACTGGAAGAAAGCAGCACGAGCTATTTTCTAACACATATAGTCATATAGAAAGTATACCGGGCTGCTGTAGTGTTTATCTGATCTCAGTTCAACCACTGAATGATCTCTGTTGATGAGAGAGCATTGATTTGTATGGTAGGGAGCAGCGTAAGTGAGAGCCAATAGATAAAACTTGTGTCTCGCTCGTAGTCCATGCATGTGTTTGTGTTACTGTTCATGTTCTGCTATTATAACTAAACCACTAGGTTTGTCACAGGTTTGTCTTCTTTGTCAGTTATCAAACAGCCATAAAAATGAAATTCCATTTTTGTCCAATTTACTGGGTTACCTATTTGCCAACTCAAAATTCAACACTCAACATTCTCTACCCAGGTGTTAGTACAAGTTGCACATGGCAGTCAAAAGAAGTATTCAGCTCATCATTTTACTCTTGTGGAGATATTTCATCCTCACTAGGATAAAAATAGAAGATAAAACACACACGCATGCACACACACACGGACACACATACACGCACATCCTGACTATGTGAACCAAGCCAAGCTGTGTAACTCTTAAAGCCACAGTCAGAACAGTTTCCAATCATTCCTCCTTCCCTATTCATGTTCCTCATTCCATCATTCAGTCCATTCATAAACTCTATGGCGTAAAGGAAATTAGTTGTTCCTGTTGAGTGGCTGTGTTATCCATAATGGGTCTGGATGTTTTAAGCTGTATTTCCACTCGTCAGGGCTGGAAAGAGTAAACTGTGCACCAAAATATTCTGCTGAGGTGGAAGTATTTTTGCTGTGCTTATAGTGCAGTATATTGAGTGAAACTGGTGGTTTTTAAATCTCCTTCAATAAATCTTTTGTTGCTCTTCATGTCACTGCTGTAACAATTGATGATTGACGATTTAGCCCATACTCAGTTCATAAAAGCTTTTACTTTGAACGCATATTGTACACATACAGACAGATGACAAATTAAAGGAAAAACCAACATAAAATGTAAGGTGTTGGGTCACCATTTGCTACCAGAGCAGCTTCAATAATCCTTAGCATTGATCCTACAGTCTCTGAAAGGATGAACACAATTATTCCAAAAGATATTCCCTCATTTAGTGTTTTGATGATGGTGGTGGAGAGCGCTGTCTAACATGTTGGTCCAAAATCTCCCATGAGTGTCCAATTGGGTTGAGATCTGGTGACTGTGAAGGCCATAGCATATGATTCACATCGTTTTCATACTCATCAAATCATTCAGTGACCCCTTTGCCCTATGGATGGGGGCATTGTCATCCTGGAAGAGACCACTCCCATCAGGATAGAAAAGTTTCATCATAGGATAAAGGTGATGACTCAGAACAACTTTGTATTGATTTGCAGTGACCCTTCCCTCTAAGGGGACAAGTGGACCCTTAGAGGGTGCCAGCAAAATGCCCCCCACAGCATAACAGAGCCATCAGATCCACTCACTGTAGGGGTCAAGCATTCAAACCTGAACTGGTTTTTCCTTTAATTTGTCACCTGCCTGTATTTAGAAATAGACTTAAATCATAAATCATGGTTTTTGTAATATGGAGTGGGAGCATTTGCATTGGGTAGAGAAGCCTTGGTACTATGTTCATCTTTATCAAGCTAGCTCTGCCCATCCAAGATAGGGGTAAATCCAGCCAGTGATTCAGATCTGTTTTAATTCATGTGATAATATTTGTTAAATTTTCTTCATACATATAATTGAGATTTGCGGATTCTAATTCCAAGGTAAGTAAATCCAGATGGTGACCACTTAAAAAGGAAATCGGTAGGCTGGTTAAAATCCCCTAAGGGTAGAGTTTCAGATTTCTCAAAATTATTTTGTAACCTGAGATTTTAGAGAATACATTTATAATATAGAGAATTATAGGGACTGAAGATTCAGCATTTTTGACAAAAAGCAAAATATCATCTGCATAAAGTACAATTCTGTGGTCCACTCCCACCAACTCAACTCCTTTAATTTCTTTATGCCTCCTAATCATGTCTGCCAATGGCTCAAAAGCTAGTGCAAAAAGGAGGGGCGACATGGGGCAATCTTCGTGTCCCTCTCTGGAGGTGGAATGGGTCTGAGTAGCATCCATTAACAAGAACCTTGGCCAACTGATAAATATGGATTGATCAAGTTTGGTAGAAATCTCTCCAACCTTGTGGCAAGTACCTTGGTCAATATCTTACAGTCCACTCCAATCAGACTAATTGGTCTATATGAGGAACAGCTCTCAGGTGGTTTGTTCTTTTTAAGTATTAAAGATATGTGAGCCTTATTAAGGGTAAGAGGGAGACAACCATTTATGAATGACTCAACTAAACCCATCAGTTCCTGGTGCCTTCCCCTCCTTCAAGTCCCCAAGAACCTCACATACTTCCTGTTCAGTAATTGGAGAGCATAAGTTTTCCTTGTATTGTCAGGCAGAGTTGGTAGTGCTATTTTGTCAAAAAAGATTGTTACTCAGGGTAGAACTATCTTTACATTCCAATGTGTACAGTTTTCCATATAAATCCTTCATGATTTGGATAATATATTTTGTTTTAAAGTGTCTTACACCATTTTTGTCTAAGAGTGAAGGTATTGCATTGTCTTTCTTTCAGCCTTTAACTAAATGTGCCAGTAGCCTTCCTGGTTTGTTGCCATACTAAAAAAATGTATGTTTTGCATGTATAATTGCTTTTTCTGCTTTTTTACTAAGAAGCTGGTCAAGGGAGGAGCGAGCAGTTTCAAGTTTCTGTCAGGTTTTCTTAGTAGGTGAAGATTTAAATTCAATTTCTAGTTTATTTATTATGTCTTCTAATTCTAACTGTGCCTTTAAGGTTTATTTTCTCTTGGCATATGTGTATGAAATAAAAGCCCCCCTCATACAGGCTTTGGCCGTTTCCCATAAAGTTGATTCAGATGTGTCTGGAGTGTAGTTAGCAGATTAAAAAAAATGTCCCAAATGCTGGCATAGTGTGACTGGCTTTCTACAAAACACCACATCAATGTAAAATAAGTTGTTAACCTTGATAATATGTTGGAGGTGTGCTGCTTCATATTTAAAACTGACCCTCTGACCAAATAGTGTAATTTATGTCCATATCAAATTCTGCTAACTGAATGAGGAATCTATTGCATTTCCTCTAACCTGATTCACCTGTGGAAAGCTTTTAATATGAAACAGTAGCAGCAAGACATATGCTATTTGGTTTAGCATTAACTAACAGCTCTGATACAGCTATGAGAAGCAGCATGAGGCAGGCTGTATTGGGCTCATGGAAAGACAGTCATAGAGTTCACATATCAGGACCAAGTATGAATCACTTGTGTCTCAGTGTGTAACTGGCTCATAACTCTTTGAGAAAAGTTCAGTAAGGAAGATATCATTTTCAATTTCTGCTGTTTCTTCCTGCACTTTCCCACGCTGCCACAGGTCAACATATCTGGCCAATCATCTTGTTGCCCACATTCATTCAGCCAGTCAGTTGTTGGATGCTGCCCTTTAAATGTTATTGTGATCCTGTCATTTTCTTACCTACTTTTACCTCACCTACTATTGTGCAACACACGCCTTATCTTACCAGCATGATACTCAGCCAGAACCTGTCCCAGAACAGGTTCAGTTATTACACCGACACACTTTACCGCCACTATCAACGTCTAGACTGTGGGATCCTGTCATATCTCCTATCCTCATGGGACAACGTTTAATAAAAATGTTTTATGCCCATAGAGTCTAAGACTATGTCTACATTAAGCAGGCTAATTCTAAAACGCTGTTTTCAAGCAAAGATAACATGCGTCCGTAGAGGGAGATTCAGCTTGTTTCTGCAAATACCTCTGTCCACATTAAAACACCAAAATGGGTAATTCTCCTCCTACTGGGCATTAGTGCTGGCCATAAATGTACAGAGTCTGACACTAACAGAAGCTCTCACCTTCTCCAGCATATTCTGCTTATTTTATGTTACCAAACTAACTGCCAGCAATCAAAATGGAAGCATTACAACATTAAATAACGCTAAAAACTCATTTGAGTACTGTATGAAACCACTTAGTTGTTAGGCAGTGCAGGTGACTGGTGACTGACTGACATGTTTTCCCCTCGGGGCGTACCATGGCTGTATGCGCTCGCTGAAACCATTCAGTACATATAAACCCGTATAAGTTACTAGACTCCACTCGACTGCTACTGATACCAGCTCATACAGACTTGCTGCCCTCAACACATTCCATACATGCTGATCTGCTGGCTGTTCATGTACCAGACTCAAACACAGTTTGTTAGCTTGCTATCCTGGAGACAGTAGACTCAGTAATTGTTAGCCTGTTACCTTGTTAGCCCAGAGACAGTTAGACTCGGTGCTTATTAGCCTGTTAGCTTGTTAGCCCGTGGATACTCTGCTCCAGTTTAAATGATATGATAGACTACTTTAGTGCCTGTCAATAATTGTTTTGCATTTTGATTCAAATGTCTTTATTTTCTCTGGGTCATTTCTTATTTTTTCATTATACAAATATGAGTCTGCATCTTTCTTCTTTACTTACTGTAAAAATCATACACATGTAGTATCAACACAATTGTCACTGTAAGAGAATAAAAAATGAATTGATGTAATAAAATATCATATATATTTAGCATTTTGCCTAATATTTTGGGAGGATAATGAAGCATAAACATATTTGATATACTTGATACACACATCTGGTTAGAGTGTCCTGCATTATAATGGCCTGAGAGGTGCAACACCCAGTAGCCTACTAGATAACTCGAAATACTCGATACATTTAGAAGTCTGTACTCGAGTATACTGAGATATCTCAAATACTCGAACTTCCCAGCACTACTGGGCATGTGTGGAGGAAAGATGAGCAAGTCAGCCACATAAAACAAGTGAAGAAGACATTTAGTTTATTGCGAGCAGATTACTGTGAACAGTTTCAGCAGAGAAACACGGTAGATATCTACGTTTAACTCTAAACAAGCTGTTGAAGTAGACAATAAAGATAACAACAGTGCATGAAGCCATCTGCTATAGGTGTTATTGTTGTTTCTTCTTCCTCTTCCAGTGAAATGCTGCGCTACTGCCACTGGAGGCCATTTTGGAGAAGTCCCATCAGGGGAGAAAAATGCCATTTGAATCTGGATGGAGGGCTGAAACAGAGAGAAAAAGATGCCTTTTATAAATTTAGCCAGGTTAGTGTGGACATGGTCTAAATTGCTAACGTCACTTTTTGTTGGTACTTCAGCAAATATTGTTCTACATTTGCAAATGATTTCTCTTCATTTAAATGTCTTTGATCACTACAGGTAGTCTGTTGCAGTCTATCATGTGACAGTGAATAAGAAAATGCATCATGTGATGAAGTTAAAAAGTCACAGCTTGCCAGGGTGTCATGGAACTTTTTCTTACTGTGTCAGTAGTTCCATTGCCACTGTCTGGTGGAAAACTTATAAATGTCTGACTTAAGGAGTTGACGATTACCTCCTGAATGCACCATTAGTTTTCATCTGTGAGATGCCAGGGACAAATTAAGAGAGGAGATGCATACTAGCCTTTTGTCCTCTGGGGCTTCAAAGGCTGCAACATTTTAATGCGGCCACTCACATAGGATATCTGAGGCTGGAGTCTGCTCTCAAGTCTAAATTTGTATTATCTCAGTCTTGTGTCCGTCTCACATGGAATTCTACTGAGTGTTGGCTCGGGTTTTTTTTTTTGTTTATTTGTTTGTTTTGTTTTTTTTACAGTTTACAAGTTTAAAGAGACTGTGTGACCTTTGTAAGAATAATTATGGATGAAGATGAAAGAATATGAAATGGAAACAGCCTGTAGCATGTTTCATTCTCATGTTAATGAATCAGCTGAATATTACTTCACCACTTAATTCATCTGTAGAAGTAGTGTCTAACTGTACTCAAAATATATATAGTTATTTATATAACTGTTTTATTTAAAAGTTTGTGTTGCCTTCTGTCATATAGTCATATGGAATATCCTGCATATCTCAGGGGCGTTGCAGCTATTATATAAGTCCCACCCAATTTTACCATATTTTCACCATGTCGAAAATCAGTGCATTGGTCTATCCACTCGGTGCTCTTTTCAGAGAGCTGTGTCAGTGCTTCATTATCACATCCATTCCGCTTGCTTATTGAATGCCAAAATCAATGAAATTCCATACCACGTTTTCACTGCTACCTTACAACCAGGTAGATTCTCACATAGCATGCCCACCAAGCCCCCAGGAAGTGTGCCGGGCTTTGAAGCCAATTTAACATAGTGGCCAAACCATGGAATTACAACAACATCCAACAGGGGCCCAAAAAGCATTTTTCCCACACTTAATCATTGGTAAAGGAGCAGCTGTAAAACGGTGGATAACATTTTTTGAGCCTCACAACCCCTGCAAAATTATTCGCTTCACTATCAGAATTTGATTCATTTGGTCCAATAACATTTGGAAATAGGCGTACAATTGAATTATTTTATCCCCGTTAGTTAGACCAGAAGTTAGCTGTCTTGGCCAGTGGAAGTGTCTAGTGAGCATGCTCTATGGGTGCTGGGGCCCATAGCGCGTGCGCAGTATGTTTTCATCTGGATAATTTCTTTACAGTGGGAAGTGGCTTTTTTGGCTTCATGCACCACTGAGTAATTTTCATAGGAACGAACGGGCCCCACCTCCAACGCTGTATCCAGCACGACACTAATGCTAATAGGATAAAGGGAAATATGACAGGAAAGAGGAAAGTATGATGGCAAATGAGACTAAAAGACAAGGAGAGAAAGAAAGGGATGAAATGAAGAAACAAAGAAAGAACAAGTGAAGTAAGCAAGGAAACAAAAAGGGATGAAGGGGACTAAAGAAGAGAACAATGAAGGAGGTACAAAGGCAGAGATGAGTAATAGCTAAAATCTTTTATTTTTTATTATTATCTCTAAATCTGTTAACTATTACTGAATTGCCACCATTTCATTATTTGTACCTCAGAAACATGTTGGTGAGGGCAGATTGTCCACCTGCCCCCCATAATCCCACCTATGTTTTTGAATCCTGTGGCACATGGCAATTACAAATTTGGGAACTGTCAACAGCGTAATTTCACACACAAAACCACAAGACCAACCACAAGACATTCTATCACCCATACACAGGGAAAGTGTTTGCTATTAAAAGTATCGTCTCATGTAAAACCAACAATGTGATATATATGCTAAAATGCCCCTGTGGACATTGCGTTCACCTCTCAAAAACAGGATCTCAGAACATAGAAGTGCTATCAGAAACCATAACCATTAATGCACCGTGGCCAACCACTTCAGTGGAATGAACCACACTGTTGCCTTTCTCAGTTATATTGGAATTGAACATGTCCAACCCCCATGGAGGGGGGAAGACATAAACGCTCTTCTTCTGAAACATAAACTATTCTGGATTTACACTCCAGACACTATGTCACCCAAGGGCCTTGATGAGGAAATGGACATTCACCCCTTTTTATGACTCCTGAAACCCACTATTTGTCAGTTATATCCTCTGTAGACTTGTCATCTGTGTTCTATTTTTCTTTCTCGTTTTCTTCTTCTTTGTGCTGTTGGTCTCTGGTTAACTATACTGCACCTGCTACAGGACAAATCAAGGTGTATATTTTTTGTACATATTGTTTTTTTTCTGTAGAGATTTATTGAGTGTTACCTAACACCAGTGAATTCTTAATTGTATTAATTCAGAACTACATATTTTTGTACATATTATTATGGTGTTCATCCCTCCAGTAGAGTTCCAGAGACTTGTAGAATCAGTGCCAAGGCTGAGGAACACCATTCTTCAAAAAGATATTCTCTCACTTGGTGTTTTGATGATGGTGGTGGAGAGCGCTGTTTAACATGTCAGTCCAAAATCTCCCATAGGTGTTCAATTGGGTTGAGATCTGGTTACTGTGAAGGCCATAGCATATGATTCACATAATTTTCATACTTATCAAACCATTCAGTGACCCTTCGTGCCCTGTGAATTGGAGCATTGTCATTCTGGAAGAGACCACTCCTATCAGGATAGAAATGGTTCATCATAGGATAAAGGTGTTGACTCAGAACAACTTTGTGTTGATTAGCAGTGACTCTTCCCTCTAAGGGGACAAGTGGACCCAAACCATGCCAGCAAAATGCCCCCCAAAGCATAACAGAACTACCAGATTCCCAGCCTCACTGTAGGGGTCAAGCATTCAGACCTGAACCATTTTTTCCTTTAATTTGTCACCTGTCTGTATATATTTATGTGTATGTATATGTATTTATGGATATATATATATATATATATATATATATATATATATATATATATATATATATATATATATATTTTACCTCACTATTTCTATTTCAAGATATGGGTCATGTGATTTCATCATGTGACTTGTATCGTGTATATATGTAAGATGGCATCAGGCTTTGTCACATGAGTGAGCCAAAAAAGTATATGTCAGGGGCCTATGCCACAAAGCTATTATTATGTTATCCAGCTAACTTGATGGATTCGCTCACACACACTCCTCCCATCTGTGAATTCAAGACTATTGCTTTTCACAAAACGTGGCAGATGGTTGTTATATTGATGCCTTTTGTCATGAAATGTTGCACTACATATTTATGTTGAGTGCTTCTAGGTAGCAATGTTATGTGTGTAAAAATGTGTGTGTAAACAAAGCCACCAAAATAACAGACTAACAACATAATCTAGCTTTGAGACACACACCTCAGGTCCTGGAGATTCTTCATGGCAGAAATGATTTGAAGATGAATGTAGTTTATTGGAGAATGTGCAGGGGCACTTTGACTAAAGTTGTCCTCTCAACTTTACCCATTGATTTGATAACATTAAAGAAATGTATTATGTATAGCTAGGTTAAAGTATCAAACCCCTGTTAAAAGGCACCAGAATACAGGAAATGGCATCTACTCAGTAGATTATCCAACCCACATTTTCAATGCTTCCTATGCTCATGGTATACTGTATCTGTTTATGTTTTACTTAAAGGGTTGCTTCACTTCACACTTGACTGTACAATACTGTCTGTAGCTTCTTATTTCAATTTGTTGTACAGTTTGTTCTCTACTTTCCTTTTTGTATCTAAATAGATTTAATGTGATTTACTTTTTATTCAGGGGTAGTTTTTCCCATTTTTATTCCTCTGCTTGTTCCATCCTCTTTGTTCATGGTGTATAAGACCTGTGTCTTCTTGTGCTGATGGGACACCTA
This sequence comes from Thunnus maccoyii, assembly GCF_910596095.1. Taxonomy (NCBI): domain Eukaryota; kingdom Metazoa; phylum Chordata; class Actinopteri; order Scombriformes; family Scombridae; genus Thunnus; species Thunnus maccoyii. Next base: position 33,656,897 of record NC_056542.1, read on the forward strand.
ATTTCCCCCTGGGATCAATAAAGTCTTATCTTAAAAACACTAAAACTATCTGCATGGAGAAATGTCAGTAGAGATAAGTAAGAACATTTTTTGAATTTTTTTTTTTCAAATTTGGGTGAACTGATCCTTTAACAGGAACCAAAGCTAAGTTGTAGCTCTGGTCATAATATGGAAAGTAATTGGACTGTGATTATTAATGAAGATGGCTTCTCTGGCCATTGTTGCTAGTTTTTGTTGCTAGTTATGTATCTATTGTTGTTGTTGTTGTTGGTGCTGTTGTTGTTCTGCCTCTATGTGTCCCCCTCTAACCCCCCCTTTTTCTTTCTCTCTCAACCCAATTGGTCAAAGCAGATGGCCGCCCATCTACAGCCGGGTTCTGCTTGAGGTTTCTTCTCATTAAAGGGGAATTTTTCCTTCCTTCGCTGGGTCTCTGTACATTAAAGAGTATGGTCTAGACCTGCTCTATGTGAAAAGTGCCCTGAGATCACTTTTGTTGTGATTTGGTGCTATATAAATAAAATAAATTGAATTGAATTGAAAACATATAGCCATTGAGAAAAATCCTCAGTTGAAGTACATGCATCACTGAATCTTTCAGCAGAGAGTATGAACATGACATCACTGTCAGTCGCCTCTGAGGTGCAAACACAGTCAGCATCTGCCATCATATCTTCTCATGGTAAAAAAACATGGTAAATACTCCTTAAGTGCACTTTGTTTGTGTAAGTGACCACACAAACAAACCAACAAAATACACTGTTCTAAGTCAGCTCATTACTTGTGTGAGCAGTCTGATTGAAAGTCTTATAAACAAGTTGTTACTATTTGAATTAATTAAAGCATCTGCCAAAAGAATATATATACACACAGACAAGTCTTTTTTTTTTCTTTTGATAAATCAGCAGGGAGCTTGTGTACATTCTGAACCTTGTCTATGATGTCACAGCAACACAAGGACACATTTGATGCAACAAAGATGCAACTAAACACTGTTTCTATGTTTCTATGTACATTTGCAGGTCAAAGTTAAACAAAGATGAACTGTTAGGGCACCTTAAGAAAGTTTCAAGCACAACACAGAGCATCTTGATAATACACAAGAGAGAAAACTTGTGCTGCACAATAATGTCACCAAGCAAACATAGTGTCATCTGTGACTCTGATAGACTCATTATGTTCTTTATTTACAGTTTGATTGCCATTTGGAAAAGATCAAGTTAATGAGCTTCCTGCATTATAGTCACATCTGTTGTATGGGCATTCATCACTCTGATCTCCACACCTTGCCACGTAAAAGGCATTGTCACTGAATGTTGGCATTGGATGTAAAGTGTGAGGTATGCAATCATCCAGTATGGGTGTATAATAATTACCGGGCTAACCATGCAGATAGTTTGGGTTTTATTTGTCCAGGTTTTGAGATATCTGTCCCTGAAATGTCTGCAACTACAACAATTTATTAGAAGTGAAAGGAATTTAGTTTGTGGCATTAAAACAAAACAACAAAACAGACCTCAGTGTCATTTTCTTCTGTCCAAAGTAGTTCCCAATAAAAAATGCTGACAGTGAGGATGTAAGAGAATATGTTAATTTTTATTAATTTTATTCTATTTTATTGTTATTTAGGTGAACTAAAATAACTTCAGTTAATCGAGCTATTTTCCCAAAAAAATAACAACGATGACAAATGTAGGTTAAGTAAATGGAACTGAAATTTGAATATTATGTTGGAAGTATAACATGAAATGTTTTCCCGGAGCAGTATAGGCAAAAAGAAAAAAAAAACACTCTCACTGTATGAGTCTTTATGTAAAGCATCACAGTGTGCATGTGAAGGCTTGTTGGGTGACGGTTTGAAACTGTGGTGTGCTCTTTGGAGATAAAGTGAAGGGATGCTGAAGCAACTGAGATAATACTAAGCTCATACAAACCTCTGGCAGGCTGAGAGCTACATTTCATGTATCTATATAGCCTTAATGTTCCTGTCAGTGTGTGTGTGTGTGTGTGTGTGTGTGTGTGTGTGTGTGTGTGTTAGACCTGGCAGTCTGTAGAGGCTGGGAGTTAAACTAATGAGATCTAGGGGCAAATGTTCCTGCATTGTGGTAGATAAGCTACATTAGTCTCAGTTGGGTGCACATACACATGTGCTGTATGTAGCCACCTATGTATACATGCTTACATGCACACACACTTTACAGTACTTGAACAGAGTGTGACAAAAATCCATGAATACTTTCCAGTCCTATCTCTAAAACCTTTCACTCTTCCTCATTTTTAAGCATTGGGGCTGCTCAAGCTGACCCCTTGCAGAGCTGATAAGCCTGAGAATTATGAGGAGCTTAGCCACTTCATTTCTTGACCCAGTATGGCCCTGGGTCTCTTTGGGAAACTTCCAGTAGGAGAACCAATAAAAGATAGGGTGTATAAACAGTAGAGTGACTTCATCCCACAGTAAAGTAGAGGGTGATATATGGAGGGTGGTGGAAGTTTGAGGAAGCCTCAGCAGGGGAGGAGGTTCAAGCTGATGGACCTGTTTTCTCATATGTCCTGTACCATGATAGCTGCTTGTCTATTGTGCTCTAAGGCCTCCAGACTGTTTCAGTGTAAAAACCTAACCTTGTTGGATAAGTATGACCAGTGGTGCTGTCTCAGGAGCTGTTGTGTGCCTGTGTTTGCACAAGACTTATTTTATATGAGCATGTGTTTATATGGACAACACATTTACTTATCCCTGCTCATCTTCACTTATACTCTTAAACAATGAAGGTAAAATATTCCTGGAGAATCTTTGCCCAGAAACAGACATAATGTAACAGCAGAAACATTCTTCCCTTGAATAAGAAAGTGTGTCCAAACTTTTGACTGGTACTGTACATCAGTATTGGATGTTGAGTACTAGAATTAATCTTTTAAAGTTATAATTCTAGAGATTTTCATTACATTAAAGAAGATTTTATTTTCTATGTATGGACAGTGTTTTTTCAGCACCAGTCATTCAATGTATTTGCATTCTGTAATTGCCTCTGTATATGTGCGATGTGCTTTTCATTGTTACTGGTGGAGTCCCCTGAGATTCAGTTTGTGTATGCATGCACAAGGGATTCACAGGACAAGATACATTCACATACTGGATGTAAAATAAAATAATAATAAATAAAAATAATAATAATAAAAGAACCTTTAAAAAATGTTTATGTTTTGGATTATTTAAAAACAAACAAACAAACAGCTCTATGCCTCTCATTGTCGCCTTTAAACGCTCTCACAGATTGGTCCATTCTCACACAAGAAAGCCACCAAACATTGCCTGCTGGTTGCTAAATAAACCCACAGTTTTTTCTGACTCAATGCTCAAACTCTTCAAATGCTTCACACATCCATGTACTGGTAAAAAAAAATGCACCATTAAATCTTTCATGAATTGAAGGAGCACACAGTTATATATGCTGAAATGTCCTTATGGTTTGGTGTATGCTGGATAAACAAAAAGCCCTCTGAAGATTTGCATACCTAATCAAAAATCTGCTAAAAACAAAAAACATGGGTTATGCTCATGGATGTAAGACCTGGATACCGAACTAAAAATGGCACCCTTTCAGTCCTATAGGAATTGCTCAGCTGGCGCATACACCAAAAAAAGTTTCTAGTTTCCAGGTTTGCTTCCGGGTTGTGCAGCCCACTGAATATGCGCAGTAGCATTTCTCCTGCTGGGATTTCCCACTCGGCCTATAGACTTTACATTGTGATGATGTCACAGGTTTTTAAATCGCTTTTCTCCGCTCAAGAAGTCATAATTGACGTTGTTTGCCATTCAAGGTGTCCTATCAACAGTTTTACAGTCTCTTCTACAATGGTCTATGGGAAAAATGCTTTTTGGATTGCAGTGCAATACCACAAGTGACCACTGGGGGGAAAATTTATTCCCCAAAACAAACCATTTTAAAAATATTTATACGCAATAAATGTTGGTAAAAAAAACAACACTATTTGTGCTTTGCCAAATAACATAATTAGATTCAGGCCCACCCCTTCCCTATAGTATGCACTGCCCTATTATGTTTTGCGTTATGTTTTAAGGCACAGTTTATGTCTGCCTTCTTTCACGTGTTTTTGAAATGAAAATGTGTTTTGTTTTGTTTTTTTGCTTGAACCTGCTTGATGATATACCTGACTCAGCTTCTGACAATGATGTTGATGGTGTTGTCACTATTTGGTCAGTCTAACTTAGTTGATGCTTTTGTAAATGACTCAGCACTTTTTATTTTAAAAGGAAAACAAGGTAGCCCATACGTCCTTCTCCCCAGTCATGTCCTCAAGCTTCTCCAGAGGGATACAGTGGCATGTTCAGGCTAGTACAGAGGCCTCACACACATTCATACACTGATGGCACAGCCATCAGGAGCCATTTGGGGTTCAGTATCTTGCCCAAGGACACCTCAACATGCAGACTGGAGGAGCCAGGAATCGAAAAGTCGATCTTCTGATTAGTGGACGACCCACTCTACCTCCAGAGCCACAGCAGCCTGAAGAAGGCCAAGAATATAATAAAAGACATTATACACCCTGGACACCAGGGGTGTGCCTGAAATACAAATAAGTTATGCAGCAACGCACAAATAGTGGGTTTTTATGAATATTTACCTCATACAAATATTTTAAAAGTCATTTGTTTTCAGGCAGAAAAAAAATCATGTCACATACTGCCTTGTAGGTCAGTTACATCGCTATCTGAGTCTCTCTCCTCCGCTGTTACGTCTATCAGCACGTCTCAACAAGGGGAGTCACATCCACCTGCTACATGACGCACATTTCCTAATTTGGACATCACTTCTGGAGTTGAGGGTTTTTCCCCAGAGATAAAGCTGAGCTACTGACACACGCAAAGTGCTCCCAAGGGACTCTCCATAACCTGTTGTTCCCCTTCTCCTTTCCTCAGTTAGGCTTTGACGTTTTTCCCTACACGTTACACACTGTGCTGTCTCTGTGTTATGGGTGTATAAATAGGTAGAGGTCTGTCTGCAATGAGGCAATAGGCGAAATTTTAGCTCAGTAGTCAGTGCAGTCGTCTATGATCTGGGAGACTCCAGTTCGAGACCTGGTGTGGGGACCTCCTTCATAAGGTAGTTTATTCATGAGCACTTATTGTAACACTTTAATTTTCTGAAATTAAAAGTGTAATAAAAACAAAAACAGGGTTTTTAAGCCTCTTTCCACTTTTATTTGAATGCAAATACAAATACAAATAAATTTGCTGGCTCAACAAATATAGATACAAACACAGTTACTGGGTTCTCTGCACATCCCTACTGGACACCATCTGTTTAAGCTCCTGCCATCAGGCAGACACTACAGATCCACAATCTGTACGCACACAAATAGACTGAAAAACATTAAACTCAGACTTCTTCTCAGTCTGACACTTATGTGCTGCCATCATTGGGCTCAAACAATATTTATCTACTGCACAATATTTTAGACTGATATCCTGCCATCATTGAGCACGTGCAATGTTTATGTACTGTAAAGAAATACTGTAGAAATAAAGAATATACAGTAGGGGTATTTCTGGATCACAAAAAATCATTTGACATGGTAGACCATGACTTATTATTAATACAATTTCAAAGATATGGAATTAGAGGGATAGTACTCTTCTGGCTAACCAGCTACCTAGAGAATGGATATCATTATGTTCAGATATAAGATTTCAAATTACAATTCCTGAAGGTTACGTGTGGGGTTCCCCAGGGCTCAGTGTTGGGACCATTGTTGTTCATTTCATACATAAATAATAGATGTGAAGTGTCCAAAACACTATACTATTCTATTTGCAGATGATACAAGCGTTTTCTTTGTGACAACTTAGAACATTTGGATACAGTGGAAAAGGAACTGAAAAAGTTGGATTGATGCAAAAAAAAAAAAAAAAAAATTAACGCTGAATTTAAGTAGAACAACATTTATAATCTTTGGTAATTGTTCAAATAACTCAAATAAGAAACTCAAATAATAAATGATGTAGAAATAGAAAGAGTGACTGAAATTAAATTTCTTGAGTGATACTAGATAAATTATGCTGAAAGCTACATATACATTATATTAATGTTAAAATATAAAAATTATTTGCAATACTATATAAAGCCAAAGATCTTGTAAATCAAGCTTCGTTATACACCTTTTACTGTTCCTTTATACTCCCATATACAACTTCCTGTGCGGAAGTGTGGGGAAACACATATAAAACAAACACTAAACCAATCTTCATCCTTCCTAAACCAATCTTCATCCTTCCTAAACCAATCTTCATCCTTCAAAAAAGAGCCATAAGAATTGTAAAGAAATCTACTTATAGAGAATCAATAAACCCACTTTTTATTAAATCAAAAGTACAAATATTTAAAGATCAGTTCAAAACTGCCGAAATCATGTACAGAGTAAAAAATCAACAATTACCCAACAGTATCCAAGGGTTGTTTCAAATGAGAGAAAGTAAACATGACTTGAGACTAACTTGTATATTCAAATTTCAAATTCATTTAGAAAGGACAATTGCAAAATATCATTGTGTCACAATCAAAGGACTTAATGTATGGAACAACTGCAGTGAAGAAATGAAAACATGTTGAACATTAATCAAATTTAAGACTAAGAGAATAATATATTGAATTGATATGGGGTGCATTTGTGATGGTTTGTTTGTTTCCAACCTGATTGATTTGTTCTTGTGTTTTTTGAATGTTTGGTTTGTAATTATTCTGGCTGCTTTGTTCTTATTTTGTTTGAATGCTTGGTTTTTGTTTGATTTGACTGAGATGGGTATCATGGACACTGGTGGCGGATAGTTGAGTTTTCATATTAATCATAAAAGTTTATTGTTAAAGCAAAAAAAAAAAAAAAGACTAGAAAGGACTGGAAAGTTTTTTAACTTCTCTCTGATCCTTTTCGACCAGGGAATGCTTTATTTGAATTGTTTAATGGGAATTTGATATATATGTTTGTTGATGATTTTGGTTTTTTTTTCTTGTTTATGTATTTTTATTTTGTTTTTCTTTTAACATGTTAGAAATAAAAAAATGAAGAAAAAAAAACTGTACAATAATTTAAGACTGATATACTGCCATCACTGGGCATGTGCAATATTTATTTACTTATATTTCACTTTAAGCTACTGTAATACCATACGATTCCATGGCATTCAACACCCCAGTACACTATCACTCATGGCTGTACACGACACCTTTACTGTATTTTTGCTCCCGATGCTTTTGCACCTCATTACTTGTATTTTTGTTGTTATTGTTAATTGCATTATATACTTTATATCACTTATATATTGTACTTATATTCCTTAGATTCTGCCTTCTTTATTTCTGATATTTTTATATTTCTTTTTTTTTGTAAAAATGTGTGAAGTAAATATGTGTAAATTTAAATTGTAAATATGTAAATGTAAAATGTAATGTAATGTAAATTTTAAATATATAAATACAAATGCACCATTTAGAGCCTAACAAATAGCAGGGCCAAATCTAATATTTGTCCAGATGGTGGCGCTAGAGGAAATACCCATGGGTCATTAAAATAAATGGTTTAATTGGCTCCACAGTATGAATATGAGCCATAGATTTCATGTCAATCTGGGTTGTTCTTTGAGTTGTGTGGAACGTTCAGACTTTGGGGTGATGATGGCATGACAGTGAATGACCATGGAGTGTCCACTATAGAACAGGTTCAGCTTCTGGAGAGCAGTGTGATCAGTATATTTTATAGTAATCTGCTTAAACTCAGGTACTTCTATACTATTGGAATTTTGGGTGTAATGGTGGCACTAGACGAAAGTTCACAAAGTCTCATTTTCATGACAGCTGCCTCATTCTTGTTGTTTTGTTACAGTCTGATGCCCTTGGATTTTCCGGACCATTCCTGGTTACCCAACTCCCACATCCACCTTCTCACCTGTTACATTCCCAAATAACCCATACCTGATCCTGTTTATCTGTTATCTGCTACCAATGCACTGACCTGCTGCCAGTTTATGGCCTGCTTTTTTAGCTATGTCCCTCTGGGCTTGTTTCACAACAGATTTCAGTCATTTAAGCTACGTGTCCTGCCTCAGTGTCTGCATTTGGCCCCTCTATCCTGTTGCCTCATACATACATCCGTGACACTCATCCTCTGGGGACCATGACAATTTGTTGTCACCATGAACCGGACCTGAATAAGCCAATCTATCCATTTGTCATGCACAAGGATAACAACTTGGTGGCTTAAAAATACTTCTTTCGTCAAGTTGACATTATGTCTATACTTATGTGTTAGTCATAGTTAAAAAAAACAAACCTGAGCTCTCAGGGTGTGAGTTTTGGCTCAGATGTGGTAAGGTACAGAGAAAAAACTACTAGGCATACAAGATTCAACCTGTCAGAGCATTCTTCCTTTCAGTAAACATTACAGTAAGGGTTCTATCCAGGGGGATTTCCACTGAGAAGAACTTACCGAAAAGAAAAAGAGGACGCTGGAAAAACGCCAGTCCAGCAAAGGAGTGGTTGAGATAAGTGAAAATGAAATCAAAGTGTAAACAAAAGAACATGCCATCGTAAAACAAGACCTATTCTAAGTATTCCGGAGCAAGTGGAGTTATGATATGTTTCTTTTTTTGACTTTTAAATAATTATATTTCAATAAATGTAGGAGGATGAGAGGGGGGTGTCTTGACAATTACTTCTAGTTTTTCTGCTTTGCTGCAGGGCTGGTATGGCATTAAAAAGATTATTATCACAATATTCAGAAAGAAAATACATCCAGTACTTTAGATTGCAAACAAATGACGCTGAAAGCTAGATTTCAGAGGCTATAAAGGCCTATTAAAACATCCAGAAGCTATTATAGTAGTAAGATGAAGCCTAAACATTTACGCAAATGACTAATTGCTAATAAACAGCGGTGCCAATAATGACTCAACTCCCTGTGTAAGACACATTCACTCTGGACTCTAGATCTGTACAAACCCACACCCACAGTAGCTGTAAAAAGCGCCAATCATTGGTCTTGCCACATCATAGTCTGGCATGTCCATTCACAGCACAGCTGAGGCACTGCGGCTGTGGTTTGAAAGAGAAAGCTGAATGGCATGACACTCCACCCACCAACAGCCACCTCAGCAGTGCGTAGCTGTCAGTCTCCAGCCGCTGTCCCAGCTCATGATGAAGCCTGAAACTTCACCTGATAATTACACACTGAAAACTGCCAAATAACTATTCAATGTAGGTCATTGAACCTGAAGTTAAACTCAAATTTTTTGTCTCTTAACTCAAGGTCATTGACCTCAGGAGAGTTCATGTTGGCTGCAAGGCACTTTTCCAGTAATCTCAGTTGTTGTGACTGCACAACAAATACACAACAGCACACAGCCTCAGTGAATAACTGATTGCAACAGATTACAATTATGTTTGGGTTCTTGGAGGTTGTGCTGCTACCAATGGTGGCTTTGCTTGTTAACTACCCAGTTCTTCTTTCACTTTTGGTGTTAACCAAATTATTAAAAGGTGAAATGTAAAAAGGTTTAATCACTATTTGGATGCTGTGAAAATAGCATTTACATTAAAATAGTAGGAATTAACAGATAAAGAGTAACTTGGTGCAGCTGAAAATCTTATTTTTGCTGACCTCTAGGGGTTTAACTTCTCACCTTGCTGAAGGTGTGTCAGTACCCTGTGACATCACTGTTGGGTGTGGTTATAGCTTCTAACACACTTCACTGTGTCCAAACAGACTAAACTTTCAACCAGAGAGGGCAGTGTAACAATGCCTCCCAGCCTTGTATTTTGTTATACTTCTTGCTGCTTGAGAGAGACACTGAAAGCCTGTATACTTCTCACTACCACACACTTGATTCTGCCATGAGAAAGAGGGCCTCAGATGCTGTTAAATGATCCAACAAGCACTTCATTTGACGCATACTGAGACCTTTAGAAATTTTACTTTAATAATTCCCTTGAGTTTAGGAAATTTTGGGAGGGTCATCTGAATTAGAACCTTTTTGTTACTTAAACAAGAAAAATGTCCCTTTCAGCAGTGGAGGCATTAGCATTTAATGCAGCCAATTAAAAGTGAACCTTGGCGCAGACACACCACTTGTGTGCGAATTACAGTAAGTGCATTTGGAGATAACGAGCTCTTTATTGATGCGGGTCAGGATTGTTATTATCCACTGGTTTTATTCCATACAGTGAACCCTGACACTGAACACTGACTTGTCCTTTGCTCTACATGTTATCTGAGGAATGTAGAGGACAGTATGACAACTGCTGTTACTCTTACACCACATGAAAGTACTGTAACATTCCTCCTGATAGTCTGTGCTGGTATGTGGAACTGCAGTGGAACCACCCGTAGGATGTTGTAGTAGTCACCTCGCCTGACTCGTGATGTGGGTGTGTCTGCTGACTCATAACAGTACTCCACCCTCTACATATAGACTTCCATCAGACAGCAGTGCGCTCCAACTTTGGCGCCAGACGTTTTGAAAACTGCTCATTTCCTTTCTGTGCTTCACTTCACCCAAATCACCTCTTTCTCTTTTTTGCCACTTTGGATCTTGTTCTTTCAGTCTGAAAGGGCTCACATGGGAAGAAGTGGCAGCAAACCAAATAAGAATTCTATGTTTAAATGGTAGATTCTATTGTTCATGATTTTACAGCATATGGTGACCTATTTCAGTGCAGCTCAGTTAACTGAGTTCAGTTCTAAGCAGTTTGGCTACTTTAGGTTCAGTTCCATTATATTCATCCATTTCTACCATCTACCTGTCCTATTCAGGTTTTGAGAGGGCAGGCTACATTTCCTGTGTAATTAAGTCATAACTGGTGGAGTCCTGTCGCATTTCAAAGGCTCTTCTAAAACAGCCTTCTTTAGCTTAAATTTGGAGAACACATCTAGTGTGCCTTCTTCAAGATATTTGAGTTTGTTGCAGGGAACTTCATTCTTGACTTTGGTAACAGTGTGTTACAAGATGATCTAAGCTCAAAGGCCCACTCACTAGCTTTTTAGAGCTTTCAACCACATCTCACAATCTTCATTCTGAGCTGGCTCAGGTGTTATACCATTGGTATTGATGTTATACCATCAATACCATTTGCTGAGGAAGATCAAGAACTCAGTTGATCTTGTAATATGTGTTTATAGTTCTGCATATTGTGTATTTTCACCTGGATGGTCTTTATCACCTTATTTTGACATATTTTTGGTGTATTGAGTGTGCTTCCCCCAGACTTCATGTTTCTTGACATCTTTCAAACCTTACATTGTTGATTGTTCTTGTGTATGTCACTAAGCTAGGCAACATATTGAATACTCTTAATCAATAATGCAAGCATCACATTATTGTTTCACAGTGTGACATATTTACCGTGTCACTTTCTGCCTTTTCTCTATTTCTAGACAAGTCAGCATAAACCTCATATTGCTGCCGGAGGAAGAGCGCCAAGCTTGACATGCATTACAGAGTAGCTGCTGATCGGAGCCTTATCTGTGTTCTCCTTAGTGTATGTATTCATGCACATATTGAGCATTAATCCCTTCCCTTCCATTTTCCATTTCACCTTTACAATTTTGTTTTCACTGACCCACTTGAAAAGCTCTTTTCCACTGTTTTCTCAGGGATTCCTAGGTTTCTGGAGTATATATTCAGGAGTATATATTTAACCAAAATGTGAATATGTGGAGCATGTTATCATTTACAGACATGTCCTGTGTGAATGACGTAAAGGGAAAAAAAACTTTCTCTCTCTTTCTCTCTCTCTCTCTCTCTCTCTCTCTCTCACACACACACACACACACACACACACTCTGAAGCAAAAGGTTTTTGTTTAAGCTCTAGAAAACAAACAACAAAAATTCCACTGTGACAGTTAATCAGACTTGCACATGATATCAAGCACCCAGCTCTGCAAACAAGTTAAAGTGCACATACGTAAAAGAGCCACTGTGGTGAAGGCCAGCTGTTACGTAACAGTAGAACTCATGATCCAGACTCAAGAGGTTTACGTAAGCCAGAACAGGTGAGGGAGAGGCCCAGGTTGAACAACAAGGTGACATACAGAGAAGTGTGTTAACACTGACACAGTAACTGACCTGAGTGGTCAAACATGGAAGTGAAGGTTAGCGGGGTTATCAGAAATATATCACATATTTCTATGTAATGCAATTCAATATGACAGTTCTGTGAAAAATACTGAACACATCAGTGCTGCATACTTTTCTTACTGTTTTTGAAATTTTGAAAATTTAATAATACTAAATTATTATATCCAACAATTTAAAATGTTTGATGCAGTCATTTGTGTTGTTGATGTATTAGATTACATTATAATGTAAGATCTTTCTAATATTTTTGCACCCCCATACATGTAAATAAAATAGACAAAAATATTCTGGTGAAAAATGATACCTTCTATGTCAAGCTTTCAGTCAATTCATCTCAGGGTCACATCCATAGGGAGTGGGTGGGTGGGTAGGATGTAGCAGTGTGCATTGCTGTGTGCCACACTGTCTGTTTGAACACTACCACTGAGGGCTGCCAAATTTGGAGATGTTCAAATTCTACATATAGTAGCTTTGAGTTCCAATCACTCAATGTACATGCTTCATACAGTCTACAACACTTCAAGACTAGAGATTTTTTTCCTCACCAACCTGTAAGAAAAGATCAGCTGCAGCAGGAAGGACTCATAAAATTAGTACAGAATTATAAACTGCATCTGAGAAAATAATAAACATTCACATGAAAACCATACCTATAATAACTGAAACAGATTACTGGTATTGGGACATTTAAAAGGGTCACTGACAAAAAAATCAAAATGCACTGGTCTATGTATTTTCTCCTCTGATTCTAATTCAGTGTTTCTACAGTATAAACAAACAAATACATATATTTGTAATAAATACTATATAAGTCAAACTATCAATACACCAAATTAAAATGTACTTAAAGTACATCAACCAAGACATAAATAATCAATAACAAACAATTATCAAAGGAGAAAAACTCATATTGATATCTTGTTTCAACATTTGAAATGCCAACAAACTGCTCTCAAAAACTCATCCACGCTTTTGTTAATGGTTGTCTGGATTAGGCCTCCTTCAGAATCTGATTAAATATCTAGAACTGGTTCAAAACACTGTACCCAGGATCCTCACCAAAATCTTGGTTTTAAAGTGCTTTTCATCGTTTTCAAATCACTTCACAGCTTCGCTCCACATTACATCAGTGACTCAGATCACTGCATCCTGCTGACTTTCTCACATGGATAGTTCCTCAGTCCAGGACTACCTACTGTCAGCTAGACATTTAGTTCATACAGCCTAAACTCTCCGGAGCAGTCTCCCTATAGAGTTGAAAACCTTACTAATGACTTTTAAAATAAAACTTAAAACTCACATTTTAAATTTTTTGTTTGTCTATGTTTTCCTTTCTATTATGTTTTTTATGTTGCTAGGTCTTACATCTGCCTTTTTATTATTTTTTTCATGTTTTGTGAAGGACATTGTATTGCATCTTTTTGTACGTTGAAGTGCAGATACAGACATGATATTTCACATCCTTTTATGGTCAAACCAAGAGAGCTGACCATATGGGGTTAATTTACTTTAATTACTTAGTTCTGTATCCTACAGTAAACACTATTTTCACCTCGCTCCTACTTTTATTACCTTTGCTGACAAACTGCACAAAGAAATGAAACTTAGTGAAAGTTCAGTCAGGAAGACTATCTTTTGCATGTTCAGGTCTGTAGTATTATTTCTCAAACCATCTGTTATTCCCATCCCTCATGCATTCATAATTTCCTTCCTGTCATTGCACTGGATGTCAATTAAGACATCAGCTGGTCACATCTAACCAACAGCATGGTGACACACCTTCATCATCAGCCTATCATAATGCGGCTGTCTTTTTAAATATGTTTTCTCCCTCTCTGCCTCGGTGCGGTCGCCCCACCACCTCCCCATCACCAGCCAGTCTTCGCAGATTGATCAGTGCATCACCTCATCAACCTCATCAGCCTTACCAGCCTCGGCAGAGGTCATCAACCACCACCACCAGTGTCTGGACCCCATGGGAAGATTTATCTTGCTGCTGCTCAGGACTGATGTCCTTCGATTCAAAATCTCCCTGTAGAGTTTAAACACCAACAACTTTTGAACATCATCTTTATAATAAACAATTCTTTTTGCTTCATTCATGTGTCTCTCCTGATTGAAATAAAATGAGGTCATTATTTAATCACACACTAAAAAGAAAATCTGCTCCCAAAATAGAATGTTTGTAATGTAGCACTAAGTTTGACTTTTCTCTCCTCACATCCAGTCAGCTGTGAGAAAAACAACACTGCAACATAAAGTTATCATACAATCATTTTATTCCTCCCTCCTGGGGTATATTCCAGACAGTGGGTTTAATGAGTTTCTTAACCCTGAGATGAGGGAAACTCTGATTCAGTTCCAGAAAGAGAGGTAACTTAAACTCCAGAGGAGTTATGGTTTATCTCTGTCTCCTCCTGCAGAGCCTGAAGCAGCTGTCAGACACGTTGTTTCATGTCCTCACTGATTCAGTCCATATCAAAGTGAGTATAGAAGTGCATTAATTAACAGGTTTACTGTCTGTCAGAATCAAAAGCCTGGTTGGATATTAGTTTGTTACTCAGGAATTTCTATAGTTACCACTTTTATGTGCATCAGTCATTTCCTTGAACAGCAGTTTTTGCTCTCACATTCAAATATTACACAGCATGAATTCGGCCTCAGCTCAGAATCAAACCTCTGCACGTCCTTCTGTTATAACACTGTGACTCTCTGCACACAAGACAGCTGTCAGTTTGTTAGAGCACCTCCTGACCTGAAGTGTTTATTGCACATAAATGTGTAATCTTAGTTTAAATTTGAAAAATCGGTATGAAGCTTTAGACACGTAGGATCAATGAATAATTATCTCTATCTCTCATAATGTGATTAGTTGCACTTGGTTGGATTGGTTGATGGAACATCATTCCTAATATATTGGAGATTATATGTTAATATTTCTGAGTGAGCATGATTAGGGTGCAGCTGCAGAATGTAGTATGAGAGTGAGTTTTTTAAATAGGGTGCATAGTCTTAGTGTGTTTTAACCGCATTTCAGTGACAATGTTTACATTTGCTACATTTGTTGAAGTAGCTAAAATAAAGTTACTGAATGCTGTTGAGCCAAGATCCACACAGCTGCCTAAAATTTACTGTTAACTAACCTTGACACCTTTTCAAGTGCCAATCATCAAACAAATTATTACTGGATCAGACTGTGAGCTACAGTCATGTCTCTGTGTTTTTGAGCTACATATGTTTTAAATCTTTAACTATATTTTTCATCTTCAGTTGATGCTTCCTGTGTTTTGTCCCCATCAGATTAAAGCTGAACAAATATATTTAAAATGTAATGTAGCTGCAGCCTGATACACAGTCTGATTCCACTTTATCATCATTAAGGAAATGTAAGTCTAGTAAATGTTGACTTAATGAACTATGCTGAATAAAACTTTATTGTGTTAACTTATCAACACTTTTCCCGCTCTGACTCAGGCTCTTTTTTTAAAAGATAAATGTGCACCGTCTGCATACACATGCATTAATATCTCTACATCCACTGGATTAAAATGTAGCTCTGCCTTTTATTCACCTGTTGCCATGGTGAATTGTGGTATTGGAGCTCCATTGATGATGACTTTTTTCATTCACCAAACACGTGCTGAACTCAGAGTTAACATACTCAGAGTTGTTAGCTGTTTGAACTGACTCTGATCACCTGTTCTGGAACTGAAAACTTGGAGTTTCCTATCTCAGGGTTCATCAACTCAGAGTTCAGGGTTAGATTCAGAGTTTGTTCAACCTGCTTTCCGGAATAGAACCCTGATGTTTGTTTGTTGTATGTTTGTATTCGTGTTGTTCACTGCTCAGTTACATGCTAAAAAGATCTAGTAAGTAAGGGGGGGCTTAGCTAATGTTACAGGGACTGGATTCAGTCAAGGACATGGTAAATTAAATAAAGGCAGAGGTAAAATTAATGGTGTTCCAGGACACAAAACTATGTTAAATGTGTATTATCTGGAATTAAACATAAAACATAAAACCTGCCTTGTTGAAAATGTCAGGGGTCAATTCTCTTCATACTGCCCTCAAAAGTAACACGAAATATTAAAAAAACATATATGATTTTTAACTCCTTTATGCTCAGGCACCATTACTTTATGACAAACACAAAACAGTATGCAACAAGCTATTCTTAAACTGCATGTTACAGCATCAAAAGGTTTAGCCCCTAAAGTTTAGCCCCTATCCTACTTTATCCCACCTTGCTGTTGTAAAAAGGGTAATATTTGTGACATACATTTTTTAATGACACTTAAGATAAAGTTATATTATTATATTTGCATATTCTGTGGGGCTTTACAGATTGTGTGTGTGTGGGAAATAAAACTTAATAATAGCCATGTCTCCATTAACCTATTTTTATGTGCATTTTGAAGAAAAAAGCTTAACGGAAACGCCAAAATTTGAAAAAAATATCCACAATTAGCATAAAAACGTTTTTACACTCATTTGAGGTAGATTTTGGAAATGTCAAAAAAGAGTTTATGCGCAAAATGGGTAATGGAAATGCATTTGTCAAATAAACAATGACGTAGCGAATGTTAAACTCAAATGACTGATTTCCGCTCTCAGCGACTTCTGGCCTCTCCAGATAGAATGAAGCATTGCCAATACTAGCTAACATGAAAGAACAATGACAACTTGCCCAATTGAAACAAATTCCTGAAAACCTCTCTCCATTTTTCTCACGTCAAGGTAATATAACTATTTGTTTTGTTTCTGGGTGGCAATCTCTTCTTCTCCTACTCTGTTTACTGGTGGATTATTTAAGCCTATACCACCATCTACTGATGAAATTATGCATTGCATTACCTAGTTTATTCGCTTCAAGCCAGTTGATGGAAACGCACCTAATTCGCATTTTTGTTTTTGCGACATATCAAAACTTTGGTTAATATTCTTTTGCGAATCTAATGGAAACACTTTTGAAAAGCAAAGGAACTGAAGGCTGGTAGGTTGAGGGTTATTTAGGGCTTACCTCAATTCAGCAGCAATGGCTAGCTCAGGCTGAAGTCTCCCTACAAGCTGCCAGTCCAAACAGCATTCATTGAAGAGTTGTTGTTCTAGTTTATTTTCTTGTTTATGGTTTGGTCCGAATAGGAAACAAAGCTGGAGGTAGTGAACTTAACAGTTCCCAGTAAAGATAAGTGATTGTCTAACAGGTGTAGGCTCCCTCTCAGTTCAACAGTAGCTAAGCGAAAAACTGCAACCACCAACACTGCTGCACAGGAGCCCTGGGCTTCTGAGTTCATTGAGATGCCCCAACCACTACAAGCCAGCCAAAAAGAAGAAGGAAGTTGATCGTATGAGCCCAATTATATGAGTCTATTACTCAACCTAACATGAGTCAACCAAGTCCTAAAGTTTGTGTTTCCTTAACAAGTCAATACATGCCCTTCACTGAATTTAATTTGAATTCCGACACAGTTTGAATAAATAGTGAATACTCTCAAATTTGTAATTAATTAAATTAAATTTAATGTATGACTTTCATATAACCTTAATAACATTTAACATACAGCTGATCAGTTGTGTGTTGGTGTGTTATTCCTGTGACAGTTACAATCATCTGTCATTTCTGAGCGGAATATTTTGCATGTTGTTCTGAATGTGCTAATATCAGCTGTTCTGTGTGCTGCTCTACACCAACTAACACCTTTACCTCTGGCTCTGCAACAGGATAAGCTCCTGTCACATTGATTTTAAAATGTTTGTTGTTAGAAAAATGAGGAGTTGATTCATTGATGATTAATTAGAATCTTTGGGGAGGTTATCATGTCACTTCAAGTCAAAAGGCTAAAGTAGAGTTGCAAGTTTTATTGATTTGGTCAAGTCAATCACTCTAAAGTCATCTGATTCATGACTCATAAGTCATACGGCTCAAGTCCACTCCTTTGCTTCTATAGCAACAAAGGAAGTGAAGCACCTCCCTCTTGGGGACCATATGCTCCTCCCATTGGCTCACATACCTGCAGTTCCCAGGAGTGAGGTCTGCAATTGGAACCTAGAGCTGCCAAAAAGAATCAGTAGTCAGTTAATATCAAACTTAGGCTCTTACACCTAATAGATAGTTAGTGTTAGTTAAAGTTTGATTTTTCTATTTTAAAGAGTAAATAAAAATCTGTTTTATGTTCTGCCACCGCAGCTGCCCCAGGACAGAGAAGTGATGTCTTCTGTGGTTATGTGCCACTTCCATCAGGCAGCAGGATCTGCGTTCCCAGAAGCTACTTGGTCTTCTGTTATTCAGCAAAATGGTCCGATGTTGGGTCTCAGTAATAGATCAGACTGGATTCAAACCTTTATCTTCCAGGTGTCCTCTGTGATCCCTGATAAGCTGCTGAGGAGGTCTGGCAGGTGGGAGGAAGCAGAGATATCTGAGTACACCTGGATGGAGAATATATTTCCATACACTTACTCACAATAAGTTTGTGTCCGTTTTTGTGGCTCTCAGCCCTGACAAGCCTTTGTGGACACAGTGGTGGGAGAGTGTTCATTCTGTTTGCTTTGGCTCAGTGTCCTGATAAACTGAGCACATCTTTCCATCTTCCTTTTCTACTGTTCACTGAACTATCAGCCAATGAGACAAAAGCCAAGAAAAGCAAGTTAAAAGGTTTTGCTGCACTGTGATTCCACTCTATTGAACAGCGGAGATGGTGTTGCTATAAGAACACTGGTTGAATACTTATTTTACTGCTATTTGTAGGAATTAAAAAGAAACTTAATGCTTCTATATTTGAGGAAATGAAACATAGCTTTGAATGATGGAAAGGACTCAACCTCTTCTTTTGAGGCTAAAATATGGTCACCCTTAATTAATGTATGTGTTAATTACAGCTAAAGAGTTGGAAATTTGACTTTAGATGAGAGTGCTTGTGAATACTATGGACACGGACAAAACCAAATTACATTGTGCTTGCACTGTTGCACTGGTTGTATGCTAAGAAATGCCTTTAACTTTGTTAAAAAATTGCAGATTTCAACTTCTTAAAGCAAGTGCTGCAGTGGATGCTGATTTGTCTTAGAATTTAGTGAACTCCTGGATCAAGTGTTTTTTTTTGTTTTTCTTTTTAGAAAGATAACTAAACGAAATGCTGAATGAGAGACATCACACATCATCCTCATCCCTATAACATAACTTTTGTGTCCTATATGTGGACAAAGGTACAAAACTGTACTAAAGAATCTGCTGCACAGTCCCTGTAGATGCAAATTTGGGATAACCCATCTACATAGGTTTATTACTAAGGGTAGGTGATTGCGTTTAGGAATAAAGCTAAAGATCAACCCAAAGCTTTTCAGAATACATATTTACTTGTAAGAGACATCTCTCAGTTTAACCTATTAATTCTTATCTAATTACATCTGATTATCACATTTTGGTTTATGATTATCAATCTAGGCTGCATTATAACTGATGCTAAATGAAACATCATTGGATTCCCAGCCATTAACAAAAGCCCTGATCCACCTGCTGATTCAGCAAGAACCTTTACACTTTTTATAAAATTCATATGTTCGTCAATATAGAGGCCTAGATATTATATTAATCTGCAAAGTTCAACTTTTGTGATCCTTGTGTGTCCCTTAAGTGAATTATTTCAATCTGTTTGTTAATAAATAGTTTCCATTTTTTGCACCATCCAAGAGCATTTATTGCATTTTTTTCAGATGGTGATGGTAAAATAATGTTGTCTGCATACAAAAGAATACTAATTTCACTTCCATACATTACCTGAAAATATAAAGCCTTAATTTATTCAGCTATTCATATAAATTGCAAACAATATGGGGGCAAAGCTTCACCTTGTTTAAACCCTGATGACACTAAGAAAAAGTTTATACTGTACCTAGGACCTATACAGTGCTTTAGAACCCTCCATTCACCCCATATTCAATTAGTTTCTGAGCTAAAAGATCTGTATTGATTGTATTAAAAACTTTATGAAAGCTTTTTTAAAGTCAATAAATGTATATTCAGTCATATATTGACTTGTTTTCACTAATTCTACTCATTACAATTATGGTGTATATAAAGGTATGATTAAGACATCACTTTGACTTACAGAACCTATTTTGCTCTTCCAGTGAAATTTAAAATAATTTCATTCATTTTTACACTGTTTGATCTGCCATCTGTAGAAAACAGAAAATAAGTCACTGTGCTTTGTGTTTGCTTCTTGTGTAGATTTTGAAAATATACAAAAATAATTTAAAACTGAACATTCAAACCAGTCACAGCAGATATATATAAACATTTGCAAAATAAAAGTGTGGAATAGTTGGCAATAGACTACATTAACGCTGAATGTTGTGTGATGTGATTTCTCTTATTCACCGACAGAAACCTATCAGTGTGTTTGAAAACAGAAGCTCCCAGGCTCCAGCTGTATGGAACCTGTCTTACTGTTGTCTGATTTTACATAATCCTGACTAACTAGGAGGACAAGGTCACCATGATAATGGCTGGAGGCCAAATACCAGATTAAACACTGTAAGTGGGAAAGTCAGTTTGTGGCTCTCAGACTGATACTGTGGATGTGGCATTTGGATAAGCACAGCTGACAGAATATTGGAACGAGTACAACCAGTACAAGGAAAAGCTGAATGAGCAGCACATAAATGGGAGCTGAGTGGAGTAAGATAATAGTATTTATTATGATGTCAAATAAGTATGTATTTATAGTACTCTGTACACATTTTACTTTCAACAAGCTTTGAGGCACAATCTTCATGCTGATTGTATTAATGTGTATACAAGTGAATGTGTGAGAGCCTGTGTGTTGATACGTTACATACTTGCACTGATATGTGTGTGTGTGTGTGTGTGTGTAGTTAGACAGGTGAGGCACAGTGGGGCTTGGCCTGGGCCTGTGTTCAGCCTCTACATAAACTTTATATCTGTGTCACTCATGCCGACAATAGTTTTATAGATTTTGAATATTACAGTGTTGATTTCATGGTTGTATGCACTGGTAAAAATGGCTAATTACCAATTGCCATAAAATATACAACCAACGAAAACAACAAGACTAATGGCAAGTGCAATCACAAGGTAATTTGACTAATTTTAGCAATTTGTGTGACCAATGGTACAAGCTCTCCAAGATAAATATAAAGCAACCATAATATTAATTAATACAACATACCAAAAAATAATCTTCTGTGACTCTGTTGAGCTGTCAAGTCTAAGAAAATGATGTCATCAGCTTGGGCTTGGACAGTACAAATTTGAAATTGAATACCTGTATTAAAAACTGTGGGCATGGAGTTTGAAAGAGGGGGTTCTTCACCAGGCAGGAAGGGTATAACAAAAAGACGCTATCAAGTTGCATCATGGGAAGTTTAGGATCCAGCAGTTTTTGAAGCTTGAACCATACAAGGGACTAAAAGTCAGGGTATCGTGGTCTCTGCTGCTATGATTTTGACCATTTTTTCATCCATGGTTCCATGCTTTTATGGAAGTGCAACTCTAAAGACAGAAAGGCAGTTATTCTTATTGTTACAGTGTTAATATACTGCTGATGGGAGGGATGTTCTTACTGTACTTTTCTTAGTAATGTAACACTTTTTTCCATAGCACTCATTCTGGATACTTGTTTAGTTGGAACACTATTGTATTTGTTAGGATTATTGTTATTATTATTATTATTGCACCTTAAAAGTATGTGGGTCTGAGAAACCGTAACAGCAACAGTTCTCAAATTTGGTAGATAGGTTGGAAATCTCACCCACTACTACTAAGACAAAAAAATTACCGATTGACCCAATGGTTGCGCTATAACAGTGAAATTTACGTTTTTGGCCTATAACTTTTGAACCATAAGTCTCAGAAACCATCTTTTTTTTCTGGATTCTGTGGATCCAGATGAATGTATCCATATAAGCCATGCTCATTTTCGACTAGAAAGATTTTCCGCCATTTTAAATTTTGTTTAAATCTGTTTTTTCGCTACCCCTTCTACAAATTTTGAGCAATTGGCATTGAATTTGGTACACAGCATATCTGGACCAAGCTGGAAAAAAGAACAGATTTTTGATATTCCATACAGTGTTGAAATGATACATCTTTAAACGTGTGTCTTTAAGTTCAATTTTACATAAATCAAAATTGGCTTACGCTATTGTAACCAAACTTGGTGCAGGTTCAGATGCTAGGTCAGAACTTGGCTGCGCAGTCCTGGGATATTCTGCCACCAGGGGGCACCACAAATGCGAAAAATTCATATCTCATAATTGGCTGCATGGATTTGTACAAAATTCAGTTTGCATGATCTAGGCTGATGACTCAGTCAATGCATAAAATTTGGTAATGATTGATTAAAGTGGGTGTGGCTTATTACAACAAATCTAAATTTCTAAACTTTTCACATTCTAAACTTTAAAAAATCAAACTAAATCACCCGTACATCCTACGGAGCTGAAAGTTTTTTCAGTACATCCACTGAATTATATTATGCAACCTATGGTCAATTCAGAAATCTATCACTCTATGTTTTCAAAATATGCAAAATCAATTAACATCTATATCTCCACAAGTCTTCATTCATATGCTACTCAAATCAACACAGACGTTCTTTGGATACTAGATATCAAGTGTTTCAAATGGTGTTCAAACAGTGAATCCACAGTGGTATTCAATATCTTGCTGTAATTTGTACTGTATGCACAATATCTTCTATTAATCTTCCTATTTTTTTTAAACAAAGTTCAAATTTCACCCAATACACCCCAAACCAGCAGAATGATGTGTGATTTTTCTCAGAATTTTATAACCAACATTTTGACAGTTGTGTTTTAATTTTAAACAGACAAAAATACTCCAACTTTGCACATGTGATGTCACTGCCTCAACTTGTGAGAAGGTGTGCAGAAAATCATGTGTCCTCAGTGGTACAGTCAGTAAGTCACCCCCTCTCATATACAAATATCCAGGGTTCAGGTCCCCAGGTGGCCAAGTCTGCACGTGGTGCTTACTGAGGTCATATTAAGTTGAATGCTTGCAATCTGCTTGGACCCCGCTCATTGATGCTCGCAGCTATATTTTAATTGTTGCATTTTTCAAACATCACTCTGACTAACAGCCTCCACCTTGGTTGTTTATTTTAGGGAAGGGTGAGAAACAATGGCATTTATGGGAAATGTGGCATTATTATTGACAAACACAAGCACTAATTGTACGTCTGGTGGTATGACACAAAGGCTGCCAATCATGTTCACCTAGCTCTCCTGGTGGATAATATCTATACAAGGCATCACCATTCATTTTACATTGTAGTTTTTATTAATATTACAAATGCCATGGAATGGAAGAGTGTCATTGAAGTTTAAAATATTTTAACGATTTAAAGTAGACACACAGGTAAAGACGTAAAATATGGAAGAAACATGGAGGCTCTGAAGGCATAAGCAGTAATGGATGTAGAAATTTGCATAGGGATTAAGGAACTATACAGAAACTTGCTAGGTAACATCATTTGACACCCATAGCACACACTGACAGAAGTAGTCATGTTACAGTAGGGGGGTGTGCCTATCAGGGGTGCCAATACAATATACGGGCTAAGCTATTATGGACTATAGCTAGTTCAGAGCTATAGAAGACATTATACACAGTAACAGTTTCCACAGGCTGAGTAGTAAATGACAAGTAAACTTACGATGGTTAAAATTGGTGGAGTGCCCCTTTAAAACAATTAAAGTCCACATCTTTTATAATCATTCTGATAGCCAAATCAGAATTTGCCTTATTGTTCCTTTTAATGTTTATTGAAGAGTTTTTAGATTGCTAAATTGAGTGCACATATTTCAAAACTATTTTTCTCAACCATGACCTCCCAAGGGCTCTGAGGGCTAAATGATGACATTTTGAACTGATGATACTGTTAGATGAAAAGTCAGTGGGTCACCAAAATTGTTAAGATTCATCTTCTAGGGAACATGAATGTGTGTAGAACATTTCATGCCAGACCCTCCAATAGCTGTTGACGTATTTCAGTCTGAACTTAAGTGGTGAACCAATCATGCCACTAGTCTTTGCAAGATATTATAAAAATGTTTGCCTGACTGACCAACAGTGTTTAATTTGATGTAAAGCAATGTTTGAAATAGCAAGCTGAATTGAGTTGTGTTGTCCCTAAAAAGGTAGGGTGGAGCTCCCAAGATTCTTTTAATCCAACTAAACCTACTGTCTGACTTGGTGAAAATCTAACATTTCATAGACAGCTGTGAAACTGTAGCCCAGCACTGCAATGAATAATCATGTCTCATCTTGTAGATCGGATTCCAATGAATGTATTCCCGGAAGGTTTACCGTCGCATCAAAGGAGAGAGAATGAAATGTGTTAGTCACATCAAACTGAAGGAAACTGTTTGGTTTCCAAACTTTCAGCATTGTTTCATGCAGATATTTGCAAAACATTATAAATCCAGCTGGTGATGTGCCAACACTGAGATATCAGTCTGGGATCCCAGTAGCTGTATGAACAAGTCTGGAGCAGGGGCAAGATATACATAATTCACTTGTCACAGCTGTCTTCTGCCTTCAGCCTTTTGGCTAATTTGGCATTATTTAAGGCACCAGGTGAATATGTGTTCTGACAGTGCCCCATACACACAAGAGTCTACTCCTTTGTATGAATTTGTCAGTATGCCTTTCAATCAGAGCATAATATGAAAATGGCTGTGTGTATTATTACAGTAAAAGTGAAACAGTGAAAAACTACCAAAATAACTCACCTTAACCACAAAAACCTGATCAGAACCTGAAAACACAGATGTTTTGTACTAAACAGATGGACATGTCAAGTCATGTTAAGAAAAATGGGTCACATGGGTAAACATTTTTCAACTCTGTTTTAAAACAATATTCATATGGCCAAATGCACATTGAATAGTTATTGGTCACTCTCCATACTGGCCACAAGACCATGAAGTGATTCCTTCTTAATGTGATTCCAGTGTAAGAAATGGTGTTGACCTTTAATTACATTTTTAGTTGTTATGCATAGTAGACAAAGACAAGCATGATGTCCCAATCACCAGCTGCACAGATTGGACGCAGTGTGTGTGTTTGCTGTCCTTTCTGGACTATGTGTTCCTTCAGGAGAAGGACTGTGGGTCACAGCTCTGTCGGATTTCTGTGTCTGTGGACTAGAACAGACTGTATGTTCTGCTTGTTAATGGTTTTACATATTAAGGTTGTTTCACCTTGATATGGAATGTCAAATGTTGTCCCGCAGCAACTGCAGAAATGTTCACATAGTGAAAAACAGGGGAATGTCAAGTCAAGCATAGCATTGGTGAACTTTATATTTGAATAAGGTCATCAGATCTTTTGACAGATTAGCAAAGGAAACTTTTGTAAGCACTCCCTCGTTTACTCCATGATACTGTATGCACACCAGACCTAAAACTTGTAAACCAACTACATATCCACTAAGTTCACATGAATGTTGTAAGAAAAGCTAATAACAAATAAATTCTGCTCTATTGACATTTAATGTTTTCACTATGCAACCTCAGTGTACCATGTACCGTCTTGTTTTGCTCCCTCAGTGCGTCACTGATGATGACATTTGTTGCTGTTCCTGTCATGAGAACTTTGGTCAACAGGGTAGGCATAACCTTGACTTCTCACTGCCACCAGTACAGCCTTCAATCAGTCAACTCTGGAGGAGACACAACTATGTAACCAGACCCAGATTGGTCTGTTTGATCAGTTCCCTCCATCCAAAGCTCAGACAAAACATCAGCCAAGTTCATCAGTCATGATTCTTAAGAAATGGGTTTTTGTTAACAGTAGTGCAGTGCCTGCTCAAAATGTGCCTGTTCGGAAAGGGCTGATTGCTCATTATTTCTCAAGAACCACATACATATGTATCAATTGACAAACATATCGATCAAAACAATAAGGATTTAATAAATTAAATGGTTTTAAACCAGACAGAAACTTCACAAATGAGACTAAATTGAGGTTGAAATGTAGAAGGAGTTTAGGTCATTCCATTTGTTCATTCTGCTGCCAATCAAATGTGTCTGAGTGGCTGAGTGGCTCACAGTTTGCTTATTTATACAAAGTTTATCAAATGTGTCGTGTGTCCAAATAACTTCATACTCGACACTGCATTTCCTTGGGTCCTCAGCAATAGACCTGCAAAGTGTTAAGTCAAATCCAAGCCCAGACGCCCTGCCCTGCTGTGATGTGACTGTGTTTATATCAAACAGTCCCTGCTACACTCAGACACAAAGCTGAGCAGCTTGCTGTTTGCTTGCTTATTCAAAGTGTATTAATATTGAACATGTTGCATGTCCAAATTGCACCAAAAGAGCATCTGTCTCCACAGTAAATCACCTGTTGAATGTTTGATGGTTGTTTATTTGTGTTTTAGAATGTAACTGCTGTGAACCAATCAGAAAATAACATATTTCTGTCATTCACAAGCGTTCTCTCTCTCAGAGAAAACTTTCCAGGCTGTGTCTCTGTCACTCACCCTCTCTCTCTCTTTTTTAAATGAGTCGGGAAACCCACAACAAAGCCTAACTTTTAATGTTATCAAACAAAGAGAGATGTCGTCCCCTCCTCTCTCTCATGGCAGGGTTGTACAGCTCTGATCACAACTGTGGTCACAGAGCCTAGAAGCCCCGCCCCGCTGCTGCAGAGCGGCTGATCACTTGTTTATTCAGTTTAAATTTATTAATATTAATCATGCCGCATGTTCAAATTTCACCAAATTCTAGACGGCACTCCCTTTGTTCCCCAGCTATACACCCGCCAAGTGTGGAGTTGATTGGATGAATGGTTCAAGAGATGCGTGAAGGACATACAGACATACAGACAGAGATTCCTTCCTTTAGTAGAGAGATAAATGTAAGCTTCCTCTACGGGCTCTGTGCCACAAACAAACTTCTTAAGAATTTAATATTTCCCTCCAAGCCTTATTCCTGTCAGGACAGAGTAGCAATCAAAACAATTTGATGATACATCTCTCAAACAAGGAAGAACAAAACTGCCTGATACTAGAACTGCAGCTGCTGTAGAGCCCGGTCACATTTTCATGTAACATGTTGGTATTCTAACAAGAGAGCTGATCCTTAGGATCCACATTCTTAACTGCTGGATGTGTAAATAAGCTTAAGTTTGCCAAAACAACTTAAATGCCAATATTTTGTTCACAACTTGTTTCTATGGCCCCTAAGTGGCCAAAAAATCACTTACTGCAGGTTTAAGGAACTCTCTCTGTAAATGTGAGCCAAAGTAATACAAAAAATGGTAATGTAAAACATATGATGTTACCAGGGGCCCCTAGAGGCTACAGTGTTTACTAGTGCTCCTCACACCCCGTTTTATGAAAGTGTTTGACGTAACAAACAACACACCAATTTTCCCTTTGGTGCATGAATGTGTCAGAAAATTTGGCTTCCTTGAATACTGACAGCTAATTTCTTGACAATATGAAGATGCTGTGTTGTTACTGTGCTGGTTAAAGGCAAATGTTGACCTGGTGTTTGCTGGCTATCATGTTAGGTGTTAATAAACAGATTGTTTTTTTCAACAGCCATGGACCATATATGGTTAAATTGGTTCATTCCTATTGACTGAGCATGTTCAGGCAAAATACACTACAATTAGACAATTAGTGCCTAGGTCATTACAGCCCCATTGGGAGGAAAGATGTGAAAATAGTGCTGTGGTCATATTTTCTTTTTGTAAAACAGTTCAGTTAAAAAAAAAAAAAAAAAATCCTAAATAATCCCAATAACCCCAATCCTAATAAGGGAACAGCAGACATGGGTGTTTGCATGTTACATTTCTAGCTCTGTATTCCATGTTTTTTAGCTTTTGAGTTGAGTAGTTCTGTAGTGGATTTTCCCTTTAAGTAACATTCAAACAAAAAACAGAGAAAAGAAAAAGAAACTCATCTCAAGAATGTATTTTAGTCATGCCATAATCAGTTTATGACTTCCCCATATTTCAGTAGTTTTGCCGCTAGCAAATGTCTGTATTGTGGCACTTGATCTGGTTCCAAGTGGAGATGTTTGCTTAATCACAGACTCACAGAGATTTTTCTGCCCCCGAGTCTGACACTGGTTGTGCTGTGTTTTTACCTTCAGATAAATATTTGGGCTTGTTGAGTTTTATGAGCAGCTTGTTTGAGGGTTGGTCACACTGAAAATGTAAGCATGAAACCAGGTGCCAATATTCTGCACTGGAGCAGGCTTTTTACACAAACCTCCTATAAACCTGTGAAGCTGTGGGAGTTTTTACATGTGAACCTGTGCATGCTAACACACACACAGACACACACACACACACACACACAGACACACACGGTGCTCATGTGGGTCCAGAGAATTTGGCATCTTGGTTAATGGAACTGCAGTTAATTTGTGTGGGCTGCTGGTTGTCAGTGCTGATGATGTCAGGATCAGCTGGACTAGAGATGACCTCCCAGAACACCCAGTCTGTCATTCTGACCTGGGAGCAATACAGCTCTGACTCAGGCTTCCACCCAATAGTATAAATCTAGTGTGTGTGTGTGTGCATGTGTGGTGTGTGTTGATCATACTGCAGTCCAAGTCCAATATTTTTTTACTCTAGATGAATAAATTGTTCTTAGGGCTGGGCGATATGACCAAAATCTCATGTCCTGATATAAGTCATTTCATATCTCGATAACAATACCTATCCTGGTATAGCACAAGTTAATTCAATGAAGGCATCCCGTTGTCTATCCATTCTTTGCGTGGATTAAATTTAAGTACCCTTTTTGGCTTTTTACCCGCAAAGCTTTTATTACACTCACAGCAACGTAACAAGTGTAGTTGTTGTCAACTCGAATACTTAACATGGTTCACCATCTCTCCTCTGCTGTGCTGCACACACCGTGTGCTCAGCCCCACCCATGGTGAACCATAGAGAGCAGAGGAGAGTAGCGTGACCAAACGCAGCAGAGACTCTCACACTGAGCTGAAATTAACCAAGTACTTAGCCAAGTACAAGTAACCAGCTTGTGGATTATTAGAAGGCTGTGTGCATTTGGTGCCTCTACCCCCATGTGCAAATTCTCTCTCAAAACAAATTATCTTTGATGTGAAACATTTTAACCAAGCCCTACAATGCTGCACAGTTGCATCAGCTTGTGCAGCTAGTATTTGAGCATGATCTCACTCAAAAATTGCAAAACGAATGGAAAGACGTTGTGTGGAGGAGATTCTGCAGTCAGCTAGTGGTGAGATCATAAATCCACTTATGTGCAAATGTCTCTCCTGCTTTGCCATTTTTGAAGAAAACATATTCTGACATTTTTTATTTTATTTCATTTTTTTATTATTACTTTATTTGACAGGGACTGTGCATATTAGTAACATTTCTAAAAAATATGCCAGTTAGCCAGAAAGGCTAGTTTTCATCTGTAGTCCCTGGGCAGGCAAAAAGTTAGAAGTACAAATGTTACAAATAAAAGCATTGAAAATAATATCAACAGTAAAAGTGGTGAGAATATGCCAATACAAACAAGCCTGCAATGCATGGAGACAAGAAAGACAGGTCTTGAGACACACAAAATCAACAATAACATGACAACAATCAACAAGATAGATAACGTGACAATACATTCAACAAATAACACGGCAGCACAATGTCAAGTGACAAGACAACAAGCAACACGAAAAGAAACACCTCACTGTTCTAGTGTTCACAGGCTTGATTTCTAATGAACCAGACTCTTAATGTTGTGGCAAATAAATGGTAGTTGGCACAGTTTCTCATGTGTTACGGTAAGTTGTTCCAATCCTGAAAGGCTCTGACAGAAAAAGCAGATTGGCCAAAGCTACTTTGTCTTCTTGGAATAAGACAATCATCTCTAGTTGTTGCTCTAGTAGTTCAGGTTATTTTTAATGTGATGTAAGTACAGAGTGGTTGAGGAGCCATATTGTGCAATACCTTGAAAACAAGACACAGTCTACTATATTTAACCATGTTTTCCCAGCTTAGTAAGTTGTGCTTTTTCAAGATATTGCAATGACGGTATCCTTATGGCTTCATGTCTAGGGTTTTTATTGTTTGTTTATACAGGGATTCTATTGGCTTTAACATGGTTTTATTGACGTGTGCCAGACAGTACGTGATGTGAGGGAAGATCATCGTGTTCATGAACATTTTAGCTACATTAATGGTCATGCAGTTCATTGTGAATTTGAAATTGGCTAGACTGAATCTAACATTCCTTGCAACTCTTTTTACATGTGATGTGAAAGACAGATTAGAGTCAACAGTGATACCATGTATTTAAACTCAGACACAATCTGTAGTTTTTTTCCAGAGACTATGATATCTGGATCCGGTGTTAAGGTTTAGGTCTTTTTGAGAAAGAGAGACCTGAACAATGGAGTTCAGGTAGGCAGGAGCCGTTTTAGTTGCTGCTTTGTGAGCAAGTGTCAAGGTTTTGAATTTGATGCAGGCAGCAACTGGGAGCCAGTGGAGGGATATGAATAGTGGGGTGACGTGTGCTGTTTTGAACTGGTTGAAGACCAGACGCGCCGCCACGTTCTGGATCATCTGCAAAGGTTTGAATGTGCATGTGGGGAGGCCTGCCAATAAGGAGTTGCAGTAGTCAATGCATGATATTCTATCTGCTAGGTATGATTTCATAAAGTTGAGTGCATTAAGAAAGAAGTTGAAACTGGAGAGCTTTGCTATAAGGACGTTATGATTAACGGTATCAAAGGCTTTCCGTAGATCCAAAAATATAGCTCCAACAACACCACCCTTGTCTATCATTGATTTAATGTTTTCTACAAAGTAACAGTTGGCTGTCTCAGTGGAGTGTTTTGCTCTAAAACCAAACTGCATAACTACCAACTACTCCTCCTTTGACAAGTCTTGATTTAATTTGCCCTGTTAAGTGCAAGGTAGCAGTTTTGGTGGAATAATTTGCTCTAAAGCCAAATTGCATACAATGTAGACCAAAATTGCTTGTATTAAGAAATGTTGTAAGTTGTTTAATGACAACTTTCTCAGCAACCTTTGAGAGTACTGGCAGTATACTTATTGGTCTGTAGCTACTGGCTTCAAGACGGTCTCCAGATTTAAAAATAGGCGTGACAATGGCACATTTCCAGTCATCAGGAAAGGAGCTGTGTTTAAAAGACAAGTTAATTAAATGAGCAATAGGGGGAGTTAAAATACCTTTGTGTGATTTGACAAACATAGTGTCAAATTGGAAAGCATCTCTACTTTTGGAGCTTTTTAAGGAGCTGATGATTTTGTTTAGTTGTAACTCATTAGTTACCTGACCTCTAGCTCCTTGTGAGATTATCAATGTTTTTCCAGATCAATTTACTGTTGCCTTTTGCCTCATTCAAAATATTGAGATAAAAACAAGATTTAGCTTCTTTTAGCTCTTGGATAACTTTGTTCCTTAAACCTTTATAAATCAACATGTCACTGTCTCTAGTTTTAATTGCCTTCCTTAGTGCAGCATCTCTAGATTTCATTAGTTTCCACAATTTTTTATTAAACCATGGTAAATTGTTTTTATTTTTAGATTTTATCTGTATCCTCACATTAAATCTTTCCCTCACAGAGTTGATTCTGTGAGTAAAAGTATCACAGCCATTGTCCAGGTCATTAGAGGACAGTACATCATCCCAGTTCAAGCTGTTAATTTCACTGATAAATTCTTCTTGCTTAACTCTGGGTATGTATTGAAGGATCATTGTCTTAGTTGCTGTGGTGTTAAATCTACTTTTAGTCAGTTTTCTTGCACATAGGGTTAGGTTATGATCTGATAAGCCAATGATTAAATTATAACTTTTAGTCATTCTTTCTGGTTTGTTAGTAAATATCAGATCCATTTGTGTACTGGAGCATTTTGCAATCCTAGTTGGGCCTTTTACAAGTTGTTCTAGTTGGAATTTCTCTGTGATCATTTTTAGTTTTTTCCTCTTAGTTTTATCCTCCCAGTTCACATTAAAATCACCCATAAGTAATAATTCTTTGTTGAGATTGCACAGACTTCTGTGAGTTGATCATAGAAAGTGTCATCTGCAGAAGGGGGCCTATAGATACCTATGATGTTAAAAGACATTTGTTGGGATGACATTATTTTTATCCCAACATATTCTAACGTGTTACCTGCATTATAAACCACACATTCACATGTTGTCTCTCGCATAAAAAAGCACCCCTCCTCCTCTTCTGAAACATTGGTATCTGGGCACTGTGAACACACTCGCAGGAGTTGTTTGTTTCAACGATGTTTCAGTCAGACAGAGAAAGTCCAGATTTGAGACAGACACAAGATGAGTTAGCTGATTGCTCTTTGCAGTAATGCTTCTGATGTTAAAATGTCCACCGAATAGCCTCCTTGGTTTCAGCTTCAGGTCCCATAAGACTTTTGCATGATTGACAGTTTGGAGGGTTTTGAATAACCTCTGCCTCCTCACTGCAGGGTTTCGACACACAGTGGTGTCAGCAGCAGGTTTTGTGAGAGAGACACTGGACCTATCAAGGTTTCCACAGCCTGGTAGCGAAAAGTTATTCATGGAGACATCGTAACTCGTGTTAACAAAGCTTAGTCTGTTGAGGGAGAAGCCCGGCTCAGAAAGTTGCTGCTCATTCATCACTGGCACCAGAGGAGTCCCAGACACACTCGGGCACAAATCACCATCAAAGTTCTGCAGCACTCCAGGGGTCACTGGTCCAGGATTTAGCTGAACATCTCCGGAGAGCAGGATCAGCATGGAGAGGAGACCTGCTATTCCCCGAAATGGGATGGCAGATGACTGGTCCACTGGATCGGTGATTCGCTCTGGTACCTGGGCTTGTCCATGCCGCAGGACAGAGAAATAGATTGCAAAATATCCCAGTAAGTTATGATGAAAACTGTAGGGGCGTCAACTGGTCATGAGCCAGCATTTGTCCCAAGCTCAATCACTCAGTGTCCCAGCTGTTTTCCATCAGTGTTGATTGCTGAAACACAGCCCAAGTGTTTTTGCGGATGTAACACTGCTTTGAACTTGACACAGTTTTTGACAGGCATGCTCTGTGGTACAATAAACGGCCTCGGATGACAGTCCTATGTAGCAATCCCATTCAGGATCCCAGTGGCCAGAGGGTAGAAACTCTTCTTAAGCCCCTTAGCACCAGCCCAGTGCACCCGGAACCTCCTCTCCAACTCAGCGGGGAGAAAAGTACGCCATCCGGGCAGTTAGGAACCCCAGAAGATCCATGTGGCCAGGACCGTTTCCTTGACGTTGAGATGGATGTACAGATGGTCTTACTTGATGTTTACTTTTGAAAACCTGGACTGGCCTGGTAGCACAGTCAGCAGGGGGGTGAGCTGACCGTTTCCCCATCCCAATGAGTGACCCCCAGTCATATGCCATCACTTCTTGAGTCCAGGGTGCATAGAGAGGCTCCAGCATGCATGGATTACATTACCAGCATGGATCCTTTAAGTTTTCTTCTTGTTTAAAAAAAAAAAAAAAACTCTTCTGTTTGCTTCTTTAGTGCTGTATCTCCTTTGAAATATTGGTAAAAGCAGGTAGCAGTTAGCAGTTGACATCTAGCTAGTTGTTTTGATTTGAAAAATATATCCAAAGATGATGTTTTCTCTTTGATCCACACGATAGACCGCGCTGGGTCGGCCAGCACACGTGCTCCGGGCACCAGTTTGCCAAAGCTGCCTTGGATCCCCACTGCTCCGTGCAACCCAAACAAGGGCCAACCAGAGAAGCACCCATAGTCCCAATACGGCTAACACCAACCGGTGCACTCTTGGTGTCACTTCCAGGTCCTGGGGAGAATAGGAGACCGCAGGCAGATGAGAATGAAATCAGCTGCAGGGAGTCTGCAACTGGATTCAGTGCTGTCTGCGCTGGAGAAGCACGCGGAGCATCAGGACTGTTCGTGGTCAATGGTGGAGTTGCACTGGGGTTTAGATGAACATCTCCCGACAGCAGCAGCAGAAAGAATACAATCTTACCAGTTTTCCAGCTCGCTTCTCGTTGCTGCGCATCCCATCCAGATCCAGTGGCAAAGTCTCTGCCATCTTTGAACAGGAAGGAGAAAAAAGCAATGTAGAAGTTGATCCTTGATTTTTCAGATAGTAGGCCCATTGGATCCTCAATGTAGCATCAGAGGCCATAGCTGGATTTTGTAGTCGGGCCCTCTGCAGCATTGCAAGTGGATGTCAGAGGAATCAACAGCAGAAGGCCACAGAGGAGGTATATACAAACTTTGTCACCTTTGTGTTTGTTTTCACCATATTGTTTTGGATTAAACTTTGAGTTCTTGTTTATCCGACAGAGATATTTAATCAATTGGTAGATGGGAAGTAAAATGGTTAAAAAGGCTAAAATTTGGAGTTGAGTTGAGCCTGCCAAACGACTCACTCCTCCTGCTGCCATCTTTCTAGATCTATATTTTTATTCTGGGGCTCTACTGGACTATCTTTGCATTATTTACAGTTAAAAACTCTATTTATCGTATACTGACCCTTTATGCAGATCCTCAGTTCAGCCTCTGTCTGAAACAGACTGTTTTAGCTTCTGTCTCTACCTCCTGATGAGCCCATTGGTTCTGGTTGGTTAGCTCTTGGAGGCTGCTACTTGGCAGACTTCTGCAATCTCTGGAGGCTAACAAACAACAGTGAAAGAAGAATTCAGGTTGAAAAACCTGGATTTTGACTTGGAGGTTTAAAGATTTAAATGGCCGGCAGTTTTCTATATTTTTCTTATTGTCAACAAATCTCAAGTGCAGCGCCAAACCAACAATGAATTTATCCCACTTAAAAGTATTGTGGTTGTATCTGAATATCTCTTAAAATGTAAAATGTAAAACTTTATAAATTTGGGAACCACCGATGTAACAAGAAATGTAACTAGTTACTGCTACTGCACTGTAAGTAATGTATTTACTTTTTCAGGGAGTAATAACTAACTATGGTCAGAGTCAGAGTACTTTTTAAAACTTTCCAAATAACTTGTCTCCTTTAAGGAGTTGTCAAGTAACTTGTGACATTCACTGCAAATGTTACATCAGTGCTGGATATATCTGTGTGTGCGTGTCTCTCTGACTACTGATAACTCTTAAAGTCTCTGTGGATTTGTAATGTGAGTTAACAGCATACGTGGGTTTGTGCACTCGTTGACACTCTATCAGCATTCTCCAAGGAGGGGAGTGTCTATATTTAACCTTGATGCTTAATATAGCTCTGAGTATGTCTTTACCTGGAGCAGCCAGGAAGCAGCAGTCACAAGCCCTGACAGGTTTCCTCAAGCTTCGGTCTCCCTCCTGGATGGTCAGGTGACCACAGCCTGGCTCGAAACAGAGTAAAGACAGGGACAGGCAGGAAACACTCTTTGTATCCATATTTTAACTACGGGCAGAACCACGCAGAGCTTCAATTAAAAATGTATGGTAATTCCTTTGGAGGAAACCAGGCTTCTACTGTCTGCTACTGGGAGCTGCCCAGTGCAACCACTGTTATCGCCTGCCAGCCACTAAGCAGCTCCACCTTAACAAGAGAGATCATTATTTATTCACTTTCAGCATCCACATTCTACCAGTTGGGCTGGAGAATCAGAAAATATCAGGTCGAAAACACCAGGCCGCACAGACTAACTTTTTGACTTTGAACCACAAACTTTTCTTTTGGTGGCACTGCCAAACACTTTTCGCAGCCCAAAGTTCTTCTCTTATGTGTTTACCCGCCAGAGGCGGTGTCAGACATTGCCTCTTTATCGAGTTTTTAACCAGTTTTACGCCATATCTTTTTTAATACACTTTTAGATATTGGTCGTTTTAACCCTATCATCTAACTGGATACGGATTTTCAATCATCGTACGCAGATCTTAGCTGTTTTAAGGACCTGATTTCTGCTGTAAATTCAGTACTCACAGTTGAAGGAGGATATCCACCACCTGAAGACAGAACTCCGAAAAAAGGATCAGCTGATCGACAGCTTTATTTCTATTGCCACCGCCCAGGCAAAGCATATCTCCCGTATGCAATCCTCCAGCCTTATCGCCCCGGCGGCCCGATCGCTCTCCTTCCCGATGTCACAACTGATCTCGGCCTCTGCTGCCATCCTTCCTTGGCTGCCTTCAATGCACACCGGCACTGCCTGCCCGGAGAGTCCTGAAGCTGAAGCGGATGGCCATTCTTCTGAACAAGAGCTGGTTGTAGGGGCACTGGATACCACCACCTCTGCCACTGCACTGGAGCTGCCAGCTGATCTGGAGGTCGGCATGGGAATGGCCCCTGTCCACAGCTCCACTCCGATGCCATCCCAGCCGTCCTGGGCTGAGGTGGTTCATCGCCGAAGGAGGGATTTGGTTAAAGAGAGAGTCTCTCCACCACCTCCTTTCACTCTATCTAACTGCTTTATTTCCCTGATGGAT
This sequence comes from Thunnus maccoyii, assembly GCF_910596095.1. NCBI lineage: Eukaryota > Metazoa > Chordata > Actinopteri > Scombriformes > Scombridae > Thunnus > Thunnus maccoyii. The sequence goes on from NC_056542.1 coordinate 33,693,489, forward strand.
GAGGCTCCGGTCCATCTGGATGATGCCCCTGCAGTCCCGCTGGCGTCCGAGCCAGCAGATTCCACTCCGGCTCTGGTCCCTCCCATCACCGCTGCATCTCCTTCACCTGTGGGCAGCGCAGAATGGGCGGCTCGCTGCTCCACGATCGGGACTAGGCGCCGTAGGATGCTGCAGGAGGCCATCATCAGAAGCTCGGGAAATCTTCCTCGGGCTGAGCCTCCTCGCTCCTGCCCACCTGCGCAGACCATCGTACCTGAACAGCTGTCCTCATCGCAGATGGAGCGCCCACTGCCCAGTCCAGGTAGCTCACACACTTCACCTCCTCGTCCTCTCATTCCCCCCTCCACATTATTCATCAGTGACTCCATAACTAGGGACATTCGTTTCATTAATGCTACTACAAAACTATTGCAAAAACATCATTCTCATCTGTCACCTCAACAGTTTGGTTAAGTTTATGTGACAAAAACTACTTGGTTAAGGTTAGAAAAAGATTGTGGTCATTAAGACAGCAATATGGACAGTTGGTAAGAGACTGGAGTCAAACAGTGATCTCCGGTGTCAAAGTGAGGTAATTTGTATGCCTAACCTCCCATTCGCACCTTCTCTCTGAGGGATTTTGCTATAACAAAGCTGTGCTTCAAGAAGTCACTTGTTAGGCCATCATGGGTTATCTTAAGTAGTTGAACCAAACAAGCAAACAAGCAATGCTGTTGTTTTTCTGCTGAAGAAAGAATTGTATTTTCTTGATCCAGTAAGTGCTATGATAGTGTGGAGTGGTAGCCAGGTTTCTCCCTGGCCTCTACACCACCATCACCACAGAGCCCCCTTCACCTCTTATTATATATGGGTGAGGTTATTTTTTTTATTTTTTTTCAATCGACCATTAATCTGTTTATTCTGACATCAGCACATCTCTTTCCCTGCTTGCAGCCAAACATCATCATCTACCACAAATTGCCAAGAAACTAATCCAGGGGTTAAATAAAGCACCTGGTGTCCAGGCTCAAGAATCATATCCATATTTTGCTAGTCAGAGCTACCTGAAACCACAGTCCATGATGAGGGTGGGGGTGGGGTACTATTGCTCTCTTCACATATACTATTACTCAGTTCTATAAGTATAAGTAACTTAACATGTTCACTTTAAAGTTCTTATTACTCTCTACGATTAGATGACAAAAAATCTTTTTTTTATTAAGAGTGACTTACACAAAATAAAGGTAGGCATTACTTTAAAAAGGAACTTTCCCCAACATTGATTGTTTGATGGTTGGATGAGTATTGTAACAGGAGCATGAGGTGTCATGAGTTAAGTACATACTGTGTTTGCTAAAAGTAGCCCACAGCATGGTATCATGGGATAGTGTGACTGATGTATGATGGGAATCAACAGGAGTCACCTTGTTTGTTGGTGGGAGGAATAATTCAACATGATGAACAGCAGCTGTATGAGATAATAAACATTACCTTGAGGTTTACCACAGGGCAAACTCAGAGGTATTGTTACGGAATATTTTGATGTAACCCTAGATGGCACCGGCACAATAGGTAACAAGGGTACTATTGGGTTTACTGTTATTGCCCTGTTGCAGAGTGATTTTGCTGAGAGAGTTTGTGGCACAGACAGTAAATTGTTGCCAACTTCAGCATAACAAAAAAGCAAACTCTGTTCACCTCGATCACCTTACAATGAAGTTCCCAAAAGGCTTCATGAGCAATCTAATGCAATCCAATACAACAGCTCTGCCAAAAATTCTTCTTTTACAAAGCGTATACATTTTCAGTTTGTGTTTACATTGTCAGAAAGGTGATAATTCTACTTTTTGTTTATTATCAAGGTCGTAGTGGGTAGTGGTGGTGAACTAGAGTGCATTATATTGAAAAATGTTCCTAATATTTTGTCCACCCCATTAACATACATGAAATATCTCAAGAGAAAAAAGACATAATGTCGATAAAATGTATTTGACATGTTAGACAATGCATACATTACTAAGCCTTCACATAGAATACACATTCAGTAATTTAAATCCAGAATATGCATCTAGTAATTCACTTCTATTTCTAGAGGTCTTTGCTCAGTCTTGTGTTTATATTAGGTTTTTGAATTCCACCATGGCTGTCTCTGCTGCAGGGGGATGTACCAACACTCTGGATGGGGGATCTGCATATTCACTGTTGAATATGACAAAAGAAACAAAAGAAATCTTAGATTGCAGGATACTGCTATACTCACATTCCTATTCCACTACCTCCAAAAAGACACAAGCTTTAATGTTATAGCTTTACTTAAAGTAACACTTAAAAGTATTACCTACACCTAACTTACTTATTTGCTAACTATGAAGCCTATGCTGCAGATACATATGTTTATAATACTATTGTATTACAAATGTAATATGGCTGCTAATAATATTTCATTTATTAAATCATTTCAAACACTGTTTGGCTAACACATTAGTTGTGTTGGTGAATAAATCAGCTCTAGTCTGTTTTTGTACATTAGCTAGCTAAATCTGTAAAAATAGTTCCCAAAGCGCTAATATCCTGTGATAGTTAGCCTAATGCTAAATTGCAAGTATAATAGAAGTCATAACAGCAGCTGATTTCAACTTCCTACTAGAGATGCACCGATCCACTTTTTTTCAGTTCCGATCAGATTCCGATACCTGAATTTGGATATCTGCTGATACCGATACCAGAGTTCTTTTTTCTTGATTATAATAATAATAATAATAATAATAATAATAATAATAATAATAATAATAATAATAATAATAATAATTATTATTATTATTATTATTATTATTATTATTATTATTATTATTATTATTGTTATTATTATTATTATTGGTATTATATGTACAGTTACATGAGGCTGTAGTAACCCACACAGCACTTCTGCACTTTAGGCTTAAATATGAATTTATTCCAAAGCAATTTATTTAAACTGAAGGTTAAATAGGCTTCACATACAAACAGATATAGGTGTACAAATTGCAATGGCATCTTCTTTAATGTTTTGAAAAAAACATTAAAGGAAAAAACATGAACAAATCAATTGCACAGCAATGCATTATCAACTAATAGTGAGTAGAATTCTTTTTTTTGTTCCAGACTGGTTGTGTTTGTTTTCGGTCGCAGGGCATCGGGTAGCGGTTGCCATTTTAGCTTAGCTTCTTAGCCAGAATATCCCCTATAAAAAGGTTGTACCATACCATTTAATCACACTGCATTTGGGCAGTCAGCTTTCTCTGTGAAAGCCACAACTCAGTAGAATGCCTACCTGATGATATGAAGAACTGTAGTTCTATCAATGCATTCAAGACCAGACTGAAACATGTACTACAGACCAATCAGCTGTGTGACCATTGAGTCACACAGATGACTTTAGTTTACATTATTAGGGCCCGAGCACTGACAGTGCGAAGGCCCTATTGTAACTCAAGGAATTTTTCTCTATTATTTTTCTTCCGAAACAAATGCATTTTTGAGGGCATAAATGTGCACAGAAAGTTGTTAAACTTTGCACAGACATCAGAAGTGGTGAAAAATTTGATATTTTATGGGTCTCGAGAAAAGGCGGGGCAAAATGGCTCGACAGCGCCCCCTAGAAAATTAGGAAAATTGAGCCCCTCGATACAGATTGTCATAGAAGAATGAAATTCGGTATGCATATGTATGATGACCAGACGCACCAAAAAGTCTCTTGGAGACATACCCTAAGTCCAACAGGAAGTTGGCCATTTTGAATCAAAGTTGCGATTTTGACTATACTATAACTTGACTCCACATGGTCTGATCTTTTCCAAATTTCATATGCAGAGTCCTGGTCTGAAGACATGTAAAGGCCCATATTTAGTGACAGGCATACTCTTTTGCAAACCACTCCTAGCAGGTTAGTCAGAAACATAAAATTTGGTAAGCCAAGGTGTAAGACCTTGATGATGATAACTCCTGAAGCCTTTGAGTTTTCATCAAAAGCCGTTGCCATGGCAACACATTGTTCGCCACAAAATATAAAGCTGTTTTTAAGGGCCAAGACATGCTTGAAAACTCGGCAGGTCTTATAGTCTATAATATCATATCAGTGGCTGGCATAAGTGTGCCAGAATGGCTCTACAGCGCCCCCTACAATATTTCAACGAAGCAGCCCCCGCGCCACGTTGAACCTACATGTATGAAAATCGGTACACACATGTATCATGCCAGGGCGCATAAATCTACATGCGAGTGACAGAAGCCCTTCGACTGCGCCACACGGCGATGTACGCAAGGGTGCGAGGGGCCTGACCATCGCTGCTTGCAGCTTTAATTTCTAATTGACATTGTGGGTGTATGTGATGTGCTGTGTGTAGCTTTGTATTTTGTATGGTATGCTCTGTGTGGGGTTTTTTGTGTTTGTTTGTTTGTTTTGTTTGTTTGTTTGGGGGGGGGGGGGGGGGGGGGGGGGTTGTTTTTTTTTGCTTTTTACTGTTTGTTGTTGTGCTGTTGTATGTTTTTTGTCAGGGACTACAGATGCAAATAAGCTTCAAGCTAACTCTGGTTCAGTACATCTCTAATGTTTCAAACTGCACACTGTCCCATTCAATAAATAAATAAACAAATCAACTCCTTTTCACTAATATGTATTACAATGTGTCCTCAACAAGTAATAACAAATGTGAAGTGCACATATATTGTTCAAGTGCCATATACAGAACAAGATAAATTACAATATACATGTAAAAAAAAAAAAACTGTACCATTCACTGAAGGAGAGGCTATAAAACATATTCCACTAAAAAATAGTTTGCCACACAAAATCATTCACTAGCTCATCAGTAATAAGCACTTTTCTCCACTTTTCCCACTTGTTTTCAAAACATCCGTCTTTTGAAACCAATAGCAAAGTAACAACACTGTTTAATCTCTTACCGCTTAAAAAACAACTCACTCACTGAACCTTCAAACAGCAGGAGAGGCTTGGTCAATCTCTGTCTTTGTGTATGTTCATCTATTTGTGTATGTCTTGTCTTTGTGTGTTTACACAACATTAATTGTATGTTCATGTGAGTGTTTGAGAAGGTTAATGTTCATCCTGTCTTGAAGAATCACTTGGTGAGGTGATTGTTGAGCTTCAAAGGTAGTTGGCTTTCCAGATTCTTGTATTCAAGTAGTGATCTTTTGGCATTGAAGAGAACACCTGCATGACTAAAAAGTCTCTCACACACTGCAGATGCTGGGAAACCTGTGTTGATTCTGAGTGACAACTTCTTTATTTGAGGAAAGGAATGCAAAAGATCCATACTTCCTGTGGTCGGACATGCAAGGTCCTTCTCAAGCTCTTCAACGTCCGAGCTTGTCTTTATGGTTGTGAAGAAGTCATCTCAATCAGAGTGGCTATCATTTAGGGCGGCATCATCATCATCCATGCTGATGGTGAGGTACTGTTGATGTAGTCAAGCCCTGTGTAAAAATAAATATATATATTTATATTTAATATATATATATATAAGTACTTTTAGTGTTGAAATCCTTCTGTAACTCACAATTGACAGTACAAGCCATGAAGTCTAACCTATACATAGATTAGTAGTCTAAATGAGAGCCAAATGATCCCCTCTTGAATTAATAAAGATTACTGGCTTTTAAGATGCTCTCCTCTATGGCCCAGTATGTCCTGAACTTTGGCAGGAGAATAGTGGCAGCATTAAGCTCTGGGTCCTTCATGACATCCCCAAAACGCTTCTGGATGCCACATTGTAGGGCCACAAGGGATGCTCGACAGACTTTGCAGGTTGGCCGCAGTCAGCCATCAGTGATATTAGTAAAATAAATTCTAATAGTCACAATAACTTTGTAGCAGGCAGGGACAGACATGAGTTGTTTGCTTTATTACTTTTTAAAAGCACAATATGTAAATGAATGTATTTTGTATTCATTTAACCACCATCTAAGGGCCCAGTCTACAACTACAGTTGTAAGTTAAATAGCACTTAATATACCATTAGAGGTGCAGTTGAGGTGCTACTTGTATTGGGCCATGCATTCAAACATATTTTAGACAACAGAAAGTGTGATTTTTCATAACATCAAAAATCATTTACCATCCCCCCCCCAACAAGTTACATCTTGATGTTTAATGTTGTCCATACATTCCAGATTGCACTCTCTCCGTTCTCCTTATGGATCTGGACAACTCTTTCTACAGTGAGGTAGAGGGAGCTCCAACATGTGCCACTGGGTCAAATAAACTGTAGTCTGCATTCACGCTCCACAGTTTCAAATGCTATGATGGACCTGCTGGTTTTGTTCCAAAGTGTTTGACATTTTGCAAAAGCAGACTGAGAGAGCCTCTTGTATGTCTCACAGCCAACTTCTGCAGCACTGGCATCAATGGTTGAGACAAGATTCAGGAGATGGCATGCACACCTATGATGCCGTGGCAGTTGATACTCAAGGCCAGTGTCATCATTCAAAATAGCAGAGACATCTTGATACTCCACTTCTTGTAATGGACCTTCATCATCTGGAACATTCTCTCGCCATGAACTCGAAACACCTTTAGGAAGTTTGAGCCATTGTCAGTTGTTTTCCTGGTCACCTTTTTCTTGATTTGGTACTCTGAATGTATTTCCTCTAATGATGCAGCAAGGACATCAAAACTGTGGGAGCCTTTCATACGTCTGCAAGGCAGCAAAGCAGAGCACCTTGCTAAAGAGGGTCTGGTCTATCCAGTGACATGTGACTCCGAAGTAACTGCATTGTCTGGCAGTCCAGCAATCAGTGGTTTTAGCGACATGGCTCACAGAAGTCAACTTCTGACTTTCTTGACATTATTGTGCAGTGAGGTTGTAATGTTTGTACCATGCTCCTGAATGAAGGTAATTTGACCACCAAGCATGGCTGGCTGCCTTCACATATGAAGTTGAGCAAAGCCTTGCCAAAGGTTGCCTGCCATACCCGTGGGACAGACATGGAAAAGCTTTAGCTTGTTGGGGTGAATTTGTTGTTGAAAACAAAAAAATACATCCATATATTAATAATACAATATAATTTTATATTCTGCATTAAAAATAGAATCAACATCACAAAAAAGACAAGTCTCATATTCAAATAGTAGACCCTTCCTATCCTATGTGCTTTGTAAAATTGTGTGCTTGAATACACTGTTCTGAAATGTCCTCATTAACAATGCAAGACATACAGTTATTTTCTCAGTAACTTTGCATTTAGGTTTAATAGGGTATGTGCATATAGTGGGGCAATAGTATTTCTTTTTCAGTGTTTAAATATTCAGACTTTGTTAGTGTTCCTCATTGGGGTGTGTTGGGTGAGGTACCATTTACTAATCTACCACAAGTGAATGTCTGCCATATTGTGTCATAAATAAATTCTAACTGCTAGCACCAAGTGAGATCCAATTCAGTTCAAAATGCTAGCTACCGTGTAGCGGTTAGGAATGTGAATACTGTTGTATACGACGGATTCTCAACCTTGAAGCATATGCTGCTAGGTTAAAAGATGGGTTTGGATTAACTCCAGTAGAAAGATCCTCCTTCATTCTAGTTAAATTTAACTTCTGCAATGATATTGAACCGTAGTCAACTGACTATGGTCATGGAGGGGGTAGGGCCACACCTTTGTTCCATCTGCAGTGCTATTTTTGACTAGTAGGCTATCTTATCTCTTGTAGTCGGACAATTGCTGTCATGTGTGTGAGCTCAGCTGAATATAAAAATCATGAATGTCTAACCCTAACCCAGTAAATGTAGCAAGAGGTGTGTAGCCTAATGTAAAGTAGTAGAAGTACATATATTTTATCACAAATGTACTTGAGTAAGAGTAAAAAGTATTCTGCAAAACAACTACTCTTAGAAGTACAGTTTATTTAAAAATATTACTCAAGTACATGTAATGGAGTACTAACCAACACTGCCACCAAGTGGCCAAAAATTCTGTTATTGCAGATGTTGAGAGTATCTTTTTGTTTTATTTTTTTACTTCGAGTTTATTTGACCTAATTTAATTTATTAATTTACACTACTTTTAAAAACAGATATCACTTTATTATAGTTAAACTCCGTAAAAGTCTATACTTCTTTTTGTGGCACACTCCAAGCTACACTTGGGACTCTGATGCAAATTTATAAACAAAGCAATTATGATGTTTGATGACACAGGGCAAATATCTGTGTATGAATGGATAGAGGACGGTGTCAGTGTTCTGGGAATATAATACATATTCTGAGCAGTAATGTCATAAAATATTGAAGTTCAGATTTTGTCACTCCTCGTAATATTCTTTGTTTCTTCTTGCTTTGGGGGACATAAACGAGTGGTATATCATTGCAGTGGATTCAGTGTGTTAGCTGTGAGATACCACTTGAGCCCCGCTTTTTTTTTGCCTATAATTATTTATATTTTGGCAAATTGCTGCCATTAAAAGTATGCAGAATTAGCTATTAGCAGTTCCTGTTTGCAATGTATCCATGAATGTACAGACAACTATCACTCGATCTCTGGAGTTATAGGGTGGATCTTTTTCTGTCATTTCTAAGTAGATTTATGGATGTTTATTCATGATGAGAGATGATGATATCCTCAAATGCAAGTCACATTGAATCTAAAATATGTGTATCATCTTTGTGTGTTCAGATTTAACCAAGTTATGACACTGGTGTATACGATCAAATCAAATCTGCTTTACCCAATGGCCAAGCTTGCCACAAACCATTTTGCAAATCCATTTTGAGATGACTTCTTGAGAGTGATGAAAATGTTATCCTGCCAAGTACTAAACATAGAAACATGTAGCCTAAGGTTAAAAGGTTAGAAATGCTTTATAAAGCTATGAAGAACCTTTTCCTCATATGGCAGCTTAAATGCTTAAGTCCTACATAAGGACAGAGGGAAAAAGTAAAAATATACTACAAGTACAGTACTCAATGAATATATACTAACTATATATATATATATATATATATATATATATATATATACACACACACACACACATACACACACACACACACACACATATATACATATATATACTATATATGTATATATGTATATATGTGTGTATGTGTATATATATGTGTGTGTGTGTGTGTGTGTGTGTGTGTGTGTGTGTGTATACACACACATATATAAATCATGTATAATGTATAACACAGCAGAACAGCAGGATTGGTGCTGTTGTATTGGTTGAGTTCCTCCTCCACCCCTCCACCCACCCTAGTGCCAGTGCATAGTGGCGGTGTGGTCCACCCTTGGATGACCTCCTGGGGATGTTTATGGACTGAGGGTCCAGGTCATATTCTCAGTGCTGTGTGGGAATCACACGCTCTGTAAGGTCGCCAGCCAGCTGACCATGGAAAACATCTCTGACGTCTGCAAATAAACTCAGGAGGGGGCACAGGAGGGTTGTTGCTGCACTGACACTAAAGATCTGTCTAAAGATCTGCATTCACATGCAAGTACACTCACACACAAGTGTGTCCGTGCCATAGACTACACAGTGCTCCATGGGACTCACTGGATAAATCCGTAAATTTGAATAAAAGGGTCAATTCTGAGTAAATTTACCAGCTATGGTGTTCACAGTTTTGTGTTCCTGATTGCAACAATCAAGCCTTCCATGCTTGAATACTTCCATATAGCAACAACCTATAAGGATCATAGATAATGTGGAATTTAGCACCAGTCAACATCAAAAATTGGTTTCTAAAATACAAAGGCTATTGCAAAACTATCGGAAGAGTAACATTGAGGTTAAAATCATGTAAACTTCTGAATGCAAATGTACTACAGGTACAGCCACATGTTATTTTCTTTAATCAGTAATGAATGTGATCGTGTCCTGCTACAACAAATTAATGTACAAGGCGATTGTGAAAAATAAGAAAATTTTCCATGGCTGTCCATGATAGTTCCTAAACAAGGCAGGACTCAAGAGTAAGTCAGTCAACAGTTTGTGCTGCAAAAAAATTAAGAAAACTTTTAAAAAATCCTTTGTAAATGGACTGTGCTTGTATAGCACCTTTCTAGTCTCCCAACCACTCAAAGCGCTTTTACACTACGAGTCACATTCACCCATTCACACACATTCATACGCTGAATGGTACGGGGGCTACCATGCAAGGTCCCAACCTGTCCATCAGAGGAAATCTAATCATTCATACACATTCACACACTGATGGCACAACCATCAGGAGCAATTTGGGGTTAAGTATCTTGCTCAAGGACACATCGACATGTGGACTGGAGGAGCCAGGAATCGAACCACTGATCTCCTGATTAGTGGACGACCTGCTCTACCTCCTGAGCCACAGCCACCAAAGGTTGTAGCAATCATGTTTTTGAATTTGCTATATGCACCAAGTACATACTGGTACATACTGCTTCTAGGAAAACACACATCCTCAAATACTTTTCCATGGATATAATATGTCGATATCATTGTTGACTACTTATGGAATTTAGCGAGACTCACTGCGGCAACTTTCCATTCACTTCTTATTTCTGCTACTCTTATGATACAATATACACAACTGTTTGTGGAACTTTGCTTACTTATAAAAGTTAAGTCAACAATGATCATCAAAATCATTATGGAATTAAAATTATTAGTAATTAGGGATGCACTGATCCATTACACCTGATAAGTATAGGTGTGGATACTGACCTAATAAAACAGATCTTGTCTTATCATGTGACCAACCCACACAAAATACTTAGTCACTGTCATTACAAATAATAACAGCACAACATTTGGGATATAGTCTAAAAATCAATTTGTTGTTCAAGAATGAAAAAGAAATGGGAACAGTGTGCATCATTGCAAATATTCCACCCATGGATTGTTGGTGTATGAACGCTTACTGTAAAGTTAAGAAACGATGTGTAGTTACAGTCCCCTGCTGTGACCATAAAAGAATGTTCCAGTTAGCTTCATACAGATATTGAACTGAAAGAGAAAAAGGAGCACTTTTCATTGATTGGCAGTTGGAATTGGTCGTTTCTCTGACTTTAGGTATCAGAGAACAGAAATTGGGGAAGAAAAAGTGTGAATCTGCGCATCTCTATTAACAATCATAAACTTCTTCACCTCAATTATTTCATCCCCTCTAGTGGCCTAAAATGTGTGGAACACTTATTTTGGGACAAGGAAAAATGCCTCCCAAAACTTGAATATTTTACCAATGTAAAAGTTACATATTCAACAAAAGACTGAAATTTCCTGGCATTTCTAAGCTAATGTCTTATCAATGCATCAGTGACAAAATAATCTATGAGTTTATAATAAAAAGTTGCACAAAAATTAACCACTGCTACATGCTTTTGTTGATAATGTTGTGTTGTGAGTTTATAAAACCTGTCAGCTATTGTCTCTATGACTGGTGGGGCTTCTAACATGGCTACTAGAGAACACATTACATTACCTGGAACCCCTCTGTAAACACACGTATAAACACATACACACACACACACACACACACACACATATAGTCTATTTGTACACCCACACGGGCCATGTGAAGGTCACCTGGATGGTTCACAAAGTGAGAGGCTCAGAGCTGCAAAGGACCTTCTAGGTTACTTTATTATTAGCATCCAAGCTAATCACTCGGGAACAGAAAACGTGGAGGTGTCTATACCAGCAGCCAAGCCAAGCTATTTGCCCCGGTTGATTTTGCCATTACGGCATGGCCTGTATCTGACCCATCCACTGAACGCTGGTGCAAGAAAAGGCTTCCATTTATATCCAGCAGCTCCACATGATGGCTGGGAAACACAGCAAGGATGGGAATCTGATACAGGAGTGACATGCTTCTCTTGGCAGGCCAACAAAACCGATAGCTGAGGGAGGGCAGCACGATAGGAAGCCAGAGTCAGGAACCCCTGTCAGTCTGACAGAACTACATCCCCCACCACATACACATGCATACAAAGAACTATGACACCACCATACTCCTTGTATTCCCTCTGAACCCTTGCCCACTCATGCGAGGAACTTTTCACTGACCAGTATACTGCCTCACACTCCGTTCACCTTTATGTGATATTCATTGCCAGGCCTCACCTGTTATGTGGGTATCACAGTGGACGTGACGAACTGTTGTGCCAGTGGAAATAGTGTTCTTGTAATAGTGAAATAGTGTTTTTGACCCATGCTGTATGATGTATGAGGAACAGTGACCTTCCTGACGAGCTGTCACGAGCTTGACTGCAGCAGATTTGTTTGCAGATGTTTCCGCGCTGGCAGGATCCAAGAGGGAAGACAGCTGACCCAGGTCCTCCTCTTTACTGTGTAGTTCAGCAGCAGTTAGCAGTTTGAGTTGATTCATGATATAAAAACATGATGACAGCATCCCCAATATGTCCTGACTGATCAAAAGCTCTGCAAGCTTAGACCGATATTTCAGGGTGCCAGGATCATTAACAATCACATCATCCAGCTCTGAATATATATATATATATATATATATATATATATATATATATATATATATATATATATATATATCACAAATATAAATGCAGTTTGCGTGATTATGGACTTGCAGTAGCTTTACATGCTCTACCATCTAATGGCCTAAACAGTGCACAGTGTTAACTTAGGAGAAGACTCGGGAACCTGAAAAACTAGTACCTCCAAATTAATTACTGTGATTCATTTAGACATACAGGCTTGTTACATACCAAGTTAAGTAATCTTACCAGCATTACTATTGTTTGTTTCGTTTTGTTAGAGGAAATTTATCAAATTTTAGCAGTTCAGCTACAAAAAAAAGTCTTGTTTCTAGTTTGATTACAGTGCACAAAGTTTCTAGTTTCTACAACAGGTTTCAAAAGTCCAAGGAGTGAAACAGGCTTTCACCCTAAACCCCACATGTAACAATATTCTCTTTAAATCGATTTGACTTGACTTGAGGGTCAACATCTCCAAAAGGTTATAAAGTGCATTCTGTAAATCACTAAATAAAGAGAGAAGTTGGCTAGATGAACTGTTCGACTTTGTTTATGTGCAGACCTGACTCCAGATTGAACTGTCAATCATCAGACCTGCAGAGAGGCTTTATAATCAGTGTTTCTCCTGCTCTGTTTGCTTACTGAAATGTTGCTGCCCTCTAATCACTGTGAAATGTTATATTTAGCTCTGTATCTGTCTGTTTTTTGTTTGCTGGCCTGACTCCACCTGTGTACACTTGCTCTCAGATATCATAGCTTAATAGAGGTTGTATGTGATGCTGTATTGTCATAATTCTTTTTAACCAGGGGCAGATCTACATGTTGGGCAGAGATTTAACCAAGAGATCCTTTCTCATCTTGACTACTGTAGGTAAGTGCGGCTGGATTGGCTTTTTATAGAAACTGAGAAGGAATTGCAGAAGAGACTTCATCACCAACTTTAGCAAAAAAATTTGCAGACTTGGCAGGAGGAAGAGATGGAAAGGGAGAGCAGAGTGAGAGGCAGGAGAGACTGGAAAGAGAGGAAGTGAGAGAAAGAAGAGGGAGATGGAGAAGAATAGAATGTGAAGGATGAAGAACTGAGTGAGAAAGATGAAACAGAAGAAGAAGAAATTTTTGACTTACTTTTTGGATAAAATATATTTCATGGCTAAATGAAAAGAACAAAATAATTTATTGATGTAGCATATGTTAGCATTTGATCCTGTACTTGCATAATGTTGAATGTTACATTTTAATAGAAGACCATTTTGTCCTCTTGGCTTTTATTTTGAAGTTTTTACACCTCACTTCCGCTTCCTGTCTGTCCACCGCGCTACTGTCTGTACAAAATGAGGAATGAAAAAAGGAATTTGCAAAAACCAAAATTGCACTTGAATTTGGTTTTCTCGTTTTTCGTTTGGAAACAAAAAAGGAATCACATGATTTTGTTTTTCATTTTTGGTTTCTAATGAAAAAAATTAGGAAACCATGTGACTTCCGTTTTTGGTTTCAAACGCAAAAATGAATTGGCTGACTGCACGCAGACCTGTTCATTCTTCAATCCAAAAAGGAATAATGATAAAAGGAACTGGCAAAAAACAAAAATGCACCGTTTCTGATTGGTTTTTCATTATTTGATTCTGACACCAAAAACACTTTCCCATTTTTGGTTTTGAAACAAATAACAAATTTACATTTTTTTCGTTTTTGAATTACAAATGAATTATAGATTATCCGAAGATACCTGGACCTGCATGCAAATGTTTGCATGCTGCTACTCTTTGCTAAGGAGAAAGTAGGAGCTTAGTGAATCTGCGTATTTTGCCAACCAGGATGTCAGAATTTAGAGTCATATACACCAGCACACCCAAATTTTTCACAGTTCATTTTAATTTTCACACTCATATGCAGTGAAATGCTGCATTGTAGGCTGTCATAACAGAGAACAGCTTTGCAACACTAGCAGACTGAGGTAGATACAAAACAATACAGTAATGAAAGGACCTGTGTTTGATCGACTTTATTTTAGTCTGTACCTATCCATTAAAATACACCCAAATCAGCCCAGACAGTGATCCTTAGGATCAGCTCGGGACATCTCTTATCTATAAAATGTATGTACGTATGTCCCTTTTCTTAAACTAGTTTCCTCTTTTTCCATGTAATCTTTTCATTTGTGCATTTTCATTCAAGCTTTTCCATTTTGTTTAATGTAAATTTTTGCTTTAATTATAAATGAAATTACAAAAATATCCCCATATTTCCCATTTCCTTTCTCAGTTTAACTTTTTCCATCTTTCAGCTTCACCTTCCATTTTTAAATTGCGATTTCAAGGTCACATTCACTTGTGTGTGTAATTTCTTTTTTACTTTTAAAAAAATCCTACTGTAATTAGGCCTTGTAACATTCCAAGCAAAAGTATTGTCTATTTTCTTTGATCATTTCTATATTGCCTGTCTATTTTAATGACCTTTTGTGTGTATATCAACACAAGTCTCCAGATACAAAGGCACATTACCCATCTCTCAGCTACAAGTTTATTGATCATGTAGGCAGTGGCTGAACTGTCCATGGCCTGAGGTTAGTTCAGGGATGTCCTGTCTCATAAATCAAACATGCTTCATTTCCTTCTTATTAGGGGCAATTACTGGCCCAGGCTCAGAGAGGCCATACTTGTTGCCAGGGACAGCGGGAGGATAGATGTGCATCTCATGTTGATCCAGAGGGACTAATGCCTCTCATTAACATTGAGACCTGTTTGTTCCACAGGAGAGCACTGCCAAAGTACACAGTGATGTAGCAACAGGTGGAACAGAGAGCTGTACTAAAATGGAAAAGGAGAATCAGATTCAATAATGGGAATCAAGAGCATGGAATGAAGCCCCATTGTTTCAGGAACCTCTTTAAAAGCAGTAATTTTAGAATGAACCTGGATAATTTAGCTTAGGAAGATGTTTAATTGTTTCCAAAAGGTAGCCTCTGTCATAACACCATATTGTCCTGAATGTAAGACAACCCCGATTGTTAGACAAACCCTTCTTCCAACACATATTTTTAGAAACACACTTTAAATAAGAAACATTTTAAATAAAACAGCAGCTGCCATGTGTAACATATTTGCATGTATTGTTATGTAAAAATACAGTAAACAATTAAAATCAAGCAACAAATATTTCAAACTCTAGTCAAGTGAACTTTCTACAGTAGTTCTTTCCACACTCAGTATTTTGAGCACCCTATCATGACTTACTGTGACAGTAATTCTTAAGTAATTCTTGGGTGTTTGTCTGATGATTTGTTTTTGAAGTGAAGACAATGTGAGACATTTTCCACTTCACTCAGCCATCAAACACTGCTGTACGTTAAACTGGTCTAACTAAACAATTTTAGGGCTGTTGAAATCTAATGGACACACTACAAACAGACTTGAGGACACTCAGGTTCATGCTGTTGAACTGTTACTCATTCAATGGTGTTGTAAAAACACAAAAAGTCTTCAAATACAATATGACCCCTATTTTATCAAATGTAATGTAATAAAATATAATGATATATATATATATATACACACACACACACACACACACACACACACACACATATATATATATATATATACATATATATATACATATATAAAATAGAAGTATGAAGTGGTAAATTTAAAGGTGCGTATCTTCCTTGATGACCTGTCAGGGATAATTGTCAGATGAATAGTCACAAACAACCATTAAGCATACCAACTACCACGACCATACCAACATAACAACAAAAATGTCTACGGCTAGCAGCTCTGTGACGCTGTGCTAAAGGACAGTAGGGCTTCCAGCTAAGTATCAATGTCAGCATGCTATCATGCTTATGTAAAAGTGCTGATGTTTAGCAAGTATGCTTACATGTTTATTGTTTACTAGGATCCTCATCTGCCGTGGCAACAACGAATGAACTACAAACTATTATTTGGTGTCCATTAAAATAAAATACATATAATCAATGTTTGCACTGACACTATATACAGTAAACACTATAGTTACATTACCATTGCATCCAACAACATTAAGATACAACAATTTAAACAATAACAATATCAGTTCATCTGGTCTGACAACGTCTGGTAATACCATCACTGCTTGGTGTAAAATCACCATCCAGACTCCTCTTGTTTGTGGTGGTGGAATGAGCTACCCAGCTCCACACAGTCTGCTGACTCCCTTGGTGCATTCAAGACGCACCTGAAAACTCAGCTCTACTACACCCACCAACTGTCTCGCCACGCAGAAGGAAGTGTGCATCTACTCATGGCTGGTGGGTGGAGATCAGTAGAAAGAAAATAGTTCCTACATGAAACTGCTCACAACAAGGTCTGTGGATTATCTTGAGTAAATGAGTCAAGATTTCTGGATATCTCCAATATCTCCAAAACTTGGCAACTCACACCAAAATGATCTAGATGGATATATAACACTACAGGTAATGCTGACCATACACCAAATGACTTTTCAAATGATTTCACTGTCGCAGACAAATTTTCAATGTCAGAATAAAATCATGGGAGTTTTGCTATAGTTGCAGCACGCTCCCGTCATCTTGTTGATTTGGTATGATGTGGTCAAAAAAACGTCCGAGCTGTCTCAAGTCAGTCTTTTTCTCATCTTGACATTCCAATGAAATCAAACATGTTTAATATTATCGTAAGTCTTTACTCTTGGCTCATGAACATTGTAAACAACCAATAGGTGCGCTCTCCCCAGCACCAAACAGGAAGCAGAAAACCAGGTAGTTACGGCTGAAAAAAATCCTCAAATACCGTCACACACACATATGATAGATGGTAATTTAACAGTTATGAGTTGGTGTTTAATTCGGCATGTCAACTCATCTGATCTACCAATCAAAAACAGTTCACCTCCAATTCCCACGGTCTTCTTCCACTAAAATAGCGCAGCTAACCAACAGAGGTTGGGAATGAGCAGAGGCAACAAAATGTAAAGTTTGTACAGAAATACAGTTTATCTTTATGGATTATATTGATGCCAAATTGACAAGAAGATTGTCGACATATGATGCCTTTAATCTTGTGTTTCTAGAGTTATGTGATTTTGTGGACACATAAGGAATTGTAAATGTCATGTTTCTTAAAGGGAGTTTGGCATAATGTTTTCCCTGGAGTGTGCAGGGAGCTTCAGTTTAATTCAAACTGCTAATATGTGTATTTTTTAACATTTTGTCACCACTACAGAATCACTGGGTAACTGCTAAAGTATGATAACGTTGGCTGACGTTGACTGCTGTTAGTTATTGGTTTGATTAATGGTTTACAGCCTAATAATGTGTGCTTGTATTGATTATTAATGGTGGCTGATCAGGCTAATTATCGGCTAATTTTACTCAGTTTCTAATGGCAGTATGCAGTAAATGGTTGTCCTTTGTGTGTGTGTTTTTAAACTACTTTCCTAATTAAACATGATGTGCTTGATGGTGTTATTAATGACTCCCGATGAAACTTGAAAGTGTAACATTCTCATTGCCCTTTAGCTTCCCATTTTTATTAATTCAAAAAAACTAATATTTCTCTATATAATATAACCTCTTTCTGTCAGCTGCTGTGTGTCTGCAGTTTATTTACTGGTTTTCCACAGATGATTTCAGATCAGTTGGAGGAGTTAAAATTGTGACTTTCTGCCTTTGTATAATTATCCAGGCTGCTGCTGTTTCTACTGTATTTCATGCAGTTTGTGAGGTTTCCAAACAGAAATCCTCCAACATCCAGCAGCTGAAAGTGCTGTGTCCAGTTAATGGTTGAGAGTGGTTTCTGTGGGCAGCTGTATAAACTGTGTAGCTGTTTTAATGTTGTGAAAATACCTCGTTTTCCCATGCATCCTGGAAAACCAGGAGGTTTTTTCCAAGTACAGGGTGACACTTTTTGAAATGTGAGAAACATTAACCCCCCCCAAAATTTTATTTGTAAAAAAAAAAAAAAAAAAAAAAAGTTGTTAAATGTAGTGTCTGTTGTTTCTCTTCACAGTTGTTGTTCTTCACTTATAACTGAATTAATTAATTAACGTTTTATTTTTGGCTGTTTTTTCAAAATAAACCACTGCACACACAAGGGCAGTTGTGGAACAAAGTAGTGCACTGACTGACTGATCAACATTGCCATCCTAAGAGCCACACGACTATTGTGGTTAAAAAGTGGATAAACACTGTGCTGCACCTACATGTGCAGTCACATATAAATGTGAGCTAAGAAGCTTCACTCATCTCGTCATGTCTGCCCCATGACAGTGTAAAATGTGAGCTGTATTGTAAAGTCTTTGTTTTCATAACTTTAGTTTTACAGAGCCATCAATCTCATACAGATTCTCTCAACACAGTGTCCCCACTTTATTGTGCGAGCTTGTCCTCACATTACAGAAGACACAGAGGTTCATTTGCACAACCAGTCTGCAGTGGTTTGTAGCCAGGAGGATCCTGCATTGCTACATCATCATCAGGGGGAGTTGGGAGAACCGCTGACATGGTTTGGTAACCAGACCTGGCATCCAGCAGTCACAGTGGGTGGTACAGCCATCAGCACTTTTAACCCATATTTCACCAATGTTATGTAATACAGCAAGGAGTGAGAAAGCCAAGCTAAATTTTGACTGTCTGTGGCTGTCTGTGATTATCTGTGTGGTCCACATGGCCTCTAACCAGAGAGTGTGACAGGATGGGGATGTCTCGGTAAACAGGGATCAGTCTCATGGTGAAGGATCAAAGGCAATAGGCTATGGGTTTAGCCACAGCCTGGAAAATGTAGCAGGATGTAGGCATGAACCAAATGGTTTGAGAACTC
This sequence comes from Thunnus maccoyii, assembly GCF_910596095.1. NCBI lineage: Eukaryota > Metazoa > Chordata > Actinopteri > Scombriformes > Scombridae > Thunnus > Thunnus maccoyii. Next base: position 33,712,769 of record NC_056542.1, read on the forward strand.
ATTCATCAAGAAAAACACAGTCATGTTGGTGACTTGGTGTATTTTGACCAATGTTTGACAAGGACATTAAAGTAATGATGATGCTGGATTTATGCCTGGCACAAAGGATCATTGCAGCTGTAACGGCAGTTTTGATTTATAGTTTAGCATTACATTTCACTTATTGGTATCACCATACCAACATTGTCCAGATCAAATGTGTTGTACATTATTGGATAGAATTGTGCTTTAATTATATTCCCCACAGTAACTGCTTACAGTCTTAATTTACTTTGTGATAGAGAGCATGCTGGGAAGGTTTGCCTTGTCTCATTAGGAGACCTTGCAGTGAGCAGAGAGTTTGCAGTATAAATGTCTTTGTTGGGTTTGTGTTCGTGAAAATGAGAAGATATCATCTTTTTTTTTTTCCATTGGCTTCATGGTGTCTTCATTCTCAACAAATTCCACTTGCATCAGAAACTTTTAGGAGAAAATGCAAGCAGTCCAAGCTGATCAAAGCTCTTGTTGTCTCCACGTGGTATCTCTGTAGGTGCCGTACACCTGGCATTAAAGTCGACATAAAGATGTTTTTACTGTTCCTGTTCTGTGTAGAATGATGTTTGTTTTCGCTCCCTCAATGAAGGAGGAAAGTTCCTCTGTGCTCACTTGAAATCTAAGTGTATCTATGAAGCATGATTTGTGATGTAACTTACACAAGCCTGCACATACACTGAGAACGGACTCAGCTCCCGGCTGAGCACTGCGGTGAGAGGGTCTCCTTCTGGCAACTACGTATTGCTGGGAGGAATTCGCTGATTGTTATGTGTATGCACTAAATAGCAGAGTATCTAGCCTTCTTGGAGTCTCTGGGTGGGGCGCAGCTTGTTGACTCCATGGTTCTATTTCCCAATTCACTGATTTTCACATTAAATGATTGGTAATACAATTATCCTCTTTCATATGGGACACATCTGATTTTTGAGGAAACTGAGGTCTGTGGTTGTGATTATTGATTCTGATTTTTTGCGTATGATGGACCTTCAAAGATTATACACAAATACTCTCCATAAAGCGGGATTGGAGGCCTTACAATATTATTTTTGTTCAAGGGAACAGCAGTTACCATCTGTGGAGTTACTTCTAAAAATGTCTGAAATACTTTTTACAGAACGTTATTTCAGGTTTGAGAAAAACATTTTTTCTACAGAGACAGGGTGTCTCAATGGGCAGTCCTTTCAGTCCTAACTATGCCAACTTGTTTATGGGAAAGCTTGAAGTGGATCATGTTTATAATAACAATCCTTATTCTTCTCGTGTGAAGTGTTGGTATAGATATATTGATGACTTGTTTTTTGTTTTCACTGGTACACCACAGGAAGTAGAAGCATTTAAGGGATATCTTAACTCTGGATTGCCCACTATTACTATTACTATTACTATATCACTATATTACTATTACTATTACTTCTGCACTAGAGGCAAGTAGAGAATCAGTATCTTTTTTGGATGTGAAAGTAAAAAAATCTGAGTTTTTATAGACTACACTCCCTTACAAAAAGACAGATAGAAATAACTACTTACATTACTCAAGTTATCATCCACACAGCCTGAAAAGGAGCTTGCCCTATAGTCAACTGTTAAGAATAAGAGGAACTTGTAGCTCTGAGGAAGAGTATGAGACACAGGCGACCCGTGTGCCCGGTTCCGAGGAAAGAATTATGACCAAAAAATCTTAGATATATGTTTGTCTATGGTTTGTGAAAACAATAGAGACAGCCTTCTAGTACCTAATCCTCCTCCTCTTAAACAACAGTCTCAGACCTTGTCTTGTCTTCTTTCTCACCTATTTCTCAGTCTGTCAAAAATATTATCAGAAAAAGTTGGCATATTCTGTGACCTCATTGTTGGCTGAGAGTTTGTTAACCCTCCAATATTCGCTACCAAACGATCAAATAATTTGAGGGACAAACTTGTGAAGACAGAGCTCTTTGTTAGGCATACACATTTTTTAAGTTCTCTCTCCCCGGGAATTTTTCCTTGTTCAAACTGTGTGAATTATAATGCTATGATTAAGGGGGACTAGGTTTTACATCCCCACACAAGTAGAAAAATTAAAGTCAGGGGTAGAATCACATTTATATAATAATTTTACCATAATTTACCCATTAAAATGTCCTTGTGTGTTTTGCTATGAAGGCAATACAAAAAGAGAATTTAGAATTAGGATTTTATAAGTGTAGTATCAAAAATAGGGATGAGAGGTCTGCTGTAGCCAGAGCCTTTAATTCTGCAGGCCATGGAGTTTGGAGTCTATGCTTCATGGGTATCATGACTGTTAGGTCACTGTGGAGGGGAGGTGATAGAGAGAGGAAGTGGCTTAAACAAAGTATTGCTGTTGTCATGTTTTTTATGATTATATGTATAATTGATGTATATGCATTTGTATGTTCTATGGAGGTTTTCCACATGATTGGTCTTCATATTTGCATACATACATTTTTTTATTGTAAGTGTGTAAATCTAGCAGTCACTTATCTGACTGTTACAATCACAATATATGATATATTTAGTAAATCTATCAGTCACTTAATTTGCTGTTACAATCACACGTGTAATATATTGAGTAGATCCATCAGTCACTCATCTGGCTCTTGTAATAACAGAATGCGTTATATTTTCTCTTATTAATTTTTTCTAATAGGAAAATTACTATTTTTCTTACTAATATTTTTCTAACTAATATTTGTCTCTTGGAGATGGTTGTTTGTATTTGTGTACATTCACTTGTAGGCTATTTTTTATGGAGATTTTGCACATGATGAGGTTACTTATATAGACCCACATACATGCTAATTTTATTGTTAGTGTGTAAATCAGTCGGTCACTATGTGGTTGTTGCAATCACATAATGTGATATATCTCCTCAGATGGCTTAAATTGTCTTAATTATTATTTTTCTTACTAGTACTTTTTTTTTGACGATCGCTGTTTGGATGATTTTGTTGGGCCTCATACGGCATATGCATGAGACAAAAGCAGGCCTGCATGCAGTCACAAAGCCTAATAACAAAGAAAGACGCCAACTCCACAGCCCCACCGAGGAGCCGCTGCTGTGAACCCATTGACAGGAACCGCCCAAGGAACCTTGCCAGATCGGAAAGACGGACTAAAATGCTCCCTTAAGTGACACAAGTAAGAGGCTTAAGTCTGGGCGGAGATAGGTTACTAAAATGTGAGTTATTTTCAGCTTTATTGCTGTTGTTGTGAAGCTAACGGACCATGAGTCCAGTTGTTTCTGCTGAGAATACTGTGAAAGTATTATTGCTGTTTGCTGCTTGTCTTGGTTGTGTTTATCACACTAAACTGATTTGTGTGTGTCCAACTGCTTGGACTGCTTTGTGTTAGCTTGCCATCATGTGTTAGACTGTGGGTTGCATTTTATTCGTTGAAGTCAGACCGCAGCCAGCGAATAAGAGCATTCCCATGCTACGTCTCTACCTCACCTGCATGTACACACCTGTACATTTTGATGCTCACACACTCTATTCTATAGTCAGACACGTGCTGCTAGGCAACGCAGACGCTCAGCTTTGTCCGACGCCATTTTGGTGATCAGAGGCATGTGTTTAATCATAGCCTCTGTTCAAATCTTGCTGTCAATCCTGTTGACCAGAACTCTCACGTGACATAATCCCACATGGGGTACTTTCCTTAGTGTAGCTGTATGATAGATGTTTTTTAATTGAAGCATTATTGATTTATAATTGATATGATATTGATGCTAATGTTTATAAACTGCATATAGAGAGAAGTTTCCTGTGATTGTTTGTATACATACTGTGATAACAGCTTTGTGACGGGGTCAGTGCTTGAATTCAAACCTTCACTGTTCATCCTGTAATGTTAATATCTCTCAGATGTTGACATTCTTAGATGAACACCCCTTCCTGAGACAATATCCACTGTTTGGTTGTTGGTCCCTGACCTCAGGGTGGTGCCCTGTTATTATTAATTCATATTAATAATTTTACTGACTTTTAATAATTAATAATTATCTTTGATAATTATTACTTATTCCCAATAATTAAACCTGCTCCTAGCTGAGTCCCAACAATTTGTATCAGCTGGTTGTAATTATCAGCAGGTTCCTAGCTGCTGTTTAATAGGGATTGCACCCTCAATTGTTTCAGTAATGCTGAATAAAGCCTACGTCGAAATGCATTGGTTTTTTTGTTGGGTTTTTTTTGCTGCTGTGCATCATTAAAAAAGTTATATACACTTATTTGTAAGTGCTCACGACTTCATTTGTTATTTTTGTGATTTTAGGGTCAGCATTACTCTCTAAAGACTCAGCAACAATGCAACAATGGAGAAACCTGGAGGGGGTTGACTGGGAGGAATTGCCTGCCTGATCTGAACCCAAGTGGTACTTTGTTATTGGACTCCTATGCTAATCATGGATTGGTCATAATAAGCACCATGTTTGAGCCTAAGCTAGTTCACAAGTGTACCTGGTACCAGAACACCTTAAGCTGAAGATTGATGATTGGATTTGTAGTTGTATCATCAGATCTGCAGCCGCATGTCTTGGATACTTGGGTGAAGAGAGAAGCAGAGCTCTTAGCTGTTAACCACCTAGTGGTGAGTTGGTTTAGGTGGAAGAGGAGTCTGCCAGACAGACCTGGTAAACCCAAACGTGTAGTTAGGGTGAACTGGAAATGTCTGGCATAGGCCCTTGTCTGTGAGGTCTTCAATTCAATATGGAATCTGAGTGGACCATGATTCAAGATTCAATATTCAAGATTTAGTTTGTCATTTTCTTGTGTATTTGCATACACAAAAAAACAAAGTGCTGTTCCTCTTAGCCCACAGCAGTGCAACAACAATAGAAAGGATAAAGATATACTGTATATCTAAAAATTCCCTTTAAAGAATGATAAAAACATAGAAATTCCAAGAGAAAACAAAAACAAAAAAGAACAAGCAGTTAGCAGCACAGTGTATTTATTTATAAAGTGCATTTAGGGAGAAAGGTACATGTCTCAGTTCGATGTAGACAGCTCTTGCATGTCAACGAGTGACTGATGGGGGAGTTATATCATACATTTTGCTGTCCAGAGAACATTAGGCAGCATGATTGTTGGAACTGCTGGTTGTATGGGTTAACAATTAACCTAGCTTGCACTCTTCTGCGCTTGCCCCGCTTTCGATGTTTCCTCTCATAGCAGTATGAGAGGAAACATCACAGACCAAATGTGCTCAGCTGATTTAGCTCCAAGCCAGTATTTCTCATAACAAGTGCATAGTTGGAACTAGGAGAGGCCGCCACAAACATCAGTCGTGCCGCCATCATACTTGTTCATGGAGAGAGAGAGAGAATACCCCCAACAAGGGCCCTTTAATTTCTCTTCTTGTCTTCACAAAATAACTCTTCTGTTAGCTTCGTCAGTGCAGTTTCTCCTTTGGAACGTTGGCAACAGTGGCATATTATGGGCTTCAATTGTCCAGGCAGCTGCTAGGGGTTGTGGCCAGAAGGTCGTGAGTGCCTGCTGTGGAAGCAGCTGAAGAACCTGCTCGTGGACACTGGTGATGAAGGACGCCACCAAGATTAAAGAGGATGCTTTTTGGGCTTGGTCTCCTGAAGCAGCAGACAGGTACCAGAGGTTCAGAAGGGCAGCAGCTTCAGTGGTTGCTGAGGCAAAAACCAGGTGTGAGAGGAGTTCAGAGAGGTCATGGAGAAAGACTTGCAGTTGCCATAAAAGTAGTTCTGGTAAACTGTCAAAGGATTCAGGAAGGGGAAGCAGGGCTTAGCTCACGCTGTTTTCAGCAGGGGAGAAAAACTGGTAGAAGGAAAACTTTTAGGATTTCCTAAACCCAACTGACATCCAGTATAGGCAGAGTTTGACGAAGTGATTCTGCTGGCTTCTTCAGAAGAACATACAGTTGGGATAAAAATCAGCAAATCCAGGTCTGAGGCCATGATTGTCTGCCAGAAAATGGTGGACTGCTCCCTCTGGGTTGGGAGTGAGTTGCTGTCCTAAGTGGAGGAGTTCAAATATCCCTGGGTCTTGTTCACAAGTGAGGGTAAGATGCAGTGTGAGATTGACAGGCAGGTCTGCAGCATCAGTGGTAATACGGGTGTTGTACTGGATTGATCATTGGGTTTCAATTTACCAGTTGGTCTACTTTCCAGTTCATACCTATGGTCATAAGCTTCGGGTTGTGAAGGAAAGAATGACATTGCAGATACAAGCAGCTGAAATGAGTGTCCTCCTTAGGGTGTCTGGGCTCAGCCTTAGAGATAGGGTGAGAAGGGAGCTTATAGTAAAGCCACTACTCCTTTGCGTCAAAAGCTAAGGTGGTTTGGGTATCTGGTTAGGATGCTCCTGGACACTTCCCTTTAGAGGTGTTCTGGGGCATGTCCAACTGGTAGGAGACTAGTTGAGCCTGATGTCACACTTAGGTTTTGACGAAAGTGTGTCATCAGGCAGACCCAGAACACGCTGGAGGGATTACATAAGTCATCTAGCCTGGGAACGCTTTGGGATCCCCCTGGAGGAGCTTGAGGAAGAGAGATGGATGTCTGGGTTGCCTTACTCAGTCTGCTGCCACTGCGACCCAGTCCCAGATAAGTGGCAGAAATTGGATGGTTGGATGTCCTCTGTATGTATAGGCACAGATTCATGGGTGACTGGGCACACACAGGGAATTGTTAGCACCCACAGGGAAATTATACTGTGAGATGACCATATCAGGAAACTAGGACATAGATGCGAAGCAGAGTTTTATCTGTGAGCTCAACTTGCATTCATTCCTATATTAAACTTTATCGGAGTCCTGACAGTCCACTTTCAGTGGTCAGTGTTCTATAGTTGTATAGATCTGGTGGGCCACCAGGCAAAGGAGAACCCCTGCCAAAGCAAAAAAAAAGTTTTTTTTAATGCTAGTAATAACACCAAATTAGGACGCAATGACATCACCTAGAAAAGAGCAACAGGGAGAGAAATTCGGGACTTTTACCCTTGAGACACTGTAGGCTTCAAGTTTCCACAATACATTCATTCGGAATCAATAGCATTTGGGAGCCTCTGTGCAGCACTATTCCAAAACGTGAGTCAACCTCTGTGTCATTGCCTGGGAAACTCTTAGTAGCGTAGCTCCTTTTAAGGAATAGGGCAGTGTTTAATGTGTGTGTGTGGCTTGTGAGTGGTTGAGTGAGAGCGAGCAGCAGAAAAGTGACGGTGAATGCTCGCGGAGCAGAGGAAAAGGTTAGCAGTAAGTTGTCAATCTGGCAGTAAATGTACAGTACAGACTACAGTGTGTAAATGCTGCAACTTGTCAAGACCAAGAAAAGTCACATCTGTTGTTCAGCTCCAAAGTTAGCAACAATAGATGAATAGAATGCTAAACAGAGAAATAAAGAACAGAGAAATGTGTGGCTGCTGAGTCTCCTGAGTTTTATACTGCAAATGTTTCCTGGACTATCTGGAAAACACTAAGCAAGTTGTGGATTTTGCAGCTATTACAAAAGATGATCTCAACAGGATTCTCCATGAATTTTATGGTTCAATTAGAAATAATCAGGGTCAGTACTACTCCATTAGTAGCTATGTCGGGTTGAGAGCTGGCATTAACTGCTTTATTATTAACGACATTCTCTTAGTCAGGCATGGTGTATCATGCAAGACAGTGAGTTCACTATGTCAAATAATGTCTTTAGTGGACGCATAAAGTTTCTCAGGAGAGCAGGCCATGACAACACTGAACGTCATCCCGCAATCTCTGAAGAGAACCTGACAATACTGAGGAACTCAGAGGCAATGAACCCAAACACACCATGGGGCCTGGTGAATAAAGTGTGGTTCAACATCCGGCTACATTTCGGGAGGAGAGGAAAAGAGGGTCTGAGGAAACTTACACCACAATCTTTCATAATAAAATGAGATTCAACAGGTGAGTTAATCAAAGCGCAACATCAAAGAGGCTAAAAGACTTGTGAAGTCTGGCATAATAGCATAATAATAACAAAATAATAATAACGGTGTTCTGAAGAAACATGGTCAAACTTGCCTGATTCCTGTTTTATTTCTACCTCAAGGTACCAAATATGTGACACTCACTTTCAACGAGGAAACAAAAAACCACAAAAACCATCATGAAAGGGATCGCCAGAGCAGAAGAGGGGCTATGTTTGAAGACCCCGGAAATTAACTTTGCCCAGTTTCATCATTTGAAAAGTACTTATCTAAAATTCCTCAAGAGGCTAAAGCTTTTTACCTCCATCCAAAAAGAGGAGAAAAATTAGGGGAAGTGTGGTAGTCTTTGGAGCCAAAGGGTTTAAATTACCCGGGTTCTATGCTCACACGTATCTGTAAAGAGGCAGGCACATCAGTGATTTACACAAATCACAGTATCAGGAGCACTACCATCCAGAAACTGGCCGAGGGCAGACTGGAAGTGAGGGAAATCATGTCCATAAGTCAGAGAGCTCCCTATACAGCTACTGGGCACCTTCTCTGGATAACAGAACATGGTGGAGCAACATGCTGTGTGCCAGTCATGGAAACATCAGGCCCTCGGAGGACAGAGCCTCAAACAGCTCTATGGCATCACCTGCTAAACTGCAGAGATCCAGCATGGACTTTATTGACAGCTGTTTCAGCAACTGTACTTTTAATGCCAATATGCAATTCAATATCTAAAAATAGCCCCAAATGTATCAGCACCCATTGTACCTCTGAAAGTTATTATTATGTGTGTTTGTGTTTGTTTGTGTGTGTATTAGATTTCCAACACAGCTTAATTAAGAAATGTATAAAATAAGCTAAATGGTATATGGAAAAACTCTTGCCACAATTCTGAAAATATATAATATGTAAATGAATATTTAAGAGCACACTGGAAGTAAACATTTAGTAAACTATCTAAAACAATTTTTTTGTTCTTTATTTCAAAGGTAGTTAATAACTTGAAAAGCCATCAGCTGTGCCAGTGAGTCGGTGACATGGCGCTACAGGTTTAATGTATATGAAGTTTGCGGATGTAGTAACTAAATCTGTCCATGGAAAAAAAAAATTTTTTTTATCTTAGCTGCAACAAGATTGAGCTAGCAAAACAGTTTTGTGTTTATATGTGTGGTATTTATTCAGTTTGGAAAAATCCCACGATCTCTAGAAAGCATTAGCTCAAGTTGGCTGGCTGACTCAACAGGGACTAAACATTGTGTCTGTTGCTATGTCGTTACTAAGGGCTTGCCTACTTGTTGGATTAGTAAACTAGGTTCCATTACATGGGAGTCTACTGGCGTAACTGATTGTTTTCCAGGTATTAGTCATATCCCATGTATTTCTATGGAAACGGGGATAACACAAGCAAAAAAAAAATATTTTTAGAGTGAACTGCCCCACAATATGAATACATTTTGTTTATATACAGTACTGTGCAAAAGTTTTAGGCACCCTAGATGTTTAGATTCTTATCCATTATGCAGTACCATCAGGGAGGTGTCTGATCAGTCCCAAATTTATTCATGACATGACAATGACCCCAAGCATACAGCTAGAGTCATAAACAACTATTTTCAGCAATAAAAAGAATGATGAGTCCTGCAACAGATGGTATGGTATGGCCCCCACAGAGCCCTGATCTCAACATCATGGGGATCATGGGAGTCAATGTGGGATTCCATGAAGAAGCACCTGAGATGGCCTAAATAATAAATCCATGGAAGAACATTCTTTCTCCAGGATGGTTACAACAACCTACCTGCAAGTTACCATGAAAAATGTGTTAAAGTAAACCGAGGAGAACTGCTGCTGTTTTAAAGGCAAAGCTGCTCACAGCAAATATTGATTTCATTTAGGTTTCTGCTGTTTACTCAACTTTGTAAGAGGTTAACTGATAAATTAAAACAATTTATAGCAATATTTTTGTAAGCATTCTCACTTCACTTTTAGTGCCTAAAACTTTTGCACAATACTGTATTTTTATTTTGTTAGTAAATGTTGTAAAATCGCAATATTATACTCGAGGTTGTGCTTTACCTTAATTGTTGGCACTTTAGTGATGCGGTCAGGAACGAGGCGCTTGTTGTCGTGCCAACAATGACGGTAAAGCACACCCTCTTGTGTAATATTGCTTAATTACGCATGTCCCTGAGCCTCTCTAATGGTTTCCCATGATGATATGTACAATGTCCAATAGTGTTTTGTCTGTATGCATCTGTTGTGCCAAGGAGGTTTGATTCAGACAGTTTCAAAGATTCAAAGGCAATTTCAGTGTTTCAGTTTCAGTGTTTTCAGTTTAGAGCTGCACTGTTTCTGAAGTGTGGCATCGTCATGATGTCTCTGTGCTGTCAGTGTTCATTCTGATTACTAAAGTGCTCGGTCATTTTCATAGATTAGTGTAAATATTTTCAGCTATACAGTATCTAACAGCCCCTGGGAAATACAGGCCTGTGCCTGTATGCACATGCTAGTAATGTGAGTTTTAGACATGTTACTACAAAATGGACATAATGCATTTTACAGTGCTAAATTTGGTCATATAATGTGAAATAGTGCACTTAGCAAACTAAAATAACTTATGTTGTGTCTGAGCCGACCATGTCGAGTCAACTGTATGACTTATATACATATATATATATATATATATTCTGTTCCTTTCCAGGTGCATATGTTTATTGTGTAAATTTGCTAGTTCCTGAGATATATGCCTGTGTGTGCTGGGTGTAAGCTGACTGTGGTTAGCCAACTGTATGACATTTATTCTGTTCCCATCCTGACAATAAATGGCAGCAAAGAAATAGACACAGGCCTCCCGTCCATTATTCCTCCACCCAGCCCAACACAATGCAGAGTCAAGGCCTAACTAGCCAATGTCATTGTTGTCTGGCTGTGAAAAGAGCCAAAAAGAAAGACAAATAACTGTTGAAATTGTGATGACAAGGAGCCACACTTCTTTGCTTAATTATCTAACTTATTCCACTCTGTTGTGAAAATATGACCATAATTGATGTCAGTTATAGGCCACTGTAAGTCATGTTGATGTTGCAGCAATTCCCTGGCCAACAGAGGTCCATAAAACTCAAAAATGTCTTCATGCTCCTGGAGGTGTCCACGGCGTCTCACAGTCACAATTCAGAAGAGGCTCCCAGTGCCCCAGGCTAAAATAAGAGTGGCTATAATGGCAACCGTGTAGTTAAATCTATATCGGTGAAGCTGTATTTGCGTGGGCGGCATATTTTATAACAAGGAATGTGAAAGCATGGATTTGAGGAAAAATGCCGTTTGCGCCTGGGGGAACCATAATGATAGGTCCACCGGCTGGAAGATGTGAACACTGTCATCCACGTTGCACGCCAACCTCAGGGACATGGCCTGCCAAATGCTCGGTTGGATAAATGCTGGCGATGTCACTTTACTTTGTTGTAACAAGCTTTTTTGCATGCAATTACAGGCATGCTGAATGAGTTTGCTCAGCATTAAGGGAGCAGTTTTAGGGCCTTACAGCACTCAGTTAACTGACTGTCCCTGTGTCCCTCCTCTTAGACTATTTTCAGGTTGGAAATGGCCTTTTTCCACATCAAGTGTGACAAACGACCTTGAAGCAACAGGTCTGCGTGCAAGAGAGGCAAAGGGTTGAAAATATATTGTGTATATGCTAGTATGGCCCATAATGTGCTGTGGTTGAAGAAGCTTGTTTCCTGTGTCTTTTATTCTGTCAAGCTGAGGGATTTTTGCACCAACATCTGGCTGTAAATAGCTGCTTATTCTTCCTTGATAGACATTTCAATTCCTTTGCTATAGAGAAGTATTTTCTGCCTCTATAAATTATTGAGCTACATGTTTTTCCACTGGCATTCTTAGTTTTTATTTTTTGAAATTTTGCCATAAAATGTAATTATATGAGCTTGACCAGATCTGTCAGATGACTCATGGTCCCTGTGGATCAGTGTCTATTCCCAATGTTTCCTCTTAAATAAGTGAGTACATCAAACATCATTGTTAGGGAGTTGACTAAATCGTTAAATGCTGTAATATGTTATTCCTTTGATTTTGGTGAAGTTATGTCTGTTTATTGTGCAGAAATTCCTTTGTTTTGTATTACCTGTAATGCAATGAACAGAACATAGAATGCATCCCTGTTGCTGTTGAAGAGGTACAACTACCTGTATTAATTTTGCAAGCAGTAAATACCAAAACCTTTACATTTTCTTTTTACAATGAAGTGTTATGTTAATGTACTGCACAAAGGTTGAAGGGGAGGTAGTAGGGGTGGATGGTGGGCATACAAAGCAAAGGACTATGAAGCCGGGGGGTTTATGCCCTGTATTCTACATGTGAATAGGTTTAGAAATACAAAACACTTTGGTTCAGATTAGGAAGAGATGGTGGTTTCAGTGTAAGACTGAAAAAGTCAACACATCTCCTGTCATAATCACTAGGGACGTGCAGAAAACCCATTATTTGTATTTGTATCTATATTTATTGAGGCAGCAAAATTATTTGTATTTGTATTTGAATAAAAGTGGAAAGAGGCTTAAAGGCCTGTTTTTGTTTTTATAACGCTTTTAATTTTAGAAAATTAAAGTGTTACAATAAGTGTTCATGAATAAACTACCTTACGAAGGAGGTCCTCACACCAGGTCCCTAACTGGATCTTAGACAACTGCGCTGACTACTGAGCTAAAACTTTACCCATCACCTTATTGCAGACAGACCTCTACATATTTATACACCTCTAACACAGAGACAGCACAGCGTGTAACGTGTAGGGAGGAACTTCAAAGGCAATTCTTGCTTTGCACTTTTCATTTATTGCCTATTTTTTACAACCTAACTTTGTGGAAAGGAGAGGGGGGACAACAGGTTATGGAGAGTCCCTTAGGAGCATTTTGCACGTGTCAGTAGCTCAGCTTTATCTCTGGGGAACACCCCTGATAATCACTGTTGACTTTTTCAATATTTAACCTAGACTATCATCTTTCTCTGACCTTAACCACGTGCTTTGAGATTAATCATGCTATGCTATGTGCTATAGTTGCTATGAGCAGATACTGAACTGCAGGAAGACAGATTAAACACGATGTCAGTGAATGTTTTGCAGATACAGCATGCAACCACCTGCAGATAGGTTCATTAAAAAGGTTTCCTTGTTGTGCAGATAAAAGCATAATCCTTGCTGCGCTACCTTTCTGTAAAAATTTAATTGCTGTTACAATTTAATTGTATATATTTTTCTTATTTTTCTTATTTTTCTTATATTTTTCTTTTCTTATAAACAATGTGTACGCATAAAAACCAGACATACATCATTCCCCACCATAAACTAGTATTTAAAAAAACAGAATATGTGGTGAGATGTGATTTTTATGTGGTGTATACAGTGATCTGTAAAATGCATTCAAAAGTGCATTTATCAACTTAATATTAATTACTTTTATGTGATCAATTTCATCATTATTTTAATTTACATAGAAGGCATTTTATGTCACCATTAATATTCTTTTTATTTTTTATTTTATCCTTAACTGTGACACACCTTGTAACATTGGTTTAATATGAGCTCTACAAACTAATCATTGATTACATTTTTGATGTCTAAAATGATGATAAAATATCAGCGCTGATGGTGCTCTACAGGTCCATGTGATGTATTAATGATATGGACTTTATAAATAGCCACACAGCTATGCATAATGGTAGCGCCTAATGACAGCTGGTCTGGCTGTTGGAGGACCTAGTCAGAGCAAAATAATTGGTGAAACTGCACTACTTTTTTCCCATTTGTTATATTGACAGGTGTAAAGACTGGTGGAGCAAGCAGCGTGTTGATATGAAAACAGCTGTTTAAGGGCATGCCATAATCCATTTATAGCTAATTTTGGGAGTGGAAATGAGGCTCATGCCTTTCAAAATGGCTGGGATTTATAAAACAAAACCATATGCACTCACAACTTTATAAATCTAGTGAAAAGAATGTGTATGCTTTGTGCATACACACAGTTTTAGTCATGAATCTACACTGAGTTTTGGCCACTAGTCACTGTTACTTTTAACTGGCTCTGCACATGGGATTGTTGACAATTAAAAAAAAAAAATGAATATCACCAGATTTATCCTTTAATTTTTTTTTCCATGACAATGAACATTCTGTGCTCACTTTAGTTGATGATCTTATTAACCTTACACCCTATGTCATATGTTCCCTGGTGGTCAATCATTACCAACATTTTCCTCAAATGGAACATTCAGTCCAGAGTGTATGGTTAAACATTCTTCTCTCCTCTTCATTCTGTATAAAGCCATATTGGGTTTCTCTTTCACTCAGAGAGGATCATGGTTCTGTCAATCACACAGCTCTCATGACTGTGCTGAAATGCTCTGGTTATTTTGGTTCCAGTTTTCATACCATGAGGAGTCACCGCAGCGTGGGTGGAGGCCCTCTGAGTGTATGGTCACTCTCCCAAAATGAGACACACCCCCTTTTCCATGTCCTTAGGTGACCTGACGGCCTCATTTAAGCCGTATTCAGACTCACACATACACACACACACACACACACACACACACACACATACAGTTCACCACTCTAGCTTGTTTTTTCAGTGTAACACACACTGACCTATGCAGTTGTCCACGTCAGTCCTTGATTGTATTCAGAGTTCACTTCAGTACAGTTAGCAAAAACTCAGACACATAGTCATGTTTCAACGGTGGGAAGAATCTGACTCACGCCTACATCACATCACGTCACTGTATATCAAGTGTTAAAGTGAAAGCTGAGGATGAACTTAGATGTAGTGTGAGGACTTGCAAAACTTTGGTAAAATCAAATTAAAGACACAACCTGCAGACAGAAACAGTTCGGGACGACTTGCAAAAAGTTTCCAAGGAGACAAACAACAAGGAGTATGCATTCTGGATGAGCAACAGGGATGCAGACATCCAACCACGGTGTGATGTCGTGTGGTGTTGTATCTGTATTTGTTGAGACAGCAAAATCATTTGTATTTGAATTTGAATAAAAGTGGAAAGAGGCTTAAAATTTCTGTTTTTGTTTTTGTTATGCTTTTAATTTTAGAAAATTTAAGTGTTACAATAAGTATTCATGAATAAACTACCTTATGAAGGAGGTCCCCACTCCAGGTCTCGAACTGCAGTCTCTCAGATCATAGACGAGTGCGCTGACTACTGAACTAAAACTTTATCCATCACTTTATTGCAGTCAGACCTCTACCTATTTATACACCTCTAACACAGAGACAGCAGAGCGTGTAATGTGTGGGGAGGAACTTCAAAGGCAATTCTTGTTTTGCACTTTTCATTTATTGCCTATTTTTTACAACCTAACTTTGTGGAAAGGAGAGGGGGGACAACAGGTTATGGAGAGTCCCTTGGGAGCATTTTGCATGTGTCATTAGCTTAGCTTTATCTCTGGGGAACACCCCCAACTCCGAGAGTGATGTCCAAATTAGGAAATATGCATCATGTAGCAGGTGGATGTGACTCCCCTTGTTGAGACCTGCTGATAGATGTAACAGTGGAGTACAGGAGAGAGACTGAGATAGTGATGTAACCGACCTGTGCGCTGATATTTGACATGTTTTTTTTTTCCTTCCCAAAAACAAATTATTTTTAAAATATTTTTATGAAACAAATATTTGTATAAAACCCACTATTTGTGCTTTGTCAAATAATGTATTTGTATTCGGGCACACCCCTACTTCACACAAGCCCTTTTTCAGGGTGATATTTGGAATTCTTCAAAAAACATATTAGGAGGCTGTTGTTTGGGGCCTGCATCTTTATATTCAAGACTTGGTAAGGACTTTTTGTGTTTTTGTTGTTCTTCTGCTGAAGTTCACCTGTTGTTGAGTTGAATGTGTTACGTCAGCTGTTGGGCAGCTCCAATGTTGTATGGACTAAACATTACTTTTTAGGGTATGAGGTCAGGTTATGTTACTTGGTTATTCTTTTTTAAGTGACCAGGGGTGACAACAAAATGAGCTAACAATCCTGTCAACGTTCATTTCTTAAATTGTATGAAGCTGAAACAGTATTCAGGCCTGTTATGAGTTTTTGTGCAGTGACTGATTCAGTGCAAACCATTTGAAGAATTTATTCAATAAAAAAAGAGTTTGAAAATTGTGCAGATGTCCAAGTGATTAAGATAGGACATAGTGCTGTAAACTATGGGTGCTGTAAACTAACTTTCACACAACTTAAAGATAATGACAATCAAATACATCATTTTCATTTTAAACATAATTGCATTAACATTGATTTCCTGTACTTCAACTTTTAACTTACCATTACCATACCATACCATATAGCATACCATTTTCTTTTTGCACATGTTCAGGATCACACTGCACAGACCATGAGCAGGCTTGACTGGCGTGTAACACACACACCCACTACAGAGAAGATTGTGGCCTCAGTGGCCAACAGAGATAAGAACTGCAGTCCATTTTATGGATCAAGGAATTCAGTAAGGACTCTCCTGACCCTCTTCCCTTCTGCTGTGATGCAGTCGTTTCTGAAATTGCCGCTGAATTGCCTCGATGACTCTGTTTTTGTCCACCGTGTCATTGGTGGCCTCACAGTAGTTATGGAGCACGAAACAGGCATCGATAACAAAGGAAAGGTCATTTAGATTAATGTCCATCGCCCTCCTCAATGCTCCAAACCGTGCTTTCAGTCTGCCAAAAGCACATTCAATGACCATTCTAGCTTTACACAAAGGCTGTCCAAAATACTGTTCCTGAACAGTGCTTCCCCCATTTGCATACTCTTTCATTAGGTAGGGAAGCAAAGGGCATGCTGGGTCCCCAAGAACAAAAACTGGAATGGCCTCCTGCCTTTCGATGAGCAGGCAAAGCAGCTCACTCAAAGACAACAGCGATGTCCTTGTTTTCTCACCATTCTTCAGCAACATCCACTTTGTTCTCTGTGTCGAGGGAGTGGTGGATTATGTAGCATTGACCTCTGTAGCACATTCTGACGCCTCAGTTCCTCAATTTAGTGGAAGAGTAACTGTAGATTTATGTGTAAACATATAACAAGTCTTGTTAGCAAGGTTAGAACCAGCACTATTTTGGCCATATCTGCCATTGCATGAAATGTCGCCTCATGTAAACAAAGGAGTTAAAGGCGCACACTCTGAAGTCAAATGCCAAAGACTCTGTTTTCCCTGTCTGCACATCAACACTGAAAACAGAGTTTCTGAACATCTCCACCGTGAAAAGAGTTTTCTAAAAGGTCCATTTTCAGTGACCTAAAACGTAGTTTGCATGTGGACGAAAGTCCAAAACGCATAGAAAAAGCTTTGTTTTAATATATACCCATGTATGCGGACTAGGCCTCACTGTGGAACTGCCTAATTACTACTTCCACAATTAGTCATAAATGGATGAAGACATGCCCTTAACTAGTCTTGTTCATATCAACATGCTACCTTCTCCACCAGTCTTTACACCTGTCAATGAAACAAACAGGAAAGAAGAAGTTTTTTTATTTTTTGACCTAACTGGGCACAGTAGATGGCACTGTTTGCTGCCCTTCCACTGAGTCAAGAGTCACAAAAACTGACCCACAAGCTACAAAAATGGACCCACATGTGTGTTTTGTGGTCTGTAGGGAATCTGGTATGCAAAGGGTGGAGTCATGGCTGGAGATGAACAAGAGAAGGAAAACAAACACTCTTAAAGGTCCAACACACCTCCAGTACTTAATCCAAAAGGCAGTGTCCAGCAAAACAAAAATGAAAATTAACTACAAGCTTGTACCCACACTCATAAGCTACTCTACACAGTATGGGGATGAAGTTTATACTTTATGAATATTTTGTGTGGCAGATGGGCATGGAAAAAAACTGCAACACAAAGTATAATATTTTATTCAATATTTATTCAATGCAGTTGGTTATCAACCTAAACAAACAATGTTTTATTTAGATTCCATCCCTCACCTTATTTTTCCATCTCCACCTCATCTACCATTTCTCTTTGGTATGTCAAATGGCTATAAATACTACAATAGTCATGAGGAATTGTATCAGATGTTTGCCTGGCAACCTCACAGATAAGTTGGTTAAATTCTGATAAGCTGATTGATGCCTGAGAAATTTTCACATTCTATCAATTAAGGCTACCCTTGCATGAGGTAAACCTCATCCCAGCTCCGCTAGTCTCTCTGTTGCTAGACACTGAGCTGTTTATTGCCTAACTGTGATTATTAAGTGTCATACAGCATCAAGCCAAACTCAGATGTGAGGCCATCAGCTCCTGTTCTGTGTAGTACTCGGTGCCAGTTAACAGAATATGACAGTGAATAGGACCATAGCTCCTCCTTCTGGTTAACACAACTCAAACATGACAGAGTCAGTGTTGGCATAGGTTTCATTAGCTTTAATTACCCTCTTGTTTACTGCACTTAATTAAAAATTGAAGAAGTGAGCAGAGGACAAACAGGTGGTTCTATAACATCAACTGATCTAGTGCAGAGAATCCCCCTTTCACTGGCTGCTGGCCACAGTTGGCTTTTACAGACTTAGTCTTCCCTATTCTGTTCAGTCCTTTGGGCTGGATATACACTGTCTCCAATATAAGCCCACTGTGGGGGAGCGTGGGACAATACCAGATGGTCTTTACTGGGAACATGGGGGGAAACTTTCACCACAGCTTATATTGTCTTATGGTAGATTTTCCCTCTTATATGTACATGATACACATCTGATGTTCTGTAATTAGAGCAAACTGCAGAAAACTTATGGGGTCGTATCTTTTTCAATTCTGATCCAAATTTCATTGATAAGTGCTACAGAATTCTATCCAAATCATACAATCACTTCAAGTTCCTTACACTACCATTCAAATTACAATTAGTTACGTTTCCATGAAATTTGTGTAAACAAAAACCAAACAATGAATCAATGCATGTTTTTCATCAACTACCTTTATGCAAATATACTGTATTCAGGAACACATGACAAAATTACATGATGAACTGAGCACCAGTAACTGAGACTTTAAAGGGAAGGTATTATGCTTTTCCTTATTTTCAGACATATATATAATGTCACAATGTCGGATGTTCATGTTAAAAGTGGCCGACGTCAAATAACGAGGTAAACATATGTAGCAGTAATCCCTGTGAGCAGAAAGCCCTAGTTTAATACTTGGTTTCCAATGGTTTTTTCTACTTTCAGCCTGAGCTGACATCAGTTCCTGACGGATTTCTATATATGGACATTTGCTATGTGCATAGCGCTCAAGTTCACTGCTCCTCTCCGGGAGTAGTTACGCCAAGCCACAACACCATTACACTGCACAGCAAAGTGAAATAAGTAGTTTACCCGTTGGAGGTGTGCTGGTTGTCTGCAGCTCTTCATAAAACATCTCACTGTGGCTGTTTCTGCTTGTACTAGTCCTCTCTGCCTCTCTTTGTAACTGATCCGCTTAACAAATAGCTCCAAATAGCTCTATATGTTGTTGTTTCAACCACTTTTAGCACCACTAATGAAGCTCCACTAAGTGAGGAACATGTTTTTACCTCCTGTAAAAAATTCACAATGAAAGTCTCCCATTAGTTAGTCATTTAAAAGGTTTTAATTTGAAGCAGCAAAGCAGGAAATGTTTAGTTTGCAATGACGGTAAAGTTACACAACTCTGATACATAATACTTGCCAATCAGAACAGAGTGGGCTCATCGGGAGGGGGCCTTAAAGAGACAGGAGCTAAAACGGCGTGTAAGAGAAACTGTGTATATTGAGGGGCTGCATAAAGGGCCAGTATAGGATAAATAAGGAGTTTTTTGAACTTTGAATCATGCAGAGCTACTCTAGTGGAGTCCAAAAATAAAAATTTAGAGCTGAAATGAGCATAATAGGTCCTCTTTAATTCATGTCATTGCTTTTATAGCAATCAGCAGGAATGGTTCACAGATGCAGGATAGCAGTTATCATGCGTGATGGACGAGGACCATTGTGGTTGAACCTCATGTCCAAGTAAAATAAAAAAGAACTGCGTATGAGATAGCAGATACAAATACTGTGAAAAGTGCAAATGTTTTCTTGTCTTTTTATTTTATTGCTGCTTCCCATCTAAGATGACACTCATTCTCTTGTTTTTTAAACAATAATTATTTTATTCTATAATCCATGTCTATCCTGTGGTGCTCTTATCAGCCAGGCTATGGTGACAGAGAGGGGGATTATATATGTGATGTACATGCCTGACACCATACCTGACAGGTATTGTATCATCAAGGTTGTACTTGAAACATTGGAACACTGAAAAATGTACAATATTGTACACAAAACTGTGCATAGTTACTAAGGAACGAGTGAGGAACAAACTGATAATTGATGAACTGTTAATAAGTACCTCCCTAATAAGTCCTAATGGACTTTGATTCTCCAGTAACATTAGTAAATAATGATGAGTTACTGGAGAACAGACTGGGAGATGCTATATTAATGAATCATTAGGTTTAATTAGATTAATTCATGAATATCTGTGAATCTATTATAGTGACCACTTTCTTCATGAGTCATCTGAACCAGCCGCTGAGTGACACAAAACTAGTAACAATTCATTCATTGCCACTTACTTAAACATTCGGTACTCCTTTTGTGCACCCCAAGTAAAGGATACCAACAGGGGTCCTTGTTGGTGGTAATCTCTCTCTCTCTGTCTCCATGAACTGGTGTGATGGCGGCACGATGACATCTGCAGCGGCCTTTCCTAGTTGACTGACTATGCAGTGTTTTTTGTCCTGTACGTCTGTGCCATCATGTGGAGTGCAAGGGACATATGTCTATGATCATCAGTTTGTTTTGGACATTCGTAACAAAGACTTTTCCTATGAGAAATAAAGGCTGGGAGCTAAATCAGCTGAGCGCACTTGGTCTGCTACGTCCAGTGGACCCAAAGGAGACCACGGCCTTGCCTGTAGCTGCACTGTTAGGAAACATCGAAAGCAGTGTGACAGCATGCGGAAGCTGGGAAAGCACAGAGGAGTGCAAGCTAGGCTAACTGTTAACCCATACAAACCAGCAGTTCCAACAATCATGCTGCCCAATGTTCTCTGGACAGCAAAATGGATTATTTCACTCCCCCATCAGTACTGGTCACTCGTTGACATGCAAGAGCTGTCTACATCGAACTGAGACATGTACCTTTCTCTCTAAATGCACTTTAGATATGTGAGACATGTGCTTTCTTTCCCCGATCTGTTGTTGTTGCATTGCTGTTGGCTGGGAGGAACAGCATTTTGTTTTTTGGGTATGCAAATACACAAGAAAATGACAATAAACTAAACCTTGGATCTTGAATCTTTCAGAGAGCTAACACAGCTACATCATACACTGGCCAGACAACTTTAAATATTGTGCAAAGCTTCAGGTCCACCACTCACAAATGTCAACGTTAACTTACTATAACAGTGGGTTAGTAAATTTTATGTTTTAGCCCTCTTGGCACACCTTCTTACAGATTTTGCATTAATATGTAGCAGAAATAAGTACCGTGGAACTTGTTACAGGGGGGACTGTTGATGTTGAGACTGATGTGATTCCATTTAAGGTGCAAGTTTTCCCAAAGTGTTTTAAAGCCTTACGCTACAGTAATAAAACCATTCACCTTGTGTATATTTAGTTTCATGTTGGGTTAAATTATAATTTCCAGTTGTGAGTGGCCGCTGTTGCTTCAGTGTTGAAGAGCTGATGCTGATTAAGAAATGGAGTTGGTGAAATCAAGGAGGGAGGACTGACTGAAGGACCAGCAGCTGCCCATGGTGTCACCAATGGAGAACAAGATTCATTGAATGTTCTTAACCGATCATAAATAAGAAATATACAGTATGTATTACAATATATCATCATGCTTACAAGTTAGCTTAGCATCTAGTAAAACTGTGGCACTGTAGCCGATTGTATAATGACATGTGGATATGGGTATTAATGTATATGTGGCCTGAATATAATGATTAAAATATTTTTAATGAGAATCCTGCTGTATCTGGTCTGTTATTAAATTGTGAATCCCCCAGTAAATATGGGACACAAAAAGGCCAAGTAATGGTAGGATAATGAAATAATGAGGACCCACTTAGTAACTACTCAGTCAGTATGACAGATTTACAGATTTTCATGAACTAATCAATAACTAATGATTCATTAATATGGTATCTCCCAGTCTGTTCTCTAGTAACTCATCATTATCTACTTTGTAGTCCTTACTTATTAACAATTCATCAATTATCAAGTCATTCCTGATTCATTCCTCACAAGCTACTTAGTAACCACACACAATTTTGTGTACCATATTGTAAAGGGTTACATTTGTTTCCATCATCCTTTATTTTATCATTTCTTTTTCAAAATACCAACTTCGCCTCAGCAAAGCATAAAAACTCTTTACAGCAGTTGAGCTTTTGTGAAAATGTGAAATTTGCATAAAAACATTGATGAGACCAGAGGGCCAATGGCTAGTGGGATAGCAAAATAAAAAGAAAACCATTAAGAATAGACATCTGCACAATCTTTTTGCATGCTGTATCGCAACTACATGCAAATAGACTTTACTATGAAATTATTTCATCAAAATTCCAAAAGTAGATTTTAAGTTTGATAGATTATTGTATAACTTTATTCAGTACATCTTTTCAACATTATTTTGACCCATATTAGTATCATTTAGCTTTAAGGATAGAATAATTAAAAACATATATACAATATTTACAGCAGCAGTTGTTTGAACTGACCATATTTCCTCCATGCAGGAAATAAATACACTGACCAATCTCACTGAGACACATGACCTAGTTTCACTGTGATTTGCAAGATTTAAGATAGCATTCTAAAGGCACACTGCATGCTGGGAGTTGCTGCAAAAAGATTCCTGACCAGCAGAAACATCTTGTTGATGTGGGCTCTTTGTGAAGGAGGAGATGATCAACAGAGAGGTCTGCCAGTGCAGGATAGCCGGTGGAATGTAATGGGATGAGTGTGTATGCATGCTAGGGTACTCTGCAGGATTACTTGAGGAAATGCACACTTTCATCAGCAAGTAATCCTGCGCTGGGTACTGTTTCTCTGAAAACAACCACAAACAGACGCAGAGGAAGTACTGACAAGCTTCAGTTTCAGGAGGAAGAGAAAATGTCAAACAGACAAAAAAACCCAAAACAAAACAAGAAAAAAAACCTCAACTTCCCTCTGCTGTGTTGTTCGTTTATTGATAACTAAGTCTGGTCTAAACGGTCAAAACGCCTTTCTGCTGGTATTTTCCACAATGATGCTGGAAAATGAGTGACGAATGTCTCATGCATGGAAAAACTTACTGTGCACCATCTGAAATCCATGTCAGAAACTATACCACAGCCTTGAGTTGTTCTTTCTCATGATAGCTTCCCCAATCAGTATCTATAATTAGAGTCATCAGATTATTTATCTGGAAATGAGAAAGAACCAGCTGATGTGCATGGAAAGTTAATGATCGGAAAATAATTGGAAACTTCTGTAAACTGTAATAATAAACAAAACTTGGGAAGGCTTATTCATTTTCCATCTGTCACTGCATGATGACAGTCATACCTGGAAAATCACATGTCTGGGTCCAGAGGTTCATGCTGATGATGATAAGAGGTTGGCAGGGCCTGTGGATAGAAATAGTAAGATCATTGGAAGAGCTGGATAGTCCATATTTGAAATTAAGTCTAAGGGCCAGGGAATGCTTGAAATCAAGTCTAAAGGCAAAAGTGTGAAAACTTGTTTTGAATGATAAATTGTACAAACCGGAATGCCACCACACACTTTGTGACTGTCTTTACTGCTGTGCAAAATTCATGGGAAACCCTGAGAAGTTGTTGCGCTCTCTTTGGAGGACAGCTTAAAAAATGATGTTTAAAGTTTAAAGTGTAATGTTTAAAGCTGCAATTCTGCACACTTAATAATTAAGTGTAAGTGTACAAAAATTAAGAAACAATAAAAAAGCCCTAAATCAGACTTTCGAGTTCTTTTGCATTTGCCAAGGAAAAGGGAAGCCTCTTTGACAAATGGAGCACATTAATTAACAATAAAATAGAATAAATTAATTCTGTTGGATTAATAATAATTTAAGAAATGCCTGCCTGATCGCATTGTGTTGTACCTAAATGAGCGCAAAGTAAAATCACTCTATTCTGCTGCTGTGTTAGCTGACAAGTATGTGTTAACTACTAAGGTTGCCTTTCCATCAGTCTCGGTTGAAAAGTCTTGTCCTGCCTTGTCAAGTAAAGTCAATTTTTATTTGTATACCCATACATCACAAATTTGTCTCAGGGAGCTTTACAGTCTGTACAGAAATACAACATCTTTTGTCCTAAGGCCCTCAATTTTAATAAGAAAAAACTCCCTAAAAGAACCCTTTAACAGGGAAAAAAAATGGAACAAACCTCAAAAAGAGCAACAGAGGAGTGATCCTTCTCCCTGGATGGGCTGACATGCAATAGATGTGTGTACAGAATGGAACAAGAAAGACAAATTACAGATATGCAGCATGGACAAACAGGATAACAAAATTATAGATGGATTGATATTGAATACATATGAATAATCTCATCAGGAGGACATTGAGCAACTTCCACTTCAATAAAGAAAGATCAATTGAATGTGGATAACACTGTTTACTGTGATTAGCAACACAGAGATTTTGGCGATTAGACTCTCATAAGCATAGGCTCCTATAAAGATAGGAGATAGAACAGGAACTCTAGACACTGGTGGTGGTGGTGGAATTGAGCCAGCAGATGGTTAATGGACCTTTAGTTTGGTCTCTCTGGATAACATGGAGGTCATGGTGGTGATGAGGAGGAGGTTGCGCAATAGTATATTTGAAAGATAGAGTGCAGAATTGCAATGATATTTAAAGAGTAACACCAAGAGTCTGATTGGCTAGAGGACCACGGGTAGAAAGATCATAGATCAGCTATGATGACATCGGAACTGAGAATGAAAGGATTTTGACAGTGTGAGAAAGTTAAAGTGTGAATGAAAGGATTTTGACAGTGTTGGAAAGTGGAAGTGACAGAAAAATAGAACAAACACAGGGGATTCACACACACAGAGGAGGAGAGACAAGAGACCACACACAAGAGAGGGAGATACCAGGGGTGAATCTCCTGCAGGATGAAGAGCCACAAGAAAAATCTCTCTAGCATCAACAAAGCAAAGTGGTCCAGCAAAGAGACCCCTGGGAGAAAAGAGAGGTGGTCGATAGAGTATCACAATGTGATATGATCAGAGTCTGTTACTTTGGACAAAGCAGTTCATGACTGATGGAGATGAACTAAGAATAAGGACCTCATATATGTCAAATTTAGCGTCAAGTTTGGAAGTTAAATTGAAAAGACTTACATATTAAGGCATCACCTCCACCTTGTTCATTATTAACTAAACTAGTGGACTCCACAACCGCTTTAGACTTAGCAGTCTCTCTAATCACCTGTGATCTGCTGAATGCTAGGTCCCTCATGTCAAACTTGAAGTAAACACTAGGGGTGGAATTCACAGATGAACTCATGAATTGATACTATCACGATATTCTTCCCACAATAATGATATATCACAACAAAGGCAATTCTGCAATACACAATATATCAAAAAGAAATAAGATATATCACAATATCTGTAACTAAAGAAGAAAGAAAAAGTCATTTCAAAGAGCAGGAAATAGATAATGTACGTTTATTAAAAGTACATTAGTTTCACAGAAAAGAAATGCTGCCAAGTATAAATATCAAAACACTGCTAACTGTTGCCTCTGTTTTATAAATATCAGAACACTGCTAACTGTTGCCTCTGTTTTATAAATATCAGAACACTGCTAACTGTTGCCTCTGTTTTATAAATATCAGAACACTGCTAACTGTGGCTTCAGTTTGTATAAATATCACAACACTGCTAACTGTAGCTTCAGTTTATATAAATATCACAACACTGCTAACTGTAGCTTCAGTTTGTATAAATTTCACAACACTGCTAACTGTAGCTTCAGTTTATATAAATATCACAACACTGCTAACTGTAGCTTCAGTTTGTATAAATTTCACAACACCAATAATTGTAGCTTCAGCTTGTATAAATATCACAACACCAATAACTGTAGCTTCAGTCTGTATAAATATTACAACACCGATAACTATAGCCTCAGTTTGTATAAATACCTTAACACTGATTACAGCTTCCTTCTAAAATTCCATTAAGCCATATTTCTATCACCAACAAACATACACAACAAGGTCACACAGCTAGGTTTATTCATCAGGTTACTCACGGTTTGGTGTCCAGTGGTAGTCCAGTTGATGAATGGATAGACAGGCAACATGTGCGAGTGTGTGTGTGTGTGTGTGTGTGTGTGTATGTGTCAAACTACACTATAGTAACCAAATATGATATGCCGTGGCAACCCAAAGTACAAAAAAAGCAAACAAAACTTAAAGTTTCACTTGTTAAATTAAATTTGCTTAAAACCCGTTGAAAAACTATTTCGGCTCTTGGTTTCCTGAAACAACATGCACTGTGAACAGCTGGTACTAATGGCTGACGCCATCAACGGGTGCCAATTAGTGATGTGGAGAATATTTTTGACTGGTTACGTATGTCGGTCTGTGGGTTGATTTCCATACTGAATCCGTACTGAACTTGTTACCTCATGTTATTCACGTTGGATCTAATCGGTGCCAAATTTCAGTACCTTGTGAAAGTGAGAGTGAGTGGAACCCCGAAATAAGTTTTAAAAACACACATATACTGACCAAAGCATCGCACCCAGAGGCTCCAACACTGACAGGAGCACCAACCCACAGATATAAAGAGATGTGATGGCATGGCTAGCATTGTTAGCATAGCTGTGCCATGCTGTGTGTAGCCCATAGACTGTATAAGGTATAAGGTGTAGCTGTGGTGTCACTGGTTTAACAGCACCATGCTGGGCAGGTGACAGGTGTGTTCATGGTGTTTGTGTGCTCTAAAAGACTTCATGGTGTGGATATAAAGTCAAGAAATCCTGCAGTCTATCTGTAATAACAATGTAGGTGTCACTTTGTTATTAGGCCATCACCCAGTGGGTGTGTCGAATGACTGAGACCAATATGCTGCTGATCGATATGATAGAGGGTGAGGGATTGAAAGAGTTCAATACCTCAAGCCCAAGTACATTATGCCATCAAGAGCTACTGTGACTATACACATTGAAAACACTTTGAGGTGAAGAAGGATGAGCTAAAAGTCACGCTAACCGGGGCAGACAAGCTAGCTCTGACTTTCATCTGCTGGACAGCTCTCACAAATGAAAGCTACATCACAACTTCTTAAAAATTAACCTGTTAGTTACCGGTTAATGGGTGTTGGTCTATCAAAAGCAAAATTAACCAAAACTGACATCCCCAGTGCCAAATCATCAATAATTCAATTCCAAGATTGGCCACATGGGGTACATATACCAACCACATAGTCTAACAGAATCTTTCTTCATAATAAAGAATTTAACTTGTCTTTTTTAATAAATGGCTCCTACATACTGGCCCATATTGCTCTAAGTGTGGAACGTAACAATTCAATCAATTTAAAATGGAGGCAAACAAAAAACATCAACAACAAAAAAGTCCTTTATCTTTGTCTCTTTCTCTTAAGTTTCTTCAGACGTCACTTATTTCAATTGACATGATTACTGCGGTAATACTGCAGAAATGCCACAGCAGTCGTGAAGGGGGGTGAAATAATTTATCCAGGAGTAGCTGCAGTGTGCACCAACAAACACCAGGTAGCACAGGTGAGCAGTCCAGATGCAGTGTCTGTCTGTAGGGTCTGTCTCTCTATAGGGTAGTCAATACAAACTGGCGACCATGCTCGGCAAGCAGACGCGATGGGAGAACAGTCAAAGTGTTTGGGAATTAGTCACAGCACATTGTCATATTTTCTGCTGGACCTGTACAGTAAACTTACACATTACACATAATTTCATAATTTCATAATTTCATAATGTTATGATATTTAAACCAACCATCCATCAATATACATACTACATGGAAATTTGTCCTCCCCAATATTTGTAATTGACTGGACATCAGATTCCCCCAGAGGCTGAAAGAAAGCTTATTTGTTCTCCTCAATATTTAGAGTTACACTGATTCCAAAATGCACTGGATGTTTATCATTCACAGAAAAGCTGCTGTGTCTCATTTGTGTTCATGGTCAGTAACAGGGAAAAGCAGCTGTGAGCGTGGTGCTAAAGCTCTGGTTGCATCCTCTAGGTCCTGTGGGCTGCCATTGCTTCAGCCCCAAATGTTTTTAGCATAGCCCCACATATTTCTTCTCCTCAAAACTGGTATTTTAATGTAACAGAGCAGAGCTTAATGCGCAGCTTCTGCAGCTGTGAGCTGTTTATGATTATGACAATACCTCTTTAAATTGAAAGTGATGTGTGCATTTACGCACATGGCACAGCAGCAGCAACTTCAAGATAAGATGTTTTTCATGATATAACAAGATAATTTCACATTATTATGACATACAATCTCATAACAAGAAACTTAACAATATATTATTTATCTTGCTATAATGTGAAATGTTTCAAATTATAACATGATAACTTATATTGTTATGATGTGAAACTCATGTTTGAATGAGGAAACAGTGTGTGGAGAAAGGATAAATTGAGGAATATGGCTCATTTTCACAAATGGTTTTGAGTTTTACTTCATGCTTGGGTTGAGACATGGCAAGATTCTACTGTAAGAATGTGTACACTAGGAGGGATTTTAAAATGCATGGAGCTGTACAGCAGGACATATGAGCCTGTATGTCGTAATAACATGAAAAAATATTTTTTTAAAAACATCTTGTTATAACAATAAACTTTTCACGATAACGTGATACTTATCCATCTTTCTTTTCCTGGCATGGCTGCAATACGCTACTGTAGAGTTGAGCCAAGCCAGTACATGAAGTGGAAAAACAGCTTAGACCCTCTCCTCTAATGACCCCCCCCCCCCCCCCCCCCCCACTACCACAGCTAGAGGAGTCAGCTTTCACATGGAAATGAAAATGCTGCAAACGATACAAATGCAAACCAGCCAATTAAAATAGAGGGGAAACAGTGATTCCTGTTCACATCACGTTTATTCACTGTACATGGAGGTAAAATTAATACTGAATCATGTTAAATATTTGCAGAATGTGTAATGAGAAAGGATAAATGATCTTTTTGAAGGAGCAGATGTTTGTCAGCAAGCTCAGCTCCATTAAATTTAACAATATATTAACAGAGGTTTACCTCCGACAGTAGGAAAGTTGAAGACAATTGAAGACTTTATCTGATGATATTTAAACTACATTTAACTGATAAAATGTTTACTGTTACATATGTTTTGAATGCAGGACTTTTACTTCAATAAAGTTGTTTAACAACATGATACCTTATGTCACAAAACTGAACTGGCTGACAGGACACTTAGCATGATGCTAACAACATATTATTACAATGTGGAATCCCACAGAAAAATGGAAAAGCTAGCAGAGTTAGCGTTACACTATTTAACTTAAAACAATTGCTAGATGTGTACATAAAACAGTCTTTATGAACCCATAAGTCTTTAAGATGTAACAGTAGCATTTCTAAATGAACAGCATGATAAGGGATCCTTGAATTAAAACATGACGAACATAAAGGACCACACACAACTACAGTATGTGCAGTGCTAAGCTACAAGAAAGATAGCTCACTGCAGTCATTATTCAGCAGTTACTTAACTTCCAGTGGAGTTATTAAGCGGAAATATGGACAGTGCCACAAATTGCATTGTGGTCAGAGAGGGTATTATTCTGAAATCCTGTCAGCAGGATTTAAGCACTCTGCTGCTATCTAGTGTCTAGAATTATCTAGTGCAGCCCCCTCTTTTACTGCCACAGCAGCACTGCGGTAATACTGCAGTAAATGTAGATGTACTACATATACTGTGTTATGTCTTTGAGTGCACTTGAACTCTATAATCAATCTAAGGCTTGAACTAAGAGGCAGATCTTGCTAATGGGCCATTCTACAGTGCTGGTCATTGTCTTCAAAAGTACACTCCTGACATGTCCTCTTGAGTCAGCTTTTGCTTCAGTGACTCTACCCAAGATCCATGATCCTTGAGGGGTGTTAGTGTCTGCCACCAATACGATATCCCCTGTTCTGAAGTTTCTCTTGGTGCGGTTCCACTTCTGCCTTGCTTGCATCAGAGGAATGTATTATTCTATCCATCAAGTCCAAAGGAGGTTTGAAATGTATTAGACATGTCTCCATCTGCACTTGGCACATAGATCTTCCCTTTGGAACAATCCAGGTAGAAGAATGAGTTGCACCCTGAGCTGCAATAGATGTTTTGGTGTAAGGGGTTCCAAGGCCTTTGGGTCACTGGAAGTTGTCATTAGAGGACGACTGTTAAGTATGGCCTCGACTTCATGATTGTTTCTAAGCTTTCATCATCAAGAGTTTGCTGCTTTGTGACAGACAGTAGGATCCTCTTGACTGAATGAATCAATCTTTCCCATCAGCAGGTGGGTTGTGGAAAACCTACTGGAAACACATTCCTTGTTTTGCACACACCTTCAACTCAGTTGTGAAGGATTCCATTAAGGCTGAAACAAGTTTGGAGTCCATCCTGGAGAAATTAGGCGCTATTGTTCGGTTTTTCCATCATTGTACCGAAGTATCTGACGAGCTAAAAGAAGTGCAAATTCATTTCGTTGTTGTACATGCTAGAGAGACTGTATGAATAACAAGCAGTCTTCTTGGCAGAAACACCTTGTGCTTGAATGAGGGAGAATGGTCCCATAATAGTCAAGCAATTAAAGCCCTCATGCCCTTTGAAGAGGCCACTACGGAAGTTTCAGCAGAGCAGTTTGTAACCATTTCTAAAGTCATATCTCTGATGTCTCTTCTCCAAAGAGCAACCATGTCTGCTGGGTAGAATGGTAACACTCTGGCTTCACAGCTTGCAACGCAATGCAGGTGGTGCTTTCAAAATACTGAGCACAACTATACTCTTGCAGCCAGCACCTTTTTGGACATTAGATTCAAAAGCATTGTCTTTTGTGATACTGGAAATGTGGAAACCATTAAATCGTAGCTCATCAGTGAGATGCAGGCCCTGGGCAGTTGTGGACAGGCAACAACCAGTAAACCCTCTGTTACTGCATCAACCTCCTCTATGGGAACACCCTTGTCAGGGTCATCCACTGCAAAGACTGAAAGGAATGGTGCAGACCATTCAAGGGAGGATTATGGCAGGAGTTTGACAAACGTGTAATGGCTTTTCAGGGAATCGCACAGCAAACACAGATGCATACATTGAAATTCGCAAATACATGGAAGAAAAAGTGATCCCAAGGGGTGAGGAGCCTTTGCTTTGGTGGAAACAAAATGAGAGTGCATTTCCAGTGCTCAGCAAAGTGGCAAAAAGATACCTTGGAACTGTAGCAACCTCTGTTCCAGCAGAGAGGCTGTTCTCTAAGGCAAGAAAGACCATTAGTCAGAGGCAAAATCATCTTAAAGCTAAAAATGTTAACGTTACTTTTCCTGAACACCAATCTGAAACTTGTGTGAGAATGTATGAAAAAGGTAATTATTTTCCCTAAACACTGCTATTGGGAAGTTTTTTCTGAACATTGCTGTCAGGAAGCCTACATGTGCACGTTTTATGTTGTTGGTATTTTAACTTATTTTATTCATATTTATGTTATATTTATTTATTTGTTTTATTATTATTTAATCACAGTATTTCTGTAAATACTGTGGGTGGCTGTGGCTCAGGAGGTAGAGTGGATCGTCCACCAATCAAAAGATTGACGGTTCGATTCCTGGCTCCTCCAGTCCACATGTCGGAGTGTCCTTGGGCAAGATACTGAATCCCAAGATGCTCTGGATGGCTGTTCCATCAGTGTGTGAATGATTAGATTCCTCTGATGGGCAGGTTGGGACCTTGCATAGTAGCCCCTGTACCCATTCAGCGTATGAATGTGTGTGAATGGGTCAATGTGACTCGTAGTGTAAAAAGCGCTTTGAGTGGTCGAAAGACTAGTACTGGACTACTTTTAAACTTAATAAGCATCAATGTTTTTATCTAATTATACGTATCTACTTTTGTAATAAATTTGTTATTAATGGCCAGTATGTGTCAAGTGATTTGCCTTTAAGTGTAATGGATTTTTTTTCTAAAAGTGACCATTATTTTGAAAAATCACATATCCATTGAAGAAATTATCAGTATCAGTATCATTATCATTAAAACTGTAACAAAAAGTATCGGTATCATATCAAAAAGTTTGGTATCCCTATTGACAAGACAGACGTGAAGATTATGCCATACCTTTTAACTAAACTTTGTCCTCTCTTGGCTTCTATTGGACCGAAGTAGTCTACCCCAACAAGTATGAAGGGAGGTATCTCAGGTGTTAGACGATCTCTGGGTAAATCTGCCATTTTCTACTCACCAAGAGCTGAGTGGAAGTGTCTGCATGTTGCATTCTGATATAACCTTTTTTGCGAGGGGATCCAATATTTCTGCCTTTAAGTTTCTTCCACTGTGGCCTACTTGGTTATGGATGTATTTGAGTAACAGCTTGGAAACATATTGGTCCTTTGGCAGGAATACTAGATGCTTTGTTTCCTCTGGCATAGCTACCCTGCTCAGTCTTCCACCCAGTATGAGCAGGCCGTTTTCCAATCTGGGATCCAACCTAAAGATGGGGATGTCTTTTTTTTACTGTGAGGTCCTTCTTTAGATTTATCTTGTCTTGAAAGCCTTGTTAGTGACAGAAGCATATAATAACTTTTTCGGCACTATTTATGTCTGAGACTGGTGATTGCTAAGGAGTTTTTAAACTTGTCCATCTTTTCTTTTATTAGTCCATTCCATTTTACTTGACCTGGTTTCTGTGACTAGACTGTTTTAATAACGTCTTCTCTTTTCAGACGCTGTTCTTGAAGCAAATTCAAGAAGCCAAGCAACTGCCTCTGTAAGATGGTGCCAAAATGAGTAGAAATGAATCAGAGAACTAGTGGTGTTGTGTTGCTCTTTCATTCCTACACTCAGTTTGTATAATATCACAACACTGCTAACTGTAGCCTCAGTTTTTTGTGCCTCTCACAGAGCTGCTGGGAGTGTTAGTAAGCCTGATAAGAGACAACAGAGAGGCAACGGCATGCTAATAACCCAAAGATTTATTCCATTTCTGTGGCAATAAACACAACACATGACACAGCACTAACTAACTGCTTTTATTAGAGCTTTAGAAGATATTTAGGGCTGTTGAGTGACAATGGTAAGCTAAACATTAACATGATAAACAGCGGGGTTATGTACTGACACTCCCCCACAGACACACACACACACACACCAGAGAGCCTCTCGTAGAGCTGCTAGCTCAGCTACAACACAGGTACCACACAAACTTTTACAAAGGTCCATGAACTGTAGTAACTGTCAAAGCTTTGGCAGACTCTCTGTGTTTCCAGTGCAGACATGGAGAGTCTGACAGCAGCGGCTCATTGCTGGTTATTTTGCTTGCAGGGCGGCTGTGGCTCAGGAGATAGAGCGGTATCTACTAATCGGAAGATCGGCGGTTCGATTACCAGCTCCTCCAGTCCACATGTCGATGTGTCTTTGGGCAAGATACTTAACCCCAATTGCTCCTGATGGCTGTGCCATCAGTGTGAGAACGTGTGTGAATGATTAGATTTCCTCTGATGGGTAGATTGGGACCTTGCATGGTAGCCCCTGTACCCATTCAGCATATGAATGTGTGTGAATGGGTGAATGTGATTCGTAGTGTAAAAGCGCTTTGAGTGGTCGGAAGACAAGAAAGGCGCTCAGTCCATTTACCATTTACATTTGCATTTCTTCTTCGTTGTCACCTACAACTGCTGTCCATCTGACTGTCACCAGTCGGTTCAGCCCCTCCATAAGGGGGTAGAGGGTAGTGGTGCTCTGGTAGTGGTAAGCCACTGTGGCTGAATCAATTCTGAATGGTCCTATGTTGAAAAAAAAAGTATCATGTATATATATACAGTACTGTGCAAAAGTTTTAGGCACCCTAGATGTTTAGATTCTTATCCATTATGCAATACCATCAGGGAAGTGTCTGATCAGTCCCAAATTTATTCATGGCATGACAATGACCCCAAGCATAAAAAAGCCATCAGCTGTGCCGCTGAGTTGGTGACATGGCGCTACAGGCTTTATGTATATGAAGTTTGCGGACGTAGTAGCTAAATCTGTCTATGGAAAAAAAAAATTTCAGCGGATATCTTAGTTGCAACAAGATTGAGCTAGCAAAACAGTTTTGTGTTTATATGTGTGGTATTTATTCAGTTTGGAAATATCCCACAATCTCTAGAAAGCATTAGCTCAAGTTGGCTGGCTGACTCAACAGGGACTAGACATTGTGTCTGTTGCTAATTTGTTACTAAGGGCTTGCCTACTTGTTGGACTAGTAAACTAGGTTCCATTACATGGGAGTCTACTGGCGTAACTGATTGTTTTCCAGGTATTAGTCATACCCCATGTATTTTCATGGAAACGGAGATAACACAAGCAAAAAATGTTTTATTTTTAGAGTGAACTGCCCCACAATATGAATACATTTTGTTTATATACAGTACTGTGCAAAGGTTTTAGGCACCCTAGATGTTTAGATTCTTATCCATTATGCAATACCATCAGGGAGGTGTCTGATCGGTCCCAAATTTATTCATGACATGAAGAAGCACCTGAGATGGCCTAAATAATAAATCCACAGAAGAACATTCTTTCTCCAGGATGGTTACAACAACCTACCTGCAAGTTGCCATGAAAAACTATGTGCAGGTGCACCGAGGAGAACTGCTGCTGTTTTAAAGGCAAAGCTGCTCACAGCAAATATTGGTTTAATTTAGGTTTCTACTGTTTACTCAACTTTGTAAGAAGTTAACTGATAAATTAAAACAATTTATAGCAATATTTTTGTAAGCATTCTCACTCAACTTTTAGTGCCTAAAACTTTTGCACAATACTGTATGTATAACATTTTGTGTGTTTTATTAGGTTACAAAATTTGTATTTTGTCTTAAGATGAGGTGTGTTACAGCACTCACCCTTTGTTACAACCCCTTTTAGAATGTGTGTTGCAGACTAGCTGAGGTTTTATTTTTAGTTTTTTTGTTAGCATACAGGTTTCAGTCTTGGCAAAGCCCTAAGCTAGTCAATTTCTTGACACCAGTGCCACTGACTGCCCTGGGCGCTTAAGATGAGTACTGTAGGATGTAATAACCACTGTGACTGAACAGAAAACAATCAATGTCATTAAAGTATGTAAAACACAAAAATACTCCTGTCCTGTTCCAATCCCATGGTAGAGTAACAAAAATCTTTTCCCATCCCATCCTGTTCCCATGTTGTATTTGTTTTCTGGGTCTGTTTTTTTTTTTGATGGGGGTTGGGGGGTGTTGGGGGGTAGTTTTTAGGCAATGCGATACTTTTGATTTGATGTTCTCACCATCCTTAGATTACTTTGTGTTCTACTGCATACTTTCTTTTAGTCACACCATTTGACTATATATTCATATTAGATCTGCATATTTATATATAGAAACTGACCTTGACTTTTTTTCCTGTCCTGTCCCAGTCATGTGATGAATATATAAATATTCCCACAGGAATCCTGTGACCCACAGGATTCACGAAAAAATGTCAGCTTCTACTACAGCACTTCAAGTATGCCAAGACTTTTGCCTTTAACCATGGTCAGTCAACAAGTCATACAAACCTGTTAGTTTGAATCATACTGAGGCCTTAAAAATATTCCTGGATCCATTAGATAAACCCCAGCAAAAAATTCTGCACACCAAAGATATACATAAAAAGGCAAATGCAGATGCCAAAAGGCTAGACATTCATAAAGAGACACAGTTATGCGTTTGAATACAGATGGTCACATACAGCCGTCTAGCCCCAGTCACTGTAGAATAGAAGCAGGAGAAAGGTGTAAAGCAGATGACAACACATAAGAAATGTCTCCCAGGTCAATAATATCAGCTGCCTCTCAATGAGCTATTTTAGATGTTGTTTATCGCGCTGGGTTATTCTGGTTTCTCTGTGTCTGTATTCAACACCCCCCTCTTCACTCTCCCTGCCAACTTCATACCATCTCTTCCTCAGCGGACAGGTTCTCATTTCCACGTGTCTCCACCTAATCTTTCTTCAGCCAAGAATGTCAGAGTGCCGTCCTCTGAGGTGACACTGTCACATGATTCACTTCAAAGTGAATCATGTATAGTAACGTTTTTTTGGTTTTTAATGCTTTTACAGATACAAGCTTCATGAATACCGTTCGGAGAGCCTATCACTGATCTGCAGCCCCACAGTAATATATAAGGGTGACTGGTATGTTTAAAAGTCCTTGAGCTTTAGGATTGCAGTCTCGTGCTGAGGAGGTGTTTGTTCAGTCTATTCTTATGGGCTTGAACACTACTTGATGTGATGTCTCCGACAACAATAGGGGGAGAAAACTCCTGTCAAGGCATTTGGTGTTTACCCTGGGTAGTGACAAAGCATGGCTTGGTGGTAACCACCAGGTGGTTCGACCTGAGACATGAGCTTAGGGTAGCAGTGCTTTCAGGTCTGCTGGACAGTTGTGAGTGTGCATCTTGAAAAGAACAGTTGTTGCAGCAACTATTCTGCGATAGCTCAGCTTGGTGATGGCATAATCCTTTGGGCCATAGTCCTCATCCACACCAATGATATCCAGGCAAGGCAGGAGTACTCCATGATGTTGGCTGTGCCTCTAGAATATAGCTTGCAGGACAACTTTTATGCTCTGAGACGTTTTCCGAGTCTTTGTTTTTGCAGAGTTTTGCTGTCCCTGACATTCATTCAAATGATGGTGGTGATGTCGACCAAAGCGTGAGGAGCTTTTTTGGAATGAATATACTCAGTAAGTAACTTTCATTGGACAGAATGGGGTGTCACCTTTACATATGGTATCCAGTTCCCCAAAGGATGATTACTAATGATTTTGGCAACTCCATGACCTTTTGTGTTGCACCGCCATCAGGTTGAGGTCTAAAAATTGTAGTGAAATCTGATAATCATGGTCCCCAGAGGATATCTCCTCATGACTCCAGTGACACACCAATCTGCTCAAGTGCAGCCATCAGATCAAAATTTCTATTTGTACACAAGAAAAATAATGATCTAATTAGCAGATTGCCAATAAATGTATTGATGCTCTGGATGAAAAAATGGAAAGATGAAAAACCTTCCATTTTGGACATTCCATGAGATTTCCTCTAGCACATCCTTTGGACCAAAAGGTCAACTTTGCCTGCAAGATTTTCTATTGGTTGGGCTCAGGGCTTGGTTTTACAATCCTGTATTGTAATTGGCAATCATTCCTTGAGTGGGGGTAGGGGTAAATGCTTCACTGGAGTCATCAGGTGGGCACCCTCCTTCCTTGGTGTTTCACTGCTAGACCCACACAGCAACAGAACTTCAGGAGGATTGGTCGAGTCCAGATTCTGTCAATGATTCAGTCTTGTTTATTCGGACTGTAAATCATAACCAGCAGTGGAGGGTAGAGGTAAAAGCTTCACTGGGGTCATCAGGTGGGCACCCTCTTTCCTTGGTGTTTCACCTCTAGAGGGCTCTGGTGTCCCAGGTACACCCCCTCTGCTTTTACTACCCCCCTGCTGGCTGGTGGTAATCTTGCTTCCCAGTTCTTGTCCTTTCTTTTCAGCCAGAGCCAGTTGCTGCTTCAATCAGCAGCCTCTGCCAGTGACTTGATAGCCTGTCCTCAGACTCCCATCCCTTTCAGCAGCCTGGTGGCTGACATGGCCACAAAACCCCTGCAGCCAACCTCCACAGGGAGAGCCTGAGTTCTTCAGCCCTTTTGTTCTGCTTCAGTTGCTAGATCGGGGTACTTCACCTTTTTGCATTGGTACGCTTCACCAACTGCATCTTCCCATGGCACCGTCAGTTCTATGATGAACAGGGCCTTTTGTGAGGCTGACCACAGGATCAGATCTGGCCTGAGACTGGTTGTAATGATCTCCAGTGGAAAGGTGAGCTTCTGGTCTAGATTGACCTTCATCTTGCTGTATTCAGTAGGCTTGATTCTTTTCTTGCAGTTGACCTCTTTGGTACCTTTCCTGCTGGTACAAAGGCCACAGTGTTTGAGAAGCCAGGGGTTGGGAGAGGGAGCGCATTGTCATTAGTCTTCCTTTCTTCCAGCACTAGTGCCAGTTGCTGAAGGACCTGGTTGTGCCTCCAGGTGTAGCATCCTTGTGTGAGGCTGGTCTTGCAGCTGGTGAGTATGTTCGGTAGGGTTGCTGGTGTTTGGCAAAGGAGACATGATCATGGGTCTTCCCCAAGCCACTAGTTCAGGTTCTTGGGACTGAGAAGAACATCGTAGATGGCTCTGATGATGAAACTAAATCTGCTTCCTGCCTTTGCACATCATTTTGCCTCCTCCTGCTGCTGTATCTCCAATATCTACCAAAAGCTCTCTCTTCTCAGCGGGTGTTGCTCTGTGCCATGTGGGTAAACTCATGCCTACCCGAAGCTGCCTCTTCCATGCTGCACTTGGCCCACAATATCTCCATATCTTTCGCCGGCTGCACTGCCTCAGATGGGTTCCACTTTCTGGCTGCTGCCACTCTGGGAGCAGCCACCTGTTTTGAGGCGTCCTGAGTTTTTGTCAGAGTCATGTCTAGCCTTACCTTGGAGCATTTGTATTCTTCAGTAAGGCTAGAGATAGGCAGTTCTTTAGCCCTGTTCCCATACAAGCCCATATTACTAAGGCATCATAGGAGCCCAAGCCATTTCTTGTTGTATGTACTGACTGTTCACTCTAGTTGGTCTCTGAGCTTTCCTTTATTAATGGAGATGGTCCTGGACTTGCAGGGCCTAAATTTAATTTGTGCCCACATTATTTTGGAATGAGGTTTCTCCAAGAGTCGCTTTATTCATGCAATGGTTGTGGTCAGAGTGGACATGTCATCCATATAGGCACAGATGAGAAGTAGAATCAGTCCCAATGGCCACGGTAATGGCTAGTGGGGAGATGGTGTATGCTGCCATTATTCTTATTTCCAGAGATTGCCAAGACATGGTGTACTCTGATGTCATAATGCAAAACTGCAGATCTTGAAAATAGTTTCTGACCAGTTCTGTGATGGTCACTGGAACATAGAAGAACTCAAAGGCTGTCCAGAGGATAGTATGTGGGATAGATCCAAAAGCACTGGCCGGGTCAAGCAATGAAACATGAAGATCTCTTCCTTCCTTTTTGCAGCCTAAATCTGATGCCATATCATGGTTTGCTCTAAGTATCCTGAAATATACCAGCTTTCTGTACCAAGATGTCAGTCAAGTTGTTGTCTTTCAGGTTGGATGCCATCCTTTTTGCAACAATGCTGAGGAAAATTTCCACCTCAATATTCAAATGATTTATTTGCTGGAATTGATTGATAATCAAGGCATTCTTCTCTTTGGGGATTAATACCCCCCCTGCTCTTTGCCATGCTTTTGGGATGTTCCTCTTCTTCCACACCACCTTCATTAGCCTCCACAGAAACCTCAGGACATCTGGAGCATTCTTATACAGCTGGTGGGGAACTCCATTTGGTCCTGGAGCTGATGCTGTCCTTGCCTTCCTCACAGCTTTCTTGACTTTGCTCAATTTAGGAAGGCTGACATCACACTGATGTTCAGGTTGAGGAATGGGTGGCATGTCAGGAGGTATGTTCATCTGTTCATGTCTCTGGTTGTCAGTGTATATTATTTTCAAATGATCTTCGAGTTCCCTCTTTGACTCTTGAAGTGCTCCACTCTTTTCCTTTGTGAATGGCTCTTTCACAAATCTGAACGGATCCTTGTTGAATGATGTTCTTGCCCTTTCCTTCTTCTTACCTCAAATTCTGAGGTTTTCTGCCATCTGCACCATCTTGCCAGGTGTTCTTTTAAGTCTGTTTGCAGGAGGTTGATTCCCTCCCTCTTCTCTATTGAACCTTTCCTCATTGCTTCCTCAAGACCCTTCTGTCCTTGACTAGGTGCTCAATTTCTTGTTGCCTTCTTACCTTGGGTGAGGTTGTTGTTGTTTTATTCTTCATTGGGTCTCCTGCTCCAAATCTTTTTACCTTGTATTCATAAATCAGGTTGCTAATCCTCTCCAGCTTCTTCTCTGCTGTTCCTTGAAGTCCTTCTAGGATCTTGCTCAGATCTGCATTGAGCGTTTCTCACCCTTTTATACTACAGGACTGCAGGACTATAATCTAATAAATATATTACTGCTGGTGATTTGCTACATTACTTGGCGCATCAGCACCACCAGTTGTCAATCAGTGGAATAACATATACTCACCACAAACAAAATGAAGACCTACTCATCAAAACATTGCGCCACAGCACAACTAGTGGTCAAAAACTCCCCAGGGTACCTTGAAATATTCACATTGGTCCCTTGGGGCTGAACCCAGTTTAATGACTCTATGGTCTTTCTTCTAGGGGACAAACGTTACATTTCTTTCAGACTGCTGGTGAAGCTCTGATAAAAAAAAAATCATCAGTGTTTTTATAGGTACATTTTCATATTATGATGTGTTATCAACATTGCAACATCCAGAAAACATTAGTAGTACTTCAGATCTCTGGTGTCTTTTCATCCCACAAAAATGGTCAAATATATGGATTTGATTATTAGAACAAAATTTCAGCTCTCACCAGCAGTAATTAAACAAATATTACCCTTAAAACCTCATATTAATTGAACACAGACTCCTAGCTTGTTTTATGTGAAGCTGCAGCGGATGTCCACAAACAACAAAGTAAGGAGACTGAATATATTGCATGTCTTTGTCCTTTAATTGTCTACAGGACCCCATTGACCGCTCTGCTGCAGTGGATTATTTGAAACATGAGTCATAGTAGATGGAAGCCAGATGGCAGGAGAAAGGGTAGAGTGCCTCTTGAAAGGACAGAGGGAACACCTTCTCCCACTGAGTTCTAACATGAATTACGTAAGACTTGTGTTTTTCCATAACAGGTCAAGTGTTGAATTATTAGCCATGTTTAAACTGCCACACCGGAGAGGTTTCAGTAAGAATCATGTGACACCTCTCTTCAGAAGTGTTTGATCTGTGATCAAAAAAAAGTCAAGGAATGTTGTCTGAAGCCCTGACTGCAAGAAACCCAGCTCTCAACTGCTCACTTGGCCCCTATATTATATAAGTTATATGTTCTTTCTAGATTTAGCTTCAACTGCTCTTCATATTGCTGGTGCTTATAAGAAAAGCATTATTGATTCTATATTCTGATATTATTATCAGAAGATTCTACTTCAAACTGATAGTTGGCATTTAACCAAATCATAAATTTTATCCATAACTGTTTTGTATCAGCCTTACAAAGACCAGTACAAAGGTCTTTGAAATATGGTTTATTAGTGCACTATTATCTATGATGAAAAGGAACATCTGTATAAAGCATATCACACCAATAGTATTTCTGTTATAATTCTGTAGGCTTCATAGCTGAAATGTATAACTATACACACTCATGACGGGTAACTGAGAAGATGGTGGAATTGTTGTTAAAGGCCTGGTATGGTGGAAAACAAGAAAAATGAGCTTTGGGATGGATTACTGTGATGGTGAGGGGCCTCCTGTG
This sequence comes from Thunnus maccoyii, assembly GCF_910596095.1. Classification (NCBI taxonomy): domain Eukaryota; kingdom Metazoa; phylum Chordata; class Actinopteri; order Scombriformes; family Scombridae; genus Thunnus; species Thunnus maccoyii. The sequence continues at coordinate 33,754,477 of NC_056542.1, forward strand.
CTATAAAATTACTCAATTCTATCTCCTCCGTCTTTTTAGGTTAAATGAAAATTGGAAATTCGCACCTAAAGAGTGAGCGATGTTGAGGCGGTACTCACCTCCACATCACACCAGAGTCAAATCAAATATGCAGGAAGCTTTAGCATGAGCTCACCCCTGCCGTAACTTCTGTAGTCAGAGTTTGTATTTCAGCCGGATGATGAGCAAAGCAGGACACTCAAAGTGTTACTGGTTGCTCAGCAGCTAGAAAGTCTTTATAGCCTTCCAGAGGATGGACAGTTATGTCAGGAATGCCCAGAATTAATTTTTGGAGACAATCTTCTTTCCTTTATGGGCAGGTGGTTATGTATGTATTCTGCACATTTTAGAGCTGACTGTCTGCATAACAAGACTCAGTACACAGCAGAATTTCAACTTTTTCCATCTTCAATCTTTGGATGAAGTTTTAAAAGAAGTGCACTCGTAACCAGTAGCTGTGTTTCCATTAGATTCACAAGATAATTTTACGAAACTGCGAAAATGCGAATTAGGTGCGTTTCCATCAACTAGTGTGAAGCGAATAAACTAGGCTATGCAGTTTCATCAGTAGATGGCGGTATAGGCTTAAATAATCCGCCAGTAAACAGAGTAGATGTCATGCCCTCCAATTCTGCTTCCTCCTCCACCTAACCTGCAGCCCCTCTCCCTTTCCTTGTGTGTCTGTGCTTAATTACAAGAGTGGAGACAGGTGTGCAGGAGTCAGGCAACCAGCTGCCATTCATCATGATTAGTCCTACATAAATTCCTGGTTTAGCATCCATCTCATCGCCAGATCATACACTCTGTTAATACAGTTAATATAATACCTGTTTCTCGAGCCTCCAGTTTGCCTCCGGCTGACTCTGGCCCCTGTCTCCAGCCCTCCTGCCTTGTCTGCTCAGCACAACTCCCTGTTCTCTGGAAATCCCTCTGCCTGGCTCCCCTCAGCATTCCCTCTGCCCTGCTTGGCCCAGCTTAACGCCAAGTCTCTGCCCCGGGTTCCAGCTCCTGCCCAAGCCATTGCCCCAGAGGATGCAGGTAAATATCAGTCTTGATATTGTAGACTTGCCATTAAAGATTTTAACACACTAGAAGTCCATATTTGCTACTGTGAGTCACTATAAATGTACATTTGAGTACCACAGATTTATTTTAGGTCACCATAAGAATATTATGGAGATACCCCATGGGAGTATTATCAGGTCACTTGAAACTTATTATTAACCACCACAGACAAGCATAAATTCCATACAGGAAGACTGCATAATATTAACAAGTTTTTGCATTATTCTACCTGCTTTAACACACTTTTGGGATGATAACATTATTCCATCTAGAGTAAATCCTCAGTAATCAGACACACATGGTTAATTTCTCACCAAAGAACCAAATTGGTGGCGTCCATAGATACATACACAACAAATTACAAATATAATAACAAATATAATTACAACAGACACTAAAGTTAATGTTTCTGGCAGGCTTCACAATTCTGTTTTTAAATTACATTTATGGTAATTTATATTTTAAGTCACACAAAAAATAAAAAATATATATCCAATGTCAGCAGGGTTGCGCAGAGTAACAGTTACACAGTCTGATAAACTAATCGTACAGTTTTGTATGACTGAAAATAAAAGTTGACTCTTGTCTGTCTGCAGGTGTTGAACATTCAAGTATGCCAATTTTCACAAAAGATACATGAACTTTAGGTACCTGAACTGAACACTGACTGAAGACCCTAAACTGAGGAATATTAAGGACATGCTACCTTATCGCAAATGAATTAGCTGTCCAAAATATGTAACTTCACAACATCAAAACAACTGGACCTATTGAAACACTATAGATTACAACATGGGAATTTTGGTCGAAACCAGTCCATACCCTGTGTCCATTTTGATTGCCCTTGCACCTTTGGGACATGGGGTGCATCATGGACACATTTGGACAGGTATCACTCACAGACAACTAAGCCAGACCAGCTCCTTTCCCCACATGCCTAGTGTGTAATTCTAGTTTGTTTCCACACAGAAAAACAATATTTTGAGCACCTTGGTGGCCACATTAAAAAGTATAAAACTGTGCCTTGTTTTTCAAGATTGTGATTACAAGACAAATATATACACAACATTTCACATTCATAAGAGCAGGAAACATAATTCTATTTAGTGGAAGATTTTAAGATCTTCGTTTTTCATGAATACCAAAGCCAAACACATGAAGAAGGTGAATTTGTTGAAAGTGAAAACTATTGTGACTCTGTCCTTGAGGAGGATGAGGACTTGATCAAAACTATTATTAAGAGACTGGGGTTGCTCCTCCTTAAATTGCACAGTGTGTATTTTAGAGCTCATTGAGACTACTACTTCATGTTTGACAAGGATTTCTTTCTGCAGGTGTCAGGAGTCAGCTTTGAGATTCAATTCAATTCAATTCAGTTTTATTTATATAGCGCCAAATCACAACAAAAGTCATCTCAGGGCACTTTTCACATGGAGCTGGTCTGGACCATACTCCATTCCAACAATTCCCCCATGAGCAAGCACTTGGTGACAGCGGTAAGGAAAAACTCCCCTTCAACGGGAAGAAACCTCAAGCAGAACCCGGCTCTAGGTGGGCGGCCATCTGCTATGACCGGTTGGGTTGAGAGAGAGAGAAGAGGGTTGGGGAGTGGGGACACAGAGAAGCAGAACAGCAACGGCAACAACAACAATAGATACATGACTAGCAGCAACAAACAGCAACAACAGCAGGAACAGCTGGTGAAGGACAGAAGAAGGACGTCAACACGTCAGCATGGTTTTTGGGGTTTCCTGCGGATGAGAAAGCACAAAGAACTCCAGGAAAGAAGTCAAGTTAGTGACATGCAGTAATGGTAAAAGAATGCATACAGATGGAGAAGAGAAGAGAAGAGCTCAGTGCATCATTGGAAGTCTCCCGGCAGTCTAGGCCTATAGCAGCATAACTAAGGGCTGGTCCAAGGCAAGCTTGGTCGGCCCTAACTGTAAGCTTTGTCAAAAAGGAAAGTTTTAAGCCTACTTTTAAACGTAGAGAGGGTGTCTGCCTCCCGGACCAAATCTGGAAGATGGTTCCACAAGAGAGGAGCCTGATAGCTGAAGGTTCTGCCTCTCATTCTACTTTTGGCGACTGTAGGAACCACCAGTAAGCCTGCATTCTGGGAGCGCAGTGCTCTAGTGGGGTAATAGGGTACTATGAGCTCTTTAAGATATAATGGTGCCTGTCCGTTAAGGTCTTTGTATGTGAAGAGAAGGATTTTAAATTCAATTCTTGATTTTACTGGAAGCCAATGCAGCGAAGCTAAGATGGGGGAAATGTGATCTCTTTTTCTAGTTTTAGTCAGTACACGTACAGCTGCATTCTGGACCAGCTGGAGTCTTTAGAGACTTGTTAGGGCAGCCTGATAATAATGAGTTACAATAATCCATCCTAGAAGTAACAAATGTGTGGCCTATTTTTTCTGCGTCTTGTTGTCAGACAGGATGTACTTGATTTTTGCGATATTATGTAAGCGAAAAAAGGCAGTCCTTGAAATTTGTTTTATGTGGGAGTTAAAGGACATATCCTGATCAAAAAGAACTCCCAGATTCCTTACAGTGGTGCTGGAGGCCAGGGTAATGCCATCTAGATTAGCTAAATCATTAGATAATGTGTTTCTAAGGTGTTTTGGGCCAAGCACAATAACCCCCAGATGTCCCCCAGTTTCCCTTTGCTGTTTGTTGGACTGTTCGAGCAGGAGATTGTTTTGAAACCTTCCAAGAGCCCATTCCTAAAATACATTTCAACTTACAGAAGGTACATGGATGACATCTCTTTCATATGGACCCCCACTGAGGCAAAACTCAGAGACTTCCACAACTTCATTAAGGCACATTTGAGATGTACTTTTTGTACCTATGAACCTTCTAAAATGAACTTTCTGGACATATTGAGTATGAACAACAAAGAGAGCCTTAGGACAAGCTTATACAGGAAGCTGACTGGGAGAAACTCACTGTTACATGGACTAAAGCTCTGTTTTGTTCACAATAATCCCGCCCCCAGCCTCTGATGTAAGTGGTTCTTTGTTCTTGACCAGCAAATGTTGGTGCTGTTCTGGAACCAGTTTTCCTGGCCAAGAGCCAGTTCTTTGGCTGTCGAAACATGAAGAACTGGTTCAAGATGAGGCACCAGCTCCAAACCGGCCCTTGAACTGCCTTGGTGGAAAAGGGTTAAAACAAACAAGTTTCTATGAAGTGTCACCCCACCACATCTAAAAGCAAAAGAATGAATCCCATAGACTCTATATGAAGATGGATGTAGTGAGACGTCACCTGTTGGTTTGCATTAGAGCCAGTTTGAAGCCCAGAGTTGCTGCTTATGGTTGGCACCATACTATCAGTTTGCAGCAGGGACCTTTCAAATAAAGAGTGCAGGTGGTTGCCTTTCACACTGTGAAAGCACACCCCACTACCTCAGACCCGAGCTACCTCTACCTGAGCAGTGCTGAACTGATGCAGCTTGCATGCATGCAGTGTCCACACAGACACTGCTACTGTCAGCTCTATCTTTCTACATAGTTTGACTTTGACTATCAATAACAGAATCTTTCATTTCATTTCATCATAAATTTAATTTATATTAAGTTTAGACAGAAAAAGTTTAAGAGGCATGTACTGTTGTGAAAAATAAATAATAATATGTAAGGTGAAAGCAGCTTTCTTTCTGACAGGCATGGTGGGGTCTGGTTGGGATACTTCTGTGTCAGACACATACATTCCTCACACAGGATGGGTTTCTTTTTAATTGATTATATTGATTATTCCACCAGTTAAACTCCGTTGTCACCATTGAAGAAAATCTCTCCAGACGACACCAAGTTCCCCAAAGGAGCCGAACACACCCCGACAAACAAACCTCCAAACTAACTGTCAGGAGGGAAACTGAAAACAAATAAGGAAAATAACAACACCAAATCTCGGAGTCCCGGTTTGAACTAATATCACAAAAAGCGAGCAGGAGTCCAGAAAAGAAGCTACATGTGTCACCGACTCTCCACGCTGGACTTCCCCGCCAGAGAGTCTCCCTGCCCGGCGTGCACCACGCAGCCTTTTTCATGTCGGTGACATATTCTACAGATATAGACACTGAAACTATAGTGAAAGGTTTAATGTTGCTGGTATGATGTCAATAGGACTATCAACAGATCATTTTCACTGTTGATTTTTTCTGAGAACTGTGCAAGTCAGGTGGAATAAATAGGCGAGACCCCGAATCTCTAGATGATGCTCAGCTCACGCAGGCTGTGAACATGGGTGCTGAAATGAAAAGCAAGAGGTTCCACAACGCACATGCACTGCTTACGCAGGCTGTGTGTCCCGGCCGTAATGTTAGCTTACTGGGAACATCGAGCTTTGCACACTTGGACTAATGTTAGCTACTTTAAATAATCTACTGTAAAAAAAAGTGTGATAACAGGGCAGGTACTGTAATCAAGTGACACTTACCGAAATATTGCGACCAAGTCCTAGAGCCAGGGAGAGCAGCAGGTAAGCCAACTGTTAATCACAGCTGTCAATCACTGCCTTCACAGCAGACATCAAAGCTACCATACGTTTTCAAATAATTTCCAAAATGACCATCAGCACACATATTACAGGGCCTGAATTTAGCAATTGAGACCATAATGAAAAAATTATGACTACGTATTTCTCGAGAGAAGTTGACGCTTTTTTAATGGGAGTATGTTGGAGCCAGGGATTTTTTGAAGACAACATCTAGCGACTGTTGGTGGCAGTGCGCTTTAAGATACTTCAGCTTCAGCCTCAACCCATTGTAGTGGCTGCTTGGTTAATACCTGTTTCAAATGGCCTCACTTGAAGGCAGGGCGAGAGGCCAGCTGTCATAGACAGAGTGAGACACAGTAGAAGTATAAATTTATTATCTATTTTAGTCACACTTGGTATTAAAAAAGTAAAAACATAACTTCCTAATTGCAGCCTAGTTGAAGTCAAATCATACTGTCAGGATAGGAAATGAGAGATAGAATTTCAGGTCAAGGGTTTGGTGTCCTATGATGACCTAACAATGATTTCCAGGCTTTTCAACCCTCATGACAATAACTATTCCTAGATGTCATCTTATCTGTCAGTTATATAAGTACAGTCGCCTGAATTTGATACATTAACAAACAGGCTGAAGAGGATGCATGTGATTGTTTGCCTCCCTAGTAATAACCCCAGTTGAATTAGCCCTCAGTTGATACCTTCTCCCCCTTTAAACATTAACCAAGCAGCAGCTGCCTTTATCTCAAAGCCATGTGATGAATGTGTTGAATGGAGTGCAATTCAATAACTTTCGGACAGTGTCAGGACTGCTGGCCTCAGTACTATGTGACACTGGAGGATATACAGGGGGGCTCACACCGAGCAAAATACTGCCCTGGACGCCTCTGCTCCTATCTTGTTTTCTGTTACAGGGAAACAAAGAGATCCAATCACCACATCCCCTTTCCAACTCCTCCAAACAAATACCTCTGATGCTTAAAGCTACATGTCGGGGAGTGTCACCCCATTAGAGAGGGATGGTTTGTTCAGGGATGACCTTTGGGTGCCTCATCTGGAATCAGCTACATGGCTGCTGCCCTTTATGCCAAAGACAAGAGAAGTGCAGATTACATTTCAACATTTGTCACTATCTTGTGGCAAAGCAAATGACTGAAAAACACCCGGAGCATCTGAGTGGCTCATTTGGCTGAAGCCATACTCTGTCATGGCTGAATATTTTGCTGATTTAGACAACAAATTGGAGAGGGGAATGCCAGCTGGAGTTTGTTGTGTTGGAGTACAGAAAGCGTAGCTTAGTGTTACCTAAAAGATTTCAAAGTCATGGCTGAATATTGAGCTTATTTTGACAACTCAACTCTTGCAAGATTGAGACTTCTCTTTGAACGAGACTTGGTGAGACACAATAACAAACAGATCGGATCAATCGAAAGGTAAAGAAAAACGTTTTATTTCTCTGTATGGTCCTTTCCATAATGTTGTCAGACACTTATAATAACAATCTGAGCCTGTCAGTGACAAAACCAAGCACTTTTGGTGGATATACTTTGATGGGGTGCAATTTTCCCCGTCAGATTACATTGCAGCCAGTTTAGTGGCTGCCAGCTGCAGCACTCTCGCCCAATACTGGATCAATTTCAAAAATTGTCATCCCCATTTGTCACTTAGTCAGAAAATGATGGGGGTCCAGGTTGAAAAATACCTAAGTTTCCCTTTAATACTACAGTAGGCTGAGTGCAATAAAGCAGTTTTGCATTGAGTATTACTTTTCAGCTTTGTTAACCAAGAGACTCACAACCTTGGTGACTGGCTCTGTACACCATTGTTGTTGTTCATCAATGCAACCTACCTAGACTAAACAGTTCATGTCAGACAGGAGGTTTGGGGTGTATCCTCGGTGTGTCATATTATGAAAACACTTTACAAAACATCTAAAAAAAAATATTGATAAAGACATTATAAAAGCTCATAAGCTCACAAGCTCATAAATGAGGGGTTTGAAAATATTTGAGAACTTTTAAAACAACACTATAAAAACTTGATAGGTGAAAAGTCCTCATTCATGCCTCCTAGAAATAAACTTTTAAGGTAAAAAAAATCAAAATGCTTTCTTTTTCAAAGAATTGACACCTCTGTGGCTGCACTCTCCCTTCTCAGTGCACAGAGAGTAACATTTTGTCAGAAACCTTCACTGTACTAAAATCAGTTCAAAGTAGTTTTCAAAACTACAGAAAAGATAGTTTGGAGATCACTTTACTGTTTATATTCTGAGGACTGTTTTAGTCTCAGGAATATTTTTCCTTTCATCCAGATTTGGTGATTTTACAGCTGTTCATGGGTGTAGAGTTGGGTATGGATTGTAGGGACATGTCTAACTGCAGCCCAACAACGGCAACAGTAATAAGGTCGGTGATGAATGAGCAATGGTGAATCTAATGCGGTTAGAATTTATAGTTTAAATGTTTTAAACATAACAGAATAGACAACTTCTTCAATGAACAAAACTAACATTGTATTTAAATTTCAGGTGTGAGGTGTTAGCTAATTTGCTCAGGTATGTTGTTTAATTAAAGAACTTAATTACTGTAGAGGACATTGTCTCCCAAAGTGAATTAAGACATCACATCCTTTTTAAAGAAGCACGTGTTTGTCAGTAGCAGCTGAGCTTAGATAATAAGAATGTTCTGTAATTAATGTTAACATTAATTGTCTTTCAAATTTAGTGGGAGAAATGTTTAGTATTTAACCCCATCCCTCCCCTTTTCCATCAGTGCATCAAGAGCAGTTATTATTGCATTTGTGTCAATGAAAATGATTTATAAGCTAAGTTAGCCACAGCCTGTCCAACTGATCTGTCTTTGAATGTCATGAAAATCCTGTCAGCAGCATCCTGAGCAGCACAGAGACACACAGACAGGTGAGCTGAATTCAGGAGTTGATATAAATCAACAAACTGAAAGAAGCATAAAAAGTCATATCAGAAAATACATATTCAATGAAGCCAACTTTTTGTAGTCAGGCTATTAATGTGTGTGTGTGTGTGTGTGTGTGTGTGTGTGTGTGTGTGTGTGTGTGTGTATACGTGTGCATATGTATGCATATGAAAGAGAAAAGAGAGGAAGGCCCTGTTTACACCTGGTATTAACATCAGTCTCGGATGATCCGATCACAAGTGGACAACTCTAAAACAGGTGCGAACGCACCCAAGATGCATTCAGGACAGATTGATTTCCGATCACTCAGACCACATTTGGAGATGGTCTGGGCCACATGTGACCACATTCATTTAGCAGTGTGAATGCTATGTGTCCTGAGCCACACTGACGTCATCTCACGTCCTCTGTTTTCCGGCAGACTAGGCATCAACTTGTTTGATAACAGGATAAACAAATGCTTTATTTTGTTTTACATGCGAATTAAAAATGTAATCCACCTCCCGTTTTTCCCGTTCCCCTAACCAGTTTTCCTCTTCAAATTCACAATTGTAATTAGAAATTAAACCAAAACCAGCAAATAACTTGTTTTTCGCTTGTCCGTCCAAAACAATATTTCAGAAGCTAAATGTTGCTGGATAGCTTCCTCTGTCCTGTCTAGCTGATAACTACAGTTTTTAGTTTTGCTGTGCTGCTCGATATAATGAGCTCAGGATTTATCAGGAGGATGGCTGCTTTACTCCAAACAGTTTCAGTGTATGAACCGGAATGTGTGTGTAATGGCTGATCTATATTCCGATGCGGCGCTAGAATAAATTAATAGGACGGGCATTTGATTTTCGTGAGGGGGCACAATGCATTGTATATTTGTGTATCCTGTTATCAAATAAGACCCCTGGTTCTCCTGCTGGTTAATAACGAACGAATTTGGTCTTTGCAAACGAACGAATTTGGTCTTTGCAAACGGTAATGATGTACATGCTTATTTGCATATAGAGCGCGGAAGTGAGATCCGGAAGTGAGCGAAAACAGGAAGCTGTGCATCAGGAGGGTGTCAGCAGATGGAAAACCTCACTTCTAAACAAAATGTCTGCACACAACTGCACATACTCACACAAAAGCATACACATATACAAGCATTCTTGAGAATAATTTAGTGTTTATTGTATCCATATCCAATTTTTATTTTCAATGGAATATATATAAATTGGGCAATCCAATGAATAAAACATATTCCTTAAGGTTGTATTAGATTATTGTTTTTTGTAAATTTGTTCCCATCTTCTCAGTCAATCAATCAATCAATCAATCAATTTTTATTTACATAGCACCAAATCACAACAAAAGTCACCTCGGGGCACTTTTCACATAGAGCAAGTCAAGACCGTACTCTTTAATTTACAATTCCCCCATGAGCAAGCATTTGGTGACAGCGGTAAGGAAAAACTCCTTCTTAACAGGAAGAAACCTTAAGCAGAACCTGGCTCTTGGTGGGCAGCCATCTGCTTTGACCGGTTGGGTTAAGAGAGAGAAAGAAAGAGGGAAAGGGGGAGGGGGGCAGAATAACAACAATCATAACAATAACAATAACAGCAGCAATAGCAGTAGCAATAGCCAGGGAAGGATGCCAACAGGACTGCGAAGGACCGCGAAGGCTAGGCCTGCAACCCAGGGTTTCCTGCGAGATGAGAAAGCACAAAAAACCCCAGGGAAGAAGCAAAGTTAGTGAAAGTCAAAACCATCCATACCAACTAAGTGACACATTACATTCTATTTAAAGTGCATGTTGGGGGTTACATTCTGAAGAAGTCAACAAAACCACGTTATCTGCAAAGAGCAGAGAAGTCATTCTGAGGCCCCCAAACGAGACAATCTCCTCTCCCTGGCTACATCTTAAGATTCTGTCCATGAAGATCACAAACAGAATCTCTGACAAGGGACAACCCTACACTGACTGAAAATGTGCTTGACTTACTGCTGAGAATACAGCTCTCACTCCAGTTATATAAGGACCAAATGTCCCGGTGTCCTATACTCCTGCTGCCGTCCCACAAACATCAAATGGAAGGGCAACGTCAGAGCTGCAGAACCTCACCCAGAACAATGAATGACCTCAACAATTCCCATGTCAATCTTTCAGCTTGATCTCATAGAAGAATGTGAAATGACCACAACCTCTTAACAACGCATTATGTGGTGGCAGCACGTAATGTGCTAAAGTTACGTGTCGGTACCATGGAAACAATGCCAATGGAAAGTCAATTAGGATCCTTTGTCATGATAGACACACGAATATGACCCAGAGAGGTGACTCAGTTCAAATAAGGCCTACATATGGTGACAAATTCCCATATTTTGAGGAGGTGTGTTGGGTGGATGGCTAGGTGGTTAGATGGCAAAAAGTGGACTTAGCTGCAGGAGGCTGCTGTCAACTTCCTCTTTCCAACCATGAGTGTCACGTTTCCATCCACAAATTAGGACAGTTTTTTTACAAGCTGTAACTACGATTGTTGTGGTGTTTACTGTTGCCATGACGAGAAAGGTTGCCTTACTTAAAGGAAGTAGTAACTTTAACCCACACCACGTTTCAAGTGATCATTTAAACCCAAACATTGATCTTTCCCCTAACCCTAACCAAGTGGTTTTTGTGCCTAAACCTAACCAGACCTTAAGCACAGCATTGTCACATCATAAAATATCATTATTTCTTCACAATGATTTATAACAGTTTTGGAAAGTAGACAAATGCAGCCTGATCTCATAGAAATACATGAAATGACCATGACCTCTTGACATATGTAATCTTAACACCATAACGTAATGTGGTGGTAAAAGGTCATGGTCATTTCACGTATTTTTGTAAGATCAGGTTGCAGTCTTTCCAGTATTTGTTGACATATGTTGTTCTAGCTCAGACATATTTTTCAAAAATCATCCCTAAGACACACCACTAGAGAGGCAAAAATCTGAACAGATTATATTACTAACTACTTACAATGGTATGTGTTTAAAGAGTTAAAATCTACATAAATTATCAGCACCAAAACTTTCAGCAGCCTCCTTCCAGGGCAGTGCCCTTGAAAAACCCTGATCACTGAGCTAAGTGCATGAGGCTTTGTGGGTTCTGTTTTAACAACAGGGTGATGTGGTTCACCTAACATACTCTACAGTTTGCCCTATGCTGGATAGAGGCAGATGGCTCTGACTTTGACCTACTCTCTGCTGCCAGCAGGCAGCTGACAACTTGGCCCAGTGCCACCCACAGACGGCTGCTGCTGCAACGTGCAACTGTTCATGTAGAAGCCTGACCCAAGTCAAAGAAAGACAGATAGAAGGCTGCACTGGGTGGTGGTGGTCAGAGGCCACCTATAGCTGGTCTGGTTTACGATGAGTGAGCTCTTGCTTTAAAGCCCCTAGATGTTTTTGTGTAATTTTTCATGTGATTTTAGTGTCTTTCAACTATTCTGATAACATACATTTTTGTTATGGTTAGTTTACTCTTCAGTCCTTATATAATGGAAAACTAATGCCCTACAAGGGTTGTAGTGGGGTCTGATCACTGGAAGTAGACTTGAGAGTAGGAAAAAAGTGTTGCACGCTCTGGCTCCATATGCATTTCTCTTTTATTCAGATGAATAAAGTTTCAGCCCTCAGGCCTTCTTCAAGATCAACAATCATAGCAGGACACAGGCACTGGTGTGTTATATAGGCCGCAACCTAGTAAGACATCTGATGGTGATTAGACAATCATGTTCCACCATTAGGGTGAGAAAAAAACAATCAAGAGGCCTTCAATGAATCAAAATCTTAAACAGTGACAGGAACTACAGTCAAACAATTCTCTTCTAATAACGTGACAAAAACCACTATGTTTAAATACCACATATAGAGATTTAAATTTTACATTCAAATATTTTTGGTTAAGAAAATTCAAATATGTTAAAAATACATTTATTTTGAATAGATTTCTAATAGATATGCAGAAAAAGTTCAATCTCAGCTCTGGATGAAAATATCTAATAAATAGAGATACATTACAGAAAACTCTTCAAGTCATAATTTATATTTAATCCATGAGGTGACAGGATGCAAGAATTGATCTCTGCCAGAGATCAATTCTGCCAGAGATCAATTCTGGCGAGATGGCGAGAATTAATCTCTGTCTGATATCGATAAGATGTCACAATTACATTTTCTTTCCATTGTCCTTGTCATTAGTGTTTGGCAGGAGTACAGTGTCCATTATGGGTCTCAAGAAAGTTTTGCATGCTCCTCCAGAGGCAACCTTGACTTCTACTTTCCTCACCTTCCTATCATGACTTGGGAAGGTTTTGACCACCATGCCCATGGGCCAGTGGTTCTGCTTGACATGACTGTCCTTCAAGAGCACAAGGTCCCCTTCTTGCAGATTAGGTCTCTCTGAATGCCATTTCCCGTGGCCTTGTAGGGTAGAGAGGTACTGGTTCTTCCAATGTTGCCAGAGGACATTGGAGAGATGTTGCACCTGCCTCCATTGACATTTGCACAGGTCACTTTCATTGAAATTGCCAGGAGGCATGGATAGAACTCCAACTTTCTGGGTATGGAGGGTAGTTCATGTCAGGATGAGAGGGAAGCTTGAGTCGATGGATACCAGGATGAGAGGTCACAAGTTGACAATTGCTGTTACCTCAGCCAAGAAAGTGATTAACACTTCATGAGTCAGCTGCCAGGGTGTAATGCTCATAAGCACTGACTCAAGTATACGTCTTGTCAAGCCAATCATGCGTTCCCAGCTACCTCCCATGTGTGAGGGATGAGGTGGGTTAAACACCCATGTGCATCCGTTGTAACTTAAGAACTGCTATATTGCCTGGTTGTTTCAGTGTCTTGAGTAAATACCTCTTTGCACATGCCCAAGATGTTGGTCCCACAGTCAGACCTCAACTGTACTTTTACTTTCACTGTACTTTACTTTACTGGGCTGCAGATGGAGATGAATCACCACAGAGCATTGATGAAACTTGAAGACTCCATCGATTCCATCACCTCAATGTGTATGGCCCTGGCACTCATAAGGCTAAAAATGACTGCCCACTGTTTACTGCTGATGCAGCCTCTCCGAGTTCAATGAGAAGTGACTGTCCAAGGCCTGAACACATCCACTCCAATGTAAGAGAATGGAGAGTTGGTGCTTAGATGGTCCACGGGTAGGTCAGCCATCTTCATCATGTTTCTGTTCCCCATCGGAGCTTGCAGCAGGTCACACAGCTGTGAAAGATGGCACTGATGCACTGTTTTCCACCAATGACCCATAGGCCAGCTGACCCCACCATATCCTCTGTGAAGTGGCACCCTTGATGCTGGACTTGCTGGTGGTAGTGTCGTATTAGTAGGGTCATTAGATGGCCACGGCGAGGAATAATGAGTGGATTTCTTTCATCACTTTCAAGATAAGCTTACGACAAACAACTTCCAACTCTGAGGCAACCTGCATTGTCTAAGGAGACAACCTTGTGAGCTGGTTCTGTTTAGGGATCTCTTTCCCTGTCTGGATGCATGCAGAGACTTTGGGGAGACTTTTGCCATATGTGCCAGCTTTGACAATTGCTCTTTCTCATTTGAAGGAGCTAGCTATGTAGATCAATCTTGATATAGTTCTTACAAGCGATCTCCAGGACAAGAATGACTCAAAACCTCTCGGATTCAAGGGAGTCTCTACAACATGAATGGCACAAGATGTCAGTGAAAGGCGGATCTCAGGGTCAGACTCAGAGTTAACTAGATCAAAGAATGCTTCATTATAAGCCTCATTATTTGCTGGCTTCAGTAGGAAGCCTGGTCCTTTGAACCAAACTGAAGAACTGAGAATGGAGGGAATGACAACAAATGTTCTTGTTCGTGCTTAGTTCCATGCATCATCTATTTCTCCTGCAGGCTAAATGGAAGTTTGACCACTATGGGATGAATTACACATGTCGTGTCAAGGTACAGTAGTCCTGGTATGTAGCCTTTGCTCTTGGCAGAGTCTGTCTCTAAAAGTAGGCCCCTAAGGTCACGTAGTAGATGAGGGTCCTTGTTTGAGATTCTGGGGAAATGTTCTAGCCTATCAAACATCTGGCCTATATCTAAAGTCGCAGGAGAGCCATATACTTTTGCAGCCTCTCCCACACTTTGCTCAGTCTGAAGGAAGGATTGTTGACGTGCACACTCGGAGGCGTATGGCATGTTGCAAGGATTCATCGTCTAATCCTTGCAAGGATTCATGCAAGGATTAGACTTGTTGACTAACCACTTAGTCAACAAGTCAAGCTCTTCACTAGCTGTTAAGAGTAGACCTTCAGTGGAGTTTTCAAATGAGGATTTCCATGCCCAGTAGTCGCCTGGCTTGTCACTAAACATTGTAAGTCCTCCAGTGAGCAACTCACATCTGTCTAGAAATCTGGTGAGGTCAGACATATTTGAGTTTTCTTGTGAGGGAATCTGAGGTCTAGAGCATGGTGGTGGTTCACACACCATGGAGCACTGGGATGGCTGGGGGATACCATTGTTTTTATTGTTCTTGTTAGACAGTGAGATGTAGGGTCTAATAGTAAGATCAGGCACGTCAACATCTCGCTTGAGTTGAAAAATGTGAATGTATATGGATCTCTTTACCTTTTACAATGGTAAGTATCATTACACTGACTACAACAACCACAGCGGCGGTTGCTCCCAGGGATAGGTGTTAAAGTAGCTTGGGCTGGCAATTATTGAGGAGGAGGTAAATATGAATGTACCAGATGGTCTCTCAGGTTTTTACCTCTTTTATATACCATGAGAAGCTGTTCTTTGAATATACCATTGAGTTGACCGTCAAGTATATGCCAATGTTTTGTTATTATTCCCGTTATCTGCTCTGCAGTCTTAGAATACTCTGTTGTAAATATTATACAGTCATTTGATATCATTGTAGGTTTATTTTTTAAAAGATCAGACCTAGAGCTGTCTTTTATTTTAATAATAACTCATCAACAAACACAAACTGAGAGCTCGGATCAGTGTGCAATTTTTTTCAGTCTAGTCCTCTTGTAGATGCGAGACAGCCAGAGTCAGCAAACCATCTTGAGTCACAACAGTTTTGTAAACTGCAGCAGGTCCAGAGATTGTAATGATGTCACAGTTTATGGGACTGTCATGACTCAAGGTGGCTAATATAGCCAGTTATCATCTACATTAGTGGTTCCCAAATGCTGGGTTGGGTTTTATTCTGAGTGGCACACAGACCAATTTCATTAAAAAAAAACCCAAAACAAAACCAAAAAAACCCTTTGAAATGTAGCAAGTTTCTGGAACAGTGCTTTTATTTGGAAGTTCCATTTGCCACTTCCTAGTTAGTAGCAGCTCTAAAACATGCAGCTTTATAGTACAAAAATGCCGGCTTTGTGGGTGTTGCCAGAGACAGCAAGTTTGCTCCACAACAGCTTGAACAAAACTGACATAGAATATATACAGCTGCTTTTACTTATGCTGGACACAAAAAAGGATAAAAATGAATGTTTCATACAGGGAAGTACTGGCAAGTCTTCTTTTTTATCATTTCCAGCACTGCAGCTGCAGCTTTATTACCTTGTTCTTTGTAATAGGCATGTTTACATGCTCTGCTGTAAAAACAGAGTAGTAGTAGTAGTGTAAAATTTACTACTACTAGTAGTAGTGTAAAATTTGTTTTAAATAAGACTGAATTAGTTGTTACTGCTGCTACACTGCCCTAACTGCACTCTCTTGCTGCAACTTACTTTTTATTGAGCTTTAAACCTCAGTTGTAGTTATTTTAGTTTTCATTTTGTGAAGGGGCAGCAGTGGTTAGCATTGTCCCCTGTCTATAGGGAGGTTGTGCGTTTGAATCCTGTGACAGGTGGAATGGACCGTAGAAATATACTGAACAGGTGCAAGGGAAAATCTGGACCCTGTGGTCCAAGCCGCTGGGAACCACTGATGTTACTTTTTAACTTAAAATAACCTTTCTGTGTACATTGTAGTGACTAGATTCCCATGAAGTAGACATTTTATACATCATGCAGTCCTAACTGAACCACTTAAAAGTAACCACAGCATACACATAACATTCAGCGCAGATGTACACATTTACTAAGAAAAGGTGAAAATGCAAAGATCGATCTAAGGATTTTAAGAATCCATATAGGATCATTCAAATAAAAATCACAATTAGTTGGAAAAGAAATACAGGCTAAATGGCTTAAGATAAAGTCCACACAACTCAATGACACAGCTGCATCATTGTATTGTTTCATCACTCAGATTGTCCTTACATGGATTTTATATCACTGGAACACTAATGCTCTTCTCTACCTATTCATATACAGATATTTGAGATGTGTTGATAATCTGTGGGCAAACAATTTCAGTTTATTTTTCATATCATAAAAAACTGTCCCACAACATGTATAATATTACTGACATGATACATGACAAGACAAGAGGTGAATGTGCCAAAATCCAGTAAATAAAGTGAGTGAAAACTGAGCAATAAACAGCATAGGGTTTAGTGTATCATAATTAAAAGGGCTGGATATAATGCCAACAAAATACAAAAGAGATGGAACAGTTTGGTCTTACATGAGGATTATCAGAGACCTTGATGTATTATCAAATGTAATATATAAATGATGTATTAGAGCAAGTGTGAAGAAGCTAAAGTCATTAGTCTAATAAATAAAAAATAGATTAATTAAAAAGCAAAGTATACGTAATTCTGCTGACAGTGGATGTGCAGGGAATCCTCATTTTGCTTATAAGGAGATACAGAATGACGTTACTGGCCTTTTACTGTGGGGTGCCTGTGCTTGAGTTATGTCTAGTTAAGCGTGAAACTGGGTTGTGCAACCTAATTACTTATATAATGGTTTCAAATCATTTAAAATGGTTAATTGGTCATACGTGCTGACAGTCAGGTCCTGTGTGTTAGTGTCGGTGGGTTGCCAGGTTGAGCTGCTGAGAGAGCGGAGGTCCACCAACTCAAAACATCTTTCCTCATCCAAGTATGGATTATGGGATATCAACATTATTTAAGAATTATGTCAAGAAACAAAGACCCCATCTGCATCTAATATCAATATCATGATTAATTGTCACATTTACCTCGGTAACAATTAATGAAACAGTATCTAATTAAATACACATACACAAGACTATCTGTCCTTGCAGTTGAGTCCTTATTAATGAGTAATTAACTGAGTAATATTTATTTATCATATGCAATAGTTAAGAACACTTTTAGGTAATTCTTTGCTAAAAACAGGAAATTGAAAGTAAAATATGGTTCTGTCCACAACTATCAAAGTATGTAATAATATAAATAGAACTGATAACACTTTTATGACACTTTGGCTCCCGGAGGAAAAGAAAGCTAATTTGTGCTCTTGAATTAATCATATGTGCTCTCAATTTAATATTTTGTGCACACAGATGACTTAATTAGTGCTCTCAATTTATCTTTTTTGCCTGTTCCCCTCTTGTAGAGAGCACCAAACGCATTTAGTCAGCCAGAGACGACAAAGAAGACATTCCCTGTAACGTCAGTTACATTTTCTTTGCGTTGAAACATTTTGAATGAAAAGCGGGTAAAACTTGTTTGATTAACTTCAGGTTTGTGAGCAATCCTGAGTTTTTGTGAACTGGCACACAGCAGCAAATTACAACCAATTAGTTATTTTTTTCTCCATGGCCTCCAGGCTCGGGCTGATAATGTGGCAATTCTGGCAAATGCCAGATCAGCTGGTCCACCAAGGCCAGCTGAGCAAGGCCACCAGCAATATAAGCTACCTATACTGTGAGGCAAGTGCAGGAAGTGCTGCCGTCATCCTCCCCTCACTCCATCAAGTGGATGCGTCCATCCATGCAATGTCAGAGGTCAAGTGGGAAATAATCAAATCAAGACAGAAAGAGTGGAATGTGAATCAAAAATAAAGCTAGTCTATACACATGATTAAAGGTCCCCAGAAAGTCAAAAGATGGAGTGGAAAAGGTGAGAGAGAAAAAGAAAAGAAAATCTCTTGGCTGAAATTAAAACACATTTATTCAAAATATCAATGCCACTGCCACACAAAATCCTGTTAGCGTTAGCATGCCTAGCTGCAGTGATAACATTAGTAGTCCACCACCAAATGAAGAGGAGGAGGAAAGAGTCTGGGCAGATGAGCAGGCTAATTCCAGTGGAGAGCAGGGGCAAGGAGGGGAGGTCACTGCTGGGGATGAGCGAAAGGTGTGTGACAACCTCCTGCAGGTGATACTGCTAATGTTAGCTCATGCAGTGATAGTGTTAACAGCAGAGCACCAGATCTGAAAGCATAGCTTTTCAACTTTAAAATTCATCAAGAATAGATTACCGAGCACTACATCTTGAAGCATTCATGCTCATGGCTACAGAAAAAGACATTCTTATGGCTTTGGACACTGATGGAATAATCAACAGGATGGCAGAGACGAGTGCACTGATGAGATTTCTTCTCACTGCCTAAAGCAGGGCATGCTATTCTATTCTATTCGCTGCTTAAGGCGGCTGTACTATGCTGTTTTTTTTGTTTTTTTTAAATGATATCAGCTAATTAGTTATTCTGGGTCCAGCACTCTGGGTGCAGGCATGCTGCGTGTCACACCCTGACAGTAGCAGTGAATGAACATTTAAATAGTGTTATAGCATGAAATACTGACTGTTAAGCCTGATGTGTTAATTGCATAAGATCAGCTGCAAACACAGTGTCAGATGATTAACGATAAATAGTTCTCACATTTCCAGATCATCATAGGAAGCTTTTGTCCATTGTGAAAATTAAGTTTATTATTAGTTAGTCTATTTTATTTCATGATGACAGCATTGCATTTTGTAATAAACTACATTCATGACATATGATTTTGTCATATTTGTTTTATTTGTGAAGTTAGGAATTGTAGCATAAGTGCAGTGAGAGCTGGGTTGCACATATCAACTGGCAAATGAATAAAAGTGCGCCTCTTGGGTTGCTGACTTTTCCTCTAGGCTATTTCTTGGCTATTTATGTATTACATTATAGGGGTGTGCCTGGATACAAATACATTATTCGGCAAAGCACAAATAGTAAGTTTTATATGATAATTTGTTTCATACAAATATTTTAAAAATTATTTGTTTTCAGGAAGAAAAAAAAAACATGTCAAATACCAGCACACAGGTCAGTTACATCGCTATCTCAGTCTCTCAGCTCCGCTGTTACATCTCAGCAGTTCTCAACGAGGAGAGCCACATCCACCTGCTACATGATGCACATTTCCTAATTTGGACATCACTCCCGGAGTTGGGGGTGTTCCCCAGAGATAAAGCTGAGCTACTGACACAAACGAAGTGCTCCCAAGGGACTCTCCATAACCTGTTGTTCCCCTTCTCCTTTCCACAAAGTTAGGTTGTAAAAAATAGGCAATAAATGAAAAGTGCAAAGCAATAATCACTTTTGAATTTCTTCCCTACACATTACACAGTGTGGTGTCTCTGTGTTATGGATGTATAAATATGTAGAGGTCTGTCTGCTATGAGGCGATGAGTAAAGTTTTAGCTCAGTAGTCAGTGCAGTCGTCTATGATCTGGGAGACTCCAGGTTGAGACCCAGTGTGGGGACCTCCTTCATAAGGTAGTTTATTCATGAACACTTATTGTAACACTTTAATTTTCTTAAGCTTTTAAATTAAAAGCGTAACAAAAACAAAAACAAGATTTTTAAGCCTCTCTTCACTTTTATTCAAATAAAAATAATTTTGCTACCTCAACAAATACAGATACAAATACAAATACTGGGCCCTCTGCACATCTCTATTACATTATTTTATGAAACGCTGTAAGTAGCTACACCTGTTGTTAGGGTGCCAATTTGATATCTATTGCTTAGCGTATATGTTATAAATGAGTTGATATTGCTTTATGCAACTCATAAGTATGTATGTTGGGGAAAAATGGGGCCGAAAATTGCGTTTCACATCACAAAAGTTTCAAGGGTTGCATTCTTCAGTTTTACTTAAATTCATTCATAAATTGCCCAGCCCTATTCCAGTGACCAATTACTGCAACAGATGAAAAGCATTAAGCGTTCCTACATCATGAAAGAGGGAAACTGACTCATCAATGTTATTTCAAAGATGTTGATGTTGTAGAGGTCTTGTATTTCACCAACATCTCCTACACCTCCAGCAGCCACTCCACTCCCATCTCACCCTTCACCTTGTCATGTCGGGTAACCAGTCTCCAGCTACTATCCTGACAGTCAGTCAGCCTTACACGGAACATCATGTCATGTCCACAAATTGTAGGTCCTTGGAAAAACAGCATGAGACCCTTTCATCTTGATGGTGCAGTCTCTTATGGTGAATTTGACCCCTGGCCCCAGCCCCTCCTTCCCCACGCTGTGCCTTCAGACAGAAGGTCAGCAGGATTGAAGGGGTCACAGGGTGGGGGGAGCTGCTGTATTAGTGCCAGTAAGTCAAAATAACGGGCTGGATTAGCTGCGGATGGCAAGGTCATCCTGGTTAATCTCCTGCAGGGAAGTTTTGGATCAAAAGTCAGTGATCTGGTCATCAACATTCAGTTGAGGGTAGAGCAGACAGAGGGAGAGAGCATTAGAGAGCCACACAATGCATGAGCACAAAAACAAATAGCTGCTGTGCAGCCACAGAAATGTCTGTGTCATATAAAAACCTGGGACAAGCCTCTCCATCAATCTAAGCCCTATTCAGAGGTCATCAGCCTGGACAACTGCGGCATACGGCAATACTGCACCCTGTGGGGAGGTCAAAGTGCTGTTGATGGAAAGCACATTGTTGCTGCTGCTGCACTGGTGTTGTGACAAACACAACTATAAGCTGTAAAACACAAGGGAAGAGATTTCTATCATGCCGGCATAGCTGGATTACTAACCAGGTAACTAGGCCTGACTTTTAAAGGAAACTTTACTGTCACAATCTGCTTTCAATACTTTCAATACTACTTCACTTGCAATGCAACTTGATGGCATCTCTCATTTAGACACTCCATGCCTGGTAAGCATCCACATCTTCTATTTTGAGATAACCCTGATTACATCACAAATATTTTCTCAGACTTAACAAAGTTCCTCCAGAGCCACAGAAGACATTAAGCTGTGTTCAGAGGCTGGATAATGCTCCCTGTAACTAGTAAAGTGAAAACTAGTATGAGTTTTACACATAAAGTCGGTGGACTGCCCTTTTTAAGTAGCAGGATGTATACACAGAGCACAAAGGTGGGATGCATGGGGGGGTCAAAAAGTTCATTTTTGCCCTGGGTTCCCCTTGTAGGTTAACACGGCCATGTATGAAAGATGGGCAAGTGTTTTTATCATCTTAATTTATTAAATGGGGACATATGTTATTTTGTGATTTTCTGTCATTTTTATACTGTTATTATGTTGGATGTTTATGTTAAATATGGTTAAAGTTTCAAAACTTGAGGTGAATGTATGTAGAAATTCTTCCTGAAAGTCAAAAGCCAGTGCTTCAACCTGCCCTGAACACTTATTTGGCAAAGTCACCTCTATTTCCCCATCAAACTCCATAATCTTTGTTGCTAAGATTGTTGCTAAGGTTTCTGATGAATTGAGAAGTTTCCATTTTAAGTAAAGAGTCTGAGAAAAAGGAAGTGAAATCCTACAACTATAGTTTGTTTATGTGGCCTCCTGCATTGCTAGAAGTCTGCCGAGGGGCAGCTTCTTGAAGCTGGCCAATCAGAACAGAGTGGGCTCATCAGGAGGGAGGAGCCAAAACAGCCTGTTTCACACAGAGGCTGAACTGAAGGGCTGCATGGAGGACAAGTATAAGATAAATTAGTTTTTAACTGTAAATCATGCAAAGATATTCCAGTATAGCCCCAGAAAAAAGAACTGGAAATGTGCATGATATCTCCCCTTTAAATGTGATACCTGGAAAATTCATCTTCTGTATTTGCTTCATTTTAAGGCTATCTGGTCCTCTCTCAACAATACTATGTTTCTCAAAACTATGTTCAAACAGCAAATGTGCATCAGCAAATGCAGTCCCAGATGAGTTTGCCTAACCTTAACTAGAGTGCTTTAGTAGCCTAAACTCTGTAATGCCATGGAAAATATGAACCCCCTTTAGAAACTCATAATATAATAACCTGCCAATAATGTAATAAAAATGGTGAGCGGACAATGTAATAACTTTTTTGCACATAATGTGATAAGTTATTACATTTTGTGCAAGTTGTTACATTATGAGTTTAGTGGCAACTTTGTTAAAAGTAATAACTATATATTGCAAACATACATTGTAATAACAAATAAAAATGAAATGCTGTCAGATCAAATACATACAGTATTTCATACAGAGCACCTTTTCCATCCCAACCATCACATCATGGCCAGTATGATCCACATTTCAATTGTGCCTCATGTGTTTTCAAGTATAGGGTTGTTATTAAAATGTGAACCAAATTCAATTGTTCATTTATAGGCATTTTAGGTGTTTTATGTACTGAAATAATGCACACTGTCTCAGAATCCACCTCAGAAAAAGACCAAAGCCAACCATACACATATTTATAAATACATACACATACACACACACACACACATATATATGTACAAATGTTAGAAGTTAGAATATAATTTGTATTACATTTTGATAAGGGTGTTTATATATATATATAAATACTGTCTACATTTAATGAAGTATGTTTTTGTGTCAGTTTTGTCAGTATTTGTTTATTAAAAACTGTTCAAAAGCCTTCACATTGTATGACATTTGCTTGTGTTAAGTGCATTGCTGTATATGTTGAGGTTTCTGCTAGTAATTCAACAGGGCTTTCTCATAATCACCTTGTTTTTGTAATAATAGGTTAACATGCATACATTTAGATGTTACAAAAGGAAAGAAGCCTGTTGTGAAACCTCTGCTACTATTCATCCAACAATATTTATAGATGGAATAACAGGTTGAAGATTTTGATTTCTGACAAGCATTTCGCAACATCCTGTATACATTACGTATACCTTTATAATATCTATGAATTGAAAGGCTGAACTAGATTTGCCAATATCTTGTTTATGTGTTTGGCTTTGGTCTTTTTCTGAGGTAGATTCTGAGACAGTGTGCATTATTTCAGTACATAAAAAACACCTAAAATGCACATAAAGGAACAATTTTTTGTGGTTTACATTTGAATGGCAAACCTATACTTGAAAGCACAATTCAATGTGGATCATACAGTCCATGATGTGATGTTGGGATGGAAAAGGTGCTCTGCATGAAATACTGTACATATTTGATCTGAAAGCATTTCATTCTTATTTGTTATTACAATGTATGTTGAGTTATTATTTTTAACAAAAAAGTTGCCCCTAAACTCAAAATGTAATAACTTGCACAGAATGTAATAACTTATTACATTATGCACAGAAAGTTATTATGTGTGCTCACCATTTTTATGACATTATTGGAAGATTATTACATTATCAGTTTTTATTACATATTTTATTACATTATGCACAGGTATTACATTATGAGTTTCTACAACCATCAAAGTCATGTGCACCCAACCACCTGCCTTGACCACATCTCTTTGACCTCTGTGCTGCATATGGATATATGGACTCTCTCGGCTGGAAAAAAAACATTGCCAGTGAACATAATCCAGGCAGTAATCATGTTTATTCTAAAATGCATTTGGCAAAGCAAATTAGTAGCATATGAATGTATTTCTTAGGAGTCAGCGTTGCTCTTTAGGGAGTCACTCAGTGTACACAAACACTTCCATGTATGCAATACCAGCTCTACCATCCGCTGAGTCCAGCTAAAATAACAGTAGGTTTACCTAGAGGCTACAAGAATTCCAGTAAAACAGCAGAAAGTCTTCGAAACAGCCAGATCCTATTTGTGGAAAAGCCCCCTGGTTTATTTGAACAGATGATTTTCCTTCAGGGGCTCTGAATAAACTAAGTGCAGTGTAGAGCTTTATCCTGAGTTTCGCCTGACAGTAGTTGTTGGGCAGCTGATTCTTTCACACTGGTTTAGCAATGCTCTCCTCTACCTGGCTTTATGAACAGCTGCCTAAGTTTGTTTAACTCAAAAGTAATGATGATATATATCCGATTTACTTCTGTTACTATATTCTTTGGACTATACTAGTACTAGTACTACTACTACTACTACTACTACTACTACTACTACTGTACTACTACCATACTATTGCTACTACTTTTTTGTTTTTTTGTTTTTTGTCCATCTGAGGTTTGACAGTCGTGATCAAAGGCATACGTTGAATAAAAACATATTTCATTTTTGAAGATTGTATGAAATATTATATAAAGTGGTACCAGCACATGAGTGTTGTAACACTTTTTGCTTCATGATATACATCTCAAACTTTGATACAAGCCACTCATATTATTGCAGTGAACAACAGAAAAAATATTCTTCTTCTTGCTACGTCTTCAAAACTTGCTAGACTTGTTATGTATTTATTTTATTTTATGTGTGTGTGGTATATTGTTTCATTTTTCTGAAACTCATACTCAACATTGAAAATCATTATTGATCATAGTGTACTAAATTATGAACACTGCAGCCTAGAAATCATACTACACCAGTACATTTGGAATATAAACATTGCCTACATATAAAGACATAAGGATGCAACTGCAAACTGATGTGTTAGTTGGTACATTTTTTTCAGTAAAGTGAAATTTAAAAAACAACTGTTTAATTTAATTCCTATTTTCACCTTGCCAACTTAATTTGCAGCCTTTTGATTCTGTGCTTTTTGCTCCAAGTGCATTCCAGTCCATGAATTATTTTGTGAAATATGGGTCATCTGTTAATCTTGATAAATGCTATAACTTTATTATTATTATATATTTAATATCCTGTTGTCAACTACTAGAAACTGGAACAAGAACATGAATGGTTCCATGAGGAGAATATTTTCCTCTTCATCCAGGCCATCATACAACTGTAGTTCTTTAAGGATTATGTGGTCTTTCCTGTCCATCCAAGTTACAGTGGGGAGGGAAACAGTGCTTTTAAATGTTTGCACAAATGCATATGCACCACCTTAATGCCGCTAGGGTGTCCCTGAGAGGAACATCTGCTTCCTTGAAGAAAAAGGAAAAATAAAGATTATACCACCATCAATACCACCAAAGGCATGCAAACAAAAGCCACTGTTACTATTTTACTTACAATACATTACTTGCATTTTGTTTTCAGTATTGTCTAGGAAGAAAACAGATTGTGGTCATTAAGTAATGTAAGGGAATCTCTAGGGATGTGTGTACAAGAATGCACCTTACTTTAGCTAATAGTCTACACAGTACCTGATCCTGCAGAGCTGGTGACTGATGTGACATGCTGCGACTTCTTGGAGGGAACGTCTTCAACATCATCCTGAAATACATTTGGGGGTTAAGTCTTTAAACATTGGTTTAAGACTATACCACTCATCATATGACACCTCGTACCTTCAGTGTGTTTTGTTCTCGTTGCCATTGTTGATCTTGCAACCTCCCTTCATCAGACCTTGCTGAGTGAATGACAAACATTATATTCATTCAATAATATAAACACACATTCAATACATTCAAAAAAAATATATATAAGTGATTTTAAGGATGCAAATTAAAAGGTTTTATAATATCCCCCCCCCCCCAGAATGTCATATCAGCATCCAGCTCTGCAGGAGTTTGATGTATGAATTTTGTATGTAGTGTAAAAACTGTAGGAAATATGTCCCACAATGTGTCAAGAATAATAAACAAGAAGAAATATGAGCAATAACAATAGTGCGCTTTGTTTACTGCAAGCATAGAAGTAATAAGTTTTCATTTGTTATAACAAAAATAGGATAATATACTGTGTACTGAAAAGCCAGCATCTTATCATCAAAACCCCACAGTTGTTTGAGAAACCTTACTTTGGTAGGCCCTGTGGTGTGAACAAGGTACAATTTTCAATAAAGGAATGACAGTCAAACGGTGTAGTACAGTGGAATAATTTAAAGAAATATCTAACCTGAACATCATCCACACCAAAAGTCCTCAAAGATCCAGGGAACAAGATCTGAGCAATGTTTCTGTGAACACAGTATATGAAAGTAAAGAAAAAGTACAATTCAACAGCTTTTCATACTCCAACATGCATAGCAGCTTTGAACACAGTTGAAACCAAATTACTGTGCTGTGTTGATTATTGTTACTGTGCAATAGCAACGATGAAAGTGTGTCACATTCCTGCAACTCAAGCCACACTTTATGACTGTGAACTCTGAAAGAGAGGAATAACACTTAAGTGACAACTTATAAAAGTCAAAAAACATGAACGTCAAATATATTCAATAAACACAGAAAGAAATAGTACTCTCTGTGCCTCACTGAAACATGACCTTGATGTGGTTGTTGACCATATATTGTGCAGCCCTATATGTGCAGAAGGGGCAGTGATGAAGTTGACTGCTGGTGCATTTTTCTATTTTGGGACTCTCGTCCTCCAATAACACACTAAGGTGCCTCTATAAATCAAAGAGAAAAAGCATAGACATGGTATGATATTTAGAAAGACATAAAATAAGCAACCAGCATTTAATTTCATTATTTTATATACTATGTGTAGGCTATGTGTAGACTCGCTATGTATAACTTGGATAATGGCCATTGGCTTCAAGTATAATGTTACACATTCAGAGACAGCCCAACACAACAGGGCATACACTGAAGAAACACAGAAAATCAACGATCAAATTGATTACATAACTGTATGTGTGGACCTAGGCTTACTGCTCAAGTAGGCAGTTAGCTAGCTCACATCCAAAAGGATGCTAAGCAACGCAATGCTACATCGATGTTATATAACATATAGGTTATATAACATACCACTGTACTGGTCCAACATGAATATTACAAAGTACATTATGCATAACAGTCTCCCCTACTTCCATGGTTTATATTCATATCCTTGTAGATGCTCTTTCATTTGATACTTTCGTGTTCAATTTGAACACTTGAAGCAAAGCTAGACCACATACTTTCTCATTAATCCCACAGTTGTTAGTTACTTAGCTCAACAGTTAGCTTAACAGCTAACTTATCTTAGCAGTTAGCGATGGCTTCCCTCTCTCCTTTAGCTATTCCTCTGCCTCCTTTAGTGATAATGGTACATGTAATAAATGTAGTTTATTGTTCTGACTTAGCGCATCGAAATTAAACATTTAATAGTTTTTCCACAAGATCATATTTTAGCATACCATTACATAAAGGTTCTCTATGTAGGAATCAGAAATTCCCTCTCATTAGTGACACCTGTGGCCATTAAATAAGCTGTAGTCAACATCCTGGTGCTCACGGCACAAGACTATTGCAGGTGATATTTTTTTCCTCACTTATACTTTTCATAATTACATAAAAGATTTCTAACATTGCCTTTTGCAAGGTGTTTCAACAAAGTATCTCTCACTCCCAGTCAGTCAGCTAGTAAGCTATGTTCTGCTGTTGCTCTGGAGCTTGTTTTCTGCTCCTTTGTTGAGGAAATAATGTTGTTTTAGCTGTGTGCTCAGGAGTGGGCGACTTGTCATTGTGGGGGTGTTTTGTTGTGAAATGTGTTGTGGTCGACAGAGACAGCTAGCTGTTTCATTCACTGGAGTGCTAATATCTGCAGTGTGTTTCTAGTCGGATAGCACCATTTTTATTGTGTTGTGTTATGCTGGTCATTTGTTGACTTTAGTGGGAGAGAGGCAAGGCACTCAAGAGCACGCAAAAATGTCACCGTTAGATTTTCACTGAAAATCTGGCATGGGTCCTTCACATAGAAATCAGTCCACAAGCTGTTACAGACAACTAAGAAAGCTGGGGAAAGTCTCATTTTATACGTTACATTACTACCTATTTATTCATTGGCAATAAAAAAAAAAACATGATTAATAGATGTAAATTGCTTCACAGTTCTATATACATATAGAACCTTTATAAAAAAAGAAATCACCTATCAATAGTGGGCAGTATTGTCACATCTTGTAAAATATAATCAAATCAAAAATGAATATCTCCTTAATAGATTACCACACAGCTGTGAAGGTCATAACATTCTTTATGTACTGTATTTCTATGACAAACAATATTACATGATTTACATAATGATTAGATATTTAATTCACACAAATTCAGATTTGGCTGACGATTTGCAGACACTCCATGAATGTCCTCCAAGAATGCGAGTTTATGACTCTGGTCTGTGTAGATAAGGAGAGGGGTTTTCTGTGCACGGGTGTTGAGTTGTAGGTCCTCTCCCTTGGTTTAAATGACCCCAAAGGTCATTTATGCTTTTAGTTCAGGCCATAATTTAGTTATTGATTGAAAATGGTCTCTTAGGAGGTCTGTTCAATCTCCATTTTGTCACAGTGTTTAACTTTGGTCAGTGACATGTTGTTAGATCCCCACTCGGCAAAGAGGTCAATTCAGGGGTCCAGGGGTGAGCCCTCTGTGGAATTTACTCACCTCCTCAATTTGAAATTAAAGAAGGGTTATTGTATCCATGAAATTAAAGAAAACATCATGGTGTCCTCCACCAATGTGGTTATTTGTCGCTTAGCCCCATCTGTGACCTCAACACAATCACATACATGCTGAGGTTAGAGACAGTGTTGCCAGATATACAAACACAATCATATTTGTATAATTAAGTCCTTTTGTAGAATGTACAATGATTTTAATTTGTTATAACCCTAGCCGTAACCCTTTTTTCATGATAGCTGAGCTAATTTTGGCACACAAAAATTATTCCAATCAGGTCTACCTAAATGTTACTTATCACAGACACTATGATTTGCATGAGCTGCTCTGGCGTTTTCATGCAGGAGACATTGCAGGTTTCCTTTCATAGATGAATTATCTTTTTTTAAATCTTTTTGAAACTGAGCTTTCATTTTATATTTTCTACACCTGACACAGGATGAAACAATGATGGTGAAAAGATGAAGACCAACAGGGTCATGAAGGCATACACTGACAGTCATGAATGCATCCCTCTGTGTGGCCGCCTCACTTCCCTCATCCACCTGTCCATCTCCATTCTCTGCTAATACTGTATGGTAAATTAGACACAGTGATCAATGTAGCCTTTCAAGAGAATATATTCAGTATTCAGTATCACTAATCATATGCACATGATGTAATCCATCACTGTCAATATGAGTTGACAGTGCGTGTGTGCAGGCTCCATTCATTTCTGCATCAAAGCCTCTTTGTAGCATCAGTCAGTTTTGTTTTCTGGGCAGCTGCATTTTGCCAAAGCTCCTGCAACTTACTGCAGTGACAATTGGCCCCTTCATCTGATCAGATGAGTCAGGAAGGATTGTCCCGTTTCTCCGACAACAAAGCACTTACACACAAGCCGTCAAAGCCAAATTATGTGCCCTCCCTCTACTGCAACATCAGCAAAATAGCTGCTCTATATTGGAGTCATTATCCAAACCATCTCAAGACACTGCTCCACTGTGCATGTTCCTGTCAGAGCTCTTTTGGCTGCTGACTGCTTTTTCTGGCTGCATGGTCAGTGAACTGGGACTGACACGCTTTTATCTGATCTAGTTAGATCTTCTGATGCATATCACTGATGTTGTATGCCAATCCAGCAGTGTTTGTAAGAGTTTGTTTGATGGATAAAGTTATTATATTTATTGCAAGTTGGAGCCAGGGCTGAAGCGACTATTGAAGACACAAGGCTGTGTCCTCAGTATTGTTTAATTTAAGCATTTTAACAACCTGTGGAAGAGGTAACATTCTACAATTACACACTTAACATTAGTTTAAACATTATAATTAGTTTTTCAGTTTTTTAGTCAAAATTATCAATATTTGTGACATTGTGGAAAAGGCTTTGAAACAAGGAGATTCAATTTGCGGAAAATTTAGTAGTTTAACAGTGGAATTAATAGAAAAAATATGAAGGCTGCATGGTGTTGCACAAACTCTTGACCTCAAATTAGTAAATCCTGGCTACAGCTCTGTAGCATTACTGTAGCTTATATGTTATAGTGCTAACATACTTGCTTTTACTACACATTTGCATGCACATGATGGCTACTCAACATAACCTTTACAGTAGCCATGGTTGTGTGGTTTGTCAAATTTTGTTTCCTGTTTTGTTTGTGCATTTTCTGTTTTGTTTTTTATCATCAAAAATCTCTTGCACACCTATGTAGTCTTTGTGACAGGTGCATTGGTGGAGTAGACACTTACTAAAAAGAGGAAAGGACACCCGCACACTGTCTTCACTTGCTCAGTAAAGGTATTTTAATATATACAACGTTTCGATCAACGACCTTCTTCAGGTATGCTGACGAATGGAAATAAACATCTTTATATACAAAAGGCAGGGTTATCAGAGTTGACCAATTATCACAAACATTTCATTAGTAGCAACAGGCTACACCTTGTGGCTAGGAGTGAACTCCTACAATTCACAGGGCATCCTATAACCTCAATCAGATGCAAATCTATATGCTACATCTAGAAAATATTTAAAATGCAATGGAAATATTAAAATCACATTTATCAGCTCAATAGTAATCTGAGTCGGTTTTGTTTTTTGAAATGTTGTGTTTTGCACCTCTGGGCCACAGTCTTTGTACGTGGATAATCAGGTTATCCAGAGATCCAGAGAATGTTGACCATTTGGTAAGATTTGGATGATTAGAATATTTGGATTTTTTGGTTCTTCAAAGCTGTTTTGAAGAATCTGGAACTGTTGTTATAGCAACAAATCCTTAAACCCAAGCCTGCTAAAGTGCAGTTTATTGACAATTAGCTTGATCATGACTAAGACATTTTAAGGTGAACCCCAAACATGAACTAATTTTCAGATACCAATGTCTCAATTTCTCATATTCATAATAAAATAATGCTGATATAATTATGGTTTTATATGAGAACATGCAGTTTAGTGATAAATCATTATTTATTTTTTATAACGAAGAGTTACCTACACTAATACATGATACAACTAAATAAAAGTTAAATAGAAGGCCCTAAAAATATATAGTGTGGGATACTCAGAGACATAAATTCCCTTAAAAGATTTGGACTGTTAAAGGACCTGTGGAGCCAGGACATGTGGCATTTAATTTGACATTTGAACACTAAAACTTATTAAATGATTAATTGCAGAACTCACTTTGCTGAAAGTTGTTTATGCAATCAAACATACTTTTTTTTTTTAGCTTTTAAAAGGTTTTCATGTGGGATTTAAGTGTGGAAACATCGGAAATAATGTGCAGCACAATGTAGAGCAAAATAACAGCAGTAACAAAGCAGGAACACAAATAAAATCAGACTTAAGTCCATAAATCTATTGCCCTGTGCATGCTGGAAGTGTTCCCAATACACCTACCCCATCAAAGAACCAAATTAGCTGGATGAGAATTAACCTGATTATTTTAACCTGATAATAGCATGTTAGCCTGAATTAGTCAAGCCACATTTGAAGAACAGTGCCTAGGGCCACTATACAGAACATTAGCATTACCATTCATTTCAATGAGATCAGGGGGAAAAACTGTTTCATCTTTTGCCCAAATGCAATAAGACATCATCCAGCAATGCACTGACCAATCAAATAGGTAAATTACTTTAAGTCAATTGGAATGGTTCTACAGCGTACTTCATGATTATTGAGACAAAGGATTGTCCACCGGATTACTCTCCAGAGTTGTAAAATCTTATAGTACTGTAAAATGCCGTGCAGTGTTTTGGGGAGCTCCTCCCCAGCTCCATGCTCTCATCCAAATATGGTTCTTATCACTTCTGGCTATGTCCATTTTTATACAGTCTATGCTTCAAACTCATGGATCCAATTCTCAAACTGGACTTCCTAGATTATATTTCATCTTCTCACCTGTGGCAACACGCCCCACATCAACACAGACTTGTTTTTAGAGCTACACTATTTTTGGTTTTAACTCTGAGTCCTGAGTGATGTATAGTAAAGAGTTCAGTATGTTTCAAATGAACCAGTGTGTGACATGTTGACCAAACCTGCCTCAAGGCAAGGGGTTCAGACACTGTTAGAGATGAGACAAGCACTTTGTGTGAAGTATCCTTCAGTCCTAAGAATACATGATGAGCAAGTAGTGTGTGGGGTGTTGTCATTTCTTTTGTCTTTACTTATTGGTTGTTTCAGGCTTAATCAAGGTCAAGGTGCAGTTGTGTGAGACACTGAACATATGACTGATCCAGGAGCTGCTCAGTGATGTGCTGTGAACATGCGTAACTGGGAAGCAGGTGAGATCAGTTTGCTCTTCTTGGATAAAAAAAGGTCAAATCAATCACAGCCTTTTTTTGTTTTTAGTTTGTCTCCACCTTGTCATGCTTTAGTCTGTTCACAGCGCTCCTCTTGGGTTTGTCCTCTCCCCTCAGGAACACCCTGTGACTTCCCCTGTGCAACATGAGACGTGGCAGCTGCATGACTCCTGTTTTACTGTGCAATAAAGAACTGGCTGAGGGCGGCGGGGGCTGGGCTGTATGGCATTTTCTGTCATATGCTATGCAGTGGCCCTGCAGCCCTGTGAGACCCAGGCCTGCTGTGAGGCATCTGCTGACTGACCTGCCATTGTCACTTCCTGCCAAGTTCAGGGGAATCTGTGTGATGATGTATGACGGAGTGTCTCAGGGTCTGCCAACAGATCTAAGCAGCTTGTCCCCATAAACCTTCACATATCATTACTGAGAGCATCAGGTAAGATGATGAAATATCACTGAATAGGGTTATCTGAATCTGAGACATCTGTACAGTACGTGTTCACTCACATGTAGCTGAGTTACACTGTGAGTTTCCCCTTTTCCTTTTTGACAGCAGTGCATGACTGGGCTTCAGCAGTGAGATGATCTCCACTGCATTTTCTCTGGACATGTGGAAAAAGCCTAAGATACTAATTTCATCCAATTTAATAAGTAGGTTGCTCCTTTGATTACTAAGTTCTTTTCTTGCTGGTGGTGCTTGATGGTCTTCATTGAAGTGTTTCAACTTGACAAATCCCAATTATCTAAAGTTAAACCTGCCCAACCTTTTTTTGCTCAAGTTCGGCATTTTGGATCAGGATTGGGGCATTTTGTTGCATAAAACTTTAGGCTCTGGTCTGGGTCAGGTCGCAATTTTTGCGAAACTATTAAAAAAACATGCCTATTAAAAAACAATTAAAATATTAAAACTATTAAACTATTAAAAAACAAGACAGTCCAATTTAATCTGCAAATTATTCTGCATAAATCAGAGTATTCATGTGCACACTCATTAACAGAATCAAAATCAATGGAATAAGTACTGGAACAAAATCAATTAAATAGCAATACAAGAAGTACATTTCGACCAACTACAGGTCTTGGTCAGGCAAATATTTTTCTGACGACCTAGTTGACCGAAATGTTGCCAGTGAAATTAAAGGGATCCCATAATCAACATCACGTCTCACATCACATCTACTAAAAAACAATAAGGTTTAAAAACCTTCCAATTCAACTAAATCGCTCTCTTTGTATCCAACAACTCTATGCCTATTTCGCTCTCTTCTAATTTTTTTAAGTTTAGCTCTGCAGACCTAAACCTCAGCAAGCAAACAATGTGATGTGTACTTATGACCCCTCATCATCAGTTGTCTACCGATTGTAAAACCAATTTTAAAAAACTTTTTTTTTCTCATTTAATTTAAATTGTTTAAAGAAATAATCCAGTAGTCCACAAGAAAAAAGAAAGATTAGAGAAAAGTCTGACAAAATTTGTTGCAGAAATACATGTTTTCCTGTTTTGTTAACCATCTCATGATTCCTCAGATTTGTTTTGTGACCCCTAGGTTGGGAGCCACTGATTTAATGGGGGGGGGGGGCTGTTTAAAAGGATGAAGGTTTCCTCAATCATAGTTCAATTCAGGTAAGGGTTGGGGGAGTTATTTCTGAAACTGTTGACATCAAAAATGGTACGCCCCAAGTCTACCAAAGTTTTGGGGAATCTTTATTTGCTGACGATGGCACGATCTGGGCTGACAATGGCACGATCTGGAGTTGAGGGAAAAATTTTGGTCATCTGCTCTGTCAAACTCAAAAGGCCTTGGATCAGGTTGCTCAGTGGGCAGATAAGTGGGGATTTAGGATTTCCACTTCTAAAAATAAACTCATGATCTTTGGCTTCAAGAGGAAAATTCTTCAAATTTCTGGGTATGTGGATGGATGAAAAACAAGGAAAACTCATATAGATACATTTGTAAAGGTAAGAAAGTAAATAACATTCTCCATAGTTAAGCTGGAAGTGATTGGGGTGCTGAGAGAGACACCTTGCTTATGATTTAGATAAGATCCACTTTAGATTATGGGTGTGTTGTGTTTCGGTCAGCTGTTAATTCTATTCTTAGCAAACTGGATGGGGTCCAGGGAAAGGCCCTAAGAATTTGCTGTGGAGCTCTTTGAACAATGCCTGTTCCAGCTTTACTTATTGAAATGGGGGAATCACCTTTAAGAACCAGGAGAGACAAACTGGGGCTTCACTGGGTTGGGTTAAGTGAAGTGGCCTTAAATACAGCTCTGCAGCAAAATGTCTTCTGGAGGATGTTTGGGAGTTTATATGTAAGGAGAGTTTATATGTAAGGAAAAGAAATCAAATATCTTCAAAAAACTTCTCTGACTTAACTCAGCCCTACCACTTCACACTGCTAACGAGCCAAGTTGATAGACATCTGAACAGAGGACTTTGATTGGTGCAGAGAATCCTGACATTGTCCGTTCACAGACTGTGAATGTAAACTGCGAATGGGCTGACAGAGGGATGCCTGTATATACTGTAAGTGTCATACAATTTACCAATGACTTATTCTGAGAAATATTCTAATTGCACTTTTTGTTTGGCTGTGAGATACAGCGATTTTAGGCATGTAAGCATTCAAGCACTCTGCTGCCACCTAGGGTCTACAGTCATCTAGCGCAGCCCCCTCTTTTACCGCTGCGGCAGCACCGTTGTAATGTGACGGTAAAGCAGACAAACAAAATGAGAAACATCTGTAGTAATAGGCTACTAAATAACTTCATAATCAACAACACGATCAAGCTAATGTTCACCTTTTATAGCTATTGTTCGTTATTGGCTATGTTACGTAGCCTACACTACAACCTTGCTTCTGGAATTCCTGTCCAGTCCTAAGCCGTGTTGGGCCGTGGCTACAAGTTTGGCTATCAGCAATAATAAATGATTATCAAAGATAATTGTTAATTATTAAAATCAATAAAATTATTAATAAGAATTAATAATGACGGGGCACCACCCTGGACTCAGGGAAAAAGATAGCCAATTCAGTCTCAAAGTGTACTAATCTATGAATTTGGGACTTTGATTAATAATTAATTTAATAACTATAAACAAAATCACCATATCAATAGTTAGTTACGGTTGAAGGATTTGGAGTTCTTTACAGAGCAGAGGTTGGCAAAACTCATTCTCATACATTAAAACAGACAACAGGTATATCCAAAAGCATTTATTTAACAAAAGGGTAAAAGCAACACACAATACTAATCTAGCTAAGTGTACCTATATACAAGTGTATGTGTGTGTGTGTGTGTGTGTAGGGAAGACAACAGCAAGATGGCTGCAGTCACCTGGTGACTGAGCACATGGCATGCCAACAATTTGGCTGATAAAGAGAACTACAGAGATAAAAGGCCAGACCATGTGGTGGCTTGAACCACATGTGCTGCCTGAACCAAAGTTCGCCAAACTAGGTTTTAACCTCTTAACTGTGTGGTCCTCTATTCAAGACCAATTGGTGTATACTAAAGGTGCCAGGTTAAAATGAGGCTAGTTGCATGCAAAGCCTAGTTACTGGATGTAACATGTGTTAAGCATGCTAACATTAACCTAGCGGTGTGGCTATGCAGTAACCTGACTATAGGCAACAAGGACATCACAACAACAGTTCAATGTATAACTTTAACCAAATCAATACACGTACAGTACATTGTTTGAGTTAAACATTCTTGCTTAGCCGTACTATGCTTCACTGTGTTGCTAGGCTATGCTCAGTTGTTACCAGTCCATGAAGGAAGAGATGCTTTGTGGCGTTCTGCTTTGTAGCCGGTGAATCCGTGGGTGAGTCAGGCTGAGAAGGCTTTGGCTCTGAAGCTGAAAGATGCAGGCGTTGCTGGGGAGACAGCACTCCAGTCGTGCAGAGGGCCCAGGTCATTCCTTTGTGTAGAGTTAGCAGCAAGCTAACTCCATTTCGCGGCTCATGTACTTGTTAAACTGGCCAGCAGACTTGTGTGTTAGCTGCTGGCACAAGGAAACTTAGTTTCTGAGTCTTAAGCAGGCTTTTGCGTCTTCTGCCGTAAAGAAGAAAGTGTGTGTCTGCTGTGAGCAGGCCACACAAGAGAGCAGAGAGCTGCTCCAGCAGCTGCTGGAGGTGTGAAAGACCAAGCAGCTGCTCCTGCAGCTGAAGGAGAAAGAGAGCAAGGAGCTGCTCCTGCTGCAGCTCATGGAGAAAAGAGAAAGATAAGAGAGGAATCTCTAGTTTTGATAACCTGGATCAACGGGTGGAGCTTCACACTTTGGGTGCGAACCCCCAGGGCTCAGGTTTCTTGGAGTCTTGAAACATGTGGTAAACTGTGGTCCACATGTAGTCCCAACAGCCGTGACATTACATAGTGGACAAATCAATCTGCCAAAATGGTATTGATCATTATCATATTGATTTGCAGTAGGCAGGCTTTTTAGGCAGTTTATATAGTCATTAACAGCAAAATAATAATAATAATAATAACTATATATAATGCAGGTGTTTTTGCGCATTAGTAGCCTCTAAGGTAGAGTCTAAAAAGTCCACATAGCCTAATATTTTACTGCATATTGGTAATAAAAGTTATCAGAACGTGAAATTCCCTGATATTCCAGATTAAATCATTGCATTTGTTTATAAATAAACCTGAGTTTATTTCCCTGGACATAAACTTTACGGTCTTTATGGTCAGGCACTTTAACTGTAAAAGATTTGAGAGCCCCTGAGCTAGATGAGATGCTTTTTACTCAGAATAATGCTCACCAGGTTTCACAAAAAAATTTAACATAATTAATACCTTAATTAACACAATGTATTACACAGGGTTTTTTTTACATTAGGTTTTAAAATTGCAAAGGAAAAAAGTATACAACTCAGCAGATTTCATTTGTAAAAGTGTTTTTTGTTTGTTTGTTTTGTTGGTTGTTTTTTTTGACACAGAAGTGGTAATAGCAGCATGCCCTCAAACACAGTGACTAGACATAGGTCAGAACAGTTATTACATAATAATTTTGGTTCAGTGTGTAGGCCAACCTCAACCTAGGGGCCTTAGCAGTGGGCAGTGGGTGACCTCTGCTGGCTGAGTTCCTCATAGCTAAGTATTTATAAATGTTATGAAACTAAAATATAAATTAAATAATAACTAAAATATATCACTACTACCCAAGGCTACATATCACACCAACTAGTTCACGTTATCTTAATCTGAAGTTACAGGTCGCTTACATTGGTAAAACGCTTCGTTCTCTCTAACAACCAGAGTATTATAGTTTTGTATTTTTTATTAGTTTTTATTTTTATTTCAGTTAACCAAAATGTTTTTTCACACATAGTTTGAGGTTTGAGTTTAGTTAGTTAACTATAATAACTTTGCTAAAAACGTGTTACATAGGTCTACTTTTATTTTGACGTTTTTACACTCACTTCTCCAAATGAGAAATGAAAAAAGGAATTTGCAAAAACCAAAACTGGACAGTTTTTGGAATTGTGTTTTCTTGTTTTTGTTTGGAAACAAAAAAGAAATAGACCATGTGATTTTGCTGTTCATTTTTGGTTTCAAACGAAAAAACGAATTGGCTGACTGTACACAGACCTGTTCGTTCTTCAATCTAAAAAGGAATAACAATAAAAGGAATTGCCATAAATGAAAAATGGACCAATTTTGATTGGTTTTTGGTTTTTTCATTCTGAAACCAAAAACATTTTTCTGTTTTTGGTTTTGAAACAAATAACAGATGTACGATTTTTTTGTTTGTTAATTATAAATGAATCATGGATTATCAGATAATACCTGGACCAATACAGAGCTGTTTTTTGTCTATTCAAAAATTACTAAAACAAAACTGTCTGTTTCCAATCACTAATTCCACTTCAGATACATTCTAGAGGTCCTTAGGTAGATGCACAAAAAGTTCCAGAGCATTTCACTGTGGAATTTCAGATTAAGTCCCTCCAAATATATTATATCTCATTATGCTGTCTATTTTTTTCAAAATGAAAAAAATGTGAAATGTTCTGCAACTTTTTGTGCAACTACATGGGGCCCTCTAGAATGTGTCTGAAGTGGAATTTGTGATTGGAAACTGGCAGTTTCCTTTTTACAGTATTCTAAGTAGAACAGTGTATAATACATTTGGAGGGCCTTTATTCTGAAATTCCACAGTGAAATGTTCTGGAACTTTTTATGCAGCTACCTTGGGTCCTCCAAGAAAACTAATAAAGAAGGAATGGTCATTATGTCACTGTGTAGTGCACGAATGCACATTGGTGCCACACTAGAATGCTCTCGACACAGTTAGCATAGTGGTGAATGGGCAGACTACTCCTTCATCTCTCCCCTCTCAGTTTCACGGGTTATCAACCTGGGTGATGGAGGCACCACTATTTTTGTTGCGTTGTTATTTAGCCAAGGTTTCATGTATTTTCAAGGTATTCATTTAATTTGTATATTTCAATAACTTATTTGTACGCAAGTTACGTTAATGTTGTGCCAGATTTATGCATATGTGATTGAGGTTAGTAACAGAGTAACATTATTAAATTAGCTAAACTGTGATAATACTCTAACTAAATGAACTCTGAGCCTGTTCAAGTTATGTAATGTAATCTACAGTTTTTCATATGGTGACCAGGCAGACAGCAGGACCCTAGACAAATGGGATTACATTCCAAATTCATTGTTAAAAGTTTTTCTAAAAGTTTCCGATAGCCATGAAATGTATGCATTTGATGTTTTACAGCTAAGGGTTAGTTTATAGCCTACCAATGCACAATTAATAATCAGAGGAGTTTGTAAATGTTTCATTTGAATATGTGATATTCCCATAACATTAGCTGTTATTGTCTCTGTCAATCATCGTAAAGCAGCCTTGAATCGAAATAAAAAGAAGAGAGACGGAATGAAGAAAACAGATTTTGTTAACATTATTTATCTTCTCTTTTTTTTGCCACGGTGAGCATTTTAATTTGACTTGCCGTGAGCCCTGTAAAGTATGCCTATAATCATCTTTGGATAGTAATTGGAGACCAAATAAATGCGCACATTTGGAAAAATCAGTCTGTATTCTGTGAAATGTGTTCTTTCTTTTGATAGAGGCATTTCTTCATTAAAAGTCATACAACATAGATATATTGGGTTCTAGTGTGCTTCTCCATGCATCTCCAATTGGCTTAATAGAACTTTTATAGTTGCCTGGGGGGCCTCCAGAATGTGTCTGAAGTAGAATTAGTGATTGGAAACAGAGTTTCCATTTCATGATATGCTGAATATGACACTTTGTTAATTTGTAAGAATAAAGAGAAGTCAAGGCTCTGTATATTCAAGTTACATAGTGAATTCTCACTGCCTCCTTGGTGAGCCAGTTAAATAAACAGTGTGTTTTTTCACTTCACTTTCTGAATCAAATCATAATATTATCAGTTGACTGTAAAGTAAATGAAAGCAATGGCAAAAACCGTGTTCTGTGGACAGATTATTCAATTCCTCCAAGTGGAAAAACCTCATTACTGTAATAACAAGTGTACAAGCAGAAGAAAATAATGAGGCAGCTGGCTAAACCACAGTAGCATCAGTGCAGCGTTGACCGCAAATTGGAGATTCAGCTCCACAAAGGCATGAAATGTCCTGGTAAGTCCTTGTTTCTAATGTGTTTAACTTCCAAATCCGTCAGCATGCTGGCTTGAATTGAGAAGTCATGTCTGATCAGAGTTTATTGTTGTTAGACAGCATGATCAACCTGTAAAACCACCAGCTGATAAGAGATAATGCTAATGTTAGTTAGCTAATGCTGTTGGCATCCTATTTTGTAAACGTGGTTACCATTGGACACGGCATGACTTCACTTCTGTTATCTAACGCAGGATCCTGGTGTCTAGTTACATATCTTGGTGACTTTCTGATGGCTCAGCTAAAACATTTGTAATTTTTATGCTCAGGTGGTGTTATGTAGCTGTGATATAGGGTTTTGGGAGATGCTGTAGTACTGAGTGAATACTTAGTTTAATTTGTTCCACATCACATAGTTATTAATAACTGACCTTCGCCATATTCTGCAGCATAATAGTGCATATATGACATTGCACTGTTATGGAAAATGAGTGTTACTCTCAAAAAAGGCAGGCACATATTTACAGTTTCAAGCTTTCTGTGTAACTTTGAAACCATCCTCAGGAGCATGAAGAGGTGTCAGGGAACAGTTAATAAATACCAGGTGTGCCAGCTGATTGCTCAGCAGCATCTGATGATGTCTCAACATCATGTAAACACCTTCAGTTCCTTTAATATCTCACATCTTCTTTAAATAATGTTGTGTCCAGAGGGAACACACCATTTCTTTAATGCCTGGCATGTTGGCAAAAATTGTATCCTGATGTTTGTTGTTTAGTTTAAGTCGGCTGTTTTCATGTCTAACACTTTCTTTTCAACATATTGTTTATGTTCTGAAACAGGTCCAGGGAGGCTTCGGATGCAGTCATGAACGAGAGGGAGTGAAGGACCTGAAGCTGTAGAAACCAGCCATCATCAACCAGTTTGCAATTTCACCTCATTTGGATATTTGCTCATCTAAGTCTCTGTGAGTTAACTGGACCCTCTTTTGTCATATATATATAAGGATTAGGGATGTTTTGACATGCGTTTTTGGTTTATTAAGCTCTAGCGTGGTCTTTGTTAATAAATGTCACATGTCCCTATATTTGACAGGCGCGGGACCTCCATTGGTAGGCTGATTCATAAACTACACCAGGATAACCTGGAAACAGCCAGGAGGAAACTGGCAGCTGGTAAGTAGAGAGCAGAGTAGAGTCCATCACTTAGACAGTGACACATTTAGGTTGTTTTGACACCAGCATATTTGATTTGAAATGAAACAATGACTGAAACTTAAGTGCTGACTTGGTTTTAAGTAGTTTTGTGTTCAAATCCATACTGGGTGAACATTGAAGTAACCCCCTTTTTCATGTTGCCTGCCAATTTTAAGACAATGCAGGAGGAGGACAATCCTAAATATACAGCAAATGCAGCCAGGGAGTTTTTTATGACACAGCAGTGGGATGTTGTGGACTGGCATTGTCATTCATCTGACCTCAGTCCAGCGGAGCCGTTGTGTCACTCGCCGAAAATCAGACCAAAGGCAAAAGTCCAGTTTGCAGTTCAGGTCTGGCATAGAATCACCAGGGGAGATATAAGTGTCCTCTGAGAACACAGACTTCAGTCAGTCAATGACGGAAGACAGTTTGACACCAAATATTATATATCATGGCCCATGTTTGTTTTAATTGGTCAAATGATCTTTGGCCCACTAAAGTTGGAGAACTTTATTTACTAGTAAAAACTAAAACTACAATTCCTACACTGTTTTTCTGTGGATGTAAACACCATCAAAGTAAAGAGGAAAGATTAACCTCATAGTCACTTCAGTCGTGCTAACAGTGACGGTAAAGCACACCCTCTTGTGTAATATTGATTAAGCACAGGCTGCACACTGGATTACTCATTCAGGTGAAAGATGTTTTTATTGATAATGTCAGATATGTGATGAAGTGACCAACTAATACTGGCAATCTTACCCTGACTCATGAAGATTCATTACAGTAAGATATTCTGGTAGAAGGCTAAGGCTGGCAATATTTAATTTACTGGAAGTGAAATGTGGCTAAAGACCCAAATTCAGACTTGCTTAACCCTGTCAGGGCTTCACCAGACTCAAATATACTGTCAAGAGAATTAGTGAACTTTCAAAGCCTTCGTAATGGAGCATGAGTAGCATTTTAGAAAACAAATTTAAGACAGATCACACATTATTAAATGCATCATAGATCGTACAGACGGCCTCAGGTGTTGCAAACATGCATCATTTTTTATTCTATTCTTTCTCATCTCCCCTGCCCTACAGAGGACCAACTGTCTTCCTGACCAAGAAGGGGCTAGTATAATACAACTGGCCTAATGTTTCCCATATATATGTAAAACTTTAAACCGGTTTGTCGTATAAATCAATTAATCATGTTTTACAAACCCTGTTGTGTGATCAAACATTGTTTAAACTTACAATAGTGGAAGAGTCCAGTTTCCAGTGATACATACTACTGTGTACTACTGTAATGCATGATGGATATTTGTGTAATTTAAGTCTCAGTGAGGTGTTGAAACAATTCAGTGTGTATGTATATATATCATACATACAGTACGTGATACAGTCATACAATTTGGATATTTGTTTTTCCTTGCATTGAAATAATAAATGTCCCCATCAGTCCTGACCTCACTGAGACACTCAGCTGGTTGCATCTCTGCAGTGAAATGGGATCAGCATCACTACCTCTCTCCTCACTCAACATACCACACTCTCCAGGTCATACTGGACAGGCTGTGTAACTAACACATTGCTCAAATTCACATTTCTTAGCATCTTATCACTTATTGTAATACATTTAAAATACTTTAAATCTTTTCTCTGGTAATCTACACTGAGTTGTATTTATATACAACACATGTCTGATAACACCTAAACAATATGATGACATTATATGATACAAGGAATTCTGAAAGGAATTCAATACTGAAAATTGAAGACCTAGATGTGGTTTTCATATTGTGAATGTAGCCATGTTTTATGTGCTGTGTTCAGAGGATTTGCCTTAAACTGAGACATTAGAATGTAAATTGATAACCTACAGTTCCTTTACAAGACAGTTTGAAAATGCCTCAATGTATTACTGAGTTAATTCAGTGAAAATTTCACATTACAATAAATTAATAAGTGTACTTAGTGCAAATGTATTGCATTTAATACACATCCTTTGATTTTTTGGCATTTGAATAGGCTTTTAACAATAGCAGGAGGGGACATTAAATTAACTTGATTTCATTAATTGTTGCATTTTTTGACTGACAGAATTAGACCGTGTGTACACCATCGCTGATGAATATAAATCCAATAAAACAATACTACAGTGATTTATGATGAAGAATTCATTTTGTGGGACCGGTATGAGCCACTGTACATGTTTTATGTGTGCACTGTACAAAGATTAACCATCTCTTTTAATCATCCAGTAAATTAAAAGACAGTGCTTTTGAACTCAAAAACCTTTCAAAAAAAAAAAAGGCATTGCTCTGCTGGGTCCATAATTTGTTGGATCCTTCTGATAAGTGTAGTGGAGCAGGTGGACCCGAATGCAGAGACTGCAGGCGGGAAGATGGGTGGAAAAGCTCAGGAGAGGGGAGTGAGGTGATGAAACAGGAGAACAGACAAGGAGCTGATTGGCTGGGGGAGACACAGGGAGCACAGCAGGGCTAACGAGGCTAGATGCAGGGCGGGTGTGTAGATGGGCAAAGGATGGAAAATCAGCACAGGAACACAGACAGGAAAACAACAGAAAACCCAAAACCCAGAAAACACAAAACCTCCCAATAACAAACCAGCATACCTCAACCCATCCAAAAACACACATGAACACAAACCCAAGTACACAACACCATGAGCCAAATAATCATGGAAGACAGTCACTTAAAGATACAAACCAAATCACATGAATGAGCAAAACCACATGACCCAAAGGACTGGACAACAGAAGTGCAACACAGGAAACCAAAAGAACAAAAATACAGAGTCCAAAAACCACGAGTCCATGACACTTTCATTGGAAGTGCATTTGAAGGGAATCTTTTAATAGCCAGTATGAACTGGA
Source organism: Thunnus maccoyii (assembly GCF_910596095.1). NCBI lineage: Eukaryota > Metazoa > Chordata > Actinopteri > Scombriformes > Scombridae > Thunnus > Thunnus maccoyii. Next base: position 33,799,014 of record NC_056542.1, read on the forward strand.
GGAATGATTACAGCGAGGAAAACCTCTTTCACTACTCATGTGACACCTGACTGAAAAACTGTGAACCTGTCCTTTAATCTTACTGACTTGGATATTGCTACTAAGTCCCGAGTCTAAGCGCTGAGCAGGAGTAAACAAACAATCTACATAGACCTGAAACACCTGAAGCTGATGACCTGAGTTGTTTGTCTGCCTCAGAATTACAGTTTAAATATTCTTTTGGAAACGTGGAGAGAAAAATGATTTCTAGTTTTATAATGTAAAAAAGCATAACTTTATATCTCCCTCTGAATTTCACAAATATTTTATATTTATATTCCAAATATTTTATTAAATTGAAAAACTTTCACAATGCTAGTTTTCACTGAGCCTTCCTATTTGGCGAAGTTTGAGATGTTCAAAGATGCCATGTGTCATGCATCAGACATAGTAAATCAGTCATTTTATTATTGCTTTTAAAACTGCCTCACAACACTGGTTAGCACTCCCATATTGAAGACTTACGATGCAGGATGCTTGAGGTCTTCTTCAGTGCAGCATACTTTTTGTTGAGCAGTCTAAAAAGACATTGTGGCTCTGGGCCTCTGCTGTAAATATTGCATGTGTGAGCATATACATCTAAAGGACACGTGTATGACTCTCAGCATGTTTGGTGTCTTCCTTTGTGGATTCATCCATGAGTGATGGCAGCTGGCAGAAGGGCGCTGACCCACACTGACCCCAGGCGGACCAAAAGGGGGCTGTGTGGGAAAGACGTGGGTGGACATGGACCACTTCCCTTCCAGCTCAGCAGAGTTTGGGGCCAGAGGAAACCCCCAGAGCCAGCCTGGGCCATTGAGAAGCACACCCAGCATTCACTGCTCAGCAGCCAGGGTGTGAATGATATGAAACAACAATATAAAACTTTTTAATAACACATAAATGAAATCTAACCAGTCTGTGTGTGCATGCCAGCCAATCAGAGATATGGACTGACCCTACATCTGCCATATTGTACATTGTTTAACGACACTGTCCTAGAAGAAGACTAGGTCAAACCTAGTATATGGCTGGACCATGTATGGTCAATGTGTGAAATTGTGGTCAGTTTGTTACAGGTATAGTCAGTGGTAGTGTCTATGATGTGAATTCCTGGATATTAAATGTTCATCTGCAATTTTCTATAGTGGTCCCAGTAATATTTGCTGAGATTGAATTATGCATTAAATGAGCAATGAAACCAAAATAATAAGCTAAAAGAGATTAAATATCTCTGTAAAGCTGGAAAGTTGACTTTAATGTCTAAAGTACTGATTCGAATTTTTGGAGGACTTTTTCATTTTTGATGGGGTGTGGCTTGCAGTCAGCTGGTTCAATGGGTACATGGGGAAGTGTTAGGGCTACTGAAAACATGTTCTATCTTCCACCTAATGTGCACAGAGAGAGCCTGACCCTGTATGTTGCAAGTTTGACAGGAGGATGTTCCTGTTTGTTACTCACCTGCAGCTGCAGGACTCTGGACTCTGTATCACCTACCTAATGCTGTGTCATTCTACAAGGTTGGTTGACGATGATATCAGCAGTCTGGCTGGTTGACCTCTTTTGTCTATGTCCAGACTGCTCTTCTCTTGATGAAGGCATCTCAGGTTTTATTTTAACGTAAAAGGTGGATGGAAAAGTTTCAAATTGTCACACAATTCAAAACAACAAATCTAACAAGCCACCCTTGCGGGATTGTTGTGAAAAACTCAACACTTCTAGTGTTTCTCTCCAGATGTCTCCCAGGTGTTTTGCATAAGTTGCTAATTACAAGTCAGGTCTGTCCTCCACCCTCTTCCAACCACATGCCCTGATCCACCAAACTAAAAGATCAATCACAAACATTATCGATGTGAGACTAGCATTGGTAGCAACTATAGTTCAATTGTCTTTATCAAAAAGAAAAGTTGTTAGAAATACCAGTTTAGTAAGTTTTATCATATATTGGGTTGATATCTCCATTTAATGATTTAATGAATAAGACTAGCAAGTTTCTATGTTTTTCTTATTGTCAACGGATCTCATATTTGGATCCAAACCAACAATAAACTGACCTACTTTCAAGTATTGTGTGTGTATGCAAAGTCTGATATACATTATTCCTCTGCGCTGTGGACCTCCACTGTTGTCCCAAAACTATGTCAATGAGTCACTCATCTGCACTGGGTGTCACTCATCTGCACTGGGTGACATGTTTCTTCGTCATGAAGATGGTGGTTACTTTAGTTTGTTTAGAAGCAGCTCCAAAGAGTAATAACAGCATATGTGCAAGGATGCAGTTCTCTTCACAGTAAACAATCACCATTTTTTCACACTCATTGTACTGATCAGACATTATAGATTTCTCAAAAGAATTTTAGTACAAAGTCAAGACTTTGTGATACGTAGCACATCAAGCTAGCTGAGCGTTGTCAACAGACCTGCCTCCTCATGCATGTATGATGTCTCTTCCTGAAATGAAACTACTCTCCAAAGACTGAAAATGGGATCTCTGTCATTAGCCGTTTCTAAACAAACTAGGCACAGAGGAGTAAGATATATCAGGCTTTGGATACACACACAATATTTGTTAGTAGATCAGATTATTTGAGATTTGTTAACAATAAGAAAAATATGGAAAATTGGCAGAATTATCCTTTAAGAGAAGAAAATTAGGAGCATTAAAGCTAGAAATCCCTGGAGAGATAAGGCTACATGTAAGTCATATAAATATCTTATCATTGGGTGATGACCTGAGTTGAGGACGGGTATATGTTATTGAACTTTTAATAGTAGTGTTAAAAGTAAAAAAAAAAAGGGTGTGGGGGGGTGATGCAGACAGACATTGCTTCTGTGGCATTAATGTTGTACATATTAATAACACTACTTTTAAAAGTTCAATAACATATACCCGTCTTCAACTCAGGTCACCACCCAATGTGCAATATTGGGTGGTGACCTGAAGGTTTAGATTGCAGGTAAAAGTTTACACACTGTTTTATTTATCATGACATCACTGAATGTTTCATTTTCCACTAAACCTAATTACATTTCATCTAATCCTCGGCCCTGTGAAACCACAGTATAGATTAAGAAGGCTCAGCTCTAACTTTATCTGACAAAAAGCTTAAACAAGCTTACCCAACACAATCCAAACACACTTAACCTAATAGCGCTCTGAGCTGAAGGTGGAGGCAGCAGACCTCACCATGTCTGTGATCATGTCTCAGGAGAGGAATTAGCAGTCTGAACTTCTGATTGTACTTTTCAGTCTGCACTGCCCATCGGTGGTGAGCCACTGCAACATCACGCAGTCTGAACTGTTCCCATTGTTCAGAGTTTTGAAGGTTGTAACAATTACTTAACTTTACTCATTATTAAAAGAATGTTTCAACTTTCATGGACCAGATTAAAATAATCACAACTATGCATACATAGAACTTAACAGACATTATATAAAAAGTGCATGAAACAGACAGTCCAGTTTTATCAGTTCATATACACTGGGCCTGTTTATTGGCCTAATCAGCACCAGTAGTTTAACTCAGATGGTATAGGTAATAGAGGTAAGGATAGTATACTTGTATAACGTCTTACAAAAACATTATCAATCTCTGTCTTTGGAGGATTTCTGAGTAGTGTTGTTACACTCAAAGATATCCTTTAAGCAGAAATATTGTGGCAAGATGTAGTTCAGATACTGTATTTATATATATATCATATATTCATGTTTGTCACAGATCTAAAAATAGTCTTTTTAAGAAGTACACACACAGAAAAGTAAAAACAGAGAAAAAGATATCTACCATGTATAAAACAAAAGTGGTTTGCATTTTGGTTTCCACAGTGTCTCCATGAGATGGGTGTAATAAAATACCTTATCAGGCTTTTCCAGCCACACTCCCTCCATTTCTGTGAACTGGTACACTTCCATTGATACCACCATATTGTTGTCCATTCTTCCTCAGATATAATTATCCCTCCTTCCTTTTCCCATTTTGTTTTAATATATGAAGTTGTCCTGTGTTTGGTGGTGTTGTATAAAACCTGTGTGATCATTATATATCAGCGTGGGTGGGAACTCTTCTAATCGTCTGGCCATGATGGAAGTAAATAATCTATAATCTACATTAAGAACAGATATTTGTCTAAAAGACCCACATTCCATTTTATCCTTACCTTTCATTGGTATAGCTGAGATTGCATGTCTGGGCTTTAAAAAAGGTGCAAACCACGCCTTTACTTGAAGAGTAAAGAGTTTTATGTAAACAGTGTCACGGCTCTTGTCAATCAGATGTAATTGTCTTTTTAATAGTTCAGTTCAGTGTTGGGAGTAGCTCATTTTTAAATTCCTTATACCACTCTGCCGTATAACCATCTGATCCTGGTGACTTGTTTAATTTAAACCTGCTAATTGCAGGTTTTAATTCACCTTCAATTATGTCAGCAGTCATTGCTCTGTTTTGTCTTTTGTTTAAAGTGGGTAACTCTAGGGAATTCAGGTGTCAGTTTGGGTTACGCTTCCCCCTGGAACTTTGAAATATAGAGTTTTGTAAAGCACTTCAGAAGCTTCCTGAATTTCACTTAGTGTATCTTTTTTTAATCCCTGTTGTTCTTGGATCCCTATGTCTATGAATTGCATTTTCTGCCACCTTTTTTTCAGTCTCCACGCCAAGATTTTTGTAGATTAACATCCACTCTCATAGTGTCTCTGTTTCAGAAACATTAGATTTTTCATGATTTCTTGTGTAGCCAAACTGTTAATTTTGTTCCTATTTTTTTCTAATTTCCTCAAATGTATCCTGCACCAAACGCAATCTGTGTTTTCTTTCTAGTTTCTTCAGCTTGTTTTGTAATTCCTCTAATGTTTTATTCCTTTTTTTCTTATATGAAGATATTGCTTAAAACTGCTTTTACCGTATCCCTTAGAATAGGAGATGAGACCTCTCCATTATCATTGAATTATAAGTAAAGACTAATATTTTTTTAATTTGTTCCTTAAAGTAGGGAGAAGACTTGAATTTAGTTTCCATGTGGTATTCTTTGGTTGCAGGTTAAAATCAACGGATGAATATATGGGTGCATGGTCACTTAAATCTGCTGTACTAATTCCACAGGTGTTTATTTTGTCTTTATCTTGTCCAAATGTTATGAAATAGTCTATTCTTGTATATAGGGGGTGGGGGCAGAATAGTGAGTGTCCTTCCTTCTGTTAGGGAAAAAGTCTCTCCATATGTCAATTAGACCAACATCCTCAAAAACTGTGATAACTTTCTTATGTAGGGACTTTGTTTCATGGGTTTTTCTACTGGAAATGTCTAATTTTGGTTGTAAGTGTATATTTAAATCTCCCCCACAAATCAACAAAAAGAATTTCTGTTTCTGTTATCATGATATTAGTGATTTTCTAGAAGAAACTAATATCACTTCCTTGGGGTGCATATACATTCAATAGAATAACTGAATTCCCATCCATATTCCCCTTACTAAAATATATCTACCCTCTCTATCTCCCATTTCAAATACTTTTTCAAAATTTAGCCTGCTTTAGATAAGAATAGCAACTCCTCTTCTATGTTCTGATTTGTATGAGAAGAAGAAACAGATTAGTGAAGACCATTCTCTTTAGTTTTTCATGTTCTTTATCATTTAAATGAGTTTCCTGTACACTATAAACCAAGATTATGGTTTTAATTAAACTTTTGAGTGGTTATAATTATACTTTCATGTTTTGTAAAAAAAAATGTTCTCATTACTAAATCAAATAAGTTGTTTGCAGTATTTTGCATATTTCATATAGTATATATGAAATATGTATGCTTATGTTAAGCAGAGGCACGACGTGATTTAGCCAAGAAGGACATGTTCCTGGATCAACATCCAACATTGTGTTCGTGGACCAACATTGCGATCAACCAATCACAGCCCTCTGACATCATCAGTGTGCTGCTCCTGTGCTTCTTTTAAAATTCCTTTGTACTTCTTCAGAGGTATGCTAAGTTTTCCAAATTGAAGTTAGTACAATTGAACAAAATCCACATTAAACTGAACAAAATCCTTAACTGCATGTCTTTAAGTCATATTTAATCATTATAGTCTAGTACCTACCTAGAGCTGTAGCTATATGAGCTACTGCTGGGTTAGCAAGTTAGCTTGCTAACTAGGTAGGCTATGCTATTAAGCTTGCCAACAAGCTAGAATAGCATTCACTAACATTAAAGGATAAAGATGATATAAGAACCCTAATTTTGCTTTGATCAGCAGCATCTAATTTTGGTGGTGGCTAGTTGAACCATACTTATTTATAAGAGACACTAATTTTTGCTCATTTCATATAGTTCATACTGACAATAACAAAAATATCCCGGTGGAGGTGGGATGTAGGGGATTTGTAGCCAGCACAACAGCGAAGCTCCTTAGGGAGGTCAGAGTCAGGGGACAGGCTCACAGACAAGCCATCCAAGAGCTGGCCAACACCACCGAGAGGACAAGCCATTGGCTGTGGCTGAAGAGGAGCGACACCACCTGGGCTGCTAAGGCGAACAGCCAACCACGGGACACACACCCAGGCTTGATCAACCTGTGGTGGGCCTGCCTCAGCAGAGAGTGTATTGTAATAATTGGCCGAAACACCCTGTGATGCTGAGGTACACAACTGACGATGTGTCCCACTGGTAAAGCCTTATAGCAGCCATCCTTCAAGAACTCCTGAATTAGAAGTAGTGTTAACACTAGGGATTGCAACATCTAGTCCTTTCAACGAACATTTGTCATCTTTTCTTTCTTTATTCCACTGCCTATTTATTCTTCAAGGCCCATATGAGAAGGTATGGCAGGCAGGATATTGGTAAGTTGTAGTTGGTTGGGGATGTAACTAGGAAGATAATTAATGGACCAAGAACTGAACATTACAAATCCAAAAAGGACATTCATGGGTGTTTTTCAGCACTACTTTGCAGATGGCTCTGCTGACCTGTATAGTTCAATTGGTGCTAATTCTTTTTCTTTAGATTATTGTTTTTATTTATTGTCCACTACAACCTCATGCCTCTTCACCATATTGTTATTGTCCCCTCTTTGACCCCAATAGCGCCTCAAAAACTTTGCAAGTTTAATAAAATACAACACAAAAGCCTCATGTGGTTTCATTCCCCTTTGTCACCAGTGATACAAAGGAAACGTTGAACAGGTGCTTTTTATTTTGTATTATGTAATGAGTGATTTAATAAGGGACAGGAATGTCCAGCCAGAAGCGTATGCTTAGGACTGCATATTAGTGCTCAGTTGATCTGATATAGTTAACACAGTTCATCTGTCCTTCTCAAGTTGTAGAGGTGTTTATGTGTCCAGTTGTTCATAAGGATATAGCAGGCTGTGCATTCATATTCCTTCATTTTGACATTTGAAGTGTTACCTTCCAATGTTTTGTCAACTAGTAAATTACCTTGGGACATTTAAATGTATTGTTTAATTTCTTCAGTTCCCTACAATTTTGTTGAAACAGAATGTATTTAATATAATTATCTCAAAATCAACATGGTATAATTAATCAAATTAGATGAAAAGAGATTACTTAACAAATGATTTTGTGATAAATGTTATATTTGTTATGTTTATGTGTGTTTAACTTAAAACATTTATTTTATACAACTTAGACTCCGTTTCCACGCAATTTTCTAGTAAAGTCAACTAATTCAGGATAAGAGTGTAGATATACCACATGGTCTTGTTCTTTCTTCATTTTAGACAGAATTTTACTGTGTTTTATTGGATTCAACAGCCCATTGTCATTACATGAAATGAATTTTATTTTGCCGCTAGCCATACGTATTTATCTGTCAATGTATCATTGAAATTAGCAAAATAGAACATAACAGATCTACTCTGTGAAAGCAAGAACAAAGAAACGCAGATGAACAAATAGATAAAGTGTGATTCCAAGGCTGGGATCTCTAGTAGTTGACCCTGGGCTGAGAGGAAACGTCTAGCTGTGGGGGAAAGCCTCTCCTCCTGCAGCTCCCAAAAAAATTATGACAAAGTCTGTCATTACACAGAAAAGACTTTCCTGTGTATTCCACCCATGTATATATTCTCATTTAAATGGGGAAAAAGGAATCAATGCAAAAAATATATAGAGTAACAAAAAGTTCATATTAAATGTGTATTTTTTAAGATGAATATAGCACCATCTATTTTAGGTTCTGTTTAGCTTAGCAGCACTTTTACAGTTAGTCAAAACTTCTAGCTATTATTGACCACAGCTTGTCTTCCCTGTCCCCAGAGGGTCATGGGGAGAGCACCCGCTGTGCTCTCTCGATGCCAAGCTCTGTAGTTTGGCGGATGTCCAGGATGTCCCAGAGTAACTTTTCCACAAACTCCACCACAGGCAACCACTCCGCTCCTTCAGGAACATTATATATCCTTATATTCTCCCATCAGGATCTCCCTTCTTGGTCAAGAAGTTTATCTTCTTGTTGGTTTATCACTTTTATCATCTTACTTTGCACCTTTTCAACATTTTGAATGCGGTCTTACACCTTTTCAAGTCATGTCTCTGGCTCCGCTTTCTTTTTGATTAATGTTGGTGAGCTTGAATTTCATTTTGTTTAGTTATTGTTTTGTGTCCTTGTGAAATTCGCATATCTCCTCTTAAACTTCTGTTAAACTTGCCACATTGTTTGGATTAGCGTTAGCTGCAATCTTGTGTCTGTGTAGGAGAGCTGTTCTTCGTGTTTTCTCCATTTGCTGGTTCTTTAACAGTGCTTTTTTAATTTCTTTTTTTATTGCTTTATTTTATTTATTTGTATGCTTCTTCCCCATTCTTGCCCGACACAGTTCAAGTATTATCGAGAAATTTTGTATTTGACAGCTTGAAGGGGCGAAGTAAGTGTTTTTTCCAAGGAGCTGTTATTTTAGCTGCCATTCGGGAACCGGAACCCCATGATAAATAGTTTTTTAATTCTGAAGTTTGTGAGCAGGACTGAAAGTAAATTTCTTTTACTTTTATCTTTCATTGAACTAAAAATTAAAAACTCCTGCACACTGTCTCGCTTATTGGTTTATTACATTTCTGTCAGATATTCATCAGGTATATGAAGGTCAAACATGTTAAAACTTTCTATAAAATCCCGTCATAAGACAGTATGATGCAAAGCTTTAGCTTTGTGGAATGTAAATGAGGCTTTCATGTGCTGTTGGACGAGTGTCTCAGCCTCTTCTTTGTACTGTTCTGGATAGACGTACCACATGACAACACCTGAGGGATTGATGGAGAGTGTCAACTCTGTTGTGGCATTCAACCCCTTCACTGTCGAGCCAGTAAACACATCGTAGGCCTAAAAAGGAACATGAAAGAGAATATGTAAGGCTGAAGGAGACAAGGTAATTCACATTTGATGATTTGAGTTATATTTCACCAAATAATGTGTTTAAATTGGATAAATAAGCTACTTCATGAAATGAAATACTAAGACAGCATAGTAGAGTGGCTGAGCTGGAGATAAATATCAGTTTGTCTGGTTTGTCTCTGACTGCTGTTGGATGGATTTATGACTGCTGCTGGGCATAATGTGAAATGTGAAATTTGTTATTAAATCATGCCATATATATATGATGAAGGCAGCAGGATGTATATGAAAAATAAACAAGTACCTTCCCTTTACCACACACTGAGCTTGCACATTTGATGGAGGTGACGTTACTGATGTTTGGGGACAATCAGACCTCAGAGAGGTCAAATTCTCTGTTTCTCTCTCAATACCAATCATAGATGAAGAGTATCTAAACATCTGTTGTATTCAAGCAAGTTTTACAGTACCAACAGAAGTCGTGTTATTTTCTGTAGCAGACTTCTGAAACATGTCATCAATTCAAAATTATGTTTATTAGTAATTTTCATAAAATTAGGAAAAGTTGAATGTCAAGTTGATCATGTTTTTGGAGAGATTTAAGACGGCCAGGGGTGCCCAGAACAGAAGATTAGGATTAATATACATATCATAAATTGTATTTTATACGTTTTGATTTTATTCACATTTATATTTTGTAGCTAATAGTGAGTTTTTTGTCAGTATATAATAAGTAAGTATAATAAGTGACTGTCAGTCTGTGTGTCCAGACAATGGGGAGAGTAGGCAGAATATTCATAACACACCCACATCAGGATCAACACACCCTGCTCAGCAACGTGTCAGGGCAAGACAGAGAACACACAACTCCAGTGATTACACGCAGCATTATCACCCATTACCGCCAGTTTACTGCAGTTAGACTAGCAGCCTCAGTGCTGATCTCAGTTTTCAGTCAATGTCCATGTAGGTCATGACTAAAATGATGTAGAGACCATAGACTGTAAAAAATATGGACGTAGTCACTGTGACAGCACCCATTGGTTTGCGAACTGCTGTTTTGAAGCCTCGAGGATAGCGATTTGACCATCGCCATCTTGGATTTGGCCGTCGCCATGTTTGATTTTTGGAGCCAGAAGTGACCATATTTGGACGAGAGAGTGGAGCTGACCATAGCGCTATGGTCAGCGATTTGACCATCGCCATCTTGGATTTGGCCGTCGCCATGTTTGATTTTTGGAGCCAGAAGTGACCATATTTGGACGAGAGAGTGGAGCTGACCATAGCGCTAGCTGCTAGCTTGGTTAGCACGGTGCATTTACAATCCATGGTTAACAGTGATAATGCTAATGCTAATTTTTGCTAGCGAAAAACAGGCCTAAAACCATTAAAACAAAATGTACTCACCGGAAAAACTGATCATCCGACTCATTGATGGGTCTTTTATTACAACCAAACAAGACTGAACAAGATTGTTTTTAGGCGACCACAATGTTACAACTGACTAGATGAACTGAAAACATACTGTGAAATAGCAGCAGCTACACCTATAAGCAATGGTTACATAACATAAGCAAAGCTGTGGCAGTGGTAGCGCCTTGTCAATCACAACGTAGCCACGCCCTAAAGCATACGCTGCTTTATCGCCTATTTTACTCTTAAATGGGACCATAATTTACAAAATGAATATCATGCTGTATTGAAGAAGACTTGAAACTAGCAATTGAGACCATAAACTCATTAGGAAACAGTGTACTGAGGTAATAAATCAAGAGAGAAGTAGGGTCATTTTCTCATAGACTTCCATACAATTGGACTTCCTTTTGCAGCCAGTGGAGTCGCCCCCTGATGGCTGTTAGATAGAATGCAGGTTTTTGGCACTTCTGCATTGGCTTCATTTTTCGGCCCTGGAGGTTGCTGCTTGGTAGAGACGTATTATGTCTAGACACCTGTATACTGTATGTCTATGTTCACGCATACTATGCTACCGTGTTCTGTTGTATTCTGTTATTTCATATATACACATTTATATAACATATATACATGTGTAATTTTTTCACATTATGGGGGATTATATTCATCATGTGTAAATACTAATTTAAAAATAAATATGAATTATTCATATATTATATCTACTGTGCCACTTTGATGTCTGTGTTATCATGTGATCTGATATTGAAATATCAGAATCACATGCATTATATTTATGCCCAATGGTTTTGAGTCAGGTAATGTAATCTGATTTTGTTTGATTGATTGATTATCTGTTGATGTTATGTTTCCTGTACATGTTCCTTCCTGCTTTTCTGGTCTGTTCCTGTTCTGCTGTAGAGCTAAATCTCCCTCTTGGGGATCAACAAAGTTTTCTCTTATATTTTTAGAAACTGACCAACAGTGCAACAACCAAACATATTCAAAAAAAAAAAAATCATATAGAAGCAGCTGGAGCCAGAGAATGCTTGGCATTTTTTCTTGGTAAATAACAGAAGCAATTAATTTTTCAAATTGTTGATTCATTTTGTGGACTGATTAATAAATTAATCATTTCAGTATAAATGCGAAAACACAGGGCAAGATACAGAAGGTTTACAAACCTCATAGTTGCCAGCATCATAGTTGAGTTTAGCCAGGGAGGTATGGTAGCGGTAGGGCATGTCTGTCCGTCGACTGAGGAACACAAGGGCACTGGCTGAATGAACCAGAGGCCTCCAGTACACCTCAATGTGACTCTTCTCCTGTTCAACAACACACACATTGTAAAAAGAAAAATATGAGCATGATGTTTAAAGACACAAACCCTCCTCTCACCACACTGTCAACAATGTTTTAGTGTAAATAAACTGATGTCTGAATAACGATGATAACCTGCAGCAGGCGTCTTCCCTGGATACCCATGGGGTCCTGGTTGATGGCAATGGCCACTTTGTTTTGCAGGATGGCCCGTGCGCTGTTGTCCAGGTTTCGAAGGTCATTAGACATGATGAGAGGTGCAGCCATTATAGCCCACAAAGCCATCTGAGAGCGAGCCTGGTCCAGGCTGAGACCAAAGTTTCCAATGATGAGCTGAGGAGAGATTAGAGGTATGTGAGGATTTTTCATGCAGGACTTTTACTTGCAATGGAGTATTTTTACATTGATGTATTGGTACTTTTACTTAAGTAAAAGATCTGAATACTTCTTCCACCACTGACTGCCACACAGCACTCAATCATCTCCTTGTTTTCCTCATCTACTCTAAAACACAAGACTGTTGTTTCAGATATGTCCCACATTTTTGAAAAGCAACATCTTTACATGTGAAATGTGTGGATGGAAGGTCAAAACACAGCGGAAAAGATGTGTTGTCAAATCTATGTACCTTAATGTGGCCTTGGGCAAAGCTAATGTTACACGGATAGGTTTACTTTATCCAAACTCTGTCCCGTAAGCAAGCTAGTTTTTCTTGTAAGTCGGCAGTGTAAAACCAAATGAATCAAATACAGAAATACAGTAAAGAAAACCTTAAATGTGTTGACACACTGAGATACAGCAGTTAGGGCTATGATTGTCTCTATGATCACTTGAGTGATGTCATACAGATCAATAATGAAGACAAATCCATCAGACCATGTCAGGGTCATTCCATCGTCCAGGCCCCGCAGCTGGCTGCAGATCATCCTGGTTGTTGGCGAACCATTCAATGATGCCTTGCACACTGTCCCATGAGTCCTGGATATCATCATAATTCCTCCACAGGTGACAAATATCCCCCAGCAGAGAGTAATTCACCTGGTAGAAAAAGGGAAACCGACTTGAAGCGTGCACACAAAAGTATTGTGCAAGCATAACACCAATCATTAAGTCAATAATAGTGAATCCATTTTCTTTTTCATTTCAGAGTCTACAGCCATGCTAGCAGCTCTGTGAGGCTATGCTTAGGCACAGCTGCCGTGCTTTGAGCTAAATGCTAACATTAACCTTTGAACATGCTCACAACGACATGTTAACATGTTGATTTTTAGTATAGGCACCATCTTAGTTTACATGTTAGCATGCTTACATTTGCATATGCACAAAAAAAAAAAGTACAGCTGAGGCTATGGTGACCAGATGTCCCGGTTTGTCCACAATTGTCCCAGTTTCAGGCTGGGTGTCTCGAGTCCCGACAAATATCTCTAAAACACTAAAATGTCCCAGTTTTATTACCTAGCCCAGTATAAAAACATAAACAATACACGAAATGTCTGAATTCAACACTGATTTGTCTGTACCTGTGTCAATCAATCAGTGTGTCGTTGTCAAGGCTGTTGCAGCCTATGGCGCTTGTGGCTCTCTCTGACAGAACCTGTCAGTATGCTAACAGTTAGTTATCAAGCTGGTCTTTTATACAGAGCACCAGGAGGCTTCCTCCTCCCTTTGTTAAGTACCAGGCAACAAAAATGCTACATTCTGCACACACTGCAAGAGTACATTTTCAGTCACGCATGGTGGAAACACCGATATGAAAGATCATATGAAGACGGCCAAACATAAGTGGTGGTTTCCCTGAGAGCTGAGAGCTCCAGAAAAGAAACTCTAATGAAGAAGAAAGACTGCAAAGCGTAAAGCACCTGGCAATCCTCTCTACAGCTCTTTCTTGGTTTTTGTTATTAACGAGGTGCAATTGTGATTTAATGTTTTGACGTTTTAATCTTTGTAAACTGACGACCAGCTTGTGGCATAGCATTGTCAAGATGTAAGTTAAAGTTATTTTTATGTGCCACAAAGATACACTGACAAATACCTTGGTGGATTGTGAGAGACAAAACATAATTTTTTCATCTGCTGTGTTGCTGTCCATGGTGTTGAAAGGTGTACTAAGCACTGAAATAATTGTCCCTCATCCTTATGAAAACCCCTACGTTCGTGTGTAACTGATTAATGTAGCCATAGCCTATGAATTTCATCAAATCATTCCCATTTATTATTTTTGTTCTGTTGGCTCTGTATCTCCTACCTGTATGTCATCTGGGGTTTGTGTGTGTGTTCAGCGTAGCTACGCAGGTGTGTGTACACACGCACATGGGTCAAAACTCTATTCAACTGATAGAGAGGTAGGCTGCATCAACTGAAACTCACTGATAAACTTTTTTTTTTATTCATTAGATGTGATACTAATGTGATCTAATGGTTGTATCTTGTTCTATGTCATATCAGTTCCATTCTTTGTAAATCCTGCCGATATTTGTGATCGCTAACCACAGTTTTTAATAAAATTACATTTGGAGAAATTAGGCGACCGTTAGAGTGCCGAGTTCATTGCCAAGTTAGCTTAACAACTGCTGTATTTGCGGTCCTTCTATGTTAATTGTATATGTTTTCTTCTTTCTGTCAGGGGAGCCAAGCACACACACACACACACACCACCAGCTGATGTTTTTGTTACTTTGTATGTATTTTACCAGATCACTACTAAAGCCCTGAGACCCAGCGCTGCCTCTTGTCTCTTAATTGAAATGCCAGGAACACAACACAGAACATCATAGGCGTACCCAATCCGGCTACATATGCTAGTATGTCTACAGATCTTCATCTTATCAAGTCAATTAGTCTGTAAATGAGTTCAAAAAATTGTTTCTATAAAACAAGTGAAAAACGCATTAATATAAAACCAGTTTGTGTCAAAAAGTTTCTAGCTTCAGTGCAGCAATCGCCTTAATTCAGTCTTGTTTCAGAATATTAGCACAGTTTTATCCAGGTCTCAGTGACCCAACAACTTGGTTTGACAGTGATGTAGTGATGACACTCACACTAGGTGGAAGTCCTCCCAGATAAACAGGCCAACTACAGGAGTAGGCCATAGGTCTGCCTGTAGCGTTCAAAGCCATGGACATTAAAGGATAACCTGTGCAGCACAAGGAAAACACTCCATAATCTCATGTAGCTTCTTGTAAGAAACAATTTTAGCTTTTCAATTACATCATTCTGTGCACGCAACTACAAATCACAACATGCTCTAAAGGTTAGCAGAAGCTCTTACCCAGCATTTGTTCTACAGGATTTGAGTTACACCCATCAAACTTCAGATAGTCTACCTCCCAGCTGGCAAAGGTCTGGGCATCAATCTCAATTTTATCCAGTGTGGTACCGGGAAAGCCCATACATGTGTAAGTGCCCATGTCTGCATAGATGCCAAGCTTCAGTCCACGGTCATGGATATATGACGCAAGTTTTGCAATACCCCCTGGGAACCTTGAGGAAAGTAAGCACACACTGTTTCTTTATAAGGAACAAACTAAAACATGACGCATAATATAGAGATGTTTAAGTTGGATAGGGCTAATTTACACATAAACTTTCCTTTACACTTCTCCAAGTACAGTATATCAAGATAAACAATCTGACTGTATTCGTCCTGGTTTTATGGCACCAGACACAAATCTGGGTAGGCATTAGAAGATGGCATTAATACTCCTAAAGGTGATTGCTAATCACCAACAACACCACAAGAGGAAGAACCCTTTCTGGATATCCTGTTTAGCTAGCTACATAATAACTAACCATGAAGACAATGATTCCCAGCATGGGGGTCAAGACCAATAAATCTAATGGTATGCAAGATGATTGAAGGGTGAGATGAACTCCTAAACTGATGCGGACAGTGGATGTGTATGTGGCTCTGTTTAGACTACATTATGTGTCTGCATGCACAATCGTGTTCACACAAGTTTGTCAGCACATACTGTCACAAAGACCCGCCCATTATATTAATCTTTGTGGGTTTTCTTGTGAATTACTGGATAATCTTATTCCTTCAAGGTCTCTAAATAATATTTAAATAAAACAGGGAAAAAACACTGGTTGACCTGGTCCTAATTCATAAACATATACAACTGGTGAGCATAGGTCACAAGCAGACATGGGTAAGTTTCAAGTGGTTATAAGCTAAAAAGCTTGGAAATCACTTAACACACACAGACAGATAAATTCAGTATTGTTAAAGCAGGAAGCCACTTATCCACAGCAGCGCTTACTGATGTAAATACACTTGGCTTGGAGAGACAGATGCATTTACACAGCTACTCCTCTAAAATGCTTCTCGGTTGCATTTCCACTTGTCTTTTTAATAAGCAACAGCTATCATATCTGCCTAAGAATGAAAACTGGCTGTTGAACAGCAAATTCTGTCTACTGAAATCTTTCAAAGCAAAACTGTACTTCAGGAGGTCATCAGAATAATTTCAAATATTTAACCTGAGTCACTGGTCCAGTGGCTTCAAAACAAATAATTTACAGTAATGGAAGGTGAGAGAACACAGACATGCTGAATCTGCAAAGTGAGGAAAGTAGACCTGCCTGGAAGGTTCAGGCTGCAGCCTCCCCTGCTCATCTCTCAACCTGGACATCCAGCAGTCATCTATGATTACATATTCATAGCCCAGCTCCTTCCAGCCATCCTCAGCCAGCCGGTCTGCCATGTCTCTGAACAGACCCTCACTGTGGACAGGATGGACAGAGGACAAGAATACATGAAACATGTTTTTTTTATAGTCAGATTTTTTAAACCCAACTGAAATCACATTTAGTCAACCTCTTTTCCAGTTAAAAATAATGTTGTGTTTTTTAATGCATTGTTAATAGTTAATTATTACTGTATAGTAGTTGATTATTACTGTAAATATTACAAATGCTCCTTTTGGTCTCAGCCAGCTAGAAGGGCACCGTAAACTACAAGTCATGGACAGACCGTGTGTTGTCTGCAGTGGTACTGAAGAGTAAGAACCACACAAGCATCTAACCAGACCAAAGTGACATTTGCAAGTATGTTTACGTGCCATTTTAATGTGCTTCAGCTGAGCAGCTAATTAGCTATCTAGTCTGATAACTGACATCAGAAGTCTACTTTTCCACAGCATTTGTTTGTTTGGGCCTGTCTGTACATGTATCACCACAACAATTTCTATCTACCAGAATTTCGGCCATTTCAAATTTTTAACAAACACCTTCTACATTTTAGACATGTGACTCAATTTTACAGATCTAGTACATAACAAAAACCTTAAATGCACATATTATCTTTATGGAATTATAAGATGGTTTCGTGGTTTGTTTAATTAGTTATCATAAGAAAACGACTTTGTCATCCTAAGATAATGAATCTGTATCTCAAGATAATGATCTTGAGATAGCAGGGTAGGAAAACTGAAACCACAGCAATTCAACTTGTGTGCAAGTTGCTACAGCAACATGATAAATGATATACTGAATATTGCCAGAATTAAGTGGTCATGAGTGTGACTCATTTGACATTTTGCACAATTCATGCCAATATGCCCAGATACATTTTGGGAATTCTCCAAAAATCAACATGACTGCCTACTATCATCTGGATCTAGATGAATATTAAAAACTAAATATGTGCATTTGGCTAAGGCTATCACTATTACTAAGCCTATAAATACATCTGTGTAAATATTCAACTTCCCTCAGTATCACCAAAGTAAATACAACCAAATACTTGCTCAGCAGTCATAGTGAGAATTTTGTCACATACTTTCATGTAAAACTGCTTCGACAGCAAAAAGAGGAAAAAATATAGTGTTCATTTTCAAAAGTCTTTACACCTATATTTCAAAACATTGTTCTTTATTGATCATTACATTGTAACTGGCATGGGTGTCCTGTGCATGTGCTTTGACAGAAAGCACAATTCTTTTTTCCAGCCCCTTCTGCAGCAAACAACTCTCATCATTATTGCACAACTCTGTGCAACACTGTGGTTATAGTCTCCCTCGACATTGGTGTCTACCTCAGTCCGCTGTGTTGTTAGTGATTAAGGCTTCAGTATCTTTGCCCAGAACATCCTGTGTAAACTAATTAGAGAAATTTCCCAATTGATTGTACCTGATACAGTTCTCTGGGTCATCAAAACAGTCAATATCACAACGAAAGCGTTCCCAGGCCATCCATCCCATCGGGGGAGTCCTCATCAAACCGTTATCCAGGGCCACAGTCAGTGAGGTCAGGGCCAGCAGGAGCTGAGTTACTGGTAAGGGCCCCATTTCTAAAAGAAGAAACTAGAAAAATGAAAGCTCTGTTTAACATTTACACACATACACCTAGCATACATACAGACCTTTATTCTTGTCACGGTGGTTTAAGATTTACTTGTTAGTTTTATGTTTTTGGCCAGATATTTTAAGATTTTAACATAAAGTCTGTATTTTGCAAAACTGTTGAACTGACAGTTCAACAGCTTTCAGTGTTGCATACAAACTAACAATTCAACTTCAATATTGTACTTAAGTGGTGCAAATTCCTTTAAAAAATTGCAATTATTTAAATTCCTGAAAACCAACTGACATACAGTGAACCTGGGACTTTTGAAGGCCCTAAGGCAGTTGCAGCCTTGGACACCTGCCTTATCACCTGTCATAATTTGAATAAGAGAGAACAAGTGATCATAGGTCAGGTGCATAAAAAGACTCATAACAAGCCTCAATCATGTAATTTTCCTCAGATGACGAGGAAGAGGCTTTCTGCTGCATTGTAACCCAAAAAAAATGCATGCTTGGACTTGAAGTTTGATGAGTTAAGCGAATGATCAGTTGGACAACAAAATTTGAACTCATGCATATAAAAAGCAAGACTTATATAATTAATAATTTTATAATTAATCTAAGATACAGGTAACTTAAACTGAGATATTTTACAGTGTTCAAAACATAAAAATAATCATGGGAACATACTGCTCTGCAGAGAGAGCAAAACAAATGCTGCTTGGCCACAGAAAAAAAAGAACAAGTGTTACTAAAGCAGCTCGGTGAGAAAAGGAACACTCAAGCAGCTGAGATCCTGTTCACTAAACACACACACACACACACAGCAGTACCACTGTTGTCTCTAACATTACTGAAAAACTGAAAAATGCCTCTCTCACCTGTTTACCTGAAGCTGGCCACTGATCTAAACAATCATTATTGTTATTGCAGGCACATGACTGCTTTCTCCTCTTCCTGTATTTCCCCCTGAGCAGCAAGATTTACCTCTTCCTGGTAAAATAAGCTGAGAATCACGTGACTGCTCTGTGTCACATGATCAGAAAACAGGAAACAGGTTGAAGAGGCAGAAACATGGTGCAGAGGTGATATGTTGAATTGCATATTGTTGACATTTTTATACTTTTGTAGTTTTCACTCTTTTGTTTGTGCATGTATTCAATGTTTGTGTAGTTTTTTTTCATCAGAGATTGTTTTCATTTGCTTTTTTGTAGTCAATAGACCTATAATATATCCACCTTAATAAAACATGAACCCCCAAATTGAGAGACAGTGGTTGAAAGTAACTAAGTACATTTACTCAAGTATTGTAATTAAGTACAGTTTTGAGGTACTTGTATTTTACTTGAGTATTTCCATGTGATGCTACTTTATACTTCCACTCCACTAAATTTCAGAGGGAAATATTGTACTTTCTACTCCACTACATTTATTTGACAGCTTTAGTTATTTTTCAGATGAAGATTTGACACAATGGATAATATAACAAGCTTTTAAAATACAACACATTGTCAAAGATGAAACCAGTGGTTTCCAACCTTTTTGGCTTTTGACGTCTTACAAAAAGCAGTGTGTAGTCGGGGTCACATTTTGTTTTTTCTTCTTTCCTCTCCCATTAATCATCTCACGACCCCTCAGATTTATCTGCTGACCCTTTGGAGGGGCCCGACCCCTAAGTTGAGAACCAATAGACTAAACTAGCTAACTGTATATAAAGTAGTGTAAACTAGCTCCACCTCCAGCAGCTACAACAGTAACATGCTGCTCTAACACTGATGCTTCACTATTAATAATCTAATGATGTCATATATAATAATATATCAGTCAGAGGGACCAAACCACTACTTTTACTGCAATACTTTAACTACATCAAGCTCATAATACTTATGTACTTTTACTGTAGTAGGATTTTGAATGCAGGACTTTTACTTGTAATGGAGTATTTTAACATTGCTATATTGGTAATTTTACTTAAGTGAAGGATCTGAATATTTCTTCCACCACTGCTGGGAAGAATAACATCACTGTGTTTAGAACATTTTCATAGAAATCTTTCAGTGACTCATAGACTTTCGAATATTGAAGTGATTCATTTTCTCTCTAGTAAAATGGCAGGTAGAGTACTGAGAGTTTTGTTTCCTTAGGATTTTACAGTTGAATTTCTTCATCTGGAGGTGCAGACATACAGCAGTTCACCATGAAAACAGGTTTTGCTACATTCTGTCTCATACTACATGTATTTCATCACATGTAGGTGATACTGCCATGAATGGAAATTCCATTAATCAGTTAGTGCAGGTATTTCCAAGACAAAAAAGAAGAGCACAAAAAAGTGTAGAAACAAACCCAAAAGCAGCAGGAAATGAAAATGTGGGCTGCATGTTTGTGTATGAGAGACATAAACAATATGAATTTAGCTCTATTCTCATATAAGTTTAGTCAACGTGATAGCAGCGTTTGTTCTTTGAGGGAGATCATCAGGTAGGTGCTTGGACACTGGCTGGCTCCCATGTGGGCATGTGGCTATATCCAGGTTTGCTGTCAATAAATGGAATAATAAATATTAATAAATAGAAACTACAAATTCACTTCACTCATAAAGTTGCAATAGAACATCCTACAATAAAGATTAATAGCCACTTAACATTGCTTAAAGTGATAACGGTACATTAAATTCAACATCTTGGTGTCAGTAGAATTAAGTACTAACTACTCACCCATGAAATTATTCCTTGTGCCTTGGTTTTGGCATTTTTCTCTACAGAAAAACTAAATGCAGCACATACTGTAGGTCTGGTGTTCTCTCCTGCAGAGAGCTGGTACAATTCTACTAATATAGCCTGGAGCTGCCAGCCTCCAGCAGAGATGAGGAGTGGGCTACAGAGGTCTGGTAACTTCTTTCTAACTCCAGTATGTACAGTCAAACATTTTTTTCATGTTCATGAATGATGTATTATAATACTTGATAAATTATATTTGCATAAATCAAGATTAAGAGTCAAGATTAAAACTAAACTATCTTTTCTTACTTTTCATAAAGACTTGTGTCTCTTTCATAACTTATGGAGAAAACAAATTCTAAAAGAGAGCAGAATCTGACTGCTAAGTTTGGTATACACTTCTGTCAACCCTTTGTTGTCTTTTTATTTATTTCTCCTTTTGTTGTTGTTTTTTGATCATTATTATTTTTACTGAACTTTTATTTAGCTCTGTGTGGTGCCTATAAATCTGTACACTTATTTTTCACGTATGCAGTAGCACTCCTGCAACACTTGTAAAGTAAATCTGGAGTTCCTCTTTAACTTGTCCTATCTGTATTTGTATGTTGAAAGATTACAGAAAATGATAGTGTTGACAATGTAAGACTGTTGTATATGATATTAAAATGAAAACACTTATCAATGATCATTTAATTCCCTCAATTGCAGTGCCAATTTGTCATGTAATTTATCTGTTCTTTAAATATAGATCTTTAAACGGATTTTATGAGGTTAATTCTAATGTGTCGACAGTGTTGGAACCTGATGGGTTCTCTTGGGAGAAGTGAGAGCTTTAATATGCTAGTGGCAACATGAATGGAGTGGCTGGTTGTTTAACTGATTGAACTGGTCCGTTCGTCTTGCCAAGGAATGTGAGAGAGAGTTTTCATGTGAATGTTAGAATTTGAGAATAATGTTATCTTAGTCTTGCAAGATATCAGTGTACAACTTAGGATGTATCATGGACCCACATGAGAACTGTGCTCTTATTATTGGTGGCATGTCTTTTAAATGGCGGTCCCTTTGCTGACCAAAAATAAATCAGAGAAATAAAAATATTCAAAAAAATTCAAAAATATTTATTTATGTAAAAAGGTTCTGACATTTTGTTCTCTTGTCTTGTTCTCAAGATAAGTATCTCGACAACTTATGTATACAGACATGAAATATTTTACAGCAGTACAGTTTTTGTAACACACTAAAAGTTTAACTTCTGTCCGTTTTTTACCAAGACCCTCTTTGTCCCATCTTATTCTTTTTTACAAGCTCATTCTGAAGTCTCATCAACTCTTCCACTCTGGAGCTAAATCGCCTGAATGACTGTCCCATTCAGATAAATGTTTGACCTCTGGAGTAAATAGATTTTTGACCTTTGCAGATACATGCATGGATCCTAGCTAATTAAGCCACCCAGGTTCTCAAAAATATGTGTAATTCAAATATGTAGTGTTCACAATATATGTTAAAAGACAGGCTTTGGATTTCGTGATATCTCTGTTACATTAGTTTTAGATTCTCATTCAGGCAAGAAAGATCAAATAGGTCGAAGGGGAAGGATTCAACAAATCTGAAAATAGACATGGTATAATGGACAAATTATAGCTAAATAGGAATCAGGTAAGATATGCTTTAAAGGATCAATGTGGTGTTATTCTATATTTTTCACATTGTTAACAAATGCCATGAAAAGACCAAAACCAACAATGTATTAGTCTGTCTCTCAATACTTTCTGATCTCACTGAAGGTGTAAATCTGCAAATATGCCTCAAAGATATATGGTTTCATTTTTTTAAGTCTTAGTAATGTCCTAAAATAGCTGGTCACTGTAGTTTTTAGAAAATGTTATTCAAACAGGACGAAATACTACATTTGTTGGGGACTATTTTCAGCAACGGATGAATCCATATTTGGTGTGCTAGTGAGTATTTCTGGCGGCAGGACAGTGTGTGGGATTGAATTTAAATAAACTAGCTTGTATGTTCATGGTTCATGAAGGAACATGTCACCCAGTGCAACAGTGTGACTCATTGATGTGTTTTTAATAGTTTTTGGACAACAACAGAGCTCTATGGCACAGAGGAATAAGATATATCAGGCTTTGATCCACACACAATACTTGTAAGTAGATTAATTCATTGTCAGTTTGGGTCTGCACATGAGATTTGGTGAAGAAAAACTTTAAATACCATCAGACTCATTCTTTAAAGTGTAAAGCAACTAAAAACAGGTCACTAGTACCATTGACAAACTGGCAACTCAGTGCATCAACACGAGGCCTATGGTCTAAACGTCTGTTGTGTCAGAATGGATTGGTCATAGCAAAGACGTAGGCCACAGGCAACTGCAGTCCGATGTTGACAATATGCCATTTTCCCATGCCTAATGCTCCAATAACCAACCCTGCTAAAGTACCCAAAGTGCCTGGCCATGAGGACCACCGCCCCGCCATGGCTGCCACTGCACCCACTGACACCCCTACTGCCCCCACCACCCCCAGCAGTGCTCCAGCTTTCCCTCCTTCTCCCAGCACAGGAGCTAAAGTCTCCACCCCAGCCAGTAAACCCCCCGCCACCAAAGCTGCCCCCACTATGACTTTGCTGTCTCCAGCTGCTCGCCTCACCAGTGGCCCACCCACAGTAGCCCCCAGACCCAGCTGGCACAGCTTCGCCCCAAAGAAAGCTGTGTTCAAAGCTTCCAGAGAGGATTGGTGATTCATGCGAGCACTGATGGTTTCTCTGGACTGACTCTGCCCTGCCGCTCGCATCTTCATGGCAGTTGTTACAACCACCTGTCCAGCATGTAGGGTGAGCATGGCAATGACAAATGTTGCGAGCATTCCCATGCATCCTACCAACATCCAGAACTTAAAGTCAGATGACTTCAGAAGCAAATAAGCTATGATTGCAACCAAAGCCAGAAGCACTATAAACACAGACTGGTGGCCTCCATAACCAAACACCCCAAACCCTGATGTTACAATGGCAACCACTGTCATAGGGATCCCTGAGAAAGCCAAGAAGTCCACATGTTTGACCACCACTGTGTTGATCCAGTCTTGGATGGTTCTTTGCTCCATCTGTGCCTCTTCACTCTCTGTCTTCTTCTTCTCTATTTCCTCTCTCTGCCTTCGCTCAGCAACCCACGTCGTCATGTGCTCCTTCCCGCTGGTGTTCCCTCCCTTCTCCAGTGTCAGGATCTTCTGCTCTATCTGCACAGCCACTCTCTGTCTCTGCTGCAACTCTGTAATCTCAATCTGTTCCCTCTCCCTGACCCAATCTGCAGATCCCAGCGTGCAACAGGCCTCTCCCTGCTTCCAGAGGAGCTTAAATACAAAGTGCAGGGGTGGTTTGAGCACAGTGAAAATGCCCAGTGCCCACAAAAGGCCCACCATGCCGTAATTCTTCACAATCCATTCAATAGCGACCCCAAGTGTGGCTCCGCTGAGTGTTGTCCCGAAAGCTCCAGCCAATCCTGCTGATGCCCACAAGCCAGCAGAGTCAGTGTGGGACATTCCGCAGCTCCTCGTGGCCACAAACACTGAAGCTACTGCTGCTGCCAGAATCACACCAGCTACTACAGAGGTCATCGCTGTGGTCAGTGCTGTGGTTCCAATAAGAGTCCCCAATCCCAGAGCACCCACCATCCTGACTTCCTCTATCACTGGCTTCAGTAGACCAGATGAGGTCATCACAGACAAGGTCTTGTCCACTGGGTCCTCTGTGGCTCCAAGAATGCAGCCTCCCACTGCTCCCAGTGCAAACCCTACAGCGGCCTCCAATACAGGGCTCCGAGCTCCTAAAAAAATGACAAGAACAAAACTGTTTAACCATTTAAAATGATGTTGCATGTTCTTTTGTTTAATGGTAGCCTGTACTTATTATGTCCTTAATAATATTTTTCTGTGTGTGTGTGTGTTTTACGTCATTAGCAGGAGTAGAAGAAGATGGCATTACCATGTCTGGACACTTAGACTGTGATTTTACACGCTATTACACAATCTTGGACCATGGCAATCTAGCATTTTACTACACATTGTACAAAAAATGTGTTTGACAAATAAAGATGTATTGATTTTCTTGATTTCTTGATTTGATTTTGAGTGGTTGCTCACACGATAATATATGAAATGTAAAACCCTTCAAAGACTGGATAAAGGTTGAGTCTTTAATGCATTAAATGATGCAGAATAGCAAAATTCTTATTCATTCAATTCAAATGTACTACTTAATTACTTGAATGCCTTTTGGTAGAGATTTGTGAGTGAGTAAAGTCACCACGTGTTTGTCACGCATGACATGCATTGCCTGCAGCCAGAGACTCTCAACAGACCGGTTGACCAGGTTTAACTAGCAGAGACCACGCTGCATGATTTCTATCTGTTCACATTCTGCATGTGACTCCAACACTTAATGACGTCAAACTCTGGCTGTAAGGGCTGAACAAGGGAACGAGAAACAATAGAATAAGGTAGGAATCATTTTCATGCTATTATTCTAACACCATAACATCAGTAAAAGACATAAAGGACATGAAAGCACCCAAAGCATAATGACAAAAGAAACACTTTTACACTGCTAACTGTCTTTTGTTAAGGACAATCAAAGCAAGACATTACACATCAGTCATTAACTCAGAGATAAATGTAGATGCAGATTTGGTAAGTGGGGATGTCTTTACCCAGTTTAGTCTGTCCCATATTGCTGAGATGGATAGCAAACTGAGGAATCCTCTTCCACTGAAGTTGTATCAGGCTTTCTACAGAACTGTCTCCAAAGGGACATGTGTGTCATGAAATGCAGTCCTCCTTTTTTCCTGTTTTTATGACAGCTGCCCATACAGGACACACCCACTACCAGTTTGTCCTTTCTGTATCCTCCCTCCAGGTGATCCTGTCCTAATCTCCACAATCTCTGCACCACACTGGTATTCAGTGTCACATGTGTGGCAGCATTCCTTTACTTATCTGTCTACATCCTCTCTCATTGACTCCATCCTGTCAATCACTCTCTTACACCGGTTGTGAGCAGACTGCAGAAGATACTGAGTGATTTATCTTATGAAGTGCTGTCAGAGATAGTGGTGTTTCAGTTGAAAAGGTCATGGACTACATACTCATACAGAAAGCATTCAGAGTGCACATTATTTATTTATTTTAGATTTTAATAGAAATTGTCTTCAAACTTTGCAATAATAGGAAATCATGCTTATAATTTACAGTAAGTGAGCAAAGTTTATTTATATAACACCTTTCACAGACACCGGTCACAAAGTGCTTCACAGTCAAAGAAATAAAATCTAATACAATCAAAATAAATAAAAACAAAGACACCAGATAAAATATACAAGAAGAACAGGCATAACAGACAAATTAAAACATAAAAATACCACATGCTACCCAAATGTCTGTCTGAACAGATGGCTTTTTAGCTTTTTTTTTAGCAGTATAGTGTTATTAGTAGTATAGTAATGATATTTTCGGATAATGTGCATTTCCAAGCATTCACACTTTTCCAGAGATACACAGAAATTATAATTTACTACAATATTGTCACTCTTGTCCATAAGAGTAACAAGATCTGAACTAGAAGCTGTAGTGGGAAAAATATCAATAATTAAAACAAAATCAATCAACATCACCACTAAATAAAAGAATGTTGTTTTTGCTCCATTAAAACATACATTAATCTATATTTTGAAACAAGTAAAATCCTGGTGATTATGAAAAAGTTATAAATAGACGTTATAGAAAAACAAAAGGATATAATTAGCATCCTGAGGACACATTAATTGCCTTCATTACTGCCATTAGGATTGCTATAGTAACTCCATAAAGTCCTTCAGAACCCAGAGCAGCTGTAAGGAGTCCAGCAGCCCCTAACACTGCGGTTCCCATCATCACCACACCAAGAACTGCAAAACTCAGTGCAGCCTCCAGTAACACAATCACTTCGCTTCCACTGACTTGTTCGATGGGAGTCTCTGAACTTTTCAGCAGCTCCTGGGCAAATGGCACAGCCAGAGGTACGACGATATTATTGAATGAGAATAAATCATTGTGAAGAGCCAAGAACACAACCCCAAACACCACCGCTGTACAAGACCAAAGCTGCTCTCCTGTTGACATGACGACAAGTCCCAGAGAGACCCCAGAAGCTCCAGCAAGGCCTGATATTAGTCCAAATACTCCTCCTGTACCAAAACACCACTCAATGAGACTGAGAAGAGGTATATGTTGGGCATCTACATCTAGAGTGTATAGGATCACAGCTGCAGGGACAGATATCCACAAAGACAGCGCTTCAGCTCTTTCTGCCTCCCTGAAACAAACTGACATCACTCCTAAAAGAGCACCAATCAGTCCAGTTAGCATCTCCAGCATGTACATCAAAGATTGGACTGTGTAAAAAGTTTCATTAAAAAATGGGTCTTCTTTAGAATAATTTTCAATCCCTCGTCCGAGGAGGAGTCCTGTCAAGAGTACCAGCAGAACAAAGCTGAGTGTTATGTATGTACTGGGCTTCCTGAAGGCTATTATATCAGCCAAGAAGCCCATCAGAAATCCTGTTGGGAGCAAAATCATGATGACAATAAATATTCCAAGTTTATTAGGATCAATAACCTGACCTGAGAAGACTCCAAGGTGCATTGTCATGAATGTCACAGCAAGAAAGGTCAGAATTCTTATTGGATTAGCTGCTACTTGCCGCTGTTGTTTATATATGAGGAATAAGGTGAGGCTGAGGACAAAGCCCATCACACAGAGACCTCTTACTCCCAGAGTTATCATTGTCATGGAGGTTGATCCAAGGAGTGCTCCTGCAATTCCACATCCCATAAATGCAGTTAGCCCTACACAGCCTGTCTCCAAGAAAGGTCGAGTTTGCTGCTTCATCATAGCAGCACCAGATCCCATCACTATTCCACAGGCTACAGACAGGAAGGCCAGGGAAAGTCCAAAACACCCCAAGAGAGATGACAGTCCATCCAGACCTATGACTCTAACAAGACCATGAGCTTTAGGATACCAGGTCACAGCTATCACCTCCATTGCTTTCTCTGCTGCCAGGTTCAGTGCAAAGCTTGCAGCAGTCACCTTCAGCAGCACTCCCAGTATTAACTCTGGAGACACAAAGCAACATTTTTATTGACAAATATGTAATGTTCCCTTGTGCCTACATGTATGTAGCGGTATGTACTGTACACCATGAGTACAACAAATCACACTGTAAACAGAAGAATTAAAGCGTACACTTCAGGCTGTAATCTAAATTGTTATCAACAAATCTAATCTTAGTAAGTCTCTCCATTGCCATATCCTCGCTAAATAACTTACCCATTCCGGTGGCTTTTTATTGGTCTGCACTCTACCAGTAAGCAAGTTCAAAAGTAAAACAAAAACTCAGTTGGTAAGAAGTTATGAGTAGGCTGAAAATGAAAGTGGAAGTTAAAATTTCACATATGACCAGTGTTTTAAAGGAGCCTGGCCCACAAAATATTTACCACTTAATCTCAAAGATGAACTCCTGATTTTATTATACCACCAAACTCTGCCCCCAAATCTGCTTTCTGTTTTTATGCCTCATACATCCATGACTTATAACTTAAAAAGTATCATTACATGTTACTGAGTTGTTTAATTAAAGGGATACTCCTTAGTGTTGCACTTCCAGATGGGGACCTCTCAAGAGACAGAGTGGGTAGTTAGCAGGCTGTTAAGTAGTTTTAGAGATCCTTACACATGACAACATTTTTGAGGTATGTCCTGCCTTGTGTTGACCTACAAAGCAAACATTATGCACATTTTACATCCTTTATATTAACTGTAACTTAATATGTAAATGTATTCATATGATTAGTCCCATAAGGTATATATAAGTCATATGTATAAATAGCTGATGATATTTTTGGAAAAAGCACATTTCTAAGCATTTACATTTTTCTGGAGCTATAAAGACATTTATTATCATAGTAATTATAATTGACCATGATTCTGTCACATGCAGATCATTTTTTTCAGGATAGATTTATAAATCAAACGCATAAATCAATTTGAAAAATCTTTGTAATCAGGTAAAGTGATGACTTTATTAGTGTTCATGGAACACATCAGTTGCATTCATTACTGTAATTCGGATGGCTAGCATAACTCCCAGAAGTCCTTCAGGTCCCAGACACAGCTATACAAAGCCATAGACACAGCTATACTAATGGGTAGCAGTAACTTTTTTTACAAAAAGGTCCCCAACTCTTCCCCCAATACCAGTACTGCATAATAACAAAGTCAGTTTGGTGTTGATATGATGATAAATCCCAGAGACCCCTCAGGCTTCAGCAAAGCCTGATATTAGTCCAAATTCTTCCTTTGTTCCAAGGTACCACTCAGTGAGACTGTGAAGACATGTGTCATCTATAGAATCACTGAGACAGATATCCAAAAAGATGCTTCAGCTCTTTCTGCCTCCCAGAAACAAACTGACATCACCCCTAAAAGAGCACCATACCATAGTATTAACAGAAGCCCACCTCAGGCCAAAATGTTACCATGGCTACCGATCAGACACAAAATTCAAATAAACTAAATTTTCTCCAAAATGGCAAGACATGAAACTACAGTTTTTATATAGAATAGAGAAAACACTTTAGGCTTTCAAAATATATAGCTCCTATTGGTCGTTGATATTGTTGAGAGAAAACAATCATTACAGTAGTGAAAAGGAGTTCTGTGAATCTGCACTGGATTGCTCCTCCTCAGCGACCGGATGTGTCAACAAACTGAATTTGAATTGTGAGAACCGAATGTGGAAGTGTCAAATACAGTTTCAGAGAAAACTAATTCAATTTCATAATATGACATTCAGTTTCAAGTTTATTTGAACTCAATCCTGAACTAATAAATTCAATTTCAAATTATGTGATTCATATTCATTTTTTCAAGTTCAGCAATTAAAATTCAAATATAAATTATTTAAATTCAGTCTCTAGTGACACATATTTCTGCCCATACGACGCAAAGGTGAGATTTATCATACGTGTTTTCAAACAGTGGTTCTCGGCTTTACAAGAGAAACAACTTAAAGGAAAAGAACCAACTGCTTGGGTTGGTAATGTTATGTTTGGTTAACTTCCTCATCTGTGAGAAAGAGCAACATGTGAACAGGCTCAGCAACAGCTTTTCAATAAACATCATTAATGCGTCATCTACTAAATTATTTTATGCTTATAAATATTTTTTCAAAGTGTCTTATAAAAAGAACATCGGAAATTACACATTTACAATGCATCTTGGCCGACTTCCGTTATTTAGCGGAAGTTGTGCCCGGAACGTTCACTGTAGTTGCACTTTGCGGAACTATTTCATTGTTACTCCACGATGGCAGCTGTGTTGAGGACACATGTGCAGACTTCTGCTGAATTAGGTATCGTGAATTCGTTGTTACGCCTGATAAAAAATCATTTTTTCGGCTCGGAGCTGTAAGCTAGCTGTTTCTCGCTGCATTTAATGCTGTATGAGCTAGAAACCAATGTAGCAATGTTAGCTAAGTTTTAAGTACATGTAAAAGCAACAGGAACACACTTAGCGTTCATATGGCAAAAATCGTCAGCTGTATTACATATATCAGGACTGGTTAGATATGATTACATCTTTAAAATGTGAAAACCCGTCGATTTAACCATCTTTAATTGTCGATATGCTCAGAAAAGATGACTTATAATGTTGTGTTTGCTACGTAAGTTTTCATTCCTTAAAAAGTGGTAACCTTACTTCTAACTTTTCATGTGAATTGACGTTAGTCTTTTGTCTAATGTTGGTAATACCATAGTCCTGTTGAAGCATGGCAGTGATATCAGTCCCATAATGTCAGTGTGAGACAGCAGTTGGCCCAGTGAATGAACGTGCTTCTCTGTGTGACTCAGGAGAAGACTCAGAGGACAACAGTGGGCAGAGTGACTGTGAAGGAGGGAGCAACAGTGAAATGTGGGATGATGCAGGAGAAGATGGCACAGATGGTGATGGAGGGAGTGACGGAGAGGAGGCAGAGGATGAAGATGCGGGTGAGGAGGAAGATGGTGACGACAGCAACGCCAACGCTGGATGGGCAGAGGCCATGGCCAAGATTCTGGGGAAGAAAACCCCAGAAAGCAAAACCAGCATCCTGGTGAAGAACAAAGAGCTGGACAAGATAAAGGAGAAGGAAAGAGAGGAGCAGCAGGAGAGAAAGAAACAGGTAATAAACACAGTGAAGGACTCTTGATAGTAATACCATACCTGCCAACACTCCTGATTTATGCTGGAGTCTCCCTATTTTTAACACTTTCTCCTGCTGTGCTCCCGATTGGAAATTACTCCCATTAATCCCCTGATTTTATGTTTTTTACCTTTTCATTATCACAGCCAGTTTCTGGTACTGTACAGCATGTGTACACAGCTGCTCTCTGTGCAGCCAGTCCTTCATCCTGTCCTTCATCCTGTCCTCTGCTGCTGATGTGATTCACTGCTGCAGGTGCTGCTGGTAGACAGAGGAGGGGCTGGTTTATCTCAGCCAGCAGTTCAGTTTACAAGAATTTGCCTAATGTTAAGATACATGGCAAACTCAGATAAACGCTACATACAGACAGCTTTTGCTGTGGTGCACTGTGGTTGTGTAAAACATACCAGTGGTGGATGGGACATGTCAGGCAAGGCAGTTGAAAATATTGCTTTTCTACATGTTTACTAGTACTTATTGGCTTCTACTCACAAAGGTTTTGTTGCACTTACAGTAACGAGTTCAAATTGTTCAAACATAAATGTTTGCAGATATGTAATACACTTCTTCTGAATCACTAAAATCCACCAGTAAATTTGGCACACAAGTGATCCTCAACCAGTGCAGAATTGCAACGATTAGTCGATTAACGGGGCGGCTGTGACTCAGGAGGTAGAGTGGGTCGTCCACTAATCGGAAAATCGGTGGTTCGATTCTCGGCTCCTCCAGTCCGCATGTCGATGTGTCCTTGGGCAAAATACTTAACCCCGAATTGCTCCTGATGGCTGTGCCATCTGTGTGTGAATGTGTGTGAATGGCTGAATGTGACTTGTAGTGTAAAATCGCTTTGAGTGGTCGGAAGACTAGAATGGTGCTATAAAAGTACAGTCCATTTACCATTTAACTGATTGGTTGCCAACTATTAAAGTAATGGCCAACTATTTTAATAATTGATTCATTGGTTAGTCATTTTTTACAAAGAAAATTTTCATTCCGCATTCTCTGGTTCTAGTGTCTTAAATGTGAATATTTTCTAGTTTCTTTAGTCCTCTATTACAGTCAAGTGAATATCTTTGGGTTGTGGACTGTTGGTCGCGACAAAACAAGACATTTGAGGAGAAAAAATCAACAGATGAATCAATAATGAAAATGATTGTTAGTTGCAGCCCTGAACCAGTGGTTCCCAACCTTTGTTCTTGTGATCTCTGAAAACAAAGCAGTCACAGGTAATGAGCTGTGTAGTTCATCCAAACACTGTTGGAGGCCAGAGGAAATTTTAATATATATTTTTCTTTTCCATCACCTTGTTACCCATCACATCTATCTTGGAACCCCTTGAGGAGGGTCTCGACCCGCACATTGGGAACCATGGTAGTAGAATATCCACTTCTATAACTGTGTGCTTTTCAAAATAAAGTCCCTCCTGTCAAAACCAGTGGCTGATATCAAATTTCAGGGATTCAGGGAACAAAACATTTAACAGTTACAAACATTGTAACAATCATTTTTATTCAGTCACTGTTGCTCCCCCCGTGTGTTTTGGCATTGGCTTAAAAAAATGACAAAAACTATCACTTAATTATCGAAATAGTTGCTGATTTAATTTCTGTCAATGGAGTAATCATTGCAGATCTACTGCAACATCTGGTACATCTGTTGGAGTTGAATGTGAGAATGTGCTCGTGTCTGTGTACAACAGTTTGACAAGAAAAGAGCATGGGAGATGATGTGCAGAGAGAAACCTGATCTGGTGAAGGACCGTGAGACTGAAAGAGCTCTTCAGAGAATCGCTACCAGGTATGTGTGTGTCTTTGTCCCACGAAGCTCCGTTAAACATCTAGAAACGAGTGCGATTCCTGATCCCAGTTTGTATTTCTCCGCTCAGAGGAGTGGTGCAGCTGTTCAACGCCGTGAGGAAGCACCAGAAAACAATCGATGACAAGGTGAAGGAAGTCGGAGGCTCAGAGAGGAAGAAGGCCAAGATCCTTTCCTCTGTCTCCAAGAAGGACTTCATCGACGTCCTGAGGAGGACGGAAGGAAGCAGCGGAGTCACCGTCAAGACTGAAAAGGACACCGTAAGTTCAAGAATTCTTTTTTTTTGGTTTTCGATATTAAAAATCTCATAGAATTCCACTAAAAACCTTTTCAGAGTCAGAAGGATCCACTGGAGCGTTGAGTGTACAAACAAACTACCAGCACAGCAGGGGTTCCCAATCCCCCCCCAGTCCTTTTACCAGTACCAGCCTCCGAACCAGTAGTGGAAGAATGCAACTCCACACTAACGGTCATGTGTCCAAACCAAACTATAATCCTGTGTCTGTAGATGGGCACTTTCCAGCCTTCTAATTACTCAGAAGAGAGCACAATACTAACAAACTGACCGACAATGAATGAAATAATGAGGCTTTGGACTCTGTGGCAGGTGCAACATGCATAAATACAGAAATAGCTTCA
The DNA here is from genome assembly GCF_910596095.1 of Thunnus maccoyii. NCBI lineage: Eukaryota > Metazoa > Chordata > Actinopteri > Scombriformes > Scombridae > Thunnus > Thunnus maccoyii. The sequence goes on from NC_056542.1 coordinate 33,832,836, forward strand.
ATAACCAACAGCAGAATAGAGCATCACCAAGACAGAATACTCATACATACATGGAGATGTATAAGCAATATGAACACCACAGCTGGTGCAGCCCAGTCTGCAGCAGAGGGGCAGCTTCCAGAAGCTGGCCAATCAGAACAGAGTGGGCTCATCATGAGGGGGGGATCTGTTTCAGACAGAGGCTGAACTGAGGGGCTGGTAGAAGATAAATAAGGCAACGATATTCCTGTAGAGCCCCGGAATATAAATATAGACCTGCAAATATGCATGATCCGTTAAAAAAGTGATATGATATGAGTGAAAGTTGAACAGAGAGATTCTGACGCTATAAAAATGTACAATGTAAACACACACAAAACGATCATATCATCGCAACCCATCAGTGAGCAGGAAACAAGACTCTACTGTAGCCTCCACACCTATCTGAATGTCATTCTGCCAGCCTTTCACTCCCTCAACTCCTCCACATTCTGACTGATAGGTCCAACTTCTTAGCTCTTTTGTTTTCAGTGGATGGTCAACCTGTCCATTGCGATCCTCAAATAGTCTGAATACATTTTAGCTGGAAAATGAGCACCTGACAGTCACAACACTGTGATAGGAATTGTCATAAACAGTAGAAAGTCAGGGTAGACCTTTCTACAGGTCCACCACCACGAAGCACAACAAGCAAAAAAAAAAAAAATCCAATTTCTTCAATTTTTGAAATTCTTTTGAGCACCATTCTTGTGACATTTTGGACGAATGCATTGGGTGCTTTTTCATTCAGTTTGACACTTGTGATTGCACCTGTAGGCTGCTGATGGTTGGGTGTGTTTGATTTGGCTCACTTAGCGTGCTCTGGGGGTGGTATATTAAATCAATGATTAATTAAACAACCATTGTTACACTGAGGTATGCCAACAAAAACCTTTCACAAGCTGACCCCCCGGAGAGCCCAGGCCTAACACCCCATGATGCTCCACCAGTGCTCGGAACATTTGTTACCGGCCAAGAGGAGATCATATGATTCACCAAAAGAAGAAATGAATAATAATCTAACATGAAGGCTCATTTGGCAGTAAATACAATGAGCACTCACTGTTATGTCCCTCTTTCTCTCTCAAACAATGTCACTGATTATTTTGCGTCAGAATCTCTCTGTTCAACTTTCACTCATATCATATCACTTTTTTGAACGTATCATGCATATTTGCAGGTCTATATTTATATTCCGGGGCTCTACAGGAATATCGTTGCCTTATTTATCTTCTACCAGCCCTTCATGCAGCCCCTCAGTTCAGCCTCTGTCTGAAACAGATCCCCCTCATGATGAGCCCACTCTGTTCTGATTGGCCAGCTTCTGGAAGCTGCCCCTCTGCAGACTTCCTGAGACTGCGTCAGCAAACAACAGCAAAAGAATTTTACTTTTCTTTTCTTGTTCTTTACTTGAAATGAAAACTTCTCACATCCATCTGTACTTGTTGGAGCTATCATGTTGGATCCTTATCCAGAACATGAGAGCGGACAACCTCAGCAACAAAGATTATAGAGCAGATGGCAGTGTTAGTTCTGTACACGAGCAACAAGACATCATCTCATCAGGAAAGTAAAAAAACGTTGCAAACAAAGCAGTTAGAGCAGCTGAAACCTGGGCTTTGTCTTGCAGGGAGCGTTTTTACATTAGAGGTTGAGGTTTAGTGAAAATCCAGATGTTATTGTGAAGAGGGGGTCAGTGGCGTCTGTACTGCCTACGTAAACTAAATTCCTTTGGAGTAGATTCAGAGAATACTGATGTTTTATTCCTCTTTAGTGTAAATAAAACTTTTTCATTTATTTGCTGGTTTACATTCCTTCGTCTGATTGCAAGGTGTTGACATCAGCTCTAAACCACTGGCAAAAAACAAAGATCCCTCGTACAGCTTCATACTGAAGAGAGAAGATAAGATGATCCTCTATGACTGATGGAAGCTGATGTGTCGTCAAATGTCTTATTGATCAACTGTGTGTAAAACAAACTGAAGGACATTTGATTTGATTCCAGAAGCCGTTAGACTTGTGAACAGCCTGATAGATGCACTCTTGATATTTTTTAACATGAAGAGCCTTTGTGGTGTTTGATGTTGTCTAGCTGTGGACTGGCTATATATATTTATATATATAGATAATGTGCTAGTGCTTCAGTGTCGTTGCTTTTTAATGAATCAGGCACATGTCTTCATGTCTTCAATGATCTCACTAGAGCTGCAACAAATAGTCAATTAAGCCAACTATTTTCATAATTGATTAATTGTTTGGAATCATTTTTTAGAGAAAAAAAAGTCCAAATTCTCTGCTTCCAGCTTCTGAAATGTCAATATTTTGTTATATTATATTATGTTACTTTGGTCCTCTTTGACAGTAAAGTGAATATTTTTTGGGGACAGAAGATATTTGAGGACACCAACTATTGGAAACAGCATTTGACACGTTTCAACATTTTCTGACATTTTATAAACCAAACAAAGAATCGATTTTAATCAAAAAAATAATTGACAGATTAATCAATAAAATGAGTTGTAGCTCTAGATCTCACACAGCAAAGCAGGAAGAGAAAAAACAATATTGGCTGTTTTAGTGTGACTGTCAAACATGGCACCGCCTCACAGAGTGTGATTTCACTCAGTGCTCACACGGTGTCACTGTTGCCTTTTTAGAAAGTGTTGATGAGACATGTAAGCAGAGCTAGAAGAACTCAGTAACACAGCTGAACCTAAAGCAGTCACTACACACTCTTAACATCTCAAATAGCTTCTATGTGCTGCTGACCCTGTGTGTCTCGTGTATGTGTGTGTGTGTGCATGCAGGGTGCGGCCGCAGAGGAGAAGCCCGCCTGGAGCGTCCTCAGAGACGACTTCATGATGGGAGCCACTATGAAAGACTGGGACAAAGACAGCGATGGAGAGGAGGCTGAGGCCCACACAGGAGGAGGAGGAGATGCAGAGGACAGTGACTGACACCATCCATACAGACTGAAGGGACTGTGATGCCCTCAATCCCTCAACAGTGTCCTCCTCCTTCACATGTCTGGATCTGGAAATGAATACTTGGGGAAATAATGTAGTAAATCCCAGCTCTTTATCAGTTTGGGTTCTGCATAGAATGGATGGAGAAAGTTTGGAAATTGTGTCCCTTACTGATATTTGTTGATGTATCCTGCAGAGGTGGTACACTAAAAGAGTGTAAACAGGATGTAAAATATATATATTGAGAGAGCAGGAAGTGTGAAGGAGCTCCTCACTGTGGAGCTGCAGGTTCTGAGCTCCTGTGTGGATTCCGTTTGTTCCCGTTTTGTGTACAACTATTTTATTATTGAAAGAGCTTTGACTGTGTCAACCCTGTAAATAGAAATGTTTTGTACAGTGCTGGTTGAATAAACAGCCAATTCACATATTGTCTTTTGACTGGAGTCAGTCCTGCTCTCAGTGAAGGAATGTAATGCTTGATTGACTACATGTATGTCGGTCGTCTTGATACAGTTCTCACATGCCACATGTGATGCTGGCCGTGAAGCTCACCCTCCGTCTGTGTCAGATAGGGATCTCTTCATGGTCAGAACGGAGAGAAGGAATAATAACGGTGAGCCATAACTCTTTGAATGTGCATACAGCGTGTTAGTACTGTATTCAGATGTTGTTGAAGAATTCTAAACCTCTCTTTTGGGTTTGAGCCTTCACAAGAGGTCACAAGATACATAAATCTGAGGTGTTGTGTGATGATTAACAGCACAGGAGTGCAGAAACAAATATGTCTGCTACACAAAATTTATATTTCAGACTGTTCTATAATTGTTGCTTTTTTCCCCTCATGAATTACTCCATCATTTTATCTCTTTATTATCTTTAGGCCTCTAAAAACTATTTTGATAAACTGACAGAATACAACCTGTACGTGGAAGTGTATCACAGACATTGTTTCATTTTAGGGGTTTAGGAACCACTGCTGTTAGTCTGTCTCTCAATACTTCCTGATTTCCTGTCTGTTACACCCAGCTCCAAGCTGATTGGTTCCCACTGAAGACATAAATCCTTAAAAACATGTTTAAAAAAAAGTCTCAGTAAATTCCTTAAACAGCTGCTCACTGTGGTTTTATCAAATGTTACTTGAACAGGAGGAAATAATGCATTTTGTTGGGGACTATTTTCAGTGGTAGATGAATCCACGTTTGATATTCTAGTGAGTATTTCTGGTAGCAGGACGGTGTGTGTGTGTGTGTGTGTTCATGGTGATGAAGGAACATGTTACCCAGTGCAACAGTGTGACTAATCAATGGGGGTCAATAAGATATATCAGGCTTTGATGTTAGTAGATCAGTTAATAGTTGGTCTCACCAGATGACTTTAAACAGAGTTGTTTGTAATGTGATAGTATGGTATAACATGTGAATGCAGTATTTGAATATCAGCAGGTTGCTGCTCTGGCAGTGACCCAGTGAGGTGACGTGGCGCTCACTTGTGCTCACTCCTCTCACTCTCTGACTTGTTTTACTTCGGAGCTTCCTGTGTCTGGCCCTCGGCGGCAGCACAACCCATGGAAATATTTGCACAGGGTGTTATCGACAGAGAAGAGGGGCGCAGGCGACGCGTTGGGCTGTCTGCACCACGCTGGACGCTCGTCTGTCATGGCAACACTGCGGCCTGCCACTTTGGTATGCTGCCTTTTATCCTGGCCCTGTTGACACACACATCCTGGGGAACGGGCCGCTGTTTCGCCTCATCTACCACCTCCACTCTGTCTCTGACACTTAGAATCCTCACTCTGGTCAAAGCCACCAGCAAACACTGACTTCTCACTCACTTTGTGACTCTCACACAAAATACCAAAAGCTGAAAAAATCCAGGTCAACTTGAAGGCGTCACATAAGGCCTGAGTCAAAGTAAGATTTGGCTGATAAATTGGCTCTGAAGGTATGGTTACATTAGCCTTCTGTTCAGTAAGAGAGGAATGCGATGACACACCGTCTGAAAGATGACCTTTCCATTTCTAAACACAGTGCATCAGTGTTGCAATTGGTCGAAAGTGTGAATCTGCAGGTCAAAGTTGAACAAAAGTGAGTCCGCTGGAGATCACACCGAAACAGGAAATGCCTGCTTGAATTTTTTCCATCGTGCAGGCTTTAATATTGGTGAACAGGCAACAAAGCCAATAGTTTGAAGGGCGGAAGAATCATGTGACTGAACCTTTACTTCAGTGGTTTTGATCATCATTTCTATCAGTAATTCATGAATAGCTGAGATCTGGAAACACGGTAAGGACAAGGACTTCTGTCATAGCAGATGAGTCTGGTAATAACCTGTGCCAAAATCTGACACAGCAAATCTGTGACTGGGTGTTGCAGCGTAGGAATACAGTTCATTGCAGATGGTGGCAGCATGTATGGATTGCAAATACAGTGTTTTGATTTGATTACATAAACTGAAAAAGAGGAAATAAATTATATAATTGCAGAAGTGCAGCTCCCATGTGGCAGATGGTTGCTTTATGGGGCTCTGAGCAAAATGGGTTGGGGGGGGGGGGGGTGATGTACGGGTGAAACAAGTGTGAAACTTTCAACCAATTGAATTGAAAATTGTTGAATCATTGATTGTTGAATTTTTCCGTCAAAGTGCTCAACATTTAAAAGTGTACATATATTTAGATAGTAATAGTAATTAGCATAAAAGTTTGTACATTCACGGTGGCATGACAATTGAGAAAACAAGATCTGCCCATGAAGACTGCATGTTATAGTTGAAAGCTCCAGAACAAGTCAATAAGTGGCCCTTGAGTTGAAAATAAAGAAAATTAATTTAAAAATCACTGAGTCAAAAATCCAAGATCTGTATTCATCATAAGACTCTGTGTGGTAAGGAGAGAGAGTCTTAGAAGTGCATATGTTAGTAAAGTTGTAATAAAGTGAGAATAATGCTGGTTTGATCATTTCAAACCTTTGTACAGATTTGATTGGGACTGAGTTCATCCAACTCAGGTGCTGAAAACATAAAATGCTAGTCCCATGGTCTTCTTGTGTGCTGCTAAAGCAGTTTTCCTTGTGTGGAACAGGTGTTGGAAGGGACGTTCTGCATGAGACACACACACACACACACACACACACACACACACACACACACCTCAGTAATCTTACATCTGTCTGTGTGGGTACTGATTTAGTGACAACATCTGGTCTACAGCAGCCTCTGGATGCATAGAGTCAGTGAGCGGCTGTCAGAGCTGATGGATGGCCGGCTGTGGTTGGGCAGAGTGTGGAGGGCCAGCACCAGACCTTGGCAAATAATGAAAAAAGTGGGATTTTCTGAGGGGTGTGAGTGTAAATCAAGCTGGTACACAGCAGGCTCAGAGAGCGCACAGAGGAGAAGGTGGAGGTGCACACAGTGGAGACAGTCCTGCCCAGTGATATTTGACATGAGCCAATCAGCTGACAGAGACAGAGAAGACCTCCTGCTCCATGGATTTGGCTGAGTCTTCGCTGAGGCACCTGTCGTGGGCTTAACAGTGTTTCCAGACTCCGATCAGGAGCTTTGATTGTGCTGCAACACACACCGCAGCCAATCAGCTTTTAACATGTTTAAGAGCTCTGCTCCACCTGTTGCTTTGAAACATGACAAGAATTGACATGGGAGGGAGGACAGTGAATGAGAAGATTGAATGAATGAATGGGTGAGCAAATAAACAATGAGAAAACAAAACAAATAGCCTATTACAATTAAAGGTAAAGGTATTTTGTGTGTGTGTGTAGGAGCTAGTGAAAGGCACATGGGTAAGTGGGTTTATACCTTTGTCATTACATTTCAGGGGGAAATATTTGCACTTTTACCTCCAAAACATTTATTTCACAACTTTAATTGTTGTTGCAGATTCAGGTTTTACATGCAAAACATATGATCATCTTTTATATCAATACAATGCATTATAATAGTTTTTCTTTTACCAAACAATTTAAAAATAAGTAAAAAAAAAACAAAACTTATATTAGCCCACATTCTGCTGACTATTCTTTTGAACTTTTTTTAGGATTTTGAATGCAGGACTTTTATTGTAATGGAGTGTAATTCCATTGTGGTCTTGATCCTGCTGGATCCTGCACTGAGAAATGACTGAGCTTACACTTCCAGAGCTGTACTGACCACTGAGGACACTGAGCTAATGCCATCAGTATTTCTTCTTGTTCATTGTAATCACATCATGAGAGTTTGGAAACAGTATGAAGATTTAATTGTAATTACATTTTTAACCTGCCTGTCTTTAATCAATATTTTAGAGATACACTCTTCAACAAAACAAAAACACAATACTAAGGAGTGGAATATGATGGTAGGTGAGAGCATGTACACACACATATCCGTTCACACAGATTATAGCAGCTTGTACATACTAATAAAATAGCCTCTCCTTACCATGTTCACCTTCCTCTGATGGAATTATAAAATGTAACAGGAACCTCTACGAATTTCTGAGGCAGAAAACGAGAGGGATATTTCTCTCTGCTGACAAATCTCCAGAAGTCTCGGTCTGACCGGCTTTAAGACCCAGCGTCACGACGCACCAGGAGCCAATGAGCCATTAGCCGTTGCAGCGCTGTCCCAATGGGCACAGCGAGCACTCCTATTTACAATAAATCGTCTCGTAACGTGGAATTGAAGGGGTCCCCTGCTCCGACAGTGCATGACCACAACCTCGGTTTGAAGCGGGCGGAGGGGGGAGCACGTGGTAACATTAGTCCCTTATAAATCTCCTACAAGCAGCCACTGCTGTCCGCTTGGCACGCGTAAAAGACGAGCCGTTGCCCAACTAGATGGGGTGAGGGACGACGCGCAAAAGCGCTCTGCATCACATCGAGGGGAAGCTCCGAACTGTTTTTTACCAAGTGGCTTATAAAGGAAAACGTTTTCATCGTGAAATTTCAACTCTATGTGGATCTCTGATTTCGCCAGAACGTGTTAAGCCACCACAGAAAACGTTCGCACCTTGCGTCCCTGCTCAACGCCAGGACTGCGTTTGGGGCTTTGCTTTTCTAAAACACGTTTGTGATCTGTTTTTGATCATAAAAAAGCAATGAATCGCTTACCAAGACTCTGAAGTTTAACAGACAGAAGTCTCAGAGCTCGGGTTGGTGTCGGTTGAAGTGCGGTTGGAGAGCTGCGAGCTGAGCGCTCTGATGTGGTGGAGGTGTGCTAAGTCCCGCAGGCTACACGGCTGTGCGTCTCGCTGACGATAACCCCTCAGCTGTTTTTCATTCTCCTGTTTTCAACCAGATATTTCAGACCCGTTTGATGGCCGCACGTCCAGCTCTGCCAACACTCAGCTGCATCTTTACGCACTCTCGGTGTGCGTTCACTGCCAGCCGGGAATAGGTCGGTGCGATCTCTTCTGACCGTTTCTTTTTGTGTCTACTCAGTTGAATGGATTTTCAGATACACTTGACTGAAACTGGGGAATCAGAACAATACGATTTTCAAGTATCATTTCGGGGCCAGTTGGCTCGTGTGCGTAAATGCTCTCTACTTTTGAACCGTTTTGATTTTTGCTCAAGAAATGAGTCTTCCTGGTGACATTTAAATCGCCCCGGTGAATATTTTCCTCAATCTGTTTTTTTCAAATCGAGATTTGAAGACGTTGGCGGAGAAGATGAACCTGTGTATCGTCAGTCTTCTCCTCACTTTGGATTTAGCCACCGTGGCGCTCAGTTTGTCCACATGCAGCACGCTTGACATGGATCAGTTCAAGAAGAAGCGCATCGAGGCCATCCGAGGGCAGATCCTGAGCAAGCTGAAGCTCACGAGCCCCCCGGAGGACTTCCCCGAGCCCGAGGAGGTGTCCCGAGACATTGTCGCCATTTACAACAGCACCCGGGACCTGCTGCAGGAGAAGGCGAACGAACGGGCGGCTACGTGCGAGCGACAGCGGAGCGAGGAGGAGTATTACGCCAAGGAGGTGCACAAGATCGACATGCAGCCTTTCTACCCGTCAGAGAGTAAGTGTGTGTGTGTGTGTGTGTGTGTGTGTGTGTGTGTGTGTGTGTGTGTGCGCGCGCGCGCGTATGTGCACACGCACACGTGTAGGCCCTTAAATGCCCTTACTGATGTTACTTGAGTGTGAAATTTAAAAGCCTTGCATACACACAGTCCCAAATAGCGTCTGTGCGTGGTCACGTGTGTTTGTAATTGTTTTTGGAAAATCCGTCCCATCATGCTCTCCTGGATGAGTGCAGGGGAAAACAGCCAGAAAGGAGAGTTGGAGCTGAACTGCAGGCATCAACAACTCTGCAGTCTGAGCTGAACTTCCCCTCCTCTTCCTCAGAGTGCAGCCAAGTGCATGGCCATCACCAGAGCCAGAAGCCCCCAAATGTTCAATAAATCCCGGAGCTGTACGCTCAGTACTGTGCAGCATTAGATCTGTTAACTAAAATGTTTAACATCACCTCCAGAAAGCTGCATTCAGACTGTGAGTTTAAGCTTTGTTGACCTGTTAGAGAGCCCTGGCCTCTACTACTACTACTATGCCTCCATCTCAATTTCTGCCTCCATCCCTATGTTTAGAACTAATTTATACCAAAATAATAGTCCTCATGAAAACTGTTAACAGTGAGGTCTGTGGATTGTCCAGAGTTATTGGGACTCTGGTTCTGGGAAGATTATGATGTTTGTTGATTTTTTAAGTGTACCACAAATTAAACTCCATTGTACTGAGGTGGAGGCAGAAATCTAAAAACCTGAACAATAAAAAAACAAAACCCTGTAATTGGATAGATACCACCAGAGGGGAGTGAGATTTTATTTTTTGTAATTTGGTGAACTTTCACGTAAAGGCATATTTACTCCCACTTTCCTCCCCTCAGTTGATCAAGTTCCATCCCCAAAACTCTCACTCAGCTGACTCAGTCCCTTGTGCACCAGCATCACAGCTGTGTGCAATATACCGGACAAACCAGCCCTGCAGTACACTGCTGTCTGTCTCTCTGCTTTTCTCTGTGCTTGAACTTCACACGGCAAAGGTTAAGGTAAAGCATCATGGAGGAGATCATTCTACTGGTGATTTCATGTAGAAGCGGCTGCATATTGCAGCTTTAAAAGACGAAGGGAGTGAACTAAACACAGTATTGTTTTCAGATTTCTAAATGTAATGTTGGTACTGACATCAGAATGGTGGTATCACAACAATGACTTGCAAAGACAAGTTGTTATTGTACTGTGTATTGTGAGCAGTTCGACACAGACCACAATGATCCAAGAATTGTCCTAAATTTAAGTTTGTCTTCAACAATCACACAAACTCACGCAATCTCATTTCACCCAAGCTTTTATTTACAGCAGTTTCACATTTCAAGTCAGAGAGTCCAATACACAACGCAGTTAGTTAGTTAGTTAGGGTATTGACTTAAATATCACAATACAAATATGCAAACACAATGGCTGCATTTCATACATGTTATATACAGCAGGGCTAGAGGGGAAAACAAATACTTTATTTGGATGTGCACAGATAATGTGCTCCATGTTTTGTCAGTAATATTTGTCCTCTTCCAACCTTTCACCTGATAGGCACAATATATCACAAATATCACATCACTACACACACTATGCTAAAATCAGCACAGGTACTTTAAGTTTGATATTCAGACATTCAGCAAAGGTTCATCCTTCACCATTTTTCATTAATTGTGCAGTGTCATTGTTTTTTTTTGTTAATAGCTTTCTTATTTTCTATCATATACACTTTAAACCAAGTACATTTTCATCTGGGCATCTTCCATTACATACACAACCTCCAGTTTTTGAAGAAAATCATGCAATTTGGCCCCCATGCTGAGCCAAGCTAACACATTCCAAAGTCTGTCCACTGAACACAGAGACCAGACTCATCTGACAGTGAACCAACCGACTCTCAAAATGACAAAGTAACAGAGCGTTATTGGCATCAGTAACTGTAATTTCCGGAAGTCAAATAATAATCCCTTACACTACTCATTACTGAAAAAGTAACGACATTACTATTCCATACTGTTAATGAGCCATTTGTCCTTGTGAACAGTGTTTGTATGTAGCTGTTCCAACTTATCAGCTTGTTTCCCTTTGGCGTCCTGGAATATGTTTTCTGCACAAGGTGACATAACAACGAGTCATTGACATGTGGTGTGACTACGCTTTGTTAAAATTTTCAGATTTTATCTGAAAAAAATGGTGGAGTGTGCCTTTATTAATTTACATCAATGTCTACCCTAAAATGTGATTAAACTGTTACAACTTAACTACTCCTATGTATGGACTTGTGTACAATAATGCCCAGCGTGAGGGGTTTTCCAATCCTCACTGACTGAACTAAAATGTGTGCTTACAAACCAAAAGGCTGTGTGTAAAAAACCTTCGAGTTTGTGTGTATGACGTGTGTTTATCTGCTATAAGCAGTAATATACACTGACTGCAGAGGAAGCCATGTTTGTATAATAATCATTCAAGTAGAAGGTGTGGGTTCCTTTTCCTTCAGTGTTGCTGCTCTGTAGCTGACCCTGACCTTTGACCTCCCATGTGGAGAAGATGAATTTCCCCCTCAGCGGATCAAAAGCACATTAGAAAAAAAGGCATGGCTGTATAAACAAAATAATCATATTAAAAGAAACTGCGGAGCCATTAACCCAGATATGGTTTCCCTTCACATCAGAAATGTGAGCACATGAACTGAAGCAAAAATAAATTAGCACGACATTTTGTATGCCCTGAGGTGTATTTTGTGTTAAATGTTATCCTTGGCCCTGCCTCTTGCGTAAATACCTTAAATATGAATAAATCGGGCTGGATGCCAAGTGCAGTCAGGGAAGCATTTACAGGGTATAAATAATACTGAGTCAACACGCGGGGAGGAAAGAGGCCAGAATTGATTCCCATTCATGTGAACTGGTGACACTGGCCAGGTCCTCACATCTGGAGACATGCTGACAGGAGAGAGATCAGGCAGTTAACCCTTCAGCTGATAGGCCATATTTATTTAGTCTCTTTCACTTGACGTGTGCGTGAGTCGTTGTGAAAGTGAATATCACAGACACACACACACACACACACACACACACACATATATACACAAACACAAACACAAGGGTATCAGCCTTATTTGGTTGGGCGCCAGGAAGTCCTCAGAGACAGCAATGTGGGGCACAACGGCACTGGAAACCTTACAGAAATGTTGGCAGGAGGGTTAGGGGTGGGTGTGGTGTGTGTGTGTGTGTGTGTGTGTGTGTGTTGAGGGGGTGGGGGTAGCTGCAGACACTGTCACAGACGTCAGTCGTCTATTTGAACCCAGTTAGCTGTGAGGCATTGTGCTTACCCTGCCTGCCACTCTGCTCTGCCACTCCTCCATGGAAAATTCCAACATATACTATTCCTTCCCATCCTGTTCTTTTGTCTTTGCATTGGCATTTATTTGCAGGAGCTCAGACTAGCCATGGTTGCTAATAACATAAACTCATTTTACACATAAATATCAGTTTACTAGTCACTGGGAGTTCTACTCAGCCTGTAAAACAGTTGTATGATATGATATAATGAAATAACCCTGATGATGTCATAGTGATGTTACCTCAGTTTGGAGATTCAGATTTATAAATCAAAAACAGGCATCAAGTTTGAAAAACCCTCCCTGCTTGGCATTTACCGGGCCTAATGCAAAGATGGTATTAGTTGCATTATGGGAAATGTAGGATCCTGTGTTTTTGGAGCTTGAGCCACAGTAGGGTCTAAAAGTCAGGATATGTCAGCCTCTACTGCACAGATTTTGATAACTCTTTTTTTAATCTGTGTCTTGTGAGTCCCCCAACTTAATGGAAGTGCAATACTTAATTGTAGAATTACCCCTTTAATCATCTTATTGTCTTGTACTTTCACCATGACCAGTTATGGTTTGTGGTACAATTCCCTGATAACAATCTAATGATCTCATTATGTAGAGATAACAAACAGTGGTTCTCATGTTAACATACTGTAACATGCATACAGTTTTCTCTCATGGCTGTAAAGACGTCTGATATTCTGACGTATCGAGACATTTCATTTGAAATCTCAACATTTTTGACATCTTCTTGATAATGTTATAATTAAATTGTCTTGGGGCGCCCCAGTCAGGATAAAGATGTTAACCATGAATTGCAATGTCCCCTGTTCCAGTCCAGCTGAGGATCCTTATACATCTCTCCTCATTACAAATAGTCATTAAAAAAGGAAACTGTCAGCTTGTTATTAAGGCTTGACTAACAAACAAACTCCAATCATTTGTTATTTTTAGATTTAAAGCTATGAAGTTGTGATGAGGAGGTACCAGGTGTAAAATGCATTTAAAAACACAGACTCACTCTTTTCTATTTAAGCCTGCACACCTTCAGCATATTGAGGTCAACCCACAATGCTGCATGTCAGCTTGTCAGGGTAGGTCACTGTCATCCATAGCAATGATAGCAGAATGTCTATCACATTCATTTCCCAGACTGGCACATCTAGCCTTCATGCTGTGCTTGTTTCACACTTTCACTACTTGTGTTTTTGTCCAAAAATGGATGTTTTGCTTCATTCCCATTCTTGACTACAAGTTCTACATTTTTTAAATGATCTTTTCCCTGAAACTGCACTGTTCACCTGTGAGTGAAAGAACCATTTTATTTAGTAATTTGACTTAAGTTAAGATCAGAGCAAAATTTTTTGAAGATTTTTTTTCTTAAAGAGGTTTGTTTATCAAAGTTTATTAGGTTTATTCCTTTGAAATTATTCTCAATATTTCAGTTCAGTGACAGAATAACATCTGTTGTGTTTACAGTCAAAACCTTTTTGTTCACAAAGAACACATTTTCACAAGAACAAGAATAACATGTTCATAAAATGAACAGATCTACAGATGCCTGCAAGTCTGTTGTGTCAGGCTCGCTCCACCTGTCACTGTACACACATCTGCCCTCCAAGTTAGTCATGTCCAGCATTATTCTTTCAACTGACCATGGATTCTGAATTTATATCTTTTTATTGTTCTTTATATTTATGAAGTCCAGAGCACATCTCCTTTCTTTGATTCCTCTCTCTCTCAACATTTGACACTTCTTCTTCATTAGTCTGCATCATGTTCTGTGTTGTCTTCTGTTTCTGACACGTCTGTGAGAATGGAGAGTCTAATGCTTTGGTGTTCAAAACCACATTGCTAGTTCTCATAACTACCTGTGTGGTTCCCATGGTTCAAATGACAACTTTACCTTTACTCCATGTGTGTTTGTGTCTGAGTATGTTTGTGTGTGTGTGTGTGTGTGTGTCTTTATGTGTGTGTGAGGCATTGCACCTGCAGGTCGACTTAAGGATGACATTTGAAGCCTTAAAGCAATCAAATAAAAAAAAATGTATTTGACAGTGGGAGATTTTAAATTGGTCAAATTTGAGCAGAACACAACACAAGGTCTAGAATACCTTGACTACTTCTTCTGTCTGCAGGATGCATTTGTCGTGTGCTACAGGCATCACGTTGAGGAACTCTCCATGCTGTGGCCAATGAGTGCTGTTCAAATTAATGAGGTCATATTATGCATCTTTCCCATTTTCATGTAGGGGTCTATTTACCAACATCTGCATGTTTTTATGGTCAAAAAGCACCAAGTTACACTTGTAAAACCATGGATGCAAGCCCTCTGTTTCACTCAGCTTGGGCTGTTTTGGGTCTGCTCAATGCCTCTCTCTTCTAATTGGCTGACTGTTTTCTGAATGACGCATGCCCAGGCCAACCACAGGTAACAGATTGTAGTCTACTCTAGCTAGGAAAAACCAGGGCTCTGGGCAAAACTCACGGGTAAATTGCGATGGCCACCACTGAGGATAATGTTATCCAACCTGTGCAACAACAAATTTGCTTACTGACATCCAACAACTGTGTAGCATTTCCTCCACTGTCTGTCTCTCCTCTGCTCTGCTCCGTGTGTGTGTTGAGGAGCTAAGAGAGCAGAGTAGAGAAACTAGCATGACCGTAAATGACAGCACTGTGTGATAACACAGTAGAGACTCTCACACTGAGCTGAAATGAAACGGTTGCACATGCACACACGATTGCAAATTAGGTAAATAACACAAATAAACATATTTTGTTTCTTTCAGGAGGGCAGGGTGGGCGTCCAAAGCAATGGTAGGGGAAACACTGAGCATATAGTTGTGACATCACAACCTTACAGAAGTCCAAACGGCTCAATTAAAGGCACAGTTTCTGAATATGGGCTGAATGCATTTCTCCATGGACTGAGTGTTTTGATAGTTTCACAGTATTTATATAGCACCTAGACCTGCTTTATAATCCAAAAAGAAATGGAAATATCCCTTTCTACAATATGTCCCCTTTAAAGGGATATTGCTTTTTGTAAAAAGCATTAGGCAGTTTGTACTTACAAACCAGCCTGAGCCGAGTTGCTTCCAACTGTTTCCAGTTTTCATTTCAATCCTCTCATTTTACTCTCTCAAAGAGAGCAATGTCACTGTTTGAACACATGCATATTTTAACAATTTGGACACTTTGGACATCGTATTTTGTTGCAAGTCAAACTTTCCAACTTCTGTTTAAAATGTCAAAAAAAACAGGCCTTGAAAGTGGTGTTTTACAGGAACTCTTGGACCAAAAGCAGTAAGAATGGTATAATACTCTTGTCCCCATTTGATCTCTTGCTCTCTGGTATTAATATACACAGCTGAGCTTTGTGATCAAGCCTCTGTCTGATCAGTTAGATGTTTCACAACTCATCAGTAATTATAATTTCATGAAGACTTGAATATTCTTCAGGAGTGTATCAGCTCAATTGCTGTTGTGTATATGTATATGGATGTATGAATGTCATAGTTCTGTCTGCATCACCTATAAAAGACTCAATCTAACGGTCTGGGCTAGTTGTGTGTCCGTAATAGAGCTGAGTGGACAGAATGCCTGTGTGCCCTCCAGCTTACTGTATGTCTCTGGAGTACTTTAGAGTTCCAGAGCACCCCCCCCCCCCCCCCCCCCCCCCATCCCCCCACAGCAGCCTTCCAACACACTGACCCCACTGTGTGCTGCATCTGCTCCTACTGGATGTCTACACTAGAACTTAGTTTTCTGTTCAGATTCAGATTACAAAAAGATGCAATTATGAGTTTGTCTAGCCTGGCATGTGTGTATTTAATTTGTAATAGGAAAGACAACTGAGCTCACATTCAGACAATCATTTACTACCATGTAATGAGTTTGACTGCAGCATCTGGTGACAGGTAGGTACCTGTCACCACACTCCAGATGAGTTGGAGTGTGTTTATATGAAAATATTTTGGTGAAACAGTGGCTGAGCGTACAAATGAACAGCAGGACTACACTAAGCTGCCAAGGTGGTTTCATTCTGAGCATTTCTTTTTCCCACAAAAACTACTGGAACCCGCTGCAGCCAGTCTCTGTTGGCTGTAAAGGATAAAACACAAAACTTTACAAAACCACCACTCAAGTCACCATGGGTCAAGTGTTTGATCATCAAAAGATGTAGTTTGTGTGGAGTATTACTTTAATCATACAGGCATCAGCACTGCTGCCTCAGTCACTGCAACCGGGGGGGGGGGGGGGGGCATAGATCAAAATACAGAAACAAATACAATTAAAGGCTAAATTATATACAATAACTAAATAGACAAACTCAAATATAAAAACAGATATAAATAGTAGAATAATTAGAAAGATAGAATAAAGATAGATAAACATAGATATAGATCAAATAAATAGAATAAATGAAAATAGAATAGAGATATAACCATAACTATAATATATTATTCATATTCAACATTTGATGCAAAAATGAAAAATTAAACTAGGCTTCTTGTATAGAATTAAAGGCTGTCTGTCTTTTTTGAATTGTAAAACTATTGTGCAGTCAACCTCAATATCTGTCCTTGTTTATGGAGATCATTTGTACTGTCATGCTGCCACATCATCACTCACTAAACGCTGCATTACTAGTGTCCCCACGGTTCAGCACACATGTGAGCCGCGGATTAATTGCAAAATTTAATGTGTCATTTAAGACAACGTAAACAAACTGCTATAAGTACAAGTCATGGACAGACAGCGTGTCATTAACAAGGATTTTGAAGAGCAACAACCAAACCAGCATTTAACGGGTCTGCAGTGACATTTGCAGGTATGTTTACATGCTGTTTAATGTGCTGCAGCTGAGCAGCTAATTAGCTACGTAGCTGCTAACTGATGTTAGAAGTGCACTTTTCCCCGGTGGATCCGTGACTCAAAGCCGTGATACGATCCAAACCATGAGTTTTGTAATCTGTTGCACCGCTATGCATTACGCTTTATCACCAAATACAAATTTCATACTCATCTTAGATCTCTGTATCACAAGCAGTGTTGGGCAAGTTATTTGAAAATTGATTACTGATTACACATTACTCATTGTAAAAGTAATTACATGACTTACTACTCAGCAGCAAAAGTAACGTTACATTACTCATTACTTTACTTTCATCACTCAGCCGTCAGCTCTGTCAAAGCCTTTAAACAACTCAGAATTCTCCACAGCCACACACTGCATCTTTTGTACTTAACACATGTAGAAGCAGAAAATGAGACGTTTGTGGTTTATCAAGTAGGCAGAAAACAGTTTGTAAAGATTTACTGACCATCCAACAGCTAGCGTTTGCGTGCCTCAATGAATGCACAATTCACGATTCACAGGATTCCAACTCTAAATTAAACTAGCGTCAGGTGACTCCTGAATATAGGCGTACCCTTGACTAACGTTAGCAAGCCAGCTAAGAACACACAATATGTTAATAAGACAACTTTGGAATTACTGTGAGTTATATTTCTCCTCCTCCTCCGCAGTCTGTCAGCTGATCACAGAGACCACACTGATATCAACCCTCCCAGTAAGACAGTGAGCATGCTGACCCACAAGTGTAAAAGTAACAAAGCATTACTAGGATTAGTAACTGTGATATAATTGCTGAATTTCAAATTGTAATCCCTTACACTACCTGTTACTGAAAAAAGTAATTATATTACTGTAACATGTTACAAAGTAATGCGTTACTGCCCAACACCGATCACAAGGCTTCCTTACAGACAAGTAGAGATAATCATCTCATAATATTCATCTATAAAGCTCTACTGTTGAAGCTTCCAAAGCACCTCACATCTCTTCTCTCATTTAAATCCAGTGACTACAGAAACACCATCCAGTAACTACTTAACCTTAGATATCTCATATGTTCATACTAATGTTGGCAGATCTGGTTTCAGGTATGCAGCACTTTTAAAATGGAATGAACTGCAAACTGCCTTCAAACTGGAGTCTTTCACTCCTCTTGGAGATTTTGAAGCTTTATTACCTGTTTTTTTTATGACTCATGTTTTTATGAAGTGCTTATTGACTGTGTAGTTGTGTTGTTCTGAATTCGGATTGTGTTCTTGTCTTATGAATGTCTCTTGTTCTCAGGTCTCTCTTGAAAAAAAGAGATCATTAGCTCAATGAGATTAAATTGAGATAAAACAAAAAAATAAATCTAGCTGTTGTTGGTCTGAACACCCCGTAAGAGCCTTTCTAGCAGCAGAATGGCTTTGTGCAGGTTTACTAGAGAGAAAGCCAAGATGCAGAGCCTCACTGAAGCACTATCATGGGTGTTGTTTGCTGCATGGTTTCTATGACTTGCAGCTGAGCTCAAGGTTCACACTTCACACAGCAAGGTTTAAATCCACATCACAGACATGACCTGAAAGCAACAACTGATAGACAAATAGGACGACAAAGTTGTCAACAAAATTCATGCACACAAATCTCTCTTAATTATGTAGCAGTTATCTGTCTTCTCTGTTTTTCTTCTTTTGTGTTAAACTGCAATACATAATTCACACATGGTCATGTCAGGCCATTTGTCTATTTTTCATATTTGCTGGAGCTTTGTATGCCGCTGATTGTGAGTATACAGGGCACTGACCAACAGAACAATGTAGGTAATTAGCATTTTATAGATACATTCAATATGAACATTCTCTTTAATATGTTAAACATGGCTGTATTCCAGACAGCATTAGATATATATGACCAGAATTCCTAGGACATACTGTATGATTCTATTTTCTCAGCTCTAGTTCTGGGGTTTCAAACCAGTGACTTTCTGTCACAGGCCTGCTTCTCTAACCTCCAGACTACCAACTCCACAGAGTTCGTACAGCATGTGTTGGGAGCGTCCTTCATACTCCAGTTGACACTTGCTTTATCACACACACTGAAAGATTGATGCTGCTCATGACGTTTGCAGAAGATGTCAAAATAGCAGATTGATGTTGTTGCTGAGGTCAGCAGTGTAACACTATGAGAGATCCTGATAAAGCAGATCTGTCCTTAAAGGCAGACAAGCTGCTAAGCATGGCTGAACAGACTCCGACTGTTTCGTTCAGCCACTGATTAAACCTGCTCTTTCACAGCCAGTGTTTGTCTTTAATGATATGTGGCATCTGATTTATTCTGCTGTTTGCTTTGGAAATGCCCTGGAAACACACACACACACACACACACACACACACACACACACACACACACACAGCAGGCCACAAGCCCATTCTGCCTTTTACACACACACACACACACACACACACACACACACACACACACACACACACACACACACACACAGTCCAGCATCAGTGCATCTGACACATAGTGCCCACTGCTGTAAATCTCCTGTCAAAACACTAATAAGCCTGGCAAACATTTCAAACAGAATTTAAAGAAAGCATGTTTGTTACATGGAGTGAACACAGTGAGCCAAAGATTTGCTGCTATTTACAAAGCAAATGTGGACCACATGTTTCTCTCTGCTTTTATTTAGTGAGCTGAATTCAAAGGCAGTAATTAGCTCCCCATCAGGTAACAATTCACCACATTACACACTTTGAACCTGTTTTTTGTGTGTGTGTGTGTGTTGGCTAACTCACTTTAAAACATTATGGGAGTGGTTACTAACAGTTCAGTCTGCAGCATGAACACCCTAAGAAATCAGTCTGAGTACTAGCTGAGGCAAAGGAAGAGAAAGGAACTGATGGCTCTGAATTGAACATTTGAAAGCTGCTAATTTGATAAACTACAGCAGAGTGACTTGTTGTCTGGTCAGGTATTAGCAGTATGAAGAAACATTCCTGTGGTGTGTAAATTGCCGAAGGGGTGCAAGACAGAAAGTGTTGTTTGGCACAGGTTTCAGATCAGCCTCTAATCAGGCCTTCAAAGAGTCTACAGGAAGGATGTGTCACTTTTTTAATAGGAAGAAGAAAGACTGAGAGGGCTAGTCCAATTTATATGGAGAGTTAGGGACTGCTTGTTATTTATGAGAGCACTGGGGAGGGACTTGTGTTTTTTATTTTGGCTTAGAGGGACATACAACTTTAAATAGCCGCATTTTGTATTTTCAAATACGTTTTTTCTTTTAAAAATTCATGTTTTACTGCTGTATGGTGACGGGACTCGGAAAATAATTCAGAGGAAATAAACCATTCACACCTGCCTATTCAGCCTGTGTTGGAATGTGAAGAGTTAAATGAAAGAAACCCCTTTTGTCAGCCTATCAGAATTTTGCACCTCCACAGTTGCTGGGAAGAAAATGCTGCTTTCAGCTCTGTGATTGGTGGTCCAGCTATAATTTTACAGAGGGCCCAGTCATTCGAATGACAGTAAAATTGACCAATCATAACCATATCGTCCCTCTAAATGGGCGGGCTTTGTTGTCGCTACTTTATGACAAGTTCAGCCCACTGTGCTCTGTGAATGGGTCCACACCATCACCACGCTGGTAAACCTGTGGTGCACCAAATAGGTAGTGTCTGTACACCATTGGACAGTTAGCGTAGCCAGCAGATCCGATGCCAAATTTCAGCGGTGAGAGCAGCGTTCACATCATCACGACTACATGTGCCACACTAACACAAGTCAATGGAGATTGACAAGACAGAGAACTGATGAATGTCATTCAGGCTTACATAAAATCATATTTTGAACATTACTGTCCATGCTGGCAATTATTTGTCAGCTAGGAAAGCTACCATGGCTTTCATCCTGTAGGCTGACATTGTTGTTTGTTTTGTCAGCTGATAGTTACGTGGTTGCTGCTGCTGGTTGACAGATTACACTCCATTTAAACATAGTTTAAACAGTTTTCCTGGCCTTTGCCATTAGATGACGCAGTGCACCAGTGCACTGAAATGGAGCGGACACAATCACAAACTAGCGGAGAAAAACATATAAACAAGCTGGGAGTAACCATGGCTAGTGAGGATTATCCATGTCTTTTTCAAGGTTAACTTTTAATGAAAAATTGGAGTTAATCGGCAAAGGAAGACCCACACCAGAGATAATTTGGTGCAGAAAACCAAGACTTTCTTCAACTCCAGGATTTTGTTTTCAAGTAACTTTTGTTAATGCGATCATCAAAGGCAAAATTTTTTAAATCTATTATTCTGGCTGCTGCTGCCACTGTATTAATATGCACATGTTGCTAATGTTGACTGTGCACGCTGTGTTGTGTGTGTGTGTATGTGTGTGCATGTGTGATGTGTAGGCGTATTAAATTTTGTTAGTTTTGTGTGGTAGGAGGGGTGGCTGTCATGCACCCATATTCTGCTGAAGTGAACACACAGCTTGTGTGATGATATGATTATTTTTACAGAGGATTTGCATTTTGAAATCAGCTGTTTGTTTTGGTGATAACTCTCAATCCTTCCGTGCTGTTTGCCCATTACATTGGCTGGACTAAGTTAGTCTTATTATTTCAGAGCTGGAATTGTGACAGCTAACTTTTGCAGTATTAAAGGAGAGGACACAGTAAGTTTGGTTTAAAAGTCATGACTCGTTATTAAATGTAATGGTTGGAAAAGGTCAGCCTTTGCCTTTTATTTTCTCCAATACTACCTACCTTTGGTGTGAATATATTAAAATATGGTTATTTCTGGTGGAGGGAGGGTCATGCATTTTCCCCCAGTCACTCAGGGAGGCTCAAGGAAAAATATTTGTAGCTCCTGGGAGGGTCAAGATATAAAAAAACCCCATAAAAAATGAAGTCACACCCCAGTCCCCCCTCTCCCTCTGATAAATAACGAACAGTCCCTTAATGGCATGTGTCTGCGGTGGCAAATTGAGACCACTGGACTGAAGTATTAACAGCAATGCAGTGATGTGACTTTTTCTCTTCCAATAGGGATTCTGATACTGTAACTAAATGGTATATAATTTATTTTTTTTAATTTTATTCATCTATTTGACAGTGGCAATGCTCAGAAATCAACTCTAAATGAGCCAGAGTTAGCCTAGAAGGCTAATTCTCATCGGTTGTCCCTGGCCAAGGTCACGTTCAGAGAATAGCTTCAGGGTCACTATGGAGAGTAGGAATTGCTACAGATACCCAGAGGACCCATTTCCACAATGGCATGTCAGTATTGTATTATAAGACAGACAGACTTGAAAAAAAGCTAACCTATCCTATAATAAGGTCAGTAATGGTCCACCTAAAAGCTTTTTACAGCTTTAAACCAAATCACATTGTCTACATTGTCAAATGTGGGACATTGTGATTTATGGTCAGCACCTTAACCCCAAGGCCACCTGGCCATCATCAAATTTGACAACTTCTGAGATGTTGACCAGTAGAAGCACAGAGAGGAGAAGAAAGAGGAATGATGTTGGTGTTGTCAGGTGGAACAGTGAAGTACAGTTGGTCCGAGGAACCTCTTTCCAATTACATATATGATCCAAGCCAAGTCACAGCAAGAATTAATGACACTACCCTAATGTGACAAAGTGATCATCATGAAAGCCAAAACTATTATTTATTCTCATCCTGGTATTGTAGCCCAGAATAGTCTTCTCAGAGCCGTGTAAAACTCTTTTCTGCACTAATAGAAAGCAGTTCCAACAAAACAGCCTTTTCCTTGACTTTTCCTGTGACATCTACTGGTATCTTTGATAATTATTGAAGGAAAATGTCTTCAGGTGTTGCAGTCATATGTTGCAGTGCTGATGTTGGTCTCCTATTCGTAAATATGAAAAAAGTGTTATGAACAAGCCAGCAGCAATAACCCCTCTTTCTTCATTTGTAGCAGCCACTGCCATTTTTTGCTTCCGTTAGGACTTCCAGCTGGTGAAAATCATTTTTATATAAATGGATAAAAGAACCATATCTCTTAAGCCCCTTTCACACATACAGTCTATCCCTGAAATGTTCCTGAACATTTCCTGCATGGGGTCATGTGTGAATGGAAGCAGGGATCGATATTCAGGGAAATCTATACCACGAATTTCTCACCTCATGACCTAGTAACATGTCAGGAAAAATGCCGATACGGCTGTGTTGTGAATGAAAGCAGTAACATTGCAGGGACATGCATGTAAAGGGTTATGTCCATCTGACGAAAGACGCTTTCACGTGGAGCGAACAAACCAATCACAAGACTCGACATGTGGGTGACGTACTGCGAGTTGGGCAGTGCTTGGTTTTAGCTCGTCTGGTGTCAACATGGTGGCCGTGTCACAAACTTTCTCATATTATGGCTAAACAGTACACTAAAATATATTTCCGAAAAAAATTTGAAATAGGCAATGCAGTAACAAAATCTTGATTCATATTTCATCAGGACTGCCTAGTTTGAAAGTTTGATCTGAGTTATGAGAGGTTCGCCCTCTTCTTCTGTTGAGTTTTATGGCGGTTGGCATCCACAAGTGTTGCATTACCGCCATCTGCTGGACTGTCTCTTGCCAATCTATACCGGCATTGCCATGCCATTTCTGAAAAGGTGCAAGATGGAATGTTCCTGAATGTAACTGCATGTGTGATAGTAAAAATCACTAGCAGTGTCTGACAGGTTATCCCAGTAATTTACCGGGAACTATGTGTGAAAGAGGTTTTAGAGGTTAAATATGAATGGTTAGTTTTAATGGCACCTTGTGGATTCTTTTAGTTGTGATAGCAAGGGCACCAAAAAAAATGTGGCTAAACTCCTTTGCTTGATTTTTCACAAAATTAGACTGTGATATAGAGGCCCTCTCAGAGAGACTAGAGGGCCTTGCTCTGTGCCGTGTATTTGTAAAAGACTATGTGGAATCAGAGAAAAATTAAGGGTGTGTGTTCATGTCTTGAAGTGAAAATGTAGGTATGGGCACGTGGCTCTTTGTTAGTTTGCATTGCTAAGTCTTGTGTTTGTGTGTTGTGATGTGGAGAGCCCAGTGTGCATGTTGCTGAGCCTACGTGTGATGGATCGTGTTTAGTTAGTCTTAGTGAAACCTCTGGCCTATCTCCCCTTCACTTCTCTAAATAAACCCAGTCTTGTGGCGGCTGTTGGTTTGTGAAGGGAGGCTTGTAAAAACAGCCAAACACATGAACACAAACACACACAGAGATCAGGCACGTTTCAACCCTGGAAGGAGATCCAGACCTGACAGAAACACCAAGATACAAATTTGTCTTGAAAGGAAAATTCCACTTTATTACAACTTTGGTTTTATTTTCTTAGTTTTGTCCATCATTTCTATTGGTGTATCCACACTGTTATATACCATACACCATGTAATCAAACTAAGGAATAAACCAGATGCCACTTTTCCACATTACCAAACCAAACTCTTTATATGTGTGAAACAAATACTTTACCAACTCATTGTGTTTTAACAGTAAAACTGCTTGCTCTTAATCATTCATTTGGACAACAAGATGATTCTGCTGAAATGCAATAGTTCTTACTGAATTACTCACTGATACCTTGGAATGGTGTCAGGATCTGAGCAAATGTTGCACATAAAGCAACAGGGAGTCTGCTGGTTTTGAACCCTTTAGAGTTTTATGTACAGTATACAAGGAGTTTTTCGTCAGTCTAGCAGCAAGATTCAGTTTAAGTAGAAGCCTGTCAAAGACTTTATTAAGACCAGTGAAAAGTGAATTATTAAGATGAAAACATGAAGGAACCTTTCAGCATCTTACTAGCTTAGGAGTGACTGAACATTGACAGTATTTCTGATGATGAAAGAATATTATTTTGGTCACTCTGTTGATGCTTGATTTAACACTTAAAGCCCCTGTGTGAATTTCAGAATACTGTGTCTGATTAATCAACTACTACCTGTAGTATCAGAAAAGACAGCAATATATACTCACCAAGCACTTTATTAGGAACGCCATACTGATACTGAGTAGGGCCTCCCTTTACTCTCAAAAGAGCCTCAGTTCTTCATGGCATGGATTCCACAGGATCTCGGAAACATTCCTTTGAGATTCTGGTCCATGTTGACTTGATTGCATCACATCTTTTTTGCAGATCTGTCAGCTGCATATTCATGCTGCGAATCTCCTGTTCTACCACATCCCAAAGCTGTTGACTAGAGAGACCACTGAAGTACACTAAACTCATTTTCATGTTCATGAAACCAGTTTGAGACTTCTGCTTTGTGACATGGTGAATTATTATGCTGGAAGCAGCCATTAGAAGATGGTAAATTGTGGCCATGAAAGGATGCACATGTTCAGCAACAATACTCAGATAGGCTGTGGCATTCAAACCATGATTGATTGGTATTAAGGGGTCCAAAGTGTGCCAAGAAGACATTCCCCACACCATTACACTTCCACCACCAGCCTGGACTGTTGACATGAGGCAGGTTGGGTTCATGGATTCATGCTAATGACGCCAAATTATGAGCCTACCATCTGCATGTCTCAGCAGAAATAGAGAATTATCAGACCAGGTGACATTTTTCCAGTCTTCAACTCTCCAGTTTTGGTGAGCCTGAGCCCCCTGCAGTCTCAGATTTCTGTTCTTGGTTGACAGGAGTGCAACCCGCCATGGTTTTCTGCTGTTGTAGCCCATCCGTTAATCATCCTTCCATTGTCTCTAGAACTTGATATTAGTCCACCTGTGGCAAATTCAAATGACAAACGTCATGATTTAGAAAGGCACACACCTATCTAAGTAAGAATTTGTTATATGTAAAAAAAGAATTGTCTGTAGAATATCATTGTCTTGAGGAAATTTGTATTAAAATTATTATTATTATTATTTCAAAGTCCCCAGGAGCCATAGGGCTCCATCACTGAAATAGACCAAGTTTGAAAGCTGACCAAACTCAGTGTCCTGAAGATCATTAGACAGGGAAATGATCAAGAACCCAGTGATCACTAACAGGGCTTTAGAGAGGATGTGTCAGGAGGACCATCTTTGTAGCTCAATTAACCAGATCTTTATGGAAAGTAAAAGGAAGTGACAGACCACCTGGAGGTTCCAAAAGAGAACTTAAGAATGTTTGTTTCTTTCATGTTTTGAATGGACACTGCATTAGTATCAAAAACACAGACATTTATACCTATAACTGCTGCTGCGTAAAATTTACCTGTGTATGAAATATATTCATTTACATGCTGTTTTAGTTGCTAGGCAACAGCATTCGTTGGAGTGTGTTATCCGACATCTACGTCAAGTCATAATTAAATGATAAAAAGAGCAGAGGAAAATGACTGGCAAAAAACCTTTGCCAAGTGCCTGAAGTGTAGGAAAACTGTCTGTGGAAAATGCACAGTCAAGGTGCTGAATATCTGCCCAAAATGTGTTTGAGGAACACATATAATCATGTGTTCAAATGAAGATGATTTAGCCTTTTACATTGTGTGTAAAAGTTATTTTTAGTTAATTGATTATTCATTCATTTTTGTTTTATCATGTTGCCATTTATTGTTTGTAAGCTATTTAGCCTAATTTGCCCGTTACCTTAATCTGTTGAATGGAACACCAAAGGAGAAATATATATTTGCATTGTATTGTTATAAATAAAAAAATAATAATCCACACACTGGTAATTGGCTTCCATGATTATAAATGCAACATTTTGGTCAGATAGACCTCATCAGTCATTAACTACTTTTCCACTCATTGCTTTGGTAGCAGAAACAATCTGGCATTACTTTTAAGTTTTTTATGTGACATATTCTGAATGGTTTCTTCATCATCCAACTAAATAGCAAAGAATACTCACTCTATAGCTAAGTCTTATATAATAATACCTACATGCTAAGTCATATATAATAATACCTACATGTATTTTAAGCTTTATTAGCCTACTTTAATATGTGGAAATTATTTTTAGCATTTTTACATCATTCTTATATGTATGATTACAGGCTTGTTTACATTTCACTTCATTGAGTATGACTTTTTGCTGTCCCTAAAACAGATTTTTTCCGCAGGTACTTGGTGTCTTTCATCTCATATCATATGAAGTACAACCCTGCCTCTTTCACATGAACATGCTTGTAGCTGGATAGGAAAACCCGGAGTTGACTAAACAGGTTGTTAGCCAGCTTCATAGAACTGGTTATCTGGATAGCCAATTTTAGGCTCAGTGAAGCCAGCTAACGGAAAGATATCCTGGGTATGGTGAACTTGCTTCATAGTACAGGCCTCTGGTCTTTCCCAGACATTGGTTTCTTC
The DNA here is from genome assembly GCF_910596095.1 of Thunnus maccoyii. NCBI lineage: Eukaryota > Metazoa > Chordata > Actinopteri > Scombriformes > Scombridae > Thunnus > Thunnus maccoyii. The sequence goes on from NC_056542.1 coordinate 33,860,334, forward strand.
AGCTGAGGCTGAAGTCTTCTCTCTGCCACCAGGTCAAGCTCTTCAGCTGAGTGGAGTATGAGCTGGTGAATTTGCCTTTTTTCTCCTGACAATTGTGGTGGTAGTTGCTGTGGCCAAGATGGCTTCATTCACAACTATCTTCAGCTCCAGATAACCACAGAACCTTTTCTCAAAGCCCCCCAAGATGGCTTGCAAAAAGGGAGATGTGCACCTTAGGTTTGAGGCTTGTAGGTCCTGGAGTTTGGCTTGCATAGCAAAAAGAGTGGGAATGAATTCACCATAGTAGCAGGAGATCTGACCCTGTAGCCAATCAACTTAAATGGACTGCACTTATATCACACCTTTCTGGTCAACCGCCCATTCAAGAGCGACTGATTCACATTCTGTTGAATCTGGTTTGATCCAGTGTGCTGTTACACTCATGAAGCTAGTCTTACTAGTAGACCAAATGTCAGCAGTGGTGCAAACACATTGCACTTCTTCTATTTTTTTGTGTCAATCTGGAAATCACTGTTGTATTGGGGCTTAATCCATGAATCAGTTCAACAAAATCAGTTTGTTCAACTGTAGACAAAGGGTGCATTCTCTTCACTACATATGAAGTAATGAGAGAATCTAGTTTACCCATGTTACTGTGTGTTCAAAAAGGCAGGTCTGTGTCTGCCTATAAGGGGTCTGTATCTTCTTACCACTAGATGTAAACTCTGTCTTGTGCCTTTCAAAATCATTAAGACTCTCAGGTTGCAGTCTCTTCAGGTGAGTTTTGAAATTTGATGTAGCTGTCAGAGTTCCAGGCATCTTCATGGTGTTTGAGTGTGTCTAAATGTACTGTTCTTCACTTTAAGATGTACTTATTACTACTACTACTACTTTTTTTTTTGGCTGGACTGCAACAGCGGGGCCAGCCCTTTAAACGTGAAAGTCTGTAACTGAGTGAGTGAGTGACTGAGTGATGAAGTTGCACTAGGGATGCAATGGATCACAAAACTCATGGTTTCATGGAGTCAAGGATCAGCAAAAAAAAAAAAAAAAAAGGGAGACTAGTTGCTTTCCATTTATCCTGTAAAACACTTTTGCAACATTCAAGATGTCCAATATTTAAATAAATCTTAAAATATATAAAATATTAAGTACTCAATATGAGGCATGATCCATTCTTCCGTTACGCCTAAACATGGTAGTGAATGAAAAAATAGCTTGTGTCCACATAAAAACTTGATAATAACATACAAACATGAACACGTTTTGTCCTGCAGTCTAGTTTGTTGAACAAGCCAACATGAACGAGCAAACATTCACTGGGGAAAACTGCACAGCTAACATCAGTGAGCAGCAATATAGTTAATTAGTTGCTCAGTTGCAGGAAATTAAAGTGCGCATAAACATGCCTATTCACTTCGGACTGTTAGACTCAGCTAGTTAGCAGCTGGTTGCTGCTCTTCAAAAGCCCTATTAGCAACACTCACATGATTTGTAGCTACAGTAGTTTGTTTACTTTGTCTGCAATGAGCAAATCAATTTTGCAATTAATCTGTGGTCATTCATTGCTGTGCCGAACTGCGTGGAGTGGTCTCTACGGATCACAGATCAACTACCCTCTGTTACACCACTAAGTTACACCATTGGTCGGCCAAACGCCACTTGACTGAGTGATGAAGTCACACCATTGGTTGGTTGATTGCCGCTACTTCCTGTATCTGTTTCAAATTAAAAGATCTAGTTTCAAATTAAAAGCCCTCTAGCGTTTCATACATTGTCCAGCCATACACAAGGTTTTGACCTAGGGTACATCAGGGTACACGTCTGTTATTTGATCTTTCCTCGCTCCTCAATCCTCGCTTGAACCAGAAGTTATTCTGGTCCGCCATCTTGAAGGCCATGTCTTGAAGTCTCTTATTCCTGCTCTGGGGATCGAGGAGCGAGGAGGATCTCTGAGGAGCCATGAGTGAGGATATACCAGAGGCAGCCTTCAAGGAAATCTCATTGAATATTTGAATATTGAATATACAGTTATTGATTGGCAACTGCAGCTGATCGGACTGATTTGATACATCACAACATCACTGAGTGAAGACAGATGACAGATCAAACTCGAGTGTATCACTCTCAAGTTTTATATTTTATTTGTTTTCTGATTCATCATCTAGTTAAACATTTGTTAATTGTTGGTCTGGTCAACTTAAGGACCAAAAAAACTTTCTTCATTTATTAGAAAGATGATCTGATCTCTTCCATTAACTTTTATTATTGATAAAGTTAAAGTCAGGGAGAGTCTGTCTGCCAGCAAGAAACACTTTTGAAACACATTTATTTTATCATTTGTCGTCATTTCCATTCAGTCACATGTGAGACTGAAAATTCTTGAGTGTCGGGTTTGATATGAGTTACATAATTTTAATTTTCCCTGAAACATTAAACCTAATAAATAATTGCCAGTGTTCAAAAGACACCCTGATCATATTCTGGGTTATTAAATAATGAATTCACAATCAGAATATCAATAAATACAGACGCAAAATGATATAAATATATTTTGTCATTAGAAATGGTTCCTGTGCCTCTGAGCAAGACACAGTACACAGTATAAATACAGAATGCAGGTTTTTATTCATGTGCAGGAGTTTGTTAAACAGGTAACAGGCTGCAGAGAGAAAACAGCTGCTGGCAGTGATAACGCTGCGCCTTTATTAGTGTCAGCACAGTGCACGTGTGCAGACAAAAACTCCATTAGAAGTCGATACAGCTGTTAAAGCTGACTGACAACTGCTCCAGCTGAAACATCATCAGAAACGGACGTTGCTTCACGTGATGCTTCAGAGGAAAGGATGTCTCATTTCTCTAAAAACATATTTCCTCATTTCCTCTCTCCTTGCATGGTTTCCTTGCGTCTCTCCATGCATCTTCATGGGGATGGACTAAGACTGAAGGAAAAGACGCAAGTGAGGAAAACATGGATGCAATTAAGAGAGTTGAAATGTACCCCTAGTGTTGTTTTTTGTGTTTTATGAATCATGGAGAAAGCATTTTGAGTATTTTGAAAATACCAAATTTCTCCACTCTAAAGTACCTTGTTACAAATTACATTTGAATTTTTTCAGCCCTGTCGAATACCAATTACAAAATACTCATAAGTAATTGAAATCTGTATTTCAAATACTAGTAACAGAAATACTGCCCATCCCTGATAACAGGGTGCATTGACCTGACAGTATTTAATAACTGAAACCCCCAGTGTTTTAGTGGTGTAAACCTACAGTAACAATGTGTGGAATATACAGGATGTAATCCCAGTCTCCAAAAGTTCTGAGCTTTGTATGCTCATCATGCTCCACACTCCAGGACAGGGCAAAAAGGTCACCCTCATAGAGAAGGGCAAAATGCAGTGAATCTACAAATGGGGATAACAACATATACCTTTACGGTCTCTTTTCAAAGACAATCATGTGTTGAGAGCTTAAGAAAGATATTCAAATGCTAACTTTTGAATGTCCACGCACCTGGCCAATCACTATGAAGTGGAAATGCTTGTGTTGTCAGTTTCAGAAAGTTACAAAAATTGCAATTCTGGTGATGATGATGATGTTGGAAAGGGGTTTTCAGATACTATTAGATAATCCGCAAAGCGCTGTTCAGAATGTCTTCAGGCCTGTTTTTTGCCTGTCACACTGTGTTCTGATTCCATCTTATCCAAGCAGACTGGAACTGAGAGTCCTCTGCTCTCCAGGCGTTGAAACTCGTTCTTAGCTGTGTGTTTTCTTCAGCTTATGTCATTGTCACTATGATGGATCTCGTAGTTTTCAGAGAAGTAATAGAACTCACAGTCATAGTGTTGTTACTGGGTTGCTGCAAACAGACTGCATGGTAACTGACCATCATTTTTCATTTTTATAAAGTGCCAGCTGTGATGACTGCAGCCCGGGATTGTTGTTTTTGTCTCAGATTCTTAATCAGGATCCTGCAAATTCAGCTGAAATCCTCTTTCCTGTGATGGAGTGATCAGAGAGAGAAGGCAGCTGCAGGGAGAGCTGAAAACTTTTAAGACCTCTGGGTATTTGCCGGAGTGACGGACTTCACCACAGGGTTGTTGTTGAGAGCCTGCTTTCTGTTCACTTACGCAAGACCTGGACGCTGCTGCCATTTGAACTGCTCAGCCACTGTGGCCAAGTAGCATTGCGTAACAGAGGGAGAGAAAGAGAGCGATTGAGCGAGAGAGTTAAAAGAATAACAAGTTCTCCTCCAGCACTTTCTGTATTGTTTACAGCAGCGGCACAAGTCCTGTGTAAGATGATAGTCTTAACAGGAGGAAGGGGAGGAGGATGTTTGGTGCACAGGCTCGGCTGTGGTGTGGCTCACATGCTGGATGGGAACTTGGACAGTGTTTGTGGCTGCGCTGGTGCTCAAAATCAGGTTATGCAACAGGCTGGTTGAGCAGAGCCTGCTGAAACTGTGGTCACGATGGTGTGTGTCAGTCACTGTGTAATGAGGCAACACTTGTCTGCCTTGCTGCCACTCTGCATGTGCACACACCATGCATGTGGTTGAGTCACAAGTATTCTGTGTGTGTGTGTGTGTGTGTGTGTGTGTGTGTGTGTGTGTGTGTGTGTGTGTGTGTGTGTGTGTGTGTGTGTTTGCCATGCTTTCTGATTACCTTGTTGCCATACAGCAACAGTGGAAGTGTCCCATCCCAGCAAGTATTTAACAGCCTTCATCATGCAGAAGGAGGCCAAGTTTACCATCAGCCCACATGAGCAACAAATTTTACAGTGTGCTATTATGGCATAGTCAAATCCATATTAAAGTAGCACTTATTTGGTACTTTACAAAATTGTGCAGTTGGCATCTTCTTGGCATATTCTATAAAAAACTACAAAATACTATATAAAGTAGCACCACCTGGTCTAGCCACAACTTTGAAAACCTGATTCCATTTTAATTCATCAGTAATTTCACTCTGGGCTACTTGGTATGAGTGCATTTATTTATTTCGCTGCTAATGTTTTCATAAAATATTTTCTACTTAAGTAAATGAGTATGTTTTTGGTAGAAAGTAGTTCCAATGAAAACTGTTGACCTTGTTCCTGGAAAAACACACCACTGTTGAATTTTCTAGACATGCAAATGGTTTTTATAAATACCATAAACAAAATTAGATAACCAGGAAATCAAAGCTATTCGCTTTTCAAAAGGTTTTGTGTCTGACAGAACAGATACGCTTGTATTTTAATCAATACAGCTGTTTACACAGGCTGCTTAACAGCTTGCGTCTCACTTACGGCGTACATGTGTAACCACAAGCCTATTTTACAAGTCTATTTACTTCTGTTTTACCACAAAACTAGAGTTAGCTGCTGCTGCTCTGATAACATGTTGTTTTCATGACACAGGCTGTGAAGACATTGTGTGAAGCTACAGGTGGCTCTATCAGAATCTGGGTTTGCCTTTACTATCAGTCTTTGTCATTTTTCTTAAAACCAATCAATGAGTTGGTTTTGTTGAAGCCAACAACTACATAAAAGGCTAGTATCCTTTGACCATATTTGGTACATTTATGTTCCAACTATGAAGGAAATTTAAAAAATTACTTGCACCATTGTTATATGATACTCATAAATTTGCACATATTTTCATATGTAAATAGATTGACACATTACATTAAAAACAAGTTTGGAGATAGCTTTTAAAACATATAAATCATGATTTGGTAGAAGGATTTAGTGGCACCTGTAGGTGACTTTCATTTAAGTCAGGTTTATGTATTTTTGGCTTTGCAAAGCTGGAGGCCAAGGCTCTCCATCACTGCCTGTCTCCCACATATGTGCACATGATATATGTAAATCTGCATCACTCTACACTTATGTGTGCTTCTATGTGACTGTGCTGTATCTATGCTTGGATGGTCCCAGTCACACAGTGCATAAAGAACATGTGTCTGCATTGTCACACATGTGTCTGTACTGTGTATATGTGTGTTTATCTGTTGCTGGGAATTGGGCCTGTGGAGACTGACAGGCCGTGGTGGATGGGCCCTCAAAGCGCTGGGTATTTTTAGTTCCCAGGGATTATGTGTGGAGTTGTTTTCAATTTGCTATTGGCAGGTGAGCGGCTGGGCGGAGGCGTCTGCAGGGAACCAGACAGGCGGGAGCTCACATTCCCCCGCTGTAGATCCTTCCCCCCCTCTCTCTTTCAGTCTCTCCTCTTATTCTCAGACTTTTCTTTTATTCTCTCGTTCCCAACACATCCCTCCCCTCCTCCTGCCCCCCGTCCTTGCTGTTTCCTTCATTTCCTCTTGGCTGCTGTGTGTCTGTAGCCGTCTGCTCCTATCTTCTCCACTCTTTATCATTCTTCCTCTGCTTTGTCGCCCTCACTCCCTCAATTTGTCCAGTTTCCTTTTCCATAAATCACCTCTATATGCTGGACAATGATCTGATTCACTGTCACCACGAAAATCATTTTTTTTAGGATTCTTTCATTGTGTGTCTTATAATTTGTTGTTTCATGTGCTGATTTTTCCTTCTTATCCCTGCTGCCTCTCTTCATCTAACATCTCCTCTGCCTTCAAAGAGGCCATAATCAAACCAATCCTCCAGAAGTCTCTCTATAGATACATTTAATAACTTTAGACCAATCTTTCATTCTTCTCCAAAACACTGGAAAGAATAGTTGCAACTCAGCTCACTGCTTAGCATAAATTGTCTTCTGGAGACTGGTCTGGTTTTAGGCCATTTCATCCTACTGAAACTGCTCTCATCAAGGTATTCAATAACCTGCTGCGTACCTGTGACCTCAGCCTCTCCTCTGTTCTAGTTTGCTTGATCTGAATGCCACATTTGACACCACTGACCACAACTTGTTGTTATATTGTCTTGGGTTTGATGTTAGCATCACTGACTGCATTTCAGTGGAGTTGTTCATATGAGCTTGGCAGATGACACACACTGGATTCTCTGTGTTCTCTGTGAGGCAACCCAAAGCTCTGTTTTAGGACCACTGCTTTTTTCATTGTACATGCTCCGACTTGGAAACATCCTCTGTGGATGAAATGTAAATTTTCATTTTTATGCAGATGACTCTCATATTTATATCCATCCTGCTGGACATAAAACAGAAATCATGAGTTGTTGGACCAAAATAATAATCATTTTATTTGTCAAATACCACCCTCACTGCATTGTTGGCAGGATTCACACTGAATGATATCAGTTAAGTAGATTTCTATCATGTCTACCACATGGCACAAGTTCACCTGTTTCATTCAAAGTTTCATTCATGTGTTCATCTCATCTAGACTGTACTAGAGATGTAAAATCTGTAGAAATATTTTCTTTCTCTTACAACTGAATTTTACAAGTTCCACCAACTTTACTGTTGTATTTCGGTTTTTATGTAATGTACATTATTACTATCTTCTCATGCTATTATTGTCCTCTTCCACACAAAATGATTTTACACTTAAGTTAACTCAACTCACTCACTCCTAACCTTCTCTTCCCCTGTGCATGTCTTACAGAGGTGGGAAATACTCAAAAGTAGGTCAAATAGTCAGCCCTGCAGACCAATATTTAGTCCTTGTTTCCATTCTGAAATGGTAAAAGTGATTCTGAGGTAGTAAACAGTTGCATCCGGTAATAAATCTTTTTAGTGAGTTTTGGGAAAATTTGCACAAACAGAAATAGTCACTGCACCATGCCTACTCTGAGGGGGGAAAAACAGAATATCTCCTCATAAAATATATACCGCTTAATGTTACATTTTATTATTGCTACATGTTTTGCCATAAAGGTCTCTATGGTAACTGAAATATTTAAATTATTTCACAAAACACCCAATAATTCACCATATGTGTGTGAGGAGAAAGAGATGATAATGATGATGATGTCGGTGCCAGAAGCCACTACCAGCACTGAGGAGACACATGTGCACATGTGGATTTCTTCATTCCAGTACATCTGCAAAAGCAGTCACAGCTGAATTCCTAACAGCTCAGGATCACAGCGTAATTATTTCATAGCGAATGTTTTCATTTATGTATTCCTACACTTTCAATCTGTTTTTGTTCAGTTCATGGTTTGAGCCGAATAATATGGCTGTCACCTGTTCAGGTCATTGAAGAGAACTGTGGTTTGGAAAATAAAATTGGGAATGGTAAAAACCCTTTCATGGACTAGTATTAGTAAAAAGAGCTGAAGTGGAGTATTGAAGCTGGCTAAATCCTCACAAAGGGACTCCAAATGAAACAGTTTTAGCTCAAATTGTCTCTTCTTGTCTTCGAGGTCAGTTGTTTGCCCACTGCAGGTGTCCCGCTCAGCCCTGGCCAAAACTATAATGACCCTTTCATGTTGCAACCTCCAACTCCCTGACAGTGCGTAAAGTAGCCTTGTAAAGTTGAGGCCAGCTGCAGCTGAATCATTACATCTTTTCCTCAGAAACCGTGAAGTCCGGCTCACCAGTTTGGTCAGCTGCAACCTGTAACACATCCACAACTTGGGAAGTTTATCTGTGGTCAGCTGAGGTCAGGAGGCTGATGGGAGGGGCTGTCCTGAAATGCTGTTGCTTAGATTTTGTAACTGCAGCTTTCATGAGGTCATGACCCCAGCTCCACAAACCTGCTGGTTTCATTAATTAGTTACAGTATTAATCTAAAAATGTGAAGAGCCTCTCCAGAACTACATGAAGTCTTAAAAAAATGCAGTGGTAGGTATGTCATGGATTTACTTGTTGCCTTCCCTCTGGCATGTTTGTCCTTATCAGAGCATTAAATGTATACAGATTGTGATATTATGACCCCATTTAATCAAAGACATTGCAGATAGATTTTTTCAGGCCTTAGTCACATTAAAGGAGTACTCCCAAGAGAACTCACAAGAGACAGATTGAAAAAAAAAGGTTGAAAAGTTGAAAATGCAGATTCATTTATATGAGTCAAAAACACTGGATCCTTTCCCACAACGCAAATATCTTTACTCTCTTTTGTACTAAACGTGATCAATAAACTGACTGTCATGTGTAACTGTTTTCAGTCATGTTACATTAGCCCCTTCTTGTCTTTTCATGTGTTCTCATGGATTTGTGAAACGTTATCCACACCAAGTACTAAATGTGAAATTTCACATTCAGCAAAGTATAGTCCAAATGCCCAGAAGTGTTTTTGCTCCGCCAATTAGATCCAGGATGGTTTTGGAGCTGAATTGTGTGTGTGACCTTGACAATATCTTCAGTCAGCTTTTCATAGTCATCCTAAGGAGAACAGTTATGTCAGCAGCCCTTGGTTCTGATGTCCCTGTAGCATTTTGATTATAATATACATATATATACAAGTATTAGAGTTAAAGTCTAATATTTGTTACTGCCAAATTATTTTGGCTAGGGTTTGTGTTTTTCGTGGGCAGTGATGTTGTACAACAGATCTTCTCCAGATCTTGCCACACAGCAAAAAGAATGAATTAATATATATTGATTCATATGTCCATGTCATGTATATATATCTCATATTTATAGATATATGAAAAAAGTGAGCCAGTGTGTTGATGATATGATATATTTTGTTTTACTGCACAGTAAATATACATTACAGCGAAGATGACAAGTGCCATTGTGCCATTTGTCGTTGTGCCATTTTCAAATTGAGTGTACTGCTTCCTTGGACTCCCAAGTTCAACATGCCAAGTTTAAAGTCTCAAGAACCTGCATTCAAGCTAAGCTGTTAGCTTGCACTATTTTGTGCTGAGAAAGGTCTCATTTAAAATCATTATAGTCAACCATATATTCTTACAGAACCCACCATAGTAATCCTCTCTGTTCGCCCCATTTAGTTGAATTTGGATCATCCCTGCTAGAGGCCTTCTATTGCTTTAGTGTCTCCTTGCTTTTTCTCAAATTCTTGGTCAGTGTAAGGTTCTCTTGTAAGTAACAGCTTACATCTCAGTGGTCATGGGTTGTTTCTTTTGTTTAATCTCTGAAGACAGAATCAAATGCTGTTGTCGTAGCAATTCAGAATTCCCTTGCACTTCTGTCCAAAACGGGAAATAAAACAAACTTTGCATGGTGAGGGTCACTGCACTGAAACTGTGCTGCTGGTTAGCACTGTGGGCCAGGGGCGTTTCTAGGAGTTGACAAGGTCTGGGGCTAAGTCCAGACCATCTGGGGCTGTGGTCAGGGTGTGTCCCTAGTGTTCTGCTTGGAACACTACTGCCTACATTTCATTTCATTTTACTGCATTGTATGACTACTGCAAATATAACATTTTATTTGAAATTTAATTTTTAATAGTAATGTTAAGACAATTGCTCTGGACAAAATGGACATCTGCAGGGCAGCTGAGAATTCTCAAACCCATAGCACCAGTATTTAATTGCTGCTTTATTTTTTAGTCTGTTTTTACATATTTATTTGACTGCTATAATGTTTAACTCTTTGTGTTGTACAAATAAACCAGCAGCCTAATGACAGTTGAAACACTGCCTATATCCTTCAACTTATGTCATCTATGCCTACATGACAAAATCATGTATTACCTTAAACATTGTTCCCATAACACATTTTTCACATTCACAAAGCAATCAATCTTATAAATTGTTGCTATATATAAGAATTTCATGGATGTTTCCAAGATATAGCATGCATATCTTTGTTTTCTCTATATTAACTGTCACTTCTTTTCTGCCTGTTTGCTGTGTTGGATGCCCATCCTTTCGTGTTGCTAGCTGACCTGAGAAGTTAAAACAGATACTAACATTAATAATGAAATTTAATATATACCAGCCACTTACTACTTTCTCAAGACCTAGAGTCTGCTCTGACTACAGTTCTGCTATGAGTCTGCTACTTAATTTGCAATATATTTTGTGATGTCAATGACAGAATGAAAAAACATTTGTATTACTACACTTACACAGCAGAACTGTTACCAAAGATGACTCAGTTACCAATCAAAACTCTAACTCTAAGTCTGTACTTATCCGTTGACAAACAGGGAGATGCATATATGATGACAAACACCCAGTGCACCACAAAACTGATATTTACCATGGAGCTATGTTCAATTTCTTAGAAAGGATCCCTGATTAACTTTCAAAAAAAAAAAAAATTAAATGTACAGAAAAAATGAGTAATTTATATGCAAAATAAATAAATATATATATTTTGAAAAAATATATAAATAAATATATACAGAAATAAATGAACAAATAAATGTGAAAATATATGAAAATTCTTATAATTATCTTTTATATTTTGTAATTTGTCTGTATATTTCCACATTTATTTTCATATTCTTTTACAGATTTATTCTTTTTTATGGCACTCCTATGATTCATTAGCCCATCACTCATTAGCACTTAAGTATCAAATTATCCATTTTCATTTTTTTCAGTGATACATTGTATCTTTTATTCTTCACAAACCACTTTTAGATATGCCTACCAACATCTCTAAAGCTCACTAATGAACATATATCACATTTGTTAAATCTGTACACACACAGAGAAATGTAATGCTGTTCTGTGTAGGTAGGTGTATTTTTGAACTTTGGACAGAGCCAGGTTAGCTGTCTCCCCCTGCTTCTTTATACCAATCTAGGCTAACGAACTCACTCTTAAAGATTTTCCCAAAATATTAAACAATTTCTTTAACCTGTAAAAAAAAAACACATCATACATCTGTAATGGACTCCTTTCCCTCAGGAGTGAATAAAGCGAAAGCTGCTGCTTGGATTAAGATTGCTTCTAAAGGCAGTGGTTCCCAAACTGGGGACGCCCAGGGGACTTTAATGTCCTTCCAGGGCATACGCAGTATGATGAATAGTTTAATATACTGTGATTCTGTTTACTAGAAATGACCCCAATTAGAGATTATTTAAGACTGACTATGCTAATCATAGGTTTCACTCCCACCAATATCATCCCCCCATGTGTAATGTAGCTTAATGCTGTTTTCACATTGAATTTCATGTGGAAAACATGTAGCCTAGTAATGACAGATTAGCCAGAAGTCCAGCATTCAAAGTGGTGCTAACTCTGTCATTGGAGAGCGGAAGAGGTCCATGAAGCCAGTGGTTTCTGCTGACAAAGCCACCAGTCATAGACTTAGCAGGCCAGGGGAGCAGAGAGCAGCCAAGCACAGCACTCCCAGCCCTCTCCCCTCAGGAAGGAAGCCTGCATTTGATGGATCCTCACACAGGTTTCCTATGAACTGCGAAGTCCTTCAGGCAGGAAGACGTTCAGGGTTTTATTATTTGAAATAGATTGGTCACTGACAGATGGGCCTCGCTTTGCTTCCGGCTCACTATTTAAACTGTACTTGGGGAATTTATTATCGTACTGTGTCAATGTCATGTGAAGGTTTCTTAAAGATATGCAGCAGGTCAGACCTCAAAAGCTTACCGAAGGATTTTGTCCTATGAAAGCCCATCTCAGAAAATATTTGATGCCTGATACTTTATGTTCATAGACAGAATTACATATACCTATAGTTTAGATAGCACAGGAAGATTTGGGAGAATTAAACAAATGATAAAAGCAGACATTCTTATGCTTATGCTATCTGACAAAGGAACAGATAAGTGTATGTTGTTGTGGTCAAGTCTGTTGCTGGAGACAGTATCATGATGTCAACCAACATGTCATTCACTTCTTTGATGAAATGTTAAAGACAATGACAGACAGCAAAAGGTCAAGTCTCAGCCTCATCTGGCACCACTGCATTGTGTTGTTTATTACATTACTATGCAACAGGCTGTCCAGTCAGGCCACAGACAAGGCTCATTGGAATACATGGGATGTTCTTTTGGTACAGAAATAATAGGATTTGAATGGACATTGCTAGTGTTCATTTTACAGCCAATGTCAAGAAGTGTCTGTTTTCCAGCCGTCCATCTGACAGAACAGATATGCTTCTACTTAAACAAATCCATTAAAGGGAGGGGTCAGCAGCTATGTTCAACCACATTTTTCTCAGCCCTGCTTATTGGGACCGACATTGCACAGGCATGGGGAAAACCACCAAATATGTTTTTAATATATTTTTTTATTTATTTTGTTTCATTTAAGAATAGCATTTATAAAACTGTTTTAGGGTTGTATGTGAGGGCAGATGTCCCATTAGTAAGTGGGAATGCAGAAGATGTTAGAGGGGCAGGGGCCCAAATTCATAAAAGGTAATTTTTGCAAATGATTAAATAAATATACGCCTGGAATGAATACTTTTGTGATACTGTAAAAGGGATATTGAAATGTATGTATTTAAAACAAATCCATGACTGAGGTTGGTTCAAACAGTGTTTCATGACAGTTAATTCATGATAAATGCAAAGAAGTAAAGTTTATTTTCAGTAAATTCTCCTCACATGTTAACCAGCCCAACTCTTACCAACTGTTGCCCTCTGACATCCTCACTTGCAGAAGCTCAGCTCGATACTGCTGACAAAGATGCACTTCCTCTGGCTGCATGGCTGCTTCTCTTGCTTCCATCGTCGTCTCCTACCACCTCTTGGAAGACATCATGCATTTAGGCTACATAAGCTTTAGATAAGGTTTATTAGACACTGGTCTATAAAAAAATTTAACGTTCTTTAATCCCTTCCCTCCCTCCCCCCAAAAATACTGAAAAAAGTGCTTGAACTTAACTATTTACCTAAATATATGACATTTAGCAAGCATATCTTATGTTAACATATCTTTTCTACACACAATAAACAGAGGTCTGCTTCATTTATGGTTCGAAACAATGTACCGTTATTGACACAAATCTGTTCTGTTCTGATAAGCCAAATTATGTTATGTAGCTGTGTCATACATCTTGTAAGTTTAAGGTGTTACAAGGTCATATTTATAGGAATTTACATGAACCTTGTGTTTACATTGTTTTCTACTGTAGGTTTATGAGGAGTCATGTAAACGATTGGATACAATCTGTAAAAATTCCTTTTGTCGAGGGGCCAAATATTGTCAGGTGAGGGCCAGATTTGGCTTGATTTGCCTACCACTGTCATACATATTTTCTTTCTACATGCACACATAAACGCTTGATTTAAAACCACCAGGGGACTGTCCGTTATTTATCAGAGGGAGGGTGGTGGCTGGGGTATGATTTAGTTTAGTTTTGTTTTTTTTTTTAACTTGACCGTCCCAGGAGCTACAAATATTTATCCTTGAGCCTCCCTGAGTGACTGGGAGAAAATGCATTACCCCTCCTTCCACCATAAATAACCATTCAGCAGAATATGGGTGCATGACAGCCACCCCTCTTACCACACAAAACTAACAAAAATTAATAAGCCTAAACATCACACACGCACACACAACACAGTGCGCACAGTCAACATTAGCAACATGTGCATATTAATGACCATTTTCCCAAATAAACCATAACATGCACAACAGTGGCAGCAGCAGCCAGAATAATAGATTTAAAAAATTTTGCCTTTGATGATCGCATTAACGAAAGTTACTTGAAAACAAATTCCTGGAGTTGAAGAAAGTCTTGGTTTTCTGCACCAAATTATCTCTGGTGTAGGTCTTCCTTTGCCGATTAACTCCAATTTTTCATTAAAAGTTAACCTTGAAAAAGACATGGATAATCCTCACTAGCCATGGTTACTCCCAGCTTGTTTATATGTTTTTTTCCTGCTAGCTTGTGATTGGGTTCACTCCATTTCAGTGCACCGGTGCACTGCTTGACACGTAACAGCTAAGGCCAGGAAAACTATTTAAATGGAGTGTAATCTGTCAGCCAGCAGCAGCAACCACGTAACTATCAGCTGACAAAACAAACAACAATGTCAGCCTACAGGGCAAAAGCCAAATATAAAATAAAGATAAAATAATTGCCAGCATGGACAGTAATGTTCAAAATATGATTTTATGTAAACCTGAATGACATTCATCAGTTCACTGTCTTGTCAATCTCCCTTGACTTGTGTGGCACATTTAGTCGTGGTGACGTGAACGCTGCTCTCGCCACTGAAATTTGGCATCGGATCTGCCGGCAACAACAACTGTGTCCAATATTGTACAGACTCTGCCTACTCGGTGCACCACAGGTTTACCAGCGTGGTGATGGTGTGGACCCATTCATAGAACACAGTGGGCTGAACTTGTCATAAAGTAGCAACAATAAAACCCGCCCATTTAGAGGGAAGATATGGTTATGATTGGTCAATTTGAATGAATGAATGAAAATTATAGCTGGACCGCCAATCACAGAGCTGAGAGCAGCATTTTCTTCCCAGCAACTGTGGAGGTGCAAAATTCTGATAGGCTGACAAAAGGGGTTTCTTTCATTTAACTCTTCACATTCCAACACAGGCTGAATAGGCAGGTGTGAATGGTTTATTTCCTCTGAATTATTTTCTGAGTCCCATCACCATACAGCAGTAAAACATGAAGTTTCAAAAGAAAAAATGTTTTTAAAATGACTACAAAATGCAGCCATTTAAAATTGTAAGTCCCTCCTCTAAGCCAAAATAAAAAATACAAGTCCCTCCACAGTGCTTAAAAAATTATGTGATGTACCTCCCCCGTTTTGCACCCCCTCCTCCCTCTCATAAATAACAAACAATCCCTAGACAAGGCATTTTGCATCGTAAATACTTCAACACAGCTTTCTCAACCAAATAACAATTTTCTCTATTGTATCGCTGACATGTATTTATTAAGCATATTTGCCGAAATACATCTGAATATGCAGCTGAAGTGCGGCTGGTGTTTGCGGAAGATTTATGACTTCTTTTTTTTTTTGCAAGTTGTTAATGTGCTTCTTCTGTTACACATTTGGTGTTGACAGAGAGTAACTGGCATAAGATTTGGTGCTTATTGCAGCAAATTGTATTCATAGCAACCTGGGCATTTGAGGTCTTTTAAAAACAAAACAAGACCAAAATGTCTTTGGTTGAATTGGTAACAGTTCACAATGGGTAGATATGCAACTGATGATGATGGGGATTACACTTTGACCATACCTTTTTAAGGGGTCATAAGCCAAACATGTTGGGAACTACTGGCCTTAAGTGTTAACATGAAGCCCTGTAGCCAAAGAATTAGGACACATACAGTAGATAGATTCGGTATCCATGTTCTCATCATTTAACAATTAAGTTGACCAACAGGGCAGCCACACATAAACTCTGTAGTACTTGTGTTTTGTCCACATAGCACATGCTTTAGTGCTTTGCCATTGGTATGTGAGGTAATGGGAGTGATGAGTAATGAAGTGACTGATTACAGGAGTCAGGGGCCCTGTGTCGGCTGTGTGTGACAGCTCTCATGTGACATCAGCTTTTCTGTCAGAGGGAGGAACTGCATGAAAGAGCAGCATCCATGTTGCTGTGTGTGTGTGTGTGTGTGTGTGTGTGTGTGTGTGTGTGTGTGTGTGTGTGACAGACCACAGCGGCGCCAGTTGTACTGGATCATTTTCATGTCAAGTTTGGATAAATCAGTGGTAATGTGGGCTGACTCTGCTGCCTGCAGGCAGTCATGCTTATGCCCCACACCCTCAACCAACCCCCGGAATTTCCCTGTTGATCTCACTTTACTAGAACACTCAAGTGTATTTCAAATGACAGTCCACTTACTGCACTGTCTTTATTGCTCAGCAAACTATTTTTATTGAATATTATTCATGAATATATGACAAGTACAGTATTATTTTTTTGGAAGTCCATAATAAATAGACCAACAAATTACTTAATTGGCCTTTTACTAAAATGAAGCCCATTGAGGATCCAACTATCACTCCCTCTAATAAATGCTGAATGGAATGTTCGTACATATAGACGCAAATAACAGGATGACAGTCAATATCCAAGCTGGCACTGACTGCAAACTTTATCAGTCAGAGAGTGGAGTTGGGTTTCTATAGCATTTTATTGAATCTAATTCCAGTATTGAATCTGAAACCATTTTCAATCCCTTATCAAATCTGTTTGGGTTTAGTCCAAGTTAGAAATAACTAAAATTCAGAAACACTACTGTTTACAGTGACAGATAATGTTTACAAGCCAAAGAAGCAACCTGAAAATGAAATGCTGATTACCAATGGATGTGACACACTGAAATATCAGCTCTAGCCTAGTATGCATACAGAACCTGAATATGCACAGTAGTGTTTCTCTCTCTGGCCCTGCCCACAAGTTCCTTGGGATAACGTTACAGAATTTTAAATCACTTTTCTAGACTCTTGAAAGGTTTTACAAATGTAAAACTTTCATGGATTAAAAATTCAGAGTAGACAGAGTAATAATTGACTTTGACTGCAGTTTGAGGTGTCCTGTCAACAGTTTTACCACCATTACCATTACTTTTATAATGGTGGTCTATAGTAAAAATGCTCTTTTGGATCATAGTGGATGTTCTTCTGCAGTACCACAATAACCAATAGGAAAAAGTAGCAGCAGGTCTGAGTGGCGGCGCCATATCCAGCTCTCCTAATACATTCATGATCAGACCACACAGATTATTTCAGTGAGTAAAGTAAAACCTGTGTCACATCTCACTTCTCATAAGAAGTTGCTAAGTCTGGGTTTCAGTGAAGGTTTTAGTGTCACATTATAGAAGGCAGATATCAGTCCAACAAAGGTAGTGAGCTATATTTGTGAATGTCTATCAGGTATAGTGGTTATGCGCATGCGCGTGTGTGTGTGTGTTCCATCCACAGCATATGTCAGTGTGGCTGTAGCTCTCCCCTGAACCTCTGCTCAATGCAGCCAGTGTTGTGTTAAAGCACAGCGGACTCATTCATGAGGCTGTGCTGCAGTTTGTGTAAACAGTCCTCCTTCAGCTGGTCCTCCGGGAGCTGGAAGTGTGACTTTCTCTGTTGACGGATGGGAAGGAAACGAACAAGAGCATCGTTAGTTTTGGCTCATCATGCCTCTACTGCTCGCACTGCATACTGGTTAATGTTGGCCACTGATCAGCACCGGAAGGAACACAGGGATTAAACATGTTGATGTGTGATTATGTGGAGTTTGATCAAAGAACTGCTTTAGAGTTCATTCAGGTCAAGAGCTTCCCATAGAGGAGTAGTTCTGGTTATATGGCAACCACCAATCACCTGCTAAACATCAGCATGTTAGCATTGTCATTGTGACCATGTTAGCATAGCTGCTAGTATAGCTGTATATTTTAAGATTATTTTGTAGACAGTATGGTGACAGGAAATGAAGGGAGAGAGAGGGGTTCTGACATGCCGCAAAGGTCCCCAGCTGCCATCGAACCAGGGATGTTGCGGTTAAGTGGTATGCCCCCTTCATCTTGTTACTAACGTGCTTGATTTTGATTTTGCATACAGATTTTTTGGACATATTTTCAATAGGACTTAATGGAACAGTTTCACAGGTTGGGAAATATACTTGGTTACTACCCAGAGTCAAAAGAAGAGAACATTTTGTCTCTGCAAATCTCATGTGGACTCTGTTGAACAGGCCCAAATAAAATGTAATTTTTCAGTGATGTGTTTAAAAGTAGTTCACAATTTGCACATAATATCTTTTCTAATATGCTACTGTATTAATCTATCTATCACTTTACTGCATACATTGGTAGAAAATTGAAGATGAAATTTGGAAACTGTCACTGCACCAACGCAATGTCAATATAGTATTCTGGTTGTTGAGTGGTTATTGAGGAAGGTCCTCTGTTGGAGCATCATTTTACATGATTTGGCCAATAACAGATTAGCATGAAAAAATGAAGTACATTAAATTGATAGAAGAGATGTCACCCTTAGGAGGACAGCAGGAGCCCGTCCTCCTCTGCTCTCCTCTCACCGCTTCACACACACTGTCCTTTCTCCTCTTCCCTGCACTGCATGTATTACTGTTGATCAGAATTTCAAAAATGGATCTTTTCCAAAGAAGAGAGAAAAATTATTTTATAAATGATTCTGAGATTTGGTAATGGTTTATATGAATTATATTTGTTATTATATTTGGTAATGGTTTTAAAATAGAGGAGAAGCAACCTCCTCTGCCTCTATGGACCAGCCTCCTCAGATCCAGATACATGCAGATTACTGTAGATGTGAATGTGTGTGTGTCAGCACTGTGATAGACTGGAGGCCTGTCCAGGGTGTTTGACTCTGAATAGGGTAGGTGGTTTCTAGAATAGGTGGATAGATAGGTGGATAGAGGAATAATAAAAACAAAACATTGGTTTTCGGGAGATTCAGGGCTGTTTTATATTTACAACTCCTGGGTGGAGTAAATGTGGTGCAACATTTAAAAAAAATAAGATTGAAAAACGTTCCCAGGTTTGCACATTGCTGTAGAAACTGTAAGGATAGATAGGGAGAGAGATGGACACTGGAGACAGCCATGCTGAAACACAACAGCAGCAGAGGTATTTCACAGGTGGCTGTGAGAATCCTGAGAGTTGGCTGGACAAACAGTCAGATGCTGAATCAGACACAGTAAACCTTTCTGCTGCAGTGGATTTCTGCTGTCTGGTCTCTCACATAGACACTTTAAATCCACTCAGTGTGAAACTTTTTCATATCAAGCAAATAAAAAGGATTCCAATTGAGAACACCAAGACAAGTGAATGACAAGTGATTCTGGGAACACACAAATATGCAGGAGGTACAGTACTGCTATTGATATAGTACGGATATTGGAAGAATAATTATTGGCTTTTATGTCAGTCTTTCTTTATAACAGTGGTGTAAAGGAAGTATTCATATAAGAACAGAGCATGTGCTCTCGACAGGTGCAAACAGCATCTGAATTTGTGTAGAAATACTTTTTTACCCCACTAAGTTAATCGGTCACCTGACTGACCTCACACAATTTGCATCACATCATACATAACTTACTGTTTCCATTGAGGATATGTGTACATAAAAATTCAGAACTTGTCTTATACTCATCAGATTGAGACAGTACTGCTGTTGATTGTTTCTGTCCTTTTTTTTTTCTCCCTTCATTGTTATTTTCCATATACATATATATATATATATATACACACACACACACATACATATATATATATATATATATATATATATATTAACGGTCATATTCAACCATATTAAAAAATTGTGTGAAAAAACAGTTTCTTCCTTCTCTCTCTCGCTCTCTCTCTGTGTGTTTGCCTCTCTCAGCTGGTCCCAGTCCATCTGTCTCGCTGGTTGCTGTGGTTGTATACTCTCTCTAAACAAACCACAGTGTCTTGCTAATCCCTGACTTCTGCCTTACGTTACAGCCATCAATTTAAGACCTCCGGGCCTCCTAATTCACCATGCTGTGGGACACTGTCAAACACTCCTTCACCACACACATGGTTTCCAGTATTACGTTGTTCATGTGTGTGTGTTCCGCAGCATCTGTCAGACATGGCAACACATATGGCTGTCAGTGCTGCGCGTGTCACCCCAGTCCTGTGTAAGCGTCTGTCAAACACTTCCACACACATGGTTCTAAGTAGTGTATGAGGGGGATTGTGCTGCTGCTACTGTGCATGGCTGCTGTTGTACTGAGGGAGTGTGTGGGTGTCAGGGTTCCACTGGTCTGGCTTTCACAGTAAAAGTCTGATGCCTGTAGTAATATTTAGCATTCAAACTGATCGTTAAAGAGGCACTCCACAGATTTGACACCTCAAGACCAGTTTATTGGTCTTTGGGAGTACTATTCTGTGAAAACAGTTGTATAATGTCCTCTGTGGCTCTAGAGGGGCTTTGTCAAGAGAATAACCCCAATGATGTCATAGTGATGTCATCAGTCTGACCTTGGACTTGGAGGCTACAAATATGTGACTTGACTTGTACTAGGGATATCTCAGCCTCTGCAGGTCATACGGACAGACAAAGTAGTCGAGATTAATATCTAAACATACATTTGGGGAAATGATCAAACTGCTGCATTTATGGAGAGTTAATAATAATAAAGCATTGAATTTGTACAGCATTTTTCATTTGCAGTGAAACTCAAAGTGCCACAGCATTAAAAACATATAACATATACAGTAACATAAAGAAAATAACAAGAGTTAAGATAAAAAAAAAAAGCCTTTTTGAATAAAAAGGTTTTTAAGCTTGTTTTGAACAGAGAAAAAAAAGAGTTGACGCGCATCAACATTTGGACAGTTGGCGTACACCAACCTATGATGCGCGTCAAAATGCAGCTGTTGTTGCTCATTTAGCTCATAGTTTAGTTCATGGCTCATTTGGTTCATTTAGAAAACAGTGGCCAAGACTAATGGGATTAAATGCATATGCCAAAAAAATGGTCATTGTTTTGTCTTTAAATGTTTTTTTTTAATTTCTTTTCCATTAACATAACAGGGTGCTCTAATTTGGCTAATACTGATAAGTACAATATACTGTTTTACATTAGACTTTAACTAGACTAACACAGAGGATCATTGTCATATTTCAACTATTCAGAGAGAGTTTAAAGCAAAAATGTGCAATGAAGGCTAGGAACACAAACAACGATGAAAGTGGGGATTAACTTCAGTTCTCTACTTTATATCACATTATATACCTGTCTAATCTAAATGCAGGTGTGCTGTTTGCAAAGCATTTTATATGAGCTTTTTTATTTCTAAAGCTTTAGTTGAAGAGTGAAATCTGTTTCTGTTTTTTATGAAATTTTTAGTATGAGTTACAGAAAATCACTCATCACCTACTTATATGGTCATTGTCAACATTGTTGTTGTGGATGTTATTTCACTGTAGATCACATTGATAAGAACATCAGCTTAATGCCTACATGTCAAACTGAAGCTTTCACCTTTCTCAGTATCTAGAAATCACCTGTTTCTCTCCTTTGTTTTAGATGTCATCTCTCCTACACACTTCAACCCTTACTTCAGGCGGCTGACATTTGATGTGTCCTCCATGGAAAAGAACGCCTCCAACTTGGTGAAGGCTGAGCTCAGGATCTTCCGTCTTCAAAACCCTGGGGCTCGAGTGTCTGAGCAGCGCATTGAGCTATACCAGGTACACACACACTTTCCTCTGGGTTCTCTAAAATGATTTAAGAGTTACTATTGGGATCAATTCAGGCAAGGAAGGACAGTTGATTTACTTCTGAGTCATAATGAAATAAATAATAATATTTAGACATTATTTTCCCATTTTACACTGAAACAGTACAAGAAATGTCAATAAAACAACAGCATTTTATATAAACCTCCATCAGAGAAGTTACAGTGTTTTGGGCTTCCAGGGTTCTAGAAGTAAATGTCTGTTTATCAGTGTTAGGTGACTGACAGTTGGAGCACACCCACAAATTAGATGGGCATGAAACTCTTCTGGTTGAATTATCTGTTCAAAAGATGAACATTGTGAATATCTAATAAGGCACTCTTCATAAAGGCTTCATAAATTGGCTTTACTGATGATTCATTAATCATTTTAGGAACATTCTTTCATTCGTCAGCAAGATGTCCAAATTGACTCATCAACCACTTACCTTCTGGAAAACAGCTGCATGGCATCTGGACCATAATCCATTTATTAACAACTTATTAATATTTACAACTGCGGACTTGGTGGAATGTTGTAAATACTACAGACCCACCAGCATTTATCAGTGGATTACCCATATTTATAGCTGTAATAATAAAAAATAAAAGGGTTAGGGCTAAAAGAAATCATTGTTTTTATTGCCATTCAATCTGCTGAATTATTTTCTTAATAATTAAACAACAGAAAAAAGCTAAAGATCCCATTGGAGAAACTGAAACCAGAAAATGATTGGAGTGTTTTGCTTTAAAAATGACTTTTCAATTAGATCAAAATTGGTACTAATTAATTTTCTGTTGATCAACAAATCAATTAATCCACTAATTGTTACATCTCTACAGAGGATAAAGAGACTTTTTACAACCTGGCAACCTGATTTGTGCCTCTGACTGGCTTCTTCTCCATAGCAATGGCAGCTGAGAAAAACAAATTGACAGCAACAATATAAACCTATAGGATGTATATTTTGCCCAGGATACTGCTGTTTCTATGTTGACAAACACAGATGAGATCATCAAAATGACAGAGCATTACTGTATATTTAGAAAAAAAATGTTTTGGTGTACAGGATACAGTAATTAGCATAAGCAGTGACAGACACACTTACTGTGGCTGCAGGCACCTACATAAACTCAAGCTTCATCAAATGCCAAAGAAAAGGCTTTGGTCAGCGTATTTGATTGGCAAGTAATCTTTAGGAAGGGCAGTATGCATGAATAACACAGCATTATGCAGCACCAGAAGAAAAAAAAACTGGAGAAACGCCAGGGTCTGGAATACTAGAATAACAACTGTAATGCACATTCTAAATGTGAGTGTGGTACTGTTCACAAGGGTCCATGGATGATAATGGTGTTTTGAACACAGTAAAGAATTCAGGTTAGTGATTTGGCCCTGTAGTCACCCTGGGCTGTCTGTCTGTCAGCCTGTCTGCACCAGCCAGTTCAAATGCTATGTTTACATCCAGACAAGGAGATGACAGCTGGGCTAAACACAGCTCCAAACAGGGAGATTTTCTCACGCAAACACAGCGCCTGTAAATGTGTGAGGGAGGAAGGGACAGACCGGTACAAAGAGGGAGACCCGATAACATCGACCTCATACACATTCATCACACACACACACACACTCACTTATTCATGTCTATACATAGCAAAACGTAACACCTCATCTAGAAATATTTCAGCCCCTGAGGTGGAGTTTGGACTCTGCTGTGATAAATATCCTGGAGATGTATCTATAGATCTTACAGCCAAATGACTCCTGAGACCTAAATGTGTGGTGCACAAGGTTTTTTTTTTCTTTTCTACATCAAGGTGAAGCACCATTTCTGACATAGTTCCACAAGGTAAAACTGTAAATAGTTACTGTAATGGTTTTAGTTTTAAATTAAAACATTAAATTATGAGATTACAAAATTCAGTACACACTTTGGTTAAGATAACTTTAAATTACATTAAATTTGTTGCAGTCGATCACTCATCATGAGCATACTATGTGTATTTTACTACATTTTAATTCTACAAGTCACAGAATTCTGGTGACCTTGCTCAGGAGTTAGAGGTGTGCAGCCTGTCACTTGCAGCTCTTCATCTAACGGCTCACTGTGGCTGCACCTGACTGTTCCATTGGTCCCTGCAATATTTAAATCTGATTCACTAAAAATGATCATTGACTTGTTTTGTAGAACGATGGCTGTCAACGCTAACCTCTGTGACAAATACATTGTTTTCCTGTGGCTGCCTCACAATAAAAGCCACCCTGTGTTTCAATAGTTAAATGCTTTTAATGTGAAGCAACAGCAGTAGTAAATGTTGGGTTTGCATTAACAGTAACTTAATACACCTCTGATATGACAGGATTTACTACTACAAATACTACATACTACATACTACTACATGCGAAGTCCACCACTAACAATGAAGACTACTAGTATGTAGAAGGGTAATTACTGAATGTAAATACATTACAACGACTACAGAATGACTGCAGCAGAGAACATACCATAAATAGCATCAAAAATGTTTTTTAATGAAATTTTGTGAAATGTATTAAATTTAAAGAGGGCTTTTGTGCTCCTTGTCAAAGATATTTCAAACAGATATTTCCTCGTGTGGTGCTTTGATGATGGTGGTGGAGAGTTTCACTTCATAATCTCAAAACCTCCCATAAGTGTTCAGCTAGGTTAAGGATCTGACTGTTACGGTCATAGCATCTGACTAACTTCATTTTACTTCTCATCAAAGTGCTTTTCATCTTCAACTTCTACCTCTGATGTACTGTTTGTGACTGAGCTTCACTGTCCTCTATCAGGGTTACTACAGCGGCCCTAACAGGAGATCTCAGTGAAAGCAGCAGGAATAGTGTTTTACACATTAGGCAAGGTGAGCCAATGTAAACACATGGTTCTGAAGGACTGCAGAATAACAGAGGTCTGTCCAGCATCTGGTTCCGCTCTCACTGCTCCTCCCAGACCTGGCCAATCAATCAGAGAGAAAAGAGCAGGCTGCTAGACCTCAACTGATGGTTCAACCAACAGTCCTCCAAGGCTACTGTTGCCGCTTGTGTGCCTTCTGTGTTGATGTATTGTAAGTTATGTTATGACAGCAGGCATAGAAATGTAGAGGCATAGAATATTATTGAAATATTATCCAGGCATCTATTTAGAAACCTAGCATCATTAATATCTGCTTGAATTTGGACAACAGTGTAGTCCAAGCATTTTATTAAGTTGTCAGTCCTTTAAGATATAGATTTAGGTGGTGAATTCAATTATGAATACAATTATCAAACAAAATTAATTTCATTTGTAACTGGTGTTCTTAATTAGCACACAATATGAATTAATGGGACAGCAGGGGCAATGCCATGATGGGCCAATGGATGGCCTGGTGCAGCTGCACTGGCTGCACTGCCTACATTTACTGCCACTTAATGTGATGTTTTGTGATGCTGCAAAACTTCTGAGGGAGATTAAGTCAAGGTGGACGTTCAAAATCGCTTAGGGAGAAAGACAAGGTGGATGGCAAGAAATGTCTGACTTTGACAATGCAAACTGCAGTTAGTATCATGTCTCCTACCAACATAACGTTTGAATTTTTTACAAATGATCACGTAAACCAATTAGTTTAAGTTGCCTAAACCTAACCAAACATTAACCAAAGAGATGCCATGGCTGATGCTTGTGTGAATTGTTTTTATAAGGGTGATAAGTATTTTGGCAGGTACAGTAACACAACAACATCCTACCAATAGGGGTGCCAGATCAGAAAACACTCAATTACAAACAACCTATTGTGTCATCAAGGTTTGACGACTTGTTGGACAGGACTGTGGTCAATATAGCTCTGGGTATTCTACATCTTCTTACCAACTGAGACAGCTTCAAGACCATGAGAGAAACTTTTTTTAATCATCTTAGTGCAGTTATCTGTTATTTGTTTCATACATTCCTCTTGTGCCTCTCTATTGTCCACAGATTTTAGCACACAAAGACCTGACATCCCCAACACAGCGATATATTGACAGCAAGGTGGTACGAACACAGACGGAGGGGGAGTGGCTGTCCTTTGATGTGACAGAGGCGGTGAGTGAATGGCTGAACCACAGAGGTGAGTGCATGTTCCTCCCATTACTCATCACTTATTACATGTGCTACATTGTTACATCACCTTGTCATGACTTTTGTCTCTCCACAGACAGAAACAGTGGATTCAAGATCAGCCTGCACTGCCCATGCTGCACGTTTGTACCATCAAATAACTACATTATTCCCAACAAGAGTGAGGAGCTGGAGGCACGGTTTGCAGGTTATTTGATTCGAAAAATTGTTAGGGAATGTTAAAGGGTTAGTCTGGTGTTGTTCTATATTTTCTTATTGTCAGCAAATCTCATGAAAAGACCAAAACCAAAAACGTGTTAGTCCATCTCTCAGTAATGCTTTCTGACTTCCCTACCTCCCCAGCTCCAAGTCCATTGGTTTCTTCTGAAGATGTAAATCTCTAAAAATGACTCACAAATATATAGTTTCAAAAGGGCTCAGTCAATTCCTGAAACAGCTGATCACTGTAGTTTTTACAAAACATTACTCATGCTTTTGCCAATGCAGTTTGCTGCTGCAGCTGACAAGTTGGTGCCCCTGGTTTTGGACTTTATAAAGGAGTAAATAATCTTGGTGAGTGGCGCCACTGTCTGTGCACTCAAACAGCTGTCGGTTCAGAAACCAGGACAGAAGCCGAGTTTTCTTGTGTTTGCTGTCGGAACATGACCACTCCGTCAGGGGTCTGTTCACTGGATTTCAACTCACCATTATGCCGGGGTCTGAGCTAAGTATCTGCTGCTGAGCTGCTTGTACATCCTTCATTGCCAGTGGCATTGCATATTTTGGTTCAGTACAGACCGTGTTGTTTGCCATTTGCAGTAAACTATAAGGCTGCATAGTTTTATGCATGTTGCCTGTTTAGCTCCACTGCTGTGCTGTTGCTGTTCAGATTCATTTGTGAGGAGTATGAATTATTGGTGTTTATGGCTTCCACATGCTTGCAGGTGATGCTGTGCTGCCGACTCCTCAGTTTGCTGTTTGCTTTTGAAACTCTGTGTACTCTTTTGGATAGTATGCAATGTACTGTATGTGTATTCATTTGCATATAAGCATGTATTCACTTGCAATGTGAATTAATTTGCATATGTATTAATCAATCAAACTCATGTAGCAGTTGAGCTCATTTCTTGTGATGTTGTCGGGCATGTGCTTCCCTTCTTGCTAATGTACAAGTGATGGCCATATTGGCTGAACTGGTTTTAGGCACATTTTCCCCAAGAGGTTGGAGTAATTTTGAGGGTTGTCTGTTAGCTCATGTATCCTATTTAGCTGATTACTAGAAGATACTTTACTTGACTTGGTTTATGGTTGTTCATATCATAATGAAATCTATAGACCCAGTTAAACTCTTGCTCATTGGTGATATGGGCAGCCTGGCTTGCATTAGCGCAACATGTGTTTCTCTTTATCATCCAGGTTAATTTCAGTTGCAGATATTTCTCTTGTATTAAGATATTATTAGTATCTCGTCGTATCTTCATAATTAATAATGACTTACATATCAGATGAGAAGGGCTTTGCCAGCATTCAAGAGAAATTGCCTGTTGGTTCACATTGGTTTGGTACATTTTAGTAAATTTGTTGGGGACTATTTTCAGCAGCAGATTAATCCACATTTGGTGGTCTGGTGAGTATTTCCAGCAGCAGAACAGTGTGTGTGGAAATGAGTCAAAATAAACTACAGTTAAACTAAACACAAATGTATTTTAATGGAGCTCTATGGCACAGATATAATAAGATATATCAGGCTTCGGATACACAAGTAAAACTTGTTAGTAGTAGTGATTAGGCTTGAGTCTACACATAGGATTTGTTGACAAACAGAATTTAGAATGTTGCCAGGCTTATGCTCTCTGGGGTTAAAGTGTTTAATATTAGTGTTTTGAACTGACAGGTTTACTGGGGCTACATCAGAATGGCCTTTTTCTTTCTAATCAGCAGTCAAAACTCTTAGCTGTTCTATTAAGAATGAGTAAATGTTAGCTTGTTGGGTATTCTGTTTAAACCAGTAAATGTTTTTAGCCACACTACTGGTGTGGCTTGGTCCACTACTTTGGTCCAGACTGAAATATCTTAACAAATATTAGATTTCATTGACATTAAATTTTGTACAGACATTCATGGGTCCCAGAGGATTAATCTTAATGATGAATGAACTTCTGACTTACTATCTAACATCACCAGCAGGTTAAGCTATTCGGTTCTGATTAAAATATCTCAACAACTTTAGGATTCATTACCATGAAATTTAGTACATATTGAAGGTCTCCAGAGGATGCATCTTGATGACTTGAGTTGCCTTGATCCCTTGACATTTCCTCTTTCTGCCAGCAGGTCAAACTTTTCACATATCCAGTGAAGTATATAAAAATCTATATGATGAATTGGCACAAATTTTGTATAGACATACATGGTCCCCAGAGGATGAATTTTATTTGGCTTTTGTGATACCCTGATTTTACATCTATGATCATAATCGGATCAGAACTGTTATTTGTCCAATTCTTTGGTTCATGACCAAATACCTGCAAAACTAATGACATTCCCATCAGCCTCAGCTGAACTTTGTCTTCACTGCTAATAATATTGCTTATGCTAACAAAGCCACTCTGTCTAGCTGCAGTCTTACAGAGCCTCTAGCATGGCTGAAGACTCTTAAGGCTTTCCAGAAAGGGATTCATGGTGTCGCACTCGATTGTACACATGAAAAATGACAAAAGTACTTTAGTGAATGATGAAATATTAGAGCTTGAGTTTAATTTCAAATCCTGCTTACAATAGAAATTGTCAGACCTGGTCATGGTTCTACATCCTGAAAAACACTTTGTTTGAAGCTTATTAATACCTATAGTCTTAAGAATTCGATATGATTAGATTATTATTAGATTAAATCAGATGTTTTGATCTGTTAACTCCTTTTGCCATTAACACCAATACTTACATGCAGTAACATGCTGCTGGTTGATCTCTCTGTCCTGTCTCCAGGTATTGATGACAGCTTCATCCGTGGTGGTGACCTGAAGGTATTTAAGAAGCGGCGGCACAGTGCTCGGGCTCCACACCTTCTCCTTATGCTGCTGCCTTCATACCGGCTGGAGTCCCAGTCCCAGCATAAGAACCATCGATCCAAGAGAGCCCTGGACGCTGCCTACTGCTCCAGGTACTGAGCTAGAATTAGACCAGACTCACACTCGTCCACATCACATACCTCAGCAGAAGAGGCCCAGAAATTAAGGTCTGCCTGAGGTGTCAGAAATCATGCTTAAATTTTCCTGTAATATGAGCTGTTAGTAGCTATTTTTATTTAGTGATAAGCAGCCAAAAGCTCCCCTAATGTTTGCACATAGGGTCTTATACTTTGGCTGTAAAGTCATATAGACAACAAAATCCAGTGACAGTGATTATGAGCTTTTCCGCCATGGCAACAGTTTGTTAGAATTTCTTGGATAGTGACGCATTGTCCTGCTATTTGCATTGAACTGACGTTAGTTGTGTTGACACAACACAAAGACACAGTCTGTGTCTATAGGCATAAAACTCTCCATGGAAAGCCATAGTAATGAAATTCCATTGTGTGGTAGCTGCTCCTTAAGGCAGAGTGAGGTAGGCTTCATTACAACTTTTATAGGCTGCTGAGTAAAATCTTCCCACAGAGTACTGGAAGAAATTCTCTACTTACACAAGTGATAAAAAATGATATAGTACTACTTGTAATGTATGCCACTATAATATTACTCATCACATCATAAAAGCACAAACAGTGTTTAAATTTTCATACAACCAGCTGATCATCCGCAGTCAGGATCTATCCAGATCATTAAAACCACTTTATTTCGAGGTCAAACAGAATGTGTGCTCACTTTCAAATAAGCCCTCATTACACAGGAAAACTATAAGTGCACAACTACAATAAGTGCAGCAGGTCAAAGCAGACTTCTCCACGTGCCTAAAACTGAGACCAAAACAAGGCCCGTACCCGCATTTCTACCCGACCCCCCCGAACCCAACTGCTACAGCCAAATTTGAGACTCGAGCCCAATCAAAGGCCCAAAGTGCTGCTTTTGTTTCATTTCATCAAGTGCACCAGGCTAATGTAATGTATTGGTTGCGCTCTTTTGCTTGTTTGCAGGATGCAGATAGTTGGCGCAATCAGAGAAAGAAAGATATTTCTTAATAAATTACTTTTGAAAATAACCAAACTTGACCCAATCCTGAAGCTTAAAACAACAAAATGGCCTGAACTTGCCCCAAAACTTTGTGCCCCTTTCAGGTTTGGGTCAGTCAGCAAAACTCTAGGTCAAAGTTGAAGTGGGAAGTCTGCCTACTTGTTAGTTAACAACAGACAGTAATTCACTTGCTCAAAATAGGTCTAATAGGGCAAGAGACACAAGCAGTAAGATGATCAGGTTGTAAACAAGCCAACCATTTATCCACATCAGCTAACCCACTTTAATTGGATGTCAAACTGAAAATAAACGCACCTGAGATAATGCTGATAGTCCCTCATTGCACAGGAAAACTGTGCACTCACAACTACAGTAGGTACAGTAGGTCAAAGGTGAAGCCGGAAGTGGGACTATAAATGGTTGATGTTTATAAGGGACAGTTTGTGTAATAATTTTAATTTTCACCTTTGTTTTCTCTTCCAAATACGTTTGACTAATCTGGAAGTTTTAGTGTTTATATTATTATGACTGTTAGGAATGAAGGCCAAATCTAGAAAATCATCCTAGAGTATATGGTTTGAACTATCTGGTATCTCTCAGCCTCAACATAGATGAGTAAAAGTTGCAATATTCAGAGATCTCAGACACAACCCTGTTATTTTCTTTGATCCACTGAATGACATACTGTAAAAGTCAGATGAGACCAGAGGAATTCTTTGTGAAACTCTGTCCCTGCTGCACTACAATTCACCTCTCTTCTTTGTATCTTGTATAATCTGTAGAAATGTTCAGGACAACTGCTGCTTACGGTCACTTTACATCGATTTTAAGAAGGACCTGGGCTGGAGGTGGATCCATGAGCCCAAGGGCTATGAGGCCAACTTCTGCGCTGGGGCCTGTCCATATCTGTGGAGTGCAGACACCCAGCATTCCAAGGTACTGTATGGGTGACAGGGTCAAAGGTTAAACAATCTGTGGGGTCTGAGTTAGAAAGGTTAGTAACTTGAGCATGAAAGTTACAGTTTAAAATACATACATGGGAATTTATGCTCTGAAATCTTCATCTTTAGGTAAGATTTTCTTTATTGTATGGTTGTGTTCCCAGGTGTTAGGCCTGTATAACACCATCAACCCTGAAGCATCAGCATCGCCCTGCTGTGTCTCCCAGGACCTGGAGCCCCTCACCATCCTCTACTACATTGGCAAGACCCCCAAAATAGAGCAGCTCTCCAATATGAAGGTCAAGTCCTGCAAGTGCAGCTAGAAGCTCTTACAAGCCAGCACAAACACTCTCTCTCCTTCCTTCACACAAACACGCACACACATGCAGTGGACTTGGGCATACATGCAGTCAAACCGCAGCCATCTCTTATGCCAGGATCAGACTACACGACATTTTTGTCTTTCACAATGGTCACTATGTTAGATTAGACAATTATAGTACAATAAATTCTTGCCATGTCTTAGTAAGGAGACTGGCAACACTACAACTATGACCCCAACCAATCATTGTTCACAACCTTGTGCGAGTTCATAGCTTGTCAGGGATGAGGGTCAAGAAATTGTCAATCACGGCTACAGAAGCACTATGTGTGATGCTGGCTGTCGTGTTCCGAAAAGGAAAAGAAAAGAAAGGAAAAACGATCGTGGACTTGTTCCTGGGTGTCACAAAGAGAACAGTATAGGCTGTATATCCTTCAAAAACAACTTGAGACAACGAATGTGTTAACATGTCAAGAACATAACATAAAGCCACCAGTTTCGCTGTATGTAAACAGGTCTTGTGGAGGGAAAATGATTGGGTTTTTGGGAATTGTATACTCTGGTAGATACAAAGATATGTTTTAATATCAGGTGGTTTGACAATCACTACAACTGAAGTGCTCTCTGGTGCACATATGTAAACACCAACATAGAAAGTCAAAGCTGTCCAGCAGCTGTCTAGCTGAGCTGAGCCGCATTTAGTGTCTCAGACAGGGGGGAGAGCAATGGCTCATCTCTGCCTCCTCCACAGGCTGATTCAGGCAGGAGAACCTGCCGTCAGTCATCAGTGCTGTTTTCTTATTTCAGTAATAACTGTAAAACTACATAGTGATATGTATATATGAAATCAAAACAGACACTGACAGCAACTGGACAGCTTTGACTTTATGTGTTGGTGTTTACTTATGTGCAGCAGAGAGCACTCTGTCATCCTATTGGTCAATGTTAAGGAACACATCGTAGGAGATGTCAAACTAGATGAAAATACAAAAAATTCTGACATGCTAGACTTTTCATTGGGGTGTCGTGGGGCGTCCTGGATGCCACATCGCTGTTTGTTGATTATGTCACACTACAAGGCCATGTTCGTCGTTCCCGATGTTCATAATCAGGCCCAATGCTGGAAATTTGCTGGCAGTGACAAAATTGTGTCAAAATCAGGCTGAATTCATGTAGTCTGATCCAGGCATTATAAGCGCTATTATACTCACAGCAATATTCCTACACACACACACACAGTCAGGTGTGGTGTGTTGGAGAATAGAGGTACAGAACAAATCAACTTCAGTGCTAGTTCAGCTAAGACAGCAATGCTCATTCACAACATACAGGACCAGTGCTGTCATGATACCAGAAACATAACTTTGATACCACTGCTAAGTACTTGTAGTACAGGTACACTGCTGTCTTTAAGTGAAATAGTTCAAGTTTTGGCTCCTGGCATCAGTTTGCCAACCAGTTTAAATAGACTGATATCCAGTTTATGATGCGGTGGACACCAAAAAGCTACTACCACTTGTGCTTTAAGATATAGTAACTCTAGTATCCACTAGGCTCTGGTTCCAAAAAATCTGACTGTTTTGAAATTTGTTCAGAAAGTAGAGCTAGACTGATACATTTGCTGGGCCAATATATTGGCTGATGTTAGCAATTAACAAGAAATCTCAATTTAGAAATGCCAGGTCATTTAGAAACACGTGGAAAAACACTACAGAGTTTGTCCATCAGAGATTTTTTTAATTCTCAAATATCGGTAACAGCTTCAAAAATCTAGTATTGGTTGATTTCTTTTAAAAGGTCTTGACTTCTCTGTCAAAATAGAAAGGCAATGGATGTTCACAAGGACTAAGTGTCTCATTAACTGATTTCACTTCAGTTTGAGTATCATTACTCTGTTATGGAGCTACTATGGCTTTAAGAGACATATGCTTTGGGGCAGGTTTGCTTGATTGACAGATGTCTTAGCCTATTATAGTCAGCGATGTTATTGCAGTTTACTTGTCCCCAGAGTTCCTCCTCTTTGCACATATGTAGATGTTTTGACTAGTAATTTTAGGACCTGGTATCAAACTTACTACTATATTATTACTATACTACTACTATTATCTTCTGAACTATCTTACAAATACAAATACAAGTTTCAGGGGACATCATAGATGCTACAGCCATGTCATGTGTGGTTGATGCTTATTTTTTCAGTTACTGGCCAGTATTCCAGTGCACACATTTATACTGCAAAGAGGTGACTTTGACATTAATTTTTACACTTGATGAAAATATCAAATGTTTGTAAGATAATCTTTAGCAATGGTATCAAAGTCATGCCAATTTGGATCATGATCACACACATGTAAAGTGACACAGATATGGCTTATGTCCTTTCTTTGCGTTTTGAAGGCCCTGTCAACATGCATCACCTCACACACTTGTCACACGAGACACGAGAGTAAGGCAAACACTGGAAGTTTAAGTGATAAGTGTCTATATGTGAAATTAATAACACAGCCCCACCCTCGACACTCACCCACCCCTTCGCTCCCCTCTCCCTCACCTCACCCCCTCCACAGTTTTCACAGTCACGCCACACCATGTCCTCATTTCTATGTTTGTCTTTGTTTCGTATCCTTCGTTATTTTCTAAATTTATTCATTGTTTTGCTATTTAAGATGTTCATGGTTTAGCATCCAACAAATTTTGAACCTGGTAGAGAAGTGGACAGAATCAACCTCGCACTGATGAAATATAATATCTACTCCCTTTTGTAATTTTGTGTCGAAAAAGTTGAACTATTCATTTTTATAGATGCATGAAAAACCCACCAGAAGAGGAAAAAATAACATGTCACATGGAAGGTCCCTTGATGGATAATTTAGTGTTTTTATAATTTGGGTCTTATTTTCATAGTTTTGGCCATCATATCTGTCCGTTTTGATAGATCTTCCAAGAACTTCCAAGTCCTGTTCCAGAAGTATAAAGAAATTAATCCCATTCACATTAATAATAACACAAAATACTAAAAATCCAGTCCAATCTGACTTTACCCAACAGTAAATGGTGTGGTTCACTCCACTGCCAAGATAAGAATAGAATGTATATATATGATTTATATAACATATCTGCAAGCAGCCTTTAATAAACACATTTCCTACAAGCTCAAGACCTTTGCAGGCTGAACATGACCAGCTCGACAGAAGAAGCCATCGAGCAGCTGTAACAGCAGCAGGGCAGGGAGAGCCGAACAGTATAGATGTGTTTACACAGCAGAGATTACAGCTAAAAAATTGGAAATATTACTTACAGGAAGAGGGTGTTGTTGGATGTCATGTATATGGAAGAAACTGGAATTTATGATGTTATATGAAGTTAAAATTGGGATCTCTGGTTTTTGGAATGCTAATAAATTAATTGTTGTTATATAGGGTTAGAATTCTGCAGTTCCTGCTCACATATGTAGAATATGGACAGTAAATCCTGGGAATACATTTCACCTTTTCAGACATTGATGAAAAGTACCCTCAACAAGAGGCTGCATTGAAGTACAGAAAGTGATGGAACAGAGGTGATATAATCCATATTCCATAAGATAACACAGTATCTACTTCAACACTTCAACACTACAGGAATTTGAACCCTTCAAGGTTTTAACAACGTTAGAGAGCTCCCATTAAATTTTACTAGTGTTCCAGAACACTGTTTCTCCCTTATTCACTATATCCACTGATGTCCTCTTCTAAAGTCATTTTTCCAACTCTTGTGCTATAATTCCCACTGTTTAAAAACGACACAGGTTGCTCTTCTTTGTCCTTCTTTGTCTTGGGCTTGTGGGTAAAAGGTGTTAAAAACCGAAACATTAAGCATAAAATTATATAGATGTTGTTTTGTGAATGAGATTTCAAAATTACACAGTTACAGTTGAGTTGGGACTACGGGTTCAAATTAGCTGTTGAGCTAACCCCGGCACATTTATATTGATGCTGTTAAAATGGCAATGCTGATTAGCGTGAATTTCAAGGAACTGACCATTTCTAACAAATGGTTATACAGTCCAATTCAGCAGAAAAGACTCTCTGAGGGAGTAGAGATTCCCCTAAGGTAAACTCATGCATGAACATGAAATCTCAGTAAAGTTTACAATACCTACAACTTGGGTACAAGTTGGGGAGGTGGAGGGAGCTGCAGCAGCAAATGGTGCTGGCATGAGTAAATCAGCAGAGTAATTATAAATATTAAGTGTGAGCTTCTGGTAGTCACACTGTAAACCTATAAAAATATGATGGGGCACAAGTATGAATTGCCAAAACTACAAAAAGACCCAAGTTGTAATAAATTTAAACGATCCTTTTATGGTATCAGCTTACATAAATAGTCATTGAACAAAGATGGTTTTCATGTCCCATTCACTGTATATGGGTTATGTTTAGCTTCACTCAGTTGAACCTCCAGCAGTGATTAATGGTTAACAATTAGAGGCTTTCCACACACAGAGAAAACTCAAAGAAGTGATGAAATTTCATAAACTTAAGAAATACAGCAGTGTCATGTCATGCACTCAGCACAGCCACACATTCAGTCCACACTAGCTATGAAAGGTCTGGGTTCAGAGAGAGGAGATGTTGTCTTTTGGTAAGTGATGATGAGGCTATGTATGGAGAAATGCTGAGGGCGATTAGTGTGATGAAAGATTATAGAAGGTGTAATGAAGAGTAGATATGACCTCCAAAAATACTCTTACAGCCAAAAAATATTCTAAAACTTCTCCAATAGTGGTCAAGTCTTTCACTCTGTTGTAGCCTGTAGTAGTGTCATCAGTGTGTTGTCTTCCTGCCAACATAAAGCTTTTATTTCACCCACCAATGTGTAAAATCTGTCAGTAATGATCTTTTTGTTTCTTTAATAAAAACAAATTGCACTGATGCTGTTTTATTTTACTATTTTAAAATACATAGTTTTGTTTTCTTTTTTTCCCTTTTAGTTAGTTGAAACTCCCCCACCCTTTATAAAATGAGGAGTGTTGATGTAGGTGACCTAACCCCTGACCCCGGCCCCATTTGGGCGTTTAGTGCCAGTGGACTTACTGAATAGCAGGAAAAAAAAGAGAGCTAGGCACCAACTTTGTCACGATAGAGCTGTTATTTTTTATGTGTATTTGTTGTTGTTTTGATGATGATGATGATGATGATGATGATGATGATGATGATGTTATTGTTACCCACTATGCTGTATTGTAACACAGTATTGTTGTGGTGCTCTAGTGGTAAATAAATTATTTAAGTTTCAAGGGAACTCTGTGTTACGTGTGTTCTTTCAGATGCTGATTTGTTTGTCTGCTGCAGCAGCGTGTCATCCTTTCTTCTCTGCAAAGTCTAATTCCTCCTACACTTGTTGTGTTCTGGCTACAGAAAGCCACAAAGACAAATAAGAGACTCATGTTTCCATCACATATGCAATGCAATATTGCTTCATAACATGATATATGAACAAAGGAGCAACAGGAGGAATCTTTTGTGAGACAGTCAAACAAAACTGCAGCACATGAGACAAAAGGAGGGGATGTAGATGCTAATGCCAAACTGTTATTGTTTGCTAAATAATAATGTGCGTATGGCCTCCAGTGGCTAATCGTAACGCAAACAACCCTCAGCATAAACAAAATTAAATATGTTAGGAAAAGCCAGATTAATGTCTTTCTTCTTGCATGTTCCTGGCTTTAGACTGAATTAAAGCTAGGTGTAAGATGTTTTTTCAGCCCAGTGTTCCTGAGAAATACTTAATGTCCATATTGGACATTTCTGCACCTCACAAGAGTAAGGGTGTGAAGGTTCAGGTGGTGGATGGGTGTGTAGCAGGAAATGATCCAATGGAATCCATAATCTTTCTCTAACCTCCAAGGTTTCAGTTGCCTAACCCCCAACCATACCTTAAAGAGCCCCTTTAACCTTTTAGCACTTTGGTAATTGTTGCACTACTTTCTTGTTGTTTATGGTATTTCTCTTGCTCTTGTCTACTTCCAGTCATTTCTTACTTAAATAATAATTTTTTAAAAAATTAAAAAATGTTCTCATTGCACTTGTACCTGGTCAGCTACTTGAGAATTTGTGCCACGACCCTTTTAACTGACACTGTCCTCTTCTTGATTGTCTTGCCTCACTCGTAAGTCACTTTGAATGAAAGCTTCTGCCAAATGGCTAAATGTAAAATTCAACTGTAGTCCACCTCCACTCAAAAATGTGTTTTTCTTCTTGTTCCTTTGTTCTTTTCTCTGTGTAGAATAATGTATGTGCAGAGTTTGTTTTTACCTTCACCTGCAGAGGGAGGAAAGATTCTCTGTGCTCACCTTAAATCTGAGTTAAAGGCATCTACACACAAGCATGATTTGTGACATCACAGTTTGGAGCCAATCACAGTCAAGTATGTAACAAGTGTGATGTGAATTTCATTTTGAGCCAACCTGCATTCAGAAGTCGATGTGAAGTTTATATGAGGCTTCATCAGTCTGACTTAGTCATATCAAGTGGATATCTGACACATTTACAGTCTTTTTAGCATCAAATTCCCTCTTTGTGTTTCCTCAGACAGTGTTTCCCTGTTGAGCTGTGGTGGAAGTATAGTAACAAAAAGAGGAACTTTGGCACTAAAAAGACTGTAACGTTGAAAGATATCTACTTGATTTGACTCATTTGGACGCTGAAGCTTCATATTAGCATCAGATAAACTTTTAAATACATTTTTGCACAGAAGGACTGGATTTCGTCTCCCATCAATTACATTGTAAGTGCATTATGAAGGGATCTTCTAATGGTCAGTATGAACAGAAGCAATGATTACAGCAAGAAAAACAGCAAGAAAATTGCTCATTTGGGCTCCTGACTGTTGTTTTAAGACAGACTTGAAAAACTGTGAGTGTACTTTTTTGAATTTCAATTGATTTAATAACAATTGGCATTTTGACTTGTGGTTTACAGTATGTTTCAGCTACCAACATGACTGACTGGTGCAACCAGAGTGGAAGATGGTGGCTTTGTGCACTACAGTATACAGCATTGAGAGGCAAAGATTCCTCTGACTTCACTGTATCACCACCACTTCTAAAACCAACCTGACTGAGTTTGACATCACTTACGTTTATAAACTTTCCATAACTCTATAAGGCATAAATAATCTCTCAAAATCCAAAAGGCGGGTAAATCATGTTGGGGTGCATTTACTCTCTCTAAACCGTGATGCTGTCAGTATGAAACAGATGGGTGGAGAGAGAGGGGAGGGAAAGCAGCATTAACAGTGTGGGAGGTTTTTGTCAGCTCTGGAATGAGGCTTTCCACCAGGCTCTGTATGAGGGATTAGGTCTGTGTGGCGGACCAGTGATAAATAAAGACAGTGTGGTCCCGGCTCTGTGTGGTTCCTATCCAGGGGAGAAGACCAGAGGAGAGCCTGGCACTGGCTTCCAGTCATAATCTGGACCTCCACGAAATCTAACTCAGCATCTCAGCTGGAAACCATTGAAGTGTGTCATCATCTGGGTCATTGATGATCATGTTGAGCAGAGCAGAGCTGCAATCACACACACAATATCAGCCTTTTAATAGTCAGTCAGTTAACGTGATGATGTTTAAACTCTTTCCCTGTAGTTTTTGATTCTAGTTTTAGAAAATTAATCTGTTTTTCAGAATGTTTTTATATGTATCTGTTAATACTGATAACAGAATGATTGATGTCTGTATAAAACCTCTTTGCCTGCTAAGAAAACATCACATTCATGAATAAAGAACAACTAACAATCCAATCCATTAACAATGTCTGTAATCAAAGAGTATTTTTGAGGTTTTGTTATCTATTTTTTTTTTTTAACATTGATTGTGTCTTTGATTTTTTTTTTTTTTTACATTGTTCCTGATTTACAGTATAATTTGACTATGTAGCTGTTATGTATGTGCAGAACAGAGGAATGCCCTATTTTGTAAAAATATGGTTGTTAAAGAATGTTTTGCCTCTATAAATACAGGTAGTGGTAGAACATCCACACAGAAAGCACTGGAGGATTTTGTAAGTAACACAAAACAATCATAAATCACACCACTGAGCATTTAAAGCTTCAAATAAACTGTTGTTATTTATTTCAAGATGCAGTGATCAATATTTTTAATATATAATAGATCAAATGGTGGTGAAAGTTATGTGAAACTGAATCAGCCCTGAAGGAAAAGGTCTCTGAATTTTACCACTGTATCTGTTATTTGACGAACATGATCAGTTCTATCAGTTACATATGTGAGTTAATGAAACAAAAAACAAAAAGCACTTTGTTTAAAGCAGTTACTAAGTAGGATTTAAAGATTGTGGGTCAGACTCTGTGAAACAGATATTTGCACTTTGTCAGATTATCTGGAGGATGCCTCCCAGTACTCTGATTGAGTAGAGAAACAAACAAGGCAGCTGGTGTGACAATATGGAGCAGAGAGAGAGAGCAGGACGTGGCTACAGCTGGTTCGGTGACTGAGGTTTGACTTGTGGTGAATTCGTTTGTTATATTATTATAACAGCAGATGTTTCTTGATGTGAAATAGACTCAGTGTGTTAAGCTACATTTAGCTTGTGATGTAGCTTGCTACTCTTAACTAGTGTTGCTGTGGAAGTTTCTTAACACTGGGTAATCTTTCCCGGAAGTGTTTTTGCACACAATAGTGCCACGCAAACCCCACTTTTCCTCATGGATCTCAGCTGGGTTGAAACACATCAAAGGTGAGCAGTGGGAGAATTCTAGGGTTTAGGGGGCACTGATTGGTTGCTAAATATCAGTGTAGTTTTAAGGTGTCACTGAATCTAAAGATGCATTTGATTTTAGAATTAGTTTTAATTCTGGCCTCAAACATCCAAATCCCTACATTTCCTCTCAGTTTAAAGCTGATGTTTTAAAACGTGACTGTTTGAAATGTACATGTTCAGTGTTCTTGCAGACAGAGACAAGCTGCCACAAGAGGACTGGAACTGATCGTGGAGTCTAACCGGTTGTCTTTGGCTTGAATCTTGAATCCAATCAGATTCCTGAGGCTGGTGGAACATTTCTTCAGTATCTGTCTTACACATATAACCACCATTAGTGTGAAGTCAGAGGGTGAGGTGAGCCTGTGAAGGGCCCTCTGTCCTCCGCAGCTCCTGTGAGAGGCCTGAGAGTCTGCAGCAAAGGAGAACAAGGATTTTCGGGGTGAAAGGGCTTGCTGTCTCTGGGGAGACAAGCGATTTGGAGATTTTGGTTACTCAGCTGCAGCTGGCGGCACACAATAACACAAAATCAGAGAGAGGCACTCAAAGTGTGACATCAGCAGCGAGCAATGTGCTGGCTCCCATCAGCAGAGAGAAAAATCTCAGAGGCTAGGCTACTGACAGAACGTACATGTCTAACCGCGTTAATGCATGTGTGAGCCAGTGTGTTTGTGTGTTTGGATGCTCGCAGCCAAGGCATTCCTTTGACAGCAATTTGACCGAACTTGATACCATCTCGGTTTGGTTCACTGTGCCTGCCCACCCCACCTCTGACTCCCCTCGCTGTGCGTCTCGTGTGGCGGCAGTAATAGCTCAGAAGACAGAGTGTTGTATTGCGTCTGTAATTACACAGGAAGGCCAGCTCTCTTTGAGCTCCGGATTAGTGACTCTCTTTGTGTTTCACTCAGAAAGGGGGGCACAAAGGCAGCCAGAAGTATCGCTCACAAGCTCAGTACAAAGTGAGGGTTTTTTTTCCTTTTCTTTTCTCCTTTCTGCAGCCTTCCTCTAAAGTTTGACAGGCGTCTTGGAGATGTCACGATAGAGAGAGTTAGGCAGGAAGGCAGCCCTGGAGCCCCAGACATTCAATCCGTACAGCGCCAGTCTGCTTGCCTGCCTGTCTGTCTGATGTTTAAGTCAAGTTCACTTAATTATATTGAGTCATAAACACAAAACACTTTCACATAAAGTGCCTTGGAATGTGAAAGGAGAAAATAGAGAAAATAAAGATATACAGTAACAAAACAAAAAAAGTGTGGAACAGATTAGTGGTATTACTGTACATGTCTGCGTACATCTCCAGTTTTAGACAACATTAAAAAAAAATCTATCAAATGTCTGGTAATAACCAGTAGATGCAGAGTCTGTGACATCACCACGAGGTTACCACTTTGACTCCGAATTTGGTCAAGCCTTGGTGAAGCTGTGATAGGCTGAGACACCTACCTGTCAATCAAGTAAACATCCCAAAATATATTTGTCCTTAAGCCCTATGCGTATGCTGTGGAGTTTTTCAAAAGCATACAAGTAGAGAGAAGTAGCAATGCACCACCAACAGAAGGGAAAAAGATGGCCACCAGAGGTAAAAAAAAAAAAAAAAAAAAGATACACACAATATGTTACGGTGAGAAACATTGAATGTAAAAATATCTTAAATTCTTAAGAAAACTCCACTGGGAACCTTTTCTATTTTGTTAATGGTGCAATGATTATCAAAATCACCATCAAGCAACCCACATTGTGGTTGGAGGTGGGATTACATGCGTAGTGTTAATAACTTGAAAACGTTTAAGAGACTTAAACTCTACTGTTGAACTGTGTAACGTTACTGTGAATGAAACTTGGCATGTACGTGCAAGACTTAGTTCTGGATGTCTCAGGCACGTTCAGAAACAACAACGTTGCTTCTGCTTCTTCCTCTGCACGTGGAGTGAACGAGCAGAAATACGGACAGCACCACTCTGCCATTGCAACCCACATTGTGGTCAGAGGTGGTAGTGATGAGAACTACCTTAGAGAATGAATTGAAAAAGTTTAGAGAGTTAAACTCTATTATTGTTCTATCTCACACAGGCTCCGCCCTCTACTGGACTCTATGGGTGATACTCCTCTCCAATCACACACACACACAATCGCTCACTGAAATTTGCATGTACGTAGCCAGTCAATTAGGACACAACTCCGCAACTCCACAGCGAGAAGGAGAGCAGCAGGGTAGAGCACCAACAGCCTCAGCTGCTTCAGCCACCTTCAACACCACTCGATTTATGAGCACTATGTTAGGCACAATGTGGTGAGAAAAACACACATCCCATCCGCCATAGTGACACTCAAAAGCGCGTTTGTGTTTTGCTGTGCTCGCCGGTACCGTTATTTTCCAGACTGGCCAGCATTACTTCTGTCTGTCGTTCTCACTCATGACAGACAGAAGGAGTTTTACTCTGTGTACTTCCTGGTTCCCAAGAAGGTGGGAGGTTTCAGACCTATTTTGGATCTCCGCATTCTGAACCAGTGCATCACCAGAAAGATGTTCCACATGCTGACCATCAGGAGATTGCTGGTACTGATTCAACCAGGTGACTGGTTCACCACCATCAACCTGAATAATGCATATTTTTAATGTTGAGGTGATGCTGAAACACAGGAAGTTCCTGCATTTCGTCTCCCAGGGGATAGCCTACAAGTACGGTCTAGTCTGGACGCGGCACTGCAACCACTCAAGAAATAATCATCAATGGACTGTTCTGGACAGGCACGTTTTGAACAGGCCCTGCACTAGTAATTGAAATAACGGAAGCGGACGGACTAAATGTTTAATGCGTTCAGTCTGAAATCTCCCCAATACAACATATAAAAATAAGAATCATATATATTGTTAAACATACTTTATTTAGCCTTCTATGTGAAGACACTATAATGCTTGTGTATTTTGTCTTATATGATTATGTCCACTTTTGTACAGATGTCATAATATTTTATACTTGCTTACATGTTTCACATATGGTAGTGTAGTAGCCCATATAATATGTTAAGCATGTGACATGTACAGGCCATAGCCCTGTAAGAGAAAACACAAAACATAGTTGTTTTTGTTATTTTTCAAGGAAATGTGGTATCAATACTGGTAACACTAGCACTAAATAGTCTCATACTATATGTAGTAGTGCATTGGTACCCAACCGTTCTGGCTTGTGATCATTTTAAAATGATGCACTATCCACTTGTAATGCATAAAGCAGTGAT
This sequence comes from Thunnus maccoyii, assembly GCF_910596095.1. Taxonomy (NCBI): domain Eukaryota; kingdom Metazoa; phylum Chordata; class Actinopteri; order Scombriformes; family Scombridae; genus Thunnus; species Thunnus maccoyii. Next base: position 33,903,816 of record NC_056542.1, read on the forward strand.
TTTGTCCTTATCAGAGTTTAATTTGAAGGATTTTTTAGGATCCAAAAAGGGTCAATCCTACACACACTGCCCTGCTGCAAAACACTCACAAGAGCACCAAATGTGCATCATTCATTCACAGAAAACAGTCCACAACAAACACACTATTTTCTCGTGTTAGGTGAAAACTACAGTGCGCAGATGTTTTAGCGTATTACTTCAGCCAGGAGAGACTTCAGCACACATAAATATAAGGTCCATATGATTTATTAGGGTCAGTTTTGCTGCAAACTTAGACTCCATGGACGGCGTGACTGAAGCTGGTAGAAAAAGTGGCAGAGTGCTCTGCAAGAGTGCATGCCCCAACAAGGACTCCTGAGCCCTCTGTTGGAAGGTGGGGTTGGGGTGGAGGTGGAAGCCTCCAAGACAAGCATCACAGAGAATGAGAAGTTTCAAACACATGCAATAATTTTTTGAATGAGATGAAGTGGGCTGTAGGCAGAGAAAGGGGAGACTAGACTAGAGTAAACTGCAGTAAACATCAAATAAAAGTACTCCAAAATTTCAGAAGAAAAAAGCAAGTGTTAGACAATTTCTAAACTCTATAGCACTTAACATAAAAGCAAATGTTAGAGAGAACTAAGAAAAAAGTCATGAATAACAGAAAAAAAATGTTTTTCTTACAGGATTCCTTTAACCATCCTTGGATGGTTAAAGGAATCCTGACCCCCCAGGTTAGGAACCACTGTACACAATTATTACTGTTAATTTGTCAGTAATGCTGCAAACTCATTTTTTTGTCTGTGCAGTGTGCTCACATATTGTAGGCATGGATGTAATTTGACAATTTCCATTCGAATAAAAGCTTCTCAACCAGCATATAAACCAAAAAAGTCTTCATGACCGTTCTCTGGTCAGTGCATACCTTACTTTTTCTAAGCTCTAGGAAAGGTGTACCATTATTAAACCTTCATGGTGTAAAAATTCATATAACCAAGAATAATTATGACCTTGTTTGCCAATGCAGGTGTCTTGTCAACAGTTTTACTGATGTATTTTTTACAGTGGTGGCCTATGGGATTTTTTGGTTGCTTTACTGTGGTTGGGGCTGACTGGTCGCACCATATCCAGCTTCTGGTTAAGTCACTTGGGGCATTTTGAGGCATGTGCTTTTTAGTCTGTTTGAATGGGACTCTGGTTTGTTTTCCCCCCTGGTGTGATTTGTTTGGGCTGGTCTGAATACAGCAATCGTACTCGGACCAAAACAACAGTACCGAGAGGAGGTGGTCTCGGTCAGGTCCCAAAGGAACTCTGAAAACATTTGTTTGTGGTGGGAAAATGTTACAACTTCAATCTGACCCAACTTCTAGGCATGCTCCACAAGTTTGAGCTAAATGGCTCTTGTAGCCAGGTGTGCTTTGTATGTTGGGATGCCGATGGGCGAAATCAACAGTTGCTAGCAGCTAGCTGGAGCATAAATTGAGGTTTGACCTGGACTACCATAACAAAGTTCATTGCATTTTAGATATTTGGGCAGACTTGGACTTCCTTCAGGACCTTCTTCCTGACACATCCCAGACACATCTGACCAATGAGTGGAGTGAATGTTGCATTTTGCATTGCCTGTTTTTTCTGTGTGAAAAGAAACTAAATCAAGGGGAAAATACACCAAGTTTACCAACTTATCAACTGATTTGGACCAGAGCAAACCAACTATAAGTTTGAAAATGCTCTCAGAGAATACCACTACTCACCTGTAGGAATATCCTGTCGGTATTCTTTGCTGGGTTGTGTGTCAGCTCTCCTTCTATATCAAACATGTAACAGTGCTACTGCACTGTCCTCTTCCCCACCTTCATCCTTGTCCCCCAAACAATCCTCAAACACACACACTTTTCTTTGACCATTTCAAGTTTCAGAGCAGGGCAATGACTCACACTTTTTCCCACAGACCATATCGCTCACTGACCGAGCAACACTTTAAGATGATAGTTGCCGTTTATTGTTGAAGTGAGTTACGGTTGTGAGAAATGGAAGTTCAGTTGTTGAGTGCACGGTGGAGTCTGCTATAGTGTTTAGATTTATTTTCTCCCATGGTGAGTGTAACAGGGAGACCCGTGAGGATGTGGTGTGGGTGGGCCATGGGAGAGAGATTTAACCCCGGGCTGAATATAATATACACTATGTTTGTGTGGAGTGTGTGTGTGAGGTCAGGGATGAGAACATGCAGATTGAGTAACCACTATTCCATATTGGTTCAGTGACCCTGTGCAACATAAGAGCTGTGCGTGTAAAATCCCACTTAGGATAATAACCAATAATAATTAAAAGGAGATCTGGGCTGAAATAGAGCTAGAGATTCCCATTGGTGCACTGAGGTGTACGGGGAGAGAGGAATAATGTTATGGAGGGGGTTTCTACTCTGCACTGGGTACTCATACTATTACCTCTGATAATAGCGATCTGGTATTGTCATTATGGGGTGCCGGCCAACACATCCACAGCAAACCACTGTACGCTTTTAACTCTTAGTTTGCACTGAGCTGCACTGAACAACACTCAGCTCTGCTCAAATGAGGAACACATTTTCATTCTGCGGTCAGACCACATCAGTACACAGGTTCAGCTGAGCCGGCCAGGGTGTCTGCACGTGGAGCACACACACACATACACAAACACTCTCCTAGAAACACAGCAGGATAGCAGTTGATTCCATAGTGAGAAGGCAACCCCTCACAGTGAGGTGCAGAAACCTGTAAGCATTTATGCGATAGCAACATGCAGGTTGTGCAAGTTCAATGAATACAAAATAAACAACTCTACCAGACATTTGGAGACTTATAACAAAATATTCTAAACTCAGAGGTCCATTTATTAGCTTTTCTGAGTTTTCAACCACCCTAATCTCTAATCTAATGGTCTTCATTCAGTTAATGGAGCTGGCTTAAGTGTCTTCATGTGACCTAAGCTGAGGAATGAATAACAGAAAAAGAAAAAATAACACAATCATTTTCCTACAAATGAACAATTGAATTTATAAGGTCATAAGGGTTTTGCTGCTGCAGTCTTACATGGTCTGGAATGACCAGTAGCTTATGATGGCTAATGTTAGCTAATGTTAGCAAACATTAGATAAACAGTGCAGTAAAACTGACATTAATGACTGACATTGAGTGCCCCTGTTACTAATGTAACAGGAGTGTCTGCTAGCTGTCACATCGCTGCACATACCATTTTAAGCTCTGTGATTGCATGTTTCATGCAGTAATACTCCATGGGAGTCATAGTTCACTTCTGTCCCTCCTTTTTATGTTGTATTTTTGACTTTTTATCAAAGAACCAGATATTTTCTAAAGGTTTATACAGACTTTAATATGGATGAGGGCAAATGCAAACATGCACAGGGACAGTGGACATCAGTAGTGGAGTGAGCAGGGGGGCAGGATGGGGGCTGTCCCAGGGCCCACAGTTCTATTCAGTTATCTTCTGCAGAGACTAGGCCCCACTACTGCCAGCACCAGTGGGGGCACTGTGGCCTGTTTGTATTTACATTGATTCCACCCCCTTAGTACCTCCTTAATTGGGCTCCCACCACTCTGAGTCAATTTGGCTGCTGGGAGTTTTAGCATAAAATAAATAAAGCAGGTTAGTACCTTTTTCAGAGTTATGGGATCCACCAGAGAAAGCTAACAGTCCACAAGTCTCTGTCCATGAGCAGGATGGCAGCACTCTGGCATCTTCACGGAGTTTGATGGTTATCCAGCATTGCCAGAGGAACCCTGAGCATCCCCGGGTGGCTCAGAGCGTTATCTGGTTGTTGTCTCTCGTTTCCAGGTTGGAATAAGTCCAGACGAAGCTACTTTGTCGGGCTGGGTTAGCTAGCAGCAGCCTACAGTCACATTGTTAAGTCACTTCATTAATGAGCAGCCTCTTTCAAGTTGGCTACAGCGCAGCAAACTCCGGGTAAGTTACCTGTTACTCCTAAAACATGTCCTCTCACAGATTATCGAGCTGACAATCTAAGGCTCAGGTAAGTTACATATAAAATTCTCTCTCTTACTCCCCCTGTCTGCGTACACACACACATCAGCCAAGTAACACACATAAACCTATTTGACTATATACACCTCTCTAGAAAGATACCATCAGTGCCGCCGCTCCGCATATGCAGAGTACGCGGAGCGCGTGGGGCCTAAAGTACCAGGCGGGGGCCCACAAAATTAAGGTTGATAAAAATGTCATAATTATCACATTATTACATTTTCACACAAATTGAAAAAAATATATAAATTAGTTATGGACAGGCCCACTGTTTGGTTTTTTCATTGTATGTACCCTATCACTCAATTCAGGCAAATTAGATGTTTTTACCTAATATATAAAAAGAGACACAGACATTGTTGCCACACACAACATGCAGTCGCACACACAGCGCAGAGAAAGCCAGCGCCCCTCCCAGCCATCTTGTGACTCGACTCAGACTTGACTCAGGGCCCCCATGACCAATTATGCTTAGGGCCTCCAAATGGTTAGCAGCGGCCCTGGATACCGTTCTATTAAATAAGCAGCTTTTTTATCAAAAGAAATAAAATAAAATACATATATGCATTTTTAAAATCCTCAACATGTTTACTCATGAACTTGACCTTTTTTTTAACACACAATGAGAAATATGAATTTTAACCATACTCTTTTAACAAACCCTATTTATCTATTTATCTGTCACAGACAACTATTTATATACGCATATTTTTAACCGGGCTACATTACTATATATAGAGATCGGTATTGTCATTGATAAGGACAAGGTGGCTGAAAGGTTTGTTAGGATGAAGGAGAGGAGGATGGGGCTATAAGATCAGGTCACATTAATGTATATAGTTTGGGACTACATTTGAGTTTAGTCTGTTCAAAAATGTTGGAGTTTTTGGACATTAGACATTTCATGTAGACTACAATGGATTCCATGTCATTTTTGCTGGATTGGATTCAAACTGTCAGCCACTGGATGAAAAGATCATTGGTAAGTTGTTTCATATTCATTATTTGTGATGACATAGGCTGGCTATCTGGCCTTTTTTCTTTTTAGGTGTAGAACACTGTGTCTGCTTGTTGTTGTATTAACGGCAGGCCATACATTGCTTGCACACTTGTAGTTTGTTGTTGTGTGTGAGTTGATGATATGTGGCTTGACTGAGTAGGCTATATGGCTGTATGGCTGTATAGGCATTCAACATCACTGAATGTTAAACTGTATTCATTTGCCTCCTATCCTTGGCTGCCTGCCCTACTAGTGTCGTCTGTCTTACTTTTTTATCCTTTATTTGACAGAGATTTGAGCAAATTATTGGTAAAATCCATGGAGCCAGCCATCGTTCTGAAATATCACAACCTAGTCTCGCATCAAAATGTGTAATAGCTACGTTGATCCACAAAACATACTAGTTTCACAATAACGGCTCTAAAATTTTGAGATGCCTATGTTTTTTTTTTGGCCTATTCTTTTCTATTGGCCTGCGTCCACGTCACATGACTGTCAAGTTTCTGTCTGCCCAAACAAAACAAAAAAATGGGTGCCATTCCTTTTATTCTCAGCGGAAAATGCAATATTTTTTTTTAAAAAAGTTTCAGCATTAAAATTAGTTTTGATAACATTTCTAGCAAGAAATGTGTACTTTATTTTCATAATCTATGTTCAGTGAATGTATATGATGTTTAGTTTGTTAGTTATTACAGAGATTTTTGCAGGTTTTCTATCAATGCCATGGTGGTTGCTATGGATGCTGAAACCACATGGTTGCATGTTGTTTGAATTATTGTCTTTGTGTTGTGCAGTTATCTGAGCTGTTATGTTATTTGTGTTATTTTATGTAACTGTTTGATGATGTTATTTCAATAAAAAACATAGATTTTGGAGCGCCCCAGAGATTAATTGAATCTGAAATCCAGAATTTGAAGATTTACAATTGGCTGACCAGTTGGTTGACCAGCAGTATTTTCCTCACTGTCAACATGTTAAGGTTTTCTTTTAATGATATCTTTAACATTTCTCAACACAAAAACACAAACGTTTCCTTGATAACTCAACAATATGAAGGCCACCAGTTTTAATTATTTATCCTTCGATTCTGACAAATAAAGGGTTTTTTTTGTCAGTTTTTGATAGCAGAAGGTGAGGGAAGAGCATTGAGTTGTAGGTGGATGTGGCACATTCAACTACTGTTTTGGGTTGTCTGCCATCAGTTGGCTTCATTCCATTTCAAATTGCTGCCATCTGCTGTAACTCGAATCCAAACACTACTATCTGTGTTAAGAAAAGACGTTTTATAGCCTGTGATTGTAAAATGTGAAGTTGCTCATTTAATTTTATATTTCAAGGAATTTGTGGCTGAGGATATTTAATATGAAGCAAATTAGCTTCAAGCTAACTCTGGTGCAGTGCATCTTTAATGTTTCAAACTGCACACTATCCCAGTCAATAAATAAATACATCAAAATCAATCAATATATTAGCTAGTATTCTAGAAATGGGATTTTGTGTTGGTGTTGAGTGTCAGTGGGAGTTATGCAGCACTTCAAACTGTGTTTAATAAGTTTTTTGTTATGGATTCAAAATGTTTGTTTAGCCACATCATGCATGTATTAAACTCCTGAATGCTTACCAATATGTTAAAAATTGCAGTAGATTAACAGCTACCTTTCATGCAATTAGAAACTGATCTCAGAGTGGTTTCTATGCTAACATACTCTGAAAAGTCTACATGATATGCAGGGGGAACTGATCTGGTGCCAGGAACAGCACTATTTCTGGCCATAACATTATCGTATTGTTAAGTTACCAAGGACACTTTTGTGTTTTTGTGTTGAGAAAGGTTAAAGATATGATTAAAAGAAAACCTTAACACGGTGACAATGTCAAAAATACTTCAGGGTGGCGGGTCCTCCGGTCAGCCAATGGTCAACCCAGGTAGCATATGCAAGTGGGCCACTTCAGGCACTGATGCGGCACTGCTGGCCTTCTTCTGGCCTGGATAAAATGGATGTGAGCCTGAAATGGCCCACATATAAAATAGCTAATATGGTCCAAATATCCCAAATCGAATGTGGGCCTTTTTTGGTAAAGAAGCAGTGCTCTCAGGTATGTATATTCTGGATGTGGGCCAGTTCTGGTTTATCTGTTTTTTTCTTGGTTGACATATGACTTGCTTATGGCCCAGATCTGGGAAACAGGAGCGGACCGCCCAAGTGCCATCATTCCACACGGTATGTGGGCCGGATGAAAGTGCCGAAAGTGCCAAAAGTCAGATCTGGGCCACAGCAATTTTGCTATCTGGGAAGCTTCAAATTCTGAATTTCAAATTCAGTTCATCCCTGTGGCGCTCTAAAATCTACATTTTTTTATTGAAAGAACATTGTCAAACAGTTACATAAAAGAACACAAATAATATATCAGATAACTACACAAAACAAAAACAATGATTCAAACAACATGCAACTATGTGGTTTCAGCAATTGCAACATCCATAGCAACAACCATACCAGCCATAGACAGCCTGCAAAAATCTTCTTCATAATAACTAAAAATCTAAACATCATGTACAGTCACTGAATGAAGATTATGAAAATAAAATGCACATTTCTTGATAGAAATGTTATCAAAATGCATTACAATGCCGAAACTATCTTAAAAGATCGCATTTTCCACTGAGGATAAAAGGAATGGCAGTCATTTTTTTTGTTTTTGTTTGAGAAGACAGAAACTTCACAGTCACGTGACGTGGATGCAGGCCAATAGAAAAGAATAGTCAAAAAAAACAAAGGCATCTCACAATTTTAGAGCCATTATTGTGAAACTAACACGTTTTGCGCTGTGGACCGACATAGCTATTACACATTTTGATGTGAGACTGGGTTGCCTATCAGTAGTTGTGCTGTTTAAATATCAGCAGGTGACCGTTAAATGATAAATCCATGGCACTGTCCATGGTGCTGAAATAGCACACCTCATTGTAATCTGCATTTCTCTCTGTTTCGCCCCACCATCTCCCTAAGTTTCCTCTTGGATTTGTCTTGCATCTCCATACGGCCTATAGGCTGTATAAGGGCCCACTACAGGTCCTCGCCCCTTCTAAAATGAGCCTTCAGCTCCACGCCTGGTGGACATGCACTATGTCCATACATCCCACAATCAGGGGTTTGCATACGTATAAGTGTTCTACACATGCACACTAGAAAACAAGATGGCAACCTCAAGACAGCAAGAAGAAGAGCTCCTCTGTTAGTTGTATTTGGCTGAACAGCTGAACAAGTAAAATTGAAAAAAAAGAATTGTGTCTGCTTAGTGAGAGTGGGACCACAGGGAATACAGTATAATGCAAGAGATGAGAAGCATAAAAACAAGTGTCTATTTTGCATTTCTAGCGCTTCACAAAATTTGGTGCAACCTACACAGACATGGGCGGATGACAAAATTTACATCACAGCAAGCATGAACTGGGCTTAACAGGTGTACTACTCAGGCAGGGCTTTTTCAAGTCTATCCAAAACTTGAAGTGCTCCAACAATTATAATGGTTGTAGGTGTCTATGCAGAAAATGAATCAGACTTTTACTTTGGAAGCCTCGGCACCATTCTGGACAGCCTAACTTAAACCATGCATTAACCATCCTGTAGAAACAGATACTGTAAAAAGCTGGCTTTGAACATTTTGCAGGTTAATATTCTGTATGAGATATCAAAGAAAACATTATCTTATAAAACATTAAAAACATTTTGCTGATGAAAAGTAGAATGCTTGGCATACAAACAAATTTGATAGAGACATCAGTAATTTTTGCCACTACAGTTTGAGCGCAGTATGAGTATCTATTCAACGCCAAAATGTTGTCATGGAGCAAATGATGGTGAGACAAAGTAAAAGTAGGAGCGTAGTTTTTAGCACAGGACCGTGAGTGCAGTGTGAGGAGCAGCAGTCAGTATAAAAGAGAGAGGAGCTGGAAAGACCGAGTGTGTCGGAATATGACATGGCTGAATGGAAACTCCATGAGGCTGCTGTCTCTCCTGCTCACGTGCTTATACCTCACCAACACACACTGCAGCTTTGCTCTGCTACACTTTTCTCAGCTGGGTCTCCTGCTGGACTGATATGTGTGTACGTGTGTTTGTGTGTGTGTGTGTGTGTGTGTGTGTGTGTGCGTGCGTATGTGTGTGTGCCGATATTCCCATATTTACTCTCAGCCATGAAATTCTGGAAGCATTACTGAATTCTTGTTACTTTTGGATGCTTTTGGAAAAGGTTGGATGTAAAAATACTGAACACTGGTACAGAATATCTTAAATCTATCAAATATTTGTGTTGGTATCGGCATTTGGGAAACACTGTCAGTGTTTCTACCCCCTCTCTCTCTCTCTCGCCCTCTCTCTCTCTCTCTCTCTCTCACACACACACACACACACACACTCCTTCCCCCTTTTCCAAGCAAATGACTTTGCCAGGGTTTCTGGATGCTTGCTCCAACATCTGGGTTGTAGTAGCTCAGGACTCAGGACACAGTCACAGTCCTGCACATAGTATTATGTTTTACACAGTCACATTACAGGGCTGGGAATTTCCCATAGTTTTATGGATCTTTTTTTGTTGTTGTTGTTGGGGAATGGGGGGTTGACAATGAAGGCAGGGGGTGGAGAGAGGTGGTGTTCTGCCTGGTCAGAAACACTGGAGGATCTTCTCAGGGTCCAGGCCTTGCCCAGGTGTGTGCCCATGACCCTGTTTAGTCCTTCCATTGATGTGACACATAATGCATGATGCTTCAATTACAGACTATGCAGATGTGTTAAACTGGCCTGTGGACCAGCTTTGTGCATCCATGAAACTGAATGATATATTAGAAGAAGAAGAAGAGGATGATGAGGAGGAAGAAACGATGTGCTTTACAATGTGCAAATGCAAGGATCCAATCACTGACTGTCTTAAAGGGAGGATGTAGAGGAAGAATAAAACTGGCCCTGGAACTCCAAAGGTTAGCGAAGCACAGTCTGATGCCCTGCCTTGCACCAGGCACATTTGACTTGCCTTTTTAATTAATCAAAGTTATCATTTGAAACAGAACAAAAGAAGAGTTGGGCATGCAGAGCTAAAATTGTTGTCCCCTAAAATAAATATTTTTCCTGATTTATGTGTGCTTGCTTCATTTTTATGGATTGTTTTCTTTTTAGCTTTTCAAAGGAGTAAAAAGTAAGCTTTCACTTACCAAAAATAGGTGAATGTAAGGGCAGGTACAGGGCAGTTACTACTTTTAAGGGCAGTGAGGTCATATACTTGTTTCTGAGAATCTGGGGGTTTACATGACCTGAGGGGACTTTTGCAATTATACATAAATTACCCATGGTGAGTTTTGAAGGCTGATTCTGATATTTTTCAGAATAAATACCTGTTTTTGGGGAAAAAATACCAACTGGAGATGTTGTGACTGCATGTTCCCTTATCCTTAGCCACCAAGACACCATGACAGTGGTTGAAAAGAGTGCACATTCATAGTAAAGGAGTTAATATTTGGTTTGACATATGGGCCTTGTAGGAGAGTTAGCACCTGGGCATGGTGCGACATTGTTCCATTGTGGCTGTGGTTGAAGGGGCAATTTGCATTTTTAAGCACCCAAGAGGCATAAGACCCCTCTGCAGTTGCACAGCCTAGTTTGCCTAAAGTATTCTACAACTTTGGTAACATGACTGTTGCATGAAATCAACATTCTAAACTGTAGCTGATCCTATGAAATGGTTGTAGCTGACAATGACAGTAGACAGTTTAGACAAGTAAGTTAAGCTTATGGTTAGGTTTAGGTGGTGAGAAGTCTGGTTAAATATCTTTGATTAAGCTTTGGGTTCAGCTTTGGGGTAATATGTAGCGTTGTCTTTTATTTGAGCTCTTCTTGGTATGAGTCAGGAATTGAAGATGGGTCAATGGATTTAGTGGCAAACCTATCCACCACTGCGACCACAATACTCTAACTTTCCACCGAACTTTTTCAATTTCACACTACTAACTCTTCAAGTCATGCCTCATTCACATAATCCTTTTGTGGTAGGAAAATGTCTCACTTTTTGTTCAGTTTGTGGGGCATGTATTTACATTTTATGACTGCCCTGTTCTACTCCTAACATCTTAGGGAGACAGTTTGGTGCACTCACTTCACTTGTTTTCCAGACCTTACTTTGAATTTGCAAATTGATTAAATACCTTATCATGTAAATCCTATTTGCAATGCCATTTTAGTAAATATATGGTAAAACAAATGCAAAAATGTCTATGAATGAAATTTGAAAGGACTTGTGCGAGGTAGTTTTTAAACTGTACCATCTCCTACTTCACATATACTGTATGGACATTTTTCCTAAAAACATGCAGAAACATGTGCCAAGGCCAAAACAAATGGTGCCCTTAAAAGTTGTTGTGTTTGTGAGGAGTACATTTGAAAGACCCACTGTTGTTTTCAATCTTTAAATCCTCATACTGCCTTCCAAAATGACTCATATGAGCTTTGTCAGTACCTTGCAAAACCATTCCAAATGATTTTTAATACGTTAAAATTGCAATATGACTGTTTTCTGAGCCGCCATTTCCATAGACAGGGGCTGGTTAAGCTAAGGCAAATCACACTACTAAATCAAAGTATAGTGTAGTCAACTTCAAATATGAGCCTGATGAGTTCCATTTGAAGGTGCCATAAGACATGCTGCTTGAGAACCACATTTTTATAGGATGCAGGTTTAGGCATACCACCTGAATGCCCGACCTGCTGGGTACTGCAGCTCTCAGATTAACCCCTTTGACATCTATACGGTGTAAGGAAACAATTACCCACCAGAGAGCCTTTGTGTTGCAGCTGTTGATGAATGCTCTGTGTTTCTCATGTTAGACCTGCAGACCAGCTCTTTTAGGGATCTCAGAGAACAGTACCTCCTCCTGTGCTCCCTCCCATGCCCCCTTCAGCCCCTTTGCCCCACAGCCGGCGGGCAGAGATTAATGATACCTAATCACTCACCCCACACTCATGAGATGAATGGTCCACAGTGACTTACAGTACACCAGCCTGCAAGATTAATAGTGCTTAATGGTTTGTAATGCTGGCTGTAATCGAGCTGTCGCTGGCCCTGCTTGAGGAATAGCAGTTCCCTGAATCAGTCCTTATAAGTTGTTACTTATAACCACCAACCCACCACCCTCTACCCAAGCTCTCAGTCCCAAAGGACCATCCAGCATTACCTCTGATCTGCTCGCACCGGTTTTGGCCTTTTTAAAGTTAAACCTGAAATCACCAGTCAGGCAACCAGTGACACATTAAAAATATGTGAAGCTCTTAACCTGAACATTTGAACTAAAAGTTAAAATCTCTTCCAGTCAGGTCAAATTCATGTTTTTATATAACTTATGCTATAACTTATTGCCAATTATTATATTTAATTTGGAACTAACACTTGCTCTGATAGATGCACATCTGTATGTAGTATATCCTATGTACACTCACCGGCCACTTCATTTGGTACACCTATGCAATCTAATTCAGTCCCATGGTGTGGTTATAACCTTTCTGACAATATCAACAAAAACTGAAAATGTATAAACTTCATAAATGTAGAATTTATGGCAGAGCTGTTGTATTTGATTGCATTAGATCGCACAGGTGTACCTAATAAAGTGACAAGTGAGTGTATATGCCATGGGACTTCTCAGAACTGCACCATTCAGCTGACGTCTTAAAGTGCTTTGAAATGGAGCTTTTCAGAGATAGTATGTGAGATCTGTGATGCATCGCAACAGCTGATTCTTTTCTCACCACAGATTACTGTTGCTTTCTTGTCCAGATGAATTGTTATTGTTTCTTTTGGCTAAAGCTTTTAGCATGAGATAACTCCCAGGTTATTTCATGTTAAAAGCTGAAAAACCCATACAGTATAAATGAGTATAGATAAATGAGTGTAGAAACCTTATAGCTGCTGCTATAGATGCTTCCATAAAGTTCATCAAGCCTCACTGAAAGTTTGATAAAATTATGTGAATCATATGCTATTGTACTTACCAACCCTATCTCCAGACAGAACGTGGCTATTGGATGACCCCCAATTACGTTCAGTTACAATGTGAAATAAAAAGTGAATTTTAACTGCTGGATTATGACGGGACATGGTCTCCTGCATGAAAGTCAGACCTCCACACCCTTACTTTCCATTTGGCTACATAAAGGAAGCAGTACTTCTTGCATTGGCACTGGACATTAGCAGATTTGTACAATATAAAATTAATTCATAGGTATACAACATCATCAAAACACCAAATGAGGGAACATCTTTTGTGAGAATAATGTTTATCACTCTAGTAGAGCTCCACACACTCTAGTAGCCCTTTTCAACCAAACCAGTTCCAGATCCAGGAACTATGAAACCAGTCCCTTTTGTGCATTCCTATTTGTGTTTCCACCATGTCTGACAAATTGTTTAGGATTAGACATTATAGTCCAATAACAGAACATGAATAAAAACATGCAGAGGTGGTAGTAGACTATCTGCTGAGTGTTTGATGATTATTTCTTTCTGCTTTAGAACATATCCACCATGAAACTATCAGTAAATAACATTTTGTTTCTCTTGTTTGCTCACTGTTCTGTCATCACTGCTCCATCTTACTCATTCACTCCTTAGCTTGCTGGTGCTTTCATTTGGGAAACCAATAACATAACTTTGTTTTTAACGTTAATAAAACATCACAGGAAATGTCCACCCCTCGTCCTAATATTGATATTATTAGCACCCAGTACTTATTTTGTGAATGGTGTTGCAGTGTCTGTGTTTGAACAATCAGTGATGTTTAGCCCTGCCAACCATCAGAATATTCCACATTCTATCCAGTGCAGGGATTTTTTTGGAACGTGGAAGTATCGCACAGGAACAAAATTTAGTTGATGGTTCCTCCAATTGAAACATAGGTAAAGTTCCTGAGTTCCTCAGAAGGTTCTTGGTCCCCTGGAAAAGTTCCTGTGGTGGAAACACCCTATAAGACTGACAAGATGTACCAAAGCTGCTCTGGATGCTTGTGGTTGAACATCTCCTTACTAAGACCCTTTTGGTTTGTCCTTTCATTTGTTACCTATATTTATGTTGTAAATGAAAAATACAATGACTGCACTGGGACTTTCAGTGCTTTATGATTAGTGGCAGTTTTATTCCAGATGATATTATCATAAAGTCCTTTCAAACTCCAGTCTGCTGTATCTGTGTTGACTTCAGCTGTTTAACACTGATGCCGATTTCAGCTCTCCAGGGCTCAGCAGTAACACTACACCCCTTGAAGTGAACACACAACAACAGCCTCAGTATTATGTGAGTTTTAACTTGACATCTGACTCACTGAGTATTATCAAAAAAACATGACATTGTTGGCCTCCTCTTGATTATTGCATTGGTCTGGCACAAGCCAAATGACAGTAATGCAGAAAGTATTTCTGCATGAAATTTGCCTTAAATGAGATGATTGCATCATTATGCAGATAAATAGCTGCTGCCAGAGCCGAATGGGGGATCTGTGGAACTGAGGGGATGTGTATCTTCCTCTGTGAACCCAGCATAGCTGCTGTTTATTGTTTTAGGATCCTGATACTCATCTAAATGAGACAGATGAAAACTCAGATCACACTCACATATGATATCTTTGTAGCTCTGCCAACCTCTATTTTACTTGATCTTGATCTGTGTGTAATGTGCGTGCATTGAAGCTGTGTGCCTCTGTTTGTAAGCGTATGTGACTCTCTCCCCCTCTTTTTCTGTGTGTGTGTGTGTTGTTTGGGTAGGGCCATGTGAGAGCTGCAGCAGTGGATTGAATAACTCCCAGCTCTCCTCTGTGGAATGGACCCCCTTATTGAATGGAGCGTTGTCTCTCAGGCCGAGCACTGGCCTTGATTTGGAGCCAGGAAACCCAACTGTCCCTGTCCATCAGTATGACGAGCCGAGCCAGGGATAAACCCAACGACCTGGCAGAGGGGGGCACAGGAGTGTGCAGAGGGTACTGATGTATGGCTGGCATGGGAAGAGGTAGGGGTAGGGGTAATGTAGAAATATATGTAGAATAATTATGAGTAACATTGTGGAAAGGGAAATCAATTAAAACATAAATAATGCAGCTGAAAAATTCAGTATTTCTGGAGCATATTAAAGGAAAATGAGAGATAAGGTGATGAGGGAAAGTAAAATGAGCAAAATAGGGAAATTTAAAATGTGTGTTTACAGTAAAGAAAATACTGCATACCGTACAAAGAAGGAAAAGATATGAGTATGTGACAATAAAAAATAACAAAAAGAATACACTGATATGGTTTAGTAGTTCAAAGAATGGTTCAACATTTGGGGAAAAAGGCTCATTTGCCTTCTTTATGAGAATGAGATGAGATATCGATATCAATCTCATGTCTATGCATTAAGTACAGAGCTGGAGTCTGGAGTTTAAAGTTCTTGTTAACATGATATATCTCGTTTGTTAAATCCATACACGCACTGAAAAGCGAAAAGGACACGTGGTTTTAGGGAGAGTTACTTGCTGAAACTATTTACTGATAACACTAAATCATATTGTTTAGAAATATTCAGGCTAATGTTTAAGGGGTTACCCTGGATGTAGATATTTATGCAGTTAGCTGTTAGGCTGTTAGCCAGGCAACTATTTACTCTGTTTACTTTCATTCTGACTAAGAGACAAGTGTTTAAAATTATTCATGTAGGAATCATGTTTATTCGGAAAGCTGTAGGAGGCTCACATAGCTTGTTCCAATTTGTTCCGTCATTTTGCACAGTCCTGATTTCCCTGAATTTGTATAATGGACATGATGAGTACAAAGTTAACATGATCCATAGAGTCACAATGGACACAATTATGAGAAATATGCCAAGATGAAATAAACCAGAATTATCCTTTAAGTAATTTACTAAAACAGCTGGTTACTGTAGTTTTTATCAAATGTTACTCAAACAAGAGGAAATAGTGCATTTGGTGGGGACTATTTCCAGCAGCGGATGAATCCACATTACCCATAACACCCTTCTCTGTGAAGGTTCACAGAGAGGTTTATTTGTATCTTTGGAGAAGCATAATTTTAGCTTGATCAATTCATTGTTTGTTTGACTCTAAACATGGGATTTAGTAATAATTAGAAAAATAAAGAATGTCACTATACTTATTTTAGCATACACTATTCTGTAATCTATTTATCCCATAAGCAAACAGGTTGTTCAACCACTAAGAGCTATATTTGGTGGGTAGGAAAATTACAGTATAACAAATGATTTTTTTCAACATTTATTTTACAACTGCCAGTTTTATGCGGAAGCAGAGTTTTTGTTTAAACATAAAGAGCAGCGAGGAAGTTTTCACTGTGTGTTTCAACTTGGGTGGGGATAAAATATTTAGGTCAAAAAGACTGATATACTCTCACATCACTGTTTCATCTCAAAGAAGGGACCTCTTAAATGAAAAAATAAACAAACCCAAACATCATTGCAAGTTATTAGGCATTTTGAGTGTGTGTGTGTATGTGTGTGGGAGGGTATGGGATAGTGTGTGATAGACACCATGCGTGGGTGTGTGTTTGTGTAAAGCTGCTGGTGTATGTCTGCTTTATTGTCAGCAAGTTAGCATACACTCTGTGTGAACACTGACCACAGTCAAGTCAAGTCAATTTATTTAAATAGCACCAAATCACAACATAAGTTATCTCAGGGCACTTTTCATATAGAGCAGGTCTAGACCATACTCTTTATTTACAGAGACCCAACATTCCCCCATGAGCAGCACTTGGCGACAGCGGCAAGGAAAAACTCCCCTTTAACAGGAAGAAATCTCGAGCAGAATTGGGTTCTAGGTGGGCGGCCATCTGCCTTGACTGGTTGGGTTGAGAGAGAAAGAAAGAGGGAGGGGGAGAGAGGAGGGAGAGACCACAGCATGGGAACCAGCAACACACAAACACGCGCACACACACACACACACACACACACACACACACACACACACACACACACACACACACACACCTCCTGGCTCTTTGTGTAGGGTATGTGAACAGTCTGGCTTCACAGGGATAACACTAACACTACATTTTTGCGTCTTACAGTTTGGAGCAGATTCAATCAGATCTCTGGGTTTCATGAACAGTAGCTCTGCTTGGCAAATGTAAAATGGATGACAAGTTCATTCTGGACACTCAAAACCTCCCAGTTTTCTTCTATTTATATCTGAAAGCCATCGTCATCATACTCTGTGAACAACTCAGAAATTGAATTAGAAGCTATACAATTAAAAGAAATCAAAATGGTGGAGGGCTTTGTGTGAGGATGGACACTGATAAATATGGTACCAAAGCACTTAATTAATTATTTCTCACTACTAAGAGACAATCATCTACTTTACAGTAGTTCAGCAGACTTCATACCTTTTCAATGGGCAAAAACACATTTCTCTACAGTGCAGCAGTACAGTGGAATAATCTGCCCACAATTCTTAAATTAAGTGTTTCAGAGAACTTGTTTAAAGTGGCCTTAAAGGAATGGTTACAAAATACCATATCCAATTTTGATTCCAACTTTTTATGATCAAGAAAACTTGACGATGTTAACATAGCTACCCCTCCACTGTTGATTGCACTGTCTTCACTCGCTGTCTTGTTGTTTTGCTTTTATCTTGTGGTGTGTTAAGTGTTATACTACAGGACCACAATGGAAGTAAGTCTTTGGGCTTTATTGTGTTTAAATCCTCAGTGAATTCATTCATTCATTCATTCGTAAAGCATAAATATCCAACAAACAACACCTGGATAATGGTGGTATCCATTGTTGGGGTCATTGCTAAGACTCATGAAATCATGCATGATTTACTTGGTCTAAATAGCGATTGCTAGATAATGACAGGATATTAACCGCTTAAAACAATGTAAGATGTAACAACTTAGGACAGGGGTGAAGTGGTTAGTCAGATTTGGGCATTTAGTTTTTGGGCTGTGTTAACCCATCTGCAGTGGTGGCTGATGTAAGATGCATGGCAAACATACAGTTCCATTTTTTTTGACAACTGGCCAGTTTCTAGCGAATATTGAATCTTGTGATATTCTATGTTTTTCATGTTGTGAACAAATCTTATTATAAAAGACCTAAACCAACAATGAACTGATCTACTAACAAGTATTGTGTGAGTATCCATCCTGATATACAGTCTTATTCCTTTGTGCCATACAACCCCACAGTTGTCCAAAAACTACCAGGTATGTGAATCTACAGACAGACTAATGCAGTAAAAAAGTCAGAAAGTATTGAGAGACGGACTAATACATTGCTGGTTTTGGTCTTTTTGTGGGATTTGATGACAATATAAATATAGAATAAGACCAGACTGATCTTTTAACACTTAACAGACTTGTGTATTGTGTTAAGATTTACCCTGGATCTGAGGGTGGAAGCTTCGTAATAGTTTGGGATTGGTTAGTACTGGAAACAACAGAAGTAGATGCAGGACTAGGAAGGAACAGGGAGAAAGAAAATCAGGACTAGCCAGGATGGGAAGAAGATTTCACTCCCATTAATCTGCTGTCACAACAGATAGCATCAGTGCCCAGAGAGGTTGATATATGCAGCCATGTTTCAGGCTGCAGTCCCAGACAGCTGACTGTGCTCTGATCCAGACTGAGACATGTCTCCAGCTATTTGTTTTGATTAGGATTTGGATCTTATTCCAGTCTGAACAATGCAAAGACCAATTCAGGTTGCCAGACTAAGTCTAAATGGAGGTGAGGGAGGGGTAGAGTTGCACAGTGATAGTTTTCACATCTATAAAATTTCATAGTGGGTTTGTTAGCAGAAAATAGTGTACATGCCATGGACACTACTTTTCGTGTTCCATTGCGGAATTTTTGAGGGCACCATAAAAATTTACACACTCAAAATTCAAACACTCAAATAAAAAGTGGGAAATAGAGGGTGATTTCAGACACAGCTCATGTTCAACACACACACACACACACACACACACACACACACAAACACACATTTCCAGACCAGAGCCGGTGTCAAGAACAGAGTCTCTGTGACTGGGTGTTTAACAGGAAGTGAGGAGGTCAAAGTTTATCCTGGTGCACTGCAGCGGATGATGTACAGACCCCTCAAACACAGACTGAGACTACTTATCACAGCCACACTAATAGGAGACCAGCACACACACACGCACACACAAACACATAAGCATACACATTGGTTCAACATAATAATAATATATAATAATATACCGTGGTCAGACTTAAGCTGGTGCTAATGGGCATTTTGCACCAGTGTTCAATATCTAGTAAGTAAAAAAGTAATGATGATGATGATGGATGTGATACTTTGTAGCTGTTGCAACATGCAAGCTGCAATTTGAAACAAGAGATAATTTCCTTTTTTATTGATTTTGACATGTAAAACTAATCAAATAAATCCCCACACATGCAGCCCATGTATGAGTGTGCAAGAGGACTGTGGGACCCAGAAATGTATCGGCAGTTTATTGACCAAACATTTAAACTCATACACATGTTGTCCTGGAGCTCCCATCCCCCCTCAGAGCAATGTACATGTGACCTGAGGATCCCTGAGCTTGTGCTGTGTTGTTGTGTTGAGTCCCTCTATACGCCTTAGGCTTCTTATTGCTGTTTTTGTGATGTTTAATAAACCAGCCCCACAGTGCAACTGAGGCCAGAGCTGGAATCATCCACTGGCTTGCCAATGTATATACTGAACAGTCTCAAACAGTACACACAAACACATACTGGCCCTTGCCATGGCCTTCTTTCTCAAACAGCTTCAGTCTTCCTAGAGTCTCTCTTGTTTTTTTGTTTTTATCCCTTCCTTTCAGACTGTTCCAGATCACAAGTTTACAGGCTCTTTATAACTACAAAAAATAAGATTAAGAGTCTACAGCAACAAGAGGTCTGTGAGATAGTGCTTTTAGGTAAATTTTAACATGCTCACAATGATAATGTTAACATGATGATGCTAGAAGAAAAGTTAGTGGATCATAAGTTGTTAGGATACATCATCTGGGAAGTATGATATGTCATAGTAGTTCATCTGATAGTTGTTGAGATATTTCATTAAAAGCCAAAAATGTTTGCTGGTGGCACTAGAGGAAAACTCTGGGGATCAGTGAAGTCAGTGGGATTCATCATCTGGGGTCCATGAATGTCTGTACTAAATTTCATAGCAATCTAGAGCTGCTAGCATGGTTAAAACCCCACTCATACACAGATACACAAAAGGAGAAAAGAAAAAAAAAAGAACGGAGAAATTCCCATCTGAAGCGTCTGGTTACCAGCAGCGGCATATTCCAGACTCAGCTTCCAGGCTCCTTTTCCGGAGCCTTATGAAAACGAGGGGGAAAGAATGTGAAAAATCTGTAACATTCATACTGAAGGCGATAATCTAGCAGGTATGAGGAGGGTGGGGAGACGAGGGGAAAATGAAGCGATGAAGACCATCCGTGGAGGAGGAATCTGCAGTATGCATGCTCTTTAAAGTAGGGGTTGGGTGCCATAACTTCCCCGACACATTGTCTCCCTGTCTGGGAACAGAAGGGTGGGGGAGTTGGGGATTGGGGGGGAGGGAGGGGGGCGGTGCCTGTGGTGGTAAATGTCAGTTCTTATCATGGAGAGCCAGAAAAACCCAGTGCAGACGAAGAACAACAAGGAAGTGTGGGAGTCATGGCACAGACAGCAGTCCCTATGGATGACCAGTGACTCAACAGACTGTATATTAAACACACTAACTTACACACACATTGCTTTCTCTCCTTCTCCCATGTCATCCTGGCTCTGTTACACACACACACACATAAACACACACATACAGAGAGAAAGATCATGTTGTCATCCAACTGTAAAGAACATTTTCATGCAAATTTTGAAATGCCCAAAAACTCAAAAAAATAAAAAATAAAATAAAATCTGTTTTCATGTTGAAAGATTTTATCTTAGCTAAAATCCATGTTTTTCAGTAAAAGGATTGATCCACTCAAATTATAGGAAACATATTTCCTCACTTATAGTTTTGGTTTTAACTGTCCAAGTTTTCATACATAGAAAAGACAATATTCACAATATCACAACATCGAAAGCACAAATTGTTTTTATCTGTAAAGAGAATTATTACAGCTTATTTTTATCTTGTCCTCTATTGCTGCTGGTCACTGAGAGTTACCAAATGTAATTTTGTTGTATGCCTACAATGACAATTAAGTGTCTTATGTTTATGTTTTGCCACTTGCAATCACAATATGCAATCAAAATATTTGCAGTACTGGCTACCAGTCTACATCTCCCAGTAACATCACATTTGCGGTGACGTGTCTTTGTGTGCTGGAACTTCACTGTACTTTAAGGAGGTAAACTTTTTTCTGACCTGCACCTGATTTTGCACTACCAGGTGGAAAAATGACACCCATGTGTGTTCGCACCCAGTTTCAGGAGAAAGGGGCTCATTATAAGTAATACATTTTTGTTAATGATTTAAAAAATCAAACAACAGTAGACTGAAAAGAAATCACATCATAGAAACGCCTGGGAGATACATTTAGAAAACTGAGATATTTGCATTGTAAAACTTAAAACACAAGTTACTGCTGCTGGTTTAAAAAGTTACAGTGGGGCAAAAGCTCATCATGTCATTACTAACACACTTCGGCTGAGGGTTTGGAATCTCACACAGGTTATCCATACTTAAACAGTGGCCATGTTACCTTAAAGGTGGATTTAGATCAAAGATCTTTATCCATTTGTGTGCTTCATGGTGTTAGCATATCCAGTCTTCAGCAGTGATTATTACTAAGAAACAGTTAATATAGCAGAAAATGTTATTTTCTGTCTTTTCTTTAAATCAGCTAAGAAAAGAATGCAATATTTGAAAGACATGAAGCAAAAGCTGCAGCAGCCAGGTTCAAACTGGTTTCTGATGCAACCCAGTCTCACATCAAAATGTGTAATAGCTATGTTGGTCCACAGTGCAAAACGTATTAATTTCACAATAACAGCTGTAAAATTGTGAGATTCTTACGTTTTTTTGGCCCATTCTTTTCTATTGGCCTGCGTCCACGTCACGTGACTGTCAAGTTTCAGCATTAAAATGCATTTTCATGACATTTCTAGCAAGAAATGTGCATTTTATTTTCATAATCTTTGGTCAGTGAATGTATATGATGTTTAGTTTGTTAGTTATTACAGATGTTGTTTCAGGTCTCGCCAGAAAATTGTAGGAATGCAATGTTTTCTATCGTTGCTATGGTGGTTGCTATGGATCTTGCTGTTGCTGAAACCATGTAGTTGTATTTTGTTTTGAATCATTGTCTTTGCGTTATGTAGTTATCCAAGCTGTTATGTTATTTGTGTTATGTTATGTAACTGTTTGATGATGTTATTTTAATTTTTAAAAAGTAGAGTTTAGAGTGGAGAAATGAATTGAATTTGAAATCCAGAATTTGAAGCTTTGCGATTGGCTGACCAGAGGACTTGCCAATCAGACGTATTTTCCTCACTGTCAATGTGATATCTTTAACATTCTCAACACAAAAACACAAAAGCATCCTTGATAACTCAACAATATGATAGGTTAATGTTAAGGCCATCAGCTTAAAGCCATGAGCTTCATCAACTGTTATTATGGAGACGAAGAAATTCCGCTTTGTGTCACACTACAAAACTTTTATTTATTATTATATATGCTATTTACTTTTAAGTACTGAATGTATTCCAAACTGATTAAGATTTTTGTGTGGAGCTGGGTCATTGAGTTCCCCAAACCCACTCCATTCACACACACACACACACACACATATACACTTGGCGTGTTTGGCTTCTTTTTTGGCTAAAATATCTGAAATAAACCAACATCTTTACTTTTTCTTAACATAGAACTACAAATATGGTGCTGATTTGTATCAAGCTGCATGGCACAGCTCTATGGAATTTTTCCTTGAATTTGAAGATGTTAATACTGAATTGAGAGTACACTGTGGAGTTTAAGGACATGGTACATTTATGTAATCAGATATTAAATATTTAATTGTTAAATGAGTGTAAATGAATTTTAACCATATTTTACTCATATTTGACAGTGCTCCCAGTTGTTGACTACACTCACATGATAGCTGAGATCAAGAGCTCTCTATAACAGATGGTCCCATGTCTGAAGACATCCTTTTGTTGCTGAATTAAGCCTTCAAACATGCACCGAGGTCAAGGTTCAAAGGTCAGTATTTCAAGAAGAGAATAGTAGAATCTTCATACTGACATATGTTACTCTCCAGGTCGAGACCTGTCCAACAATGTATTTGGTTTTGTACTACAAGAAAGTTTTAATTTTCTCATTTCATGGACACAAACCATCCCAGGCCTAGTTTCAGAGAGAACTTTGAAGGACCAGTATATAAAATGAAGCTTTTTGATTATTTTTGTTTTGGTTTTTTTTTTCTATTTTAGTGAAAATAATGACCAAAATCAGTCACCTTCAGATATTACAATACTGCTGACAATCTAGGGCATGAGGAAGGCCTGAAGTGCTTGGGTTAGGGTTAGAGTTAGGTTTAGGACTGAAAATATAAACCCATACTCATTTCCATTAAATTCCAATGCATGCATGCATGATTCTTGGTTTTGGGAATTTATGTCAGCATGACATACAGTAGCCCATTCAATCAGAAACTGTTTTATCAGCCAATGTAAGCAGACAAAGAATGTATCCAAAAACATGCAACACAGAAGAATAAAAATAGACAAAAATAAGGTGATAATAATAATGAAATAAACAAAGTAATATTAAAATTGAATTGAAGTTTTAAAATGTATTTACAGAATGGAACAGTAATGGTTTTGAAATGGGATACAAGACTTGAAATGAAATATTACCTGTACAAAGGAAATATGGACTGTGCTATGGACAAAGTAGTGTGTGAAATATATGAAGGTGACAAGAGCAAAAATTAAATGTGATATGTGCATAAATAGTTCAATTATGTGACAGTGGAGGTTGAATGCAATGCACCATGTAAAGTCCAGTTTGATGAAATATATGAAAGTGACGGTGGTGCTTTATAGAATGACGTGGCTCAATATTAATTGAGGAAGACTATTTTTTAAGAAAGATGATTTCATATTAAATATCCTCAGCCACATATTCTTGGAAATATAAAATTAAATGAGGAACTTTACATTTTAAAATCACAGGCTGTAAAACGTCTTTTCTTAACAGAGATAGTGGCGTTTGGATTCGGGTTGCGGTGGACAGGCCAACTGATGGCAGACAACCAAAAACAGAAGACAAATGTACCACACCCACCCACAATACAATGCTTTTCCGTAGCCTTCCGCTGTCAAAAAGTGACTAAAAAACCCTTTATTTGTCAGAACCGAAGAAGAAATAATTAAAACGGATGGCCTTAAGATAAACCTATTCTATTGTTGAGTTATCAAAGACACTTTCATGTTTTTGTGTTGAGAAATATTAAAAATATCATTAAAAGAAAACCTTAATACAGTAACAGTGAGGAAATACTTCTGGGCGGTAGCTCCTCCGGTCAGCCAATCGCAAAGCTTCAAATTCTGGATTTCAAATTCAATTAATTTCTGCACTCTAAAATAATATAAATAATATAATAAAATAACATAACAGCTCAGACAACTACACAACGCAAAGGTTTCAGTGACGGCAGTATCCATAGAAACGACAGAAAACGTTGCATTCCTACAATTTTCTAGCAAGACCTGAAAAAACCTTCATGATAACTAACAAACTAAACATCATATAAATTCACTGAACAATGAAAATAAAATGCACATTTCTTGCTAGAAATGTCATCAAAATGACATCAAAATTAAACCAGAAGAATATATCACTAAATACACTGCTGATCATTTTGGGACAAAGATACAAAACTTGAGGTCAGATATGAAAAACCATGTCTCAAAATAATTGTTTATAGGAGCAATAGACAGACAGATTATGTACCTATCTCTGCAACAAGGAAAGTTTCCTACAGAGGGGAAACATGCAAAAATATGCCCTGTTCCAAAAATCCCTTTTACTGCATGGAACAGCTGTCCAATCAGCCTGCTCTCATCACTAAGTTAACTATGACACATGAGTGGCTCTTGATCAAGAAAATTTGTGTCCCTGCTTTTTATCGACTTCAGTGCAGCTTTACATTTGATTGACCATACAACATTGCTTAACTCATTATGGTTTCAATAAACATTCTATTAACTGGTTAAAAACCTACTTAAGCAACAGAAAGCTATCTATCTATGTGAATGGTTCCTACTCTTCACCTTGTATACTTACTTGGGGCATCCCACAAGGGAGTTGCCTCGGACCGTTGTTGTTTATCATTTATAGGAATGATCTTCCTTTGGCTTTAGCTAAATGTATGTATGTTAGCAGATGACACAACAATCACAGCAAAGCAGATTCACAAACTAAGGCACACAAATGTCTATCAAATGACTTTACAGTGTTAAATGCAAACAGAGCTAAAAGTATAACAGTATCCACAACAACAAGAAGGAGAAAAATGAAGCCATTGCTTTTAATATGTAGAAATGTTCAAATTGAAGAGGTCACCAAAGCCAAATTTTATATATATATATATGAGTATGTGTGTGTGCGCTGTAGGCCTACAGTATTCTGAAAATGTTCTTATTGTGACTTTCTTGGGAGCTTAGCCTTGAGCTAAAAGAGATCCAGACATCTCTTAAAAACTATGCTCACTGATGCAGCAAATGC
Organism: Thunnus maccoyii; assembly: GCF_910596095.1. Lineage (NCBI taxonomy): Eukaryota > Metazoa > Chordata > Actinopteri > Scombriformes > Scombridae > Thunnus > Thunnus maccoyii. The sequence goes on from NC_056542.1 coordinate 33,929,623, forward strand.
TGAAAACTTGTGACTGAAAATGTTCACATCAATAAATGGTAGTGGCATAAAATAAAGTACATTTGTACTTATGTGCAGTGCTTGTAAATGTACTTACTGTTGCTACATTTCACCACAGCTCTCAACACATTAAGAGGTTTTTATACTTCAACTGAAACGAAAATATGCAAGCAAAACAAACTACCACTTTCCACATGTCACATTTTACAACAACATTGTACCAGCTGTTTGAAGTCTGCTTGACAAAAGACTTTCAGGGGTCAGAGGAAAACAACAATACATACTCTCTACACCCTAAAACAGCTCATAAAGACAGTTATATTCACAAGAGTTTCCTGTCTCAAGTACAAAAGTTTCCCTGACTGAGCCACAATGGTTTCCTGGCCTGTGGCCTTTCCTTCCCGCCACTCCACCTCTGTTTATCAGTAAAAGAGGGAGAAAGAAAGAGAGGAAGGGAGGAGGAAGACAGGGTTTAGGAGAGATAGAGAAGGAGTGAGAAAGGACAATGATGAAGGAAAAAAGACAGAAACTAAAAATATATGGATGGGTGTAAAGCAAAAAAAACACACAGAGGCCAGGTAGACTAGAGTACATTACATGTGAGCCCTGAACTTTTCAGAAAATCAGCCAGTCTTTGGTCCTTTGGCATTTTGTCAAACAGTTCTCAGCAGTGTGGTTGGCAATGTTATAGAATATGTGTCTTTTTGTCTTTGACCAAGAAAAATGAACTTGAACAAGTACTGCCATGAAACACGTTATAGATACAGTAATTGATCTTTTGTCTTGCACCACCATCCGGTAAAAGTTTCCCTAGACCAACTCTTTGGTCCATGTCATTTATGTCACTTTCACACTGTAGTTCAATTCATTTGGTCCAGAACAGGAAAAAATTATCCTTGCCTTTTGTTTCTGCTCAGCTTGGTGTGCATGCAGACATATTACAAACAAACCAAAAGAGATGCAGACAGGAATTCATACACTGGATAGTTTTTGTGACTCAACTTGCATTCAGCACTACCATGTAGTCCATGTAGTGCTAGACCTCTCTGTTTACCCAGTCAGTGGCCATCAGGCTTGCAAACCATGATCTTGTTCAACTTCAAAATTCAGATGTGTGGACTCAAGTCACATGACTTGGACTCCAGTCAGACCAAAGATTACACATTATGTTAGCAAACAGAAGCAACAGGTATAAATGGCAGTGCCCAAGAGCACATTATCACATTCAGATATTATTATTATAACATTCAGGTAATCAGATGTCTAATTTTTATCTTTTGCCAATTATATCAGCTGTAGCCAATAACTGTAATGTTATAAGTTAGGCCAGAATTCAACTTTTGGCTGTTTTCTGGTTAATGTGCTCTCTGCAAGCCACTGTCTGTACTTAGTCTAGGTTTATTGCATGGCAAAAGAACTGTCACTCTGGAACAGCACTCTAATATAGCGAGTAGATGTATGTTTTTGTAGTTTTCATTTATTTTTTTCTTTTCTTGTTTTTGTCTTTGTAGTTCAATGTGTGAGTCATATATTATCAACATTTCACATCTTATGCTATTCATGTCGTTTTCAGGTTTTATGCTGCCACTCAAAGCTGTTGTACTTCTGCGTTCTCAGCCAACGAAAAGCATAGATCTTTGGGTTAAAAGATTAAATCTAATATAAATAGATATATATGAACCCTTGATGAGCTCTATGGGTTGCACTCTGTTGGACTGAGAAACACCAAACACAAGATGTAGCAAGGAGAGAATAAAAAGTCTCTTCAGAATGATGATTTGGGAGTGTAGCATGTGAAACATATCTCATTCCACATCTGAAATAACAGCCTTCGCTGGACATGCAGACACTTGCTCCAATATGAACCCAACACCTCTGCACTTGTCTGTGGGCCCTTGGGCTTCACCCACCCTGACAAACTGTGCATCTCTGCTGACACATCATCCTGTGCTACATGGAGGAGAAAACTTTGCTGTTGTCCAAATATATGGCTAAATGCAACTTCAAACAAAATGTGGCACATACATTTCATGATCATAACATATAAGTAGTAGACAGAGAAGATGGATATTATTCTCATGTCTGTGTGTTCAGTACAGAGCTGGAATCAGGCATGGTTAGCCTAGCTTAGCATAAAGACTGAGAGTCAAGATTCATTATTGCCATTTGCACAGACACAAGGTACATATGCATTGGAATTCTTGTGTGGTTCACTAAGTCAAGTTTAAAAAACAAATTAAAAAAATAAATTATGTTAAAAATGAAATTGGATAAAAGCAGGAGAAACAGCTAGCCTTTCCAAGGAGCTAAAATACAACACCTCTAAACTTCACTAATTAACATGCAAGACCTTATTTGTTAAATCTATACACAAATAAAAATGTAAAAATAAAATGTGTGGTTTAGGGGAGGGAGGTGGCAGGTGCAGTGACTGTGCACAGCTTCCTGGAGTCTTTACATCACGGTAAGTTTACCAGGATTGGTACCATCTGCATCTGGCAACTGACATACTGTACCAGTCAAAGGTTTGGACACAAGTGAATCAGAAAGTGTGTCCAAACTTTTGACTGGTACTGTATATTTGGAGATGCTGCAAAGAAGTAGTAGGCAAATAGATACAATGTTATTTGTCAAGAAATAGTTCCAACACATAACTCATCTTTCTTGCCATGCAAGCTGAAGATTTAAGATTTTTTTAAAGCAGCTTTGGACTTACCAAAATGAAAAATACCCATGTGCTTAATTCACTAATTGGTGGTGCATGTAGCAGCTACAACCCAGTTTTCTTTTGACTGTTGTGTTTCATTCAGTGCCAAATTGCTTACTGGGACATGTTTATATAAATGAAGACTTTCCCTGTAATATTAAACAAAACTTTGTTTAATATTACAGGGACATGATACACACTGATCAAAATATAATGAACTGTTGGGCCATTTGTCTTTTATTTGCATTATACACTACCGAAAGGATTATTTCTTGATCGCAACATCTGTTAAACTGTGATCATAAAACACTTATTTCATGATCACAAGACAGTGATTTCAACAGATCAGTATGCTGAGATCACAAAATAATAAGAAATGTTTTTTTTGTGACCACAAAATGTTTAGTTACCAGGGTAACCCTGCTTCTCTGAAAACTTCTTGTATGACCAATTACAGAAGCGCCACTGCCACCATGTCTTTAAGAAGACAGACCAATCATCTGAGTTGCACAGGCCAGCCTGTCCCCCTTTATAACCACTCATGGCCTCCCACATGGTATTCCCAAGCCTATTTCTTCCATGTACTCTAAACATGTAAGCAGGGCAGTGCTGTGAGATACCTCACTTGGTTTTCAGAGAACTGGGGTTACCCTGGAAAACAAACATTCCCTTTCAAACCTCACTCAGTATCTCACTATGGAAGACGTGGCCCACTCCTGAATTGCATGCTTTGAAGCCCATAACACCTCGACCCAAAAAGGTCAACACCACATACTCTCCCCATGGGCTAGCACACAGTTAAGATGAACCCACACTAAGGCCTGAGTGCACCAATGAAGGTGTCATCATGTCCAGGTGGTAAAACCGAATGAATGTGTGTGGGCATGCCCAACTAGCAGTGGCACATAAATACCCCTGAACAGAGCCCATGAGGTGACATACCCCTCTTATAAACCAAAATTAAAGCCTCCACCACCCAGTGTGACAGACAATGGCAAGATAGAGCCTTTCCTCTGTGAAAAGAGGCCCAAGTTACCAAAAGCTGGTTACTCTTCCTAAATCCCTTAGTCTTGTCCAAATAGATGCATAAGGCTCAAGCAGGACAGAGAGAATTAATCCACCTCTTGCTCTCCTCTGCAAAAGGTGGAGATTGAAAAACAAGCAACTCCAGTGTGGGGCAGCTATAAGGAGACACTTAGGCACAAAAGCAGGGTTAGGGTGCAACATCATCCTCCCATTATCAAAAAACTGCAAGCAGGATCCATGCACAGACAAAGCATGCAATTCTCTTAGTTGCTCAATTCACTTAGCTGATGTCAGTGCCAGCAACAGGATAGTTTTGAGAGAAAGCACCTTTGAGTCAGGACAAGGGTTAAAAAGGCAACCCTGAGAGTGCTTCCAAAACAAGACCAAGGCTTGCCCATTAGGACCTTTAGTCCCACGGAGGAACTAAGGATTTACATGCAGGTTGCAGACAGCGAGCTCCCTTCATAAATCTCCTTATCAGAGAATGCTGACCAATCACCAAAACACATATGGCACATGGTAAACCAATAAGCCTTGACAGTGGAAAAGGCCTTACCATTGTCCAATAAATCATGCAGGAAGCATACAACATCTGCAGCAGAACTCTGAAACGAAATGATGTTTCAAGCCTCACATCTTTCAAACAAGCCCCACTTGCAATCATAAAGTGAATGTGTGCCCTTGCACTCTGAGTAGTCTTAATCACACTCAAAGACAGACTTGACTCATTCAAATTCAACCTCTAACATGCCAAGCCTAAAGAGCCAGTCACCCGGGGTGCGGGTGAAAAATCTGTCCGTGCGCCTGTGACACTAAATCTCTGTGCAATGACAGTGACCAAGGCTGACTGTGAAGGAGCTGCACTATTTCTACCATCTACTTCTGGTGGCGCAGTCCTGTTGGTGTCCTTCTCTGGCTATTGCTGCTGTTTGTTATTGCTAGTCATATCTCTATTATTATTATTGTCATTGTTATTATTCTGCTTCTCTGTGTCTCTGTGTCATCAGGTGACGACTTGTGATCCAACTGAGTTTGACAAAGTTTTGCTAAATTTAGCTAGGTAAGTTGAGATATCATGGCAGTGAAAGGTAACACTGGCTAACATTAACATCCCTTTGAGAATAAAAGGTAAAAAGTTTGCTACATCAGGATGAAGATAATCATCCGCTGTGCCCTCTTGCTGCCACACCCACAAAACCTGGGTGGGTTGACGGTAACTGGCAAGATATCATCTTGCAGGGAACGCGGAGACTGACTGCCTCACCCTGCTTCTTTCTCAGCCACTAGCCTGCTGCATAGAGGTTAACAGCCTCCTGAATTAACCCCTTAGCAGAGACACATTCTTTGTATGCTTGCATTAGCTAATAGAACAGATTCTGAATGAATGGGCTATGTCATGCTGACATAAAATCCCAAAACTAAGAATCATAAAGATACAAAAAGCCAGGTGATGTTCTGTGCCCCACCTCCTTGTCCGATGGAGTGGATTAGCCACTGCGGTGTTGATGGGTGGTTTCTGGTTGCTTCTAGCCTGCATGTGTCCAGAACTTCAGCCAGCTTCCGCAGGACTCAGTCGTGGCGCCATACAATTTTAACCATACCACAGACACAAGTTGCTGGGGCTTGGGAGAATGTCATAAGTGGCCCTAATGAGGAAGCTCAGCCTGGCTTGAGATATCCTCCACATGTCAGTCCAACTTATGGTCCTGTTGGCCACTCCCTCCCAGGTTTTCCTGCTTCCTTGCTGCTGCTAACTGACTGCTCTGATCTAATATTGCTCCTCCGTCCTGACCACCTCTGAGATCACTAGTTCCTTCCTCTCCTTCCTTGTAGCTTTGGACCACATCTTGGGAGCTGTTCCCCACCCCTGGCCAGCCCTCCCTGACTGTGTCCTGCCGACAATCTCACAGTACCTCAGCCTACTGATGGCTTGGTTGACTGCTTGCTCGGCCCTCCACTTGTGTCCGGTTCAGACCAGGGGCCTTGGTGTTCTGTACAGACAGATCTGACGAGTCTCCCAGCTCTGATATGAGCCTTGTCTTCTCTTGTCTGTTACCCAGGTTGATAGACTTCAGTGGCAGCTGAAGTGTGTTCCCTCTAAACAGGCCTATGCTGGAGAGGCTCCGAGGTAGGCCCAACCATTTACAGATGTAATTGCAGGCTTTGGAGTCCATCCTCAGTACTGTGGGTGTGGTGATCTTGCACATTTTCAGGGGCCACATCAGATGCTTGGATAAAGTGAACTGGTAGCACCACACCTTGAACTTCCCGGGAAGATGGCTTCTGGCGATCCTCCAGAAAGCTGTTTCATGACAATGGCAGCCATGTGTTTGTCGACAGATCGCCTGTATACAGTCTTCCTAGGCTTCAGACACGTTGCTCCACCAGCAACAGAACCCCTTCTCTATCCACCGTGAAAGAGATAAGGTCACCCCTGGCTCCTTTCCGGATAGAGAGACGCTGAGACTTGGACGGTTTGATTCTCATCCTGGCCCATGCGAGGAGTTCCTCAAGCCTTTTTAGGAGCTGAGCAGAACAGGCCACTGTTTGGAGAAAGCTTGCAACATCATCCATATAACTCCACAGGGCTGGCAGTCATTGGCCTGACTGTGCTTTGACTCCTCAAACCATTTGTCTCCCGCCAATCAGGATGATTTCGAAGGCTGCTATAAAAAGGATGGGAGACATTGCGCAACCCATCACTATGTCTTTCTCAAGTTGATTTCAACCAGTTGTACCCTCCTGTGTTTTATAGCAGACATGGACACTGCCAAAGTAATTTGATACCAGGTTCTGGATACAGGATGAGATGTGGAAAAACTTCAGGGCAAAGGTGATGAGCTGGTGGGGGACAGAGCCAGAGGCATTTTCTATATCCAGCCTGACTACATGGAGGTCTGACCTCCCACGTTTGGCTGTCTGAATCTTTTCCCAGATCATGGTTGAGTGTTCCATGCAGCCGGGGAATCCTGGGACACCTGCCTTCTGGCAGCTGGTGTTGATGTAATTATTCTCCAGGAGGTAACTGGTCACTAATTTTGCCACCAGTGAGAAGAAGATTTTCCCTTCCATGTTCAGTAGGTCGATGCCTCTGAACTGGTTGATGTTGCAGGAATCTTGTTCTTTTGGGATGAAGGTGGTCACTGCTCTGCTCCACTCTGATGGGATGGCTTGGGCCTCCCAGGCTCCCAGGTAGCTTCAGCACCATGGGACAGTTCTTATATACCCTGTAGGGTACACCATTCAGTCAAGGAGCTGAGGCAGATCTTGCCTTGTCTACCACCTACTTGATCTCAGCCCTTATGGGTGGTGTGGTGTTGAACCGGGAGGCCTGTTCAGCAGGGCAAGGCACATGTCCTGGCAAGCCAAGTGGGATGTTCTTGTCATGGTCACCAAGCTGACTCTTGATGTACTCCTCGAGCTTCTGCTCAATGACTTCCAACTTCCTGTTCTTCTCCACCAGCAGACTCCGTGCACACTTGAAGGGGTCCCGGGAGAACCTTGCCCTCTCCTTCTCTTTCTTACTTCTACATTTCCAGATCCACTCTACTCTCCTCAGGGTTGCAAGCCTGCTTTTGATCTGGTCCCAGAGAGCCTTCAGGACCTCCTTCTCATTCTCTTTTGCCTTCCTCCTGGAAGTCCTGAGTAGTCGCCTCTTCTTCACCAACTTGAGTATCCCCCTCTCTTGCCTCCCCATCTCCCTGGGGATGTTCTCCCTCTAGACCATCGCTCCAAACCTCTCCTTGCCTTCCTCATACATAATGTTGCTGAAGAAGTGCAGCTCGGTGGTTGCATTGCCTTGTAGTGACCCCTCGAGGATTGTGTGCAGGTTCTGGTCAAAGGTTTTCCAGGACTCTTTGTCATTGCTTTGGGCCACTTGATTTTGAGTCATCAAATTGGTCCCCTTCCCCTCTTCCTTGTCTCATGGGTTCAGTGCTTGGTGGCTCCTCATGGCACTGATGCTGTGGGTTGTGCACCTGTTGCTGGCAAGGCTGCTCCTCCTCCCTCTGACCATCTGCATTGAAATTAGTAGCACTGTGGTGGTCAACTTGGCTCTGATTCCTCCTTGTCTGGTGCAGACAAGGAGGAATTAATAATTATAATTAATTCATAATTAATAATTTAATTTTAAATAAAATAATACATTATGAAATAAAAGACTATTAATATCAATCAATAATTCGGGCACCAACTGTTGAAGAACCTCACATGGGGGGACAAAACTGTCAGATCTGTGAGGAGCATGGTTGGTTATTAAGAATAATTAATAATTATCAGAGAGTTAATTAATCATAAAATTAATAGAATTATTAATATGAATTAACAATTACGGGGCACCACTCGGAAACCAGGACCAATAACCAAAACAAGGTAGTCTCATAAAAGAGTTTACCTAGAATGTTAATATCACAGATAAACATTCAAAAGGTGATCAAAGGTATGAATTCGAGCTCTGACTCCCTCAATCAGCCACTTTTCACAATAAGTTAAACACAATAATGACAAAAGACTTCTCTTTAAGATATAACAGTATTTATTAAACTTAGCAAAATTAACAAAGTAAACAAATACCCCATTCAGTATACTACTACTCTAAAATCTAAGTCTACCTAAGCAAACACAAACAGCTATGTACAAGGTGAACGCATGCAGGTGAATGTATGTGTGTGTGTGTGTGTGTGTGTGAGTGACAAGATGGCGACTTGGCCTGACGTGATGACGTCGTGGGTATGGGACACGGACGTGACTATGGGGGGAAGTCATGTCACGCGAGAACCGAATGGCAGAAGTACGGCAGTGTCTTAGACAATAGCAAGATGGCGCCACCTGGTGGTTAGCGTCTTGCACTCACCAAATTCCGTAAAAATACACGTCTGATGGCTGATAAGGAAAGACAAAGCAAAGCTTTGTCCAACGTTATCTGACCATCAGATGTATAAAAAGATGTCGATGCATGTGTGTGGGCACGAGTGTGTGGGTTAGTCGAAAGAGAAGGAGGAGAGAAAGCAACCGTGAGAGGGAGAGAAGTGGTTCTTTTGTCCACAGAGAACGTGCGTACGGACAGCAGTCTGTAACGCACGTTGTCTGGTTTCTGACCGAGAAAGCAACTTACTTACCACTCACGGTGGCGCAAACAGTCTAGCAAGGTGAACACAACTAAACAGAGCAAATGGACTCGGCGGTCCGTCAATCCACACAACAAAACAATAGTAATAGCTAAAAAAGCTAAAAGATAAACAGCATTGATGCTGAAACTAACACACAATAACACTGCCTCTGCCCAGACTTAAGCCTCTTACTTGGTCGCTTCAGAAAGCGAGCAAGGTGTGTGTTAAGTCTGTCGGTCCGGCTCAGTTCCTCGGCTCAGATGCTGACGGTGCTGTCCTCACGCTGTCGGCAGATATTCACAGCAGCTGTTTCTTGGCGGTGCGGCGGAGAAAATAGTTGACTCAGTTGAAGAAGAGCGGGTTAGAGTTGTCCGTGTCTTTGTGACGACAATCCATTTCTTCCTTCTGCAGGAGATGAGAGCGCTGGTTGCAGCAGTCTCTCTTGGATCCAGGGATGGTGTTCAGGTGAAGTCTCGTCTCGTTCAGCGAGGGGAAGGACTTCAGTGAGGGAAAAACACGTGTGTGGGGTACCTGCGTTACCGCAGCTGACTCACAGAAGGACAAAGTTCCTCCTAGCTCAGTTCACAATGAATGCGTGTTCTTCAGGGTGCGTTCACTTTTTAAAGGGGTGGTGATGTCAAGGCTGTGTGATGCTCCTCTGTGCAGGAGCATCTCCGCTAATGAGGGACTGTTTGTTGAGACTATTTCCTGTTTAGCACCTAGGTGCCAAATTTGCAAAGCATCAGTGGAAATGGAGTCCAAAATGGACAATGGGAGCCTTATCAGGCTTTGTGGCTTGCATGCAGGCCTTTCTTTGTGTGACTGCATGGTTTGAGGCCCAACAAAGTCTTTGGGGTTTGTAGAGCACTGAATAGTTTGTATGGATTGTTGCATTTAATTCATAAAAACTTTAAATAAAAGGTTTGCTATTATGAAATGTATTTTTCTGAATGTGACATTTTGCTAAGATAAAAAGTTTTACTTAACACTATTTTTGGTTGTGAATTGCAGACATCGCAAAAACCAAACACCACATCTTTGTATGCTAATGAAAACTGAACAGAAATGTTACAAGTATATCGAGCAAATTCTTTCCAAAACATAACATCTGTCTTAAATATTGTAAATCAGCACCTTGCTGATGTCAGCAGTGGAAATTATGAGAAACTGCAATGCACAGTAGTAGTAATCTGCAGCACTGAGTGACCATCATTGGTCACTTGCTCCCTCAGCCCTCAAAGGGGTCAGTCTCAAAGTTCAGTTGAGTTTTTCAGAGAACTGGAGCGACACTTGTCATGGCAGTGGGGATTCCCCCAAGGGCAAGTGCTGAGGGGAAGTCAATGAGGGCATGTTGAAGGGCAGTCAGTATGAAGATTCTACATGGGTCTTGCTTTGAAATACTGACCTTTGAACCTTGACCTCAGTGCATGTTTGAAGGCTTATAAATTCAGCCCCAAAAGGGGCTCCAGACATGCTACACCAACTGTTATAGAGCTCTTGACTTCAGCTATCATGTGAGTGTAGTCAACAACTGGGGGCACTGTCAAATATGGTAAAATATGGTTAAAAATTCTCACCCATTTAATTACATATTTAAAATCTGATTAAAGAAATATGTTTACCATCCTCTTAAACTCCTAAGTGTACTCTCAATTCAGTACTTACAATTCTAGGAAAAACACTTTTTTAAAAGCTACAATTCCCTAGAGACATGCAATGCAGCTTGATACAAATCACCACCACAATTGTAGTTCTTCCAGTTTGCAAAGTAGGGTTGTAAATATAGGCTGGTAAAACGATATATCTACTGAATAGATCAAATATCTAGTACAGCCAAACTAGTAATTACACTGTATCTGGATGATCAATGCTAAGAAAAAGTGAAGGTGTTGGTTTATGTCAGATATTTTAGCTAGTATTCTAGAGATGGGCCAAAACAGGAGTCGAACGCACCAAGTCCGGCCAGAACATAATGCCCTTCTGTGAGCCATGTCATCTGACCCAGATATAACAGTACATAAAAGTTCCAGGCAGCAGATCCTCTGGTCTGCCCACTGGACTGAAGTAATCTTGCACAAAAAGGACATTTCAATTCTATTTATGGAGTGCCAAATCACAACAAAAGTCATCTCAGGGTGCTTTTCACAGAGCAGGTCTAAACCACTCTTTAATTTACAGAGAGAGACCCAACAATTCCCCATGAGCAAGCGCTTGGTGACAGCGGTAAGGGAAAAACTCCCTTAACGAGAAGAAACGTCAAGCAGAACCCAGCTCTAGGTAGGTGGCCATCTGCCCTGACCAGTTTGGTTGAGAGAGAAGAGGGTGGGGGGGAAGCAGAGCAACAACAACAGAGAAGATTTGGCAAATTTCTCATGGGCGCAACTCATATACTCAGCTGCTCATCCCACAAATGCATGTTCCTTACAAATGTGGCAACATTTAAAGGGGAAATAAACAGGCTCTCCAACGGTATAAGATTTATTGCCAAGAAGCATTGTTACAAAGAAATCACAAATTTCCTTACTTCTTGTGCTAATGTGGCAAGAGAATAGGGATGAAGGGCACTAACCAGTGTAATCACAAGAATACAACTACACCACCCTGAGACAAATGTTACCTCAGACCAGTATCAATAACCCAAAAAGGCAATCAGGTTCGTTACACCAAGAAGCGAGAGACGTGGTTCCAAACATCAATTCTTTATTTTAATAGCAAAATTTGGTTAAAAAAAAAAAAAAGCATACCAACCACACAAGTATAAAGAGCAGCAGATTCAGGGCTGAGGTTTACCAGTGGAGGGGAGGTAGGAGGTGTATCCAGGGTCAAACCCAGGGATGCTCAGTTGAACAAAGCACACAGGAAAAAGGTGGAACCACCACCTACAATCACCAACCCCACCACTGTGGGTGCTCAGCTCCTAAAAAAAGCAAAAAAAAAGCAAACGATGACAAGAAAAGAAAAAACCCCGCACACACTCACCATTAAAACGGCTCAGCTAAAAGAATACTAGTCACGGTACTGCCAGCCCATAACACAGCAGCGGACCCGACCAAACAAAAGACGATGATTGTTAACACTAATTATAGGCAAAGCAGCAGCATTCTTGCAGTGTGGGCCAGAATTGCTGCAGCAGCTCCTGGGTTAAGCTGCTAAATGCTGAACAGGGCCCACAGTCCTGTGATACATAATGAAAAAATTAAATTAAAAGAATGACAACTACTTTAAAAAAAAAAAAAAAAAAAAAAAAAAGAGATGAACCTGCACCATAGTGGGCTACATACCAATCAGGCAGCATCTGTAAGTTCAGGAAGAGAGAGTCTATGGAGCCTATGCTGCTACTACACATGGGGACCTAGAAACAAAAACACCCTATTACGACACGCAACATAATTTGCGGAAGAAGATCACTTCTGAGGGAGGTGAGTCACCACAGAGGGATCTATAAAACCATAAACCACTAACATAACAGCATGAGAGCACTCTGAGGACCAGCACAGAAACTACACCCATACCTGCAGCAATTGCGGAAGTCTGGTGAACGGAGGCAGGGTGTGCCCAGAAAACTACTACCTGCCTTTATAGGGTGCCCACAGACAATGATTGGTTCCTGATCACAGAGTAATCAAGAGACTGAGACTACAGGCCTGCTCAGACCAGACAGGAATACATTTCCATTCTGCTACACTAAGTTTATATGACATAGGACTGATTGTCATATAGCACTGTGTGAGGGTTAAATTCAAAGTCCTTAAATATCAAAAAGTAATCTTCCTGAGAGATTTATTAATTTAAGTTTATGACTTGTTGTATTTATATTAAACACTGATAACTGTTTTGATTAAGTTTTAAAACAAGCGCACTCCTACACATGGTTTCTTTCTGTTACTCAGCTAAAGGAATATATCTGCGCTAAAGCTAAGCTAGCAATCTTCACCTACATTTGAAAAAATAACTGAAGAAACTTAGACTTGATCTTACCATTCTGAAACATCATGTTGAAGTCTCAACTGTGCAACAGCAGGTTCTTCCCCTTCATTCAGGATCAGTCTTCGTTGTCATGAAGTGAGTGGAGCAGGTGGACCCAAATGCAGAAGACAGCAGGCAGGATAAGATGAAGAATATTTCATGAACAACTCAAAGGACACAGAAGACACTGAGAACAGGAACCAGGAACACTGACCATAAACGCAGATGACTCGACAAAGACTGAACTGAAAGCTGGACTATAAATACACAGGGTCTGATTACAAACTGAACACAGGTGAGTGAAACAAGACACAGGTGAAACACATGAGGCAACTGACAAAGGCGGGAAAACAAAGGAACTAAAGGTTACACCACAAGGAGAAAACATTTCAAAATTAAAAAGGAACTAAAGTAATCAGACAAGGAACAGGTGACATAACACAAGGGCAGACTGGGAGCTGATAGACTGGGGAAGACACTGGGAGCAGGGCATGGCTAACAAGGGTGATGCAGGGCAGGTGAGACGAGGAGCACATGAACACAGGAGGAGTGAAGAAACACACAAGGGAAACACAGAGAAAACCAAATCCTAGAACACACAACACAATTTAACTGAAAATGCAAGAAAGTCACCCAAAGTAAAATAACATAAACAAGCTCAACCAAATGACCAGGCAACATAAGTGTAACACAGAAAACCCAAAAGAACACAAACAGAAAGAATCCAAACATAACAGAAAGTCCTGGCAGGATGTGACATCTGCTTCATAGACTGCTATATATATATATATATATATATCCATTTTTCCAGGTAATATATGTCTCCATTTTTCCAGGTAAAGATGCAATGTAAAGGAATTTGCATTATTCATTACATCGTATTCTGATTGGCTTGGGGTAAAGGTGGGGCCACACCTCCAGCTAATCGGAGTAGGTTGTCATTAATAATGCAGATTTTATGTATATTGCTTTGGAAACAGCCCGCTGGAGGACAGAGGGGACTCTGGGCTGTAAGGAAAGATGGATGGAAAAATATAAACATTCTAAATCTAAACACTTTTGGTGAATAAAATGTTACAGATATGTTTAAAATAGACTCAGTATTTATAAAAATGAGTCAAAAAGGGCCATAATACCAACTCTTTAGAATACCTTTCCACTCTCATGTGCTCTACTTAGTGAGGTAAACAAAGACTTCCTCCACCTGAAATGTTGCTTTGACAGCATACCACTGACTGCACTTGTGGAAAATATGACATTGTAATACTAGGAACAGTGCAGCCTCCAAGAAATACCATCTAACAACACAGATATCTATCTTTTTATTATCCACCAATGGAATCTGCTGTGTTACAGGAGGGAGTGAGGTTTCCCAGGCAGCATTAGGAAGCTGATCTTGCGTCAGGCAGAGATTAATCATAGAGCAGGACACACTTGTTGGATATATCTTTTAATAGTACCATTTAGAGCACATGCATCAGGCATTAGAGGTATGCAGTGTGGATTTTATTCCAGAAAGAGACATGTGGGGATGGAGGGAGAAAGAGTGGTCAGAGGGAGGAAGGTGATGAGCTGGTGACTGTGGAGAGCAGGCTTAATTTTAGCACCAAAAATATACAGTATATTAGTTTTAGTCAACAAAAACTAAAAACAAGTTAGTTTAGTTTTCATCAATAAAATTTTTGTCTGATCTTTGTTGTGCAATTAAAAGTTTTATGTCTTATAAGCGTTCTGAAGCTGTGGCCATCTTTGATGTTCACATTTACCAGGTCACAGGTGTTGGTGGAAAAGGCAGTTTACCTATCAGACTGTGATGGTTCAGACACATCCATGTCACTCTGCTGTGTAGTAATACAACAGACTCACAGTGCAAAGCTAGATTCACTCACTTGTTCACTGAAATACTGTTCACTTTAGCTCGAGATGAGCATCAGATAAAATTAAGTAATATTTCTTTAGAAAACATCTGCAGTCATTCCTACTGATAACCTACAAACAACAGAATGCACCAAGAACACTTTTTCTTGTCTAATTTTCAGTGGGATTGTGGAGAATTTAGTCCATAAATCTTTTACTTCTTTCAAGATCCATTTAAGTCCCCCTCCACTCCAAGATGAGTTTTTCTTCTTGTTCCTTCAGTTGAATGTTGTTCTCTTCTTTGTGCAGAATGATGTATGTGCAGAGTTTGTCTGCTGAAGGAAGAAAGCTTCTCTGTGCTCACCTTCGATCTCAATTTAAAGACCCAGTGTGTAGTATTTAGTGGCACCTGGCAGAATGGACTTGGCATAAACTGAATAAAATATTCAGTATATTCAGTAATGTTTTAATTACTGCATAATCACCTGAAAATAAGAATCTTTGTGTTTTTGTTACCTTACAATGAGCCCTTTATATCTGCCTAGGGAGCGGGTCTTCTTCCATGGAGCCCGCCATGTTGCACCGCCATGTTTCTACTGTAGCCCAGAACAGACAAACCAAACACTGGCTCTAGAGAGAGCCTTTCATGTTTTTCGTGGGTTGTGCGGCCACTGTAAGTTCTTCTACATGCTTGGAAGGGGAGGGGGAGGGGGAGACGTATTCAGTTGGTTGCAATCTGCAACCTCACTGCAAGATGTCACTAAATCTTACACACTGGTCCTTTAAGGCGTGTTCCTACGAGCATTATTTTTACATGATGGAGAAGGAGATTATGGTGGAAAACTGCCTTCCCATGACAAATGTGCCAGTGAGAGTGCAAAGATAGCATTATGCCAATAAGAGACAGTTCCAAGGGAGTTAGCAAGAAGGCTAATCTGTGATATAGCATTTTGGTTTTCTGTGTGAAATGATTAAAGGCCGCCAGGTCCATTTTTAGTGCGAGAAAAAGGTGGAGGATGCTGAGACAGTAATTTTTTAGATAAGTCACACTTGTATTATCACCAAAGCATCAAGGTCACTTATGAACCTCAGAAATAAAGACCAGATGGTTGAATATAATTAAAAATGAGGTGGAAACTAGAAACTAAGCTCCATAATAGGAGGAGTTATGAAAAGTATATAACATGAGGTTTCATGATTTTGCATCAGGTTTTCTCTTTGTCCCGGGACAAGGAGGCCTCAGTTTGCTCTGTATCTTTTTATATGCACAGTAAATCTGTTCACATTGAACTCTACCAGCTTCCAGTGTATTTTTGAGTCTTTCTCTCATAAGTTTTGAGTTTAATACTAAGTTGTGAGTGACCTGAATATTTATTGGCCCATTTGAAGATTTTTCCACAACAAGATGTTGTTTCAAGTATTTTTAAAGAGGTCATTTCTTATTTATTTTTAAAAACTTTTTTGTGGAAAAGCCACATCAGACACAAATTATTATTACAAACAGAGTATTTTTATAAGTCTTAAAACATGTCTGAGGGATCTTTAACTAACATTACTGGTAGAGATGTTACTAAAAATGCAAAAGTTGCTGCCTATCAGCACAACAGGTCAAGCATCTAAGTCTTAGCAGCTAAAGCTTCTGAAAAAAAAGATATTTTTGGGTGGTGAAGGAAACTGTTTTACTAATCAGGAGCATACAATGTATGGTTTCACAAATGGATGCATGTTATCAAGTCAATTGTCAAATTCTATCTATTACCCTTTTAGATGATTACCCTTTTCATTATCTCACTGATGTCTATTATGTGCCCAGAATGATCAACTCTCTCCTCTCTCGCTCTCCTTGGAACAAATCAGAGTTTAAATCCAACATTGATAACCCCCCCCCCCCCCCCCCCCCCCCCCCCCCCCCCCCCCCCCCGTCTGCACAGAATTTTGATCATTAGCAACATCCATGCATCTATTAAGCAGAGCCTGGAGCTGATCCTAGCTGATATTGGGTGAGAAGTGGGATACACCTTGGACAGTCAATCACAGAGTAGACAGTAGCAACTAGGGATGTGCAGAGGGCCCAGTATTTGTATTTGTATCTATATTTGTTGAGGCAGCAAAATTATTTATATTTGTAATCGAAAAAAAGTGGAAAGAAGCTTAAAAATCCTGTTTTTGTTTTTGTTTTTATTACACTTCTAATTTTAGGATATTAAAGTGTTATAATAACTGTTCATTAATTAACTACCTTACGAAGGAGGTCCCTGCATCCGGTCTGGGACTGGAGTCTCCCAGATCACAGAAGACCGCACTGACTACTGAGCTAAAACTTTGCTCATTGCCTCATTGCAGACAGACTTCTACCGATTTATACACCCATAACACAGAGACAGCACACTGTGTAACGTGTAGAGAAGAACTTCAAAGGCGATTATTGCTTTGCACTTTTCATTTATTGCCTATTTTTTCAACATAACTTTGTGGAAAGGAGAAGAGGAACAAGAGGTTATGGAGCACTTTGCATGTGTCAGTAGCTCAGCTTTATCTTTGGGGAACACTCCCAACTCCAGGAGTGATGTCCAAATTAGGAAATGTGCATCATGTAGCAGGTGGATGTGACTCCCCTTGTTGAGACCTGCTGATAGATGTAACATTGGAGGACAGAGACTGAGATAATGATGTAACCGAACTGCGTGCTGGTATTTGACATGAATTTTTTTCTTCCCAAAGACAAATAACTTTAAAAATATTTGTATGAAATCAATATTCATTAAAAAAACACTATTTGTGCTTTGCAGAATAACGTATTTGTATTCAGGCACACCCCTAGTAGCAACAAGTTCTCCAAATTAAATCTGTGGTTGGTCAATTCACGCCAGAACACATAGAAATTTCTTCTGATGCCCTTACAGCAGTCATTTGCAGAATGACATAATTTGTCTGTGCCTTCCAAAACCATTACAAATCACTGATTAAAAATAAATACTGTACGTTTATGATGTGACAATGCTAGGGTTAGGGTCTGGTTAGGTTTAGGTACAAAAACCACTTGGTTATAGGTTCAGGAAAAGATCATGGTTTGGGTTAAAGTTACCACTTCATTAAAGTTAGGTGACCTCTGTCATCATAATAACTACGGTCTCTAGAGGGCACTGTCACTTGAACAGAAACAGACTTCTGTGGCATTATTAAAATACCTTTCAAGATACAACCTGCTGCTGTATAACAGGCAGAAAATAACATTTTGATGTTTCCATTAAGCTTTGCACACAGCATATGACCGAATCACAAAGTAACGTACAGAATGCTGATGTCACAAATGGGATTAATTGTTGAGTAAGACTGCATTAACAGTTAATTAAAAGAGTAATTAATTTATTTTTCCATTCATCTATCTTTCACATTATCACTTAGTTTTCACATGTTGAGGACAATTGTCATACTTTTTGTTCATGTAGGTTACTTTTTATTTAGTTTTAGTGTTGAGTGTTTTTGTTGTGTAAAAAGCTTGTTGAGGAATATTTTTTTGGCCTAGTTTATGAAATTTATACTGATTGTAAATCCACAGTCAGTGGCATCCTGAACCCCCTCCCCTGCTAAGACCCTGCAGATATCCTGTAAGTCCCAGCAGCTTCACTCCACCCTTGTTCTACATTACAGTATGGGCGCCTAGTTCACCAAAGCTGAGGTCAATGTAATGAGAGAATGGAAAAACTGACTTGTCTTTTTTTCTCTCATTCTTTCTTTCATTTTAACTGTGATGAATTTAACATGTTGAAGATCATGAAATCCAACCGAACATGAAAAGCCTGCCCTCAATGGCCATACTTTTCAGGTTTGTTAACTCAGTTGACTAACTTTCCCAAAGTGTTTGAAATATAGCCATGTGCGATAAGTGCAGCTGCACTTCCTTCTGCAATCTGATGACCGTAGCTGCTCCACCACACTTCTGCAGTTTCCATTTCCTGTCAAAGTCGGCCTACTTTCCCACCAATAATGAAAAGAAAACTTACAAACTGGATTGGTGAGGCACTTTCCCACACTGAGATGGTTGTAACCATTCATTCTCAGTTATAGTGAATCAAGACACCACTTTCATGCAACACGTGAGTTTGTCAAATGTGTATGTAGCTCTGGAGATGTTTGTCATCACTAATATGTTCCATTTCAAAGCTGTGTCCTTTTCTATCTGAGGAAGAGCTGACTGCTGTTTAAACAATATGGAGTTTTGAAGGCTGATGTTAATTCTCTTCCACAATTGCAGTGATTAGTTTCTTGTCCCCAAAATCTATTTCTGAGTGAAACTGTCTCTGAAACAGCACATCTTCACATTCTCCTTTAATTAGCTAAAACTGCTGTCTCAATATTGGACATGGATTTTATAATCCATGTCCAGTATAGACCAGTTTTACTGATGATGATACAATTCTGCTGGTCAACTAAAGCAGTTGATAAATTTGAAGAAGCTGCCTCATCATTATTGCATAATTTAACCTGCAATGATCTTGGTCTTATGGGATTTGATATTCATTAAAGGCAGTTAACCCTGTTACATTACATTACATTAACAGCAATATTGCATTTTTTTAAATGACATCCTGGTCTAGACAAAATAAAGTTTTACCACATCACATACAAGTAAGTTAAAATGATTTTGAATGTGGTTTTCTGTTTCTGTTTCTTCAGTGGAGAATGAGGCAAATTTTATTGTTATTTTTAGACTTACAAGATGAAATAAATAAGTCTAAATTTTGTTTAACTTATCGGTATTTTGCCATACTTTGTATTTTACCTATTTTTCTTCATTATCTTCTCCTACGACATCACATATTGCTACAAATTAAAAATCACCTTCCAAATAAAGTTAGCACATGGAACAGACTCTGCTGAGTACTTAATGTTGAAATGTATCGCATCAAAATGTTTTACTATGAAAATCATATATCTGAATTAATCTGAAACTTCATCATTACCTAACACTTTATTATAATTACAATTCCCCCTATTTAGCATTTATAAGCAGTACACAAATGTCACACTGTAATATAGTTACAGGCAGATATAAGCACATTTGAAGTGTTTATTAATGTATAGTATTTGTCAGCAATTATAATTTCTCCTATGAACATGTATTTTATATTATTACAAGTTTGTTTTACTATATTGTCATTTATTATCTGTTGTTACAGCAGCAAACACTTATGGATGCCCACAGGAGGAGTTAGACAAATACACGAATAGACACTACTACCAAATGCTTAATAGGGGGACTTAGTGTAAAGTGTTACCCAATACTCAGTAGTGGTTAAATACCACAAACAGGTATTCAGTTGCTGATACAATTCATATTATTGCAGCCTTTCATTGCACTCATATTGTGACCTGAAATCCAGCTTTAGTCATAACCTTGGAGCCGTTGACTAAAGTCCTCCCATATTACCCTGGATCCAGTTGTTTGATCAGGACTTGCTAGATTAATAAGAATAATAGTAAATATTAACCAGCTGTGATCAGAAAAGCTGCTCTGTTCCTCTTACAGCAAACTCCTCTAGACTTAATCCCAGCATTCTCACTGACTGTCTCTATTAGGGGTTCTGTGCTAATTAGTATGTTTTCAGTATGGGATTATCAGTGTGTGTGTGTGTGTGTGTGTGTGTGTGTGTGTGTGTGTGTGTGTGTGTGTGTGTGTGTGCGTGTGTGTGTGTGTGTTCTTTTCAGACTGAGGCTCATTCTGTTCCAGGATAAATCCTGCTCGTCTCTGCACGATCTCCTCATTACCATTCAGCTGCTCACACAGCTTACCTCAGCTCAGGTGTGTCCCCACTCGCATGCCAGTCCAACTGCCTCAGGGTGTTCCATTTGACACCCACCAGCAGTCACCCATGGGTGTCCTTGTCTCCCCTCATAAAGCCTCTCCTGGCGTCTTCACACCCTGTGTGAATGCAACTCTGAGCTGACTGGACAGAAGAGAGCCGCAGGGCCCGATGTCTGTGTGATTGTCTGCTTGGCTCCTTTCAGAGACGATTAGTGTAAAATCCTTCATTACACAGAAAAAGATTAGGTAACCCTCAGGGGAGAGCTGTGGATGTGTGTCGGAGCTTGAAAGCTGTGTATTTTATTCAACTACATGATGTGATGTGACACATGATAGTGTGCCAGGAGGTGCTGCGGTCAGGGTGCGGCAGTGGAGGATGAGGAGGAGAAAGAAGGGCAGAAAAATTTGAGGAGGAGGAAGAAGAGGACAAAGAGATGATGAGATAAAAGGAGAGAAGGCAATGGAGTGACAGGAGGAAGGAGAAGTGGAGGTAAAGGTGGAGCAAAGGGGAAAAGAAGCAGTTGAGGAAAAAGAAAGAAAAAAAAAGAAGCAGTGAAAATGCAGGTAGAGCAGGTGGTTAAAAAAAGCGGATGGAGACATGCATGTGGAACAGGGTGCATCGAGTGCAACACTTGCATAGACCATAGATAGAAATCTTGTGGTTTCCAATGAAAAAAAACATATTTTGATCACCCTGATGAGATGAGTAATTTGCAACAGGACACGCACATTTAAAGAAGATGGTGGTTGGATTTGGCAGGGCGAGGTGCTGAGTGAAAGGAGATATGTAGACCTCTTGCAGGGACTTGATCCTGCTTTTATCTGATGCTGGAGTCAGATCACATTTACTGCTCTGCATCTGTTTGACATCCAAATAAACCCTCTTAATGCGGCAGAATATTAACAATCAAATCAAACTGATTCTCAGATTCATGCATATTGATCAAGGCTTAGCATTGATGATCCCAGCCAAAGCTTTACAGTTCCCAATAATCCATACAGAGTTATAAGTACAGAAATAAGCATTTCAGAAAAATTAAGAAATTAAGAAAAAAGATGTGATCAGAGTGTCTCACACTGCCCACTATCAATCAGGTTGTCTACATGCATACCAATAACCAATCATAATGCCATTACAGCAGTAGTGCCAGTAAGATGGAGCCAGCATAAACAGCAGCCTGGTCCCAGAACTCTCAATCACAACCTATATCTCCCATTGTCTCCACAAATGAAATAGGTCCAGCAAGCCAATGAGAGCTGAGCTAACGAGGTCTTTGTAGGCAGGATTAAGAATGGGGACATAATCATCCTGTGCCAGAGCCAGAATCTATTCTAAACAAAAATGGCAACTGGCTCATATTTCTTCAGTCATCATTACCAGTGTTGGACAAGTTACTTGAAAATATAATCACTTATACATTACTCATCAAAACACTTCTTAATAGGGACCAGTC
This sequence comes from Thunnus maccoyii, assembly GCF_910596095.1. NCBI lineage: Eukaryota > Metazoa > Chordata > Actinopteri > Scombriformes > Scombridae > Thunnus > Thunnus maccoyii. The sequence goes on from NC_056542.1 coordinate 33,951,547, forward strand.
CAATTAGTAATAAATTAAGTGATTACTAAATGGACACATACCTGATTGACCTATCTTTGTCCCTATTAAATCTTTTTTCCGTCAGTATCTATGGATTGTGACAATGCACGTGCATATGGAAAAAAAAAAAGTGGTACTACAAGACCAAGATGATATTCTAAAAATACCATATTATGGTCTTCTCAGACAAGGAGTGATTGACATGCCTAAGTAATTCATTTTTAATGGCAGGCTGGTGGGCAGGTAGGGAAGTGCGGGCAATCTGACAGGAGCAGCGACAAGCAGGAGCAATAACATGAAACTGTTGCGATCGTGCTCATCTCATGCACATGCCTGCCCACTGCCAGAGTTGAATTGTCTCGACTTTTTTTCTATGTGACGCGCAGTGCAAATCAATGGAAGAGAGACTGATCTTTGACATTTGTGAGTTCCCTGAGATATAATTGTTTTCTAAACAGTTATCGGGACATAAACAGGAGAGTTTTCGCATGGCAGAGCATCAATGCAAGACTGGGTGTTTCAGGTAATGTGACGTATAGTTTTAACTTAAAGACCCAGTGTGTAGAATTTAGTGGTATCTAGCAGAATGGACTTGGCAGAAATGGAAGATAACATTCATAAGTATGTTATAATTAGTGTATAATCACAGAATCATTGTGTTTTCATTACCTTAGAAGGGAGTGGGTCCTCTTCCACAGAGCCTGCCATGTTGCACCGCCGTGTTTCAACAGTAGCCCAGAACAGACAAACCAAACACTGACTCTAGAGAGGGCCTTTCACGTTTTTCTTGAGTACCGTAGGTCAAGAATGATAGGTTCTCCTACACACTTGTAAGGGGAGGGGGGAGGGCTATTCAGTTGGTTGCAATCTGCAACCTCACCACTAGATGCCACTAAATCTTACACACTGCTCCTTTAAGCTAGGCTCACTAGTAAACTTACTAACTGAACTAATTTGAAAGTTAGTAGTTGTGTTATTTAGTTATAGAGTCTTTCTTTCAATGTTTCTAAAAGATATATTTTAATATGTTGCTATAACCTATAAAGAAAATACAGTTGTACCAGCAAGGATACAGTACTGCACAGAGGCTGTTTCCATGGTTACCACACATAGATTGCCTGGCCTTTACTTGCGGAGCGATTGTCTGCCTGTCTATTCGCATGAGGAGCACAGTGGGACCCTGCGGATCCAAGCGGGTACGCAGGCAGAATGCCGCGTACTGTCTGAAAAGATCCTTAGCCCGAAAATAAGGCTATATTTTAAGTTTCGAAAGGATGGGTTGTATTAAGGACTAGACAATTACACATTATTCAAGACATCAGATAATCTTCCTTTTTAAATGGAAAGAGTGTTCCTACAGAGAGTGTGTTAAGGAGTCCCAGTTCAGCCTACGGGAGTTTCTGACAGCTCGTGTAACATGTTTTATTGCCATGGAGGAATTTAATTCATGATGAATGAAGAGGAGTCTCCTGACGTAAACCGCAGAAACACAGTCAAGTAAATTCGCTACACACCTACTCAATGAATGAAAAACATGAGAATCAAAATCACTTCTAGTTACATTACCTTACTAATTACTCAACAGCAAAAGTAATTAGTTACATTACTTGTTATTTAACTTTGGTTGGTTACTTGGTTTTTACTCAACCAGCAGGGCTAGGTAACATCCTCTTGTATAGAAGCTCTGTCCATCTGCAGTCCTCTTTTCTCAGGTGCTGCGCATGTGCTCCTGTCCTCACCTGTGGCATGGGCGCATGGCATGCATTGCTGCTCCTGCTTCATGCTATCTGCTCAGCTGTCAGGCTCACACAGCAGTACCAACACTACACCAAAAAGGTAAGGTATAGACAAAAGTCCACTTGCAACCATGCTGCCCCTAGATTTGAGAACCACTGGTTTGTTGACCAACGTAGCTATCTGTGATATCGGTGATATCTGCTGCTGGTACATTCATTTTTGCAGGACAACGTGGCTCAACTAACATTACAAGTGCATGTATAGCAGTTGTAGGATGGTTACTCACAGGGCGAAGAACACCAGTCACACCAGGAATCAGAATCTGCACATTTATTCTCTATAAGAGTAGCATGGAGCACAGTCAGTACACAGACACACAGTGGCAGGCTTTCTCCCAGTCCCCTGCCCAAAAGCTGTCCAACTTTTTGTTTGTTTGCACGTGTCAAAGGGAGCGGCAGCTGTGGTATCACTACTGTAGGTCTGTTGACACAGCTCTGAACTTTCAGGATTATCGGACACTGTGTGAATGGGTGAAATATTATTTCCTGTCTGCAGTACATGGCTATTGAGATGACATATTGGAAATTGTGTATACATTTGATGAACTATGTGTCATTTATGCCTTTTATGCCAATACTACAGAAGTGAAATATTAATGCAGAAATACATTTACCAATATGTGTCCACTATGTGGCTATAGAGAACACCAATAATTATACGTCATGTTGCTTTGTATCACTTATAGACCACGCTATGTAAATTTCATGTAAATCGGTTGATGTTTTTCACATAGTAGGTGGTGCTATGACCATGACTCAATATAAGAGTTACAACAACTTCCTGTTTAATGCCCCAAACATGTTTTGGGCAAAGTTTACCGGCACACCACGCCAAGTGCATTCCATGAAACTAAAAAGCTTTGCAATTTAGCATCACAACGGTCTTTAGATGTCACCTACCAAATTTGAAGTCACTTGGGTTAAATCTCTAGGAGTAGTTTGTTAAAGTACAACACCTGTGAATGGCTTCACTTTGCAAAAAAAAAAAAGCGAAGTTGATTGAAAATGGCTTCCTGTTGGACTTGGGGTATGGCTATCTGCCTACCAAATTTCGTACATCTACATCAAATTTAAAGGTGGGGGCTTTAACTTTGAAATTTCTAGGGGCGCCCTCAAGCCATTTTGCCAAACCCCCAACCCAAGACCCATATCAGATATCAAGCTATGCCACTGCTGATGGACGTACAAAGTGTTGTGAGTTTTCAAGCACCCCTAGCACCTCAAAAACGTTAAAAGTAATTAGGGGGAGCTATAGCGCCAAAGAGCCACGCCCAAGCCAAGTTGTGATACTAGTAGAAATATTTACTGGTTTGAACATAGGTGCAAAGTTTTGTGAGTTTTCATGCATCCTAAAAGCCTCAAACGTGTTCGTAAAATGAAAATCCCAAATGGCTGACTTCCTGTTGGGCAAAAAAATTTGAAAAGATATGTTTTATGTTGAGAATGAGCAATGAACCCACTGAATTTCATGAACATCAAAGAAACTTCGTTCCAAAATGGTCCTGAGTTTGGGGGCGCTATGACGCCCACTGGCCACGCCTGAGTCCAGTCACTACAGAACTTTGCAATTTTCACCGGTTCTGACATGTGTGCCAATTGTTGTGAGTTTTTGAGCATCCTGAGCCCCTCAAAAATGCAATGGGAGCATCACAACACATCTTACCAGCACAAAAGCTGTCCAACTTTTGCCGGGAATTTGTAGCTACTTCATTCATGTGTCTTTTGTGTGTCATTAATAAAAGCCCCCCTGCCACAACAGGTAAACCGGAACTATGAAGATACATTAATTCATTCAATATAAGGTTGGCAATACATAGAAATTTTAACTTTATGGCAGAAAATATTACACCGGTTTTGAGAATGTTCACCAAAATAAAAATGACATGAACAACATATTGACTCAGCTACACATGTCAACAAGCTGAGTAGCATAGGGTAACAGTGTTTTGTCATGTAGGCATAGATGACACGAGTTAAAGGGTATAGGATACTTGCGGAGTTGGTAACACAATTTGGAGAAAAGCGAGATGGTCAAAATACCTGATATTCCCTAAATGGTTGTACAAACGAACAAGTGTTTCAATTCAATCTACTGTCATCTGCTGGTTTATTTTATTTGTACGACACAAAGTGCTAAACATTACAGAAATCAAATAAAAATGTAAAAGCAGAATAAAAAAGTAAAATAGCAATTAGACACTGGTGCCATGGGTTTGAGAATTCCCAGCAGTCCATTTTGTCCAGAGCAATTGTCTTAACATCATGATTAAAAATTAAATTTCAAAACTGAAAATGTAATGTTTGCAGCAGTCATACAATGCAGTGAATAGATAGAATAGAATTTAGACAGTAGTGTTCCAGGCAGAACAGCAGGGACCACTCAAAAAAAAATTAGTGCACCGTGGCCACATTCCCAGATGGTCTGGGCTTGTCCCCAGACCTTGTCAACTCCTAGAAATTCCGCTGCACTTGGTGGTAGCTAACCGTGTTGCCTCACCTCCAGCCCCACATGTAACACGTACCAGACCACTGAACACATAGAGACCTGACTGATATCAACCCTCCATCAAACAATCAGTAGGATCCCCAAATTGTCGAAGTAACAGAGTTGTAGTCTCTTACACTACTATTACTGAAAAAAATAATCACATTACTGTAACACATTACAATGTACTGCAATACTGCTCAACACTGGTCATGACAAACATTTATGCTTGTTTTTTCAAAATCTTTTTAAACAACCTATTTTTACGTTTTCCTGACAAGTGACTCCTGCAAAGACAGCAAGTAGCTAATCTGCAAATACAGACCATAAGGGAGCAACTAGGGATGGATCACTGGACATACAAAGTGTCTGACTTTGATGCTGGAGATGATATCCTGTTTCCCTCCAACAGTCAGCACCATTGACTGTATATAAATATGGATGACTTGTCTCCACCTCCCTCGCTATGCAAAAGTCTTGCCTGTGGGACATCATTTGGAGCCAGAGTCTGTGCAATAGATTAGGGAGGCGGGATGACAGCCCACAGGACACACCCCCACAGACGTCCCGCCACCTGACAGAGTTTTGAGAGCGGCTGTCACAGCACTCCATCATGATGTCACATCCCCTTTATATATTGTCAAATAACTAATTAAAAACGACCTTATCAGAAAAGTGAGCACTTGGACAAACATCAGCGTAATAAGAATGACCTAAAATGACAGAAACCATCTATGGGAGAAATTTATTTGACGTGTACTTTGATTTTTTGGTTTGGCTCTTGTCCCATCTGCTAACATGGAGGGGGCAGGACTTATGACCTATACTGCATCCAGCCACCAGGGGGCGATCCATATGTTTTGGCTTCACTTTTGAGGAGGCGTCATGACGTCATTACAGTCAATGATCAGCACTGGTTTCTGTCAGCCATGACCACCATCTTTCCTGAGCCTTAATCAAGCAGTTTTAATTGCTTAATCTTAAAGGACGGGTTCACAATTTTTCTAAAAACAAGGTCAGGTGTCCATATGAACAGTGAAAGAGGTTTTCCTACCTGTAATCATTCCTCCTGTTCATACTGGCTATTAAAAGATTCCCTTCAAATGTGTTTTCAATGTAAGTGAAGGAGGCCAAAATCCACAGTGTCCACATAGTCATTTTGTGTAAAAATGCATTTAAAAATTGGCGTGAAGCTTATATGAGGCTTCAGCAGTCTGAGTTAATCATATCAAGTGGATATCTGCCACATTTACAGTCTTTTTAGCATCAAATTCCCTCTTTGTGTTTCCTCAGACAGTGTTTCCTTATTGAGCTGTATTGGAAGTATAGTAACAAAAAGAGGGACTTTGGTACTAAAAAGACTGTAACGTTGAAAGATATCTACTTGGTTTCACTCATTTGAAGCTTCATACTAGCTTCAGATAAACTTTTAAATACATTTTTGCACAGAAGGACTGTGGATTTGTCCAAGGGATCTTCTAATGGTCAGTATGAACAGGAAGAATGATTGCAGCACGGAAAACATGTTTCAATGTTCATTTGGGCACCTGACTGATGTTTTAAGACAGACTTTAAGACAGAATTGTAAGCCAATCCTTTAAACTAACGGTCATTTGTAAAGCTTTCTGAATGCATCAGATCACGAAACGGTCATATCTGCGTGTGACCTGTTACTGTGAAATCACCTGTCCCTGTCAAATTTTCATAGTTTTCAAACTAGTGTTTCTCTTATTGTTTTCATCAGTAGTAGTAGAAGAGGCCAAAGGGTTCCAATCACTCTCATGTTTAGGCTCCATTCATTTCTGCACAATGTGCTCCGTGTGTGCAGAATCAAGGCCTTATATCTCCCAAAAATATACAGAGATTACATCACCACAGTGACACAGAACCACCCTGTTCCCCCCGCACACCCAGGCACGCACTCACTCACTCTGGGGGAGGAGTGGGGCCTCAAGTGGTGGTGGTGGATTGGGGGAGAGGGAGGTCTCAAGGGGGGTCTCCACTCAGTGAAATGGCCAGGAGGTCTAAGGACCTCCAACCCATGCTACCCCCCCAAACCAGGTCTGAATGCGGCAGTATCCAAGGAATCACACACAGAGGAGGTCTGTTCATTGAAGTTACATTAACAGAGAGAAGGCCACTGTGTCGCTAGTGTGTACACACATATGCACACACACAAATACACGGCCCAGCCTTGCAAATGCAATACTGCTCATGCAATCTGTAATTAAATCTCAAATTATACTGTGTGCATAAGAATGATCTACTAGAATGACATAATGAATTAATGAATGATATAAAGACATTACTGTAACTCCTGTACTCTGAGTGTGTGTATACACACACACACACAAACACACACACACACACACACAAACACACACACACACACACACACACACACACACACACACACAGACTCAACCACAGTGTGTTGCCTCTGGACTTAATAGACTTGTACATGTAGAGTCTGAGGCATTGCTGAAGGAAAAAAAGTTTTTAAAAATGGAGAAATCATTACAGCTGCTTAATAGTCCGCTTGGCACAGTCCATTCCACTTAGCAATAAATCATCAAACCAATCATTAATGTGAAAGGAACTTTTTAATAACAGCTAATTAAGCTGATTGGAAAATAACATGTTTGTTATTGGTTGTGGCTTTGAGGGCCGAGGAGATTTGTGATTTAAGGCTTCACACTTTTTCAGCAGGCAATGAGGAGACACTGACGTCAGTGTTGCCATACACACACAGATTACTAAAGTGAAATGTAGCTTTATATTCATTTTCCAAAGTTACTAACAAGACTTTCATTATGCAGCTTAAATTTACTGTATATAGCTCATTACAGCCCACCTACCCATACACAATCATGAGAAATGTGGAGAGAAAAGTTTGTCATTTACTGCAAATAAAGACCCTATTATTCTGTACTTTATTGTAAATAAAGAACATGTTACATAGAACATAGAGGCTGAGTTCCATTTCCCACCATGGCTGAATTGGCATAACCCATACAAACTGTATAGTGCATATATATCTTCATACATATTCAGAGAACATCAGTCATGTGTTGGAGCTGCTACAAAATAACTGTCACTGATATTCCCTCAGTACATGCCTATTTGGGGGGAGGGTTAAATGAGAAAGCAGATTTGAAGCCAGAGTATATTGAGTTATATTGAGTTGGGATTCAAAAAAAAAAAAAAAAAAAAAAAAAAATATATATATATATATATATATATATATATATATATATATATATATATATATATATATATATATATATATATATATATGTATGTATATGTATATGTATATGTATATATATATAGGGAAAAAATAGAAAAAATATATACATTTACTTTATTTACTTAAAGAAGGGATGTGATGAGGTCAAGTGCAGACATTTGTCAGGGTTATCCATCCACAGAGTCATCCACAGCTACATCTTGCTGTTCCCAGGCCCAGTTTTGCAAAGAACTTTGTTTTTTTGCATTGTGATGATAATGACTATATGGTCTGTTATGGTTTATCATAACAAAGCAAATGGCCTTTTTACACATTCAGGATATAAAATACACTGTTGCTGCTGTGTCCTCACTGTTGCAACGTCCAGCATCATATTCCCGCCAGGCAGGCGTGCATACTGCTGGTCTCTCATTAGATTTAGACCTTTGATCAATCGTTCTATCTGAATGCATCCGCTGTTTCCTTTACACCAGAGAATAATAGAAAATTGTTCTCTGCAGGGCCATAGTTAAATCAGATGGAGTGATTAGGATATTCCTGCTCACCTGAGCACAGCATTGCCATGAGGCATCCTCACTGCTTAACTGATGGGCAAAACACACTCGAGCTGTGCATAGTTGACATGATACATTTCAGAGATTAATGTAAGCCCACTTCCTCTGAGCACACTCCACAGTAAAGACATGAAGTGTTTTTTTTTCCCTCCCAGCTTAACCATCCGAAACAGTGTGTGTGCCTTTAAGCAGAGTTTAGCGTGCAGTGTTGTGAGTGTTTTTCACAACCTCACAACAAACAATTCAACATTCCTGGCCTTGCTGGCAGGAGCTGGTCCTCTGTGGAACAACACTGGAGGTCAGAGGATGACATCATGACATGGGGAAACAGTTGAGGATAGTGGGGGACTGTTTCACACGCAGGTTGGATGTCCCTCTCTCGATGTTCTTCAGGGTTATTCCCGCACTCTATACAGTAGATGATCATTCTAATAATTTCCCATAATAGAGTAGAACTCAGCCTCCCACTGCTGGAACAGACCCTGCTATGCTGAAGGAACTGTATTCCTTAGAAGTGCTGACATTAATTGAAACCCTTTCCCCCTTAGTGATACTCATTAAGTGTGATAGAGCACGCCAATGCACAAAGAACAAAACACAATAATATCATACACGAATCGGGTGACATAGATGTGATGATTTATCCAACAATGACTACACCATGCATGGGAGACAGTGTGTATTATGACACTCAGTACATAATGTGAATTTATACTGTGCCATATGCTGTATGTATTTCATTTTATCTCGCACACATTCACCTTCATTTATCTGCCTGGTGTATTACTTGGAAAATTAATCTAAGGGGCATGGTTGCTCAATTCATGACTCACAGAGTTTGGCTGACTATTGATGAACACTTGTAGAGAGAACAGTACAGTACGGGTGAAATGTTTATGGTTGGAGTTGTTATTGTTACATTTTTAACTCAGGAGGTTCCCATTGTGTTGTTTGAAACACAATGGGACTGTTGCATCTCTGTTTCAATAAGCTTTTAGTAGAAACATGAATGTGAGTTTCTGTTTAGTAGTAAAATAATGATATGAGTTTGTCACTTTCTAATAATAAATAGATGTCAGTGAGTTAATAAAGTTGAATTTGTCCACCTTTCTAATAAACAACATATTGTGTTGTTAAAAATGTTAATAAGGTTATTAACAAATTGTTACAAGTTTCTCACTTTCTATTAAGATAACTGCCAAAGTTACATCTGCTATTATAAATGTTAATAAATCATTAATGAAGTGTTGTTACTATGATCCACCCAATCTGCAGTTATAAATGTTAATAAATGCTCTGCAGCTCTTATCAAGAACATCAAAGGTCAAATGGTCCATTGGAGTGGTCTTCCTGGTGTATGAAAGAGCTAAAAAGATGAAGCAAGTGTCCTACTGGAGGAGGATGAACACTAGCTGAAGAGATTTTTCACAACCTGGCAACTTAAAAGTTGTTCTTATTACCTGCATTGGTAACATTTCATAAACTATATAAAGGGTGCCTTACTAGAAGGAGGACACACAGGAACTCACAGTTGACCAAGGTACATTGTTTCTGGAAAAATATGTTTTTACTGGGTTTTTTAATGCAATATTTTTCAATACTAAAATTGCATTCACCCTCATTTTTCAAACCAGGACATCATCCCTCACATGCTTCCTATACAGCACAGCAAAGTGCCAGCACACACAGTGGGAATACTTATCAAGTGTAATGCTTAAAAAACACTTTTATAACTCTGGGGGGAGAGCATAATGACAATAATGATCATGATAATAATGTAGGTATTTTACCAAATGTAATAACCCTATGTATGTAATCATATTATTTGCAAGAAGTTATGAAGTTATGCACTTACATTTGGCATCATAGGCAGGCTTTAATGTTATCCACATATATAACATTGTCAGTTGTCAGCCTCTGTAGCCTCTGTATGTGTACACATCACTGGATTGGTCAGTACCTAAAAGATAGGATATGTATTGGACTGGAGACTGGTTGTTCTTTAGGAGCAACATACTGTAGGAAGTGATGTCATGGTGTTAGATGAGGTCATTCTGACAGAAATGAGAAAGAGTAGAAAGAGCTGTCAGATCACAGTGCTCTCCATGGGAGTGTTAGTCACTGAAGCCTGACATCAGCCTGTTCCATAGCAGGAGTCAGAGAGAAGGAATGAGAGCATCCAAAGTTCAAACTTCAGAGCAGGGAGCAACTTTGAGGTGAACACTGGAACAGTGAAAGCCACAGGTAGTGATAGTGAGTACTGTCCATACATTCCAGTACATTCTGCTACCATGGAAGCATGATATGACTGTGTAAATATCTTCCTTATATTAATTAAATGTAGAATAGACACAAATGGGTTTTCTAGTTCAATTTGTAAATTAATTAGGATTTACTAAAACAGAAACATTAAATGGAAACAACAAATGTCCACCATGTCAGTGTTTTTGCATTTGTTAGCATATTTAGCACAAATCACATACAGTACATCAATCCATTTTTGTACAGTATAAGTACTTTTGGTAACCCAGCTTCTTATCCTTAGGTATTGGTCATGTGTCAGGGTGATGGTGGCAAAAGGTCAGAACAGCACAAGCATCCTCTGGCCCAAGTCTGGCCAGTTCCACTTTACATTTAGTCTAATAGAGTCTAGGTCAAGTCCCATTCTGTTATGACAAGTCACAGGCTTTGATCACATGATGTGTCATCATCACCACAGGAGAAAAATGTGGGTTTTGAGGCAAACAGTGGCTGCCATTGCTAGTTTCTAGCAATTAGTGGCTTCTGATATATTCAGAGGCCACTGGTGTCCCACCTGGGGCTTACAGGACACTTTATCTCCTTATTCACCTTATAAGGCAAGGCAAGGCAAGGCAAGTTTATTTATATAGCACATTTCAGCAACAAGGCAATTCAAGGTGCTTTACATAAAACATTAAAAGTGCAAAATAAACACACCATACCAGGACATTTAAATACTATTAAAAACAGTTATAAAGAGGTAAAAGAAAAGAAAATAAAACGAAATAAAATAGAATAAGACAAATAAAATACAACAATAAAAGTTACATTGCAGTTTAAGAAATTATTTGATTAAAAACAAAAAGGCCAACAGAAAAGTCTTCAGCCTTGATTTAAAAAAACTAAGAGTTGCAGCAAACCTGCAGTTTTCTGGGAGTTTGTTCCAGATGTGTGGAGCATAAAAACTGAACACTGCTTCTCCGTGTTTGTTTGTTTGACTCCGGGGACAGAAAGCAGACCTGCCCCACCTGAGAGGTCTGGATGGTTCATAATACAGGAGCAAATCAGAAATGTATTTTGGCCCTGAAGCATGCAGTGCTTTATAAACCAACAGTAGTTTTTTAAAATCAATTTTTTGATAGACAGGAAGCCAGTGTAAAGATCTGAGAGCTGGAGTGATGTAAACCACGTTCCTGCTCTTAGTGAGGACTCGAGCAGCAGTGTTCTGAATCAGCTGCAGCTGTCTGATTGATTTTTTAGGGAGACCTGTAAAGATACTGTTACTGTACTTGAGTCCCCTGAAGATAAATGGATGGACAAGTTTTTCCAAATCCTGCTGAGACATAAGACCTTTAATCCTTGATATATTCTTAAGGTAATCATAGGTTGACTTTGTAATTGTCTTAATATGGCTGTTGAAATTGAGTCCATGACTACATCAAGATTTCTGGCTTGGTTTGTGGCTTTTAACATTACTGATTGAAGCTAAGCACTGACTTTTAATCGTTCTTCCTTGGCTCCAGAAAAGATTAGTTTAATTGAAGAAAATTCTGGCTCATCCAATCATTGATTTGTTCAATGCACTTACTCAGTTCTTGTTTTGGACCATAGTCCCCTGGTGATATAGTTATGTAAATTGGTGTGTCATCTGCATAATTATGGTAACATATTTTGTTGTTTTCCATAATCTGACCCAGTGGGAGCATGTAGATATTGAACAGAAGAGGACAAAGAATGGAGCCTTGGGGAACTCACTTTTGTCCACTCAGATGTGTAATTACCTATAGACACAAAGTAGTCCCTGTCTTTTAAGTAGGCTTCAAACCAGTTTAGTACTGTGCCAGAAAGTCCCACCAATTCCAGTCTGTCTAGTAATATGTTGTGGTCGACTGTGTCAAATGCAGCACTGAGATCCAGTAATACAAAGACTGAAATCCTGCCACTGTCTCTGTTTAAATGGATGTCATTGAAGACCTTAATAAGAGCAGTCTCAGTGCTGTGGTGTGGTCAAATCCTGACTGAAAGACATCAAAACAGTTGATCAGTGCCAAAAAGTTGTTCAGCTGTTGAAAAACAGCTTTTTCAATGATTTTACTCAAAAACCAGAGGTTTGATATGGGCCTATTATTGTTCATTGGTGGAACGTCTAGATTGTTCTTTTTTAAGAGTGGCTAGATGTCTGCAGTTTTCAGGGTCTGTGGAAAGACACCTGAGAGAAGAGATGTGTTGACAATTTGTAGGAGGTCTGAGGCCATGCAGTTAGAAACATTTTAGAAAAAGTCACTAGGCAGAATATCAAGGCAGCAGGAGAAGGATTTTAGATAATAATATATATAATGTCCTCCAGGTTTTTATGGTTGATTCGATAAAATTGTGTCATACTACTGGAATTGATTTTAAGTGGACACAGGGACAACACGTACCCTGTACCTGCTTGTCTAATTTTTATGAATTTTGTCAGTGAAGAAGGAGACAAATTTATTGCAGGTCCTTGTGGATAGAAGTTCCGAGGCTACCGACACAGGAGAGTTTGTTATCCTGTCGACAGTAGCAAACAAGGCATGTACATTATTATTGTTTTTTGCAATAAGAAGAAGGACCACATTGCATTTCTCAGTTCCAAATTATAAATGCGAAGTCTCTCTTTATAGATGTCATAATGAACCTTGTAAGTGTTAAAACACTGTAGCCTTCACCCCGCTGTAATAAAAGATTCTATATGAGCACCTAGCTGGAGCTGGTCAAAGGCTGCCAGATCAGTTATCCCCAAGATTACCATCTCATTATGTCTATCTCACACACATGGATAATGGATTGTTATAGAAATGCTGCACACACACTGCATATACCCACTCCTTCCTCAGAATAAAGTGACAGTGAAGCCTGATGTTATTCATTAGAGGTTAAAGAAATATTGGTGTTCTACCAATTTAAGCCCAATAAATACAAATTGTACATACTTCACATGATTGCCAACATTTTGCAAAGCTTAACATCAAGTTGAGAATGCATTCTTTTGCAATTCTTTTGAAGCTTTCAATTTAGTAGTTCTCCAGAGCTTTTGATCATATCTCTTGATCTTCATCAGCTGTCATGGAAGTGTAAATATTCAAATTTCTTTTTTTCTGTGCACTTAAGAGTAACTACACACTTTTTACATAATCAAGTAGGTATATGTTGGCAAATGATGTTGTCCAGCAGTATACATTGTGTGTAAAAACTGTTTTTTCTGCTCAAAATTAGCTTATTTCTGCCTGCCCCCCCCCCCCCAACTCTTGACGTAATAGCAAGACTCTGAGGTTTTTTCCATATATCAGCTGCCACGCCAAGTATAAATATCAGAATACTGGCTAACTGGCCACGATTAGTCTCCAAAGTAGTTGTGATGTCACAAATCATGCTCGTAGGTACACACCTTAAACTCAGATTTTCTCAGTTTGTGCCTTTCACTGCTGATGGTGTAGACAAGCCTGATCGTACATGAACAGGAGATTTACTCTTTTCTGTGGCAGTAAACACAACACATGGGCCCCTGATAACTAACTGCCATATTCAGAGCTTAACAAGATATTCAGGACAATGGTAACATTAACATGATAAACAGTAGGGCTACAGCTACGTACTGACCTTTCCGCACAGACACACACACACCGGAGAGCCTCTCATAGTAGAGTCGCTAGCTCAGCTACAACACTGTACCACACAGAAACTTTTGCAAAGGGCCATGGATGTGCTTCTAGTGACTGTCTAGCACCGACACGAAGAGTCTGAAAAGCAGCTGCTCATGGCTGGTTAGCTCTGACTACCAGCTCTACATCACTGTTCATGCTACACTGAGCGGTGGTCAGTCGGTGTCCCCTGACCCCCTGCGTCACACACTACTTAGTTATAAGGCTACACCCCGACAGTCAATGCTCTCCAGTCCTCTGTGGCATGTTCTAAAGATCCCCTTCAGACATGTTGTAAGATATATAAAATACTCTACTTGGAATAATAGTATGTGTCTAATATGTTTTTTCCTCCACAAAAAGTTCAATTACCTCATTAAAAACTTTAAAATTACATCTCCTCCTTCTCCCTCATTGAAAAATCCAGAATCTAAGAATATGCAAATATTGTTCATGTCAAAAGTTAAGCTGCTGGACACAAGATGTCTCCTTCTTCACTATAAAGTCCATTCTCTTAGAATGTGCACTGGAGGCTTAAGGTTTCAACATCACACTTGTGTAAGTTGCATTTTGGACCATGATTAGGCTCCAAACTAGTTATGATGTCACAAATCATTCTCATACACACCTTAAACTCAGATTTTCAATGAGCACAGAAAATTTTTCCCCCTTCAGCAGATGAATATGAAAACAGCCCTCTAGTGTCAAACTTTGCTCATACATCATTCTGTACAGTAAAGCTCAATCATCCAACTGTAGGAACAAGAAGAAAAACACATTTTTGAGTGTAAGGGAACTTTAAATATGCCGGGAGGGAGGGAGCGTGACATTACCCTTTAAAGGCAAACTCCACTCCTGTTCTGGAGTTTTCCATCGTATCATAGCCTTTAAACAGCTCCGAAAAATATTGAAATTTGAACATCTACAATTCCATGACAACTCGGCAACCTCCATCTGCTGATGAAGATCACATGATAAGATCAAAAGGTCTACAACAGCTACTCAATGGACCTTGTGGTAGATTTTTAAGAGCTGTTCCCAAGACTAAGAATGAACTTTAGCAATACCAATCAAATGTCAAGTCTCTCCAAGTAGATTTTCATAGCATACTTAAGTAAATGAAAGTATGTTGTCAATATAAAAACTTATGCTTTGATTTTGTAAATGGTTATGAAATTTTCAATTTAGCTTTACAGTACTCAAAATATGTAATGTCATTCCTCAGTATATCAAGCTGCCTTGCATCCATTATACATGTTGACTGGATAATATCTGATCTTTGATTAAATGACCAATATAGGTTCTACAGCTGACCCTAACATACAGTGTACATTGAGTGGGCTGAAAAATGTACTCAGGAGCCTTCTAATACCCAGCGGACCCCAAGATCCTAGCCTCTTCAGCCCCTCTGAGGATCATGTTCTAACTTATATGACTCTGGAATTGAATCAATGTCTGTTTGTTCACTTAGCACACACATTTTCCACAGTGCTGGAATGTTTTCAATACATTTTCAGATGGAAAATAACGAAGGTGGAGTAGAAATTCAACTCGCTGCCGTGTTCACACCAGATTATTCATTACCACTATGGTGTTTTTCTTACGGTGCCAAAGCGTGTTTCTCTCCTGTGAGAGGTATGAGCGTGGGTTGTGTGTCTGCCAGCCCTGTAGTGCACATTAATCACCAGGTCCACCTACAGGACTGCTTTGCTGCTTTCTTTTTCCTCAATAAGATGGTGAACTCCCAGACATTCCCAGCAATTACAACCTGTCCTCTGCAGTTATCACCTCAACCTGAGACATTAACAGCAGCAATATTCATCTTGTCTGCAGCTCCAACACACCACATCTGCATGACGCCCTGGTTCCACACTCCACAGTCAAACCTTTTTCAGTTGTTGTGAATGGTTTATGGAATAGACCTTTATTGTATCTTTTTAGTTGTTGGGGTATCTGGCAAAAATCTTATCATCTCTCAGCAATAGCTGTTCAGCATTGAATATAATCCTTTAACATAAAACTCAGTCCTTGATCATGATCTGTCTTCCTTTCCTTTCTCTCTGTCTCTTTTTCTTTTGGTTTGTCTCATTAGCCATAACTCCTCTGTCTTTGAAATTCAGCCCCTCCTGTTGCAGCGGGGCTCGGTTAGGGTCCGATCCTTTTATATCCTGGCTGGAGGATTCCCCTGCTTCAGTTAGCATTGCCTGCTGCCCAGCGGTGACAGGAATAGAAATCCTGAAGCGGATGCTATAGGAGCCTGGAGCAGCAGCAGCAGGCCTGCCATGTCATTCTGTAAATCTCCAGCAGCTGTTGTGCTGACAGAGATCAAAGTGGGAGGCAACCAGCTGCTGTCAGTCTACCTGAGCGGTTTACACTTGATATGACTTCAATAAAATCACAGACAGGCCCAAGTAAGGGAAACTCCAAATCTAACAACCAATGGAATTTGTTGAGCAAAAATCAGGCAAATTTAAAAAGTGTATAATCTACAAAACAAAAACTAATCCGCGTCCCAATTAACAGAGTTATGAATACCTGTTAGTGTTCTGAACCTGACCTGAACCTGGCCCAGACCTGTATCTTTAAGACATGATTCAACTGAGCCTGACTTGAGCCAAGTTGGAGACCTGAACCCAACCTGAGACCCAGGTCCTAAAGCTATATTTTTGTTTTATTTCATCCATTACATAACATTAGCCAGTTAGCCTAATGCAACACCTTGGTTACACTCTCTTTCCCTCTTCTCACCTACACTACTCGCAACACCTGACACACATGAATGCAGATGATTGGCACAGAAAGAGAGAAATTTGTGATAAATAACATTTGGAAATAACCAAACCCGATCCTGACTCAAATTCAAAGCCTTGTGTTAGTTTTAGATTTAGTCGAACTTTGGATCAGGGGGAGACACTGTGTCCAGTGATGTAGAAATATATTGTTTTACACTCACCTAATATTGAATTTCATATTTGGAATATAAAATGTTCAGTGGTCAACCACATCAGCTAACTCTCTCACACAGACACACCTCCCAATACTCAAATACATGTATTTCTCAATATGTAGGACTATTTCTTTAAGTTCTCCTTTTCCAATTCTCTAAATTCCTGCTCTCTAGTCACTGTCTATGACACATCCGTCCAAACAAAAGGCAAAGATCCTTTCCAGAGGGGTCCACCTCATCCAAGATCAACCAAGCAGAGCCTGCACTGTGCAAAGCGCCAGGACGACCAGCTCCCTTCACCCTTTATTTTCCAAAAATACTCTTGGAAGTTGGCAGGAGTGTCTCACAGCTCAGAAAACACAGCATCCCCTTTTTTCCAGTTAAATGGAAATTGATGTGAAGTTGGGCCCAGCTGCAGAAGCACTGTGTTATCGTAAAATTGGAGGCCCAGGGAGAGCAGGTGCTTCCCCACCACCCTAGGGAGACACATATGCCCCTGAGTGCTGGTCTAGGATCAGCTTTCTCTACCCCGCATCTGACCTCAACCACTATGGGCCTGTGCATGAGGTGAAACCAACCCCCACGCCTTCATGCAGCAGCAGCAGGACGACTTCCACAGAGGCAGCAGTGTTCATGGGAGGAGGAATGTGGAGGGAACGAGGGCATGGGGGTTACTGAGAATGAGAGGTTTTGAAAGCAGGCGAGGGACTACTCATGGCTAAAACAAGGCCATAAACAGGATAATTTATTTCTCAATCATGCTTTTGGGACAGATCGAGCAGTTTCATTGGGCCAGTTTTGTAAAGTGAAACTGCACTGTATCATATGCTGTCCCTGTTGACCTTTGTGCTGACATGTATGCTTCTAATTTTCTCAGTAAGAGAAAGAATGGAGAATACATCCATCCACATCAAAGTGAAGCCTGAGAATAAAACGATATTGCCAGAAAATTCCTTGGCCTCCTGTGAGCATTCCTGTAAATCCAAAACTTCTGCTCCTATGCTGTAGGTAGAAGGAATCACAGATTACATACAGAACACAGGAAAAGTACCGTGAGAGACCTTAAAAGTAAAGCAAAGAGCAGCTGAGTGCACAGGGCCAAACTGGGCTAAAGGCATTGGTATTGTCCCTCCATTATCTAGCGTGTTAAAGGTTCAGCATGTTTACTTAGGTTTTCTCTCCATAAAAAATTTACACTCGGCTGCACTTTCATGTTGGTTGAGTTATGTGGTGCTCTCTGGCAAGGCTGCAGGAGAGGGCTTTGATGTGAAGCCATAAAAGCTGGAAGAGAGCGGCCAAGGCTGCATACTACAGTGTAGGCTGGAGCAGGATACTGAGGTCAGCAGTGATACACTGTATGGCAGGGTGAAGACAGGTATCACTGATCCCACATAAAGCAAAAGAGGGAAGCAGAGGAAAAACACTGAGGGTGAAAAATTGTTGCAGTCAGTGAGCCTACATACCCACACTTTGGCCTGCTATATTGAGTAGTAAAATCTAGGGGTGATATTATGAAACAGTTGTTGGTTCCTAGTTCAAACACATCCCAAGTCCTATATTTGTTGCATACATACCTCTTGGGGGCAGACCTCGAGATGGAGAGAAGTGATTTTACTGGCCAGAGGTAAAAAGGGTAGTGCAGGATTATTGTCACCACTGTGCTGAATGTCAGTTTACTGCTCCCAAACCTCACTCCCAGAACCCTTTAACATCCTGCCTATCATTGAGACCCCATTCAATCAGCTTGCCATTGATGTGGTGGGCCCCCTACCATAGACCAGCCATGAACACAGTTTCATCCTGGTGCTGATGCTTATCCTATGCCACTGGTGAATGAATTCATTGAGAGACTAGGACCTGCTAGGCATATCTTGGGCTGGAAGAAGCCAACTATCTTGGACATACTATTGGCAGGGGGATAGCAAAGAAAAGTAGAAGCCTTTGCTCACTGGGTATTATCTGCAATTCGTGCCCCATTATGCTGACTTCGCAGCCCCCCTGCATGATCTGATGCAGGCACACCAACATCATGTCAGATGGACAGAAGAGGCGGATAATGCCTTCCATACACTACAAAAAGCCCTGCGCAATGAACCTGTCCTGTCAGCCAAAAACTTGAATTTGAATTTATTAATAGGATAGCCCCTTGAGGTGTAGCATCTCATTTTCAAAGGGGTCCTAAAAAACACAAAATACAGAATATAACACATTCTTACAACTGACAACGTTACATAAGAAACATAGACTACAAGTACACAGATATAGGCAGCTCTCTCACCATATCCTACCCACACCCCACACCCTCAGAAGTTGTACAAGAAACTGGATACAAGAAATAAGAAATGACCCGTAAAATCAGATCAGTTTCATCAGTACCGAGAGGACTTGAAACAATTCATCTTCTAATTGCAAATACACACAGATTAAAAGCATGAACGGGTTGTTTTAAGATGACAGAATAAAGAAGTCCTGAAGCAGCAAAAAGAGTTAATAGATCTGAGAGAAAGAGGAAGATCATTCCAGTTGGCTGGAGCTTTGAAAAGACCTGCATTCGACTTCTTTAAAATTTCTCGAGACAGAAAAGAAGGGATATTGCATATGTCTGAGTGAATAAGAGGATCTATATGGAACCAAAAACTGTTTCAAATAGGAAGGACAATTAAATTAAACACATTTAAATATGAAATGAACCCAGTGAAACTGCCTTCTAGCTTTAGGCTGCAGCCAATTAAGTGATTCATACATGAAGCAATGATGAGTTCTATATGGGCACCTCAAAATAAATCTACACAGAGAGTTATATAATACATTTAGGGGTCTAAGATAAGTATCAGAGGTCAATTATAGGTAAAATTAACTGAGAGATTATCCTTTTTCTGACAGGAAATGAAAAACAATTAATTGAGCGATAAAGTGAACACAGACAACCATATGTTCATTTCATAATAAAATCAATGTGGGGCTTAAAGCAGAGTTCAGGGTCAATCCAAAGTCCAAGATATTTGAAGGAATCAACTCTCTCAAGGGGAGCTCCATCATCAAAATTAATATGAAAGCCAAAGGGATGTGAACGTCTTTGTCACATGCAAAACACCATGCCGCAGAACTTCTTCTTATTCAATATGAGTCTGTTATTATGAAGCCATTTTTTAACTACATTAAAGTCAAATTGTAAGAGTTTGGGTTCTGGATCTGTAATATATCAGAGCTAGAGGTGTATGTAACAGTATCATCAGTATATAAATGAATAAGACAATTTTTAAATCATCAATAAAGATAGAGAAAAGAAGTGGTCCAAGAGTGGAGCCTTGTGGAACACCCTTATCAACAGTTAAATAATCAGACTGAGAACCTTGAAAGACAACACACTGATGTCTATTATGAAGATAGGCATTAAACCAGAGGAGAGCATTTTGAGATAGACCAATAGAACAGAGCTTATAAAGGAGGAGGTAGTGATCAACCAAACCAAAGCAAAAGCTTTGGAAAGACCAATAAAAATTGCACCTGTGAGTAGGCCTTTATCAAAGCAGGAGAACACATCATTGGTGAGTTTTAGAAGTGCTGTTGTGGTGGAGAAATTAGGTCTAAATCCAGATTGGGTTGGAGATGGAATATTGAGTGTGTGAATGGTTAGTTTCCTCTGATGGGCAGGTTGGGACCTTGTATGATAGCCCCTGTACCCATTCAGCGTATGAATGTGTGTGAATGGGTGAATGCGATTTGTAGTGTAAAAGCGCTTTAAGTGGTCAGAAGACTAGAAAGGCGCTATACAAGTACAGTCCATTTACCATTGATGTACTGATATAATTGATGAAAGATAAGTTTCTCAAAAATTTTGGCAATGGTACAGATAATAGAGATTGGTCTGTAGTTATTCACATCTAGTGGATCTCCTCCTTTGAAAAGAGGACATTTCCATATGAGGGGAATTGAACAAGTAGATATAGACATTAAATAAATCAGCAAGGGGATACATAGAACATGAACATGCAAGTTTAACAAATTTAGTTTCCAAAGTTCAAACTCGACGCGAGTTTGAACGCAGGAACATTTGTTTGGTGTGAACACAACATTAGAAGAAGTACAGTTTAAAGAACCAACCATATCATAAGAATTAAAGTGTTGGGAACCACAGATAGATGAGAAATGACGGTTGAAAGTTTCCAGAACTGTCTAGATAGATGAAAAGCTGTCTTTATAGAAGTTAGATTTTGCATTCCTTGTTTTGGTTTTACATAGATTTCTCAGGTATCTGTAGGTTTCCCAATTAGCAGCATCCTTAGACAAGTGATATTTGGCCCAGGCTTTATCCCTTTGTTTGAAAAGGCTGATAAGCTGTGAGCTAATCCAGGGTAGGTGTCTACCTTTAACTCTAATTGTTTTTATGGGAGCATGTTTATCAATTATGTTCGTAAATCTCAGAGTAAAAAAAAGTTCCATGCATCATCAATGAAAGGAATTAACTGAAATCTGTCCCAATTAATGGAAATGATATCTTGAATAAAACTATCTACATTAATGTTCTTGCATTGTCTCAGTCTAATATATTGAGGAGGCAAACTTGAGATTTTGATTTTCCAGACACAAAATATAACAAAGTGATCACTTAAACAGTCTGACATAACACCAGAATTAATTATTCTTTCAGGATTAGTGACAAGTATCCAGTCCAACAGAGATGATGACCGTTAATCAACTCTTGTAGGTTCCTTAATTAACTGAGTGAGGTTTACACTATTAATTAAATTCCTACCATTGGAGGAGGAGCGATCAAGCCAGTTACTATCGAAGTCACCCAAGATAATCATTTCATTCTGCCTCTCAAGAGAATTAATTGTTAACATAATACACTTAGTGGAGTCAGTCAGAGCAGAGGGAGGCCTATAGATGTTGCCAATAGTTAAATGTTTGTTATTGTGAAGAATAATGTCAAATGACAAAAAGACATTCAAAGATAACTGACTCTACATTAGGAATGACACACTGAGTGACAAGATTGGAAGCGACATATGTGGCCACACCACCACCTCTAGAAGCCCTTTCAGCTCTGTACAAAACAAAATTGTCAATTTTAATTTCATCATCAGTAATATTGCTATGTAGCCACATTTCAGAAATAGTAATGATGTTGGGTTTATAAAGAGTAACCCAGGCTCTGAGGAGATCAATTTTTGAAACAAGGCTCCTAATGTTGAGATGAATGACCTTTAAACCTTTGGCTGATTCAATTGTGCCTATAGAAAAAATAGAAACAGCAGGTCAGAGAACAAAGTTGGGAGGTGATGGAGGAGGAAAGTGAGAGCAACAAGCAGGACAGACAGACAAAACGACAATCATGACACATGTACAAACACACACAAACACACACACACACGCACACACACACACATATGAAAACATAAAAACAAGGTGAATGGCTGGTAACTAATATAGAGCAAATAGCCACAAGCTCAGACTGCTACATAGCCTATATGAGGAAACAAAAGGAGGGCCCTGCTTAATTTATCCCAGGTCAAAAATAAGTAGATAAAAATAAATAAATAAATAAAATGAAATAATAATTCAAGATCAAGGAATGAAGTAGTTTATATTCAGACAAATATAAATATATATAGATGGCCACAGATAATCACAATAAGAAGAATGAGTCACAAAAGAAAGAGGGCCATTTCATTATTTCAAGAGGGCAAATAAAAGATAAATAAAAATAAAATAAAAAATAACAGCAACAGACACTCAGTATTGTAGTATTTGACGGAACTGACCTCACTGACCTCATAATTTATGGCAAACATTGACATTGACTTCGACCTACCCTTCATCATACAGACAGATGTCTCTGAAAGGGGCAGTTCTGTCCCATATAGTCGATGTAAAAACATCATCATATCAGCCACAAACTGCTCAAACATGAGAGAAATTATGCCATAGTTGAAAAGGAGTGTTTAGCAATAAAATAGAAATAGACAAGCAAGATGGTGCTCTCCAGTGTGTTATATCACATTTCTCTCTCTGTCAGGTTTTGCCTAGTTTTGAATCTTTTAATGTGCATGTACTCTGTGCCTGTACAAATAGGAATGAAGTCTCTTGAAATTATGAATTGAAATCTTGAAACACGATGGTTCCTTGAGGTACAGAACTTCAACTTTAAGGTGGTGCATTGTCCTGGAAGGCTGCATGGCCATGCAGATACCCTCTCCCGCCGTGATGAGTGCCTTTGGGCTGCAGCTTCTTTCACAAGCAAGTAGCTGGGGAGGAGGATATCTGGCCCACACAATCTGGCCCATACACAGCTTCCATCTACTCATTGGCGCCAGCTGGGAATAGTGGTCAGGCAACAGTTTTACCACTGTCGGCTCCTGAGGTTTAGGATGGAGTGCACCTGAGGATGGTTAATAATTAGTCAGCAAAATGGTAAGAGTGGCCCTTAAAAAGCGCCAGCAGTGAACAGACAGGGAGGTGAGAAGGCTGGGGCAGTGTGGTCAGGTTTGCAAGTGATAAGTGACTGGTTGTCACATTAGTTAATAAAGTAATGTTGTTTGAGCCTCATTCCTGCGTCCAAGTAGTGATTCACTTGGTTTTAAGCCCTGCAGTGACCACAATGCATAAATGTAAGCACTGAAAGCAGTTAAATAGTCAGTTTGAGCGTTAAAATCCATTGAAATCTAAGTTGATGCGTAATGTGGTTAAAGTGTTGGTTAAATTGAAGGCAATGAAATGAATTTCAGCTAAAGTGTAAGCTTTGACAGTAGTTTAACTGATGGTTGAAGAATAAGAGATGAAAGCTGTTGAAGTTTCTGTTAAATTAAAGTGACCAAAGCTGTTTCACTGAAAGCCGTTAAAACTGTCAGTTGAAGATATTGATATCACAACTGGAAAAACTGAGAGGGTGAAAAATAGTTGCAGTCAGGAACGGTCTAATTCCCCTGATGAAGCTTCTAGCATGATAAAAGCGGGAAGAATTAACAGATGTAAGGACTGTCCTCCATTTTCCATGACTTGAAAGGATGTTGAGAGAGAAGAGTGTGTCTAGCTTAGGGTTGGGCGATCATTTCTATTTTCATATCATCCGATTGTGGTTACTTGAGATTTCCAATAGTCAATCTGAGAAAAGAGATGGAAAACTGGTTTGTAATTAAGGATTTACACTTGTCACTCATGCTGATTAATAGGGCTCAGCAGGCAGACTTGCCACTCCACCAGAAACATCTCTAAATGCACAACTGGGTGCATATTCTAGAGATTACTTTATAACATTTTAGTTGTGATAGTAAGTTAGTTAAAATTGCCTTAATATCAGCATAGGAAAAACCAATCATCAATCATCCCTTCAATCATCAATACATGATTCGATCGCCAATCAACACAAGCCTAGTCTGGCTAAAGGCTCAGCAGAGGCTCTGAAGACAAATCACTGTTTTGTGAGTATCTGTGTATGGAGATTAGATGTATGGTATGTTGGATTTTGGACTAGGGCTGTCAGTTTCAGTTAATTTGCTTTTTATACTGGACTGACACCCATTAACCGGTAACTAACTGGTTCATTTTTAAGAAGAGCTGTGATGTAGTTTTCATTTGTGAGCGCTGTCCGGCAGTAGGTGGTCAAAGCTAGCTTGTCTGTCCTGGCTAGCTTGACTTTTAGCTCATCCGTCTTTTCCTCAAAGTGTTTTTTAGTCACAGTAGCTCTTGATGGCATAACGTACTCAGGCTTGAGGTACCCAACTAGCTCTTTCAATCTCTCACCCGCTACCACACTGATTGGCAGCATGTCGGTCACAATCATTCAGCACACCGACTGGGTGATGACCTCAGACCAGCGCACATCACACTTTCTCTCCCCAGCTAGAAGCAACATGATCTTTGGCTGCAACTGTGAGCCATCCAGATTTTCACAACACGATTATCGTGGCCAGAATAATTTACAATAACAATATTATCACAATATCTATAGAAAATTTGAAAAAAAAATTGCTATCATTCCAATCATCTTTAACTTTGTTTACTGTGTGTTCTGCCTCTTTTCTGGAAAATGAATTACACTCAAAATACGAGTGTAGGGAAGTGGAGAGAGAGGCAGTAACCATAACTGTACAGAAAATTAATATTTTACACGTTTCTCTAAGGATATGTCTAGGCATCTTCCGGAAAAAGGCCATTTAGAGACACCAAATAACCCCTGCTTCAGAGTAACTGAAGCATCAACACATTATAGTGCTTTGTTCCCCTGTTGAAGCTATACTTTGTGCATATAAAAGAGTCAAAACAAATGCTAATGGTGGCAAAGCAGTTCTTATAAAAAGTAATTCACAGCAAACTATTTATATTTACATAATTTCCATGTTGTGGCTTTATATAAAGCAATAAAGCAGCATATGGTTTTTTTTTTTGGAATCTTGAAGTGCCCGTCATCAGCAGAATCTGTTGCTGTTGGCTCAGTTTTTACATGAAAGAAGAGGGGCAGGGACCTACTTTCAGTGCAGACTCTCATTGGCTACTGAGGGCTGTGGACAGGACATGGAAGCTTCTATTGGGTCAAGTGAAGTGTCAATCAAAAGGTCAGAGTGCAGCCGCTATTTTGATATGCTAAAGTGTGGCTGATGTTTACATGCTAACGCGAGTTATGACCCAGAATACGTTGGACAATTAGAACATCTGCCGGCTAATTTAACCTCCAGTTCTAGGAAAAACACTAATTAAAAAAAAAAACTAACAAACAAAAAAACTACAATTCCCTGGAACCGTGCCATGCAGCTTGATACAAATCAGCACCACAGTTGTAGTTTTTCCAGTTTGCAAAATAGGGTTGTAAATATAGGGTTGTAAAACTACTGAATATATCAAATATCTAGTACAGCTGAATTAGTAATTACACTGCATCTAGATGATCTATGTCAGAAAAAATAAAGATGTTGGTTTATTTCAGGTAATATAGTTAGTATTCTAGAAATGGGGTTTTGGGTTGGTGTTAGTAGGAGTTATGCAGCACTTCAAACAGTATTTAAGGAGCTTGTTTGTTATGGATTCAAAATATTTGTTCAATCACATCATGCATTTATTAAACACTCTCCTCAATGCGTATCAATATGTTAAAAATTGACAGTAGAATAACAACTAACTTTCCTGCTCTCAGAGTGGTTTATATGGTAACATCTACATGGAGGAAACTGTTCCCCTCTGGTTAGCCAATTGCAAAACTTAAAATTCAGGATTTCAGATTTAAAATCTATGTTTTTCATTGAAATAACATCATCAAACAGTTACAACTACAAGGTTTTATGATACCAATGTTCATAGCAACCACCATAGAAAAGATAGAAAGTCCGCAAGAATCTCCGTGATAAGAGACAAACTAAATATCGTATACATTCACTAAATTAATATTATGAAAATAAATTGCACATTTCTCACTAGAAATGTTATCAAAACGCATTTTTAATGCTGAAACTATCTTAAAATATTGCATCTTCCACTTAGAATAAAAGGAATGGCAGCCATTTTGTTTGCTTTGAGCAGACAGAAACAGAGTGGATGTGATGTGGACGCAGGCCAATAGAAGAGATTGGCCAAAACAAAAAACAAAAACACATAGGCATCTATCTATCTATCTATCTCAGTATTTTGTTCTTGATTGTAACCACCAATCTGCAGTTATTATTATGTGTCATACTGAATATATGTTATGTCACAGCTTTAGCTAGCATCTTCTCCACCATAGTAACGGTCACTGAGGATCATGGGTAGGCTAATGTAGCCACTTCCTTCAAAACTGACAAAAAAAAAGAAATTAGATTTTTCAGAATCAAAGGTGAATAATTAAAACCAACAGCCATACCACTAACCCATCGTATTGCTGACAAACACTTTTGTGTTTTTGTATGGAGAATTGTTGAGGATATCATTCAAATCAGCATTGAGGAAAACACTTCCCGACACAGGGCTAATGAAAGAAAACAAAAACAAGGATAAAATTCTGTGATTAATTGTTGAGTAATATAGCAGTTATAATTTAAAAATGAATTACAACTGAGAAAAAAACAATACATTTTCTGTGCTCCCAAGTCCATCAAAAACATGCTGCAGGCACAAAAGGTACGTCCTACTGAAATACATTAGTTTGAAAGTCATGCTGAGTAGCACAAAAAGATTGGAAAATCCACGTCCTTGGACACAAATCAATAGATTCAATTTCATGATTATTTCATGAATTGCCATGAGACTTGGCAGCCAGGTGCCTGTTCTTAATTTGGTACAGCACAGTGATAGTACCGTATTGGCCGGAATATAAGGCAACCACTTTTCCAACACCTGTTTTTGGAAAAATAATCTTACTTTTTTAATATGACTTACCAGCTTGACATATTCCCTTTCTGCAGTAGAGATGTCAGAAGACACTCTGGACTCATCATGAATTTATTTCCTCCATGGCAGAAAAACATATTAACACAAGCTTTCAGAAACTCCTGCAGGTTAAACTGGACTAATGAAACACTTTTAGGGTGGACTGATTCTAACACATTCACAATAAACAGACTTTAAGACACTTGCTAGACTAGCAACATTAAGGCTACAAACAACCCATAATGCAACACACCATACAAGAGTGTTACAGTGTTACACCAGTACTTTATCTGTTCAAAAAGAAGATCTAATGTGAACACGTAATTGTCTGGCTGTTAGACTGTCAGACTGTTGAAAAAATCGGTTGATTTATGTTTTCTACAGCTACTGTTTGTGGATCCACTGTTTACTGCTTACAACAACAAGGCCTCAGATGCTGAGTCCCTGCCAGAAAAACTGCAGCACTTCCCAAAGGCTCCTTCAACATCTCAGCTCTAAATCTTTAAGGAACATTGCACCATTAATTATGGAGGTTGTGTCAGTAGTCTATTCAGTCCTCTACAAGACAGTTTCTTACTGACAGAGAAATGACCTTTTTCAGCTCAGAGAGCCTGCCACACTGCCTCCGTATACCAGGATGCATTGCACATTAGCATCTCAAAGGTCAGTGTTAAAGACCAGCCCACAATATAGCTTAAATAGTGTCCATGTTCACTGGGAAAGTAGTTTAAGCTATTTTAATCATATCTGCCTGCTGCTTGGCAAATAAATATGTGAACATAATAAAGTAATAAAGTAGGCATTACATGTAGAAGAAGCTTGCTATAGATTCATCCTGTACAACATGACTTGTATTATCTTGCAGTGTGTTAACTTGAGCAGCCAGGTTACAGTCGGTTTTCTCTAGAAAGCAGATTTCTTAACTGTCATGTAAACAAGAAACCTGCTTTCTGTAATCAGAGTATGGGATTAGAGAAACCTGGTTTCCACAGGTAGATTTTACTTCCTGGAGATTACTGATTTCTTTGCCATGTGCACGCGTAACCAGGTTTCTAATCAGCTTGAATGACTTAATTGTCACTCATATCTGACACCAGGCCCTGGTCATATGCAAGGGCTGCAGAAGTGGAAGTTGGAGAGCCCACCGTGTCTGAACTGGACTCCCTTGACCAACAGGTGACTGCTTTTTTTGACGACAAAGGCATATCCGTGGACAATAAAGATATTGAGGCATGTCATCCTCTTCCCAGAAAAAACAAAAGTGAGAAACCTACAAACTAAACTACAAGATATAGAAAAAGATATTGATCCTGAAAATAATTTTTACAATAACATGCATAATCACTGTGAATACTACACTGAAAATCAATTTAATAGGAATGTGAAAATGGAAGAAGTAATATCAATAATACATTTCAATAGTAGGAGCCTTAATACAAACCTTTCAAAGATCCAACATTGTTTAAACAACTTGATAAGATATTCACAGTAATAGCAATCTTTGAGACTTTGTTAATGAGGAGCAAGCTGCTATCATTGAGATAGAGGGTTATGAGATGTTCTTTATTAAAAGGACACAAAAAGTGAGGGGTGGAGTTGCTTTATATATTGATAAAAGTTATCAAAGTAAATCTGTGTGTCACAATGTGTTATAGACAATGTATCACTGTAGAATTGAGATTGAGAAATCAAAAAACATATTAATAAGCTGTGTATATAGAACACCAGGATCATGCATTGATACATTTAGGGTTTAGTTATCAGGGCTGTATGAAGACATAAACAATAAGAAAACTCCCTCAATTACACAGCCAACTAGAATAACAACACAGTGCTACACTTTGTGTTTTTGTAATATAAGAAAATAGTAAGCTGACTACTTATAAATGACACAAGTGACCATCTGCCGGTTCTTGCAGTCATTCAGAGCTGTATCAGGACCAACAAGGATGTTAAAACTTACAACCTAAGTAGACACAAAACACAAGGTGCAAGTAACTCTTCCAAAAAAGACCTAATCGACCAAGACTGGAATAAAGTCTATGTGGAAGATGTAAATGAAGCCTATGAGACATTTTTGTCCATGATAATCACTTTCTACAACAAAAAAAAATGCACTCTAGTAAAGAAAGTACTAAAATAGAAATTTTCTGAAAAGCTGTGGCACACTAAAAGAATTCAAAATGAATACAAGAAGAAAAATGTATTATATAAAGAATTTTTAAAGAAAAGAACAAAAGAAGAACACACATATAAGACATATAAAAACAAACTGAGAAGCCTATGAGAGGCAGCAAAGGGGATTATTACAGTAAATTAGGGATGCATGATAATATCGGCATATCATCAGTATCATCTGATAAAGGCTTTAAAATCAAATATTGGCATTGACCTGAAATGAACATTTCTGCAAATATGACAAGCTGTGTCATCGCCTCCTCCTTCTCTGCAGGTTCTACTTCACTCAGCTGCCCGACAGACCCGCTGCCTCTACCCACCACTCCAGTGGAGCCTGTTTTTGGTAAATGAAACTTGCAAGACTTCTTTGTTCAAGCTGATATTCATCTGCTGGCCTTCTGTAAGTTTTTCCTGAAATTTTTTCAGCTGTTTCTTCACTGTGGAACCAGATGAACGGTAAGAGACAGTGTTGTTTTATCTCTGAATTTTTGTCATATTCATAACATATACGTTGTAACATTAGAAATATTAATTGGTGATAACAACAACGAACCACAACAAATTACCATACTGCTCTGTCTGCTGTATTTGTGAATGAGCAGTGTAGCATTGTTGTATCTGATGTAGTCAGACAGATAAACAAAGACACGCCAGGCTTTGTCTGATAAACAGTAAGTTAGACACGGATGTGCACAATGTAACTCAGCAAATAAATGATGATGGTAACTTAGTAACATTTGAAGTGTGAGTTATATAAATTACTTGTGTGGGAATTCTGCAGCTTGTTGTCTGAGCTTTAAGAAACTGATCTGGACTCTTTCCAGAGAGATACAAGACCATAGAGTTAGTTTGTTTTTCCTTTTTCAGAATACACGTGCACAATGAGATTTAACTAACCTCTTAATATCCACCTTTTTGTGGGAATTTTTGCCCAATTGGCATACCCATATGGAAAAGTTTGTAACAGATAACTATAAGGCCAAAATGCATGTATTAGGCTTCATTTGAAAAGTAACATCTAGTTTCTGGAAATGTGCTTGTTTAGCATGTGGCTAAAACACAACCAAAATTACATCAGTTCAAATAAAGCTCAAAAAAGTGTTTTTGGTCCTCGTCTATAATGAGTAATATTTGAACAACAATAATTAGGACACACTTTATGCCAGAACTATGCAGAACACCATATACCTTCTACATCTTGTCAACCACAACTGTATAAAATTCCAGACCTCTGGGCCTAACCTTAGGGGAGCAAGTTTTTAGTTTGTGGTGTCACTGATGTCCATGAACTTCTCCAAAATGTTTGTGGCCAAAGTGGTCAAATTGTGCCAATTTGCTTTTATTCATTACTGCATGATGCTAAGCTGCTTACAACTTGCTTGTACGGGTCACCAGCGACCCAGTGTATGTTTAGAGGCTAAGTTATTTACCTTATACACAGAAATGTGTTATTTTCATTTCATTTCTCTCATGCTTACACCCTACCCCCTAATTTTGTCTGTCTCCTGTGCTCCGATAACAGGCTGCAGGTTCAGTAAATGCAGATTTCTTTAGTTCTGCCTTTCTCTGTCCGAAATCAGTGCAGTCCAGGTCCATTCAACTGCTGAAGAACCATGAGGCAGCAGGTGGAACAGCAGAACTGATAGAAATGTTTGTGAACGTATTAATGTATTTTACATCTGTGATCATATGTTTTCTTGGTAAAAGCAGAGTTACAGACAGCTGGATGAAGTAGCTGCTGCTGGAGCTTCAGAAACAGCAGATACCTGCTCAGCCTCCTCATCAACACCTCTGACCCTCAGCAGTGGCCTTCACTCAGGCCTCTAATCCTCCAGGTCTGATGGCTCCGGGATGAGGATAACACACTGGGTGAGTACATAGTTTCAGTTCAGCATCATGCTTTTTCCACAGCTAATCGACACTGATGAGTGCCAGTAATCTCACTGGGTTGTGCATATTTTCTTTACAGTCACCAGAGACCCAGCATAATCTGAGCCAAAAGCTTGTCTGTGGTCACAGCAAATGGATACGTCTATAACTCTGTGACATCATCAGGAGATCTGGGTCAATGGACCTGATGCTGCTAGTCAAGTAAATATGCACTTGTGTTTATTTCATAGTGCAATGTTACTTTGTCTAATTTTGTTTTAGTTAAGTAATGTTTATTTTGCTTGCCTGTGTTTTTTTTTTTTTTTTAATTTTTAACCACCCCACTTCCATTCCCCCAGCCCCAACAGCAATGTTTACTGTTGCCATGGGAACCAATGCCGGTTTAGTAGCTAATGTTAGTTTAGTGTAATCTACATATTAACAATGAACAATAAAACTACAATACGACATTTCTAAACCAAAACAACTATCAACACCAACAACCATTCTATCAAAGATCTTAACCAGGATGCTGTCACTTGTCATATCTTACTACAGTTAACGTAGCCTCACTGAAACAATGTAACTGAACTAAAAACGGTGCAGTTCAGCACAGACATTACAACTACATTAGTAAGAGTACAGTACTAATAAGATGTGAAGTGCTTTGTGACTTTTACCCACCTGAAAGAGTAAATGACAAATATAAAGGATGAGGTGGCTGATAACTGCTAACTGAAGAAGCAGCCAAGCCACTGCTTTAGAGAGCTGAACGTTGCCCACAAGGTCCTCGTGCCTTTCATACTCAAACAGAAATGTATACGACAGTGTGAGCTAGATAATATACATAGAACAAATAAACACACACTAATACTCACTGTATGATGTTAACATAAAACAATGAATGCACGTTACTTATCGCTGAAAAAAAACAAAAACAAAAAACAGCTCATAGAAAGACTGCGTGCTCTTACTTTGAAATACGGAAATGACATCATTAGCAGGCGATCACATGCTATCCGTGATATGAGTGGATTTTCGTTCGGACTGGCGGAAAATTTGTTTCAAAAAGGTGTGTATAAAAAGCAAATCCACACACGTAGAACTGAGATCCACATATGTTTTTTCGATTCACAAATAAAAATTGAGTTCACAAATGCCTGTTGGAAAGCTGTAAATGTTAGGAAGATATTTACAAATGCTTTTCCTTTATTTGCAAATTAATTTAATGTATTCACAGATTTTTTTTCTTATTTGTGGAATTTGTTTGTGTATTTGCAGATCCATTTTATATTTGCAAAATATTTTTGGGATTTTACAGATCTTTTTTTGTATTTGTGGAAGGCGTTCACACAAATCATTATGAAACAAATCTATCTCCATACGTAACCATCACTGGTTTAAATGAGTGGACTGAGTATTCATATTATTGATATGGTGTATTATTTTGTCTTTGTCAAAGTGATTTTGTTATTGCTGAAGCAGTGAATAATGGACTATTTTAAGGTTGAAGTGTGCTGTGAAGTGATAATATTGAACAGGATATTGTTCTAATATAACCTATTACCTATAGTAGGGTGCACCCAATCAAACAGAAAAGTAGTTGAAAAGAACTCAGTGGTTCAAAACCAAACAAATAATTTGTTGCTGAATTGAAACTGAGGTATCTTCATGAAATTTAACCATACACTGAACTTAAGGTTATTTAATTTATTTTGTTTATTTTCAAAAACAATACAAGGTACCAGTTCACAGCTCCTTGTCTCATGTGGTGATTGAATATTGCAAATAGTCATTTCTGCCTCCTGTTCAAATCTGGTATCCTCTGATTCTGGTCCAAAATTATTGTAATCCTTATGAACTAGTAGTGTTAGGAGCCATGTGCTAGACCTGGTAAAAGCTCCTATGACTCCTTGAACTGGTCTCATCTTCAGTCCATCAGAACAACATGGTGAGGAATGAAGAGAGAGACCATTTTCTGATCAATAACTAAATTATGGACTGAACTAAAAGCGTAAATGACATTTGGGGTCATTTGAACCAGGAGAAAGGACCAGATAATAACACGTGGACAGAAAACCCCCTTTTCTTATCTAAACAGACTCCAACCATGAAACTCTCACATTCCTGCAGGACATTCATGGAGTCTCTTGAAATCTGAGCCAAATCTGAATTTGTGTGAATTAAATATCTAATTATTATTGAAATTATGTAATGTTGTTTGTATTGTAAATACACAAAGAATGGTATAATTTTGACTGTGTGATAATCTAGTGAGGAGATATTAATTTTTGATTTTATTACATTTTTGCAACATGTGACACTACTACCCTCTAGTGATGAGATTTTGAATTTCTTTGTTAAGAGTTCATGAATGTTTATATGATAACTATGCAATGGCATTTTAAAATCAACTAAGTGTTTAACTTTTGATCTATTAACCTCATAGACAATTATATTTTAATAGTTAAATTAGGTAAGTAGTTGTATTGAATGAATGAAGTTTCTTGGAATTTCAGGTTGAATGTTTTCTTTTATTATGAAACAATAGTCTTGTTGAATGTTTTTAT
This sequence comes from Thunnus maccoyii, assembly GCF_910596095.1. Taxonomy (NCBI): domain Eukaryota; kingdom Metazoa; phylum Chordata; class Actinopteri; order Scombriformes; family Scombridae; genus Thunnus; species Thunnus maccoyii. The sequence continues at coordinate 33,985,446 of NC_056542.1, forward strand.
ATTATGAAGTAAGAGTTATGTTGAATTTATCTGAAATTATGTTTCTGAAAGTTTAATTTAATTACATAAGTGTTGCTTAACTTTTTGGTTTTTGGTTTGAGAAAGTTGAATCAATTAAGGTTGGATGTCTAAAAATCATGAGAAGTGTCACTATGAATGTTAATGTTTGGTATGTTGATAGAAAGATTGACTTATGAAATGAATGCATAATGCTGAGCTGTTTTCTGAATGGTTTTACAATATATGGTACAAGGTGACATGAAGTATTCAGTGACTCTGAAGTGTGAATTTTGCATTTAAAACTAAAACTTAATTCACCAGTGTAAGAAAAGTTATTTGCTATCTCAAGTCGGCCACACTTTAAGAGTTCCCCTGAAACAAAGAAATGGAATATTCATCAACAATTCAACACAAATACATTTAAAACGCACCCAAGACTCCACCTATCTTGTTCAAAATGATAAAAATAGAATCTCCCTCTGAGCTGGTCTCCACAAACTCATGAGCCAAGACACAATTCTTCTATTAAGACATTGCTTTTCTTTGTTTTTTGACCAAGTATTTTAATCTTCTAGTGAAACAATTTCAGTTTGTTTTTATTTTACTTGTAAGATTAAGTCTCGTTCATCCACTTAATTTTGAAGTCTACACTTCCACTGAATAAGGATTTGAGTGTAGTCAGATTCAACTTTATTCAGCACTCAACTAAGATACAAGAAGCCAGCCAAAGCCTGAATTCTCCATTCAAACTGAAATGTTGCTTGGAAGCAGATAGTGACGCTTGAAACTGCATTTCTGCCTGCTTGCTGAGAGCAGTACAGCAAACTGGAAGTTAAGCCAACCTAAAGACTCTTTCCAGAGCAGTCTGAACACAGCTTGACTCTGAAAAGACATAACATGACTTTGTAAGCAAGGCTTGATGTTGAATAACGTTAAAATTAAAAGATTATTTCTTTAGAGAAGTTGAATTAGCTTTCCTTTAGCATTTCTCACTGCAATACGTTAGCCTTGAGTCACACACTTTGAGATACTATTTCTCAACAATTTTCTTTATTTTATTTTAGTATCATTTATAAGCCTTATTATTCTTTTTGTTTATATCATATGGTTTATCTTGTAACGTCAAGATGTTTAGCTATTAATAAATGTCTTCATTTATCCTAAGGAGTTGTCGTCATTTTCTTTGAGCACAGTAAACAGAGGTCACTTCTTGGACAACAATTTCCAGTTATGAGACTGATTAATTGACCAAATTGAGAATTGAATTCAGGGTTTAATGTTTCCTCTGGACATTAAAAATGAAGGAGGTGGTGCCCAGATGAGGTTAATAAAAGTATTAATATTCCACATGGTGGTGTGATATGATGAGCCATGACAAGATTGTACATTATAAAATTATATGATATAACTTAAATTATACAAAAAACAATTTATAAAACATAACACCTGCAGATTAATATCCACAAGATAATGACTGCAAACAGTAACTAGATTTGGTTCAGGCCTTATAAAGACAGTGTTCCCTCTACTCTCAGTAGCATTAGTGGGGGCTCAAACCAGAGACACTGTTTGTGTGGTCCTCTGAGTGCAAGGCTGAGGAAAATGACCAGTATCCAAGCTAAAGAGGCCAAGGTTTATACAAGATAAGACACTCAAATGTGTTCAAACTGATATGTAGATCCAGACATTCCATTAGATCACCACATACTGTATGACACAGTGCTGGAAACAGGCTTTATTTATCAAGATAACACCAGCAGTGAGGTACTTACAAAGGTGCCTTACAAAATTAACAAGTGCACAAAATAATATTTTGCTTAGATGTTATGACCTACTGTGTCAATCAGTCACTCATTTATCTACCTTGTTGTCATATTATGTCAGTTTCAGATAATGTGAATAGCTTAACAGTTTATGTCTATGCACATTTTCCTAAAACCGATTATTATTATAAATGCATATTATTACATATCTGCGGTTAATTATTATTAGAATTATTAATTGCAGAAATATACACAACATTCTGCAAATGTCTATTGTTACACCCATGGACAGTAGGGGTGTAATAAAGGTTACAATATTGTAACCTTAGTTCTATTAACTCAGGCAGAGCCCTCAACTGGATTCTATGGGTAATACTCTCCTCCAATCACACGCACATATTCCTCCACTGAAATTTGCATAAATGTAGCCAGCCAAGCAGAGTGTGTATACCCGAATATGTGTGGAGCCCACAGTATATAAGGCAGCAAGACCACTCTACAGCGAGTGGTGTAAGAGTGGCAGGGCCCCTAGGTGGAGGGCCCCGCCTGTGCTACTAGAACTAGGGTTACAATATTGTAACTTTCACTCTATCTCATACAGGCTCCACCCTCCACTGGACTCCATGGGTACAGTGGGTGGAGCCCGATGAATGAATGCCCAGTTGCGACATGACATCAGACCCAGCTTCACTGATCCTGACCAGCTAAAGTTTAGTCGCCACAGCCCACCTATTTCTTGTAACCCAGGCCACCTTGGCAGAGAAGTAGGAGGCCCCAGCCAACCCAATTAGTATGCAACTGAAATGGATGGACAAGCAACAGCACCCCTTTCACTGGTCCTGAGTCGTTCCAGTGAGCACAGAAAAGAGTCCGACAGGTCCAAGAGATAGAACATATATGAACATATGAACAGAAAGGGCATAGACCATGATACTGCCGTGCATATTTCCTCAACACTCATATCACTAAACAAGGCCACCAACACTGACATGCTGCGTGTGTGTGTGCATGGACCACAGTGGGAGGGTCTCTTACCACCTGCCTATAGGCTTGGAAGATGCACTTACAAAGCCACCTAGCAAAGTGTTTCCTGGATAGGGCTTTACCACCCACACTGTTCTGCTCACTGCTCTGTGCATCTGATGGGGGCTGTGCATTAAACATAGTATGCCAACACACGAATTAAGCAGATGCAATTTTGCCTCCCTGTCCCCTGCATGGGGTGGCAGCCTAAATGCATTAAGCTGAATAACCCTTAACCTGAAAGGTAACAAAGGAGGGACTTGGTCTAAAAGGAACTCCACTGTGGTCACCACAAAGCAGCATGCAGCTGGGGTAAACCGATAGGACGTTTAGCTCACACACTCTCTTAGCTGAGGTCAGAGCAACCAGCAAAGCTGTCTTGAATGACAATGCCTTCAGAGTGGAGCGCACCAGAGAGTAATGAGGAACCTTCGCCAGAGCCTTAAGCACCAGTGGCAGTTTCCACTGGGGGGTAGAGGCACACATCACGGGGCATTGCCCCCTGACCCCTTGCATATGTGGAAACACGTTCACCCCCAAGGGTGGTTCATCTTACGGCATCAGAGAGAACCACAGTGGGCAGTGGGTGTTGCGCTGGTTGGCGAACAGATCCACTTCCACCTCCCCAAATCTCCTTCACCACCTCAGTCTGAAGCCTCCACTTGTCTGGCAGGTGTCCGCCCCACGACATGAGGTCAGCCCCCTGTTTGCCAGCCCCTGGAGAGTATTCAGAGACAACAGATGCTCCGAGATTCACATCCACAGGTTCTCTGCCATCTTCAACAGGGCAGCAGACCAAACTCCGCCCTGCCTGTTGATGTAGACCATCGTGGTGCAGTTGTTGGTCCTCACCAACACATACAGACGGGTGACAAATTAAAGGAAAGGGGATCTGGTGGCTCTTTTATGCTGTGGGAGGCATTTTGCTGGCATGGTTTGGGTCCACTTGTCCCCTTAGAGGAAAGGGTCACTGTAAGTCAATACAAAGTTGTTCTGAGTCATCACCTTTATCCTGTGATGAAACATTTCTATCCTGATGGGAATGGTCTCTTCCAGGATGACAATGCCCCCATCCATGGGGCACAAGGAGTCACTGAATGGTTTGATGAGTATGAAAAGGATGTGAATCATATGCTATGGCCCACAGTCACCAGATATCAACCCAACCGAACACCTATGGGAGCTTTTGGCCCAATTTTGGATTTTGGCCATTCAGAACAACTATAAACACATTTGATTTCTGACTGGTCAAACAGCACATCTGAACCAGAACCAGTTCTGACAGAGAAAATTGTGGTTAAAAAGTATTGCAGTAAAAGTGGTTTGGTCCCTCTGACTGATATATTATTATATATGACATAATTATACTATTAATACTGAAGCATCAAGGTTAGAGCAGCATGTTACTGTTGTAGCTGCTGGAGGTGGAGCCAGTTTCAACTACTTTATATACAGTTAGACCATAAATCAGCTGTCAGCAGATGTCTTGAGACTTTACAAGAAATGGAAAGGTTGTTTTCCTTTTCCACTGTAGCACAACTAAACTGTTGTTTTAATAATAGTTATGACCAATTAATTAATCCATTGTTGGATGTTTACATTTTTCAAAATGAAGGACAAAAATATCATTTTCTACCTTTCTTTTTAACTCACATATATATGTGTGTGTGTGTGTGTGTGTGTGTGTGTGTGTGTGTGTGTGTGTGTGCGCGCGCGCGCGCGCGCGTATGTATAAATTGTGAGTTTTACTTTTTGTGTTATGTTGTGTTGTGTTTATTTTATAGGTTATTGTTGCTTTACCCATACCGCTTCCTGGATTTAGCCAATCGCAGTCATTCCCGTGCAGTCTGACACTCTCGCGTGATTTCTTCAAGCTGTCATGGCTACTGTGAGGAAGCTACAGAAGTGTGTCATTTCTCCAACGGGGAAACATTCCGCCTCCGTAATCTTCCTGCACGGCTCAGGTGCTCCATAACGTCTCATTTATTGGGGGTTTTCTGGTGATTGTGTCGTAATTTCGCTTATTGACTAAAACGCTGCTTCCTGCAGTTTGTCATGCGTTTTCTTCTGCGCTTTTACTGACTTTATGACCGCTAGTTTAAAAGAAGCTGTACACTGACTTCTTCGGTCCTATGCTGTTCAATTCACTGTGAGAGTAGAAGATGCATATCAGAAGTCAAGTGACATTTAATGGCGGGACGTTTCCTCTTCGTACTGAAACTCATTTTAAAGTGATTAAAACACCACCAGTCCCCTCTGATATGGAGTTCATGTTACGTTAATTTATTGTTAACATGATGTGTTGAGTGTGGTCATTATGGAAACCCTCACTGCAGCACAACTGTACTGTTCTGTATAAAGAAAATGCATCCATCCTCAGAGTCATCAGTTTCAGTGAAACACTTAGCTTACATGTATAATTGTGCAAAATGGCAGCATAAAATAGTTAACATGGAAATACACAGAGTCACAGTCAGCAAGCCCATATAAAATCTGAAAAAGATTGAAGACCTGATAGACATAACAGAAATGATAGCCTTGCACATTTTAAACAATTATATTCCTCATCACGTATGTTTTGAATGTTATGTTTTTAGTTAAGTTGTCGTCCTGGTGCATGATATATAAAAGCAGCTATGCCAAAATCCAGAATGAAAGCAGAGTGTTTCAAGCTTCCTCTACATCTGTAGCTATGTACAGATGTGAGGTTTTGCCCATAACACCCATAGAGACCCTCAACATGTTTTGGGTGAAGGCTTGATCTATCTATTTGATTCTATCAGTATGATTCAGTAAAAGAGTCTGAGTTTCTGCATAGTATGTAACATCTGCTTGATATGCATGTTATAATGATCTCTTGAGTTATACACTTTTTGACTGGGGATACATGAAGAATGATGACATGAACTCACACTGTGAGGAGCACCTGGGAATTGCATTACATACAAGAAGGAAACACTCAAAATTCACTATTAACACAAACAGACGAGGAGCTGTTACCTGACCAGGATGTTAAAGGATAAGGCTGGTGGTTTTTTATATTTTGTGTTTATTGTCAATAAATCTCATTAGCAGAGCTAAACCAACAATCAACTCATCCTACTTACAAGTAGGCCTAATGTGTGGGTATATCTTATTCCTCTGTGCGATAGAGCTCCATAGAGCCCCGAATGGTGTGGCCACGTTTGGAAATGGCTCCAAAGACATAATAACATTCACATTTTCACAGTCCATATCCTTTAAATGGGGAGTTATTTGGTGAGAGAGTAGACCCTTTTCACAATAGACATTTGAGTATTGAAAATTAATTGAAAGTGGAAAGAATGATATTATTTACGTTATTCCTCCCATTATTCTGCTGTCATACAGAATATTCTGTGTTCCACCAAGAAATATAAATCTTTAACTGTATTTAAACACAAATACTTTTAACAGTGGCAACACTTAACTGTGGGATAGAAATATCTTTATTATTTAATTAGTGTTGTTGTGTGAACGTTCCTATGAAAGCCCAGTATTCATATTCAGTGTTGCAGATAGAGCTGCGATCATATCAACTGTGTAAGGATTTTTAAATACCTTCTGCTTTAATGGAGATGTTGGTCTCGGCAGTACATTGCATAAAACATTTAATAAGGGCACAACAGTGTCAAACATGCCTGTTTTGGTACATCAAGTTGAGTATAAAAATAACTAAAACAAATAATATATCATCTTCCAGGATTCACATACAGTATCATCATGCAGTCTTTATGGTTGAATGAAAAGTCCAGAACTGTGACTGTGTTTTCTGTCCATGTGTAGGTGACACTGGGCAAGGATTAAGAGCCTGGGTCCGAGATGTGATTGTACCAGATCTGGCCTTCGCCCACATCAGAGTTATTTACCCTACAGCTCCAGCTAGGTAGGTCTGCAGCTGGGTCATATTACATTTACATTTTACATTTAGCCATTTGGCAGACGCTTTTATCCAAAGCAACTTACAAGCGAGGCAAGACAATCAAGTGTTAGAGGACAGTGACTTGTGGAGCAACATTTGTCTAGAACTAATATCCATATGTTTTGGTTTTATAATCAAATCCCTTTTGTGAGAATAATGTGACAATATTTTTAAAGCAATTATGTGAGGCAATGATGTGGAAGTGTTGACCAAACAGGTTGAGGTATTCATGAGGTGTTCATTTACTGAGATGGAACATTTAGATACGCTCATAAAATTGTCACTAAACATGCAAACTGCATTCTGTTTAATACTCTCTGCTTTGAATGAACAGATGTTCCTTGTTGTGGTATTTTCCATTGGTGTAGAGGGAAAACATGCCACCTAACACTACACTTAATGTATTCACTAAATAAGTTTGCCTGTAGTACTGCAGTATGAATTACCATTGAACTGTAGTCATGTAGCTGACCTCTGACCCCTGTCTTAATGCCATCAGGCCATACACACCCATGCGTGGGGCTCTGTCAACTGTCTGGTTTGACCGTCACAAGATCTCACGGGACTGTCCAGAGCACCTAGAGTCCATAGATGCCATGTGCAGCACCTTAGGGTCCATCATTCAGGATGAGGTCAACGCAGGGATTCCCAAACACAGGATGATCATCGGTAGGACTCTGGTTTTGTCTGCTACATGTTAAAGTCTGAAAATCTTCTCTTCTATATGCAAAAATGTATCCAATGAAATGTGATTTTGGGTGACAAGCTAACTGCACCCATCATAAAAAACCACACTTACCCATAGTAGCTAGCAGAGCAGTATCACAGGGGGAAGTGTGTGTTTGGATATCAGTATATCAGTGAGAAAAACCTTGTTTTCATTTCTAAAAGAATGTGGCTTAGGTTTCATTTATTCATTTCTTTCTTCTCGTCTTCCTCCTGATATAACAGCTGAGGGAGGTGTATTTGGAGGCCATGAATCGCACTGTATGTGCTCAGTCATGATGGTCCAGTTAGCGGTCCAATCAAATCTCAAGGATTTGAATCCCTACTGTGATATTACACCAACCGTATATTCTGTTTAACTGTGAGATACATCACAGTACAGAAGCTAAAGACACCATAACTTAAATTTCACTGTGATTTTAAGACTGCAGAACTAATCTTCATCAGGTTTGATTATATTTGACTGACAGTGGCTGAACAACCCACCTACTGTCATCACATTCAAATGTTGCTAAATCCTGATTGGGGCATGGAAGTATGTGACGCCACCTTTTCAGAACTATGCCCTGCTCACCTCAAACCGGTGAGAAGAGCTCGAAGGGGAAAAAAAGGAAATGCAGAAATGTTTAATGTGAAATAACCAAAACTTGTCTCATGTAGGACTACGTCAGTCATAGTAAGAAGCTGATTGAGAAAATAAGTTTTCATGGCCTTTAAGGATAGGTTTGGGTTTTTTCAAGTCTGTCTTAGTACAATACTGATGTGCCATTATGTACGTTGAAATAGGTCATGATCGCTATAACAATTCCTACTCTCCATACTGACCCTGAAGGTATTCCACCAGAAGGTGAATACACTCAAAGAAATGAAGGCCAAAATCAAAAGACCTGGTTTTGTGTATAAAACAGCGTCCAACGTTCAGCTGAAACTAATATGAATCTTAGTAGTCTATTTAGTAGGAAATACCCTCTTTTTGGTTCCCTGGAAGGAAGTTCCTTGGCGAGCTCCAGCAGCAAGATACAATCTGGTAGTTGCATGTAGGTTTGCTGGAATTATTACTCACATGTTACCAACAGTGAAGAAGAAACGCATTATTACTCTGTAGTTATGATGGACTGTGAATTTGAGGAGGAATTTTCCAGTCAAATACTTTCAGAGTACTATGGAGAGTAGGAATTGTTACATTGTTCGAGACCTATTTCCATGTACATAATGGCATGTCAGTATTGTATTAAAACCCAAACCTATCTTGTAAAGAAAAGCAGCAATTTGATCACATTCACTTCCCAGATAGGCACAACCTGGCAACTGTACCCTGACTACTACAACTCACACCACACTCTGACACGACTGTTTGGGTGAAACAAACAGGATACATGTTAATCATTGAGCTTTAGAGATGTTACCCACTGCTTCCAGTCTTTATGCTAAGCTAAGCTAAACATATTCTGACTGCAGCTCTGCTCCCAACACAGACATGAGACTGATATCCAGCTTCTCATCACTCTCTTAGAAAGGAAGAGAATATGTTGGGATGTCCTGATCACGTTCTTCTGGCTTTAATACTGAGTCTGATGTGATACTTATATTTACATAGCAGCAAAAGAGATGCAAAGTTGTTTGTTGTTATCTGACACATTAAAATGACAGGTGCAGCCCCTCTGACTTTGAGCAAGGTTGTGGTTCAAAACTATTAAATATAAGATCTGACATGAATGAAAGCTGAACTGGAGAAGTGTGATGCAGTCCCCTAGAGAGAAGACGTCTCACTCTGTTGGAGTTTTTGGAACTTCAGAAACACTTTTCAAAAGTGTTTTTCCCCATTCTATATTCCCATTTCAAGTTTTCTTTAAAGGATATCATCAATATTACTGAACACAGAAATTCAGCACTCCCCTGGATAATGTAACATTATAACCCTACAGATTTATATCCTGACCACCAGTTTACATCATTTCAATTTTGTTTCTGAGAAATAATGTTTTTCTGTGATTTTGGTGGACAGCTAAGAATACCGAATACCCATGAGTCTCGGCCACGGTTGCTATGGAAGGAGAAGCCATGGGCACGAATCAGAGGGTAATGAATTCTAAACGCTTTGTCGCAGAAGTTGTAAACAAAACGTATCGCCATATTTGCTGAATACTCAAAAGTTAGCTGGAAATGATTGACTCTGTAAATTGTAAAATCAGTTTTCTCAACATTGTAATCTTTAGCTTCTGCCTGCTGTTAGCGACGCATGTGACCCAAATTTTAAGCTCTGTGATTGGCTGTTTCTTGCTGAAATTCATCTTGGGACTAGTAGTTAACTTCTACCAGGAATCAGAGTATAATGACTACTAAATGCTTCATTGTTGCAGTTATAAACAAAACGTGACACCATAGTTCCTGAATTCACTTAAAAGTGAGCCAGAAATTAAAAGTAAACTGATTCATGCTGCAGATCAATTTTCTCAACATCATAATCTTTAACTTCTGTCTACTGTTAGCGACAAACTTTACAGAGATTTAAGTTTTGCTATCGGATGCTTCTTGTTAAAATGCACCATGGGAGTCGTTGTTTATTACTGAGAATTTAACAAATCTTTTTATTTTGCCAACTAGAACGTCAGAATTCAGTCACTTGCCCTGATGTGCCCAACTTATTCTTCACATTCACACATGCTATTTTTTATTCACATATATAAGTGAAATGCTGCATTATAGGCTGTTGTGAAGGAGACTAGCAGCAACACTAGCTGGCTGAGGTAACACAGTAGAGTAATGGATACCTACCTAATAAATGTATTTCCCAAATGTTGAACTATTCCTTAAATAGATCCATAGACAACAGTATGTTTGTACTGTAATAAAATAGAAACACAATAAATATAAAATCTAACATGTCCATTGTATCAGATGTGGACAACAGTAACTGACCAAGCACTGTTTGGAATGGAGCGCCCATGTCAGCAGCTCCCTGATTCCTTGTGTGTAGGACAGTGAGGGTGCCATCTGTCAGCCTTCCACTCCCTCTCTGTCTCTGTTTTCTCACTCCCTTTCTCTCTCACTGTATCCTTTTTCCTCTGTATTCTCCTCTCGTCCTCCCCTCCACACACACACACACACACACACACACACACACACACACACACACACCTCAGTCCATCTCAGCCTGGCTGTTCCTCACTCCCTCTGTCATGATATAAAATGAAGAATGCAACTCATCAGGTTACCATGTTCTTTCATATGCTGCCAACAGAAAATAAAAAAGGCTTTTCAGGGGGGGGATTCTCAGGTCCTGAAAAGCTTTTTGCCTCAAATATTCTGCTTATCAAGTTAACATATAAATAACAATGAAATGAAACCACTCGGATCAAGTACTATAAACATAATGGCTGAAGCAAGGTAAGAGTTCCCACAGGAAACATATGGGAGGCCATCGAGTGTTTTAATGTCAGCGAGTGATGGCTGCACATGAAAGGAGAAACCGCTGAGAGCAGTGGGAAAAGGGTTAACCTCCGAGCCCTGAATGTATAACTATATAGGAACAGTTTGGAGGGGTGAGAAGATTGTGTGAAAGACTCAGTGTCGAGGGCCAGAAAAGCCCCTAAACTCAACTCCAGAGAAAGTGAGTGAAAAAACACATGCTCCTGGGAAACTGCTGAAATATTATCTTACTAAATCATAACATTTTGTCATCAACTATAAATACTCAGTGGAGTCACTCGGCAGTGCTGCAGAAACGAAGCGCCGTGTACCCAGAGTCCACTTCCCGGGCTGACGGACTGACAAGTGCCAGAAGTTTCCATGGAAAAGGTTTTTGAGGAGGCCGGCCGCAGGCGGCTATGTTTCAGTGTGCAGAGAAGGAATCTTATACACACACTGCAGACTAGTTCAGCTAAATATGTTAAACACATGTTGATAACAAGTAGATTCACGTCTTTTCTCATCATTTTACAGCTCATTCTTATTTTACATTGCAAGTTGTAGTTTTTGGTCCTTCTTTTATTATACATTACAAACTTTTGAGGCTGATATCAATATTTAAAACATTAAAACAGTTTTTTAGCTGATATTAATTTTTTTTTAATTTGGTCATTTAGGAATTGTGGAAGAAATGTCTTGAGTGGGAAATTTGACATTACACCCTAACCCTAATGTCAACATGCTAACACGCTGTAATGTTTTTCAAGTCTGTCTTAAAACAGCAGTCAGGAGCCCAAATGAACATTGCAACAGTTTTTTCTTGCTGTAATCATTCCTCTTGTTCATACTGACCAATAGAAGATCCCTTCATAATGACCTTACAATGGAAGTGTCCAATGTGGGCACCTGATTTCAACAATTATTGAAAATGTTTCAACAGGCAGTGAACGACAGCAACACAACAAACCATCACTGCACACAATATTTTTGATGCCATTTGAGATTGATCTTATTTCAATAAGTACAATAATATCATATATTTTTTTGCCAATATAACCATACTATAAAATGTCTCCCTATTTAGCCCCTATTTAGCATTTGTAAGCAGTATGCAAACAATTACAAAGTAGTTTATAATACATTTTAATATAATTATAAGCAGATATAAGGACGTTTTAAGTCTTTATTAATGTACAGTATTTGTCAGCAATTATAACTTCTCTTATGATGAGATATTTTATATTATTACAACTGTGTTTTACTATATTGTCATTCATTATCTGTTGTTACAACAGCAAACACTTGCCCACAGAATGCCCACCAATCTTAAACATCAGTTATCAGTTGAAGTATCACAGGGAGTTGTACTCAGCCTGTTATCTGATGTCTTTTGTGGCTCTGGAGGAGTTTTGTATATTCTGAGAAAAGAATCCTGATGATGTCATTGTGATGTTATTGGGGTTATCTCAGCTTGGGTTTGGAGAGCCCAAATGTTCATGGAAAGTTGTGCATTACAGAGTGGGAACATGGAGTTTGAAAGATGTGGTAGCTTAAAAGACAGGGAGGGTCAAATTAAAAGATTTGCATTGCATTGCAAATCAGTTGCATTATGGGAAATGTAGGATCCAGTGTTTTTGGAGCTTGACCCATACCAGGGACTAAAAGTCAGGATATCTCAGTGTATGCTGCTTCAGTTTTGACCACTCCTTATCCAAACAGCTTTATGAAAGTGCAGCACTACATAGTTTTACTTTTTTGTGTGTATTATTAATTTGCTTCTGCTACAACCCAGGTTTATCATTTAGGAATCAGATGTTATCTCCTTCACATGAATAGCTTTAAACAAGTACTGTATGTACACACACACAAACACTGGACACTACTAAACAGTGCAGTTTCATTAGACCTATACATGTCAGTTTCATTCTGGATTGGTCAGGCCAGGCATGTGAATTCCACCTTTCCTCCCTCTCTTCATCCCCCTCTTTTTTTCAAACTTTCCCTCTTCCCTCAGCTCTCTGACAGGATGATGGGTACTTGCACACTTTCCCAGATGTACACAGTGTGCCCAGATGTGCCCAGATGTGTGAGATTAAGGACAGACTCATGAACGGCTGCTTATTCCAAGGCAAAAAAAGCTGATGATGTGGAACTGAGGAGTCCTATTCATCTTAATGTTTTTTTAAGTGAAGTATTTTCCACCTCTGACTGCATAAAGTGCCCTGAGTAAGCTCCTGTTACTCCTATGGAAATGAGTGTATTTACGTTGTGACTTTATATGCTTATTGTACTAATACATAGAAAGATTTTCCCAGGATCTCAGTTGATCATTGTAGCTGATACAGCAATTGATCTCTTCTCTTTTTATCCCTAATCAAAGGGGGATTCTCCATGGGCGGAGCCATGGCACTCCACCTGGGCAGTCGGTATCACCCTGACGTAGCTGGAGTTTTTGCACTGTCCAGCTTCCTCAACAAAGACTCTGTTGCTTTTCAGGTACAACAGCAGCCATCAATTTACTGTATGTTAAATCAATGGATCATACCGTGTTTTGTGTGTCTTGTAGCCAGTTCACTACAAAGCGACCATATTTGACATTACTGCTGACAGTTTTTTGGTTTCTTAAAGATATTAAAGATTATGCTGCACCTTTGATGAAATAATGAAATCAAACAGCGTGGATAAGTTTTGTGACTCTGTGTAATGAAGGCCGTGGAGGAGCGGATCCGAGGAGGACACTCCCTCCCTGAGTTGTTCCAGTGTCATGGGACCAGTGATGACCTGGTGCTTCATCAGTGGGGAGAGGACACGTCAGTGCTGCTGAGGAAGGCAGGGATGACCACCACCTTCCACTCCTTCTCAGGTCTCTACCACCAGCTCTCCCAGCCTGAGATGGAGCTGCTGAGAAGCTGGATTCTCCGCAAGCTCCCCCCCACCACCTCCTCTTGACTCACTCAACCTCATCTGACTCACAGTGTACTGTCTTTCATTTTATCAATAAATAGAACTTTGATCTTAGCTTTCTGTTTGCTGCCACTCCTTGGAAAATCCATGTTAAAGGGTTAATTCACCCAAATTACACACATAACACATTACCTGGACAAATAAAACCAAGACTAATAATAATAATATATTCTTGTAACTTTGGTGATCTTACTCTTGACCCTGTATCACACACCTAAACAACAACAACAACAATATAGGAGGCAAATCAGTTGTTTCATAGTAAATAGTGAATCCCATTCCCTTTATGTTAATTTGAAAAACCTGGTCCTGCTCTTTTTAAGATAAATAAACATACTGAAATGGTATTAAATCACAAGCTAACTGAACAGTTATAACAAATGTAGCCTGTTAACTTACTGTCAATATACAGCCTGTATATTGTTGGATAATTTAAGCCAAATAACAGAGTGATTGAAATTCCTCAATTCCTGGTGGTGCATGAGTAAAAACACTCCCCTCTGCCATCAGCAGCAGTAACAGACAGTGGGTGTCCCTTCATTTGGCAGTGTTGTCAGGTGGGATATCACACAGGGAGACAAGGGGGAAATGCAAAAAATGTTTGGCTTAATTTTACAGGTCCATAACTTAATGGAAAGCATTATGTAATTTGGTAGTAAATATGGTGAAAACAGAGGGAATGTAAAGAGAGTTTAGTTGTGTTGAGTTTATAAGCAGTTCCTGAAAGAACTGCTCCATTTAAACCCAAGTTTATTATTGGTAACTTTATTCACAATTTATGTTGAGTTGTATGTTTGCATATAGACACATTTAATTTTTTGCATGTTCAGCCGATCTGCTGTGCTGTAGGAAAGTATAGGACCCTAACACTAAGTGTTCCCCAAACAATTAAAAAATGTACTTTTCTAAAGACTAATTACTGTAAATGATCTAATTTTAGACTGAGATATGACCGTTTTACTACTATTACTACTACTCGCTACTACTATGCATGCAAGGACTAGTTGGAGACGAAGGGCCAGATTAACACAGATGAAAGCAGAGCCCACTTTTCATTCATTCAGGTTTCTCTGTGTGTAATTATGGAATGATTAATTGAGGCATCAGCTCATTAAGCAGTCACTGTGTAGGACTGCCTTCACAAGGAGAGCTCAGTGAGGTTTGTCTTAGATCACAAGCTCAGAGTAGATTCACTGATGTAGTGATGCATTTACTGTTCCCCAAACTGCCTGAGAAATACTTCCTATTATTCACATACTCAACTGCTCTCACTCCGCCCCCACTTTATGCACGGTTCCAAATCTATTTTTACACTTCAACTCTAATTTTTCCACATGTGTAAACGCTCAATTTAAAACCCCTGGAGAAGGCATCTCACTACTTTAACATAAGTATTTCAACCACATAATAATTACTGCCATTCTTCCATCATTATAAAATATCTTATTTTCTATATTTAGTGGGGTTATCTACTAGCACAGGGCAGAAAACTACACAGGACTCATTGCTTGACAAAAGAAAATGTGACTGTAGTGGACTGTACCAACTTTTCTCTTTCAAACCACTCCATATCCTTCAACGTGACATTTCCTGATTGGCTGAGGTCCATTGCTGTTTGGCCATCGATATCCATCTCCCTCGTCCTGAGAAAAGTTTTAAGACATCCTTTCATGCTTTTGTTCTGAAGCTGTTTTTGGATCATAGATACATATTTCATCCAGGAGGATGACCGTGAGATGCGGCCAAAAGCTCTGAATAAAGCTATTAAGTGGAACTTGAGTTAAGTTTTAATACTATTTCCAAGGTCAAGAATGAACCTTTAGGTCTAAACTCTTCCTATTTTGTCATTTCATTTGGAGGACCTGCTGAAACCAACTGTTTGATCTCTTGCCCACTGTTCATCCTTCATGTAGCAAGGCCTGCACAATAGTTCAGGTAGCTCAAGTCACCACTCCACTCCACAGCCTTTATATGAAGAGGGACATAGCGAGGTGTGACATTGCCTGTTGGTTTGCTTTGGAGATGGTTTGAAGCCCAGAGTGGCAGTGTCACCTTTTGGAGCCAGGACCTTCCAAATAGTGTGCAATGTTGCCTTTCATGCTCAGGAACCACCTTGGCCCAAGCTAATGCTAGCTTACTGGAATGCTGCACCCTTGGGCTTACATTAGCTACTTTATCTAAATTGTGCTAAGAGGGCAGGTATCATAATCAAGTAACATTAAACTTAGTGAAATATTGCAACAACAGTGCGACTTAGTGCACGTCCTTGAGCCGGGGAGTTGAGCCAATTGTCAATCACAGCTGTCTATCAGCATCCACACAGCAGACATCAAAGCTACTATAAGTCTTCAAATCTTATTAACAGAGCAATAATTTCCAAAATGACCACTAGCACACTTATCAGAGGGCCTGAATTTAGAGATTGAGACCATAATCAGTCAGTGATCAATAGTCAGTCATTTTCATTGAAAAAAAATGACTGACTTGGTATTTCTAGAGAGAAGCTGAAGCTTTTTGAATGGGAGTCAGTTGGAGCACCTAGCGGTGGCACTGTAAGGTACTCCCTCATTGGCTTCAACCTCAAGGTAGCTGACGCTTGCTTCGCTCACATGGTATGCTTCCTTCAATGTCCCATGCGTGTTTAAGCCATCAGTGCTCTGCTCACACTTTTGCCGCATGCCTGCTGCCATACCACTCACCAAGCTATGCTGCCACTGCTACTGCAGCTAGCTGCTGCCATTCATACAGCGTTTCAAAAGCCCCACCTTCAACCCCTCCACCTGTAGATTCTACCTTCTCCTAAAGAGGAAATTAGTACCATCACTCCCTGCTGTACTGAACTTATGTTTCCTTGTGGGGAGCGACAATGTCAGAACCTACATGCCTAAATCAGCTTTGTATACAGTAGTCTATATTCACATTAAATCTATTCCACGAGAGTTGGCTGACTGAAATATGTGAGTGAGTAGACGTGTGCTTTCTCACATATATGATATCTTGGTCATCCTCTTCCTACAGGGCTCCTTCTCAGAGACTGGCTGACTGTACAGGAGCAATGCAAAGGTACAGCATGATAGTAGTAAATGTCCTATGCAGCGCAATAAGTTAAGGTCATGTTCAGTGTTGAAAAGTAACTATTTACTCAAGTACTGAGGTATTTCATTTTCATCTGATGTTATTCCACTACAGGGAGAGATACTTGGATATATACGTTCTGTGTACATCGTCCATCTACAGTAATATAAAAACAGAAACAAGAATCTTATAGACATTTCTGTCTAGTATTTGTACTACCAGAAAACTAGTTCTTTTTCTCTGTCAGTGTTTCCTTTTTCAGTGTCAGTATCATTGTTTCTGGAAATGTGTTGACCATGTGTGTGGACTGAGGTCTGCTGTGTTTGCTCAGTAGCCCTGCTCCGTAACACACATTGCTTCATTAATGGTTATTGGAAGGAAGTGGTTAGAGATCCTTCCTCCTCTCATCCCCCTCATGTCTCTCTGTCTCATTGTGCTTGCGGTGGCCGGAATGTTTCCCCGGAGTTGCGGGTCGAGGTCATGACACAGGGAGATTATGAGCAAGCTGTAGTTCTGGGATGCCAAAAATAATGCAAACAGTGACAATGATTGAGGCTTCTTTAAGGGCCCAACAGCAAGTTAAACATCATCTGTCAGCGTTATTGCTCACCTCTGGAGCTTTGGAGGAAGGTTATTGATGAAGCAGTGACTGAGGAAACAGCCTGGATGTGAGGCACTGCTGTATGTTGCTGGCTTGGAGAGTTGCTTGTATTCACATTCCTGGACGTACACCACACCCCTCCCCTTTAATTAACTCCACTGTGTGCCCTGAGAGGCCACTTGAGATGGGAGGCAGGGTGGTGGAGGGATAGGAAGTGAGATACTGTAGGTGAATGAGGTCACTGATAGGAAGAGCATTGTTTGCATGTGTTTTCTCAAAATAAAATTACAAAGATAATAAAATATTACAGCAGAGGATTAGGGCCACATGTGAAAAACTGATTTTAGTCCTGACTGTCAAGTCAGAATCATGACATTAATCTCAGAATTCTGACTTGAAACTCAGAACTCAAATTTTTCACGTGACCTTAATCCTCTTCCGTAAAATATGCTCAAATAATGAGACAACAAGACTGTTAAGAGCAGAACTCAAAATAAATCAATAAAACTGAGAAACTATGACAAATAAAACAAATAACCCCCTAGTTGCACCTTTCTAGTTAATGGACCGAATATGGTGTCACCCATGTCCCTTCTCGAACACTACCCTTGCCTCTGTTAATCTTGGACAACGATTGGCCTGAAGCCACATGACCATATATCCAACCTATCTTTGTAGATGCCCCATTGGCTGATATGTGTCTGGATGTATATGATTGGTTGTCTTTTATATTTTTTTCAACTTTTTTTTTTACCTTTTTTCATACCAAACTTATTTAAATGTTGTTTGTAATGTGTTTTATGATGACCCTGATAAAGGCCACAAGCTGAAACGTGTCGGTCAACTAATAAAGTTGTTCTTCAAGTGTTGCTGGAGTTCTCATCTCTCTAGACTTCTTTCCCTTCTCCATGCACCTTGGAAGTAGGTGAAGTAGTGCCAGAGACCCTTACTCTGCAAATAAAACAAATAAAAAATAAAACAAAGTTAAAATAGCCAATATGGTAAGTGAAAGACAAATATACAAAACTGATAAAAGTGTTTTTAGAGGTGATTAGCTTTCTCACTAATGTCTCCTGATCTAACAACATGAACACATCATGTCCTGCATCTTAGCTTGCTGAACAAGCAACCAAACTATCAACATGGCTTAGTTTAGATACTAAATGGTGAGGTCCTTATGCTCCTTCCATAGACACTGACACTTCAAGTCAGTGTCTGAGGGATGACTTTAGAGTGAAAATGGTCAAAGTCAACTTTGTTTGGGTTCAGATCAGATGGAGGTCTGATCTGTCAGAGTCTGGTGAGTCAGAGTGCACTCTTTGAGTATGTGTGTTGAAGCTGGTACCAATCCAGGTAACTGGATTGGTACCAGCCACAAGGCAGATAGTTCATCTGGCTGTTCCAGTGGTAATGTCAATCCAGGTTCCTGGGAATCATACTGGGAGGCTCGCCATCTACTGGAATTGTTGTATCTTCTCACTCAAATAAAAGACCTGACCTGCCTTTACGATTACATTACAGTTTATAGTCTCTGTTCTGTTGTTCTCTTATGTTTCCTCATGTTTCTCCTTATGTTGCGCAACATCACACTAGATCATAACAACATCAAAGTAAGGACTGACTTATGAACTGAAAATACTTAACATATAGCAAATTATTTGTCACTCTCTAGTTCAATTTGCAAATTGTCAAATGATATTAGAATTATTTTGTTCTAACAAAATATGTTTAGCATATATTGACACAGTACAAATACATTATTTCAGCTTAACCAATATTTGAGTGAGCGATAAAACACACTGCCTGTAATTGTCTGTAGAAACAGAGAACCTATTTCACATACAACACAATAATTTAGACAAATTAAATGCTCTTAGCAATAACAGTAAAGCTAAATTTTGTATTTCACTATTGTTATAAAAAAAATACTGCTTGACAGATCACTTAATCTCTAGCAACATGAGGAGTAAGTGATTAACTCCACATTAGAGAAATTCCATGTTTTTCTCTGGTAACATGGTAACATAGTAAATATTACTGTCAAACTTACACTCTTTATAGACACTTCATATTCACAAGACACTGTAAAATTGTGCTTAACATGGAAAAAACTTTGTTGCCAACACACAACAAAACAAGCAAGTTTTAGTAACTGGTGGGAACAGAAGAGTTTGACTAGTTTAAATCACAACTCTAGTATCTAATAAGAAGAATAAAAGCATCAACTTAAAACTAAGCCGTGTATGATTCAAATCATGCTCATTTTGATTCCCTTGTGGAGAATATAGACCATAGTTATGCTACCACTACTCCACTCAACTACATAAAAGTACTTCTCTATAAAACAACTTTAACAAGCTACCAGGACTACATTTTTTTTTAAATTATTATTTAATTACAGTGATAGTGAGGGAACAGGTGAGGGCATTTTATGGGGGCATGTCATAACAGTCTTTATGGATGCAAGTCAATAACAAACAAGACCTGAACTACTTTGCTGCTATCTTTGGCTTGTTAACTAGTTACTAACACAAGTTTGTTTACACTGTGTCATGTGCCTGTCAGCTCAGTCAAACATGAAGACCAGCAGTATTTCTGGTTTATCTCCAAAGACCCTTTTTTCTTCAAACAATCATCTGAAAATCCTGTAGTCAATGATTTTTGAGTGCAATAAGAGGATGACTTGTGATTTCAGTTGGCTCATTTGATGCATCAAGGGAAAGTTATCATGGCTGAGGCAGTGCACGAGAACACAAACAATGTATCGTGCTGCAATGAAACAGTTATTACTACATCCACGGCTGTCCTCATTCCAATATATAAACTGAAGGTCCAAAAAGTTCTGGCAGCTCTGCAGCTGCTTTTATAGTGCCAATGAGGCCATTTGAATTCAACTGGGATTTGAGACTTATGCAACATCCTGTTCTCGACATCAGCAAGGAAGCATTAACCTACAGCATCTGTTTTATCCCTGCAGTGTGTGCCTAACTCTGAACTGATGAGTTCTGTCTGTACTCAACAGGTTCTGAGAAATATGGCGTGTTCCAGTGCGGGGGAGAAATGTCTTTCTTCCATCAAATGGATGCAGTCATCTGAGAAAAGATAATCGCCTGACTAATCATGTGCAAAGTCTTCTTTCTCAGCCCATCTTCTACCCCACAAATACCACTGTACATTCTCTTCTTTCTTCTCACCTTCATTTGTTCTCTGTGTCTTCTGCTGCAGGGAGGATGGAAACGTGAGGATCAGTTGCACTCTGATTAGGCAACAATGTTGAGATCATTTGGAGTGGATTGGTGTGGACGGATGGATGGATTGGGGGGGATGTATAGAGGCAGGATAAGGAGGTGGGCTCCTCCTGGATACGAGAGTAAACAGGGCCTTTCCATGAGGAGGTGGAGGCATGGGGAA
Source organism: Thunnus maccoyii (assembly GCF_910596095.1). Lineage (NCBI taxonomy): Eukaryota > Metazoa > Chordata > Actinopteri > Scombriformes > Scombridae > Thunnus > Thunnus maccoyii. Next base: position 34,006,357 of record NC_056542.1, read on the forward strand.
GAGAAGGGAGGTGCAGCCAAAGCAAACAGAAGGAGCTCAGAGTTTCGTTCTGGCCCCAATCGCTGATTACTTCCAGCTATGTGTGAAAGAATGCTACTGTTGAGCAGCCAGCAGCAACCCTCCCACTCCACACCCCCACTGGCGAACTGGCAACCTCCTCTCCATCCGTCAGCCCCTGCTTCACTCCTCTGCCTATCCTCTCTGGCTGAGCAGACCCCAAGCCGTCCAGCCGTTTTATGATTTAATGATGGGAAAAGATAGAGCTAATGGGCTCCTTGTGGTCTACTCCTTCCTCTGTGAGATCAGGTGACCAAAACAAGCTTTTCAAACAGCTTATGAAAACATCCTTAATTGTTTTTCAGCAGGAAATTTCAGCCGCAGCACCAACAAGATTCCTCTTTGCTTTCACTTATCAGTTGTCTCAGCACTTCTCCCCAGTTGTTACTTTCTTTCAATCATTGGGTTAGTGTTAGGGCTGCGGTGTCATTACAGTTTGAAAACAATGGTGTGTAAAGTGTATACCTAGCTTCACATCTTCCCTGAGTCCCTCTTATTACATCCTAATTGACCTCTTCTTCAGTGTTAGCTCATTTCAACCCCCCCCAGCCCCACCCTCCCCCCAGCCTAAAGTGCGTCCCCTGTTGGTCAGATGATGATGTGCTCCTCGGCCTATGTGTCAGGGGGAAGGAATGCTAATCTGGACGAGTTGTGGACTGCAAAGTCTGAGTTTTTTTGGCTGCCAGTTTCCACTGCGCAGTACTTTCCATGTGGAGCTGCTCCAGAGTGGCCGGGCTACAGAAGGAATTCCCGGCCGAAGGAGCTGAGGTGTTGACAGATTCCAGATTGCTCATCTGACCACACCTCCTCAATAAAGATCATAAACTGACGGGATGATCACAGTATCAAGGCTTTATTCGTCTGTCTGGATGATAGAGGCTGATAGGTAAGGATAGGTAAAGATTGTGCAAACCTTAAAGTCTTAATATCTGTTTTGATATGCATGACCACAAAAAGTGACATGTTTTTAAATTAGGTCAAATGGATCACCATTACAATAGAACAAATATAAAGCCATTTGTGGCTCAAAAATTTGTCCAGAGACAGTTAAGTTAAGTAAATGGTAATCATTTTTCAAAATGACCGAATGGTCTGTCATTGTTGACAGAAATGTGCAGTTTTGTAGGGTTCAGGTATAGTGAACCTTGAGCCAGGTGGAAATATATCATATATATTGGTGTGTCGCCCACATTTTTCTTTTCTTTTTCAATGATTATTATTTTTTATTGGTGAAATGCTATGTGACAAAGCGACAATGTGACACACAAAACCACAGGTTATTTTCCTTATCTAATCAAGTCTCATTTAAAGCACAATTTACCATTATTAATGCTGTCATTCTAACCATGGGCAGCATATCTTCAGCTTTTATGGTCTTTTAACACATTTCTCTCCAGCTACCAATCCTCCAATGAGGCCTCAATGTCTGTGGCCTTGATAAATAAAAATATTCAAATTCCACATTTATATACAGTGTTTGGTCTTCAGCTCTTCTCAGGTCAACCCTCTGGCTAAAATCAATGCTCTGTATCAAACAGGTTGCAGCTTGTATAAAGAAAACTATGGTTTATTACAACTTGGGTTTTATTTTTGTAGCTGTGGCTATTGGTTCAGTTATGATGACACTGTACTGACCAAAGTAATTGCTGAGATCTGAGATTGTGGTGACATCGCTACAGAGAATGAGACAGTTTGGAAACAAACCCAACTAACTTATTTTTATTAGAACAGAAATAAAGGCAAACAGTAAAATTATTACCCAAACTGTCCTTAAAACATCCATCAGTTTACGGACCTACTTCTTGCTTCAACTTTGACCTACTTGGCCAACTTGTTCTTTTAGGGCCTCAAAAAAACTTACACAAGTCCCCAGTGTGAGTGAGTGACCAAGTTAACCATTCACTCTGCACAGAGTGGTATTTTTATGACAAATGTGAATACATTTTATTTTTAATTTAAAATACTGCTAACAGGTAATTGTATGTAGATAATGAGCATTTTATGTCAGACAAAACATGCTCATCACTGGACACAGTGATAAACATAATGTGTGCGTGTTCTCTGAATATGTTTGTTCTTGTTTTCTCTGCTTGTGTTCATTTTTCCTCTCAGCTTCCTGTGGTATCCTACTAAAAGCAGCACCAGCAGCAGCAGGAGCAGTCAGGCTCTGGAGGAATCACTCCATCAGATGGCAGCTGAAGGAAGCCAGTCAACAGTAATAACTAAGACTACTAGACCACCCTGATGTTCAAAGCGGGACCTTCTTATTTTTCAGTTTTTCTTTGTAATGCTTTCCAAAACGCATCAAATGCAGGGCTTTAATATGAAGACATGAAAACATTTTAGCTGCTCAGCCCCGAGGGGCGGCACACAAACACCATCAGGAGCCTCTATGTTGGCTCTGCTCCAGCCCTACACCCCTTTCCTAAAATTACACCCTTTCCACCCCCTTGCTTCGCCGTCTCCAGGGCACTGTGCCAACCAGAAATCATTAAAGCTCTGTTTTAGCTTAGCTCATCCCAACAGATGTAATTCAATTTGGCTTTTCCTGTTGCTAGAAGACAAGCCTTTATGGACATTAACACAATGTTAACAAGGCCTTAAAATCCCTTTCTGTTTATTATACTAAAACTCCACTAAATAAATGTGCTAATGTTGCGGTTTGGCAACAATAACTCACATAACAGCAAAAACAATATACAAAGGTTTATGTGCTGGTTTCTATTTTAGTCATCTCCATAAATGTGTGATCACACCTGGGTGTGTGTTTCTAGAAAGTGTGTTTTGTGCTCATTTGAAGGCAATCATGCTGTGTAGTTTAGTGGTTTAAGGTGAAATAAGTGTTAGTCTTGGGTGATTTTGCTTTTTGGTCTTTATAATATGTCAAGAATGAAATATGAATATGTTTGCATGAATTCTTTACCGGAAAGAGTATTTAGAGAAAGATAGGTGTTTAAGGGAATATTCCCTGATTGTGTTTTTCACAAGAAATATCAAATTACATAATGTGCATGTGCTTCTTTTGTCTTTTCATTTGGAACATGCAAATCATAAACCCTGGGTGAACCTTAGTGGCACAAGCAACCAATACTGTGCTATAGCCATGAGCCATTAGCCATGGGTCTGACTCAGATGAACAAAACAACTCATTGGAGCAGATGACGTAAAGTTGGAACAAAAAAGATGCTAACTACTGAATTTGTTAATGTCACTCAGAGCCATAATGCATGATTGATTTCCTCCATATTGTTCAGTACAAATAATTAAATGATGAGAATGATGAGATGAGATGTTAGGCCAATTTTTCTCCTACAGCCAATAAATCACATTAAAAGACCAAAACTAACAATGTGTGGCTCTCACCCTGAGCACAAACTACAAAATGTCTAACAAATATATAGTTTCATTTTTTTTAAAAGGCTCAGTAATTTGAAGGAATATGTCAGACTGTGCAACAGTGTGGCTCACTGATGTGTTTTTAATAAATTCGGACAAGCTCTATGGCACAGAGGAATAAGATATATCAGGCTTTGATACACACACATTACTTTTAAGTAGATCAATTCATTGTTGGTTTGGATCTGCACATGGGAAGAAGAATATTTCTGAATATCACTAGCCTTGGATAAGCGGTCCACTGTGACGGCAGAGAATCTTGCCGCAGGTGTATTAAAAAAGATTATTTTTTCACTAATTGTAAATGTAAATATAACAGTTAATGACATGGATTTCAAGTCATACAGTCATAAACACACTTACTGCTTGCCTGTCAAAAGGTGTCTTATTAACATCATCCACCTCATTCATCCCCCTTGTTCCTCCATTCTGATGACATTTCACCTGAACTGCTCATTGTGTACGACATGTATTATGATGATATCAAACTGGTTCCAGTTTACTCCTCTGCTGCTGACAAGTTACCATACAAACTGTTATTGATTATATTATGACATTCACAGTTCATTACAATGTACTCTACTTGTTTGTATAATTTAGTATGTAGAGAAGTTCAGAGGACTTTTGGCTACTGTTCTGAAACATTTCTTCTTAAGGCAACGGTTCATGTAACACCAAGGCTGTGTGGAGACAGAGAATGCACACAGAGCTCCATCTTCAGACTTCAGCCCACATTATAGAACTGTAAAAATCAAACAGCATCATACCTATAGAAGCCAAGGTGGACAATACTGATATAGTAAAAGTGTGTGTCAGAAATAGAGAGTGAAGCTTGCAGTCTGCTGCTGTGTGTGCACAGCCGGCTGCTGATAGGTTTTCCTGTGATTGGAAAAGCAGCTGCTGGCATCCAGCAGAGGAAGGAGGCCTGTTGACTCAGGGCCCTGCGGGGGCTGCCATGTTTTCCTATGCTGTTTTGGGGGCTTGGCTGCTGAAGTACTCAGGGTGACAGAAACTCACTCCATTTCTTGAACCGTGCGGCCCTTTATTTGAGTTGGTTTGGATCATCGTTGCCAGAGAAAACCTTTCTGAAGCAGAGAGCTGAGCCCCAACGCAGGATAAACACTAACCCCTCCAATCACAATATGCCCCTCCCCAGCCCTGCTTATTTTGAAGAGGGATCACATTCAAATTTTGTCCTATTAACATTTCAAAGTATGATCAAATCATGAAGTACCGCAAGCACTTTTTCCCTCCTCCTCTTTTCCAAGTCACAAATGGCTGCTGTTTGAAAGTGAAAGCATGGAACCTGATCACTGGAGAAAATCTAATTTCATGTAGCTTATTGTTCCCAATCTCCCCTCTCGTCTATCACAGTGATTCAATTTAGGCTTTTTAGAGGGCCTTTGACATCACAGAGAGACACTGTAAGTACTCTGAAGGGTGCACAACTGCCCTGAGTAGACTCCATCTTAAAGAGTGGGCCCTCATCCAACATATATATTATTCTAACTTCTTTACTGCCATGAGACAGTCCTCTGTACTGGGTCCATAGATGGTCCTCCCCATTTACACAGCACTACCAAAGCATCTCCTGCAAAGCCTAAGATACTGACTCTCTATGACTTAACACTGCTCTCTGTCCCCCACATAAATGTTTTAGATATACTGGGCTGTAGGCATCATTTAGCTATCCCTAGCATGAGCCTGTGAGGAGAATGATGGTTACAAAGACACTTTATTTTATAGTTCCACTTGTGGAATTGGGTCACTTTAGAAACAAAAGATATAGGAATCACAAGGAAAAAGACCAGACTACAGGTCTAAAGTTCTACAGTGTCTCTAAAGGCAGCCATGTTCTTAACAACCCAAAAACGATTTAATTTTTCATTTTTCATTTTTCAATTCTTCAAAGCTATTTATCTGGATCTGTTGTCATAGCAACAACTCCTTAAGCCCAAACCTGCAAAAGTGCAGCTGGATCATGACCAATACTGTGTTCAGACTGAAGGTGAAGCAAATTTTTCATGATGCGCAATTACATACAAAGTAATGCAAAGATGCGAATAGGCGCAAAGTGGCATCTGAGTGAGTTGAAAATGTTTCAACTTGAGAAAAATTTGCTTTGCATTCTGTCTGAAGACTTTTCAATGTGAAACCCATACATATGATATGACTATGATATTAGATGAGATGTAAAATGTAAATGATGGAGATCTTTTAGTGTAATGATTGCACTTTAATTTCCATAGTAAATGTTTAAGTACCTATTCATATTAGGCTGTATGATAAAAAATAAAATAAATAAATGCAAAGCACTGTCATTTTAATTATGACATTTTGAGTCATAATTAAATAGCTGGAGTTAATGCTGCCGGTAGCCCATGACATCACATGTGACATCTCTGAGAAACACACTAGATCAGTGAAACAGCAGGGACCCTGAACAAGAGACTGAATGAAGATGATGGACCAGGAGTCAGTGGACAGTGGACGAAGATCGAGAAGATTGGAGACGATCTTTGAACAGAGACAGGGGTTACCATCTCCACCCATATTTTCTGAGGAGAGCAGTGGGATACAGTCCAAAGCTCCAGGAATAGCTATGTAGGTAAACCTTGCGTTAAGAATACTTAAAAATGATGTAAAAAAAATACACCCAAAACTTGAACCACTTCAAACTAAATTCCCATCTGCCCTAGAGATGCTTGTTCACTAAAGCCAGGTCCAGAGGAAGGCCCTGAGACCAGATTTACCATTCAGATTGACTGTAGATACAACCTGCATCTTTGGGTAAATTCACATTTTCACATTCACATTTTGAATTTGTTTCTTTGGGGGCCCTTTGGTGGCTGCAGGGCCCTCAGCTGATACTTGACAGCCAGTATCTACATGGGGGTGGGGGTGAGGTTGCAGTAGTACAGGCTAAATAATTTGACTCGTTCAGTGAATGATAACCCTGGTTATGTACATTTTTACATTTACATTTTGTCATTTGGCAGATGCTTTTATCAAAAGCTACTCAAAGGTAAGACAAGATGTATGGTTATTGTTGCTGTTTGGTTATGATTTCTGTTTCTGTTATGTTGTGTCTTGCATATATACCCTGGCCTATAGTGTTTAGCATTTGACCATTATTGTATTGGAGATTCCAGTAACTGTAGAGGAATAAAACTAACTAAATAAATAAAGAGGAATTTCACCACTATAAATAGGATGATTTCTTAAAACTAGGTTGTAACTATGTAGTAGATATGTGCAATTATTCTTAAAATTGGTACCTTATGACTAGAGAAAACTGAGAAAAAGGCTGTAGATTCCCCTATCACTCTAAAGGTGTAAATCTACAACAACCAGAATGCATTGCTTGGAGTCATGCCCAAGGCCAGTGATGGTGTTTTTACATGGATAGATTAAGAGAACTGGATAGAGCACTGCAGCTCAGTCTTGCTGCCAATTTCTCCTAGTGGCCACAGGCGGTATTACTGCAAAAACAATCCCCTGAGGCCCAAAAAACATTTTCTCCATAGACCACAATTATAAAGGACATGTCTGTAAAACTGACAGGACACATCCAACTGCAAACAAGGTAAAGTATTACTCTTTGCATTATGAATTTTTAATCCATGATGATCTTATATTTGTAAAACTTTCCTCAAGCCTAGAAAACCGATTTTAAAATCTGTGATGTCATCCAAATGTAAAGTCTATGGGCCGAGAAGGAACTTGCAGGCAGGGCCAGCGAGAGAAACACTACTGCACATATTCAGTGGGCCCCACAACACAGGAGCAAACCCCAAAGCTGGAAAAATTTTTGGCTCAATTTTCATTTGATTGAATAGGCACCATCTTTGAGTTTGGTGTGCAGTTCTTATAAGACATCCATGTGTGTTTGCCAAATGCTGGTAGTAAATTAGTTTCCTAGCACAGTATGGAAGTTTTTATTGGACTTTATTAGTTTTAACCTACAGAAGACAATCCACAAATGTGTACCATGATCCCCAAATATCTCACTATCCACAAACATGTATTTTTTTATTTGCATTGTGTATGATCATATCCACAAAAATACAGAGCAATTTGCAAATATGCATAACTTACCCTGTAAACATTTGTGCATTTGTGGATCCATTTGTACAGGTGAAATGGGTTTTACACACGTGGATCACTTCCTGTCAGTTTGTGACTTCCCTCCTATTTATATGTGGATTTTTGTCCAATTCGTCCTGTAGAAACAATCCACAAATGTGAGGTGCAAAAATATGTAAGTTTTTATTGGATTTTAATAGTTGTAATCCACAGAAGACAATCCACAAAAACTCAAAAAACTTTGCACCCACATTCAAACTGGTAAGTATTTCGATTTGATATTGCAATTGGGCTTGGGCGTGGCATTTCAGCTCTATAGTGCCCATTATTACTTTTAGCATTTTTGAGGTGCTAAGGGTACTCGAAAACTCACAAAACTTTGCACATGCATCAGAAGTGGCATAACTTGATATCTGATATGGGTCTGTGGTTTGGATGTGGCAAATTGGCTTGAGGGTGCACACTAGAAAAGTCAAAGCCCCCACCTTTAAATTTTGTGTAGATGTATGAAATTTGGTAGGTACATGTTCCATCTCCAGACTTAAAATAAAAGCCTCTTGGAGCCATACCCTAAGTCCAACAAGAAATTGTCCATTTTGAATTTGTGCAGTTTTTCGGAAAGTGAAGCCATTTACAGGCATTGTACTTTCGCAAACTCCTCCTCGAGATTTAACCCGAGTGACTTCAAACTTGATAAGTTACATCTAAAGACCTTTGCAATGCTAAATTGCAAAATTTTGAGTTTTTGTGGAATGCCCTTGACGTAGCGTGCCAGTCAATTTTGCCCAATACATGGAAGAGGAAGTTGTTGTAACTCGACTTTACATTGTCCAATTGGCCATATTTCTTATGCTTGATAAGAGTCCAGGCCTGAACACATCTACATGTCAATACTGAGTCATAGTCATAGTGCCACCTATTGACAAAAGGAAGTCAGCCTTATGTAGTAAACATCATCCGATTTACATGACTTTTACATGGTGTGATCTACATATGATATACAGCAACATTACATGTAATTAGTGGGTGTTCTCTAGCACCACATAGTGGACACAGGAAGTGATAGTTATCTCCTACATGCAATGACCAACATTCATGAAAATGTATATCCATGTCAGTTTTTCCTGGTAAATTTATTGCTGCATTACTATTTCACTTATGTTGTATTGCCTAGGGGCAACAGGAAGTGAATGACACATAGTTCATCAAATGTATACACAATTTCCAATATGTCATCTTCAGTGCCATGTACTGCACACAGGAGGTAATGTTTTATCCATTCACACAGTGTCCGATAATCCTGACAATTCAGAGCCGTGTCAACTGACCTCCAGTAGTGATACCACAACTGCCGCTCCCTCTGACATGTGCAAGGTGCGAGGGCCCGTTCATCGCTGCTTGCAGCTTTTATTTATTTATTTATTTATTTTTGGCTGGACCGCAGGGACCACCCCTAGAAACGGAATCATCCATGACTGACTGAGTCACTGACTGAGTGATGAAGTTACACTATTGGTCGAACAGCCAAGTGTTGAAGTTTCCCCATTGGCTGTTGCTCTTTCAGAATGATTCAGTGCAAACAGTTTTCTATTATGTCATCTTTGTGTTTACCTTCCTGACACAATTCCTGTGTAAATATCATTTACACAGTGGATGTGTCAAAATTAGCACGTGTGGTCCCAAAACACACCCACTGACGTGTAAGAATTTAACACAATTTGAGTCAATTTTAGCACATCCTTTCTAAGAGTGCAGCATTGAGCAGTATATCTCTTTACCAAGGCTTATTTTCATTTACAATACATTTTCCTCATCAAGTCAAGTTACATTATACCAGTTTACAGTGGTGGAAAGTAACAAGGTATATTTACTCAAGTACCATACCTAAATAGAGTTTTGAGGTACTTTACTTGAGTATTTCTATTTGATGCTACTTTATACTTCCACTCCACTACATTTCAGAGGGAAATATTGTACTTTCTACTGCACTACATTTATTTGACAGCTGGATCCATCCTTGGGTGCCCCCTGGACATCTTAGAGATGGTGAGTGAGAAGAGGATGATGGCTAAACTTTGGGCCATCTTGAACACCTCCACATTTCAGATGTCTATGAGTTGTTAACAGCTCAATCAAATAGTTATTTTCCCCTGTAAATCTCTCACATGGTTTCATTTCAATAAATGTTCAAATGATCCAATATTTCAGCAAAAATCAAAGATTAGAGAAAAAGTCCAAAAAGTGAAAACAGATTTGTGTATCAGAACTTTGTTTTTTCTTCTTTCCTCTCCCATTAATCATCTCACCACCCCTCAGATTTATCTGATGACCCTTTGGAGGGGCCCAAGCCCTAGGTTGGGAACCACTGGACTAAACTAGCTAACTAACTAGTAGTTGAAACTAGCACCACCTCAGCAGCAACAACAGTAACATGCTGCTCTAACACTGATGCTTCACTATTAATAATCTAATGATGTCATATATAATAATATATCAGTCAGAGGGACCAAACCACTACTTTTACTGCAATACTTTAACTACATCAAGCTCATAATACTTATGTACTTTTACTGCAATACTTTAACTACATCAAGCTCATAATACTTATGTACTTTTACTGCAATACTTTAACTACATCAAGCTAATAATAATTATGTACTTTTACTTAAGTAGAATTTTCCATGCAGGACTTTTACTTGTAATGGAGTATTTTTACTTTGCTGTATTGGCACTTTTACTTAAATAAAGGATCTGAGTACTTCTCCCACCACTGCCACTTCACAAGGATCATTAAAACAAACCACATGCTGGAGATGGTTATGCAGATCACTGAAAACTTACTGAGAGCTGTACACAAGCCAGAATGCTGCCAGAGCACATCGGCGGACAGTCAAAAAAACCTCTGAGTCTGAAGACTTCATTTCAGCTTGGTTTGAGACAATGTTGGATGAAGGGATGAAAACAACAACCAAACACTGCTTCTTTTATAGTTATAGATGACAAGGAACCGAGATTTAAGTGCTCAAGCTGAATGCAGTCGCATAAATTCCAGATAACACACACTCGCCATTGTGCTGTTCTCTACTCAGACTTGGCAAAGTCCAATATAACATTCTCCTAGAAAACAAAGTCAGGTTTACCAAAGCACTGTTAAGTTTGTTGCAGTGTGGAGTTTTCAGTTCTGTCTCTGTTCTTTCAATGCTGCAAAGCCACTTCACCTGCAGGGCCTCTATTTCAACTGTGGCTGTTACGTACATCCGGTGTCCGGTGGTTGTTTCCTCCACCATACTCTGTTGTGTCCGATTCTACAGCATGGTATTCGGTCTTGTAACTGCAGCGCCACATCTCTGATTCCAACATCATATCATGAAACTAGTTTTCTTCCAATTATACTGATATTTTAGTGTCTGAATTTCCCTTTCACTAGCAAGAAAGTAACATGGCAGATGGACTGTTTTGGTCCCGGAGTTCGGAGACCCCCCTTTGACAGTCCTTGAAGGCACCACTTCAAAAAATTAGGAGAAGTAGTTTGTGTTCAAAGGCAGATCTCCAGAGTCAGCTGAATGAGGATGGATATTTTAATACAGGAAAGACAGAAGAAAGTTTAATGTACTTTATATATGGGTACTTCCCACATCAGAACCATAGGAATCAACTTAAAAATCAGTGAAATTGTCCTTTAAGCCACTATCATGGAATGTTGTGTGACTTCTGTCAGACTTCTTTGTAATTGTTGTGGTTATTATTTGCCTGGCTCTGTGAAGTATGGTACCGCATCCACAGAGGCATTCCCCCTTTCAAGTGTCTTCTAGCACTTGCTAGGCTGTCATTGTAAATAAGAAACTGTTCTTAATATCTTGCCTGGTAAAATAAAGGTTAAATGAAAAAATAAAATACAGTATGTGGGTGTGTTGTTAATGAGCCCACTATTTTACCAGACAAATATTTTTCATTTTATTTAGTGTCACATAGTAAATCCTAGAGTTCTTAAGTAACACATTCTTTGAAAGGTGCTGTCACTTCACTCTCTTGGCTCTCAAGAATTAAAATCCATTGTGATGCACTTCATGCTGTATGTTAAGAGATAATTACCCAGATCACTTTTAAAGTGAGGGTGGCATATTGGTGCAGTGGTTAGCACTGTTGCCCCATGGCAGGAAGGTTTTGGTTCTTTCTTTGTAAAGTTTTCTTTAACACATGCAGGTTAGGTGTCTAAGTGTCTGTCTACAGTATATGTGTTAGCCTAATGATAAACTCCGACCCTGCAAAGGGTAACCGGGTATAGATAATGGATGAATCGCTAATGTGATGTAAGATTGGTGAGAGTTTCCCTTTTACACTTGAAAATCATTGCAGTTGGGTCAGTTCTCTAAAGCCTAACAGACATAACAGGCATTTTAAGGCAGTTTATCAAAATGATTTTGTTCTATAGACGTTAACTGTAGTGGAGACACTGCCTGCAAGGACCAAACAATCCTTCTTATTTGGACTGACCAGAAAAACTTTGAATATATCAAGACAGCAAGGTGGCTGAACCATAGACTGTATATAAAGATGGAAAACAAGACAGCGCCCCAAAAGTGGAGCCCCCTGGTGACTGGTTGCAGTACTGGTCATAAACCCCGCCCCCTCCATGTTAGCAGATGGGATATAGGCCAAACTAAAAAATTGTTCAGTGCTCATTTTTCCTTTTTTAAGTTTGTTTTTTATTAGTTATTTGATAATATAAAAAGGGAGTGTGACATCATGATTGACAGTTGTGATTGACAGCTGCCCTTAAACCTCCAACAGATATGTCAGACGAGCTTTCCTTTGTCATTCTGTCCCTGTCCATGAATGTTGTATGCTCCCTCCCATCCTGTGACAGTGCACACATTCTGTCAAAGAAGCTCAACGGTAACAATTTACAACATGAGATCATTTCCTTGTTAATTTTGACACATTTCACTTGTTACAACCCTGTGGGAAGCCTCCATTCCTGCGTCAGATGTCGTAGTGGTCAACCATAAAGAGTGACGCCCAATCTTTTGTTTTCGCCTGCTTTGTTTGTGTTCAAGTCATCTCACCAAGCCCGCTCTGGACTACTGCAACCTCCCCTTGTACCACCTTGGCCATGGGCCCACATGTCTTTTAAGATTGTTGTCAGTCTCCCTTAAATGACTCATGTTCATAACTGAGAAGGCTTTGATCAGAATGTTTAAGGGGCCCTACACTCTGTTGGACTTTTGGCTATCCCAGAAAAAAAAGAGAGAGAGAACTGTCAGTGACTCAGTGACAGATCTCACTGTGGGACACGTTCGCTAATGACTGATTTAGAGCTTTGGAGGCCAAAGACAGTGTCACAAACTCCTGACCAATTTCTCAAAATGTAACTGCTGCTTTGTCCCATGTCTACAAACCAACCACCAGATATATATAGCATAAAATCATGCAGAATACACTGGACAATGCAATATTTACAGAATAAATTTGAATGAAGTTAAAAATAAAAAAAACAGCGCCAGGGTAAGGCCCAAATCCTGTTTTTCACTGCATTTTTAGAACATGAGAGCAGTTCAAATGAATGATGCGAGTTGATGATGTGTCATTTGTCTCTGTTGAGATCATAACATTTTTACCAGACATTCATCAAACAAACTGACATGCCTCAAAACTGGGATCTGACACCAAGAGTTTCTTAGACCAATATAACACAGGGAGACATGCAATGAGCCTGAGGTCTTTTATTAAGCCAGCCTTATGTTTCCAGTGACTTTTTTGTTGTATAACTTCAGCTGAATACTCCCAATAAATAAGCTCCAAAAGAGCTAAATGTGGAAGGGTAGGTAACAGGAAGTAGAGCACTAGGACCCAGGCAAGGGGCAGAGTCCATAAAAGAGGCTGGAAGCTCACCTGGGCCTTTCTTCCTGCAATGAGACACACCTGAGAGACGGCAGCTGAGGCCAGCCTTTGGTGTTTGACAGGGTAGGCTCCCTTTTTAAATATGTGTAAAAGCATGATTTTCATAGTAAATCTGTAGAACCATTAAGTATTTCTTTTTAGCTCATAGCATTAAATTAAATATTTGTACTTTTAGATTCTTCATGTTTGGTGAGGAACTAAAACTTGGAATGATTGCTTAGGCGTATCAGCCAAGAAACAAGGTATGTTCAAGCAGAACGGAGATGTTTTTAAATGGGTTTTTAGGCCCTTTAATACAATATTAACATAGTTTTATTTTCCTTGTGGGGCTTTCTGCTTTGTTATGGGTAGCCATCTTGCATGTGTGTGCTTTATTGTTTGATTTGAGTCACCTTAGCTTGCTGTCAGTATGTAAATTTGAGTGTTGTAGAACAGTTTTGATTTGGTTCAAATTGGTTTGTGTGTAGTGGTGGTTTATTCATAATTTGCCAACGTATTTTGTGATCATTTCCTCTTTTATGTATAACTTTACACTAACCTCCCTGATAGCGCAGTCTGGCCTGCGTTGTTTATTTTCTTTGCTTGTTCATTTATTGTTGATTTGACCTGTGTATTAAATGTACAATTTACTCCATCACTCCTTTATTATGGCCTACATATTGGCCTTCCATCGAAACCGCCGAGCTGCAACCTAGTTTAATGGAGAAAAGTCTTGTATTTAATGCTTTTTAAATAAAATCTATATTTTTGGGATAGCAGACTCTAGCTCCAGTTTATTTTTGGTCTTGTGTTTTGAGTATCACTTGGTCACGTAATTTATCAGTTGACCATGATATGTGATGTTTTAAAGTAAATTACATACCACCTTTAATATCAGGTAACCTCAATGGAGATAATGTTAATTGATGATTAACTGTATGCTCACCACTTATGACTTTCTCCTAGAGTTGTATGTGGGATTTCTCATCATACAGACCCACACAGCTTTAATGTGCAATGTGCAGCTCCCCAGGCCTGCATACACACTTCTGCCTCCCTCATAGAACCACCACAAACAAAGTGATGGATCCAAACTACACTACGCTGAATCACACTGTTTGCCCTGAGGGCTAGACGTATAATTTCACTGTTGGAGTCTTAAAGAGAGTGTGGTGGAGAGAGTGATGCCATCAGCAAGCAGGCAACCCCCCCACCACAATCACCACAGTGTGTGTGGGAGTGTTAGTGCATGTGTTATACTGGCTTTGTGAGAACCAGCAGACCTTTTAGACCTTTAGAGTGACGACAGCGTGTAATGAGGTCATTTCACTACTTGAAGTAAAGATTGAAGTTAAACTACATTTTCATATGTGTAAAGTAGATACTCTGTAATCAGTGATTGATATAACACAGCAGTGATTCAACCTGAAGTCATTACATGACAGCTTTTCCATTTGGTGTTCAAAGCACTGGTTGGTAATTCTTTGGAAAAATTCTATACAGGAAGTGATGTCTTTGATGTTACTAGTTTATTTGGGGAAAAAGGAGTATTGAAAAGTTAGAGTAAAATGAGATAAGCAGCTATACATGACAGTGACTGTCTAAAATGAAAAGAACAAGAAGCGATGTGGCTTATTTCCTTTCAGTAGTTTAAAATTCACAATTATTTGTTAGCCACAGTCTGTATTACAGCTGTTATCATTTTGGATCAGTGTCTGTATTTGGCTCCAACCTGTTGCATCTATTGCTAAAGGCCAACATACTGTAGATACTGTCATCAGTGGAGTGTTTGCTAACAGCTATTAAATAAAGTAATTATACAGTACCTTAGGGTCTTACAGAGACAAAGTGTCTTTCAAACAGGCAAAAAAGGCAGACACAAAAAGTTACTGTCATTCAATTACAGGCGTGGTGTGACTTGACTGCTACATATGCAAACTGGTGCAGGCTAAACTGGATTTGTATACCATACATGCCTGTGTCACAGGAATTGACTTGTAGTTTACCACAGCATTTGCCCTGGTGATTGTTGTCATGTTTTATCAGGCCATGTCATGTATTCATTATGCACCCAAAGTAATTGTTTACTATACCTCACTGTGTGATAGAGATCGGTAATTGAACAGTCATTGTATTGGCAGAAGAAGGCAAATAAACTGTTTTTGTGTCGCACTGTAATCTTTCTCAAAGCAGCTCTGATAGTTGTATTGTGATAAACTTGAAGTATCAGAAAGACACTGAGCATATGGATGGCCAGTGAAGAAGTGGATTATGCTGGAATAGTGTGACAAGTTTCTGTGTCAAGTTTGCGCCCATCTTTGAGGACAGTCAGTTGCAGTTAGCTACAATAGCTAATCCAGCGGCCTAATTTCTGAGTTTAGTTTTAGTCAGAAATATGATTTATGTAAAATCTTTGTTTATTTGGAAAGCTTTAGTTTACACTGTCATGTTTCCTAAATCTCTACAACAGAGGTGACAAGCTCACTATTAGCATATAGACAGAATGAACACAATTATGAGAATGAGACCCAGGTTAAGAAAAATACTTAACTTTTCCTTTAAAGTTAGAGACTTAATCTTTGTGTCTAAAGGTATTACTGTGCCACTGTGTATACATGTGAGTCTGACATGCAGTAGTAAAAACCACATCTCCTCCATCTCATCAGTGTGAGTTATCAGGGCAGACTGTGTGTCTTTTAGGGTCTGTGGGAGACACTAGAAACAACCACTGTTGCAGTCATACATGCCTCTCTAAATGTTGACGAATGAAGATACAATGACTTTCAAAAGCCTTCAAACATGTTTGCCAGTGGCACATGTGGTGCGTGATGATCCTGTTACTCTGTCAAAGCATCATTGTTCCCACTGTCTGGCCTCAGAGAGGCTAAGTCACCACTCTGTGGTGAGGGAGAGTTCAAGTCACCCACAGAGAGAGGGAGTCAGCCCCAGACAGACAGAGGAACATGGCTGTTCCACTCACCCTGTCATTTTCTTTGTCTCATTACGCCTTTTGTCAGAAACCAAAAGCCTCCTCTTAATAGGAACTATGTTATTCCATGTTTGCTTATACCACCCCAAAATGGAAGAAGGGTGTGTGCACAGTAAGATCTTCATCATCTGTGTAATTTAGTCCCATGTTGCTAAACACAGAGTCTGCCACAGCGACACGTAGAGCAGAGAGGGGGCAGTGGGACTCTTTCTTCATTCTGACTGGATCGCCAAAATAGAAATAAAATTGAAGGGTTCTGGTTGAAACAAACACCCCTGACCTTTATTGAAATAGCCCCATCAACCACCACAGACACAAAGAGGACGTAAGATGGGACGTCATGACCAGATACAGAGACACAAGTGGATAAGAAAGGTGGGGTCAGACAAACCAAACAGATGTCAAGCTGTATGTGAATAAGAGGAAATGTGCACTTAGATCCACTCATTTTAGTAACTCTTTTTTCCCCACTGCAGTCTGAGGACTGCCTGCTGCAGGGGTATCTGTCTGGGTTCCCGCAGTCTGACCAAGTCGAACATGGCTCCCAGATACTCTGCCTGCTGGCATGGCTGGGGGGCACTCTTCTTCCAGTTGATGGCAAAACCTAACTGGATTAGGTGCAGCACCAACCAGGCTGTGTGAAAAATGGCCCATTCTCTGAATCTGGCCATGACAATGAGGTCAGCTAAGAAGCCCTGCTCAGACAGCAGCTGCAGTGCCATGTCCACACACTTGCTGAATGTGCAGGGAGCCAGGGATTAGCCAAACGGTAGCCTGTTGTACTCGTAGGCTATCCCCTGGAAGGCAAGATGCAGGAACTTGTGTTTCAGCGCCACCTCGATGTCAAAATAAGCATTCAGATCGACAGTGGTGAACCACTCGCCTGGTTGGACCAGTACCAGCAATCTCCTGATGGTCAGCATGCGGAACATCTTTCCGGCAATGCATTGGTTCAGAATGTGGAGATCCAGAATGGGTCTCAAACCTCCCGTCTTCTTGGGAACCAGGAAGTACATGTAGTAAAACCCTGTCTGTCGTGATTGGGAAAGACAGAGACAGCCGGTTTCAATAACAGGTCCTGGATCTCTTCAGAGAGAAAATCTATTCCCTCTTGGGAGGATAGATTTATCTCCTTGATGCCTAAGAACGGAGGAGGAATATGGCAGAACTGGAGAGAATGACCCAGTCTCAGTGTTTTGTCCATCCAACGCGCAGCTGTGACGCCATCCCTCATAAAATTGCATCAGAGGATGGGTGGTCAGCTGGGGGCCGACTGTGTTACTGATAATGTTTTTGCGGCTCTCAACTTTCAATTCTTCATTACTGCGGATAATAACCAACTGTACATTTAAACTTACACTAGTTCTGCTCAAGCACTCTTAGCTCTCCCTCTTTTAGCAACTTTCTCACTAATCCCACAGTTGTTAGTTACTTTAGCTCAGTGTTTAGCTTAGCAGTTAGCGATAGTTTCTCTCTCTCCCTCTCACTCTCCTGCTCTCTCTTGCTCGGTATGTCATATAATTAGCTATTCCTCTGCCTCTTTTAGTGATAACAATAAATGTAATAAATGTAGTTTATCGGCAGTGTATGAGGTGAGGCACAGTGGTTTTCAACAGCTCCACACTGTTGAAAACCAATTATTAGGTCGTGCGGGCGACCTAGCATGACTCCTAATCCCCCAGTAGTTCCCCAAGCAGCCGGGAAGCCAGGGTGGCTGGGTGACTGTCCAATGGAAGCATAGCCCTAAGCAGAAACCCACAGTTGACCACCAACCAGTTCACATGGTAGCTCCATCATGAGAAATGTGAAGTTATCGACACCTGTGGCCATAGTCAAATGTATTCCTGGGGCCAGAGTGGGTGACATACAGTAGAACATTTGCTGGCTATGGATAAGCGTAAATATGGTAAAATTATTATTCACATCAGCAGTAATGACTCCCAATTACGCCAAGTGGAGGTCACTTAAATTAATGTTGAGTTGGTGCATACATATGCAAAGACAATGTTATACATAGTTACATAGTTAGTACATAGTTTTCTCTGGGCCCCTGCCAAATCTGACCAGTCATCACATGTATAGCCACATATCATCATTCAACCGCTGGCTGTCAAGGTGGTGTCAAGCAAACGACGTGGGCTTCATGGATAATCAGCAGACTTCCTGGGGAAGACCTGGTCTGATTAGGAGAGACAGTATACAATTTACTTTGGATGGAGCTGTTTTCATATCTAGAAATATGGCTGAGTTTATTAGGCCAAAACCATGACAACTCAGAATTGAGACCAGGAGGCAGAGCTGCAGTCCTACAAACAGGTGACAAATTAAAGGAAAAACCAACATAAAGTGTCTTGGTAATGTGCTGGGCCACCATGTGCCGCCAGAACAACTTCACTGTGCCTTGACATTGATTCTACAATTCTCTTGAACTCTACTCAAGGGATGAACACCATTCTTCCAAAAGATATTCCATCATTTGGTGTTTTGATGGTGGTGGTGGAGAGCGCTGTCTAACACAGTCCAACATCTCCCATAGGAGTTCAATTGGGTTGAGATCTGGTTACTGTGAATGCCATAGCATATGATTCACATCATTTTCATACTCATCAAACCATTCAGTGACTCCTCATGCCCTATGAATGGAGGCATTGTCATCCTGGAAAAAACCATTCCCATCAGGATAGAAATGTTTCATCATAGGATAAAGGTGACCACTCAGAACAACTGTGATTTGATTTGCAGTGACCCTTCCCTCTAAGTGGACCCAAACCACGCTAGCAAAATGCCCCCCACAGCATAACAGAGCCACCAGATCCCTTCAATGTAGAGGTCAGCCTTCAGACCTGTACCAGTTTTTCCTTTAATTTGTCACTTGTCTGTATATCTAACCTTTCCTTTCTCTCCAGTATTCTTGAGAAAGCAGTTGCCAGTAAGTTGTGTGACTTTCTACATAACAAGTCTCAAGTCTCTAAAGACTCACCAGCTGGTCCAGAATGCAGCTGAATTTGTACTGACAAAAACTAGAAAAAGAGATCATATTTCTCCCATTTTAGCTTCGCTGCATTGGCTTCCTGTAAAATCTAGAATATAATTTAAAATTCTTCACCTCACTTACAAAGCTCTTAATGGTCAGGCACCATCATATTTTAAAGAGCTCATAGTACCCTATTACCCCACTAGAACACTGCGCTCCCAGAATGCAGGCTTACTTGTGGTTCCTACAGTCTTTAAAAGCAGAATGGGAGGCAGAACCTTCAGCTATCAGGCTCCTCTCCTGTGGAACCATCTTCCAGTTTTGGTCTGGGGGCAGACACCCTCTCTAAGAGTTTAAGAGTAGGCTTAAAACTTAGTTAGGGCCAGCCCAGGTTTGCCTTGAACCAGCCCCTACTTACGCTGCTATAGGCCTAGACTGCCGGGGGACTTCCCATGAGCATTGAGCTCCTCTCTCCTCCTCTCCCTTTCCATCTGTACACATTCATGTTCCATCAACGCATGTTACTAACTTGGCTTCTTCCCTGGAGTTGTGCTTTCTCATATCACAGATTTCTATAGATCATGGTGGCAGATTGCCCCGTACTGCTGTGGTCATGCACAGCAGTACCCCATGCCTGCTATTATTATTATTAGTCATATTTCTATTATTATTGTTGTTGTTATTGTTATTATTGTTGTTGTGCTTCTCTGTGTCTCTCTCTCCCCTCTCCCCCTTCCTCTTTCTATCTGAACCCCAACCGGTCAAGAGAGATGGCCGCCCACCTCGAACCCGGTTTGGCTCAAGGTTTCTTCCTGTTAAAGGGGGGTTTTTCCTTGCTGCTGTCGCCAAGTGCTGCTCATGGGGGAATGTTGGGTCTCTGTAAATTAAAGAGTACAGTCTAAATCTGCTCTATGTGAAAAGTGCCCTGAGATAATTTCCGTTGTGATTTGGCACTATATAAATAAAACTGACTTGACTTGACTTGATAGAATAGAATGTAAGGACGCAGTTTTCTGACTGGTACTGAAGCAACAATGGCCATAGGCATAATTAATGCACGACGGATATGTTACATGTGCGATTTCTGTGGAAGTTAACACCTCTGCTGTCTGGGTTTTGATTAGTTGCCACTTTGTGCATAATGATCAATGTGTTATACCATCCATATTATTAATTCATCACATGGGCCTGTAAACAACCGTCAGCAGTAATATTTTATCATCATTTTAGACATCAGAAATGTAATCATTGATCATATCAAAACCAGTGTGCCTAGTGGTAGCCCACTGGTTAAGACACATGCCACATAACTGGAACATCTGCGGTTCAATTCCACCTCCTAGTCTCTCTCTCCCCCTTGTTCCCTGTCTAATCTCTACTGCCTGTAATAAAGGCTTAATCATCTTGGTCATATCAAAGCAGATGTTACAAGGTGTGTCACAGTTAAGGATAAAATAAAAAGAATATTAACGGCCAAATAAAATGATGTCTCCTATGTAAATTAAAAGAATGATAAAATTCATCACACAAAAGTATTTTTTCAACATTAAGTTAAATGAAACTTTGATTGGTATTTACATATTGCTTTGTAGTCCACATAAAATCAACCCAAACAAACAACATATCTCACCTTATTTGTCCATCTCCACCTCACCATGTAACCCACAGCTGGCTCTGGAAAAACATGTGTACACTGGTCTGAAGTCAGCAGGAGGTGTGCACATTCTCACTGCACATTCAATTTTTATAAATACCAGTTTATGTGTGGGAAATGGTGTATGCATTGTTTATAAGTGTACACATAGTTTATACAGTAAATCAAAGAGGAAAAAATCTTATCTTTAGATTACTTATCTTCAACTATCATTGTCTCTATAGGCTCCTCTTAAAAGTATTCAGCCTACAGGTTTTCCACATTGTGTTTATCATATTAAACTGCTATGATATGATGAATGTGCTTCTATGACCTTATTATGCACTTATGCTACCTTTTTGAGCACCACTTTAAATAAAGTGTGGCCTCTTGTTTGTGTGTTTTTGGTATCTGGCATATTTGCATGTGTCGTGGTGGTCCATTTATAGCAGTGTGACATCTTTCCCACTCATTCAAACCATGAGCCAACAGTCTCCATTGCTGACGTCAGTGTGTGCAGGCCCCACAGACGCTTGTGGTGTGTGAGTGAGTGTGCGTGGGATGAGAGACTGCAGGGTCTTCTCTGGAACTCCCGTCTTACTCACAGCCTGGCTCCACGTAGCTCAGTCACTGCTGAGTTCGTTCAGAGGATAAGAAGCAGCACAGCCCCTCAGAATGGTCACACTCTGAGTGGTCACACTCTGAGGGGCTGCCAGCCCCTCAGACTGCCAGCCCACCAGATCGTTATTTTGAATTTGAAGGTCACAAATGGTGTATCCTTTGTATCCCAGTATCCAACCATCAACTGTCAGTGACTTGTTTAACTGTGTGCTTGCTGGGTCAACTTGGAGAATCAGGAAATTTCACTGTTACCTTTTCATGTTTACAGGTATATCAGTCACATGTAGTGGACCAATGATCAGTGTTCATCACTGCATGTTCATTTATTGACACACTTCAGAAAGAGAAACAGAGGTTGTATATTTACCATTAACCTCGAACAGTTGGCAAAGTTTCCATCTTATGTTAAATTGAGACGTACAGCTCAGCTTTGTTGGCCAGTACAGGATATCTTTGTGGTAAAGTTGAAACCCCCCCCCACATCCCCAACCCTAATCCCCAACCCCAATCCACCACTGGTGTTGGTTTTGATAATCACTGTAGTTGGTTTTGATAATGACTGTAGTGACGTATTGCTGTATTAGATATACAAAAATAATATATACCCTTATTAGTTGCTTAGAGGGGTTTCAAACATTTTAATACAAACTAAAACATAAATCAGTGTATCATACTAACAAGTACAATGGAAACCGCTTATAGTGATCACTTCTATCCGGGTCAAATTGATCACTATAAGCGGATGATTATTATAACCGATTTTTCTTTTTCTTAATTTCTCATGTAGATTACCATCTAATTGACATTTGTATATTTATTACATGAATATAAAGTAATGAAACGGGCAGCTTCTCTATTTACTGAATTTTATTGACTGTTTCAAAATACAGAACAGCTGTTTCAAACGCTTGTTTGGCTGCTGCATATTGTTGGTTCATTTTTGGCAGTTTATCATAAGCTTCAAGGAGACTACGTTTTTAATTGAGAGAAAATGAATTTTTCCTTTTCTTTTTCCTGTCATGATTTCAACTGCACGCAGGACCAGCCTCAGGTCACCAGCTGGCAGCAGACAGTTGTGCGTTGTGCATTAAGGCTGCAGGTGTGGGGGCGGCAGTTGAACCAGAATCCACTTTTGGAGAAACAAAACCTATACCGCTGTACAACCCTGCAATGAGGGAAGATAAAAACATTACTAGGAAGAGAGGAGGACATTTCTCTTTGTTTGATAAGGTTAAAAGTAACGTTAAGATTAAAATGAGCCGGGAAGCCGACGCATTTTAATGTCTGTCATGAGAGAAGATGAGGTTCTCTCATTTGTCATTCTGATGGCAGCAACACTAAAGGGTAACCAGGGTAACCAGGCTACCTTGGCTAAACCGGCTAATATACCCATGAGCATGCTAGTGGTGCGCTGCCAAAACGTTCCAGGTGGAAGTAGTGCTCTAAAATTATTGTTCCACATGTCAGACTAAGTGGATTATTAAACTATTTTGACAGTAATTGTTCGGGTCACGGAGCATATTCTTCGCTTTTTGGTTTTTTTGGGGGGGGGGGCCAGAGAGTGGTTGCACTGGAGATGGGCTTTTGAATACATCTCAGAAGAGGAAATATCACCTTTGGATATATTTTTTAATTCAAAACAACTAGCTAGCTGTCAACTGCTAACTGCTACCTGCCACTGTTACCAACATTTCAAAGGAAAAACAGAAGAGTTATTTTGTGAAGACAAGAAGAGAAATTAAGGGGTCCTTGATGCTGGTATTCTCTCTCCCTCTCTCTCCATGAACTGGTGTAATGGCAGTGTGACCATTGTTTGCAGCAGCCTCTCCTAGTTCCGACTATGGTAAATGGACTGTACTTGTATAGCGCCTTTCTGGTCTTCCAACCACTCAAAGAGCTTTAACACTACGAATCATATTTAAGCAATATTACACAAGAGGGTGTGCCTTACCGTCACTTCAGTGATGCTTATGGAACTTGGCACAAGCGCCTCGCTCCTGACCGCATCACTGTCATGCCCACAATAATTTAAAGCACACCCTCTCATGTAAGATTGCGATTATACAACATTTACCAACAAAATAAAAGATATAAACAAAAGTTATTCATATTGTGAGGCAGTTCACTCTAAAAATAAAAAACATTTTGCTTGTGTTATCTCCGCTTCCATGGAAATACATGGGGTATGACTAATACCTGGAAAACAATCACTCACATCAGTAGAATCTGATGTAATAAAACGTAGTTAAATACTCTAGCAGGTAGGTCAACCCTTAGTAACAACCTAGCAACAGAGATGATTTCTAGTCCCTGCTGACTCAGCCAGCCAACTTCAGCTGATGCTATCTGGAGATCGCAGCATTTCCCAAACTGAACAAATACCTCACACATAAACACAAAACTGCTTTGCTAGCTCAATCTCATTTTTAGCTACTATCCGCAAACTTCACAGACATTTTTAGGCTAGTAGCGCCGTAGCACCAGCACAGCTGATGGAGGATGCCGGAGTGGAAGCTGAGATATACTCTCATCTGAGGGGAAAATGGCAAAGTTTGTCTGAGTTCAGTCCACTTGGCAAAAGTTCTGTTTTGTTTTCCCCACAACCCCTAATCACTTCAGTTCAATCCAGTTTCACAAACATAAAAGAAAGACAACTCAAAACTCCACTCCGGGTTTTCACCGCAGATCCCCCCCACGAAACAAAACAAACAAAAGACACTGGCAAAGCAACACAGTACATAAAATAAAGATAACAGAAACGTCAGATAGGTCGGACCACCTTGTTTTACTATATATCTTCAAACGTTATAGTTATGGCTGAAAGTGACAACAGAAAAAAACAAGTTTGCCAAGTTCACATATCTCCGCAATTTTAAATCAACCACCAGTCGTCTACCCAGAAGTGACTGTTAACGCGACGTCACGGTCTGTAGTTCTAATGAATGATGGAATAATATTTTTAGGGATTAGGCTTTTTTTCATTTGAGCACGGCTAGGTGTGCTGTCATGCTGATTTGAGCACGTTCTAAATGTCTAGTTGACCAATCAGATTACTTGATCGGAACTACGTGTTGTATAATCACCCATTCACACACATTCATACGCTGAATGGTACATAGGCTACCATGCAAGGTCCCAACCTGCCCATCAGAAGAAATCTAATCATTCACACACTGATGGCACAGCCATCAGGAGCAATTTGGGGTTAAGTGTCTTGCCCAAGGACACATTGAGTCTAGTTTACATTATTAATTTTTAATTGACATTGTGGGTGTATGTGATGTGCTGTTGTGTGTAGCTTTGCAATTTGTAGGGTGTGTTCTGTGCTTTTTTTTTTTGGGGGGGGGGGTTGTTTTTTTGCTTTGTACTGTTTGTTGTTGTGCTGTTGTATGTTTTGATTGTGGGGGAGTACGGATGCAAATTAGCTTCGAGCTAACTCCGGTGCAGTGCATCTTTAATGTTTAAAACAGCACACTGTCTCAATCAATAAAACAAATAAAAAATCAATATGCAGACTGGAGGAGCCGGGAATTGAACCACCAATCTTCCAATTAGTGGACAACTCGCTCTACCTCCTGAGCCACAGTCCTACTATGCAGTGTCTTTGTCCATGTCTACATCTACGTCTGTGTCATCATGTGGAGTGCAAGGGAACTACATCTATGATCGTCAGTTTCTTTTGGACATTTGTGACAAAGACTTTTCCTATGAGAAATACTGGCTGGGAGCTAAATCAGCTGAGTGCACTTGGTCTGCTACGTTCAGTGGACCCAACATTTTCAAATAGCTACATACAGTATCGATGTAGTGTCAGCACATTAAGAACTTTAGCCCTGTTTACACCACTGAAGAGTCAACAGAAGGACTACCCTATGTGTTTCTGTATCTGTATATGTGTGTGTGTCTGTGTGTGTGTGTGTGTGTGTGTGTGTGTGTGTGTGTGTGTGTGTGTGTGTGTGTGTGTGTGTGAGTGTGTGTTTGCAAAGCAGGCGGGTGCACCACCGTAAGCTTGGCAAGTTGGCCATGTTTAAACATGGCCAGATGAGAAGAAACAGATCATGGTGGCGTTACAAGAGGGGAGCTGAAGACTAATCCATGTTTTTGTGTCGCAGACAGGAGGGCTGAATCACTGCAGATTATGGGGCCCTGCAATTACAGTCCTCAAAAACCATCTGGGTCAGTTTCAAGCAGTCCATTCCAGCAAGGCCACTGGTCAAAAACAAACTTTTTTATCAATCTTGCGCTGGTCTTAACAGCTGCAACATGCCTTACTGCGAGTGATGAAGTGATGAAGTAGAAGGTAAATAACTTCAACACAGTTTGACAAAATAATCTGACAAAACAAAATGACAAAAAAGTTTGTTTTCAAATTCATCTGCTGAGGGAGGAAAGTTTCTCTGTGCTCACATTAAATCTAAGTTTGAAGTATATATCTACGAGCAGGATTTATGACATCACAATTTGTTTTCAAATTATGGTGATGTGGTAACTTGAAGCCTCCAGTGCACATACACTGCGAATGGACTTTACAGACCTTACAAGTAGGAGACATCTTGTGTCTAGCAGTTACATTTTTAACATGGTAATTGAATTTTTTCTTGTGTATAAAAACCATAGCAGACAAATTGGTATTGAAGCTGATTATCTTTATATTTCTTAAAACATGTATGGAAGGGACCTTTAACTCAAAGTCCACTTGCTAGCTTTTCCTGGAACTTCTAACCACATGTGGCTGCCCGAATCAGCGAATAGAGTCTGCTCAATTGTCATGGAAATGGTTCAGTTGTCATCACATGACCTACAGTAAGTGTGGGATTCTGGTCATGTAGTTATGAAACAAAGGTCAGAACAGAGCCAGGCTAGCTGTTTTTCCCTGTTTCCAGTCTTTATAAAAAACTAGGCTGACCAGGTCACGACTCAAGGACTGTTAATAACCTGCTAAAGCACAACTCTAATCTATGCAAAGGAAGACAACAACAGCATGGCAAGAATAAATAAGAGGTCCGAGATTATATGTGTGAACAATGTGCTATAAGTTAATGTAGAGGGCTGGTTGGAACATCTGGGAGATAGAGCACAGCTGGGCTATGATTGGTTGTGCATGCAACATCAAGCACACAGTCCATCTCAAGCTGCAACCAAGTATTTTTATGATTGTGATGCGACTGAGAACTTTATCCACAAGGTCACTAGTATCAGTTTGGCACTTTTGATTCTCATCACAGTGCCACAGTCTACCAGAAACATGGTTCACTATAATGAAAGGATAATCAGGGAGTGGGTGTGTGTGTGGGAGCTGTTCTGTGTAAAGCAGTGGGATGGTAGGAGGTGGAGGGGCAGCCAGAGTGGCACCAGGTACAATTCTTTATGGGAGATGGAACACATTAGCTATTATTATTGCTTCAGCATGTGAGCCCACTTTCTTCTTCTCCCACTCCTGCTACAATCAGTTTGCTCTGGGAGGATTACAGGCTTAGCTTTAAATTCCACAGATAAAAGGAACATTTATTCTCAGCCATAACTGTATGTGGCGATGTAGATGTAGATAAAACGTGACCACTGCTCAGTGATTGTCAGACAGACAAACCAAAGTCAGTTATGGTTTCAGCACCACATCTTTAGTGTTTTACATGTCTTAATGTAAATTTAAGTATTCTGTAGATGCCTTGGTCTTATGAACAAATTAAAAAATGTAATGGATTTACTCAAAAATGTGTAATTTTTTCCCTAAACCAACACTTTGGCAATGACATCTCAAAAACTAATGACTGTAAATATTCATGGTCCCAAGCGAATAAATCATAATGCTCCAGGTGACCCTTGATAAATCATAATGCTCCAGGTGACCCTTGATAAATCACAATGTTCCAGGTGACCCTTGATAAATCACAATGCTCCAGGTGACCCTTGATAAATCACAATGTTCCAGGTGACCCATGATAAATCATAATGCTCCAGGTGACCCTTGATAAATCATAATGCTCCAGGTGACCCTTGATAAATCACAATGTTCCAGGTGACCCTTGATAAATCATAATGCTCCAGGTGACCCTTGATAAATCATAATGCTCCAGGTGACCCTTGACCTTTCTTCCATTATCACCATCAGAATTACCACTTACCCAAGAAATATGGAAATCTATTGGGTAGAGGCCTTGAAATGTACTGAGCACATTTATGCTCACCAGAGGATGGACCTTGTCCAAATTGGACACTCGATGAGCTTTAACTCCAACAAGTATGCAATTTAGGAACTTTGTGTGTTTGTGTTGTGTTTGTGTATGGATTAAACAAATGGGATACATATTAATCCCTGAGCTTCAAGGTGTCGGTAGGTGTATTTTTGGACAGAGCCAGGCTAGCTGTTTCCCCCTGCTACCAGTCTTTAAGCTAATGGTGTCCTGACTCCAGTCTGTGCCTAACACACAGACATGAGACTGATATCCATCCTTCTCATCTCCCCCTCAGAAAGAAAGAGAATAAGAGTGGTTCCCAAAATCTTGAACTATTCCTTTTAATACTACTAACTGACACTGGTCAACATTATCTTGCCCAACAACTTTTATTTTACTTAGTTTTAATTATGTCAAATAATAGACATTTTATTTTGAATGTATAATTCACATACTGTAACTGTGGTTCTTTGCTCTTTCTTAGTTCTTGAAAAGACAGTGCCCTCACAAACATTCCAATAAAAGTTTACTATCCAGGAGGGAGCTGTACAGTGTAATGAGCTTCCTTCCACTGCTCTGATATCCTGGGATGGACCAATGCATGCGTGTGCTGTGCTGTACAAAGCAACACTGTGCTTTAGTGCTGGTCTGGGATCTGTGAGAACCTGTACAGAACCTGTGCAGTCTGCACCTGCTGTGCCTCAAGTGGTGTAACTGTGGTCCAGTGTTGATGCACCCTGTATGGCAGGGACCAGCATTGTGGAAGTTTGTGGACATAATTACAGCAAGAAGAACATCTTTCAAAAACATAAACGGTGGCCTCGGAAATGACCACAGAATTTAATTAACAACTGTCAGATACTCTTATGTTGAACTTTATAAGCTTACATAAATGTGTTTTTTATTGAATGGGTAAATGAATTGGGTTGCATTATATATTAGATTTCTGTTATTTTGTCCACGCTCTTATGAGCAATTCAATCTACTTGTTCAAAGGTTGAGGTTGATGAGCGTTATGACAGGTTTCTCTTCTACCTTCTAGCTTCAAGTGGAACTCTACCTGGCTGGGTCTAAAACAGTAGTGTCCATATTGAAACATGTAAACTCTTTTATGGTTCATTTAATCATTAACAAGGATTCATACTGTATTCACTGTAATCACTAGATGTGGAAAGGTAGGAAGCCAATCTGGTGTCAGCTGTGTGACAACATGTCAGTTGTGTGACAAATGTTTACAGCTTTTTCATAGCTTTCAACAACATTGTCATTCAACAGGTAATACATTAAAACAAATGTTAATATCAGATGCTGGTTTTCATTTTAACTATTTATTAATTATTATAGAAGTGTGGTTGGGTTGCCCTGAGAGCTGAATGGTTAAGGCACATTACATATAACCACAACGGCCAGAGACTTTTGCCATATATCGTGCCCCTCGCCCCCCCCTTCCATTCCTGTCTGCTACTTCATTGTCAACAATCCAATAAAGGTGAAAATGTCAAAAGTTTCAAATAAATGAAGTATGGTGAGATCTGTAAATACTATATAAAGAACCAAACCTCAAGAGAGGCGACACTGTTGCACAATGTCAAGTGACCAATAAAAACATGAACCTTATCTTTACCTTTAGAAAAACTCATTTGACAGCAACAATTAATATACTTGTTTATTACATAAGCTATGATTCCAAATGATACCTTGACCTTTGGAGAGTATGGGCTCATAAGGATTTTGCTATAATGTATAATGTATCTGATTGGATGATTGAGGCAGCCCCTATGTGTGTGTGTGTGTGTGTGTGTGTGTGTGTGTGAGTGTGTGTTTGCAAAGCAGGCGGGTGCACCACCGTAAGCTTGGCAAGTTGGCCATGTTTAAACATGGCCAGATCAGAAGAAACAGATATATATAGATATATATATATATATATACATATAATGTGTGTGTGTGTGTGTGTATGTATATATGTTTTACTGGCCCTTTGTATATTCTCACTGGCCCAGCAGCCAAAAAATGAAAATAACTTTTTTCCATAATTTTGGTATATATTATTATACATAATATGTACAACAGTGAATTTCCCTTTAAATTTTTTTTTTTTCATTGAGTTATTGATATGTAATGTTGATAATTATAACACAAAATATAAAATTGGGACATAGGGAGAAGAGAACAGAATTTATGATAATAACATTTCAGCAATTATGGATGACCTTGATAATAAACTCAGTTAAAGAAATTAACATTAACAATCAAACAAATACTGAGAGATCTGCAGAAATGTACAAACAGTGAACAGCGAGAGAAAGAACATAATGGCATTTTTTGTGTTTAGTCTGAGTTAAACCGCAGGTCAATTACTTCAGGTTTAAACCTTTATTAACTGCAGTTAAACAAACAGAGACAGAGCGACAGCTGTAATATCTGTACTTTAGGAGGGATTTCTGCGGTAGATGTTGACAAAGCTGGCAGGAGCCACAGAGCAAATGGTAAATGGTAAATGGACTGCACTTATATAGCACCTTTCACACTCTGTGTCACATTCACCCATTCACACATACATTCATACACTGATGGCAGGGGCTGCCATACAAGGTGCCAACCTGCTCATCAGCAGGATCTAATCATTCACAGACACACACACTGATGGCACAGCCATCGGCAGCAATTTTGGGTTCAGTATCTTGCTCGCTCTACCTCCTGAGTCACAGCTGCCCCATAGCAGCAAGCATTTCATTGATTTTAACTAAACTGTATATGTTGTCATTTATAAACCTTGGTGATTAACACTTAAACAGAGAGCTGTGTGTCTCCTGCAGAGGCTGCTACTGTCAAAGTCACACAGAAGACATGCTAGCCAGCGAAACTAGCGAGTTAGCTAGCAAACTTTACAAGAAATCAATCACCGCAATCATTGTTTTCCACCCAGGAGTACTATTGCTTCCACAAAGACAAAAGCCCCTCTTTGTTTCCATAGCCTTGTGAGTTTCTTTCATTGACATTTTTCAAGTACCAGCGTTACACCGTATTTGGTGACCCATCAGATTCACTTGTAAGAGGCTAGCAGGCTAAGAACATAGCTTTCCCCATGTGTATTTCAGCAAATCACAGTGCATTTCATCAGTCACGTGTCTTGAAAAGGATGACATCTCCTAAAACTGACTCACGTTGAAGACTCTGATTGGCCCTCACTGTCTCAACTTGCCCTGCGTAAACTTTTACTGGCCCCAGGCCATTGGGCTTTTTTACTTTTCCAGTTAGTGGACCAAATATGGTGTTACCCATGTCCAGTCTTGGACACTCCCCTTGCCTCTGTTAATCCCAGACGATTGGAACGATTGGCCTGAAGCCACATGACCTTATATCCAACCCATCTTTGTAGATGCCCCAGAGGCTGATATGTGTCTGGATCTACATGATTGGTTGTCCTTTATATATTTTTTTACCTTTTTTCATACCTAACTTATTCTATTTAAATGTTGTCTATAATGTGTTTTATGATAACCCTGACGAAGGCCACAAGCCAAAACGCATCAGTCACCTAATAAAGTTGTTCTTTATACTTCAAGTGTTGCTTGAGTTCTGATCTCCCCGGGCCATGGGGCCACAGGTTATGTTGAACCCTGTGTTAATATCACCCTTAAAAAGCCCAGCACCCAAAGAGTCCTACATGAATTGGGTGGAGCAAGAGCACTTCCGCATTCTTGGCTAAATGTGGATTTTGAATTGAGACAGTACTTGGATCAAAACTGATGTTATTTCTCAAGAACACAAATACAGGCAAACACTGCATCTACCACAGTGTTTTATGATAGTACTACTATCATAGAGCCAAAGTCACAAATTTTCATATTCTGCACAAGGAGTTTTAATATGTTTATACAATTTGAGTTTTGATTCTGTACCAGTTTTGGTTCAGCTTTACTCAATCAGTCAGTTCACTTTATTTAAGGATGACAATCCATAAAAGAGAAAGATGACAGATTAATCTACAACAATAAAGAAATCACAGTATTTCAGTGGTTGTTTCCTTGTATTTAGGACTGAAGACTGTTTGGTGGACTGTGAGTTGCTAACAGGGTAATGCTGGCAGGTAATGTCTGGTGTGCTTGTCTGTTTCATATTACCCTTGATGCTCACTTAACCAAACTGCCTTTAATAGACATTTGGCATTTTATATGCTTTTGACCCCAGGAGATGTTTTTCATCTGAGAGAAAGCTGGGTTTTTTTCTCTCTAATTTGAAATGCTTGATCTTCAGCACAAGTGAAGCAGCAACAGCAGAGGGCTGCATTTATAGTGGAAACATGCATGCTTTATGATTCTATCTCACACCTTTAAAAAGCATTCAAAACTCTGATAGCAGCACTGTATCCAACTGGGCAGCTGTGTTTTCACATCTGAAGAAAGCAGGGGCACAGAAGACAGATGTTGTCCTGCCATAATGTATAGGTATAGCTCCTCCTTACAATGGATCAGTTAGCTAGTTGGGGATGATGAGTTTGTCCAATCAGATTCTATGGAAACAGTCATGTAATCCCACAGATGACATTTTTAAACACATTTATTAACATACTCACAATCAGTCAGTGGCTCAGTTCAATCACTGGAGGCAGAAATCTCAGAGATAAATATCTGTATCATAACCTGGAAGAATAAAACCAAAACTATCTGCATCGAGAGATCCACAAGAGGAAGGTGGAGGAGATAGTTTCTTTAGGTGAAGAAGTAATTCTTCTTTATCAAACTCCACCATTGAACTCTGTGGCAGTTTCCATACCATTTCAGTTTAGCACACAAAACATCACATGTAGCTTATGCTGACCTGATCTGATGCTTGGCGCAGCAAGTAAACAAAATAATAAACAAGGATGTACCAACTGCATTGGCCCAATCCACAACTGTGATACATACAGTCCTGGATCATCATAACCTGGGACTCTCACATTTCAGTCACTGTGTCAAGTTTGTTACAAGAATATTGCAAATATAAACTCATCAGGTAGTAGGCAGTCTTCTCAGTGACCTATAAGGAGGCAAAACACAATGTCAGGCAGGTGCACAGTAACAAAAAACAAAATAAAACAAAATAAAACATTTCCTCCTGACCAAAAAAAATTTCAAATCAAAGATGGCGTGTGAGTCCTACCCATGTATGTATTATAGTAATAAAACTGAATAGAAAGCGTTCCAAGATGACTCCCAATTCATACCTATGAAAGTTGCTCACTGAGCACATACAGCATACCGAAACATTTTTTCAGACTTCCTAGCTTTTGGGCCCATGGAGCATGATCTAACCGAGCAAGTTGACTTCCAGTTGACTCACTGCATACATTCAATCATATAATAATGCAGTTCTTCTATACTTTTCAAATTTTATTAGACTGAATGAATTGGTTTCTGATAATACAAAGAGTCCATTTGGGGTGTGACGCTCAGGCAAATATCGTCATTTGTGCTGCCAGTGGTGGCCAGAAGATATACATGGATTCAGTAGAACTGCCATGTTGTCATCTTTTCACACTACATATCGCACGATCTGACATCTATTAAGATTTTATGAGTCCTGTCTTGCACAATGCAACGTGCAATGAACATAAAAGTAAAAGTAAAGTGAGGATGCTTAAAAATAATGCTATAAATAGTTTTCTTTTATCAGTTAACTTGATACAAAGTTCAGTAAATACAAGAATCTTTAATAAGATCAATATTTGCTGTGAGCAATTTGCCTTTAAAACAGCAGCAGTTCTCCTCGATACACTTGCACACAGTTTTTCAGGTATTTGGCAGGTTGGTTGTTCCTGCATCTTGGAGAAGTTGCCACAGTTCTTCTGTGGATTTCGGCATCTCAGCTGCTTCTGTCTCCTCATGTAATCTCAGACTGACTCCATGATGTTGAGATCAGAGACGATCTGTTGCAGGACTCCTTGTTCTTCTTATTGTTGAAGATAGTTCTTTATGACTCTGGCTGGATGTTTGGGCTTGTTGTTATGCTGCAGAATAAATTTGGGACCATCAGACGCCTCCCTGATGGTGTTGCAGAATCTAAACATCTAAAGTGTCTAAAATGTTTGCACATTACTGTAAATTTATATTGTAATATGCACAATACTATATTATATTAACAATAACTGTATTAACTGAAATAATAAGGAGTTGAAAAAATAAATTTTGACACAGGGCCTCTATACAAGTCAGGGCCTCAAGACCAAGCTAAAATGCAGGGCCTACCGTGAGGCCTTCATCATTCCAGTCTATTTATAGTAGAGCATACAATTAAACAAACTGCAGTCATTGAAATTAACACAAACTAATTGCCATGCAGCGTGAACTCTCAAGATCTTGGACACACAGGAACTGCTGGTTCCATTTTTGAATATTCTGCTGTGCACAGCCAGTGACCTCCATTATCTTGCCAGACCTGGTGTTAGTTGTTGCAGTGAAGAAGGACAGCTCCTCCTCTTGCCTAGTCATGTTTTCAAGGCGTGACATTTGAACCCCTCCTAAGGTGAGGCTGCTGTGAGGCAGCAAGCCCCCGGGACAGAAAAGTTTTGATTGTGTGTTCATGACATCTGATACAATGACCTGTGTGAAGACTTGATATTCTGATGGACTGCAGTGTAGGTGAGAGGTTTACTGATGAGGGGTGATTGGGTGAGGTTGTATTTGTTGAATATCAGATACAGGTTCACAATTTGGTGACAGGTGGAGGTGGAGGTGCATCTGCGTGTACAGAACATACATAGGTGCTGACCTTTTGTGATATCATTCTATGTAAATGGTAAATGGACTGTACTTGTATAGCACCTTTCTAGTCTTCCGACTGCTCAAAGAATTTTTACACTATGATTCACATTCACCCATTCACACACATTCATGGGTACAGGGGCTACCATGCAAGGTCCCAACCTGCCCATCAGAGGAAATATAATCATTCACACACATCCACACACTGATGGCACAGCCATCAGGAGCAATATGGGGTTAAGTATCTTGCCCAAGGACACATCGACATGTGGACTGGAGGAGCCGGGAATCGAACCGCCGATCTTCCAATTAGTGGACGACCTGCTCTACCTCCTGAGCAATATGTCTGGATCTGTCTCTTCAGTAATCTCTCTCTCTCTCACTGTCTCTCTCTCTCTCTCTCTCTCTCTGTCACACACACACACACATAAAATGAAGTTAAACCCAAGCAGGGTTTTGAATTTTTTTTTTTAATTTAACCTATAGTACCAGGCAAGACATTAAGAACAGTTTCTTATGTATTAATAAGCTCATTATGTCCTGACCAATGACTCCAGCCTAATCTATGTGTGCCAGTGTTTGACTTGAAGACCATCCAACGCCTAAGAACCAGTCCACCGGGTGCTGAACCAAATGTAGGTTAAACCAACACACAGGGACTTCATCACAACTTCACTACTCTGCGTAGGGCATTCAGCAGGCACATCATGCCATCTGCTGGAAGATGAAGGTATAACAGTGAAATATAAAGCTGCATGTGTATCTGTTCACTTTGTATTTGTAAAGCAGCCACACAAGTTCACTTGTTTGACCATAAACTACTTGTTTTTATGTTTTATGGAGAAATATTACCCAGTTGGTTCTGTCAGTGGTTTCAGTCTCAGTTCCTTAGGGAGCCACAGCACTCATCTCTTCAAGGGCTATAGGATAAACAAAGCCAGTAGCTCTGTAAACTGAGCTGCTGATCATCATAAGGCAAATATCCACCTATACTAAACATTGATTGTACATATTTTCAGTTTAAAGGACAGGTTCACAATTTTTCAAGTGTGTCTTAAAACATTAGTCAGGTGTCCATATGAACAGTGAAAGAGGTTTTCCTGGCTGTAATCATTCCTCCTGTTCATACTGGCTATGAAAAGATCCCCTTCAAATGTGTTTTCAATGTAAGTGATGGAGGCCAAAATCCACAGTGTCCACGCAGTCATTTTGTGCAAAATGCATTTAAAAGTAGATGTGAAGCTTATATGGGGCTTCAACAGTCTGACTTAGTCATATCAAGTGGATATCTGACACATTTACAGTCTTTTTAGCATCAAATTCCCTCTTTGTGTTTCCTCAGACAGTGTTTCCCTGTTGAGCTGCAGTGGAAGTATAGTAACAAAAAGAGGGACTTTGGCACTAAAAAGACAGTAACATTGAAAGATATCTACTTGATTTGACTCATTTGGATGCTGACGCTTCATATTAGCTTCAGATAAACTTTTAAATACATTTTTGCACAGAAGGAGGACTGTGGATCTTGTCCCCCATCACTTCCATTGTAAGTGCATAATGAAGGGATCTTCTAATGGTCAGTATGAACAGGAGGAATGATTACAGCAAGAAAAACATGTTTCACTGCTCATTTGGGGACCTGACTGCTGTTTTAAGACAGGCTTGAAAAATTGTGAACCTGTCCTTTAATGCTTCTTACTACTTCTTACTTCTTACTTCTTACCTTAACATGTATGATAGCCTCAGTACTGTAAACAGGTAAACACCTTTGTGCCAGGAGGAAAAATAGTGAAAAGATTTTAAATTCTTCTGTGTAGTTTAGCCTGATTTCACTTTCATTTTTCTGCTGTTTTATCTCTTCATCTGAAGCCAGAAATTTCAGGATCATTTGGGATTTTGATGTATGGTTCAAAACATTCTAGTGACAGGCTTTGATCCAGGACTCCAAATGCTGACTGAAACAAAAAAGAGACAACATGTTAGGCCAGTTTTAGCCAGGCTGCAGTGGCTTCTAATAACCTTTAAAATTGATGTTTAAGTCACGTGTATATAAAGCTCTATGTGGCTTTGGGCTACTATATACTTTCATTTTATGTCCTGTGGCTTATTCCCCCATGAACCTCTGCCCACCATCTAAACACAAAATCGAAATTGACTGTGTATATATTAGGGGTTGCACAGGCTAGTCGACTTGTCAACTTTACTGCTCTGTGATGATACTTTAAGCTTGACGTCGACTAGTCACTGATCACGTGATTATGACATTAACAACATGGACGCCTCAGAAAAGACAACAGGTGAGGAACCTGGTGGTGGGTCATTGCAGCAAACCAGTAGCGGTACATTAAGTGTGTGGAAATACTTCACTAAAGATGAAACCTGTACTACAGTCACTTCCAAAATATGCAAGTCCGTTCTGAAATACAACAAAAGTACAAGTGCCATGCACACTCATCTGAAAAGGCATCCGCTAACGCTATCTGGTTAGGAACAATCCAAGTCCTCTCGACAGCAGTCAATTAGCAACTTCACCAAACGCCCTGCCGTAACAGAAAAAAGATGGTTACAAATCACCAATTTGCTGGTGAATTTCATTGTCAAAGATATTAGACCTTTAGCTGCAGTACATGGAGAAGGCTTCAGAGACCTACTGCATTTTTTTGATCCTGGCTACGATGTCCTATCTTACAAAACGCTGTGGAAAACTATTAAACACCACTATGACAGCCTGCATGAAAATATTGTGAAGGAAATGAAAGGCCAGAGTGTGTCACTAACAACTGACCTGTGAACATCCCCCACTATGGAACCGTACATTACGGTAACTGCTTTCTACATCACTGACACATGGCAGCTGAAGGCCCAAGTGCTGTGTACATCTATGATGCCAGAGAGACATACTGCTGCTAACATTGCTGATCGTCTGACTGAGATAATCAAGGAATGGGGCATACTGGTGTTTTGCACGGTCCATGATAATGCCAGTAACGTGAACATGGAGCTGTGTGAAATGTTTCCCGGTGATCTGGGATGCACCAGGCACACTCTGCAGCTGGCAATAAAGACTGGTTTGATCACCTGATGGTGAAGGCTATCGATGCAGCAAGGAGAGTTGTCAGCCACTTTCTCCACTCAGCACTGGCCACTTGCGCCCTGAGGAAACGGCAGGAGCAGCTTGGCATAAGTGCCAACAAACTCCAGACTGACTGTCCGGTCCAGTGGAATTCCACAGTCGTCTTGCTCCAGCGGCTGTTCGAGCAAAGGATTGTGGTGCAATCCAAGCTCGCAGATGAAACAGTCACCAAACCAAGCGTCCAGAAGTCACTCGCCATGAGAGCATCACAGTGAGAGTTGGTGGAACAGCTGATTCCAGTGCTGAAACCTTTGGCTAAGGCTACCAAAGTAATGAGTGAGTTACACGTGGGGTTGTCTTTCATCTATCCGGTGATTTTCAACATGATCAGCGTCACTCTGCAGCTGTAAGCAACTTCAAGAACACTGTTCGACAGCAGTTGGAAAAACAGTTCAAATCGAAGTCCAATGATCTGACAGAATCCATCCCCATCATGGCCTGTATCCCCGGTTCAAGCATCTTCAGTTCATCCCAGAGAGTAAAAGAGAGGCCGCCCAGAACCACCTTAGCAGCCTGCTACAAGATGAGGGACAGCCACTCGCAGCAACAGGTGGGTCCGCTGAATGAAACTAGTCAGCCACCGTAATCGATTCAAAATGATATTCTTTTGCTTTAATAATAATAATAATAAACTTTATTTATAGGCTAGAGCACTTTTCCACACCCACCTTACAAAGTGCTTCACACAAGCAAACAACTAAGTTATAACATGCGCGGCTATATGGTGAACTATTAATTTTCATCCCAGGTGAGGGTGTGCGAAGCGAGGATGCGGCTGATAACGAAGGTGAGCCAGTTACTGGGAAAAAAGCCAGGCTTGAGAAAGATTTTGAGCAACTTTTTGGGCCACACTATCAAAGAGGTAGGAAAGCAGGAAATTACTCCACTGCAGCCGAAGAAGTCCATGATTATTTCATAACACCGCGCATTCCCACCATGGAACACCTGCTGCAATGGTGGGCCCACAACCAGGACAGATTTCCCTGTTTGGCCAAGCTATGCAAAAGATACTTGGCTGTTCCAGCCACCAGCACCCCAAGCAAGAGAATTTTTTTCTCTGACTGGGAATACTATCACGTGACAGTGGGCGAGCCTTCATCCAGCCCACGCTGATGCTCTTATCTTCTTGCACGCAAACCAGGATCAAAAAGCAAAAACTGTGACTGAGCATGGCTATGACAGTGAGTAGGCTTACAGGCTAGATCTTGCCTGAGTTTTGTTTTCCTCAGATGTTTTTTCACAGCATTTAAATTTTTTTTTTTCGCACTTAAATGGGAGTTGTAGCACATATAAGTTATTGTTGCAGCTGAATTGCAACATGTTGTTGCTGCTACTTGTTTCTGTTCCGTGTAAATAATATGAATGAGCTGTCTGTTAGCATATGCATTAAGTTTTGACAATACATATATATATATATATATATATATATATATATATATATATATATATATATATATATATATATATATATATATATATATATATATATATATATATGTATATATATATATATATATCTTACATGTTACAAACTTTGTTTTACATTTCTGAGGTAGCATTACCTGCTGGAGTTTGCTTTTGCAAGTCTAATTTGAAGTCTAATTCTAATGTTTAAGCTTAGAAGCTGATCTCTTATCTTCAAGTTTATTTTATCATATGTTGTTCTTGTTCATTTCTTTTT
Organism: Thunnus maccoyii; assembly: GCF_910596095.1. Classification (NCBI taxonomy): domain Eukaryota; kingdom Metazoa; phylum Chordata; class Actinopteri; order Scombriformes; family Scombridae; genus Thunnus; species Thunnus maccoyii. The sequence continues at coordinate 34,045,723 of NC_056542.1, forward strand.
ATTCATTATTATTTTTATTTCCAACTTTATTTATTTAGGGACCGAGCCCAAAAGGCAAAGGACTACTGTGAAACAGTAGTCCTCGACCCTATTGTGTTTTTGTTTCTTTCTTTCGTTCTGTCTGTCTTTATTATTATGGGACAGACCTAAATTTGACCCCCTAAACATGCTCACAAACTCACCAAATTTAGCACACACATCTGGTCTGGTGACAAATTTGAAAAAATGTAAAAATTAATCCCTAAAGTGCCAAAATGTGCTCTCTAGCGGCACCTATGTAACTAAAATGACCACCACAGCCGGTAGGAATGTCGGGGAGAGATCAAACCAAGACTTGATTATTCGTCTCATCAAGACCTACAAATCATACGCTGATACCCCAGACCTAAATCCAACAGGAAGTCTGCAATTAGCCTTTCAAAATAAGACTTTGCCCCAATTTTGGCCCCCGAACAAACGCTATCTCCTCCGAGGGTGTTAATGGTATTGGCTTCAAACTTAATAGGTGACTTATGACACTATGCTGGAAAAGAAATTGTTAAAAACTTTGTAATAACTCAAACGGTTTGGATTTTATAAGCCCTCAAAGTTGCAGTGCTACATCACACCTGACAATGTAAAACAATGGGGAGGCATGAACTTTGTGTCAAACAGAGGCATCTGACATCTAAATTATAAGTCTGACCACTTTCAAACCTGTATCAATGGATTCACCACGAAATTTCCTACTAAAATATGATTTTTAATGTAAGCTTTGGCCAAAGTAATGGGATTTACGAGGAGATTTCACAAGAAGCGTACACTAAAATCCTCCTCTCCAACTGCACCTGGTGATGTCACTCCCTCAGTGCTGTGAAACATTCCGCAATACACACACTTAAAAAGACTTTTAAACTCAGACTTTAATATCTCAAAAACAGTAAAAGATAGAAAAACATGTAAATTCAAGATTTGTAGGTCAAAGTCTTGTGACTCATCTGAAGTTCAAATGAAGTTTGTATCTAAAACTATGTGGAAGCAGTAAATGTTCAAAAAGGTGTGGGTTCGCTCACACTCTCCATTCAAATATATGAGTATTTTTCTGTGTCCAGCTGCACTTACTTATTGTCTCTACACACCTGACAGTACACATTTCAATCAAACTTTGACCAGGTCATGTGGGCTAAAAGTCTTTCCTTCTCTAAAAATAGACTTGATGAAAATTAGGAAATTAATTTGTTTTACACACAAACTCATCAAGAGTTTTCAATTTACTAATTGAAATTCAAGTGAATGGGCCCAAAACTTGCATAATTTTGATGACACAGGTGTGAGCAAGACAGACATGTCTCACCCTGGAAAAAATTCTCATCCTCACACACCTGACAGTACACATGTCAATCAAACTTTCAAAATAAAAGCACACCACACTTGTAAGAAATATCCCTCATTTTTAAAAAGCAAAATGATCTGATCCTGACGGGCCAGAGTGCGAGGTCCCGACCAACGCTGCTTGCAGCTTTAATTCTATGTGTTTTATATTGTTCTTCATGGAAGTTACACAAGAAAAAATCCACCAAAAACCTCAAAACAAACTTATTAACCGAACTACCATTAGCAACCTTTGATTTACAGTGAAAAGTTCAAGTTTCTTCTCTTTGAGCTGTGGGCCCTGTGGACTTCTGGCAACCTCACCAACTCTCCAACAATGCCAGATCTAAATGATGGAGCTGAAAGGGGCTCCAGCAAGCTGCTATTCAGATGGCCAGAGGAGCAGAGGTCACTGGTATTTGAACAAGGCTATAAAAGAATGTGAAGTAAGAGAAAGGGACAATCACTGTTCAACAGGACTCAATCCTCAACAAGAGTCTCCTTTAAAGACTTGAATGAGCTGTCACAGATCCAAATGTACTGGAGTTTTTTCACAACTGGTCTAGTCAAATTGCTTTGTTACCGTATCCCTTCTTTTGTTTTTGGTGATTTTCTGTATTTTTCTTATTGTCAACAAATACTATGTGCAGACCTAAACCATCAATGAATTGATCTACTAACAAGTATTGTGCATGTGTCAAAGCCTGACATACAGTGCTGCTTGAAAGTTTGTGAACCCTTTAGAATTTTCTGTATTTCTATATAAATATGACCTAAAACATGATAAGATATTTACACAAGTCCTAAAACTAGATAAAGTGAACCCAATTACACAAAAAAAACTTTTTCATTTATTTATTGAGGAAAATTATCCAATCTTACATATTTGTGTGAGGCAAAAGTACATGAACCCTTGCTTTCAGTAACTGGTGTGGCCCCCTTTTGCAGCAATAACTTCAACCAAACGTTTCCAGTAAGTGTTTATCAGCCCTGCACATCAGCTTGGAGGAATTTTAGCCCATTCATCCTTACAGTCTCAACTCAGGGATGTTGTGGGCTTCTTTGCATGAACTGCCTGCTTCAGGTCCTTCCACAGCATTTCTATAGGATTAAGGTCAGGACTTTAACATGGCCATTCCAAAACATTATCTTTCTCCTGCTCTAACCATCCTTTGGTAGAAAGACTTGTGTGTTTAAGATTGTCTTACTGTATGACCCACTTTCTGTTGAGCTTCAGTTCACAGTCAGATACCTTGACATTTTCCTATAGAATGTGCTCAGAACTCATAGCTCCTTCAATGATTGCAAGCTGTCCTGGTTCAGAGGCAGCATGATACCATGATACTACCACCTCAGTGTTTCACAGATGGGATAAGGTTCTTATACTGGAATGCAGTGTTTGCTCATTGCCAAACATGATGTTTCTCATTTAAGCCAAAAAGTTTGATTTTGGTCTCATTCATCCACAGAACATCGATCCAGTCACCTTCTGGCTTATCCACGTGGTTTTGAGCGAACCATAGATGGCAGCAATGTTCTTTTTGGAGAGAAGTTTTCCTTGCAACTCTGCCATGTACACCATTGATGTTCAATGTTCTCCTGATGGTGGACTCATGAACATTGACCGTAGCCACTGCAAAAGAGGCCTTTAGTTTCCTAGATGTTACCCTGGGGTCCCTTGTGGCCTCCCAGACTATTACATGTCTGCTCTTGGAGTGATTTTTGTTGTATGAACACTCCTGAGGAGGCTAACAATGGTGTTGGACATCTTCAATTTGTACACAATCTGCCAGACAACCGACTGGTGGAGCCCAAACTCTTTAGAAATGGTTTTGTAATCCTTTCCAGCTTGGTGAGCATCAACAACTCTTCTTCTAAGGTCCTCAGAAATATCCTTTGTTTGAGCCATGACACACTTCCACAAATCTGTGTTGTGAAGCTCAGAGTTTGACAGTGAAGACCCAGATTTCTCTTCTTTAAATAAGGCAGGGCCTCCCAGACTCACACTTCATTGTCATCCCATTGATTGAAACACTCGACTCTAATTTCCCCTTAACATTAATTGATAATCCTAGAGGTTCACATACTTTTGCCACACACAAATATGTGACATCGATCATTTTCCTCAATAAATTAACAAACAAGTTCAAAGTTTTTGTCTCATTTGTTTAACTGATGTTACTTAATGGTCAGGCACCATCATATCTTAAAGAGCTCATAGTACACTATTATCCCACTAGAACACTGCGCTCCCAGAATGCAGGCTTACTTGTGGTTCCCACAGTCTCCAAAAGTAAAATGGGAAGCAGAGCCTTCAGCTATCAGGCTCCTCTCCTGTGGAACCATCTTTCAGATTCAGTCCAGGGGGCAGACACTCTCTCTACGCTTAAGAGTAGGCTTAAAACTTTCCTTTTTGATAAAACTTATAGTTAGGACCAACCAAGCTCGCCTTGGACCAGCCCTTAGTAGTGCTGCTATAGACCTAGACTGCCGGGGGACGTCCCTTGATGCACTGAGCTCCTCTCTCCATCTGTATGTATTCATCTACCATTACTGCATGTTACTAACTTGACTTCTTCCCTGGAGTTCTTGTGCTTTCTCATCCGCAGGAAACCCCATGGACCAGGCTCTGGCCCGTGATCATGGGGACATCCTTCTCTAACTGTTACTGCTGTTTGTTGTTGCTAGTCATGTATCTATTGGTGTTGTTGTTGTTGTGCTTCTCTGTGGTTTATTTTGACTCAATCCCACACACACCGTTCTGCTGCAAGAAATACTAACTAGAACACTGAATGTGGACTCATCCACTGCTGAGAATAGTCATCAATGTTTGCTAAAAAATACAGTGGACAGCTATTTTGGGAAATGGCAAAGCCTTTATATAAAAATGAGTAGATATATCTGTGTTGTGTTGGTGTTTAAACGCAAAAAGACAAGAAAGGCACTTAAGAAAAATGAGCTGTGCGGCTCATAGAGAAGAGACTCTGTCAGGACCATGGAGCATAAAGGAACCAAAAGGTTTTTAAAGCTATCTTTCTTATCAATATTTTATTTCTTCTATCATTTCACCAAGTTAGTTACAATAATATGGGCATCATTTTAAAATTCATTCACATTTTTTTTTTTACATCTGCTGGGTATCATATTTGCAGTCAGAATGTTTATATAAAATTAAAGGTGATAATGTCTTCATAAAACAAGGGAATATGCAGCTTTCGCTCCAGTAAAAATACCATTTTCTTGAATTTTACACAGACTTCCTTTTACCTCTATGCTAATAGCAACTTCACACATATTTTCCCACATCTAGTTTTTGTAATGAGATCAAATTATTCTCCATTAGTAAAAAAAATTACTGTATAGAAATGTTTACAGTGGGTAACCCAGAATACTGGCACAGTAAATCAAAACATAAATCCAATGTACTGAGACAAACAGATGTGGAGATTTAACCAATTGTCATTTTCACAGGCAGAACTGTAAACTGTCTGGTCTCTGCTGACCACTAGTGGATCAAATGAAAATCACAGAAGTCATTATTCAGAGAGAATGGCTAATTCAAAGTGTCTGTGTGTAAACAAGAAACAAAATCAGACACATTGTGTGTCAATCATTTATATATTTTTACATTGTTCCTTAAATATATCAATAAAAAGATCCCACCCTTTAAACATTCATGAACCTGAGCCCTTCAACTGTCAAACATGAATCCACAAAAGATTAAGAATAATTGATAGAGATCAAAGCAAATAAAAATCCCACAGTCTGTCCTGGTGTGATTCCACTGGGTGAACAGGTCTGAGAGGAACAACCCTGAGTAGGAGCAGAGGGGGGAAATGTCAGGGTGCCATAAAAGCTGTTTAGATTCAGCATTGCAGCAGAGAGAGCCTTCACATGCTCAGCTGGGATTTCTGATGCAGCACTGGGAGGTTTGGCTGATTTGGTTGGACTGAGGACTGCTGATGTTGACAGTGGCAGAGTAAGTCGTGAAGATGTGTCCAAGCTCCATCAACCCTGACCTGTGACAACACTTGCATGATTTAAATAAATCCAGGGAAGAGGTACTGCAGGAGGAGGACAATTCCCACCACCATGAGGCCACAGAAGAACAGCACCAGCCAGATAGGAAAGGATCCTTGAGAGAATGAAAACAAAAGGAGGTTAAGGTGAGAGGTCTGAGGTTATAATGTGCAGTCTTAGTGTGTTCATTTGATAATGATGCAGAACTTACTTCGGTTGGGGACAGTGTGTACTTGACAGCGACTGTCCACAGCTACACTCAACATGGCCGTTTCATTGTTCCCTTTGATATTTCTGCCTTTCAGCGAGTCGGGCAGGAAGGCCAGGTCTGTCACAACAATGCCATGGGACTCCTGTACATAATACAACTTCTACACACACACACATAGCAAGACCAGGTTATCATCACATAACATGGCAGGTGTGTTGATTAATGTGTGTCCATTCTGTATTTACCTGTAGAGAGAAAGCAATGTAGATGGCTACTGATCCTGTCACAGTTCCAAGGCCCAGAAATGTTCCCGAGTCACTGTCAGAGAGAAGGTTCAAGTTAACATCTCTGCTGCACGAAATAATATGGTTTATCCTAAAACGTACAAAACTAAAAGACCAAGTGCTTTTAAGAGAACAGTGTATATGTGACCAAGTATAGAGCATAGAACCACAATGCTTTCTGAGTAGTAACTGAATTGTGTTTCCACAACACACTTCTTGAATACTGGACCAGGATTGGCTCCAAACTAGTTGTAATGTCACAAGTCATGCCCTCCTCTTTAACTCAGACTTCCAGTGAGCACAGAGAAACTTTCCACTCTTAGCAGATGAACATGACAACAGCCATCTAGTGTCAAACTCTGCACATACAGTACATCACTCTGTATATTGAAGCTCAAACACCCAACTGAATGAACAAGAAGAGAAACATATTTTTGAGTGGAAGGGGACTTTAGATTTTTGCACGGTGGTTCTGGTAAGACTCCATTGTTCCCCCTATATTCATTCTACAGCGGCATACCGCCACTGCAACATTATGAGCACTGCTGCTAAAATTTCACTCGATCATTAATATCAATGGGCTACCATTGATTTTCACTCACACACTGTGCAAGCATGATAACACCTTAAGTTGCCACGGCATTGTTTTGAGTCATCCTCCCTCTCCTCATTCTATGTGAAAGGTACTGTTATGAGTAGCATAGCTGCTTAAAGAGGACTTATTGTGCTCATATCAGCTCTAAATTCATTTCTCCACTAGAGTAGCTTTGCATGACTCACAGTTCAAAAACTCCTTATTTATCTTTTAGTGGCCCTTTGTGCAGCTCCTCAGTATACACAGTTTCTCTTTAAAGGCCGTTTTAGCTCCTGTCTCTTTAAGGCCCCCCTCCCGATGAGCCCACTCTCTTCTGATTGGCCAGCTTTATATATCAAAGTTGTGTAACTTTACCGCCAGTGCAAACCCAACATGTCTTGCTTTACTGCTTCAAATTGAAAGCTTTTAAATGACTAAATAACAGGAGACTTTTATTGTGAAGAATTTACAGGAAGTGAAACGTGTTCCTCGCTAAAGGAGCAGAGCTTTGTTAGCAGCGCTAAAAACCACAGTGAGGATTAGTACAAGTACAAACAGCCACAGTGATGATTTGTGACAGTGAATACGAGCAGAGCAGAGGAAAAGGTTAGTAAGTTGTCAGTGTGGCAGTAAATGTACAGTACAGACTACATGCTGCAGCTTCTCAAGACCAAGAAAATAGTCATTTATTGTTTGCCCAACTGATGGAACAGTGAAGGGGGTTAGCCCCAAAGTTAGCGACAATGGGTTAGCCTAACCTGACCAGACTCACTTAAGGTGGACTGACCTTTAAGGTGGAACAGCTATTCTCATTTTAGTGTCAATCTCAGCCGCTCCTACTATAAACAGAGAATGGAGAAATTATTAGATATTCACGACAGGTCCTTCCCTGATTAGTCACACCCCTTTCACGTGACAATTCCACCTCATCGTCAGTCCAAGCAAAGAAATCTCTGGTCTTACTCTTTGCTATCGCTGTTCTTCCTCTGTAGTATAAGAAACCAACCACAGAGTAGACAATCTGCCTCCTGTTTACATCGGCACACACATGCCCAGTGTATGTGAATGGTCATGTGATATGCCTTTTTGGGCGTGTTAGTATGGACGGAGATTATTTCTGAAAAGGTTCTTAAACACGCGTATGGACAGAGATCATATTCGTTTTAAAACACTGTTTTAAAATGAACATGTATTAGTGTGGACCTAGTCTAAGGTGAGTCTCCTAGCATTTATTTTCACATATTATTATATAAACCTGAAGCCTACCTCACAGCCAAGCTGGAGATGACCTCAGCTCCACAGGGAGCTGTCAGCATGGGTAGGAAGCTCTTGCCGTCCCACTTGGTGAGGTAACAAGGAGGAGGTTTTCTGTCTCGTTTATGGGGAATCTGGACTGTGTAAAGCCTCAGGGCGTCTTTTTGGTCCTCTACCTTTCCAAACCTGAAATACATGAAAATACGATCACGTGCAGTCACTGTCACATCATTCAGATGGATATGGTGAGGTGAACAGCTGGGATGCTCTTTCATAGAAGAATGTTTTCTTTTTACCTGCAAGCCATATATCGATAAGTCTTCTCAGCTATCTGAGGCATGGTTTCATTCCATTTAAGACCCATAGCCAGCTGGTTGCCACTCCATACACTGCAGGCAAAGTCCCGGCCAACAGTCACAAGATGCTGCAAGGGAGTGAAACACAATATATTGACCATTACTAAAAAATCGATATACCTGACATTATTAATAGCCTACATTAAGTATTCAGAGCAAGAGGAGTCAATGTGTAACCTTGTTCCCTGGACTCATATCCAAGTCTTCAATCTCCCCTTCATGCACTTTGAAGTCAAACTTCTTCTTCAGGGACGGAAACTGGAGAAAAGTCAAGAACATATAATCAAGGTCAAGACATCAGTGTATACGTCCAGAAACCAGTATGTCATATATACCAGCTTATTAAGGTAAACAACTAAATTCTGTGGCAGCTTTTCAAAAAAACATTTGAGTTATCAAATACGTCATTTGAGGGACTTTAAAGAAGAAAATACAGAGTCAGGGTTTTTCCTGCATAGAGGAATTTTTTGGCACCCCCCAGAGAGGTTTTAGCAGTGCCAAAGGAAAATCACCAGCGCCAAAATGACAATGAAATGAGAATAAAAATAGCAATTCAAATCCTCTCCATTGTGTTTTTATTAGACTGCATGAATTCAGCCCAATTTTGACACAATTTTGTCGTCACCAACAAATTTCCAGCATCCGGCCCAATTATGAACATCGTGGGACAACAAACAGGTAAGTAGTGTGACATAATCAACAAACAGTGATGTGGCGCCTGGGACGCCCCATGACACAAAACATAAGGAAAAGCGAAAACGAAAAGTCTAGCATGTCAGAATTTTTTGTATTTTCATCTAGTTTGACATCTCCTACGATGTGTTCCTTATGGCTTTATGTTATGTTCTTGACATGTTAACACATTCGTTATCTCAAGTTGTTTTTGAAGGATATACAGCCTATACTGTTCTCTTTGTGACACCCAGGAACAAGTCCACAATCGTTTTTCCTTTCTTTTCTTTTCCTTTTCGGAACATGACAGCCAGCATCACACATAGTGCTTCTGTAGCCGTGATTGACAATTTCTTGACCCTCATCCATGACAACCTATGAGCTTATGCAAGGTTGTGAATAATGATTGGTTGGGGTCATACTTGTAGTGTTGCCAGTCTCCCGACCAAGACACTGCAAGAATTTATTACACTATGATTGCCAATGGGAGAGAGGGCTTCCTGTGATTTCTCATAAAATTTGATTTTATGAGAAATCACAAAATTACAAAAACACTAAGTTACAACCACAGCGTACTTTTTGCGGCATGTCCTGCCTCCTGCACCCCTCTCCTAAACCAAATAGAGTATTTCTAGTAGGTTAGAACGCATCTGATAAACTCTGCTGTGTGCTACATGTGTGAAAGGACAACTCCAGAAATGTCCAGACCTGATTCTCCGGACATTGTCTGGAGTTCATATGTGAAAGGGGCAGAGACAGCTATCCTTTATTCTGGATTACCAGTCACTGTAGAGTTACAATACAATACTATAACCCCCACCTCAATGCTTGTCATCCCATCAGGCGCGCATGAATGAAATTCAGCTTGTTTACAATTTATAAATATCATGAGTAACGTTACGCTACAAATGTATATAAATGTATATATCTTTTATTCCAGAACTTGAGTGATATGTCAAATTTTTCTTAATGGCCACCGTCAGCTTATCAATCGGAGATTGTCAATGTATTTGTGGTTGGGTTAAGAGAGTGATTAGCAGTACAGCTAGCTAGATACTTCTGTCAATACTATTCTGTCAGGTTTCCTACAAGGTAGTTAAAGTAATGTTAGCCTACTTCAAGTCCTTGAATTGAGTGAAAAAAATCAAGTACTGGAATACCTGGAAAATCAACCATTTTGTGTTGGTTCTTTAAAAAGTTCTTGAAAATTAAAAATGTATTTTTTTCTTTGTTTTAATTATTATTCTCAATTTGAATACATTTCAGTATTTTTTGCTTCGTTTTGTTTTCAGCTTGATCATGAAGAGAGCAGGCACAATTGCAGCCTATTCTCAAAAGAGAATGAGAGAGGAAGATGAGGGAGAAAGGTGAATGTTTATTAGAATAGCCAACCATTGGCTATATTTCTAAATAAAGCATGTAAAAGATAAGTGCTTCAGTGGTTCCTACAGGCCTAATCTTTTCTCTCTCTCATGACATTGAAGTAGGCCAGGAGGGTCAGGAGAGGCACTGGTAGAGGCCAAAAAAGGGATAGTGATAGAGTAAGAAGTTGAGCTAGGAGAAGCAGCTGGACAACAGGCACGAAGGTGAGCACCAGATCTGAGACTAAAAGGTTGAAAACTGAATGGAATTACATGAACTAACATTGTATTCTTTTGTTTTATTTTTTAGGAAGTCAAAGGAAAAGAGCAGCTATCATAGGGCCAGTGGGTTCGACCCAGAGTGGGTTCAAACCCATTACTGGTTGCACCACACAGACTTGGGCATGACCTGTGCAATGTGGACAAAGCACATCAACACGGCTGTTGTATGGGTAAGGCAGCCCCGCAAGACTTATAGGCTGGATTCTCGGCATCAGCCACAGGAACTCAGCAGTCCACAGGCAGGAAGTAGCAAAAGAAAAAAGGCTTAGAGAAGGTAATAAGTAATTACAGAGAAACATTAAGTATAACAACTGAATATGATGTCTGAAACAAATAATGTTATTTTATCTAGGAAGAACACTGGAGAAAGCCATGGCTCCCCAGATGGACACAGGGCATTAAGCACTGGAGGGTTGTTTTAAGATCATGTACGAGTGCTTAAAACAAAAGTGGCCTCACCACACCAGAGGAAGCCAGAGGAAGCTCTCCATGGCAGGGTTTTCATCATTTGCCATTGATGAAGTATCTGTGATGATCGGTGCATTTCCAAAAGTTCAGAATTATTTGGTTTAACACCAGTTTTAACATAATTTACTTCTAAATTTGTATTCAAATGGGTATCCCATTTCCAGGCAAAAAGGAAGTGGCTCACAGATATGTTCCGGGGCTTGATCATGGTCCACTACATGTACCACCGACTCAACCTGGCCATGTCAGCCTGCATCAGTCAGACAAAAAGGGTACCCTCCCTGGCACAGTACGCAAGGACATTGAGAACCATCTTCTGGTTTTACCAGGGACCCAGCAACAGTACTGACAGCCTCCAGGAGATGGAAAATGTCTTCGACCTCCCACAATTAAAACTGCAGGTTCGATGAACTGCCATAATGACTGATACATATTTTTTATTATCATTATTACATTATATATCTGAGCGACTTTGTATGCAAAGTGTTACCTTTGCTTTTCAGGGAGGCAATCAGACAAGGTGGGAGAGCAGCAAGGAGGCAACAGATGTGTTCTGTTGTCAGAACTGTCCCTGCAGGCCAGGAAGGAGGCCACAGCTCAGGGGCTCTTCAACTTTGCCAAAAATGAGTTCTTCCCCACAGCCCTGTGTCTGATGCAGATAAGAGAGTGACTTTTCTTCATAGCATTTTCACTTTCTATTTCTAGACTGCTATTGCTATTGACTGCTATTGCTTTTCTACTCTTAACTGTCTTTACATTTAAGATGGTGCATGAGAAGCTGCACAGGCAGTTCCAAATATTCCAAAGAAAAAGTGGATCGGGAGGTATGTAGTTGTCCACTGTAGTTGTCAACAATAAAAGTCTAAAATAGTTACGCTACTGCTGCAGGTGCAGCCTGTTGAGTTCTCATTACATTACTAATGTAACAAAACTCATACAATCCCTGCGAAATGACTCGTTTCACTGTCAGAATTTGATCCATTCAATCTGATAACATTTGGAAAGTCTAGAAGAGCCGCACAATTATCGCCGTTTCAGTTAGCAGAGAGCTAACCAGAAGTTTGCTGTCTTGTCCGGTGGAAGTCCATGGTGCTGATTACCGTAATAACTGGTTATGCAGTAACAAAAAGTTAACAGAGCAAACCGAAGCAGATCAGAAAACAAGGAGGCTTCGTACTAAAATATGAGCAAATATACTCATCAAACAGAGGGAATTACAAATAAAGTCCTCTCTCTAATAGAGAAGTGTTTTTCATTTATTTATTTTTGTTTAATTAATTTATGTGATGCTAATTTATGCTAATAAAGTTAACCTACCTTCATAGTGTTCTTTAGTGTTTTTGATATTCCAAATTGTAGTTGTTTCTAGGTTGTTCAAATGGAAACACCCACTCAGCCATTAACAAAAAGCAAGAGTTTTGGGACGAATAACACCTGTGAGTCACACCGGATTCTGCTCTTATCTGGAGCCGTTTACTGGAAGGAGGAGAGCTCAGAGTTTATTTTTTAACTGCTGTGAACCAATCAGAAAATAACATATTTCTGTCATTCACAAGCTTTCTCTCTCTCAGAGAAAACTTTCCAGGCTATCTCTCTGTCACTCACCCTCTCTCTCTCTCTTTTTTAAGTGACTCAGGAAACCCACAACAAAGCCTAACTTTTAACATTATTAAACAAACAGAGACGTCGTCCCCTCCTCTCTCTCATGGCAGGGTTGTACAGCTCTGATCATGACTGCAGCCTAGAAGCCCCGCCCCGCCGCTGCAGAGCAGCTGATCGCTTGTTTATTCAGTTTATGTTTATTAATATTAATCATGCCGCATGTTCAAATTTCACCAAATTTGAGATGGCACTCCCTTTGTTCTCCAGCCATACACCCGCCAAGTGTGGAGTTGATGGGATGAACGGTTAAAGAGATACATGAAGGACATTCAGACAGAGATTCCTTCCTTTAGTAGATAGATTGTCCTCGCCTCCAAAATGAATCAAACTAAAGCAGTAAAGCACTCACACATGGCTGTTGTGGACATACTGTACTGAAAAGAACAACTAGACGGTGTTTACCTCCCAGACTCTGATGTATCCATCTGTGCCTCCTGTCAGCAGAAGGCTCAAGTCAGGACTGAACCTGACCACCTTCTGGAGCGGGTCCTGAGGGTTCAGGTCTGACTGCACTTCAGCCAAACCAGTCACAGAGATGTGAGCTGTCTCATCTTTCATATCTGACATATCTCCAGATGCTGCGGCTCCATCCTGTCCACCTTTGTCTCCTTTCCCAGCTCGTCGCCTGGCATTACCCTGCTGCATGCTGTTCCCTGCGGCAGAGATGACACTCATTGTTACTCAATAACAAGTGAGAAACACACAGGGTGAACTCCGACACAAGTTTAATGCATATGTACAGTATATGAATGTAGGGGAAAGTCCCCTAATGTTTCGAATGCAGACGGTACAGATCCTCAGACAGACAGGACCAGCTCTTTCTTCAACCCCCCCAGGAATGCTGGCCAACAAAACATCAGTGAAATGAAGAACATCCTGTAAACAGCAACGATCGAGATATGAAGATCCCTGCTAAACCACCACCGACCCATTCCACCTTTGACCCTGAGAGCCAGCAACATGGAAAGACCAATTCACAACCCAGTGTGAGCTGTTAGCAAAAGCTGTTAGCTTATTGCCCTTTTTTGGCTTTTATTTTTATCTTGTTGTTTTTTGCCATGCTGTTTGAATGCTTGCTCTTCGCTAGTCTGAAGATGTGAACCAGAACAATAGGAGGTGAAACATCAAAATCTAGAGTCATGAATTAAGGATCAAGACTAAGAGAGCATAAAGCAGGTTCCAATGGGAACTTTCCAAATCCAGACCGGCCACCTTATTCATCATTTCCAGATCCAGACTCCAGCATCTCACCCCAGCACATCGAACTCCATTCTCCATGAGAAGGCACCCCAGGGACCAAAAAAGTATTTCTACACAACTTTCATCAACTATCTTAAACCCTGGCACTTTCATAATTTCTAACTTCAACAGAACTAAACTGTTGTACCGTTGCTTCTCAGGTAACAGTCATCTAATCTGTTTATCAGGCCACTCATACAAACTACATCATAGGTAACTCTGCATCATTCAATCAAATCATTCAGTCACAATTATTGACAGTTGTTATTTTTGTATATTCCTTTAAAGCAGAGATTAGAGGTTCCTGTACTGAGAATTCACAACTTCTGAGACTGATTCATTTCATACTAATTTCTCTTCAGTTGAAGAGTGGCGCCCCCAATAATTTTACGAGTGCAAATTATTTAATTTCTTAAAGTAGTGCACCTTACATGAATGAGGCTGGTATCAGTACTCTCTACTGTTGTAGAACAGTTTATGGGTAGCCCTTCTCCTCAAATAGTTCTTAATGCCCATTTTAATCAGATTTCTACAAATATGCACAAATATGGGTTGTGGAGAAAGTTTGTGTACTGTGGTTTGGATGAAGTTTCACAAAAGAATGCACAGGTTCCGACCAAAACCTGTCAACAGCCTCATAACTGACAGGGACTAAATTATCCCAATTTGATTGGGAGACCTCTAGCAGCAGAATTTGCATATTGTGCTTTTAATTGAATCCATCCAAGTAACTGCATATTAAAAAATGATTATGGCTAAGTAAATGAAGATGCACATTAATGTACTTGCACTCAATGAATAAATCTGCCACTTATCAAATATGTGCATTATATGTGGCATATTGTTTGATGCAGGTATATTTCATATTGTAGCAGTGGACCTTACCATCTTTAGCAGCAGCTTTGCCACCTTCTTTCTGTGTGCAGTGTTTAAACCTCATCAGGCAGCAGGTCCCGTCCTGGCCTGCAGCAATCACACCATTACCTACAGCCAGATTCATGGTGGCACGTGTGTCAGTATCATGAGAGTGAAGGAGGCTGGCACTGTACTGGTGTTCTCCAACCAGCTGTAGGTCCAGGAAGTGCTGTGAAACACACAGTCAGGAGTCTATTACTGCTGCAACACTTTTACACTCTCATAATGGCTGTAATCCAGACTTTCATTCATACACTTTTACTAAATGTGCTCTAGTTTAAATATTCCTTTTAAAATATATATGTAGTCATATTATACCCTATTCTACAGCACACAGTACTTACCACAGCATTCTTTATGCCTGTCTTGGAAGCCCCTCCTCCTCCTGCTGTGATCACCAGTCCTGTTTTAGGGTCAACTTTAATGGAGTATAAGGGAAAGGGGGCTCTGTACAGATCTGGCACCCTCTGCTTCCCCATTTTTCTATAAGTCACTCACGCTTCTTCATAAAATCACTGCATTCAAGCACACCTGTGGAGAATAGAGAGTGTTAGGGTGCTTTTCATTCTACTAACGTGTCTCCTCACTTCCCTCACTCACGTCTCTTCCTTGCATCTTAGCTCCTCCCAGCGAGGATGTGGGAGAGAAATGCGAGGAAAAGACAACAGGGCCGGAGGAAGTGAATTCACCAAATGGGACGTCTTCGCTCACTCCAGCATCATTTTGAGGATACAACAACTACCCATGATGCACAGCACCTCAACTGTCAAATATTTAGAAGTCAGCTATCAATATGTAGAGATTAGTAACTAGTGAAACAGTTTAGAGTTTAAACTAAATATTCATTACCATTAATCAACATTAATCAACTGTTACTTAATCATTTCTACATATTGATAGCAGGAAGGAAAACACCTGGTGACTGCTTCAATTTTTGTCATTTGAATAAGACACAAATAGACTATTTAAATCTGTTCATTACAGAACCGCCATAAAGATGCAAGAAAAACAGCTGTAGCCTGCAGAATATGTGTAAATAAAATATAGTTCATTTAGTTTGTGAAAGTCTGACGTCCTGTTCAGGTTCAGGATATTATAGGAGACATGCAGCTGTATGATGTCATATCCTCCTGAAGGAGCTGAAACATACTGAAACAGAAAAGAAGAAAAGAAGCCTTTTGGCTTATGAAGAAAATAATAGTTACAAGAGTTTTATGATTGATTCATGATTCAGTCATTTTTATTTTATGAATAAACATAATCAACTGCTGTAGGTGCTGTCATTCCTGTTCCACAGGTAGTTTTCCTGACCTGCTGTATTACAACCACAGCCCGACTGTTTACTGTCCCAACAGATCAGCTGACCAATCAAACACATTGGATCAAAGGAGTGTTGCCGTGAGGTAAAACATTTCTGCGTAGGATAAACCTGCCGTTCCTTGCTCTAACTCACTCTCCTTGCTCCTTCAGGTGCATTTAAGCGATTGGAACATCCTCCATGATGGTGGAGGGAGAACGATTTCCAGGTCACGGTAGGAGAGAGGACGCAAGGAAGCATAAGTTAGTAGTTTATCTTTTACATCCTCTGTCCCCCACCTGCTGGGGATACAGGGAGATTGCTGCACCTCTGCAGCAGCTGTGTTTAGACATGCTAATCTGTCAGGCGTTCAGGTACTAGCCCTGTCCAAAAAACCTGGATCTGTCCAGAAAACACTATTTTCTGTTGACTCCACTTTCTCAAACACATCCCGCTCTGTTGGGCGTGGAGGAGGTACGGGGGTCCTCATTTCCAAAGACTGGAAATTCACTAAGCTTTCTCCGCAAAGCAACAATTCCTCCTTTGAATACCATGCAATCAGGGTTATTGTTCCTAAAGTAGGTTAAGCTATTTGTGGTTGCCATATACCGCCCACCAGGGTGTCAACTAGACAGGGGAACTTTGTAGTCAAACTAGACATGTTACTCTCAGCCATTCCTGATGATGACATATCACTGATTGTCAGAGGAGACATGAATATCCATTCTGACAAAACCCAAGCAGCTGACTTCCTGTCACTTCCTGCCACTGTCCTCCATCCCTCCCACACACAAAGCAGGCAATACTCTTGATCTGATTTTGAATCAGAACTGCTCCACAGCAAATCTGTCACCCCCCTACATCTATCTGACCACTTCTTTATTCAATTCACCATCTCCTTACCAGAACATCATCACGTTCCTCTACAATTGGTCTTGTTCCACCGGCAGAACAGCTAAGACCACTTACTATCAGAACAAGATCTGTGGCGCCACAGACACTCGGAAAATGCTCTCTGCTTTTAACTCACTCCTCAATCCGCCTCCTCCTACGCCCTCCACTCTGCTCACTGCACACATGTTCTTTATTGACAAGGTGTCTGCCATCAGTAACCAGTTCTCTGAGCCTGACCAACTCAGTCTGCAGCTGCCAGCTAACACTCTGACCAAGGAGGAAGTCTCCAAACTTCTGTTGGACTCTCATCCCACTACCTGTCCACGGGACCCATGATCATCCAACCCTCTACAGACCATTTCCCCCCACACATCATTAACTCCTTGCTTACAATGGGTGTGTTCCCCACCACATTTAAGCAAGCTCGAGTCACCACGATGCTAAAAAAAAAACTACACTCGAATAGGCCCAAGTTGACCAGGTCCTGTGACACAGTTCCAGCCGCTATCAAGCACTCTACATACCAATGACATGAATGTAATGTCAGCAACTGTTTCAATTTTACCAGTCCTGCAACATGATTTATATACAGTGTCCAGTCATTATTAATCCAGCCAATGTCAGCTAGAGAAAAAATGATAACAATACCTGTACAATTACGAAGCTGAGTTTGTGTAGTATCAACTATAAAATACAAGCGATGAACTTCTGTTTTGGAACTCAAAGAATAACTCTGGTGATTTTCTATACTTTTCTTCTGGTCAACAATTATCATGTTTGGAGCCAAACCAACATGAAGTGATTTTAAGTATTGCGTATGTATATCTTATTCCTCTGTGCCGGAGACGTCCCTCGCTGTCTAAAAACTATCAAAAACATTCAGTGAGCCACACCATTGCACTGGGTGACATGTTCCTTCATTATGAAGGTCACGTTAGTTTGTTTAGAAACTTGTTTAGGCTCACATTTTCAGTCTCAGAAGAGTATTTCCGTGTAGGGATGATGCCACCAAGCATGTGTGGGAACGGGATCTGACATACCAGGAACCTCTCTCCTGCAAGTTACAATCTCATCGCTGTTTTTACTCTTTGAAGCCATTTCTAAACAACTACCGTAACCACTGTCTTCAGGGACGAAGGAACATGTCAAACAGTGCAGCAGTGTGACTCATTGATGTGTTTTTAATAGTTTTTGGACAACAATAAAGCACTATGGCACAGAAGAATAAGATATGGTTTGGCTCTGCACATAGAAAAGTGCCACCCAAATCATGTCCAAAATATCAAAAAATACTGTGAGAGTAGGATTGTAGATTATCACCACAACAGAGCAGTGAAGTGTACTGCGAGCGAAGCTGCTTTTGTCTGATTTAAATCATTATAAACCTCAGATTTTGGATTTTGGATTGTTCGTGGCATGCAATAGAAAGTCTACTATTAAGGCTGGACTACTGCAATGCACTCTTCACAGGGATCCCTGACAGGAGCATCCAGAAGCTCCAGCACATTCAAAACAGTGCTGCCTGGATCCCAGTGGGAGTGCGAAAACACAAACATATAACATCAATTCTGTTTTCACTGCACTGGCTCTCTGTCTCCTTCAGGAATGACTACAAAGTCCTGTTACTCACATACAAATCCATCAACAGACATGCACCTCCCTACCTACAGGAACTGATCATACCACAAACCTCCACCTGCACCCTCAGATCTGCCATGCTTGTGGAACAGCTTCTCTGATCATCTGGGGACAGCACAGAACCTAGACTCTTTTAAATCAGTCTAAAAACCTTCTTCTTCTATTCAGGAAGCCTTTTTCATCTTAATTCTTATTTTCTTTATGTTGTGTATTGTATGTTTTTAACAGCATGTAGCACTTTGGGATTCACTGCAAATACAGTACACTACAGTACACATTCAGTGTATTATTATTATTATATCATATAATATATTGAGTGTATATATTGAGCAGTATCCCTGAGACATTCTACCAGCTTCAGAGTGAAGTTAATCAAGTGTATTACCAGTAAATCACTGTACATGCCTTTGAGAGACAGCAGCATATAAAAGATATTTACCACTGAGTCTGTCACATGGTTTACAAAAGAAATCTGATTTTGATTGTACGTGCTGCTCTAGTGTTAGCAAAAGCTAGAAGAAGCACAAAAAACCGTCTGAGTCTGATGGCTGTGTCAGCCTCTGCTGGATAGAAGTGTACCGTTAGTGAACAGCAGCAGACAGTCCAGTGTTGTCCTCTTTCTCCTGCAGGTACCTGCGCTAACAGCTGACAGACATGAGCACCGTCACCACTACCATAGGTAAATGAATGAATGGTGACAGTTTTATATAAACAGCTTTTCTGTTTTCACCGGTAACGTGACAACACGACAGTATTATGTGATGTAGCAACCGCTAAGTACAGCTAATCTGTCAACTGCTAAAGCCTATAGTTAGCACTACATCCTGCTAGCATACTAGCTTGTTATTTAATTTGTCTCCTACCTGTGTAAATGCTCCGGTTTGTCTTCCGTTGTTATTTTACCAGATAGCTAAGTACTAAATCAGATGATATCATTATGAGCTGTCAATGAAAAAGGCTTATGATGAAGAGGAAGAGCTAGCAGCTAGAGGCTACACTCGACTGCCACTTCCCTACCTACACGTCAGCAGCAGCGTAAGGTAGCGTACGCTGCGCTCTGACGTCACCAAAAGGTTTTTTTTTGTTGTTGTTGTTCGTTTGTTGTTTCTTAATTATTACTATACAACTATTGTGCCTTGGAAACATTTGGCAAAATGTGTGTTGTAGAATCCAAGGTAATAATCAATAACAATTTTGCAAAGAAAACATCTCAGTCTAAAAAGTTCAACATCAAAATAATTTGGGTAAAAGGATGATAAATACTTTCCTTTTCTAATCTGCAGAAGTCACAAGAACATTTATTAATCAACCTGAACCTCTCCAGCACGTTTAATGGGTGTATTTGGTATAAACCATAAAGGACCAATCAACCTTGTTTTGCCAGTCCATTTATCAATGCAGAGATGACACAAAATATCCTGAGAGGAAGAGTTACACCTTGAGCATTTGTCTAGAACAATGTTAAATTCTCCTGAGTTCCCAGAACTGATGCAGCTAAAATGTTCATAAATTCATGAATGATTAATTTCATGTTACATGTTGCTCTTAATGTATAGTATTGTCGTATTGTATTGTATTGTATTGTATTTTTGGTATTATGTTTTGTTATTGCATTGAAAGTTTATGTAGTGTCATTGCCGACACTTACAAGCTGCAAAAAGATTAAATTAAAATTTTCACAGTACCTACCACTTACCGCTGTTTGATTATCAGCTGATAGAGAAATCAATATCACACAACTCAAATGCTGCCTGCACTCCCTTTAACCAAGTGTTAACCAACTAAATGACAGGTGTGGGGTCACTCTCCTAATTTTGGGGGATTTGTCCTGTTTTATGTGATTATTTGCAAAAGGTATTTTAAAGTGCTGAAAGTTTTCTAAGGCACTTAAGAAAAGAACTAACCAGATCTGCTCTTAGTTATCTTTGGCTGTTTTTATATGATATGAGGTTTTTCATTTTACAATGATAATCATCATCATTCTCCATGTTTAAAAATATGGTTAAATTAGATGTTTTTTTTATCATTCAAATACAACAACTATGCAGATTTAATTCTGAAACACAATAAGTGTGTCGGATGTTTGGTGGCCTTTCTTTAACTATCTAACCTGAGACCATTTGAAATATCTGCCCCATTCATAGTCATCTTTCATCTGGTAATCTGCAACATTCACATTCTCAATTTTACATTTTAAAATGTACTTGTTTGGTCTTTTTGTTCAATTTGTAAAATTTGAAAACAAAAATAAAATAGGTTTTGGGTTTGTTTGTTTTTTTGTTTTTTTAAAGGGTAAAATCTAAGAATTTCATAGTATGTTGTCTAAATGTTGTGTTTCCATGTGTGGCCTTAGATGGTCATATATACACAATAAAATAAATGTTTCATTCACAAGTACTTAAATTAAAGAAGCTCATGTTCAATGTTTTCATATAATTTACTTCACTCCAGTGAGACGCACATTATGTCAAGGGACAATTCCTCAGTTTGTCCCATGCATCTTTTTGGCAGTGCAACAATTTAAGTTGTTTCTGAAAATCAAGTAATGCTCATATGGATTATAATGCATGTTCTGATTCATTTCTTGTTTGGATTATAACAGCTATTCCAGCTGTTTTCTCCTAAAACACAAGCCTGACACACAAATTTGTGAAATGTCAAATGAAGCAGCGTACTTTAATCCAACACTTAGTCTGTCTCCACCATCAGTACTCCTGGCTGCTCATGTTGAAGCATACAGTTTATTAATTATGGTGATGACTGTTCTCTGTGGTAATCTGTCTCCCACAGTAACATCGTTTGGGAAATCCAGAGGTAAATTAATTACTCATGATCCATCCATAAGCCTGGCAATTCCCTGTGGACGACAGCACATCTGAGACAAAGGTTAATTCAACATGATTCCCCAGACTAAAGGTGACATGTTCCTATCATGTAGTCTAGTCTCTTAATCTGCACACACATAATTAGGCAAGTGCATGTTTCTGTGTTTTTGCACTGTGACCTTGATAGTCAGTTTGGGACACTAACAGCTGGTAGATGATGCTGAAAAAATGTTTCTGGTTGATTGCCAACTATCTGTGCATTGATCAAAGGTTCAGAGCTGTGTTTCAATGGAACAATCAATACAGGATTACTGGCAGTGTGGTGTCATTGAAAAGAGCTGGTGTCAGACAGGTTACATGTAGAAACATGAATATACTGTAAGTGTTTTATAGCACTGTACAGCCATATCTTTCAAGCTCAGGTTTCACTACATGTTATAAGATTCAAGTGGTTCTAAATCAGGTGCCCTTAAAGGATGGTTTCACAGTTTTTCAAGTTTGTTTTAAAACAACAGTCAGGTGCCCATATGAACTTTGAAACAGGTTTTGCTTGTTATAATTATTCCTCCCATTCATACTGGCAATTAAAATATTCCTTCCTAATGCACTTTCAGTAAAAGTGATGGGGAACAAAATCCACAGTCCTTGTTTTGTGCAACAATGTATACAAAAGTTTATTGAAGTTAATATGAAGCTTCAGCAGACTGAGTTAATCAATTCAACTGGGTAACTTCCAAATTTTGTCCTAAAAAAGCTGTAACTTTGGAAAATATCCACTTGATTTGACTAGTTTGGATGACTGAAGCCTCATATTATCTTCAGATAAACTTCTGAATAGCTTTTTGCACAAACAAGGACTATGAATTTTGTCACTTATGTTGTAAGAGAATCAGGAAGGAATCTTTTAATTGCCAGTATGAATAGGAGGAATAATTATAGTAAGCAAAACCTGTTTCAATGCTCATATGGGCACCTGATTATAATTGCTTCAAGACAGACTTGAAAAATTGTGAATCTGTCCTTTAAGGTTAGAATAGGTATCCCACAAGGGTCTATTCCTGGACTTCTTTTATTCACCATACACATAAACAATATCAACTCTGCCGCCCCAATTTGTGATGTACATTTTTATGCAGATGATACTGTTTTATATGCCATTGGCTCTTATCTTAATCTGGCCATTGCTAGTCTACGGCCTGCTTTTGACACACTTCAGATCTTTCTCATCATGCATACAGTACTGGTCAAAAGTGTGGATACACCTTCCCATTCACTTCAATATGAAAGTGTGTCCAAACTTTTAACCGGTACTGTAAGCTTGTTTTAAATTCTGGCAAAACTAAATGTATGGTATTCTTAAGGCCACCTAACCCCTGGGACACATTGGATGCGTGAGCAGCACGTGTGTGTCGCGGAACCTCTTGCGCCCATGTTAACAGGTTAGAGTGGCCACACTGCCCGTGACACGCGCGTCTCACGCGAGACTTCTGCATCACTTCATCTAGAGATTCGAGGTCTCGCCTATTTTCTCCGCGTGACGCACGGTTCTCAACAGAAATAGACAGGGAAAACGAGAAAGATAGGGCAGCCAGTGCCAGAAGCGCTGCAGCAGACACGCTTCCTGTGTGGACACTGCAAGCGTGAGAGACGCAGCAGTTCAGCGACGCACACGCACTGCTGAGGTTCACGCATCCAGTGTGTCCACTGGATGATACGCGCGTCTCACGCGGGCAGTGTGGCCGCTCTAACCTGTTAACATGGGCGCCAAAATGAAAAGCAAGAGGTTCCGCGTCGCACACGCGCTGCTCACGCATCCAGTGTATCCCACTATCTGGCCTTCTGCCCATATCCATACCCTTCAGAGTTCAGAAATTAAAAAATACTTGGGAATCTCTCTGGATACCAGACTCAATTTTAAGACCCATGTGGAACACCTGTGAAAAAAAACTGAAATTAAAAATTGGATTTTTCTATAGAAACAAATCATGTTTCTCTTCTGCTAGTTGGAAGACCATTGTACAATCTACAATTATGTCTACACTTGATTATGGTGGTATTGTATCTAAGCATGTTTCTCCCTCCACCTTATAGCCTCTTGACTCCATGTATCACAGTGAGCTGCGCTTCATACATACTTCATACTTCATACTACAGCTGATAAATTCCTAAATCACCATTGCATCATATGTGAAAAGTTGGGATAGACCTCCTTTACAGAAAGAAAGGAGCTGCATTGTATGTTTATTTATAAGGCTCTACTGCAAAAACTGCCTCATTACCTCTGCTCCATGGTCAAATATAAATACAGTACTTACAATATTAGATCATAGGACATTTTAACATTAACTGTACCTCTTGTTAACACCGAATGAACTTAGAAAATGTTAACTGTATAGGTTTATACTTGTACACAGCTCTCTCTTGAAAAAGAGATCCTGATCTCAATGAGACTACCTGTATAAATAAAGGATTAAATAAATTATGTTTTGGTGTAAGAGAACTCATTTTTTTCTATTTTGACAATCACAAGCAAAGACCAATGACAGGCCACAAATTGGTAATGTTGTCCAATCAAGATGGCAAGAACAAAGATCTAAGTGACTTTGAAAAAGGGTTTAAAGCTCACTGTGAATGGTTTGATTAGTATATAAATGAGAACAACACATCATCCAGATAACAAATGAGGGAGCATCTTTTGGAACAATGTCACACACTTTGAGAAACTATGAGGAGATCTATAGTCACCCTCAAGTCCAAATGAAGTCACAAGTCAACTGTGTTGCAGTCAAACTGCTGGTCCAGGGCCAGACCTGACTATGTTAGTGCCCTAGGCATAATTTTAGATTGAGACACTTGTTTTGTAACATAGTGTTTATATTTTGTAATCAGTCTGTACAGGCACATAGACACACAATGCATGCTCACACACACTGAATATGCTGCCAAATATAATAATAACGCTATGGTACAGTTAGCTATTGGTGAGCACTTTGTTTTTACAGTTTAGATCTGTCCTGTGATGTATTTACTTTACTTGTTTTATTTTAAGAGTGAAAAAACTACACAGGGGAGGGGTTTTCCAGTCCATCAGCACTTTGTTCCAACCAATCTGTTTAAAACTCATTGGTTTCCCATGCAGCTATGATTTGGGTTTAGAAGCATAAATGCCATGTGTAATGGACAGCAAAAGATTTGGGTTTTACTGCAAAACATTCAAGGCTTAAGCCCTGTTAGTCAACCCCTGGCGCCATCTCCATGTTTGATGCACTAGGCTACTGCCTATGTGGCCTATGCCAAGGGCTGTCCCTGTGTCTTTTATGACTTGTCTGCAACTGAAATCAAATTCAAATGAATCATTTCCACTTGACTCCAAGTATACTAAACAGTAACAATGCTACAAAAGTCTTAAAATGAACGTGTTAAACCTCTAGGACAGCTGTGGCTCAGGAGGTGGAGCAGGTTGTCCATTAATCTCAGGGCTGATGGTTTGATCCATGGCTCCCCCTGTCCACATGTCTAAGTGTCCTTGAGCAAGACCATTGACTGTATATAAATATGGACAACACGTCTCCACTTCCTATCGCTTTCCAAAACTGAAGTCAAAATATCTCCTTCCCAGCAGCTGCCATCTTGTGTGTGTGACATCATTTAGAGCCAGAATCTGCGCAGTAGATAGTAGATAGAAAATGAGAATGGATTTAGTTTTTCGGTTTTAGACATTGACTTAGAAATGACATTAGAAATGACTTTTCCTGGGACACCTGTTGAACCCATAAATCAGCAGGAAACATGTGGACATTCAATAGTAGCACATTTTCCTCCTAAAACAACTTCTGTCAAAGAGTCCTTGAGCAAGGCACCAGACCTCAACTGAACATCATTGAGGAAAAAAGAAGAAAAGTGTGCTTATACTTGAACAGAGGGTGTTCCTGAAATCAACTACAAACAAACAAAATAAAGCTAAGTGAACTTTACCCGGTTAAATAAAGTTTTTTTTAAAAAAGGAGGCGTAATTGTAATCAAAGTCTGAGGCCGAGCCATAATCAGTCTGTGGAGAGGCTGCCATCCTTTATCCACATATGGACTGATACAAATATATATGTGTCATGAAATCTGCTACTCAGAGCCATAGTAAGACTCTGTACAGTGTTCTTACACCATACTTGTGATCCTAAGCTACAGGAGGATGGAGGGAAGGAGGTGATGGTTTAGGGGGCGGGGACAGTGGAGGAGAAATGTGGAGATGGAGATGTGGCCGCGTCAAAGTACACAGAAAACGCTAGAACAAGTGCGGAAACTCTATAACCTGTTCCTTCAAAATAAAAGCATGATACGTAGCGCTGTAATGGACACCAAAATTTAAAAAAAAAAAAAAAGCGATTCATATTTGCTGAAATGGGGTCGAAAAATCTTAACTCAAGGTCCGCTTACTAGCTTTTTCCTGTAGTTTTCAACTGCATCTCATTTCAGCCATCTACATCACTGAATGGGGTTTGCTGAGTTGTAACGGATTTATCTCCGGTGTCAGTACATAATCTTCATGGCAAGTGGGCCAACTCCATCCACTGATAAAGGTCAGTAGATATGGTTAAAAGCTATGGAAGAACTAAGATTTTTTTGGTAGCTACAACTATTATTTCCAAGATCAAAAAATGAGCTTTTATGCTCAACTTGCTGAGATGTAGTAAAGAGTAAACATATCTAAAGTCAACTAAATTTCCAAAACATAGATTATAAGGTTATAGGCGCTCCAGGCCACAGCTTATCCATTCTCCTAAACACAATACAGATGTGTGAAAAGACTTCACACATCTGTATTGTGCTCAAAAAAGGTTGAAAATCGATATTTGCAAACAAAGGTTTTTATTTCGAAATGGACCGGAAATTGTATGTGTAATGCTTGTAGCTTCATAGTGAAGCTGTTCCCTGTCTTCTGCGGAAAACACCCAAGACCAAAAAAGCTGGAAGCGGGGGTTTGTGTACCCGTCGAGGCGAGTTTCTATGAGCCATTTTATCTTTCCATTAGACTGAGGTAGAATATATGCAGGCTGCTGTGTTTCAGGCGGGCTGATCACACCCACATCTGGCCAATGGGAATAACGTTAGCACCCATAGGAGACGAAATCCGGCTTTACACACGGTAAGCGGATGCATCAGTGTAGATTATGTACGTGATTTTCACAGGGACAAAAATATCAGCTTCCAGATGATCAGGTTAATTAAACAAAGACAGCAGACATTGTAATGATGGACAGTAAAGAGCCAACATGAAAATCATATTCAGATATTATCTGTCAAACATAACGTTACAGAGTTAGACGAAGGGATGCTAAAGCAGCCATCTAAACAGGTTTGTTGGATGACTAAGTGGCGGCTTCAGCCCCACATTGATCCTCTTTATCACTTGAGAACATTCTGACAGTTTGCAGCTTTGACACTGTGATTATTGTCACAGTCTTTAATGTTTCAGCAACAGGAGCCTGTTGTTTGTGATGTGTTTTCACCACCTGTGTGTTTGGCAGAGCGCAGCATGGAAGTAGGTAGGCCTGCAGCAGAGAGCCTGACGCCCAAATCTGCCAATTTAAGGTTGTCTTGCTCTATCTGCAAAAGTACAAACCCCGCAAAAATATCACTCGTGTATTTTTTAAAAAAGCTTGGCAGTCAATTTTTCAGTCGGGCATACATATAGCATAGCAGCTTCAAATGTTTAGCTTGAATATAGTAAATGCTCACCTCAATGTAGGGGCATTTTGAATAAACATTGTGAAGGGAATGCTAAAGAAACCTGTTCAAATTTTATTGAAAAAAGATAATTGGCGGATTGGATGTATGTTGAGGTGAAGTGTGACTCTTGAAATTTGTGAAATAAATAATAAGTCATGTTCTTCTAGGAACAGACAATGTTTAATAAACAGCTAGATTTTGACATAGATGTTGGCATGACGAGAGTGGCTGATAGCAGCCAGGTGCAGGAATTAGGGATTGTACTGTACCTCCCTGGATCATCGGGTTTTATTGAATGCATCTGTGTTTGAGAAATGAAGCCACAGTGAATTTCCTCTTCATGTGTCCCTCTTTATTCAGGCCATGTGAGGTGTGACTATGGAAGGCCAAAATGCAAAAAGCTCTCCAACCAAGAGGAATGATGGAGGCAGAGGCGGGCTTGCAAACATCAACTTAGTTGATCTAAAGTTAAGGCATTCAGCCACTCTGACATGGTGTATGATTGTGGAGTACAAACACAGAAAGGAGCTGGTGAAACAGTCACGTTTGTAATGCTGAATGAGGAAACAAGACGTGCATATTCTTTGGATCACGTTGCTGAAGAGGAGTAGGCGTGTGCATATGACACAGGACTAACTGAGTCAAATGAGAGCATTGGATGGAGTGACCACAGGCACAGCTATGTAAGAGACACTCTGGTGTACAGTTCCTGACAATCAACATACAGCTGTGATTCATGCCACATATGTGGCTTCTCAGGGGACAAAGGTGGTTACTCAGCAGACCAGGAACAAGCAGATGATTTATGTCTGAAAATATCGCAGCATTTGGTCTACTCCTGTCGGACAACAAACAGGTTTGAAGTTTTTTATAGAAAGGAAAAAGCAGGAAGCAGCTCTTGAGTGTTCACCATGCCTCGGAACAGAGCCTTCTCAGAGCCGGAGTACTCTGCAGAGTATTCGGCAGACTGCTCAGTGACGCTGCCCTCTGACCCTGGGCAGGCGGTGGGGCGGACACATGAGGTCACTGTTCGGAGCTCAGGATGCTGCCTTTGCCTCCCTCGGTTCATGCGCCTCACTTTTGCGCCCGAGTCTCTGGAGAACCTCTACCAGACCTACTTCAGACGGCAGAGACATGAAACCCTGCTGGTGCTTGTCGTGTTTGCCGCCCTCTTCGACAGCTACATCATCGTCATGTGCACGGTGGTCTACACCACTGACAAGTTGGCCTCTGTTTTGGTGGCATCAGTGGGACTGGCAGCAGATATCATCCTCTACCTGCTGTGCCGTTCTGGGCTGCTGCCAGATCGCATTTCGCGGCGGGTGGTGCCCTATGCCCTGTGGGTGCTCATAGCAGCTCAGATATTCTGCTACTTGGGTCTGAACTATGCTCGCTTCCACCAGGCCAGTGACACAGTTGGCTGGCAGGCTTTCTTCAGCTTCTCCTTTTTCCTGACTCTGCCTTTGAGGTTGACACCCATCGTGCTCATCACTACTGTATCCTGCGGGGTCCACACCCTGGTTCTGGGAGTCACCATCGCCCAGCAGCAGCAGGAAGAGATTAAGGGGGCAGCACTTGGCAGACAGGTAAGAGTGGGAGGGGAGAAAGAGAGGTGAGGGACAGGTAGATGTTTGCCCTGAAATGCATTTACTCGTCTGTGAGTAATATTGTGTAGCCAGACCTCCAACTCGTCAAGTTTACAAAAGTTTAAGAGTTTGAACAGAAAAATTAGGTTCAAAAAGGGCAGTGGGCCAAGAACCAACCAGAGCTGCTGTTTCCAGAGCTGACTGATCAAACTGTTTCCACAGGGCTTCTAAAGGTCACATTTATGGCTACAGAACAAGCAAGGGTATTGTGTTTGCTACTGATACTAAAATGAAACTGTTGACAAAACAATCTTGACTAAAGGTCCGCTTACTCGCTTGTTCCAGAGCTTTTGACCATTTCACACAATCCTCATCAGCAGATGTAGTTGTTTCCCAAGAACTGTAGATGTCTGACACAGTTCTGACTTCTTATGACTTCAAAGTTGAGCTTGACAGTTCATTGTTAAGCTTGGAGACAGCCAATAAAAAAAAAACAGTCTCAACTCAAGGTCCACTTACCAGTCTATATATATATATATATATATATATATATATATATATATATATATATATATATATATATATATATATATATATACACATACACACACACACACACACACATATATATATATATATATATATATATATATATATATATATATATATATATATATATATATATATATATATATATATTAGAATATTCAAATATTCAATTTTTTATTATTTATTATCAAATATTATTACTACACACTAACACAATCAGGCATACAAGAAGTTTTCCTGAATACAAGACGCTGTAAAACTGTCTAAATGACCATTTAAATCAGGAACTATCAGATAAAAGAATAAATCAACAAGATTAAGAATCTGATCAGACATTGGATGCTAACTTTCTGTGCTTGACTGTTTTTTACTCACTTCTATGGACACATTGCAGTCTGTACCAAAAAGTATGGTTGGGTTGATCACCAGCCTGAGTCACGTTATCAAATAGGTTTTTGTTATAGTTAAAAGATTTTCTCCAGACCAACTTTAGCTGGAGACTGAGGTCTAAACTACACAAAGCACACCTTTAACTTTACCGTACAAACACCATGTATGCATAAGTACATTGAAACTAGTCTGGTGCATGGACTGAACATGCAAATGTTTATATGCAATTCATAATGCTGTATTGTACTTCAAAGGACACATTTGACAGAACTATTCATATTCTAGTGTTTTACTGTTGCTTTAGCTGCTTTTTTCACACATTTTCAGTGTGAAAAAGTTTTGGCTCAAATTAGGTAGTGCTTCACGTATAAAGTTAATCACTGTTTTACTCAAATGTTCATTATCTAACGTCTGTGAGATTCTCAGTCATTTCACATCTCATCAGAAGGATCCTTAGGTTTTATCATTATCAAATATTGCTGTAATTAAATCTTATCAAAATAGAGGCTGCAATGGTCATTTCATCAACGGTCGTACAAATAGCAATGAGACAAAATGTACAAATTATTCAAAAGTCAGTGTTTAAAAATATGTAGAGGAAAACTTCCTTTCAAAAAGATTCATTTGATTTATTGAACATACTGTAAGTATATATATGATGTGGCTTAGAGTCTGACAAAATGATTCATGTTTACTGTTTCTGTGTATCAAGCACAATTTTCAAGTTCTATTCAAGACACCAAACATTAGATAATCAGATAAAACATCAATTCTAAGTCTCTTTCATAATCAGTTATACAGTAAGAAAATGCAGCTATTTACACCACAGTAACAGAAACTCTGTACACTGAGATAATAAACAGAAGGTAAGACATGCATTGTACTGATGGTGAAGTGATTAGAAAAAATGTTGCAATGATGCTCACCTGAATGTAAAAATATTGCACTGATTTACTGCTCTGTGTAGCTTGTAAGTAGCATTTGAACCAGGTCTGCAAATAACTCATTTTCATTATTGATTTATGTGTCTTTTATTTTTTCAATTTATCAGTTTTACGTCTATTCAGTGTCAGAAAGTAGCCCATCACAAAAACACAGAGCCCAAGGTGACATCTTCAAATGACCTATTGTGTCTGCCCTCTCGAATAACGAATCAATTATAAAAATAGTTTCTGTCGATCAACGAATCAATGAGCGGACTTGTTTCAGCACTAATGTGAGCTCTGTCTGTATTGTGAGGACAGAGCATGTGATTGAGTGTTTTTCTCTCTATGACCACAGCAGTTTATAGTGAGTCATTTCTTTGCATTAAAAAGCTACTCCAGAGAATCAGGGTACTCACAGAAGACAGATTGAAAGAAGAAGAACGGTTGAAAGCAGCAGAGGCTGACATATCCTGACTTCAAGCTCAAAAAACACTGGATCCTACATTCCCCATGATGCAACACAATAGAGACTTCTATAATCTCTCATTCAGGATTTCTTTTCCTCCTGGTGTTCACTTTCTATATTCTAGAACAAATTGACCTTTTTCACACTGGACATTTTCACTTCATAGTCATAGCAGGAAAATCATCAGGTGTTATTAATAACATTGATGGTGGTTCTCTTCTATTCAAATCTCCATGTCAGCCAGCCAGCATGCACAATACAAGGAGCCTGAAACTGAAGCAGCTAAATGGAATCCAGCAATCATTAATTAGATTATTTTCACCTGTGCTGTTACCACTAACAAACTTTTTGACTAAATGTCAAAAAGGCCTATTGGCATCCACTGCAGTAGTTGTTGAAAGCTTTTTTGTCATATACAATATATATTTGTTGTGTAAGCCTAAACCAATTTACCCTGATGATGTCACTGTGACATCATGAGGATTGTTTTCTCAGGCTTTGCTGGGAGTCCTCTTCAAAAGTGAGACATGAGTGTCATGTAAGAACAATTGAAGCATCAACTCTGTTCAGTCCACACAGACTCCAACCTCTGTTCAGCCATTAGTGCCCTCAGAACAGCTGTCCTGACAGCAGCAGCTGAGAGGATACCTGCCAGGCTTCACCAATGGTTTCCAAGTAGGCAACACAAGGGATACGGGAGGAAAACAGCTGTGTTTTTTATTTATTAATTTATTGGTGTCAATATAGTGAAATCAGAAAGCAACATGGGGCCCCTTGATCAGTCATTCTAGATGCAGTCCACAAGTTCACAACATATAAAACAGAGGGATTTGAATGGCTGGCTGTTGAGATTATGCTTCACTAAAATTGCACCAGAAAAAAAGACACTAGACTCGGAGCATTAAAACAACGAAGGAGATCTTGTAATGTCAGATTGGTACAAAAAACAGAAGTATATCTGTTCCATGAGTTGAATGAGTGACGAATGGCAAAAACGCTTCAAAAGGCACTTAAGGAAGCTCCCACAGAAGACATTATTCAGCCTGTTTGAAAACTGAGCCAAAGCAATGGTAAAATCCTGTATTACTATTTCAGCTAGCTGCTTCTTGCAGATTTCTAGAGGGTTTGAAACAGGTGATGTTCAGATTAAGATTTAATGACCTTTTTATGGTTTTGTTTTTTTTTCTTTGAGTTTTGTAATGCATCATTTAAACTCTGCCAAATTATTCATTTGATTTTAATTAATTGACTGCTGTTTTTTTTGAAAAATGGTCAGTATATTCATTGATAA